>NW_027362764.1:768137104-769348533 GCF_046119375.1 Phyllobates terribilis
GCGTAGCATAAACTCAAATCCAGTGTCTTTTTTTTGGAAGGTGTATTCCCATGCACCTTTTCACACCCACACATGGGTATACGCTTCCTGATTTTGGCTATTTGCTCTTGTCCTCCTCCTTCTCCTCACCCTCATCCTCCATCATCATATCACCAGGGTGACCGTGGTCCGTGATGCAACACCCACATAATTTTTTTAAAGGGTGTTTTTGATGCCTTTAAAAAAATTTTTTATACAGTATGTTCATGTATACCCCCCAGGGGTATATGTTTGTCAGCTCATACACTTAGTGCATGGGCATTACAAGTATAGGAGACCCATTCCTTTCTAATGGGAACATTTTTTTAAGATGCCCTCCTCCACGTCTTTTCCAAGGTGCATTGGAGTTCCTCCCAATTTTTGGCAGCCCTTGCATTCACTGCATAGGCCAACACTATGGGAGACCCACTTCCTAATAATGGGAACATTTTTTCATGAGGCCCTCTACGTCTCTTCCAAGGGGCATTGAAGTGCCTCCGAATTTTTGGCAGCCCTTGCATTTACTGCATAGGCAAACACTATGGGACACCCACTTCCTAATAATGGGAACATTGTTTTCAGGAGGCCCTCTACCACCTCGTCTTTTCCGAGTGGCATTGTAGTTCCCCCAAATTTTTGGCAACCCTTGCATTCACTGCATAGGCAAACACAATGGGAGACCCACTTCCTAATAATGGGAACATTTTTTTTTCAGGAGGCCCTGCTCTATGTCTATTCAAAGCGGTATTAAGGTGCGTCCAAATTTTGGGCAGACCTGCCACTCACTGCATATGCAATAACAATACAGGAAACCCATTCTTTAGTAATGGGAACAACAAAGCATAGCCGGCTGATGGCTCTGGAAGAATAGCGAAGGCCGACTGCTAGCCCTTTAAGACTAGTAAGGGATGCCTGATGGCCCCATAAAAATAAGCTTTATAAACAAGTTAAACAGGATGTGTCTGATCATGTCTCACACACCACTTGGCCAGATAAGGTTGTAAAATGTTAAAATGACATTTCCCGGGAAATGCATTTCTCACGGTTGAAAGCACTACAAAAGTGCAAAAACGCATCAAAAAAGCTGCGTGTGAACATAGCCCATGGTGTGGAGGAGTATTTTTGTTTTTGGTTATTTATTTCTTCTTATATACAACTCATTGCCCTGGAAAGGATGTTCCTTAACATATTTTCCAGGAAAATTTTGGTTTAGTTTTTGTATGTTTTATTGTGAGTCTGTAAAAGTGGCGTAATACCACTGACAACATTGTTGACAGCAGTGACCTGGGAGTCAGAAATGCTTCCAGGGGCATCCCCATGCTGTTCCCATGTAATTTGAGCACTGTTCCCAATGATTTGGGCAATTTTTAGGCCCTCTGCAGGCCGCCGAGGGGAGCCGCCTGAAAAATGCTTGAGTTTCCCATAGACTTACAATGGGCTTGTTGCTCGGGTTGAACACCCGAGTATTCCAATGTGCTCGACCCGAGCATCGAGCACCCGAGCATTTTAGTGCTCGCCCATACTAGTGTGAATGCATTGAGACTGCCAGATAATAAACTGCAGCACTCTGCTTTTTCGGGTTGGTCCTGTCATACACTTACCCTGGGTGCCTGAGCCTTAGGGTGCTTTTACATTGCATTTCGGTACCCATTTGATGGCCCTGTTGGGGCTTACATCTGCTCCACTGGAAAATGGGATTCGGACGTATGCGCCGATGGCGCCATAGACTATAATGGTGCCGACAGAGCAAACGTGTTCTCTGATGTGCAGAATTTTTGGGCATAAATGCCTACTTCAGGCGAACACCTAGATGCAGTCTGCTACATGTGAGTGTCCACCTCCAGTAGGCGTACACGCTCTAAAATTATGCATGGCAGAGCACACGTTCGCTCTGCTGGCACCAATATAGTCTATAGCCCTGTCGGCGCATACATCCGAATCCCGTTTTAAGGGTGTTTCAGACGTAAGCCTCGACTGGGCCACCATATAGGTGACGAAACACAATGTGAAAGTACCGTTAGCTAAACTGTGTAGAGATTTCTCTTCTCTGACTCAGATTTCAATCGCCAACAATTTTACAGATATGTTGCAGCCCAGTTCATTGGTGGAGAGTAGAAAGGCACATGAAAAAATAGTAAGTGGCGGTAGTATGAACCAGAAGAATGAAAACGCCCCATTCAATGGTGCACGGTGGCGATGACAGGATGGGGGCAGGCACATCTATAAGCGCACGACGACTGATGATGCAGCTACGAGGCCCAAATCCTCGCCTGCATATTGTGAGCCAGGAGTCAGATAACATGACTGGAGTATCCTCAAGGGCCACATGTAATCACCCATTGGGTATTTCCTTGAGGGCCAAATGTAATCACCCTGTGGGTCATATTTGACCCATGAGCCAGAGTTTGACATGTGTGGATTAAGGTGTGTGTCTCAATGCTTTTCTCCACATAGTGGCAAAAGTTACAGTCTTTATGGTAGAGGCTAAAATAATTTTTTCCCTCCTTTACATCTGCGACTGACACTTTTTTTTCTACTTGCAGCCACCACCAGGAGGAGCTTACAAACTTGCTCAATATATTGAACCAATATATAAATGTATACAACAAAACCTTAAACCCACAGTAGTGATTGCTGCCAGAACTGTTAGTTAGAGCTCTTTCACACGTCACATGTGGTGACAGTTTCCACACGTACAGGAGACACTGACACACGTAGACCCATTCAAATGAATGGGTCTGCGCACATGTCAGTGTGTTCCCAAGGACTTTGTGTCCGTGTGATCCACACACTGACATGTCCATTTTTGACTGGCAGCAAGGATCACATATGAACCCATTCAAGTCAATGTGTCAGTGTAAATTCGTACCCCACATGGATGCCATCCATGTTAGACATACCGGCGCTTGTGAATCAGCAGTACAGTTAGGGCTGTTCCCAAGCACGGGTTGCTGAACTCCGCCCTCATCATTGTCCCCTAGCGGAGCTGCGATCAGCACCTGCAGTAGATAATGATAAGAGTAGTAGTCTGCTCCTGGTGTCTGCACATGTAAAAATAAGAATAAAATAAAAAAAAATCCATATACTCACCTGTCCTAAGTTTCCCCCGCTGTAATCCTTGTGACCGCTCAGCAGAGGAGCCGGGGAGAATGACTCCTGCAGCGAGCAGGAACCAGAGCTGCTCTCAGCGAGCGGTGTCCTGTCACTCACTGAGCGCAGCACAAGCAGGGGACAATGATGAGGGCAGCGTTCAGCATCTGGAGCTTCGGAAAGGTGCTAACTGTACCGCTGATTCAAAAACACTGGCACGTGTGCTCCTGATGCGGCACACAAACGGCACACGGTTGCCACATGTGTGCCATACAGGTGCACACGGACACATATATCTCTGGTACTATTTTTTTCCGGTACTGGAAATATTAGGACGTGTGAAAGAATCCTTAATTAGAGATTGCAACTCACACATAATATTTAATTGTTGGGATCCCAATGATCACAATAACAAGGGTCCTATGTATCACATGGTGGAATGATATGCATGTGCACAACTGCTCAAATCATTATCTGTTAGACTTAGAGTACTGTGCTTAGCTATTACCATTAGTCCATCTACATTTATGGTGCAGTCAGACGGCAGTAAAATTTGAACCAAGATCGGGCCGCAGTGCTCGGAAATGGCCATGGCTCTCCTGACCCGAGCATGACAGCTGCATAGAAATGTATAAAGCTGTCAAACTCGGGTTGGGAGACCCACCAGCCACTTCGAGTATTGCGGTGCACTCTTAGTCCGATTTATACGACCTTCTGATTGGACCTTTAAATGGAGTGTTAGTGCACATACTTCACGATTTCTTGATTGAAACAAGGAAAAATATGATCTCTTTTCTTGTGATTAGTGTTGGTCTATGTGCTATGACCTCCAGTCATAAAACTTATCACTTAGGCAGCACGGTGACTCAGTGGTTAGCACTGCAGCCTTTCAGCACTGGGATTCTGGATTCAAATCCCACCAAGGACAACATTTGCAAGGAGTTTGTATGTTCTCCCCGTGTTTGCGCGGGTTTCCTCTGGGTTTCCCCTGGTTTTCTCCCACACTCCAAAGACATACTGATAGGGAATGTGGATTATGAGCCCCAATGGGGACAGTGCCGATAATATCTGTAAATTGTCTGAATTGTAAAGCGCTGCGGAAAATGTTGGCGCTATATAAATAAAAATATTATTATAAAACATTTATTACCTCTCCTATGGGTGTTGTTTATTGACCAACTCTCTTGAACTTTAAATCTATGCAGGGAATTTGGCGCTCAGTATCAGAAAAATGCAGCTCCGTCCTCTCTAAAGTGAAATTGATATTAAAAGCTGACTTAAGGTCTACATATAAATTTATCTTACATTTATTATTTCTCTAGAATTCCCATAGAATTTCATGTCCTCTCCTATCCCCAAGTTCAACTTGCACATTTATTTTTCTTTCCAACCTACTGACCATATAACTATGTAACAAGCTACTAAAAATAAGTTTTAATTAAAAATTAAAGTTGAAAATAATTAATTTACAATCGATTTTCTCTTTATAGGGTTACACATTTTTTAAGAATTAAACTGTAGCATTTTACAGAGGGAAAAAGTGTTTTTAATGGAAATAATTAAAATGAATAATACAAAAAACTCAAAAAATTCAGCAATGGATGTATCTAGATCTGTTTATTTTTTAAGTAACAATGTAATGTTTAGATTAGACAATAATTTCGTCAAGTTTTTCTACACATTTGTAATTATTCTGCATTTGTGTAAAGTTTATACTAAAACAATCACATTGTCTTGATTTCTCCTTCTTAATTGGATATTACATTTTATATTTCATGATGAACTTCTTCTGCAATTTCACTTACTGCCATGCTGTGATAATGGAGAAACCTTCTAAATGCGATGATTCTGCATAAAAAGCCGGTGAATTTACATTTTCGTTCAGCGGGAAATGAAGATTTGGTGTAAGACTTTAAGGGACCACATTTTCATTAATTGAAAATAAGAAAAGATGAATTTAAATTTTGGAAAAAAAAAATAAATCTAATTCATTTTTTTGTCGATTGAGAAAAACAAATCGGATTGTAACATTTCTAACATTAAAAATACATTTTAAGAATAGATACCATTCGCATGACATCATTAATTAGAGATGAACAAATAAATTGAGGTGGAATTAAATTCTAGGAAAACCCACATTTGAAAAATGTGGATTTTTTTTTAATTCGCTTTTGCGTGTATCCGGCAAAATGGTGGTCACTGACCGCCATTTTTCTGCACCAAAATGTGCCATGAAATGGTTTAAAAAAAAAGAGTTATACTCACCTCAATGTTCACCTCTCTTTTCCTCTATTACTCACCACCTTGAGTCACTTATTCCATGATGTGTGCCGTTGACCTTCCACGTGCCAAAACAGAACTCTTCCAGGTGCGATAACACAAGGAAATGTGGCGCAGTTCAAGGGGACCAAAGAGTCTAATGAGAGTAGTGAGTTGTCAGAAGATTCAGAGAGGATCAAATCAGTGGCGGTGAGCCAGAGGGGGGCCAGAGATGTTCATGGTGAGGTGAGAATAAAGTTCTCCCCACTTTTTATATATTACATTTAATATTTCTGGGTTCTAGAAAGGCCCCAGAGCTTGATAAGGGAAGTTAAATTTGCAGAGAATAACTCCTCCTCGAATCAAATTTACCTGGAAAAACCGTGTGAACAGATGAATTCGAATTTTGCCTGATCCACTCATCTCAACCAGTAACCAATCAGTGGGAGTCTAACTTTTGTGACCCTTGCTAATCATTAAGACACAACGGTGCTAGACAACAGAAAACCAAGTAGTATGTTGCTTTCTTAGAACTATGTTCACTTTGTTCTAGCAATAAGTGAAAGTTAAGGAGGTTGGGTCCAATTGATTGGACATTGGTAGATTATTGTAGAGACTGAAGAAGGATAGGATCGCTCTAACGATACCCAGTAGATGGTGCTCAGATGTACAGTGTAGTAGTCAGTAGTTAGAAGAAAACTTTGACACTCAACTTTGCAGATAAGGTGGATAATTTTATTAAAGTCAACCAACCCGTGAATTACAGAAATGAGCCAACGTTTCGGGCACGTAGGGCCTTTATCAAGGTATATTTGTACGGGTTGAAGTCAGTGTGTCCTGAGCAATGCTGATCTTGGTCACGCTGTGACTCAATTTATATGCAAAATTGAGTGCCGACATTTTCTTCTAATTATTGCACTGGCTAACCATCAGTGTGTGTCATGATATGATTCTGTTGGAGATTTCTTGATCATCAATTAATATTGTTGACCTATATATTTTTTTGGTATAAAAGATAGTAAGATTAGAAATTTTAGATAATAAGTCTAAAAAAATGTACGTATTAGCTTTAAGCGAGGGTTCTACAACTTTATGCCATATGGAAATCATGTTAGTATCGGCTCAACATAGGAAGAATCAACTTTGATATATTTTTCAAAAGATTGTCTACTGTCACTTCAGAACATCAATTCTGCCAATGTGAAAAGAACCATGTTAACAAGCAAAGAGAAGAGACTTGGTATACATAAACTGTCTTTCGCTTTCCAGTATTGACAATATCTTGGGTAAACATCCCAAAGGCAGCCATTAATCCACCTAAGGTGCCTGTTTGGAAAGATTTATAAGCTTAGAGAATAAAACCATCATGTTGGTCTTGGCTGATGTTTACAATGGTGGATATATTGTTTCTCCAAGTTGGTATCTTGTTTTTGGATGGAAATGTTAAAAGTTTGCACGGATTTAAAAAAAAATCCAAATTAAAAATTAATAAAAAAGAAATATATGTAAATGGTGAAAGGAGTCATTTAATCAAGATGCCTAATTGGTAGCCAGAGTGAGTGTCAAGGGGAGAAATGCATCTCTTTGCATGAGCCGCCAGCTGGCTTAAGGAGTTTCATAGGCTAGGG
Source organism: Phyllobates terribilis (assembly GCF_046119375.1). Taxonomy (NCBI): domain Eukaryota; kingdom Metazoa; phylum Chordata; class Amphibia; order Anura; family Dendrobatidae; genus Phyllobates; species Phyllobates terribilis. Next base: position 768,144,100 of record NW_027362764.1, read on the forward strand.
AATGCATTGTCAGATAAAAGTTATACAAATTAGCTCTCCTCCAGAACATTTATTTATTATGCTAGCTTATATATTGCTAATATATTCCACAACGCTTTACACACAGTGTCCTCAGTAAGAAAGAGAGCTGTCACTTAAGTGTCAACTTTTGGAGTTCACTGTCCTTTAAGTCAGTGTCCAAATCTCTAAAGTTATAAGCCCCTGCTCATCTCCTGCTCTGGTCAGCTCCTTCTGTTCCTGTGTGTGTCTGGTTATGTTCCCAAGACTTAAAGGCTGGCTCAGGTTGCTGCACACTGCTTGACTTCTCAGATAGTTGGTTTCCTACTTAATTTTTCAGAGAAAATAACATTGCAGGAAGTACAAGGGTTGAACTACAGAAGATTGGGGTAAAGTTATTTTCTCTGATGAAGTCCCTTTCAGACTGGAAGATCTGGGAGAATGATTGTCCAGTGAAGAAAATGTGAGGTCTACTATGAGCCTTGGGTCTTCCAACAGTAAAGCCTCCTGAGATTATTCATGTATGGGGACTTGACATACATGAAGGGGCTCACTCACAATATTACCTAAGAATACAGCCATGGATAAAAAATGGGATCTAAACCTCCTCCAATAGCAATATCTCCCAACCATCCAGGAGCAATTTGGTGACAAGCAATGCTTGATGGAGACCATGTCACAAGGGAAAAGTGATGACTAAGTGGCTCAGAACAAAACACTAAAATGTTGTGTCCATGGCCAGGAAACTCCCCAATAAAGTAGACCAGATCAGGCAAAATTCAAATTCGCCTATATGTGCTTATTTTTAAAGGAAATTTGATTTGCAGAGAAGTTATTATCTGTGAATTAAATGTCTCCAGAACTCAAGGCATAGTGAACATGATATGTAAAAGAAATAAAAGAAATACTTATACTCACCTTACTGCTCCCCAATCTATCTCTCCGTTCCTTATCATCACTCGTTTGTTGCTCAACTAATCTTCTGATCACTGCCTCTTCACACAAAGCTGCAACATCTGGCTCTGATGAGAATTAGGACATTTATATGGAAGAGGTAAATGCGTGTAGGGTCATGACGACATGATGAGCATCGTGATGCTGGGTGTGTATGTGTGGAAATGTCCTGGACCCCATCAAAGCTGGAATTCGAGGCATAGCGTGAAGAGTCGTTGATCAGAAGGTGTGTCGAGGATCAGACAGGTGACAGTGAGGAGTGGAGGGAAAGCCAGCCAGAAGCTTATACCAGCTGCGAAGGGCAGAAGTCTTGAAATATAAAGGTCAGAGCTGTAAATATTGAGCCTGTTCATAAACTTAATGTATTTGTCAATAAAAGTATAAAACCTTATGAAATGTTTATGAGTGTAAGAAATATCCAGGTGAAAGATCAGAAAGCACAGAAGCAGCAAACTGAAAAAATTGTTTTAGCCTCAAAACTTTTGGCCTCAACTGTACAGTTCAACAATGCTTATTGTTCCTACAGTATGTCTCTTAAAAAACCCAGCTCTGCTACATTTACAGTAAATTAGCTGACCTAGTCAATACTGGGCTCTGCTCCAACTCTACATTGAGTCTCCTGGCCTCATCAATGCTCTCACGTTCAGTGCTATGCTACATTGCTCCAGTGTATCTCCTGATAACTCGGTTGCATTACTGATCTCTTACATCACTACAGTGAGTCTTCTGACCTACTCAGCTCTCTCAGATGCAGTTCTATGTGACATTGCTGCAGTGTGTCTCATCACAACTCTGCTACATCGCTTGGCTAGGCTACATAACTACATTAAGTATCTTGATGGACTTTGTTTAATCACTATTGTGAAGTTTCCTCTACTACCCAGCTTTGAAAAAATTGCTGAGCTTTTGTTAATTACTGGTCAGTGCTACTCACAATTCTGCAACAAACTCATTTGCCACATTGCAGAGTCTTCCCAGCATTGCCATTGATTTGACCCTGCAGCATCAATCTCCTTCCATTGAGCATGTGGCTCTTTAGATGTCTTCTTCTCCACTCTTTCTGTTACCATCCAGTCTTTAAAGCATAACAGGTTAAACATAACTAAACCAGAGTCTCTTCCACAAGGAAGAGACAACCATTTCCCATAGTTGACACCTGAACGGTTGGATATACAATAAGCTCAACCTGTGTAGTGGCATAAGGAATCAAAAAGTAAGGGGGCCCACATCCACCTCCAAGGCTGGAAGCATCTTCTATCATAAACACATAAATGGCTGCATTATTATGAACTATTGGACTGCAAAGGGCCCATATACTCTTCTAACACAAGGCCCTTCTTCAGGCTGTGTCCACCCTTGCTAGAGAGACAGCTTTCTTTCTTCTAGTGAAGAGCTACTTTGCTTTCTAAGAGTGGGGAAGAGAGTTTCTAACATTCTACTCATCTGCTCTACTCATTCATTAAATAGGCAGTACATTGATTTTCATGAGAACTGTTTAATTCTTCATTTCTCCAAAGTCGGTGCTTGAGGCCCTAGAAACGGAGATAGACTGTAATAATTTTTTCTTGAAATCTTTCAAACAAAAATTGAAGAACCAAAACAAAAAATATTTTTAATTCTTCACAAGACAACTAATCAACCAATTGCTTAACTGGAGCAGAGAGTGGCTACCAAGAGCATTAATATATCTGGAGAACCTAACAATTCAGAGTAGGAAGTAATTATTTAAATTCATTGGGGTTTGCTTAGTTGCACATTCTATTCTAAAGGGCGATACAAAGTACCGGATAGTCATTGAATAGCCATGATTTATTTATAGATGGTTCCTATGGTCAACATTTAATTTGTGGCTTCCAAACAAGAGAGTTTTTAAAAACCACAATTATTTCTTGTTCCAAGTGATATTAAAACCCAAGTATAATATTGTGGTGTAATGTAATATTCAATTTGATTGGTCTGTGTACAGTTTATGAGAAGAGTTCACGAGAGGATTCTGCAAAGAGTAAGGTCTAATAATAATACACTACAATGATATGTTAGAATGTAGCTGTCAAAAGTACAGCAAGCTATAAACTCTAAGAATTTATGCTCTGTATACAAAATTTTGAGGTTCTCTTTATCCATCAAAATTAATTTAATGGAAACCTGTTACCTGATTAATGCCAACCAAACCACAGGCAGAACCTATCAGAGCCTTGTTGCACAATTGCAACCAGGTATATTTTTCCATTCCAGCGTTTCAGAGAAAGTATGCTTTAAGGATCTGGCCGGGAACCATAGCGTGAGATCAGATGAATCCATAGCTGTCTCCAGCCATCTCATCACAGCACCACTCTACGTGATTGACAGGTCACTCCCTTAAAAATAGACTTGTGTCAAACATCTCTAACAGTGCTGGGAGGACCTGTCCAGGGCTGTCGCCAGACTAGTCTCATCGGTAGCTATGATCCCGGCCTGATGTGTAAAGTATGCTTTCTCTGAAACTCTAGAGAATAATATATTTGGCTGCAGTTGTGCAACCATGCTTTGATTCATGCATGGTTTTGGCAGCATGAAAGTTCTCTTTTATCTTTGAATCCAGAATACAGCTCTAAATACAGAATTAATAGATAGACTGCATACACTGACAGGAGTGTAATCACTCCTGTCAGTGTATAGTGTTGCACTGCACGCGTGAGGTCACTTGAGTTCAAACAGCTGATGATCAGCTGAGAGCTCCAGTGATCTCACTTATGGCATTAGTGCAGCGTGGGAAAATTCCCACATAGCACTAATACCATAAGTGAGATCACCGGAGCGCTCAGCTGATCTTCAACTGTTTGAACTCTGGTGACCACAGCCAGCAGCTTCTCTTGATACACTGCAGGAGCCATAGCGCTCCTGTCAGTGTATCGCCGGCTGCCAGATAGGAAGGTCACATCTCTGGATGTGGCTGTGCTATCACTGACATCGTCGTGGGACCTTAGCTATATGGACTATGGCGGACAGGTTAGGATGAGGTTTGTTTATTATTTCACCTTTATTGCAGGAGACATGGGCTTCGGGGATTAGCTGTAAGGTGAGTATATGGTGTTTTTTAATTTTTTTTTTTTTTTCAGGGGACGAGAACATCAGAGTCAAGGTGTAGGTAAGTGGTAGGTCAGTATGATGTGCTTATTATTTTTATTTAAAAAAATATTTATTTATTTTACTTTTATTTTACTTTCACTTTCACTATGCAAGTGCAGCTGATGAAAGATTACTTCTCCCATCAGCGGCGCTTGGGCAGCTTACATACAGTGGCATCAGGCGCCGGATGATGGGGCAAGTAGTCCCATCAGCCGGCGCCTGTCACCCGCGGTAAGCTTTTTACCGTTTGTGACTGTCACAGCTGCGGGGATCACGCTAACAGCTGACAGCATGATTCCGCAGCACTATGACCCACGGTAATGATATTACCACCAGTTACAGCCCCTGATTCCCGCGCTGTCACGCAGGGAATGTTCATGTTCAGGTCGACTTTTGACGATTTTTGCGCAAAAGCTCGGTAACCCGAACACAATTCCGAATGTGATCAGCTAATGGCTGTATAAAAATCAATGGGCTAGAGAGAGCTGACTGTAATGTTGAGAGTTAACCCCTCTCCTTAAATATAGTTACTGTGCTCTGAGTAGGCTCTGGTGGCAAAGCTCCATGGAAACCAGCTGTGCACTATGTAAGAAAAAGCTCTCATTACAGAATAGAAATAGCAAGTTAAGTGAAAGCTTGCTAAATTGCATGCTCCTAAATAACTAAGGCAATTAAATAACATAAGAATAAGGCACCTGAGTTGAATGCCAACTACAGTTATTTGAGGCATAAATTCAAAATTTACAATAAAACTTGAAATTTTTGGAAAGGTTTTTCCAATTTTAAAGGGGTTGTCCACTAATTGACAACCCTTTCGGTACTTCTTAAGTGCCATATAATTACCTCTTGACCAGGCGCCACTCCGGCAATGTTATTCTTGGTGATTATGTGACACAACAATGAACAAAGAGAAACTGTCAGACTAGAAAAACTATATGATCTATGGGCATTATGGAATAGATCAGGAGGAGCTGATCAGATTGATATATAGGTTTGTGGGAAAAGATTCAGCATAACAGGTGTTTTATTCATTAAAACTCCTGCTCTCTCTCTGCTTAGGAGTCCAGTGGGAGGTCCTAAGCAGTGATCGACAATATATGTGCAAACCGAGCTGTCAATCACTAATTATGACCACCCCCTGGACTCTTAAATCCCTAATCAGCAGGGATTTCAATGAATAAATAGAAGTTATACTTAACTTAATTTTATTGCATGGATCAATATTTTGATCTTCTCAGCTGCCCATGCGTCATACCATTCTGCTGACAGGTTAGTCATTGTATTCAGTATTACAGGCTACCCTTGTAATTTTATGTAAGACTCTATTATTAAAACTGTCCCAGTGGATAACATAGCGATTTTTAAGTCAAAATTCTGTCCGGATCACACCATTGTTTGAACTCGCATAAATACTTGAAGAGTCATACATGTTTATTATCCTACAGAAAGCTATGTCTTGGTTGACATTTCCCATGTTTCAGAATGACATCACATAATGTTACGTTGATGACCTTTTGATACCATTGAACACTGGGCTTGAAAATAATAGAAGTGTATAAATATATATTTTTCCCATGATGCGTCATTCTAACTGAATTTTTTATAAATCTTTTTCACTTGGGGGCTCACCATTGTATACATTTACCAACAGAACCGTGCATAGGGGTAACGGGATATAAAAGAAATGAAGTGATAAATATCTAAAACATGTATCATGGAAGTAACAATGTAGAAACTTTAGCATTTAGCATTTCAGGGAACATCAGGAAGCATAAACCTTTAACTCAATGTAATATATACTTTTTAATATACTTTTTTAAATCAACGTAATATTTTAGTTCCAAAATTTTGTATTAATTTGATTCTTTATACATCTTTATTCTTTATAAACAGTTGATTTTTCTTTTCTCTTATACAGTGCTCCAAATCTTCTGCAAATGGAGAGATTCAACCTATTCCTGCCTTGGCCAATTTTGCTGAATTAATTCATTGTAGTTTTAAAAAAACACAATTCATTTTTCCATATAATATACTGAAAAATGGAGGGAAAAAAAATAGAAGTGCAGTGAAATGGCGAAAGAAAAACACTTCCTCCACTCTTTTTTGGGGTTTTGTATTTATAGTGTTTATTGGACAGTAAAATTGACCCAGTAATATGATTTTCCAGATCAGTACAATTACAATGATAGCTATTTTGTAAATTATTATTATTTTATTTTAATGATGAATAAAAAATAAAAAGTAAAAAAAAAAAAATTAGCTTGTGTCCACATTTTCTTAGACCCTTAAATTTTAAACCTTTATGCCAACTGAGTTGTATGATAGGTTGTAATTTATGTGTTGTGTTCTTTTATTAACATCATTTTGAAATACATTGAATTGAACTTTTTTTTTGTTCGCTTTCTATTGAATTTTTTGTAGGAGTTGCGGTGGCCAAAAATGTAATTTCCGGTGTTTTGAATTTTCTTTGCTTTACTGCACCTGCCCCATGTGAGTTAACCAATTTTATATTTTTATTCATTCTATATTTGTTAAGATTTTCAATTTTCAAGTCCCCTTAGGGGACTGTGATTATTTAATCTCTTATTCTATTGTAATACAACCGCAAGCACAGAATGAGCAGATGTTTCAATGAATAAAATAGAAGTTATATGGAATTTTTCCCCACAAACCTTTACATCCATCTCCTATATGCCTCCTGCTTCACACCATTCTGCTGACTGGTCAGACATCAGGTGGCAATTCTCTTTCATAGATAGGTAAAATCATGGTCTCTTATGAAGCCCGGTTTGGGGCTTGGCTTCTTAGAAATACCAACATTGTATCCATAGGGACCTTTAGCAGATGATTGGCACCCCACAAACGTGTTTTAGGGAGCGCCTGGAATGGTGTATCCCATGAGACCATGCACCTTAAATGCTGCTATTAATGATTGACAGCTGAATTCAAGCGGTTAAAAGTAGCAATCGGATCTTGGCTCTGATCACTGTTGTTACAGGAAGATGTCAGCTGTGTAACGCAGCCGGCATCTGCCAGACATGGTGTGAGTTTAGCTCTTAAGCTTCCTCAATATACTGTATCCGCATCCAGAGAGTTGAAAAAAATGGTTTTCCAGGTGGTATTCACTTTTGTAATGCTCAAGACAAGAAAATACATTCATTGTGTATTTTCCTCTCTATACAAGAGTTTTTTTTTAACCCTTTGACAAAGCACGTTCAATACATGTGCATCATTTGTGGGTGTGGTCTATTTTCTACGGAATGCCATACATACACTTTATGCTCATGTGATCATCAAGATTGACACTTGCATAAGATGCTGCCTTTGTCTATACATAGTGATTCAAGTATATTGTGCCAAGTACTGCTCATATAAGAGGATGGTGGCCCACCGGAGGATTCTCCTGTTCTCCTGAGGTCCAGTTCAAGCCTACTTGGACTGTCCATCCTCTGCTATTTCAAATCTTGAATGCTGCGATCAATAGTGAACGTGACTCTCAAATAATCATATAAAGCAAAGAGGTTCTCTCTCTCACTACAATAACCCCTTGTAATACATTTCTGTGAGTGCTGATGTGCTGTTACAGTGGATAAGAGCCCAACTGGAGCCTCCAACTTACGGACTTCATATATTTTGGTCTTTGATATATTTTCATTTTTTTGATCACTAGACAGATCCCGTTAAGACTGGAATCACATTTTAATTCAGCCAAAGATCGTTCTGTGCAGCTGATACATTGTAGTATAGTGAGAGTGAATGGAGCTTCAATGTAAAAAGTATGTTGCAAAAAATCCAGTCACTTCTGACTTTTTACGACTTGTTGGTTGGGTTAGCTTGTAGGTCACAGTGCAACCCTATACACTTGCATTGTGCTGCATCGTGTCAGCACCATACATGATCTTTAGTTGCGTGAACTGTGTTGTTGCCAAAGTCACCGTGTCCCAGCTTTAAATGAAATAACCGAGCTGTTGGTATTCGAAGGACAAATAATATGTGAGAAATTATTAGCATGCTACGAGTGTCATGTCTGCGGATTAATTCGTGAAATGCATTTTGTACAGGTTGGCATTTACATCATAGAACTTTTTACAGTAGATTTAAAGAACAATATTTCTTTACTGTAGTATACCATACTTGTAGAAAAAAGAACCTGGATCACACATACAAATAGTAGACATTGATCTAGTGTGACTAAGCACAATTTTCAGATCTGACCATGAGAACTGTCTGTTATATCAATCAGATGCTCATTGTAACTGCTTTCTACTCGGGCTTAGAGATGAGTACTGCCTCTGCTAACTTTACGTTGGACAAACCTTTTAAATAATATGTTTAGAAAGATATTTGTGGAGAGTTAGAGTGGTTATCCAGGTTTTTCACAAAAGTCTGCAGTCACTCCAAGTGACTGCAGACTTTTTGAATCTCCCCATCATGCACAGCGCACGTTGTCAGAATTCACCAGGGCTGGCTGCAAAAGAGTGACAGCATAAATGTGATAGCATACTTCCAGTCACATTCCAACTAGACATGCACGGTCTCACTCAAGTGAATTGTTTGGGAGTATGGATATTGAATTTCCACATCATGCACAGAATGTGATGTCACAGTTCTCCAGTGCCGGCAGCGAGAGCGTGAGGTCTATATGCAATAGCATACTTCCAGCCCCATTCCGACTAGACATGCGCGGCCTCGCTCAAGTGAATTGTCTGGGAGTATGCATATTGCATACTTGCGATATGACTAGTCAGTCTAGACAAAGGTATCAGAGAATTTACAAAGCAAAAGTGACAAAGAGTGACTGAGGACTTTTGTGGTAATCCTGGACAACCACTTTTAAGGTTTCTGTGCTGCACTTCGACTAACAGTTGCAGCCGCATCTTCTTCTCTTCCCTTCAGCTTCAATTGATCGAGAGCCTGTGCATCCTGCACGAGACTCTCCTGCTCTCTTCTTCATTGGGTTACTAAAGTGAATGATATCTCTAAATCCTGACGGGTCCGGCAGTCCATATGAAGCGGATCATCTTGGCTGGACACCCTCGTTATCAAGGTGCACCCCCATTGGCCCTGTGAGTTGTATAGTTGAAATACTGTAGCTATTGAGCATTAGTCTTTGCTCCTGATTGTGGCTTATTCCTGTCTTGATCACTGGATACTTCTGTTGATAATTGTAGTTCACCATGATTTCTGACTTCAGGTTTCTCCTTACCATGTTCCCGTATTGCTACTTGCTTCATTATTGCCGCTGATCCATTACTAATCTCAAAACCACAATTTCTAGCTGGACTCATAAAATGCTAATTATATTTTGAGGACTACATAACAATTCTGACATATATTTTCAAAGTACATCACCATCATCAGGATTCTGTGACAAAGCATGCAGTTTATATTACGAAATCTGATGATAAATCCCCTTTAATTATCAACATTATGGAGCATAACATATTATTTTTCTGTTACGTTACTCACTCATAATAAATAACCTTAAGAAGCTATTTATTCTCTGTAATTACTACATTTTTAAGTAAAGGTAGAAAAATGGGGCACTCACCACTTGGCATTAAAAGGCTGCTTTACTGTGTTTCCATAGATAGCAGAGAATGTTGAGACAAAATTGGCTAACAGCCGTTTCGAGTGAGAGTCGTGCTTCCTCTTAGGCTCCGTGCGATGCACTTTGTGTGAATTGTCAAAAATAGCTGCTGCCATTGCATCAGTTAGAGAACAATCAAATGACCATGGGCACGGCCATGTGAGCCTCCTCATGTTGCCTTGCAGCCACCACATCCATCACATGGTATAGCACCACCAATTAGGAGTGACTATCATAGCCTGTATAAAAGCGAATGCATGGAAAGAAGCAGCCATTTCACAGTGAATCTGTATAGTGAGAGGATATCAATTACATTTTCATTGTATTTTTCACACTAGTTTTCACTACTGTTCTGTCACACGTATCTATTAATCTATCTATTTTTTATCTATCTATCAATCATATATCTATTATCTATCATTTATCTATCTATCTAATCTATCAATATATTTTATTGATATGCCTCTATATTATCTATCTATCTATCTATCTATCTATCTATCTATCTATCTATCTATCTATCTATCTATCTCTCTGTCTATCTATCTGTCTATCCATCATCTACTACATACATTCTTTTTGCTATTAAAGCGAGCACTGCATATCCGGCATTAGCTCCTATCACAAAATCTCCCCAAAGATTTGTTATAAAATGGTATATGTCACGCAATGAATTACTGTTATCAAGAGAAAACAGGTGAATGCAGGTGATCTTTATCTGCTCAACAACGTACAGCTGAGCCTGTGAATGTGCGGGTCGCGTTTTCTAGTCCCACAGTATCACTCCAGATATTTAAGCTCAGACATAAAGCAACAAGAACGAAATGCACAGGCAGATTTTTTTGGGGTGGAAGGGGAATATTTCTATAGAAATAGAATAATAAATCTCTGGCATTATATATTTGCCATTATATAGTGCTGAAAATAGTAAATTCATATGAGTTGCAGCTAGATAGAGCTGGAGATAAATGGAAACTTTTCCATTCATTGCTACATGCAGTTAGATGAAAAAGAAAAAAAAAGTTCAAATAATTATTCATCTGCAAATCGCAAATTATATAAGTAAAAGTTTTATTATAAATTTATATTTTTTAAAAATTATTTAGTGAAGTTTCATTTTTTTATTAAGTTTGTTTACCAGTTCACAAAACAATCTTGCAGTTCTCACAGGGCGTACGCCATCTATACTCCATCACTTCCCAGGGGATGTTAAAATATATGACTTTTCCCTGTAAAATAAATCCCATAATATTTTATGCTGCCAAGAAACACATTCTGCTGTATTGCTTATACGGGAATCACAGGTAGGAAGCCTGTGCGTCTTCAATGTGGCCACCATCACATTTTACAAATGACATGGCCATGCTGGGTAATCTGCAAAGTGACATGGACAATTATACACTCTGTGATATATAAGTATCACTCCAGCACTCGCTTCCATGTTATTTTCTGCGCTTTTAAAATGCCCAAATTTACAAAGGTTGGTTCTCTTGACAGATTTTTACTCTATTAAATAGAATTTATTATACCCTAACGCCATAAAAAAGTTAAATTACCAGTTACATCTTGGTGGGTTGTATTTTTTGTATTATGACTTGTTTGGTATTTACTCTTTTTGTTCCAATAACACAAATTATTAACCCACATTAATGAAGCAGTTTACCTCTTAAATGGGGATTTTCACATTATTAAATTGCTTTAGTTAGATAGCATGAATATCAGCAAGTTTGCAATTGACTTGCTTTTTCTGCTGTCATTCTGCTTCTGTGTGAGCTTTTATCTTACACATTGTAGAGCTTGTTTCCAAGGAGCTTGGCCACCAAAGCCTGGCTGAGTGTGTATAGTAGTAGTAGTTACATTCCAGGCTGAGGAGTTAACTCCAATATACCAGTCACACCTTTCCAGCACATTAATTCTGAATAGCAGATAGCTGCTCATCTTCCTATCCCTTTCCTCTCAGCTCCTGACAGGGTTATCAGTCCTTATTGATAACAATCCTGGCAGTTTCCAGAGCAGTTCTCATAATCAGGGCTCTCTGTTTAGTGAGCCAGGGGAATGTTCAAATGTACTGTGATTTATAAGCATAGTGATGATGGTGTAGACTCATAACTAGCACTAGCAGATCATTAAATTGTTACAGTGAACTGTTACTCAAGGAGGAGTGCCCAATTTTCAAGTAACTAGGAAGTAAGTAGACCATATTGCTCTGAGCACCTCAAGTGACAACTTGAGAATTTCTCTTTTAAGGTCTGAGTGATTATTCATTTTTTGACTTCCATATTTTTCCTCTTCTTCTTCCAAGAGGCATAACTTTTTTTATTTCTCCATCAACATGTCCCTATGGGGGTTGCTTTTTTGTGCAATGATTTGTAGTTTTGAATGACACCAATAATTTTAGTATATGATATAAGCTACTGGGTAAAAGCCAATGGTCGACCTCATTTTGACCAATGCTCATGATGGGCCAGGATCAAAGCCGCAAGGATGTCTTGGTGCTGATATCGCTTGGTCCAAAGGGAAAATCCCAAGCTACAGAAATATCATAAAGTTCGGAACTTGAAATGTACAAACCATGAACCAAGGCAAACTCGACATTGTCAAATCCGAAATGGACAGAACAGGACTGATCTTACTTGGAAATGGCAAACTAAGATAGACTGAATTGAAACATTTCCAGTCAAACGAACATTGGGTCTACTATTCTGCCAATGAAAACTGAAGAAATGGAGTCGCTTTTATTCTCAAACGAAGATTAGCCGGCACTGTCCTAAAATACAATGCAGTCAGTGATAGAGCACCAATTCATGTCACAGTCATTCCAGTTTATTCACTAGAGATGGGCGAACCCGAACAGTAAAGTTCGAGGTCCGTACCGAATACCTACTGTTCAGGCACGGACACAGAACACGGACATCCCCAGGCAGTCCATGTTACTGTTCGAGTTCAGCACCCCAAACACCGGGTGTTCCTTGTGCTGTCATCTGCATGACAGCAGGAGAAACTCCAGGGGCTCGGATAGGTGGTAAGATTAATACAACCAGTCAGAGCGCTGTGGTTCCCACGCTGTCGGATGAAAGCGTGGGAATAAGGGCCCGAACATCAACTGTTTACCACGCTGTCATGTGCATGACAGAGGGGCAAACACTGCCTCTGATCAGCGGTAAGATTAATACCACTACACTACACTCATCAGCCTATGTAGCCCTCCACTGCTGTAGCCGATAACAGTGGAGGGCGGCAGCATCGAAGACCCCTTCCCTGGTTATTATTATCAGCTCACGGTTGTTTGCCTACCCTTTGCTAGTTAGATTTTATAGGGGGACCCTATGTCAATTTTTTTCTGGGGTCCCCCTGTTATCTAGCCAGTAAACATTAGCAAACAGGGTCCCCCTATGAAATCTAACCAGCAAAGGTGAGGCAGACAGCGGTGAACATGATATTAATAATCAGGGAAGAGCCCTGTGGTGAACTCTATGACATCACCACTAGTCACTGAGGCTGAGCTCGCGGCAGAGGCAGCAGCTCATTCCTCATTGGTTTTCAGCCAGGGACGGTCGCATCTTGGCACTGTCCCGTTTGAAAACTATTTATCCCAGAGTGGGAGAGAATTTTGAACATGTGAGGGATATTGTTGTCTTTTATTTTTGTTTTGTTACAGGAGACGAGGGCATCGGGGATTAGGTGTTAACTGAGTTTAACAGCGTTTGCTATTTTTAAATAAAAAGTAACACTGTGTTTTATTTCAAAGAAAATAATTTATTCTGGGTGTTTGTGTTTACACTGTGTTCCAAATTATTATGAAAATAATATTTTCTCAGATTTTCCCAAATTACCTATATGAATTGCAGTCATTGTAATTTTCCAGTCAAATAACTATTAGAGTACAATTGAAAGGTTTTTGTACAAACTGCCTATGATAACAGTATATTTTTAAAAAAATAAAACACTCAAACTGCACTCAAAATGCATGTTCCAAATTATTATGCACAGCAGAGTTTTCAACCTTTTCATTTTAATAATCTCGGGCTGCTGTGGGCATAAAAGGGGACAAACTTATGGTGTGACCCCCATGCTCCCCTGACCTCTACCCCATTCAGAACCTCTGGAGCATCATCAAAAGGAGTGCCTATGATGGTGGGAGGCAGTTCACATCTAAGCAACAGCTCTGGGAAGGTATTCTGTCCTCATGCAAAACAATTGAAGCAGAAACCATCCAAAACCTGACAAATTCAATGGACGAGAGAGTTTAGAAGCTCCTTTCGAACAAGGGGTCCTATGTGCAAATGTAACATCACCTAGAATAAAGTTTTGAGTTGAAAACTGTTTGATTTCAGTTTGTAATAACCTGCTAATGCTTATAATTTCAAAAATGACCATTTTTTTGTTCTTTATTAAAATGAAAAGGTTGAAAACTGCTGTGCATAATAATTTGGAACATGCATTTTGAGTGAAGTTTGAGTGTTTTATTTTTTAAAAAATATAATGTTATTATAGGCAGTTTGTACAAAAACCTTTCAATTGTACTCTATTAGTTATTTGACTGGAAAATTACAATGACTGCAATTCATATAGGTAATTTGGGAAAATCTGAGAAAATATTATTTGCATAATAATTTGGAACACAGTGTATTTAACAATTTAACTATAGAATTAGCAATGGATAGAAGTCTTATAGACGCCTCTCGATTACTAACCCATGGAGTTGATGTCATCGGGTAATACAAAGGTGACATCAACCCACAAATATTACCCCACTTGCCACCACCACAGGGCAGTGGGGAGAGCTGGGCAAAGTGACGCGCCCCCTGGGCCGTGGGATACTCGGTGCCGGGCTGGTCGTTGCTAGGGGAGATGTGACAGTGGCGGTGACCTGGTCCTTGACCCAGGGCGATCAGTAAAAAGGGGATATTTGCAGGGGAATTAAAGTTCTTATATACAGTTCATGACGCCACCTGTGGTATGCGGCTAAAGGGAGTCGCCGCTGCGGAGCAGGTCCCCTGGAGCTATTGTTAATGCAGCAGAGTTGGTTTGGCTCTCCACAGGTAGAGCTTAGCTCCAGGGCAGTGTAGATGTTGCTGTTATGGTGTAGTGCAGAGGATGGCACAGTTAATAATCAGTCCACAACTTAATGGCGGTTTCCTCTTATCTTTTCTTGTGGTGATTAGGCAGACTGGGGCACGGGTACTTGCTAGTAGTAGAGGTCCGGGCAGCCTGGAAGCAAGTTGGGGGATCCACCTAGCCAGGTGGAGTTGTAGGCCTTCCCTTTGCGCTACCTCTTTGACCCTGCTGCGTATAGCTATGCTGCGGCCCTCGTCCCTGAGTAAAACGTCTTTGTGCTCACCCGTATGGCAGGCAGCTCGGGCCATTCAGGAGTGTCGCTCCCACGTGGCGGTGCTGGGCCCTATCGTGCTGCTGAGCCTCCGGGCGTCTGATGGGGCCAGGAGACCTGCAGTCTCCTGCCCTTCGGTTTCTGCTGCTGGGCCTTCGGTGCCCCACAACCTCGGACTCTGGTGTCCATTTCTTCTGCGCTTCCCTCTTCTCTGGGGTGAACTGCCATGCAGCTCCACTCCCTAGGTCTTTTCTCGTTGATGTCCTGACTTCAACTCCTGTCTGTTCTCCTCACGCTAACTAACTCCACCTCCAGATCCAGTTGCTAAGGAGAGGAGCTCCCCTTGCTGGTCTGGAGCCAGGAAAGTGTTGCATGCTAGCAAAACCTGATTAGGGGACCGCTCCTTGCTTCCAGGCATGGCATCACCCCCTTGTGAGGGAGGCAATGCCACTGTGGCAACCGGACTCCTGGGGTGCCACAAAATATCTAATAGATGCACCTTTTCTGGGGGCAGCTGCGAGATTCTACTTTTAGGCTGAAGGGGGCCAATATCCGTGGCCCCTTATCAGCCTTAAAATACCAGCCCCCAGCTGTCTACTTTAGCTTTTCTGGATGTCAAAAATGGGTGGCACCCCACACCGTTTTTTTTAGTATTTCTTTAAATAATTAAAAAATGGCATAGGGACCCCTCTATTCTTGGTAACTAGCATTGCTAAAGGGTTGCAGCCTGCAGCTCTCAGTTTTGCCTGGCTGGTTATCAAAAATACAGAGGAACCCACACCATTTTTTTAAATTTATTTATTTATAACACAGGCGCTGGCAGATGAATACTTCCATCAGCCGCTCCTGCTCCAGTTGTTATCGTCGACCGCATGTGTAGGCTGATGGGTGTAGTAGTCCCATCCGCCGACGCCTGTGACCAGAGGTAAACTTTTTACCTCAGGTCACAGCTGCAGGCTCATGCTGTCATCTGACAGCGTGGGAACCACAGCTCTCTGATCAGCGATAATGATCTTACAACTGATCAGATTCAGTGTTTGCTGCATTGTCATGCATATGACAGCGTGGCAAACACCCGATGTTCGGGCCCCCCATTCATGTGAATGGGGCTCCGTTTTCGGGTTCGGGTACTGTTCTGGTACCCGAACCTGAACTTTTAATAAACTGTTGGTTGTTCGGATGAACCCACCGAACCCAAACAGCCAGAGGTTGGCCCATCACTACTATTCACTAACAACAGATGCCAAGGAGCAGGACCTTGAACTATTCTATGATCAAGTTAAAAAAAAAATTGACTAGACGCCAAAACAAAACTTACTCTTTATTATGGGAGAAACATGGAACTGTTGTTGGAAACTTTGGACTTGTTGAACGAAACAAGCTTGGAGGTAGATTCATTGACTTTAATAAGT
This sequence comes from Phyllobates terribilis, assembly GCF_046119375.1. NCBI lineage: Eukaryota > Metazoa > Chordata > Amphibia > Anura > Dendrobatidae > Phyllobates > Phyllobates terribilis. Next base: position 768,160,490 of record NW_027362764.1, read on the forward strand.
AAAATCAACTGTCCATTATGAACATCTTCTTTCAAAATCACAAATGGAGACTCTGATCATGGACATCATCGAATGGGGCCTATAAAAATCAGTTTGACTACATATGTGTTCGAAAAGATGGAGGTCATCTACCATTACTGCAAAAACAAGGCCAGAACCTGACTGAGGAACTGATCATGAACTTTTAACAGCAAAGATTAGAGTCAAGCTGTGCATACAGACTAGACAAAAGGTTGTTTCCAAATTCGATTTGACTACCATATGTGAAGTTTTTTGGAACAGTCTGCACTACCAATTTATAGCACTGGACACGGATGAAAGAAAGCCTGAGGAATTCTGGATGCATATAAACACTATTACTATTGAAAAAGCCAGAAAAACAATAAACAAGAGGCAGAAGAGACCTCCACAGCCATGGTTAACAGACCCTAAAAATCATCAAAGAAAAGCAAAAGGTAACAAGGAGGACGCAGACAACATCAGTAAAAGACTAAATTGAGTCATTTGATCAGACAAAGAACTTTATTATCAAAAGATATTTACAGGAAGCAAACATCTGAAGGGCAAGACAAGGAAGGCACACCAAAGGATCGAAGAGATAAGACAAAACTTTCAACCAAGAGTGGAAATGTTGAAAGATGCCAACGGGAAAAAACTAACTGAGCCTGAACAGATCAAGGAAAGATGGAAAGAATACATGGAACACCTCTACAAGAACAACTCAGTAATATGAAAGATATTGAGAAATGATAGCGAAACAAACATCTTGAAAGACGAAGTCATTGCTGCGATAAAGCTTCTGTCAAAAAACAAAGAGCCTGGATGTGACAATATTCCAATAGAGCTAATAAAGTCTTCTGAAGCAGCAGTTGATGTCATCACATGCCTGCGTCAACAGATATGGACAACTGGTAAATGGCCCAAGGACTGGACAAGAACCGAGTTTATTTCTATTCCGAAGAAGAGAGATTCTATAGAATTTGGAAAATATCGGAATGTTGCGCTCATACCTCAAGCCAGAAAAATATTACTGAAGATCCTATGAACATGGCTGCATCATTATTTTGACAAAGAGATGCCAGTTGAACAAGCAGGATTCAGAAAAGGCAGAGGAACAAGAGATGTAATTGCTAACATTAGATAGATAATGGAAAAGGCTCAAGAATACAACTAGGAGATCTATTTTTGCTTTGTCGCCTACAGCAAACCCTTTGACTGTCTTAATCACCAGAAACTTTGAAATACCATGAAGGATATGGGGTTGCCAAACCATCTGATCAGTCTCATTAGGAAGAAGCAACAGTTGGAACACGGTGACACGGCATGGTTCAAAGCCGAGCAAGGAATCAGACAAGGCTGCATCCTGTTCCCATTTCTCTTTAATTAATATGCAGAAGCTATTTTCAGGAAGACTGGTCTTGAAGAAAAAGAAGAAGGAATCAAAATTGCTCAGTTATCAACAATCTAAAAAGCGCAGACAATACAACATTGATAGCAACAAGCGTAAATGGGATGAAGGACTTATTACGGAGTGTCAAGATGGAAATCTCAAACATGGGTCACAATTGAGATGGACGGTGATGAAATGGAAGTTCTGAAGGACTTCAACCTTCTGGGATCAATGATAACTCAAGATGCGGTGACGACACCGAAAATTAATAGGAGATTAGCTATGGGCAAATCTACAATGAATTCACTGGACAAGGTCTTCAAATCAAGGAACATTTCACTGGTGACAAAGACACGGCTCGTACATACATAGTAATATAGTAACGTAGGTTGAATAAAGACCTAGGTCCATCTAGTTCAACCTTTCTCCCCCAATTGTACTCTTTATAATAACATAGCCTGGTCTTTTCTGTAGAAACATATGGATTTGAAACCTGGATGATAAAGAAACAAGATAGAAGAAGAATCACACCTTTGAAATGTGGTGCTGGGGAAGGATGATATCAATCCAAGGATCACCAAGCTACAACTTGCCTACTTTGGACACATCATACGAAGATAGCAATCACTGGAGAAGGACATCATGATCAGAAGAATAGAAGGAACAAGGCGTAGAGGAAGACCAGCAACCCGATGGCTTGATACAATCAAGATAATGGCAGAGAAGAACCTGGTGGAGCTATCCAGGTTGGCACAAAATCAATCTTCCTACAGTGGGTTCATCCATCAAATCATCATGGCTCAAGATCAGTCTGAAGGCAGTTATTAATAATAATAATAATAATATACTGAATAATTGGGAAAAAAAATCCAAATTGGATGAATGGTGAAAAGTAATGCAATTTCACTTTGATTTCTTTTATTTGGGGATATATCTGTCAGTTTTTGGTGTAAAGTAAGTCTCAAAAAGGGTCAATTTGCACAAAAAATTGCAAGTTGTTGAATATTGTTAGGTTTCTGTACCATGTTCCCCAAAAGTTATAAAAGCTTAATAAAATGGATGAAATGGTAAAAAAATCCACACAATGTTGCCATTGTTGCTTGGATTTTTATGTTTACATTCTTCTCAGATCCATATTTTTTTATTTTTCCATTCCATTTTTGTGGGGCAAGTTGTAGCTTTTTTTATTGGTAACAATTTGTAATACATGCAACATTTTGATTACTTTTTATTCTAAAATTTTTGGGGAAGTGTGGAAGTATGGGGATCAAAAACATCAATTCCAGTTTTACAATACTTAATTTTATATTTAGAAAAATCCAAATTTTACAGACAGGCTGATTCCAAATGTAGCTATTATTATTTTTTAATATTTGTATTATAAAATTTAAAAAATGGGGTGATTTGATGATTTTGGGCTTTTGCCCACAAACAGGGTTTAATAGGAGTATAAAGAAGGACCAAGAATGTATTTAACCATGCAGATGCTCAAGTTTTGATTGCATCAGCTCTGGTCACTGCAGTTAAAGGTAAATATGATAGTACTGTATAATAAAAGTGACATTGCACCATGCATTGAGTTGGCTCAACTCATGAGCCTGCTCCATACCTTAGTAATTGACTTGGGAAATGTCTGAACATGTCAGAAAGGCATATAAAGAGGTAGAAGTGTCATTTTAGCCCCGTAGAATAACAACAGTACTGTGGAGACACGAAGGACAGTGGATGCTCTCGTCCGCTGGCCCAGCTGTCTTTAGAAAGACCACATGAACCAGGGCTCATACCACTGAATGCCCCTATTCCTTCCCCGTGGGCATAATACTACTCAGACAACAGGGAAAAGGTGACGGTAAAACAGTGTGACAATACTTTATTGAACCACCAACAGACAATAACATATAGCACAGTCCCAGCAAATACACGAGGTGTAGCAAATTACAGAGTCTCACCTTCAGCGGGCTGGCCGGGATTAGAGAAGCTTCGACTTTGGAGCATCCAGGGCCTTCAACCCCCACCAGTGGCACCCGCTTTTGGAGGGCATCCACAGAGAGGAGGTAATGACAAGCTTAGGAAGCTGACATTCTATTGAGGTACGTGACCAGGTGACCTTATTGTCCCAACCTGGCTTCTCCGAACGTCTCCATGGGGCCAGGTGACCGAATGGTCAATGGATAATGACTTGTATATAAGGAAAAATAAATAACCAAAAACAAAAATGCTCCTCCACACCTTGGGCTATGTTCACACGTAGCGTTTTTGATGCGTTTTTGCACTGCTTTCAACCAAGACAAATGCATTCACCGGGAAATGTCATTTTAACATTTTACATCCTTATCTGGAAATGTGGTGTGTGACACATCATCAGACACATCCTGTTTCATTTATGATGAAGGGACTCTGAAAGTCACAAAGCCTATTTTTATAGGGTCATCAGGCGGTCCTTACTATTCTTAAAGGGCCAGTAGTCGGCCCTCGCTATTGTTAGAGAGCCATAAGCCGGCTATGCTTTGTTGTTCCCATTATTAACGAGTGGGTCTCCTATACTGTTATTGCATATGCAGTGACAGCAAGGGCTGACGAAAATTTGGACGCAACCCATTACCCCTTTGAAGAGACAGAGGAGGGTCTCAGTAAAAAAAATGTTCCTATTATAAAGGAGCGGGTCTCCTATAGTGATAATGCCCATGCTGTGACTACAAGGGCTGCAAAAATGTGAGAAAAATCCCATTAACAATTTAAAGACACATAGAGCTTGGCCACAATAACGAGTACGACATGTTCCCATTAGAAAGGAGAGGGTCTGCTATTCAGTTATAGGGTATGTAGTGAGTTCAACAGCTGCCAAAATTTAGGAAAAAACCCACTAACAATTTAAGCACACATAGAGGTGGGCCTCAATAATGACGCTTTCCCATTAAGGGAGGATCCTTAGCTATCAGCGGTGGATACTGCAATTCCAAGGTCCCCACGCAATCCGCTCCAGCACCTAAGGATTCCCTATCTGGGACACTGCGCTTCCCACTCCTTGCTCTACTGCCCTATTTCTAGCAAGTTGTACACTGATGAAGGTCCTATGTATAGACCGAAACGTTTTGCTGTGGACTGCTAAAATAAACCAGTAAATTCATTTGTGGTGTGCCGAGATTTCTCTAAAAATTCTATGGTTTTGGACCCTGCTCGTGCACCCTGGTCCAGTTGTGCTGCGTTCTTTATATTATTATCTGGATATAGAGTTAGACCTCCCAAAAAAAAGACACTGTATTTGAGTTTATGTTATGCTGCTATCATTCAGTGGTGTTGAGGAGTCTGGCCCAATCCAGCCCTTGTTCATTTTTATAAGAGTCAGACTTTCAGCATTTTCAGTTGACAGGCAGATGCGCATATCAATTATAATTCCACCGGCGGCACTAAAAACCCACTCTGACAAAACGCAAGCGGCAGGGCAGGCCAGGACCTCCAAGGCATAGAGAGCCAGTTCATGCTACATGTCCAGCTTGGATAGCCAATAATTATAAGGCACAGAGGAATCACGGAGGACGTTGGTACGGTCGGCAAGGTACTCCCTCAGCATCTTCCATAACTTTTCCCTCCTTGGGAGAGTACCCCAAGCATCAGGGCTTGTGCGATGGGAGGGTCTGAGAAAACTGTCCCAGAACTTTGACGGTGTTCCTCTGCCTCTGCTGGATTGGATTTGTGTCTCTCTAGCCTGTACTCCTTGGTTGTCCAATGAACTGTGACCTCTGCCACCAGCGTTTTTAGATGGGAATTTTTTTAATAATTCCACAACAAGAGCCTTCTCGTACTGCCCTATTTTATAAGGCCTGTCCTGGGTTGGAATAAGAGACAGAAATGTCTCCTTGTACCGTGGGTCTAGAAGTGTCACCAACCAATAATGACTGTCACCCAAAATTTGGACAATGCGAGGGTCACGGGAAAGGCAACATAACATAAACTCAGTCATGTGTGCCAGACTGCAAAGAGGCAAGACTTCCATGTCCTCACCAAAAGGATGACTGACCATGCTCTCCTCCTCATCCTCCTCCTCTTCCTCCTCCTCCTTGTCCTCAGGCCATCCACGCTGAACAGACGATATGACAGTTTTGCAGGTAGTACCGTCTATAGCGCAGGAAACTAGCTTCTGTTCTTCCTCCTCCTCCTCTTCCTCATTGTCACCCCTTGCACGTTGGGATGAGATGAGGCTGGGCTGGGTGTAATCACCCTGTATGGTTCCTTGCTCCATCTCGTCGTGCTCCGCCTGCAATGCATCCTCTTTAATTGTGAGCAGAGAGCCTTTCAGAAGACAGAGAAGAGGGATGGTGATGCTAATTATGACGTCATCACCGCTCACCATCTTGGTGGTGTCCTCAAAGTTTTGGAGGATGGTACATATGTCTGACATCCATGTCCACTCCTGAAGTTTTATGTGTCGAGGCTGACCTGAATACCGACGACCTTGTCGATGCTGGTAGTCAACCACTGCCCACTTCAGCTCAAAAATACTTCCCAATATCTGCAATGCAGAGTTCCAATGCGTGAGGACATTGCAGATCAGTCGGTAAGCAGGAAGCTGCAGACGCTGCTGAAGCACGGCAAAAGGCGGAAGCTGTAGCTGACTTTTAAAAATGGGCATACAGGCGGCGTACTTTGACAAGCAGATCCGACACAGTCGGGTAGGTTTTAAGAAACCGCTGAACCATAAGGTTAAGCACATGGGCCTGGCGTGGTACGTGAGGGAGCTCGCCTCGCCTCAGAGCCACCACCAAGTTCCGGCCATTGTCACACACGACCATGCCTGGCTGTAGGGTCAGCGGTGTCAGCAACAGATCTGCCTGCTCTTTCAGAGCTGTCCTTCAGTGTTGTGAGATTTTTCACCTAAGCATATTAGCTTCAGCACAGCCTATTGCCGCTTGGCTGAGGCAGTGCTGCAGTGCTTCCAGCTAGCGACTGACTGATGTGGTTATTTCAGAGATGGAGGCTGTGGAGGAGGAGGAGGTGCAGGAGCTGTAGAATGTGGGGGCAACCCTGATTGACAAAGGGCCCGCAATCATCGGCGTCGGAAGGACGTGTTCCGTCCCAAGGTCCGACTGAGTCCCAGCTTCCGCTATATTAACCCAGTGTGCCGTCAGCAAGATGTACCATCCCTGCCCACAAGTACTTGTCCACGTGTCCATGGTTAGGTGCACTTTCTTAGTAACTGCGTTGTTGAGGGTATAAAAAAGAAGCAAGACAAAAATATATCTCATACCCTACCATAATTATATATAAATGTAAAGCAAAGTTGCATAATAAATATAAGGTACTTAGTGAACTATTTTTGATCAAAAAAAGTATACAAGCCGTCCCACCAGCGGCAAGGTGACCCTAAATTGGGACGGTACCTATACTGCCTATATTAAAAACCTTACTGTATATCAAAGTTGAAGTAATGCATATAAAAGGCTAGACAAATAGGACCGGGTCCCAACTCCAGACCACCTAGGCCCGTGGTAAGCTACATATATACCAATCAGCTCAACAAAGGGCATGCCACACCCTTAAATTGCACAGAATGCAAACAAGTCAAAAAACCAGACAATGTGAACTGAGGTCTAAGATGGCAGACATACAAGAAACAGAGGCATGTTCACACTAGCAAAAAAGAAGCAAGACAAAAATATATCTCATACCCTACCATAATTATATATAAATGTAAAGCAAAGTTGCATAATAAATATAGGGTACTTAGTGAACTATTTTTGATCAAAAAAAGTATACCCGGTACCGTCCCAATTTAGGGTCACCTTGCCGCTGGTGGGACGGCTTGTATACTTTTTTTGATCAAAAATAGTTCACTAAGTACCCTATATTTATTATGCAACTTTGCTTTACATTTATATATAATTATGGTAGGGTATGAGATATATTTTTGTCTTGCTTCTTTTTTGCTAGTGTGAACATGCCTCTGTTTCTTGTATGTCTGCCATCTTAGACCTCAGTTCACATTGTCTGGTTTTTTGACTTGTTTGCATTCTGTGCAATTTAAGGGTGTGGCATGCCCTTTGTTGAGCTGATTGGTATATATGTAGCTTACCACGGGCCTAGGTGGTCTGGAGTTGGGACCCGGTCCTATTTGTCTACCCTTTTATATGCATTACTTCAACTTTGATATACAGTAAGGTTTTTAATATAGGCAGTATAGGTACCGTCCCAATTTAGGGTCACCTTGCCGCTGGTGGGACGGCTTGTATACTTTTTTTGATCAAAAATAGTTCACTAAGTACCCTATATTTATTATGCAACTTTGCTTTACATTTATATATAATTATGGTAGGGTATGAGATATATTTTTGTCTTGCTTCTTTTTTGCTAGTGTGAACATGCCTCTGTTTCTTGTATGTCTGCCATCTTAGACCTCAGTTCACATTGTCTGGTTTTTTGACTTGTTTGCATTCTGTGCAATTTAAGGGTGTGGCATGCCCTTTGTTGAGCTGATTGGTATATATGTAGCTTACCACGGGCCTAGGTGGTCTGGAGTTGGGACCCGGTCCTATTTGTCTACCCTTTTATATGCATTACTTCAACTTTGATATACAGTAAGGTTTTTAATATAGGCAGTATAGGTACCGTCCCAATTTAGGGTCACCTTGCCGCTGGTGGGACGGCTTGTATACTTTTTTTGATCAAAAATAGTTCACTAAGTACCCTATATTTATTATGCAACTTTGCTTTACATTTATATATAATTATGGTAGGGTATGAGATATATTTTTGTCTTGCTTCTTTTTTGCTAGTGTGAACATGCCTCTGTTTCTTGTATGTCTGCCATCTTAGACCTCAGTTCACATTGTCTGGTTTTTTGACTTGTTTGCATTCTGTGCAATTTAAGGGTGTGGCATGCCCTTTGTTGAGCTGATTGGTATATATGTAGCTTACCACGGGCCTAGGTGGTCTGGAGTTGGGACCCGGTCCTATTTGTCTACCCTTTTATATGCATTACTTCAACTTTGATATACAGTAAGGTTTTTAATATAGGCAGTATAGGTACCGTCCCAATTTAGGGTCACCTTGCCGCTGGTGGGACGGCTTGTATACTTTTTTTGATCAAAAATAGTTCACTAAGTACCCTATATTTATTATGCAACTTTGCTTTACATTTATATATAATTATGGTAGGGTATGAGATATATTTTTGTCTTGCTTCTTTTTTGCTAGTGTGAACATGCCTCTGTTTCTTGTATGTCTGCCATCTTAGACCTCAGTTCACATTGTCTGGTTTTTTGACTTGTTTGCATTCTGTGCAATTTAAGGGTGTGGCATGCCCTTTGTTGAGCTGATTGGTATATATGTAGCTTACCACGGGCCTAGGTGGTCTGGAGTTGGGACCCGGTCCTATTTGTCTACCCTTTTATATGCATTACTTCAACTTTGATATACAGTAAGGTTTTTAATATAGGCAGTATAGGTACCGTCCCAATTTAGGGTCACCTTGCCGCTGGTGGGACGGCTTGTATACTTTTTTTGATCAAAAATAGTTCACTAAGTACCCTATATTTATTATGCAACTTTGCTTTACATTTATATATAATTATGGTAGGGTATGAGATATATTTTTGTCTTGCTTCTTTTTTGCTAGTGTGAACATGCCTCTGTTTCTTGTATGTCTGCCATCTTAGACCTCAGTTCACATTGTCTGGTTGTTGAGGGTATGTCTATTGTTGTGGGACACGTGCTCGTGTGGCACACCGGGAGAAATAGTGACGGCTGGGGACCGAGTACCGAGGGACGGCCGCCGCCATCAGATTGCGGAAAGCTTATGTCTCCATGAGTCTAAAAGGCAACATTTCGAGCACAAGCATTTGTGAAATGTGTGAATTTAGTAATGTGGCCTGTGGGGCGTTGGCTGCATATTTGCACTTGCGTTCCAAGGAATGGGGTAGACACAACTGAACGCTGCGCTGGGGCAAGGAAGTGGATGTGCTTGCTAATGGTGCTAGTTGAGAGTATTCAAAGACAGGTGCAAGGCAGGAGGCATCTTGGCATGTGTCATGGACAGGGGATTGGTGTGCACCCACAACAGCGGGACAAGCAGTGGTGTCACCTGTAGATACTGTTGCTGGACCCTGGGGTTCGGCCCGCTTAGTCAGCTGCTTTGCTGCCATGTGCCTGATCATGCTGGTTGTGGTCAGGCTGCTAGTTTTGCTACCCCTGCTGATTCTGGCCTGGCAGGTGGTACAAATAGCCTTTTTGGAATTATCTGCAGAGGTCTTCCTGAGTCTGAGTATTTTTTAAAGACTAACAGTTGTACTGGCAACTTCCGTCGTGCTGGCGTTACAAGGAACGCTTTCCTGCCTTGTGGCTGCGGCCACCACACTGCTTCTTCCTGCCTGTTGTGGTGCTATGCCTTCCTCTCCCTGTGTGCTGCTGTCCTCGCTCTGTATGTCCCCCTGCCAAGTTGGGTCAGTTACTATATCATATACCACCTTGTTTTACGCTTGCGCACCCTGGTCCCCTTCCTGACTTTCTGGCAATTGTGTCTCATCATCATCATCATCATCATCCACCTCTTGCAACAGTAATTGCACTTTCCCACTGTCACCTTCGTGAGACCGTGGTGACTCCAATATTTGGGCATCGCTACACATGTTCTCCTCTTGGCTCGCTTGAAGCTGGCCAGGTAAGAGGCCCGAATCTACAAATGGAAAAGTGAACAGCTCTTCTGAGTGCCCAAGTGTGGGATTAGTTGTCTCCAGGCACTCGGCATGGTGGGAGGAAGGAGAATCAGGGTGAGGAATATTCAGTCCAGACTCACGGCTTCTGAGACTTGACCGTGTAGAAGACAGGGTGCTGGTGGTGATGGCTAAGTGACTGGAAGCATTATCTGCTATCCAACCAAAACATTTTGACACTGCTCTGGGTTCAATAGTGGTGTACTGCGGTCCCCTAGTAATTGGGGCAGGAAGGTCGAGTGACAAGATGTGGCTGGATTTGAACCACTGTTATATGTGATACGCCTGACGGACAACCACAGTTTTAAATACTAGGCCTGTAGTATTGTTTGTTTTGGCACAATTTCAGCTTGCCCATGGTCACGTCCTTGGCCTCAGCCTCTGCATGCACCATCACCATCACGTCCACTTCCCTGTCCCTTGCCATGCACCTTGCCCATTTTTAATGGAGGACAATATTTTCCACGTTCACGAGAAATGGCAGATTTTGGAACGCAGTTATATGTGATACGTCTGACAGAGAATCACATTTTAAATAGCAAGCCTGTAATTTACTAATCTTATTACACACAAAGACCTAATGTGAATAGCTTGACTGACACACTGCAACAGAATTGAAATGGAAGAAATGGCTGATTTTGGAACAGTCTTATAGGTGATATGACTGACAGAAAACCAAAGTTTTAAATAGCAGGCCGGTAGTTTACTAATACTATCCTTCATAGACACCTAGTGTGAATAGCTTGACCGACTCACTGCAACAGAATGGAAAAGGAGGCCAATATTTTCCACGTTCAGTTTAAATTTCTGGATTTTAATCGCTGAAATATGGCTTTATTCTGCAGTGAGAACAAGCAAATGGAGCAGAAAAATGGTGTACTCTGGATTGCTGTTTAAGCAAATAACCAGGATTATTACAGCAGCAGCAGAAAGGACGTTAAATGGACCCTCTTGTGCTGTATCATACACTGCAGTCTGCCACATACACTGCCTGCCTAGCACTGATTATATGCAGCTGGATTAGTCCTCAGAAGGACTAATTGTGGGATACCCACTGTATACTAACAGGACTTTCAAGGGATCCTCTTGCTATATGCACTGCAGTCTGCCACATACCCTTCCTGCCTAACACCTGCTATCACCACTGAACATATGCAGCTGGATTAGTCATCAGAAGGACTCTTAGTTCAGATGGATATATACTGTACATATGTTGTGGAATATCTATACTAACAATGAAGAAGCAAATCTCTCCCTGACGCAGCAGCAGCTCTCCCTACTCTGCCTGTTTCCGGAGTGACTGTGACGGGCATGGTGGCGCTGTAGCATCGGCGTCTCTGCCCCGTTCTAGGCAGAGACGCCGTCCCTCTCACCTCCCCGCTCCTGGCGCGGCGTCCTCCAGCGCTTCTCTCCCCGCTGCTTCCGGCACGCGCTCCTTCCCCGGCAGTGTGCTTAGGGCGCGCGCGAGCACGCTCCCCCTCTCTTAAAGGGACCGCGCGCGCCGTCCTAAGGAGTCCCCGGCCAATTGCCGGAGGACCTCCCATATAAAAGGCACCGCCTCCAAAATGGAGGTGCCCGAGCAATGTTGTAGCACTGTTCACTACTCTGCTTCAGCCCTCAGGTCCCGTTGCCAGTTACCTGCCAGATACCTGCCAGATTCCTGCCAGTCTGCTGTCTAATTCCTGCCTGATATCCTGCTACCTGCCTGCTAGCCTGAGGTCCGACGGTCTGCCTTCCAACTTCTGTCAGTCTGTCTAAGGACCAGCTTGCCCGCTCACCTGGGAGCGCACATCTTCTACCTGCCTGCTTGCCTGAGGTCCGACGGTCTGCCTTCCAACTCCTGTCAGTCTGTCTAAGGACCAGCTTGCCCGCTCACCTGGGAGCGCTCATCTGCTGCCTGTCTGCTAGCCTACCAGGAGGCTCCACCGTCACGTGCTGTGACCACCCGCCTGTCCAGAGACTCCTGCCCGCTCACCTGGGAGCGCTCATCTGCTACCTGTCTGTTGGTCTTCCTGGAGGCTCCGCCGTCACATGCTGTGACCACCCGATTATCCAGAGACTCTCGCCTGCTCACCTGGGAGCTCATGTCTATCATCTGCCGCCACAGGTCGTACCAATCCTTTACCCAGAGACTGCCCCGGGAATTGCTAGCCATCAAATTGGCACTGGGAGAGTGGCGCTATCTGCTTGAAGGGGCTCTCTACCCGGTAATTATCTACACGGATCACAAAAACCTGGCATATCTCCAAAATGCCCAGAGACTCAATCCTCGCCAGGCCCGGTGGTCGTTGTTTTTTGCCCGCTTCGACTTCATTCTTCATTTCCGTCCGGCGGACAAGAACGTCAAAGCTGATGCCTTGTCCCGGTCCTTCCTGTCCTCCGATCAAGAGGAGGAACCTACGCACATCATCGACTCCTCCAAGGTGATGAATGTGGCCCCCTTGGATCTGACTCGTCTTCCACCCGGTAAGACGTTCGTAGCTGTGCCAGATCGGGAGAGGGTTCTTCGCTGGGGACATTCTTCTAAACTAGCTGGCCATGCTGGCCAAAATAAGACCTTCCAACTTATTACCCGGCATTACTGGTAGCCTACCCTGCGTAAGGACGTGGTAGACTTCGTCGCGGCCTGTTCATCCTGTGCCCGTAACAAAGTTCCCCGACATCTACCTGCCGGTCATCTCCTGCCCCTTCCCGTACCTGCTGCTCCTTGGCAACACATCGCTATGGACTTTATCACCGACCTTCCAGTTTCTGCCGGTTGTACTGTCATTTGGGTTGTCGCTGACTGTTTTTCTAAGATGGCCCACTTCATTCCCCTGCCTGGTCTTCCGTCTGCACCCGAGCTGGCTAAAGACTTTATCCACCACATCTTCCGTCTCCATGGTCTGCCCCTCCACATCATGTCGGATCGTGGGGTTCAGTTCACCTCTCGCTTCTGGAGAGCCACATGTAAGCTGCTGGACATTACCCTGGATTTCTCCTCCGCTTACCACCCTCAGTCCAATGGTCAAGTGGAGCGGATCAATCAGATCTTGTCCAGCTACCTCCGGCACTTCGTTGATGCTCACCACTCGGACTGGGTGGATCTCCTACCATGGGCCGAGCTCTCTTATAACAACCATGAGAGCGAGTCCTCTTCCAAATCCCCGTTCTTTATAGTCGGTGGCCAACATCCCCGGATTCCACTTCCTGTCTCCGTTTCTGTGGACAACCCTGCTGCGGAGTCTCTTGTCAGCGAATTTTGGCAGGTCCGCTCTTCTTCTCTCCTCTGAGCGGATGAAGAGATATGCTGATAAGAGACGTCTGGATCCGCCCCAATTCCGTCCGGGAGACAAGGTTTGGCTCTCATCCAAACATGTGCGGCTCAAAGTACCCTCCTACAAGTTGGGTCCTCGATTCATCGGCCCCTTCGAAGTCCTCAGGCAAATTAACCCTGTGGCCTACAAATTAAAACTCCCGGCCACCCTACGGATCCCCAACTCCTTCCACGTATCTCTCCTCAAACCCGTTGTCTTTAACTTTTTTTCCAAAAATCCAGGTGCCCCTCCTGCTCCGGTTTCCGCTGATGACATCTTTGAGGTAGAGAGTATTCTGGCCTCCAAGAGGGTAAGAGGAAAAACCTTTTTTCTGGTAGATTGGAAGGGGTTTGGTCCTGAGGAGAGAACTTGGGAACCCAGGGAGAACATCAACGCCACGCTTCTCCTTGAGAAATTTCTTTCTGGCCAAAAAAAGAGGGGGCCTAAAGGGGGGGTACTGTAGCATCGGCGTCTCTGCCCCGTTCTAGGCAGAGACGCCGTCCCTCTCACCTCCCCGCTCCTGGCGCGGCGTCCTCCAGTGCTTCTCTCCCCGCCGCTTCCGGCACGCGCTCCTTCCCCGGCAGTGTGCTTAGGGCGCGCGCGCGCTCCCCCTCTCTTGAAGGGACCGCGCGCGCCGTCCTAAGGAGTCCCCGGCCAATTGCCGGAGGACCTCCCATATAAAAGGCACCTCCTCCAAAATGGAGGTGCCCGAGCAATGTTGTAGCACTGTTCACTACTCTGCTTCAGCCCTCAGGTCCCGTTGCCAATTACCTGCCAGATACCTGCCAGATTCCTGCCAGTCTGCTGTCTAATTCCTGCCTGATATCCTGCTACCTGCCTGCTAGCCTGAGGTCCGACGGTCTGCCTTCCAACTTCTGTCAGTCTGTCTAAGGACCAGCTTGCCCGCTCATCTGGGAGCGCACATCTTCTACCTGCCTGCTTGCCTGAGGTCCGACGGTCTGCTTCCAACTCCTGTCAGTCTGTCTAAGGACCAGCTTGCCCGCTCACCTGGGAGCGCTCATCTGCTGCCTGTCTGCTAGCCTACCAGGAGGCTCCGCCGTCACGTGCTGTGACCACCCGCCTGTCCAGAGACTCCTGCCCGCTCACCTGGGAGCGCTCATCTGCTACCTGTCTGTTGGTCTTCCTGGAGGCTCCGCCGTCACATGCTGTGACCACCCGATTATCCAGAGACTCTCGCCTGCTCACCTGGGAGCTCACGTCTATCATCTGCCGCCACAGGTCGTACCAATCCTTTACCCAGAGACTGCCCCGGTCACTTGCCGTGACCTCCTGCCCGTTCATCCAGAGACTGCACCGGTCACTTGCCGTGACCTCCTGCCCATTCATCCAGAGACTGCCCCGGTCACTTGCCGTGACCTCCTGCCCGTTCATCCAGAGACTGCCCCGGTCACTTGCCGTGACCTCCTGTCCGTTCATTCAGAGACTGTCCCAGTCACCTGCTGTGACTGCCTGCCCGTCTACCCTGGTCGCCACCCGCTCCCTTACAAGGACCGCCCCCTTGTATAGTAGCTCAGAGGTTCCGCCTCCCAGTCCCGTTACAGGCGCCCAGTCTTATATAGACCTGATGACGCTGTGAGGCCAGCCAATCACTGTAATGCCCACAGCAAACATGGCTATGGCATTACAGTGTGTGGCAGGCAATCCCTGCATGTTCATTGGCTCTCTAAAGAGCGCCAGACATGTCTTGTAGGGGACCCGAGTTCCCACCCGAGCAACCCGGAAATACTCATCGAGCTCATAGAGCACAGTGATGCTTGGGTGAGTACCGAGCAGTGGCGAGCACGTTCGCTCATCACTAGTGCCACCCCATTCATACAGAAGACACTTTTGTGACTAGTGGGGGTCTCAGCAGTTTGCCTTGCCCAATGTTTGATCTGGTGCCCATAATAATCTGGTTACTCCATTGTTAGGAGATGTACAGAATAAAATATGTTATTTGGTCATATAAAGGTTTATAAATCTGTTTGTCTAGACAGGGTAGTGAGGCAACGGCACAGGACACAACAAAACTGTCTCTATTAAATGCTAAATTTAAAGTCAAATGCATTTGATTATTATTTTGGTTTGTTAAAAACCACAAAAATCAGTCATTGTTATTTCAGTCTATTTAGAAGAAATGCTCATTACTGAAATTGACGTATTATCCAAGATTAAAGATTAAAGTTGTCCTACATAAATTGAGAATGTCTAATAGATTATTCTTTGCTCTGTAGTTTAATCTTTAGTATTTACCAGAAATTGGAAAGATTGAGTGACATGTTTTAATGAGACTCAGGCCGGCAGGGAGTTGGACATTTATGGTTTTTGATAATTTTTTTTTTTTCACATTGCTTTAACACTAATAAGGTTACACAAGTTCATGACCAGTGATCCAGCTCTTTTTATTATCTCAGTAAATATGTAATCTCTGGAACATTTTTACCTCCTATTTACTATGGTTTCTACTGCAATGTTAAAAAGTTATTCCCAAAAAATCAAGTTTTTCACTATTCCTCGCCAATCCCGAGAATTAGGGCTATGGAACCCCAAGAGGGGGTCCTAAATCATGCCGAGAAACATATGCATGGTTTCTGTTCAATTTACTGTCTATGTGAAAGCTGGAAATATTTGAGTGCAGTTCTCAGCAGCCCCATGGACAATGAATGCCGAGCATTGACAACTCCGCTCCATTCTGGATAAGGCTGCAATCTCAGGATTAATGGGGCCCCCAGTGGTCATACTCCCAGCGATCAGCAAATTATTCCTTATTCATAGTTTATAACTTACATTTTTTGGTAATAATAACCCTTTATTTTATTACAATGACAACATTTATAATTGGTGGAGAAAGGTTGAACTTGATGGTCCTAGGTTTTTTTTCAAATTATATAACTACTGTATATATAACTATGTAACTATGAAAATTTGATACTGTAAAATAATAGCATTAAAAAAAAAAAATAAATCAGTAGTAGCATCTCTGTATAGTATTACCGATCCAGAAGCAAAAGTTTGCAGTCAGAGGTTTATATAACATGCAACATATATTTTTTGCCCATTAAACAACTGGAAGCATCAGGCAGTGTACTAAGAAAGAAATTTTAGAAATATAAATACAGCATTTTGTGAGAAATGGCCCTTCTGTTCCAAAAGTTAAAGAAGTTGTCCGGTCCAAATCGATAAGTCTGCAGTCACTCTGTGTGACTACAGACTTATGAATCCCCCCTGCCTACGCACTGTGTGCTATGGGGATTTGACGGTTTCTGAGTCGGGGCCAGACAGTATATATGAGTTACTTATACTCCCAGCCAGTGCCAGTCTAGTGGGTGTGGCCTCAATCCATAAATTTGTATGGAGCATGGCCACTCTCTGTCTAGAGACAAGGAAAACCAGTGGGCATGGCCGACTAGAGGGTGCGGCCTCGGTCCATGCAAGTGTATGGAAGCAAGGCTGCACCATCTGCCCAGGAGTCTGCATAACTCATACATACCCTCCAGTTCTGGCTCAGAAACTGGCAAATTCCCACAGCACACAAAGAGTGCGCTGAGGGGATTCATAAGTCTGGAGTCGCACGGAGTGCCTACCGACTTATCGATTTGGACAACTCCTTTAATGCATGCACAAATGTCCATTGGGCGATCCCAATATTAGTACCCTGACCTGTACTACCTTGGTCAAAAATGGCAGACAAACTCTTCAATGTCAAATCTTGCACGTGCACCATGAAATGCTGTGACGACACTTGCACATTACTGTACCTGCATATGCCATCAATCCTCTGTACACACAGAAGTTGATGGTGCCTACAGCAGGAAGGGAACTTTCCATGAGTTATCCCAGGATTCCACTGCTCATGCTCAAGACTTCAACACTGCAAAGACTGACGAATGCTAGAATAGTCAATCAAGACAAGGGGGTGGCACAAAAAAAGGAATTACCAAGGAGAGACTGAGTACTAAAGAAACCTGAAGACCTACCTCTTCCGACAAGCCTACAACCTGCAGTAACCACCGCCCCACCACATTACTGCATGACCTCCTCTACCCCCA
This sequence comes from Phyllobates terribilis, assembly GCF_046119375.1. Lineage (NCBI taxonomy): Eukaryota > Metazoa > Chordata > Amphibia > Anura > Dendrobatidae > Phyllobates > Phyllobates terribilis. The sequence goes on from NW_027362764.1 coordinate 768,177,930, forward strand.
TTTACTGTATCCTCACCCATACCTTGTAGACTGTGAGCCCTCGTGGGCAGGGTCCTCTCTCCTCCTGTACCAGTCGCTGACTCGTTTTGTTAAGATTATGCTAATGTTTTTGCTATGTATATCCCCATCACATGTAAAGCGCCATGGAATAAAGGGCGCTATAATAATAAATAATAATAATAATAATATTTGCTGGAATTTTCACTCTATGGCAACCTGGCAATGTAGTAAGTCTGACTGCAATAACATACAGCATGACCTGAGACATTCAACCCCTTGAGGGTTCGCTCACACTGGCATATAAAAAATCTGTCCCATTCTCACCCAGGGGAGTAGGATGATTTTTTCTCACTTGTCATCTGTGTGTTGTCCATATACAATCTGTTTTTTTTACTTAGCAGCTATTAATATTTTACAGGACCATTTACAGTTTCCCATATTACAGAATTGCAATGTATTATTAAAAATCGGATGCTATACTGATGGTCCGTATGGCATACGTTTTTTTCGTTGCACTGAAGCGATTTTTGAGTCAAGACTAGTGTTGAGCGATACCTTCCAATATCGGTAAATATCGGATCGGATTGGATCGGACCGATACCCAAAAAATATCGGATATCGCCTATTCCGATAGCGGAAACCAATGCAAGCCAATGGGACACAAATATCGGAATGAAAATAAACCCTTTCTTTCCTTGTAGGTTAATTCTACATGAAGGAAAACAACTAAGAATAATGTAGAATGTAATGGGGGAGGTGGAGGAGACATTAAAGACATAAAGGTTTAGCCCAATCAAATGGAATAGCAGGAATTAATATTTTTTTTAAGACGTTTGGAGTTACAAAGATATTGACTATGTTAAGCTTTTTTATATTTGGCAAGATATTTATGTTTCACTACTTCCATGCTCGTCACCGTCTTTTTTACTTCTCCCACACTTTCTCCTTCATCATCCTCAGCATCAGCAGCTTTTTCATCAACTTCTTCTTCACCTTATTCATCTTCTTCTTCTTCACCTTCTTCCTATTATTCTTTCTTTTTACATTCTTCATATTCTTCTTATTCAACCATTATTCTTCCTCATATTCTACTTATTCATCTTCTTCATATTCTTCTTCTTCATCATATTCTTATTTGTGACAGGCATTCCTGTAGTTGTTATCTCTAAAAGTTTGAACATTACACCTTTCGTTCTGCCTGTGACAAAAGATTTACAACAGGATTTGTCCGCGTTCAGTTTGGCCTGCAGCAGCAAGAATTTTCCAGGGGCACCACGAGGAGGAACGGACTCACCCCCTTACACTGCTTAGTCTTCTTCTGCTTATAATTTAGATAATATCTTTGCTCTGATTTTTAGTCTTATGCTTAGTGTTCTTCTGCTTTTTGTTCTGCAGCTTCTTGTTCTTCTGCTTCTTGGTCTTCTGTCTCTTGTTCTTCTGTATCTTGTCGGTTGTCTTCTTGTTCTTTGTCCTCTTGGTCACCTTCTTCAGGGTCATCTTCATGGTCTTCTTTGGGGTGGTCTTCAGGGTCGTCGTCTTCAGGGTCGTCGTCTTCGGGGTCGTCGTCTTCGGGGTCGTCGTCTTCTTTGGGGTGGTCTTCAGGGTCGTCGTCTTCAGGGTCGTTGTCTTCAGGGTCGTCGTCTTCAGGGTCCTCGTCTTCAGGGTCCTCGTCTTCTTCAGGGTGGTCTTCAGGGTCGTCGCTTTCAGGGTCGTCTTCGGGGTCCTCATCTTCTTCTGGGTGGTCTTCAGGGTCATCGTCTTCAGGTTCGTCGTCTTCGGGGTCGTCATCTTCTTCGTGGTGGTTTTCAGGGTCGTCATCTTCAGGGTCGTCATCTTCGGGGTCATCGTCTTCTTCGGGGTGGTCTTCTGGGTCGTCGTCTTCAGGGTCGTCATCTTCGGGGTCCTCGTCTTCTTCGGGGTGGTCTTCAGGGTCGTCGTCTTCAGGGTCGTCGTCTTCGGGGTCCTCGTCTTCTTCGGGGTGGTCTTCAGAGTCGTCGTCTTCAGGGTCGTCGTCTTTGGGGTCCTCATCTTCTTCGGGGTGGTCTTCAGGGTCGTCGTTTTCAGGGTCGTCTTCGGGGTCCTCATCTTCGGGGTGGTCTTCAGGGTCGTCTTCAGGGTCGTCGTTTTCGGGGTCGTCGTCTTCTTCGGGGTGGTCTTCAGGGTCATCGTCTTCAGGGTCGTCATCTTCAGGGTCGTCGTCTTCTTCGGGGTGGTCTTCAGGGTCGTCGTCTTCGGGGTCGTCGTCTTCGGGGTCGTCTTCGGTGTGGTCTTCAGGGTCGTCGTCTTCAGGGTCGCCATCTTCGGGGTCCTCGTCTTCTTCGGGGTGGTCTTCTGGGTCATCGTCTTCAGGGTCGTCATCTTCAGGGTCGTCATCTTCAGGGTCGTCGTCTTCTTCGGGGTGGTCATCAGGGTCTTCGTCTTCGGGGTCCTCGTCTTCTTCGCGGTGGTCTTCAGAGTCATCGTCTTCGGGTTCCTCATCTTCTTCGGGGTGGTCTTCAGGGTTGTCATATTCAGGGTCGTCTTCGGGGTCCTCGTCTTCTTCGGGGTGGTCTTCAGGGTCGTCATCTTCAGGGTCGTCGTCTTCGGGGTCCTCGCCTTCTTCAGGGTGGTCTTCAGTGTCGTCGTGTTCAGGTTCATCGTCTTCAGGGTCGTAGTCAGGGAGATCCAGAGTCTTTACCAAAAACCATTTCAAAAAGCTTGAACTTGGAAATGTAGCAGAAGGTACAAGAAGGCTGAGGAACTGCCGAGAACCAGCTTATGGTACTGGAACCCGGTTACTAAGCAGGAGGTACCTGTGCCAGAAAGCACTACCACGGACCAGCAGACGTTGGTGGAACTCAGATACCGAGAAGGAGGCACCTAAGCCAAAGGCACTGCCGAGAACCAGCTGATGGTACTGGAAACCGGATGGGTAGCAGAGGGTACAAGAGCCAATGGAACTACCGAGGACGAGGTGATGGTACTGGAACCCGGTTACTAAGCAGGAGGTACCTGTGCCAGAAAGCACTACTAAGGACCAACAGACGTTGGTGGAACTCGGATACCGAGAAGGAGGCACCTAAGCCAAAGGCACTGTCGAGAACCAGCTGACGGAACTGGAACCCGGATGGGTAGCAGAAGGTAAACATGAAAAAAAAAGTTGCAAGGCTGCGAGCCGGCCGGAGTTACCGAAACCCACAGTCCTACAGGGGGTGCTTATCCTATTGGCACTATGGAACCAGCCTTAATTGCCAGATCCCGCAGCCCACATAGGAGTCACCTAAACTGCACACACCATAGAGTCGGATAACCCGACCGCAACACGACAGGACAACGTATTGGAGGCAAAGTGATGTTGACACTACCCGGAAACAGCTGGCGTGCTGGAACCAGGCTGGGCAGGAGGGAGTACCCATGCCAAAGACACTGCCGAGAACCTGCTGAGGGTACTGGAACCCGGATGGGTAGCAGAAGGTACAAGAGCCAATGGAACTACCGAGGACCAGCTGATGGTACTGGAACCCAGTTACTAAGCAGGAGGTACCTGTGCCAGAAAGCACTACCACGGACCAGCAGACGTTGGTGGAACTTGGATACCGAGAAGGAGGCACCTAAGCCAAAGGCACTGCCGACAACCAGCTGACGGTACTGGAACCCGGATGGGTAGCAGAAGGTAAACATGAAAAAAAAGTTGCAAGGCCGCGAGCCGGCCAGAGTTACCGAAACCCACAGTCCTACAGGGGGTGCTTGTCCTATTGGCACTATGGAACCAGCCTTCATTGCCAGATCCCGCAGCCCACATAGGAGTCACCTAAACTGCAGGCATCGCAGACCGCAACACGACAGGACAACGTATTGGAGGCAAAGTGACGTTGACACTACACGGAAACAGCTGGCGTGCTGGAACCAGGCTGGACAGGAGGGAGTACCCGTGCCAAAGGCACTTCTGAGCAGCAACTGGCGGTGTTAGAGCCCAGGGTAAATACTAAAAACAGAGTGGAGCCAGAGGCCTAATTGGAGCAAGTTTAAAATCAGTAGCAGTGTGAATGTGGACAGAGCAGGAGAAATTGCCGGACACACAGCAGGGGAACAGTTGATGTTACTGAACCCCAATAACACTGGAGCAAGTGTTGACTGAGCAGACGGCACTTCTGAGCAGCAACAGGCGGTGTTGGACCCCAGGGTAAATACTAAAAACAGAGTGGAGCCAGAGGCCTAATTGGAGCAAGTTTAAAATCAGTAGCAGTGTGAATGTGGACAGAGCAGGAGAAATTGCCAGACACACAGCAGGGGAACAGCTGATGTTACTGAACCCCAATAACACTGGAGCAAGTGTTGACTGAGCAGACGGCACTTCTGAGCAGCAACAGGCGGTCTTGGAGCCTAGGGTAAATACTAAAAACAGAGTGGAGCCAGAGGCCTAATTGGAGCAAGTTTAAAATCAGTAGTAGTGTGAATGTGAACAGAGCAGGAGAAATTGCCGGACACACAGCAGGGGAACAGATGACGTTACTGAACCCCAATAACACTGAAGCAAGTGTTGACTGTGCAGATGGCACTTCTGAGCAACAACTGGCGGTGTTGGAGACCAGAGATTACAGTTCAGGAGGTAGAAACATGAACACAACAGGAGACCTGGATACTGTTGCCAACCAATTATTTAATCTGGAAAAGGACTGGCAAATTCATGCGAGATCCAGGCCTTGTTCATTTTAAGAAAAGTAAGCCGGTCAACGTTATCTGAGGATAGTCGGATGCGACGGTCTGTTAGTACACCATCTGTGGCACTAAAGACGCGTTCCGATAATACACTAGCAGCAGGGCAAGCCATCACCTCCAATGCATACTGGCTAACCTCTGGCCATGTATCCAGCTTAGAGACCCAAAACTTGAAGGGGGAAGAGCCGTCTGTGAGTACACTGACAGGGCAAGACATGTAGTCTGTCACCATCTGACGGAAACGTTGCCTCCTGCTGACTGGAGCCGTCTGTGATGGTGTAGACATTTGTGGTGGGGACACAAACCTTTGCCACATTTCGGCCATACTGTTCTTGCCTTGTGCTGAGGCGCTGCTTCTGCACCCTCTTTGGGCAGAGCTTCCTCCACTGCCTCGACGCACTGAGCTGCTTTGTAAAGCACTAGCAGCACTGCTCTTGGGTGGAATGGAGAACATGATGGAATGCACCAGTGTGTCTTGGTACTCCCGCATTTTACGCTCCCAGTTCAATGGTGTTATGAGGCTTTGTAAGTTGTCCCGGTAGCGAGGATCTAGGAGGGTGGACACCCAATAATCAGCCGTTTTGAGAATGTGGGCGATGCGGCGGTCGTTTCTCAGGCACTGCAGCATGAAATCAACCATGTGCTGCAGATTGTCAACTGGCCAAGAAACGCTGTCCCCTGCTTGAGGCGTGTCTCTGCCTGCTCTGCATCACCCCACCCTCGCTCTAGATGCTGACTACTAGAGCATTGTGTACCTCCCTCCTCTGGACAGATGTCTTCCTCCTCCATTGACTCCCCCTCATCCTACTCACAAAGTGTCCCCTGCCAAGGCCTTTGTGAGGAACCACGTTGCGCAGACTGTACAGAAGCAGATGGCATTTGTGACTTCTCATCCTCCACCTCTTCCAAAACCTCTTCCCTTAGTGCTTGCAGTGTTTCTTCAAGCAGGCAGATAAGGAGGATAGTCATGCTGACTAGTGCATCATCTGCACTCGCCATCCGCGTGGAATAATTGAAGGCATGCAAAATGTGGCAGATGTCCTTCATAGAGGCCCACTCAGTGGTGGTGAAGTGTGAAAGGCGCGCACTGCGACTAGTTTGCACCTGCTGCTGCTGGTACTCCATTACTACTGCCTGCTGCTCACACAACCTCTCCAACATATGTAACGTTGAATTCCACCTTGTGGGTAGGTCACATATGATGCGATGTTCCGGAAGGCATAATCGGCGCTGCAGAGCAGCAATGCGCGATCTTGCGATGCTGGAACGCCGCAAGTGAGCGCACTCTATGCGGACCTTGTGCAGCAGTGCATCAAGATCCGGATATTCCCTCAAAAAACTCTGCACGACCAAGTTAAGCACATGTGCCAGACATGGGATGTGATTGAGGTTGCCTAGGCCCAGAGCTGCCACCAGATTTTGGCCATTGTCACACACTACCATGCCTGGCTGGAGATTTGCTGGCACAAACCATACGTCGCTCTGCTGCTGGATGGCATTCCAGAGATCTTGCGCTGTGTGGCTTCGATTCCCCAAATAAATTAATTTCAATACGGCCTGTTGACGTTTGGCCACGGCTGTGCTCATATCGGTCATCATAACAGGTAACCGTTCACGGGTCGATGTGGAGGTAGACTGTGACGGCTCCTGCAGCGCTGATTTAGAGGAACTGGAGTATGAAGAGGAGTCAATGTGTACAGACTGGATTCCTGCAATCCCTGGAGTTGGCAGAACACATACAGCGCCACTCTCAACATCTGTACCCGCCTCCACAACATTTACCCAATGGGCAGTGAGGGAAAGGTATCGTCCCTGTCCATGCTTACTGGTCCACGCATCGGTGGTCAGGTGGACCTTGCTACTGACGGCATTTTGTAGCGCATGTTTAATTTTTCCCTCCACATGCTGTTGCAGGGCAGGGACGGCTTGCCTGCTGAAACTAAAGCGGCTGGGCATGTTGTATTGTGGGACTGCCAATGCCATCAAGTTACGGAAGGTGTCAGTCTCCACCAGCCTGAATGATAGCATTTCAAGGGCCAGTAGTTTTGCCATGCCAGCATTCAGAGCCTGTGCTCGGGGGTGGTTTGCCGAGTATTTTCTCCCATGCCTGTGCTAACAATGGCTGTAGACTGGCCTGGGAGTGTGAGGATGACAGCGAACGTGGTGCTGTGGGTGGAATGACACTGTGTCTCTGTACAACAGTGCCAGAGCTTCTTCCATGGCGATCCTGTGAGGAAGCCGAACCAGCTGTATGTGAGCTGGAGGAAGAGGCTACAACACGAGCTGAAGAGGTGGTAGGTGGCGCTGTAGGTTGGCCTAGGTCTTCAGTGTGTCTTTGTAACTCCACCACGTGCTTGGTCCGCACATGTTTCCACATATTTGTGGTATTGAGGTTGCTGACACTTTTCCCTCTTTTCACTTTCTGATTACACAGCTTGCATTTGACAAAGCAAATGTCATCTGCAACTGTGTCAAAAAAGGACTAGGCACTGCAAGTCTTGGGAGTGCCCGTTTTGGGTTTTGGAAGAGGCATGCTCCTAATGGGTGCCGAAGTGGAGGCTACATGCAACCAAGTCTGCCCCCTCCCTCTCCCTCCTTTTTGGGCTGTTTGGGGAATCTCTTCCTCAGAGCTGCTCCCACCACCTTTCTGTACCTCACGCCATGATGGGTCAAGGACCTCATCAACTCCACCACCCTCTTCAAACAACTGCTTCTCCTGGGTCGTCTCGAGAGCACAGTACGCACCAGAAAGTGGCACCTGAGTCTCATCATCAGATGCGTACTGAGGTGTGCTGACCATAGGCACTGGCCCACCTGCCTCTTCAGATTCAGAGAGACAAAGCGGTTGCGCATCACTGCATAGTGCATATTACCTCTTCTTCAAATACTAGAATTCTGCTTTGCTGGCCCCCTCTTTCCAAGACAAGAGATTCAGAGAACAGAAGTAGAGATGGCTCCTGTCCAGGGCTCTCTGACTGCCTGGGCAATTTGGCAGGTGGTGAAGAGACAGATGGGTGCTCTTCAGTGCTCAGAACCTGAGTGGATCTGGAACTAATTGAAGTCGATGCGTTAGCTGACATCCATCCGACAACGCCTCAATTTTGTCCTCCCGCAACAGTGGGGTATGGCGAGCTCCTACAAAGCTGCGCATAAAGGACTGTTCCCTGGTAAAACTGGGGGATGCTGAGTCACTGGTGCCCGAAGCAGGCACAGAATCCGCACGTCATCTCCCTGCAGGCACAGAATCCCCACGTCCTCTCCCTGCTGAAACTCCACGCCCACGACCACGACCACGACCACATGCCTTACTCCCTGCCTTCTTCATCTTGGTAGACTGATAAAGATAGGCAGAAAAGTACTAAGGGCTTAGTGTTCTTATTCCTGAACAGCTGCTAACAGGTATAAGAAACACTAATTTTATAAAGTGTTGACTAGACTTTAATATGAGCTAATGTGGCCTACACAACTGTAAAGTGGAGTGTTTGGTGAACTTTATTTACATTTTTTTTTTTTCACAAAAAGACACTGGATGTGCCCAAAGATGTAATACTGATAGTATCACAATCTTTTTGTAGCTATTACAATGCAGGAAGGTAACCTAAAATGCAATAGATGAGGCTACAAAAAATAGGCTAATACTAATCTGGCTGGGGCTGCTGGACACAAGGCTGCAGAAAGGCTCCTCTATCTACTCCTATATAGTGTGTTTGGAAGCAATCTAGCTGGATACGGTTGGAACCACACTAATAAGAGAAATCAGGAAAAATGAGCAGCACTAATGCAAAAAAGCACAATGTATGAGGCAGTGACGCACGCTGAGCGGACTAAAAACGGGCGTGGCTGCAGAACACACTACAACACACAGAGACCTCGCCGACAGCCGTGAACAGTGCAGAGAACTGTGCACTAGCGCTGCAAGGCAAAAGAAAGCTTCTCTATCTACTCCTATATAGTGTGTTTGGAAGCAATCAAGCTGGATATGGATGGAACCACACTAATAGGAGAAATCAGAAAAAATGAGCAGTGCTAATGCAAAAAAGCACAATGTATGAGGCAGTGACGCACGCTGAGCGGACTACAACCAGACGTGGCTGCAGTACATACTACAGCGTGAGCTGCACTCACACACAGAGACCTCGCAGACAGCCGTGAACAGTGCAGAGAACTATGCACTAGCACTGCAAGGCACAGCGATTTATAAAGTAGCTTGGGTAAAGCAGAATAGACCAAATAGGTAGCTAAAACTGTCCCTTAGAACAACAGCGTCCTGTCCCTAACTGAATTCACAGCAGAGTGAACCCAAAATGGCAGCGGCGGCTTTTATAGTGCATCATGACATCATTTCAGCAGCCAATCACAGCCATGCCATTAGTTAACATGCCTAACATGCCTAACAGGATGTGCCCACACTTCTTAGGATCCTCATTGGCTCAATAAAATCATTGCATTATGGGAACTTCCGATTCCGGTATTCAATATTCTAAAAGTATCATAACTCAGTATCGGAACTCCAATACCGCGAATATCGGTCGATACCCGATATTTCAGTATCGGAATGCTCAACACTAGTCAAGACTCAAAACGCAACAAGCAGAATACAGCTGAGTAATAATACACAGATCTGCACCGCCTCATTGAATAACATTGGTCCGAATGCAGTCTGATTTTATATCTGATTGCACCCGTCCGATTTATATGCTAATGTGAGTGAACCTAAAGATCAGGAAATTTTTCATTTTTGTTTTTTATCTCCCCTTCTTGCAAGAGCCATAGCTTTTTTATTTTTCCGTTGACATGCAATAACCACATGAGGGCTTGCATTTTTCTTTTTGAATGACACAATTCATTTTACTGGAAAACAGGAAGAAAAATTCCATGTGTGGTGAAAAAAAAACGCAATTCCTCCGCTGCTTATTTTTTTTTTTTCATGGGTCAGCACAATTTTGGTAAAATTATACGTGCAAAGTAATTTTAATTTTATTTAAAGGGTCTGTGTCACCATAAAGAATACAGTTAACAAACTAGAAAAGGTGGAAATAAATAGTTTTGTAATTTAAAGTAATTAAAAATTATGCTTTATTCAAAGATGCCAAGCTTTTATTTTTGAATTCTGCTCTTTGGCGCCCTCTCTCGCTATTCCATTATGTCCTGGTAGTGGGTGATCAGATGGTCGATTTTGCGCAGTTCCTGTCATAAGAGCCCCCCCTAACTCCCCACCTGCAGTGTGCACAATGTATTCTCTGTCACAAGTCTCCCAGCTGTAAGCACAGTGTCTGTGATTCACCCCTTCCCCTGAACTCACAGCTGATCTCCGGGTGAGATCATCTGCATCACAGACTAAGCACCGGAAGTATCTCTCTGCTATCATGCTTAAAGTCTGTGATGCAGATGATCTCACTGGAGATCAGCTGTGAGTGCAGGGGGAGGGGGTGAATCACAGACACTGTGCTTACAGCAGGGAGACTTGTGACAGAGAATACATAGTGCACACTGCTCGTCGCTTGGCGAGTATTTGTGGGATGCTCGGGCGGGAGCTCGGGTCCCCTCCCTGCTTGTTTGTCGTTCTTTAGAGAGCCAATGAACATGCAGGGATTGACTGCCACTCACTGTAATGCCATAGCCATCTTGGTTGTGGCATTACAGTAATTGGCTGGCCGCATATCGTCATCGGGTCTATATAAGAACTGGCGCCGCTATACTCGTCACAGTCTACCCCGGAATCAGGCACAGTAGGTAGATTTGCTGTTGTGTGAGGGACAGAATTGGTGGTGTAATTGTTTAGGTATAGGTATTCCATGCCAAGATACATATCCAACTGAACTAACAGTCCTTCTGAGAACTAATCCAGCTGCATATATTCAGTGGTGATAGCAGGAGTTAGGTAGGCATGTTTTGTGGACACTGGACACTGTATACAGCACAATAGCTTCCATTGCACTTTCTGTCTGCTTCTGCTGTTACAGATATCCGTAGACATAGCCACAGATATCAGGGGCCAGGGCTAATTTTTTTCTGATCTTCTAAATCCTGATTAGTAGCTTAAAAAAACAATACAGTACACCATTTTGCTGCTCCATTTGCTTGTTAGCAGAATACAGGCATTTTTTTTTATTTTATTCACATTGCTGTATTGTAGAAGCAGAGACAATTTTCCATCATCACATGTGATCCCATATTACTGCCATAATAATACAGACATTTTGTGGAGCATGCCAAATATACTCCATTTAAAGTCAGCCAGCAATGTGTTGTTGAATCTATTCACACTTGGTCACTGAACAATACTGTACTAAAAGGCCACAGCCTAAAATCATGGTCGTCACACCTGATCCCATATTACTGCCATAATAATACAGACATTTTGTGGAGCGTGCCAAATATACTCCATTTAAAGTCAGCCAGCTGTGTGTTGTTGAACCTATTTACACTTGGTCGCTGAACAATACTATACTAAAAGGCCTCAGCCTAAAACTGTGGTCATCACACCTAACCCCATATTACTGCCGTAATAATATAGACGTTTTGTGGAGCATGCCAAACATACTCGATTTAAAGTCAGCCAGCTGTGTGTTGTTGAACCTATTCACACTAGGTCGCTGAACAATACTATACTAAAAGGCCACATCCTAAAACCTTGGTCGTCACACCTGATCCATATTACTGCCTTAATTTTGCAGACATTTTTGGGAACGTGTCAGATATTACTCTCCATTTAAAGTATGGCAGTTGTGTGTTCAAACCTATTCACAGTTGGTCACTGACAAATAGCATATCTGTGAACAATGTTGTCAGTCTATTACGCCAGTTTTACAGACTGACAATAAAACATACAAGGTTAAATGGATTTTCCTGCAAAAAATGTTAAGAAACATTCTTTCCAGGGTAATGACTTGTATATGAGGCCAAAGAAATAATAAAAAATAAGTTATAGACTGTGGAAGAGAGTTATGCAACCAGAATGAAAACTCATCTTGAGCTGATGATACCACCAAGCACCTGTCCCTATTTTAAATGCATCTAACAGTGTTATCGATAAGGAAAAGAACAGATTTTTATTTTTTTAGGCAGCACCAGCAGCACGCAGTATAAGGCAATAATACCTGCCTGGATCGGTAAAATATGCTATTCATACTGCGATTACTCACCCGTAAATGAATTTCAGATAAGACAGGTGATATTCTAGAACAGGGGTCTCAAACTCGGCTGGGTATATGGGCCGCACATGGAAAAAATTTGAATTTGGGGGGCCGCATTCTTTGTTCAATGTGACATTTTTAGTGATACCATTTTTTTTGTATACACCTTTTGAACATTTTTGCCGTGTTTATTTTTTATGGCTTGGGTCGTTATGGATGTGGCAATAATAAACGTGCACTTTTTTGTGTTTACTTTAGTTTACATATAAAACAGCATTTTTAGTGCCCAATATTTTTTCATGCTTTATTTTATTTTTTATTTTTTTTACAATTTTATTTCCCCCAATTGGCCACATACAGTAATATTGTCTTACAATTAGCATCATATAGTAATAATGGAAAACATCTTGTAGTAATGTTCCCCATCCAAGTCCCCATCTTGTACTAATGTGCCCCATCCAGGTCCCCATCCTGTGGCAACGTTCCCCATCCTGGCGCCCATCTTGTACTAATGTGCCTCATCCAGGTCCCCATCCTGTGGCTATGTGCCCCATCCAGGTCCCCATCCTGTGGCAATGTTCCCCATCCAGGTCCCCATCTTGTGGCTCTGTGCCCCATCCAGGTCCCCATCTTGTGGCTCTGTGCCCCATCCAGGTCCCCATCTTGTGGCTCTGTGCCCCATCCAGGTCCCCATCTTGTGGCTCTGTGCCCCATCCTGGCGCCCATCTTGTACTAATGTGCCTCATCCAGGTCCCCATCCTGTGGCAATGTTCCCCATCCAGGTCCCCATCTTGTGGCTATGTGCCCCATCCAGGTCCCCATCTTGTGGCTATGTGCCCCATCCAGGTCCCCATCTTGTGGCTATGTGCCCCATCCAGGTCCCCATCTTGTGGCTCTGGTCCCCATCTTGTGGCTCTGTGCCCCATCCAGGTCCCCATCTTGAGGCTATGTGCCCCATCCAGGTCCACATCTTGAGGCTCTGTGCCCCATCCAGGTCCCCGTCCTGTGGCTATGTGCCCCATCCAGGTCCCCGTCCTGTGGCTATGTGCCCCATCCAGATCCCCGTCCTGTGGCTATGTGCCCCATCCAGGTCCCCTCTTGTGGCTATGTGCCTCATCCAGGTCCCCATCTTGTGGCTATGTGCCCCATCCAGGTCCCCTCTTGTGGCTATGTGCCCCATCCAGGTCCCCGTCCTGTGGCTATGTGCCCCATCCAGGTCCCCGTCCTGTGGCTATGTGCCCCATCCAGGTCCCCTCTTGTGGCTATGTGCCCCATCCAGGTCCCCTCTTGTGGCTATGTGCCCCATCCAGGTCCCCATCCTGTGGCTATGTGCCTCATCCAGGTCCCCATCTTGTGGCTATGTGCCCCATCCAGGTCCCCATCCTGTGGCTATGTGCCTCATCCAGGTCCCCTCTTGTGGCTATGTGCCCCATCCAGGTCCCCGTCCTGTGGCTATGTGCCCCATCCAGGTCCCCTCTTGTGGCTATGTGCCCCATCCAGGTCCCCATCCTGTGGCTATGTGCCCCATCCAGGTCCCCATCTTGTGGCTATGTGCCCCATCCAGGTCCCCTCTTGTGGCTATGTGCCCCATCCAGGTCCCCATCCTGTGGCTATGTGCCCCATCCAGGTCCCCTCTTGTGGCTATGTGCCTCATCCAGGTCCCCTCTTGTGGCTATGTGCCCCATCCAGGTCCCCGTCCTGTGGCTATGTGCCCCATCCAGGTCCCCTCTTGTGGCTATGTGCCCCATCCAGGTCCCCATCCTGTGGCTATGTGCCCCATCCAGGTCCCCATCTTGTGGCTATGTGCCCCATCCAGGTCCCCATCTTGTGGCTATGTGCCCCATCCAGGTCCCCTCTTGTGGCTCTGTGCCCCATCCAGGTCCCCTCTTGTGGCTATGTGCCCCATCCAGGTCCCCGTCCTGTGGCTATGTGCCCCATCCAGGTCCCCTCTTGTGGCTCTGTGCCCCATCCAGGTCCCCATCCTGTGGCTATGTGTCCCATCCAGGTCCCCTCTTGTGGCTATGTGCCCCATCCAGGTCCCCTCTTGTGGCTATGTGCCCCCTGTGCTGTTCTTCACACACATAAAATAGAAAAAAAAAAAGATGATTATCACCTGTCCTCCGTTCCCTCGGCGTCCTTCCTGCAGATGTGGCCCGCAGGCACCACAGAGTCCGACCCCTTGACGATCCCGACCTGGTGCAGGAGGAGCCGCCGACAGCAGCGCTGAATTGCCGCACAGAGACCGTCTCCCAGCACAGCATTTCCAATGTCAGCCGCCGGCCAATCAGAGGCCAGCAGCTGACATCTGCATATGGCAATGACGTCATACTCGCTGCGCCGACACGCAGATATCAGCTGCTGGCCTCTGATTGGCCGGCGGCTGACATTGGAAATGCAGTGCTGGGAGACGGTCTCTGTGCGGCAATTCAGCGCTGCTGTCGGCGGCTCCTCCTGGACCAGGTCGGGATCATCAAGGGGTCTGTGCCTGCGGGCCGCATAAAGCAGCCTCAGGGGCCGCATGCGGCCCGCGGGCCGCGTGTTTGAGACCCCTGTTCTAGAACATAGACTCTTTTTGAATTCTCCTTCCCATATATTAAAGAGTGGGTCTCTTATACTTTTATTCCGTATATGCAGCAATTAGAAAGGCTGGCAAAAAGTAGGATGTACTCCAATACGCATTTGAAGAGATGTAAAAATACAAAAAAAATATATATATATATATATATATATATATATATATATATATAAACACAGCATGTTCTTTAGTATAAAAAACAGACTCCCCAATGTAACCTCAATGTAATCACATTGTACTGCTCCTGCACCTCCTCCTCCTCTTCAGCCTCCATCTCCAAAATGACCACATCAGTCTCAAGCTGGAAGCACTGCAGCACTGCTTCTGCCAAGCTGCAACAGGTTGTGCTGAAGATAATATGCTTAATGCTTAGGTGACAAACCGCACACCGCTGCAGAGTTGTTGAAAGCTGTAACACAGCAGGCAGATCTGTGGCTCTCACCTCTGAACATACAGTCAGGTATGGTCATGTCTGACAATGGCCAGAATCTGGTGGTGGAGAAATGACAGCCGGAGTAGATATGGTTTCCCTATATGCCAGTCCTTTAATCCGACCTAAAGAATATGGCTGTGGTAAAATACAACTCTCTCTGAGAAGCAGCCCTAGCCAAGAAAAGTCTGTGTGAAGGTTCCCGGTCACTCTATGGCTGCTTTTTTTTACTGTGGATTGGACATGCTTATGCACGTTATTTCTAAAAGTGCATTGCAGATCAAGCCATTCCCCAACTCTGTAGTAATGAAATTCAAGGCATAAAGAAAGATCTTTGTGTGTCGAAGCACCACCGAGAAGTGTGAGCTGATATTGGATGGGCTGCCATTGCATATGCAACAAGCTGCATTAGAGGACTTCCTAGGAGAAATGACAGCCGGAGTAGATATGGTTTCCCTCTATGCCAGTCCTTTCTAAAGAATATGGCTGTGGTGAAATATAACTTTCACAGAGAAGCAATGTCAGACTGAAGGACATTGGGCCCACCAGATGATTTGAATCTCTGAGGGCCCACCTTTCTCTCCTGCTCAAGAGCCCCATAGCAGCTGGAAGGTTTGTACTATGAACTCTCCTGAAGGAGAAGTCAGGGCCCACCGGAGGAGTCTCTGGTTCTCTGTTGGGCCCGTCCAGCCCTGCCGAGAAGCAGTCCTGGCTAACAAAAGGCTGGTTGGAGACAAGCTCATTCCCACAGAAAAGTACAAGAAAGCTAAGGAGATGGTGGCCTCTGTCATCATGCATAATTTGCTCATTGACTAGGAGACCGAATACTGCTGCAGTCTATCTTGTGAACATTGTGTTGAAGCTTGATTGACCCAGGGCCTGCAATCCTATGCATTGGGAAGATGTGTTCTGTCCCAGGGTCCAACTGGGTCCCGGCTTCCACAATATTAACCCAATGATGCGTTAGTGAGATGTACCGTCATTGGCCACACTTACTTGTCCACATGTCTATGGTTAGGCGGTCCTTCCCACTAACGGTGCTGGTGAGGGCATGGGTAATGTTCTGGGACCCGTGCTTCTATAAGGTGGGGACAACACTGGGGGAAATAATGGCGGCTGGGGACCTAGTACCAAGGGCCAGCCACCGCCATGAGGTTGCGAAAAGCTTCCACCTCCACAAGCCTAAAAGGCAAAATTTTTAGTGCAAGCAAGTCTTACTAAAATGTGACAGTTTAGTATTGTGGCCTGTGGATGGTTGGCTGCATATTTTTCTTGCGTTCAAAGGACTGGGGTAGGGACAACTGAATGCTGCGCTTGGACAAGGATGTGGATGTAGTTGCTGATGATAATGGTTGCAAGTGTGCAACGACAGGTGGAGGGTGAGAGGCATTTTTGTCTGCGTCATGGACAAAGGCTTGGCGTGCATGTACAACAGGGGAAGAGGCAGTGATATAACCCACAGACATGGTTTCTTGACCCTGGCTTTCAGCCCATTAACTTCATTGCCCACCACTTCGTCTTACACTTCTGCACGCTGGTCCTCCTCCTGACTTTGTCCATTGTGTCTCATCATCATCCACCTCTTACGAAAGTAATTTCACTTTTCCACCGTCACCTTCAGGTGACTATGGCTGCTGAAATATTTGGGCATTGCTACATGCGATCTTTTGCTGCCCTGCTTGAAGCGGCCCGGGCTAGAGGCCCGAATCTATAAAAGGAAAAGTGAACAGCTCTTGGGGTAACCCTGGACTCTAATCTCTCCTTCAAACCACATATCCAAGCTTTTTCCACTTTCAAGCGGACCGAGCGAGAGGCCAGAATCTATAAATAGAAAGATGAACAAAACAGCTCTTCATAGTGTTCAAGTGTGGGATCAGTTGACTCAGGGCACTCGGAATGGTGTGAGGAAGGAGGATCAGGGTGAGGAATATGCCAACTCAAAGTAAAAAATATCTCCCGAATCCATACATTCCGCAACCCTGAATCTGCAAAAACACTACTGCACACCCCCATCATCTCCCGCCTTGACAACTGCAACCTCCTGCTCTGTAGCCTCCCTTCTAACACTCTCACACCCCTCCAATCTATCCTAAACTCTGCTGCCTGACTAATCCACCTGTCCCCCGCTATTTCCTGGCCTCTCCTCTCTGTCAATCCCTTCACTGGCTCCCTATTGCTCATAGACTCCAGTTCAAAACCCTAACCATGGCATACAAAGCCATCCACAACCTGTCTCCTCCATATATCTGTGACCTAGTTTCCTGGTACATACCTGCGCCCAATATCCGATCCTCACAAGATCTCCTTCTATACTCAGCTCTTTTCTCCTCTTCCCACAATCGCATACAAGATTTATTCCTTGCATCCCCCCTGCTCTGGAACTCTCGCCTACTGTTGAAACCTTCAAAAGGAAGCTGAAGACCCACCTTTTCAGACAAGCGTACAACCTGCAGTAACCCTCGCTCCACTATAACGCTGCATGACCAGCTCTACCCTCACCTACTGTATCCTCACCCATCCCTTGTAGATTGTGTGCCCTCGTGGCCAGGGTCCTCTTCTCTCCTGTACCAGTCACTGTCACATTTTTTTTCCAAGAGTATTGTAATTGTTTTTGCAATGTATATCCCTTTTTCACATGTAAAGTTCCATGGAATAAAAGGTTCTAAAGTAATAATAATAATGTGGTCCAGACTCACGGCTACTGAGACTGGACTGTGTGAAAGACAGGGTGGTGGTGGCAAAGTTATTAGAAGCATTATCTGTTATCCAGCCAACAACCTTTCCACACTGCTCTGGCTTCAAGGGTGGTGTTCCGTGGCCCCCTAGAAATTGGGACAGGAAGGTAGTTCGACATGATATGGGTGCTTGTTGTGCTCCCTCAGCAGGCAAAATTTGATTTTGCCCACGGCTTCGGCCTCTGCGTGCATCATCACCATTACGTCCACTTTCCCGTCCCTTGCCACAAGCCTTACCCATTTTAAATGGAGTTTAATATTTGTCATGTTGCCAAAAATGTCTGTATTATTACCGCAGTAATATAGGATCACGTCGGATGATCACAGTTTTCGGCTGTGACCTGAGAGTCAGAGATGCTCCCAGGGGTCTTCGCCATGCTGTTCACATTTTTTTTCAGCCGTGTATGGATGTGTCTGTTCATGTCTCATACACCACATGGCCAGATATGGTTGTAAAATGTTAAAATGTCATTTAACGGTGAATGTATTTTTCACCGTTGAAAGCAATGCAAAAGTGCAAAAACACATCAAAAACGCTACGTGTAAACATAACCCAAGGTGTGGAGGAGTATTTTTGCTTTTGGTTATTTATTTTGCCTCATATACAAGTCATTACCCTGGAAAGGATGTTCCTTAACATTTTTCCCAGGAAAATCCATTTTGGTTTAGTTTTTGTATGTTTGATTGTGAGCCCGTAAAAGTGGCGTAATACTCTGACAACATTGTTGACAACAGTAACTTGGGAGTCAGAGATGCTTCCAGGGTTCTTCCCCTTGCTGTTCCCATGTAATTTGATCACTGTTCCCATTGATTTGGCCAATTTTTAGTCCCCCTGCAGACCTCCGTGGGGTGGGCGCTGGAAAAATGCTCGAGTTTCCCATTGAGCTTGTTGCTCGGGTCGAGCACTCGAGTATTACAATTTGCTCGACCCGAGCATTTCAGTGCTCACTCATCACTATTGTCATAGCAAAGCAGGCAGGGGGCTTTGTCATTCTCCTGGCTTCCATATCCACTCATCCCATTCCTAAATTTTGTTGAAAGGGGTGAGAGGGACAATGAGCATGTAAAACCACATGCCCCCAGACCATGTGGCTTAAATGCCGCTTTGAGAAATTTCCACTGTTGTTAGAGGCAGATGCTGGCATTATTGGGTATAATGGCAGCTTAGTTTCTAAGCCTGCATCATACATGAAAACCTAGAATTAGACATGCAAGTACATCTAATGTTGGGAAATGGTTAAGGCATACTTATCGGACATAGGCAACACAATTAATACTGACTTGTTCACCCTTAAGTTTCCACAAATTTAATTTAGGATTACAATTTTTCACAATACATGTTCAATACATTATCACAACATGTTAGCAAAGCATGTCAGTAATTGACATCACAACCACTGGGAAGTCACTTATCAACACATATAGCTTAAACATCTCCTCACAGAGTACAGTGAAAAATTTTTCATCAGAGATCACATATCTCAGGATATGTTAAGTCATAAGGAAAGGTTCATGTGGATGAGTATCAGGGTTCTTTACAGTAAAAGCAGTAATACAGTTAAAGTGTTAGGCTATGTGCCCATGTAGCAGATTTGATGCAGAGCGTTTTTGCCTATCTTTGGCAGAAAAAAACGCATACAGATTTACATACGTTTTTTCTGCCAGAGAGAAGCGTTTTTACATGCGTTTTCCCATGCGTTTTTTCAAGCAGTTTTCCAAGCGATTTTAGCATCACTTGGAAAAGTGCTTGACAAGTTGGTCACACTATATAATTCCATGCAACCGGCATGGATTTATATAGTGTGACCATGTAATAGTTAAAAAATGGTAAAAAAAAAAAAAAAATAAAGATTATACTCACCTTCCGGTGTCTTCCCGGTGTCATCTCTGCTGTGTCCGGTCTCTTGCATTGCTCACGGTGGTGTGAAGGACCTGCAGTGACATCATTGAGTCATGTGATGGGTCTCATGACTCAGTGACGTCATGGCAGGTCTTTCACAACAGCGCAAACATTGCAAGAGACCGGACGGCTTGGACACAACACTGGTAAGACATTGGAAGGTAAGTATAAACTTTATTTTTTATTTTAAATTCTTTTTTTTACAGATTCTATGGTACCCAGGTCTGGATGAGAGTCTCCTGTCCTCCACACCCGGGTACCATCCACACATTAGAATGCGCCAATTACGCAAGTACAGATGCAGTCTTGCGGAATTGGCGCGTTCTAATGCAAGTCAATGGCGGCGATTAAGCTGCGTGTCCTCAAAATTAATGGACATGCTGCATATTTTTGAGCGCACAATAAACGCTGCAGAAAAATACGCAGGATGGGCATTGGAGACCGTGGGGGAAGGTTTACCAAGCATTTACGCTGTGCAAATTCCGCAGCGTAAACGCTTGAAAAACGCATCTTGGGCACACAGCCTTATTCTCAAGTTAGTAAATGAATTTAATTAGACAGCAAGTTTGGAATTGACTTGCTGTTTCCATCTGCTGTCATTCTCTTGCAATGAGAGATTTTATTTTTCTCAGTGTACAGTTCCTGTCCATGGAGCTCGGCCACTTGTGCTTGGCGAAGAGAGTGAAGTAGGTACTGTGATGCTGAGTCACTTTTCATGGCCAGGCCGTGAGACGGGATAGTCAAAGAATCCTAAGTCAAAGCCAGGAGGGTACGTCATAAACAGAGGGAAGAGGCAAAGGCATAGTCAGATAACGTACCGGTGGTCAGAATTCCAGGAGGACAGCAGATAAGAGCAGAAAGGGTTAAACAGACGGATGGTAAGAACAAGGTCCAAGGTCAGGCAGCAGAAGATCAATAAACAGAACACAAGGCACAGAGAACAAACCACACACACTAGCTGAATGTATGTCTGGCAGAGATCTGGGACAAACAGCTCAGTTAAGTAGCCAGGCATTCACCTGGGATAATGAACACCTGAAAATAGCCAGTGCTTCCCAGTCTCAGATTGGACAGCCGAGCTGTCAATCACCACACTGAGCTATTGCACGCTCCTGTACCAGATTGAACGGTCGAGCTGTCAATCATAGTACTGACAGCTCCAGCATGCCCCTGTGCAAGTTTGGACGGCTGAGCTGTCAGCAACTGCGTCCCAGACATAGTGAGGGGTGGAACAGTACCCTCTCTTCTAAGGGGGGCAACTGGGTCCCCAGGCTTCCCAGGAAACCATAGATGGAAGGCCCTGACTAACCGATCAGCCTTGACATCTCGAGCAGGGACCCATGCTCTCTCCTCTGGTCCGTATCCTGTCTAGTGGGTGAGGTATTGGAGTGAATTATGAACACTATGAGAATCCACCACTCTCTGAACCTCATACTTCAAGCCACCGTCGACTGACACTGGAGGAGGCAGGGATGATGGAGACAATACCGAAGGGACAAGGAAAATGCTCAGGTCGGACGGCCCCCTCGCAGTAGGGACAAGATTATTCCCACCTGCTGGAACTCCTCCCCTAATGATCGGGGGCCATGGTAAAAAATAACCTACAGCTCTCCCTATAGATTGCAAACTGGTCTTTCTCTCCAGAAAATTTATCAGGGAGGTCTATCAGGGAGAGACCAACTGTACATCAGAGGGTACTGACATCACAGCCACTGCCAGCAGTGAAGGGCTATGGGAGGTCTTCATTAAATTAATTATCTGACCCTGCAACCAACACTGTGATGACTCCAGACTCTGGCATTCCTTAGCCAGATCTTAAGCCATCTGCTTCAGATTCACTACCTGATCACAGAGAGTGTGGACAGTCTCCATACTGACGAAAAAGAAAAACCTTTGGGCCAGACGTAATGTGACGGTGATTCATTTTTCAAGGCCAGGCCGTGAGACGGGATAGTCAAGGAGTCCGAAGTCAAAGCCAGGAGGGTACGTCATAAACCGAGGGAAGAGGCAAAGGTGTAGTCAGGTAACGTACCGTTGGTCAGAATTCCAGGAAAACCGCAGATCAGAGCAGAAGGGGTTAAACAGACCAATGGTCACAACTAGGCATGAGCGAACATTTCAATGTTCGGTTCGAAAAAGTTTGCCAAACAAATTGATATTCGCCAAATTTATTCGCCGAATGTTTGTCGCAACATTTCCGAATCCCATAGGAGTCAGTATGGGGACCAAAAAAATGCATATACAACACATAGAAATGGGAACAAAAGCTGCCAAAACAGATCAAATTAGGTGTAGACACCAGGGAAGTGCAATCAATTGACCCAGAGTACAAGTACTATAATTATTATTACTGTGACAGCAACATTTATTCAGTTGCGTTTTACATGTCAAAAGGGGTCACCGACTGGTACAACAGGAGAGAGGACCCTGCCTGCGAGGGCGCACTGTCATGGATGTGGTTTGTGGAACCACTGTGTCACGGACCCCGGAGAGCCTGGAGGGGTGTGACTAAGCGAGCACCAGACTGTTCACTAGAGCCTCTGATGGTGAGGTTAGACTTAGCTCCCGATGAATGCCAGGTGCCACTCCAGGACAGACCAACGGACGCGCAGCAGCTGGACCCAGAAGGACAGACTAGATGGTGAAGCAGGCAGAGTCTGTATCAGAGTGCAGCAGGTAGAGTCTGTATCAGTGTGAAGCGGGCAGAGTCTGTTTCAGAGTGCAGCAGACAGAGTCTGGATCAGGAGTGCAGCAGGCAGAGTCTGTATCAGGAGTGCAGCAGGCAGAGTCTGTATCAGGAGTGCAGCAGGCAGAGTCTGTATCAGGAGTTCAGCAAGCAGAGTCTGCATCAGGAGTGCAGCAGGCAGAATTTGTATCAGGAGTGCAGCAGGCAAAGTCTGTATCAGAGTACAGCAGGCAGAGTCTGTATCAGGAGTGCAGCAGGCAGAGTCTGTATCAGAGTGCAGCAGGCAGAGTCTGTATCAGGAGTGCAGCAGGCAGAGTCTGTATTAGAGTGCAGCAGGCAGAGTCTGTATGAGGAGTGCAGCAGGCTGAGTCTGTATCAGGAGTGCAGCAGGCACAGTCTGTATCAGGAGTACAGCAAGGACTGGTACGCAACCTTACACAACTTAGACTGCCAAACAGGAAGGTTCCACTACAGCCAACCCAATAGATGGAGACCCAATCAGGATTCCCACATTTAAAAAAATTAGTGGCAGACGCCAGCAAAGTGGCATCAATTTCACTACTGTACAAAAAGTGTAAATAAGACCCACACCTCTTCCAGTACAGCCAACCCAGGAGATGGAGACCAAACCAGGAGTGTTCAACTTGCCCTAAATGAGGGCCTAACACCATCAAAGTGGCATCAATGTCATCAGACTATGAGTAGTTTAATGCAGAACCATACCTGTCCCACTACAGCCAACCCAGGAGATGCAGACTCAATCGGAAGTGTTTACATTTAAAAAAATAGGGCCTAAGACCACCATTTCCGTGGTCAACAGATTGGAGATGGTGGAGTTCAACCTCTTAGCTTTGTCATGTGTAGGATGAATTAATCGTTTACGTGACCACAACAACAGGATTGAGGGCTGGCTGCAGTAAAGAGAGGGCAGAGTACAGTGAAGCGCACAAACCGATAGATGGTGGAGTGAGCTGCAGGTGGAGATGTTACGGTGGATTGAGAAACGTGTGGTGTGCTCAGAGAAACAAACACAGCAGGCATGTCCGCTTCACTTACAGCTGACTGGCTGTCACTCAGCCTAACTGCAGCGGGTATACAGCTGGTTCTGTTGGACACCTGCGTGACACAACTTGGCATGGTAACAGAGGAGGAGGAAGAAGCAGCAGAGGTGTTTGATGGGGCGGCTGATGGTTGTTAACTGAAAATCAATTTAGAGTTTATCATGTTTGTGTACCCTTTTGAGGAGAATTATATCTGCTCCAAATGCTCAATTTCACTACAGTATAACTATAGAAATGCATGGAGACCAAAACCTCTTCCACTACAGTCAACCCAATGGATGGAAACCCATTCAGGATTCCCCACATTTCCAAAAATTAGCGGCAGACGCCAGAAAAGTGTAATCAATTTCACTACAGTAGAAATAGTGTAAATGAGACACACATCTCTTCCAGTACAGACAACCCAAGAGATGGAGACTTATTTAGGAGTGTTCACATTGTCCTAAATGAGGACCTAAAAAACAGCACCAAAGTGGCATCAATTTCATTAGAGTATAAGTATTGCAAAGGAGGCCAAAATCAGTTCCTCTACAGCCAACTCAATAGATGGAGACCCAATCATGATTCTCCACATTTCAAAAAATTAGTGTCAGACACCAGCAATGTCTAATCAATTTCACTACAGTAGAAATAGTGTAAATAAGACCCACACCTGTTCCAGTACAGCCAACTCAGGGGATAGAGACCTAACCAGGAGTGTTCACATTGCCCTAAATGAGGGCCTTACACCACCGAAGTGGCATCAATTTCACTAGAGTATAAGTATTGCAAAAGAGGCCTAAACCAGTTCCACTACAGCAAAAACAATAGATGGAGACTCAATCTGGATTCCCCACCTTTAAAAAATTAGTGGCAGATGCCAGCAAAGTGGCATCAATTTCATTACTGTATAAAAAGTGTAAATAAGACCCACACTTCTTCCAGTACAGCCAACCCAGGAGATGGAGACCTAACCGGGAGTGTTCAACTTGCCCTAAATGAGGGCCTAACACCACTGAAGTGGCATCAATGTCATCAGACTACAAGTAGTTTAACGCAGACCCAAACCTAACCAACAACAGCCAACCCAATGGATGGAGACACAATCAGAATTCTCCACATTTCCCAAAATTAGGGCCTAAAACCTGCAGCAGCAGCAGCAGCATGAGCAGGCACAGAAGCCATATCACAGACTGCAATTTCAAGAGATCAATGAAGCACACTCAAAATCACAACATTGCCTACTCTGTACAGTCTGCAATTGGGGTGCAAAAGTCCTTGAAGATCCATGACTTGATCATCTTGATGAAAGTTAGGTGGTCTACACTTTCAGGTGACAGCCGATGGCACTTATCCGTCAAGACACTACCAGAAGTGCTTAAGACACGTTCAGAGAGAATGATAAAACCTCCAAGGTGTGAGAGGCGAGCTCAGGCCATTCATCCATTTTTGAAGACCAAAATGAAAAAGGGTCCAAACCCTCCCTGATGGTATTGATATTGAACTCTAGATATTCCTGCACCATCCTCTCCAGACGTTCACCACGTGTCAGACTTGTGAAAAAAATGTGTGAAAGGACTCCAAGAAATTGCTTCTGCCACTTAATCTGCTGCTGCTAATGTTTTGGCATTGACAAACTGAGGTGCCAGAGGTTGAAAGACTATGGCTGTAATGCACACTGTGTACCACACTGTTATCTTGGGGAAAATCTCTATTAAGGTTGATTAAAAGCTTGTTTCGATACTCCAACATAAGCGAGTCCCTTTCCAGGGTGAGAAGCATCTGGCAAATTTGACTCTTATAACGAGGATCTAACAGCGTAGCAACCCAGTAGTCAGCATTATTTTGAATCCTAACTTAACGGGGATTATGTTGCAGATAGTGCATCAAGAAGGCACTCATATGTCGGGCTCTTCCAGGATGTCCAAAGCCAGGCTGTATTGTGGGCTGAGTAACACTGATGCTTGCTTCCTCCGTCCCCTCCTGCCATCCACGTTCAAATAAGAGGGGATGATTATCCTCTTCATTCTCTGACAGCTGCTCGCCCATCACCTCTTCCTCCTAGTTCCTAGGCTCTTGCACCTTCACTAACAGTTTGCCTGGTATTACCAAACCCCCTCGATCACTGTAATCAACCGTCATATGGCATCTGCCTGAATGACGACAGTCTGGAAATTTGAGACATTGGTATCCCTTCCACATCCTCCTCTTCTTCTGGGGCTACCACCTCCTGACGCAGGTTCTTCAAAGTTTATTCCAGCATGTATATGAATGGAATAGTGATGCTGATGATGACATCGGCAGTGCTAACCAGTTTAGTAGCCATTTCAAAACCATGCAGAAGGGTACAGAGGTCCTTAATTTGTTCCCACTCCACAAACGTGATTTGACCCAAGTCCGTACTGCGTTGCCTCAAGCTATCTGTCATGACATACTGCGTCAGAGCTCATTGCTGCAACATGTGCAGAGTGGAATTCCACTGCATAAGCACATTGCAGATCAACCTGTTAACTGACACGGACAAAGACTTCTGTATCGATGCAAGTCGATGACATGATGGGTGCGAACGGCGGAAGTGAGCACACAGCTTCCGTACTTTGTGAAGCAGCTCATCCAGGCCAGGTTAGTGGCGGAAAAATCGCTGTACCTCCAGGTTGAGGATGTGAGAAATGCAAGGCACGTGTGCGAGCTTGTCTTGGTCTAGGGCGGCTAACAGGTTCGCACCATTATCACACATGGCCTTCCCTGGCTCTAGGTTCAGCGGAGACAGCCATTGCTCAAACTGAGCCTGGAGAGCTTCCCACAACTCTTCACCTGTATGACTGCGATTTCCAAGGCATATTAATTTGAAGACTGCCTGATTACGGTGAGCCTTGACTGCGCAGCACGGAGGTGGTATGTATTCGTTTTGCACCCTTGGAACGCGTGTCTCATTAAGGCAGATGTTTAGTGTGCAGGTGGAAGCCCTAGAGGAGGTGGAGGACGCAGAAGCAGTGGATGAAGTGGGAAATACAGAGGTTTCTTCTGCAAGCCTTGGGGATTCCAAGAATTGTAGAGCAGCCCCTTCCCTGCCTTCCCCCACAGCCACCAGAGTCACCCAGTGCCCAGTCAGGGAGATGTAACGCCCTTGGCCATGCTTACTTGTCCAGGTGTCTGTGGTGAAATGCACCCTGGCACACGTAGATTTAGACAAGGAACGGGGGATGTTGTCTGTCACATGCTGGTGTAGCGCAGGCTCAGCTTTCTTAGAGAAGTAATGGCGCCTGGGCAACTGGTACTGGGGGAATGTGACGGCCATCAGTTTTCGGAAACTGTCTGTATCTACCAGGCGGAAAGGCAGCATTTCCGTAGCCAACAGATTGGCTTTGTCAGAAGTAGGATGAAACAATCTTTTACGTGACCACAACTGCGGGACTGAAGGCTGGCTAAGGTGCTGAGAGAAGGCGGAGTATGGTGAACCGGAAAAACTGGTGGAGTGTGAGTGAGGTGCAGATGTTACGGTGGATTGAGAAACATGCGATCTGCTTAGTGAAACAAACACAGCAGGCGTGTCGGCTTCCGTTACAGCTGACAGGCTGTCACTCAGCCTGACTGGAGCGGGTAAAGAACCAGAGTTTCTGCGATGGGAGACCTGTGTAACAATACTTGGTACGGTAACAGAGCAGGAGGAAGAAGCAGCAGATGCGTTTGATAGGGTTGTTGAGGTGCGCTGGTCCGCATTTCAGCATGGTAAGATTCCCAGTGTAAAGAATGTTGTTTCAGAATATGAACGTTCATGTAGTAGTCAAATTATTGCAGTTTTTCCCTGTACTGAGTTTTTTATCTCAAAGTTTGCAGATAACATGAGTTGGCTGATCCTTTGCAGTGACAAAAAATGCCCATGCTAGGCAACCCTTTCTGCCCCTGTGAGCTGCAGACACGTGACCGCTTCGTGCCACAGCCACGTTTGTGGCTAAGGATGCATCACTCCATGTCTGCACCGTAGAGCGAAATGTAACCTCCTCGTCTTCCTCCTCCACCTCCTCAAATGAGCTACTCAACTGCGTGACTCTGGTTTCACACCAAATAGGATCTTCAACCTTGTCATCATCCAATGTGTTATCCCATTCCTCGCCCTCAGAGTGACCCTTCTCCTCTTGTTGCCCTGACAGCAAAGTACAGTCCGCATGAGCCTCAGGTATCTGAGTCTCATCGGGATCACCTCCCTCCCCTGCGGTTAACGTCTGGTGACGAGGGTCAGGAACCTGCTCGGACCCTACTTCGTCTTGCCCCAAATCCAAGCTAAAAAAATTTTGGGCATCGGTGCAGATGCTTTCCTCCCCTTGACTCTGTGACTGTTTGGAGTACACTTCTGATGCCCATGGTGTAGAATGGGTGAAGAGCTCTACAGACTCACCCATCCATGGTTCGCTAAAGTCAGTTGGGCAGTTGGCCAGTTGAGATGCGGGGGGAAGCATGGGTAATTGGGGTGCCACTTCTGTGGAATGTACTGCGTGTGATGTTGAGGTGGAGGCAGAAGAGGAGAGGGCACTGGAAGCAGAGCTTGCCATCCACTGGAGCACCTTCTCTTTCTGGCCTTATCAACAAGGTGTATCGCTGTGCGACTGCCAAAGGAAAGGAGTGCAGTAGGCCGTCCACTAACATAAGTTGTCAGTTGCCTTTGGATAGGACCTGTTTGTGTTGGTTCACTAGTGCTTTCACTAACATTACCATGTACCCCACGTACACCTTGAACACCAAGCCTATTCCCCCTTCCACCACGTCCTCTCTTTTTCCCACTCATGTTGGTCAGATACAATGGTAGGAGCATGCAATTAACTAAAGAAAAATACGTGTTTTTCCCTATGCAATAGTTCAGCACACACCTGAATTTCAGCAACACTAAATGACAAGTTAAGATATGGCCTGCCGTATAACGTTATTAACAGATAAAATACATTTTTTAGTGTGCATGAGGCCGATAAAACCTATGAGATATTCTCCAAACAATTTCAAAACTGAGATGTCCCCTGCTGTATTACTTTAGGAATAGAAGAAATTTTTTTTGAATGTGGATGAGGCCAGTATGACATAGAGTATATGCTCCAAAATATTTCAAACTCAAATCTAGCCAGCTGTATCACTTTACTCAGAGCAAAAAATATTTTTTCGTTACTCTGCATAAGCTCTGCGTCCAGCTGACTTTGATCGTCACTGACGTAGTAGCTGGTTTATAGCACTGTATGACTTTTGGCACAGGAAAAAATATTTTTTGGATGGGCCTAGTAAGAGAAAAAATGTATTTTTTTACTCTGAAACCACCTGACGTTCAACTCCACTAAAATAGTATCTGACAGTAAAAAAAACTTTAGTGCCCACAGCTTTCATTATCACAATAGCAACAGTCAAAAAAAGCTCATTTTGTTCTATGCAATAAGAAGACTGTGCAGACTGTGCAGAGCACAATTTCAACCCCACTAAATGAAAAGGTGCACTGCGCTCGCTTGATCACATTAGCAAGCGCAAAAATAGATTCAAGGTATACTGAGACATGGAGCTCCATACCATCGATGCACAGCACTATTGTATGGCATGGGCCCTCTGTTTCTGTCAGAATCTCAGTACTTGCACAAGAACACCAAAAATGTTCTGCACCAGTGGTTGCAGAGGTACACAGGCCAGGAATTATCTACACTATCTGACTAACACACAAGCGCCCATCTATCTAGATAATATCTCTCATTACACAGAAGAACACTGAGCTGCGTCTGTCTCCAGCAGTGACATGGATATAATGGCGCTGAGGAAACATGGCCACTTTTTATATTGAGAGGACATGTGATTGCAGAAGCCCTTGGGTCTGGACAGTGTGGATGCTTCCTGCGTTATGATTGGCTGGCCACCTTTCCTCAGTTAAAGTTACCGCCCAGAGGAAAAAAAACAAAAAACGCTGATCTGACCTGTTCTAAGCTCCCCACAGCCCGCATATTCACCTGGCACATGTCACCACTCATCATACACTACACTATGCTAACAAAACTGTTCAAATTGCTGTGGTTGCCCTGTATTCGCGGTCCCGCGAAAATTCATCGAAGTTTTCAGATTTTAAGAAAATTTACTCGCCTTTACGATCACGAATCCAAATGTGCCATATTCGTGCCGAATTTGAAACTTTCGAACATTAGCCGAACAAATTCGCTCAACACTAGTTAGAACAAGGTCCAAGGTCAGGCAGCAGAAGATCAATAAACAGAACACAAGGCACAGAGAACAAACCACACACATTGGCTGAATGTACAGTACAGACCCAAAGTTTGGACACACCTTCTCATTTAAAGATTTTTCTGTATTTTCATAACTATGAAAATTGTACATTCACACTGAAGGCATCAAAACTATGAATCAACACATGTGGAATTATATACTTAACAAAAAAGTGTGAAACAACTGAAAATATGTCTTATATTCTAGGTTCTTCAAAGTAGACACCTTTTACTTTGATGACTGCTTTGCACACTCTTGGCATTCTCTTGATGAGCTTCAAGAGGTAGTCACCGGAAATGGTCTTCCAACAATCTTGAAGGAGTTCCCAGAGATGCTTAGCACTTGTTGGCCCTTTTGCCTTCACTCTGCAGTCCAGCTCACCCCAAACCATCTCGATTGGGTTCAGGTCTGGTGACTGTGGAGGCCAGGTCATCTGGCATAGCACCCCATCACTCTCCTTCTTGGTCAAATAGCCCTTACACAGCCTGGAGGTGTGTTTGGGGTCATTGTCCTGTTGAAAAATAAATGATGGTCCAACTAAACACAAACCGGATGGAATAGCATGCCGCTGCAAGATGCTGTGGTAGCCATGATGGTTCAGTATGCCTTCAATTTTGAATAAAACCCCAACAGTGTCACCAGCAAAGCACCCCCACACCATCACACCTCCTCCTCCATGCTTCACAGTGGGAACCAGGCATGTAGAGTCCATCCGTTCACCTCTTCTGCGTCGTACAAAGACACGGTGGTTGGAACCAAAGATCTCAAATTTGGACTCATCAGACCAAAGCACAGATTTCCACTGGTCTAATGTCCATTCCTTGTGTTCTTTAGCCAAAACAAGTCTCTTCTGCTTGTTGCCTGTCCTTAGCAGTGGTTTCCTAGCAGCTATTTTACCATGAAGACCTGCGGCACAAAGTCTCCTCTTAACAGTTGTTGTAGAGATGTGTCTGCTGCTAGAACTCTGTGTGGCATTGACCTGGTCTCTAATCTGAGCTGCTGTTAATCTGCGATTTCTGAGGCTGGTGACTCGGATAAACTTATCCTCAGAAGCAGAGGTGTCTCTTGGTCTTCCTTTCCTGGGGCGGTCCTCATGTGAGCCAGTTTCTTTGTAGCGCTTGATGGTTTTTGCAACTGCACTTGGGGACACTTTCAAAGTTTGCCCAATTTTTCGCACTGACAGACCTTCATTTCTTAAAGTAATGATGGCCACTCGTTTTTCTTTACTTAGCTGCTTTTTTCTTGCCATAATACAAATTCTAACAGTCTATTCAGTAGGACTATCAGCTGTGTATCCACCAGACTTCTGCACAACACAACTGATGGTCCCAACCCCATTTATAAGGCAAGAAATCCCACTTATTAAACCTGACAGGGCACACCTGTGAAGTGAAAACCATTTCCGGTGACTACCTCTTGAAGCTCATCAAGAGAGTGCGAAGAGTGTGCAAAGCAGTCATCAAAGCAAAAGGTGGCTACTTTGAAGAACCTAGAATATAACATAGAACATATTTTCAGTTGTTTCACACTTTTTTGTTAAGTATATAATTCAACATGTGTTAATTCATAGTTTTGATGCCTTCAGGGTGAATGTACAATTTTCATAGTCATGAAAATACAGAAAAATCTTTAAATGAGAAGGTGTGTCCAAACTTTTGGTCTGTACTGTACGTCTGGCAGAGATCTGGGACAAACAGCTCAGTTAAGTAGCCAGGCATTCACCTGGGATAATGGACACCTTAAGATAGCCAGTGCCTCCCAGTCTCAGATTGGACAGCCGAGCTGTCAATCACCACACTGACAGCTATTGCACACCCCTGTACCAGATTGGATGGTCGAGCTGTCTATCACAGTACTGACAGCTCCAGCACACCCCTGTGCAAAATTGGATGGCTTAGCTCTCAGCAACTGTGTCCCAGACACAGTGAGGGGTGGAACCATGACAGGTACATTCCCAGTCAAGTGTTAACTCCTAATATCCGATCCACCTCTCTGCAGCCCATTGATTTGTATACTGCAGTTATCTGCTCACCTCACTCTCAGCTCCTGACAAGCTACTGTTATAAATTTAGCAAACTCACCAGCCCCTGCCAGTGGCAGCTTTCAGAGCAGGTCTCCTAATCAAGGCTCTTACTGAGACCTGTTCTTGTTCAAATGCTCTGCTATCACTATGTGTAAATACAATGAAAGCAGTTTAGACTCCAGAGCAAACCACTGATGGCTGAATGTGTTACAGCAGAACTTGTACTGAGCTTTATAGCTCTTTAATACTACAGCTCTGCTACTTATTAGAACTGTCACTCAAGGAGGAAAGCCAGCCCTGCAGAAACAAGGAAGTGAAAAAGACTGGAAATCTGTTTCAAGAGACAACTTGGAAATAACTGTGCTTAGCAAGGTGTGGGAGATCCATGTTTTTCACACTTTAACTCCTTTATGGAAATCTCAACTGCACTGCAGAAGACCCTGGATTGAGTCCATGGAGTAGCTGAGCAATGGAGTGAGCTAAGGAACTAGACCCAATAAACTTTGATGGAATCAAAGACACTAGGACAAGGACAATATCAGGTCCAAATGATTAGTAAGCAGTGATGGGTATCTAAGAGGTAATCAGAAGAATGATTGAGTGGTCAGCTGGGTCAATACAGCAATCCAAAGAGTTAATTTACTTGAGTAGTATCTAAATAGTACAGTACATAATATCTAGCACAGGTGACAGGACACAGAGGCAATGTCAGACTGAAGTGCCGATGACCTACTTGGAAAATGAATCCAGTGAGCCCTCAAAGTAGCTTAATGTCTGGGCATCTTTCCTTGGACTAGAGACGCTGGTAGCTCTATGAGCCAGGAATACATTCACACACAACAACCAACTGCAATCAGTAGATGTTTATTGGTGAAGGAGTCCTTTCTGAGTTCAAGTATACTGAGCCAAGTACTGCTCAAGCAGAGATTATACTGGGGGCCCATTTATGCACCCCTGTGGATCAGTGGGAGCCTCCTTAGAAGGGTTAGTTACAAAGAGAAACTATTGACCTCTGAACAATTTCCTGGATTTGTCCTCTGATCTGTTACTGTAATTGGTTTGGCCAACCACATGACCAACATTTTTCTTTGAACAATCCATCAAATCTTATACTGTACCTATGGCTTATATCTATGAAGGCTTTTTTTCCATTAAATGTTGGAGAAAACTGCAGCCAATATATTTCAGTCACAGCCGTAGTCTCCTTAGAGGCAAGTGTTATTAGATCTGATTTGGTACATGTGTGTTCCAAGTTTTGATCTTTCTATTTTAGACAGTAACCTCGTAGAGCTCGGCTTTTACTTGTGTTCTTACTGTTCCTTTGGGGATTTTACTTCTTATTTAAAACCTTTTGGTTTCATCTCTTTTACAGTTCAGAAAGATAGAAGAAAAGCTGAGCACTGTTTGTTAGTGCAGATATGACATGACCCTGCTCCAAAATTGTCTACAAGAAAAGGAAATAATTTTTCTCATATTCTTAGAGCTTACCTGCATTTTATCTCTCCCACGCAATCTCTTGATATGATTTGACACTCTAGCACAATGGACGCTCTGGCATCTGTACCCCCCTTGAAAGTATTTTGCAATTGTCCAGGTTCAATTTATTACATCATAACTAGTGTTGAGCGATACCTTCCGATATCGGGAAATATCGGATCAGATTGGATCGGACCTATACCCAAAAAGTATCGGATATCGCCGATTCCGATACCGGAAACCAATGAAGGTCAATGGGACACAAATATCGGAATAAAAATAAACCCTTTCTTTCCTTGTAGGTTAATTCTACTTAAAGGAAAACAACTAAGAATAATGTAGAATGACATGAAAAGCCGGCAATTCAGCAGCGGCATACACCGGTACCCGACAATTTAGAACAGAAAGGATAGAACATCACACATAGATTAGACAGATAGAAACATGTCAGTAACATATATATGAAGTACAGTGAAAGTGTTGCTTACTGTACTTGTCATTTAGTGTAAAGGATTTATTAAAAAAAATAATAGTGTTTTCATGCACCGTCTCTTTAAAAAAGCCGGCCGGCAATTCAGCAGCGGTACCCGACAATTTATAACAGACAGAATAGAGCATCACACATAGATTAGATAGATAGAAACATGTCAGTCACATATATAAGAAGTACAGTGACAGTGTTGATTACTTTACTTTACATTTAGTGTTAAAATAAATGATTTAATAAAAAAAAAATTGGCGTGGGGTTCCCCGTAATTTTAGGCTCTAGCGGAGGTTAAGCAGACAGCTGGGGCAGATGTTTGAAGCCTGGGAAGGGGGTAATACCCACGGAGCTTCCCAGGCTACTAATATCAGCCCCCAGCTGAATACCTAGCCTTTACTAGCTATTAAAATGGGGGACCCCCCAAAAAATGACGTGGGGTCCCCCCTATTTTAACAGCTAGCAAAGGCTAGGCAGACAGCTGGGGGCTGATATTAATTGCCCAGGAAGGGTGCCATGAATATTGGCCCCCTCCCAGGTTAGAAACACCAGCCGTCAGCCGCCCCAGAAATGGCGCATCCATAAGATGTGCCAATTCTGGCACTTAGCCTCGCTCTTCCCACTGCCCTGTAGCGGTGGCAGTGGGGTAATAGGGCTGGGGTTGATATCAGCTTATAATGCCAGCTGACATCAAGCCCAGGTTAGTAATGGAGAGGCTCACCTCATTCACGTCGCTGACAGAGTGGGAGAATTCTCCTGCTCAAGTGCTGGCAGCAGGAGAATTCTCTCACGCTCACTGCAAGCGCAGGAGAATTTTTCCACGCTGTCAGTGACGTGCATGAGGTGAGCTCATGTTCAATGAAATCAGCTCACCTCATGCACGTCACTGACAGCGTGGGAAAATTCTCCTGTGCTCAGCGCTTGAGCAGGAGAATTCTCCCACGCTGTCAGTGATGTGCATGAGATGAGCTGAGTTCATTGGACATGACCTAGGCTCATCTGGATGCCGTCACAGCAAGACACTGAGGAGCGCAAGCATGCCTTCACTTCTCAGTGTGTGCGGCATGGCAAGCTGGATTGCAGCTTTCGGCTGCGATCCAGCCTGTCATGTGAATGTAGCAGAGCTGGAGCCATCCTGAGAACCATGGAAAGGTAAAGATGATGTTGCTTTATTATTTTATTGCAGGAGATCGTTGGCTTCAGCTGGAATGGGCGTGATGGTAAGTATGGTTTAATTTAGAACATTAAAAAATTGTGTATTTATTTCAATTAAAGGACTTTATTCTGGGTGTTTGTGTTTTTTTTTTTAACTTTGACTATGGGGTTAGTAATGGGGGTGTCTTATAGACGCCTCTCCATTACTAACCTGTCAGCTGGCATTATAAGCTGACATCAACCCCAGCCATATTATCCCACTGCCACCGCTACAGGGCAGTGGGAAGAGCGAGGCTAAGTGCCAGAATTGGCGCATCCCATGGATGCGTCATTTCTGGGGCGGCTGACGGCCGGTGTTTCTAGCCTGGGAGGGGGCCAATATTCATGGCACCCTTTCTGGGCTATTAAAATCAGCCCCCAGATGTCTGCCTAGCCTTTGCTAGCTGTTAAAATAAGGGGGACCCCACGTCATATTTTTGGGGGGGTCCCCCATTTTAATAGCTAGTAAAGGCTAGGTATTCAGCTGGGGGCTGATATTAGTAGCCTGGGAAGCTCCGTGGGTATTACCCCCTTCCTAGGCTTCAAACATCGGCCCCAGCTGTCTGCTTAACCTCCGCTAGAGCCTAAAATTACGGGGAACCCCACGCCAATTTTTTTTAAAATAAATCCTTTATTTTAACACTAAATGACAAGTACAGTAATCAACACTGTCACTGTACTTCTTATATATGTGACTGACATGTTTCTATTTATCTAATCTATGTGTGATGCTCTATTCTTTCTGTTGTAAATTGTCGGGTACCTGTGTATGCCGCTGCTGAATTGCCGGCCGGCTTTTTTAAAGAGACGGTGCAAGAAAACACTATTATTTTTTTTAATAAATCCGTTAACACTAAATGACAAGTACAGTAAGCTGAGCGCTGTCATCCAGCTTGTCATCCTTCAGAGACACTGCAGAGCGCAGGCATTATGGGAACTTCCGATTCCGGTATTCGATATTCTAAAAGTATCGGAACTCAGTATCGGAACTCCGATACCGCGAATATCGGTCGATACACGATATTTCAGTATCGGAATGCTCAACACTAGTGTTGAGCGAACATGCTCGACACTGCTCGGTACTCGCCCGAGCATCACGCTGCTTGGGATGTTCGGCGAGCACCGAGCATTTCCGGGTTACTCGGGCGAGAGCTCGGGTCTCCGCCCTCATTTTTGGTGCTCTTTACAGAGCCAATGAACAAGCAGGGATTGCCAGCCAGTCACTGTAATGCCGCAGCCATGTTGTTTGTGGGCATTACAGTGATTGGCTGGCCGCACAGCGTCACCTCGAGTATTTAAAACCGGGCGCCGCCATCTTGGACACAGTCGCTCCGGATCAGACAGTGTAGGGACAGCGCTGCTGATTTAGAGAGAGATATATCCTGCAAAATAGTTAGCGTAGGGTCTGTAAAGGCTGCCAGATCAAACAAACAGTCCTTCTCAGGACTAATATCCATCCCAGGTATATCAGGCAGGCAGGCAGGCTCTATAGGAGACGCAGTGGTTATACCAGCAAACGCTGCATTACAGTCCTGTGTGCTGCTCCTGTTGCTGAAATTGCTGGACTTAGCTCCAGGTCCCGGGGGCCAGGAAAAATCCTTTTTTTATCTAAATCTTCTTTTTTTTTCCTCCTTCACAATGTACAAATACCCATCTTATTAACCTTTTGGTGCCCCCCACCCCAAAAAAAAAAAGTGTGCCTCTGATTTTTCAGACACAAATATATCTGTTGAAAATAGTCTGGTGTAGGCCAGAGAAATAGAAGTGTGGTTTTGCAGTTATATGGGCCATTTGTATCTAAAAAAAACAGTTTGAGTGTGTCGCTCACTGTTCAGCCGCAAATATATATATATTTTAAAAAGCCTGGTATACACCAGTAAATTATTACTGTGGTTTTGATGTTCCACGGTAAAACATCTCTATTATCCTGTTTTTGGCATTTTTTGCTGTATAAAAATAATAATAGTGTCTCCCTGATTTTTCAGACACAAATATATCTGTTGAAAATAGTCTGGTGTAGGCCAGAGAGACAGAAGTGTGCTTTTGCTGTTCCATGGTAAAAAATCTCTATTATCCTGCTTTTTGCATTTTT
Organism: Phyllobates terribilis; assembly: GCF_046119375.1. Taxonomy (NCBI): domain Eukaryota; kingdom Metazoa; phylum Chordata; class Amphibia; order Anura; family Dendrobatidae; genus Phyllobates; species Phyllobates terribilis. The sequence goes on from NW_027362764.1 coordinate 768,214,639, forward strand.
TGCTGTAAGAAAAAAAGAAAAATAGTGTCTCCCTGATTTTTCAGACACAAATATATCTGTTGAAAATAGTCTGGTGTAGGCCCGAGAAATACAAGTGTGGTTTTGCAGTTCCACGGTACAAACCTCTGTATTATCCACTTTTGGGCCATTTGTATCTAAAAAAAACAGTTTGAGTGTATCGCTCACTGTTCAGCCGCAAATATATATATATTTTAAAAAGCCTGGTATACACCAGTAAATTATTACTGTGGTTTTGATGTTCCACGGAAAAACATCTCTATCATACTGTTTTTGGCATTTTTTGCTGTATAAAAATAATAATAGTGTCTCCCTGATTTTTCAGACACAAATATATCTGTTGAAAATAGTCTGGTGTAGGCCAGAGAGACAGAAGTGTGCTTTTGCTGTTCCACGGTAAAAAATCTCTATTATCCTGCTTTTTGCATTTTTTGCTGTAAAAAAAAAAAAATTGTGTCTCCCTGATTTTTCAGACACAAATATATCTGTTGAAAATAGTCTGGTGTAGGCCCAAGAAATACAAGTGTGGTTTTGCAGTTCCACGGTACAAACCTCTGTATTATCCACTTTTGGGACATTTGTATCTAAAAAAAACAGCTTGAGTGTGTTGCTCACTGTTCAGCCGCAAATATATATATATTTTAAAAAGCCTGGTATACACCAGTAAATTATAACTGTGGTTTTGATGTTCCACAGTAAAAAATCTCTATTATTCAGGTTTTGGTATTTTTTCCGTAAAGAAAAACAGTAGTGTCTCCTGACTGTTGTGACACAAAAATATATCTGTTGAAAATAGTCTTGTGTAGGCCCGACATCCCAGTGTGGTTTCGCAGTTCCACGGGTCAAATCGCTGTACTATCCAGTTTTGGGCCTTTGGTATCTAAAAAAAAAGCAGTTTGAGTGTGTCGCTCACTGTTCAGCCTCAAATATCTCTATTTAAAAAAGTGTGGTATACCCCAGTAAACAATAACTGTGGTTTTCCTCTTCCACGGTTCTAATCTACTCTTTATTACCCTTTTTCCATTGATAGTGCAAGTGTAAGCTATTTTACTTCATTTACAATGGGCAAGGTGCGTGGCAAGGGTCGTGGAAGTGGACGTTCTGGTGATGGTTCGTGCAGAGGACGGGGCCGTGGCCAAGGTGAAAATGTGCCACAACCAACAGCCACATCTTCTCGCTCCCACTTCTTGACCGAATTACTAGGGAAGCACAGAACAACACCAGTATTGAGAACTGATCAGTGTGAACAGGTTGTTAATTGGATAGCAGGCAATACTTCCAGTTACCTGGGCACCACCACCTCCGGTCTGTCTTCCACATGGTCAACTCTTAGTAGCCGTGAGTCTCGACCGCATACTCCTCCTCACCCTGATGCTCCTTCCTCCCACCATGCCGAGTGTCGTCAGAAAGCAAGTGATCCCACATTTGGACACTCCGAAGAGCTGTTCACTGGTCCATTTCCATATTTGGGCCCCTCGCCTGATACGCTTTAAGTGGTGGAAGAGGAGATCCCATGTTGCGATGCCCAAATATTTGAACAGCCACGGCCACAGGAAGTCGACGTTGGCAATTTGTCACAAGAGGTGGACGATGACGAGACACAATTGCCAGGAAGTGAGGAGGAGGATCGTGGTGCGCAAGTGGAAGAGGAGGAGGTGGTGGATGATCTAGTAACTGACCCAACGTGGAAGGAGGACATGCAGAGTGAGGCCAGCAGCACACAGGGGGAGGGAGGCAGAGTACCCCAACAGGCAGGAAGAAGCAGTGTGGTGGCCGCAGACAGAAGGCAGGCAACCGTTCCCCGTAACACCAACACGAGGGACGTTGCCAGTACAAGCGGTAGGTCTTCAAGAGTCTGGAATTTTTTTAAAGACTCTGCTGATAACCCCAAAAAGGCCATATGTTCCACCTGCCATGTCAGCATCAGCAGGGGTGACAAAACTACCAGCCTGACCACCACCAGCATGATCAGGCACATGGCAGCAAAGTACCCGACTTTGTGGGGCGAAACCCAGGGTCCACGATCAGTGTCAGCGGGTGTCACCTCTGCTTCTTCCACTGTTGTGCGTGCAATAGAACCCCCTGTTGTGTGTGCAAGGCAATCCCCTGTCCATACTGCATGTAAAGATGCCCCCTCCTCTCAGTCTTCACTTGTTATGGCAGTTTCTCAAGAAACTGCATCAACGTCCACGTCCCACCGCAGCGTTCAATTGTCCATATCCCAGACCTTTGAACGAAAGCTGAAATTCGCAGCTAACGCCCCACAGGCCACAGTCCTAAATTCGCACATTTCACGACTGCTTGCATTGGAAATGCTGCCTTTTAGGCTGATGGAGACGGAATCCTTCTGCAATCTTATGGCGGTGGCCGTCCCTCGGTACTCGGTCCCCAGCTGACACTATTTTGCCCGGTGTGCCATCCCCGCACTACACAAGCACGTGTCCCAAAGCATCTGCCGTGCCCTCAACAACGCAGTTACTGGGAGAGTCCACCTGACAATGGACACGTGGACAACTGCTTGTGGCCAGGGACGGTACATCTCTCTGACGGCACACTGGGTAAACATAGTGGAAACCGGGTCCCATTCGGACCTTGGGACGGAACACATCCTCCCCACACCGAGGATTGCGGCCCTATGTCAGTCAGAGTTGCTCCCACAGTGTACAGCTCCTGCGCATCCTCCTCCTCCTCCTCCTCCTCATGTTCAGCCTCCATCTCAGATATCACCACATCAGTTACAAGCTGGAAGCATTGCAGTACTGCCTCCGCCAAGCGGCAATAGGCTGTGCTGAAACTCATAAGCTTAGGTGATAAACCTCACACTGCTTGTGAGTTGTGGACAGCTGTGAAAGAGCAGGCAGATCTGTGGCTGAGACCGCTGAACCTACTTCCCGGCATAGTCGTGTGTGACAATGGCCGTAACCTGGTGGCGGCTCTGAGGCGAGGTGAGATCACACACGTACCATGCCTGGCTCATGTGGTTAACCTCGTGGTTCAGCGGTTTCTTAAATCGCACCCCGAGTTGCCAGATCTGCTCGTGAAAGTACGCCGCAAGTCGGCTACAGCTTCCGCTGCCCTTGCTGTGTTGCAGCAGCGTTTGCAGCTTCCGGCACACCGACTGGTGTGTGATGTCCCCACACATTGGAACTCTACCCTCCACATGTTGCAAAGTATTTGTGAGCAGAAGAGAGCAGTTGTGGAGTACCAGCTGCAACAAGGCCGTCGATATTCAGGTCAGACTCCACACATAAGACCTCAGGAGTGGACCTGGATGTCTGACATATGTACCATCCTGACAAACTTTGAGGAGGCCACCAAGATGGTGAGTGGCGATGACGCCATCATTAGTGTCAGCATCCCACTAGTCTGTCTTTTGCAACGCTCTCTGCAGAGAATTAAAGAGGAGGCATTGCAGCCAGAGTATGTTGAGATGGATCAAGAAGCCGTAGCGGGCGATTACACACAGCCCAGCCTCATCTCATCCCAACATGCATTGGGGGACAATGAGGGAGAGAAGGAGGAGGAAGAGGAGGAAGAACAGGAGCTGCTATCATGCGTTGTAGACGGTAGTACCTGTACAAGTGTCATACCGTCGGTTCAGCGTGGGTGGCCTGAGGACAGGGGGGAGGAGGAAGAGGAGGAGGAGGAGAGCATGATCAGTCGTCATCTTGGTGAGGACACGGAAATCTTGCCCGTTACCAGTCTGGCACGCATGTCTGACTTTATGTTACGCTGCCTTAACCGTGACCCTCGCGTTGTCAAAATGTTGGGTGACAGTCATTACTGGTTGGTGACACTTGAAGACCCCCCCTACAAGGAGAACTTTCACTCTCTTATTCCTGAGGTGGAGAGGTCTACAAAAATGGGGCAATATCAGAAGGCCCTTGCTCCAGAACTCTTAAAAAAATTCCCATCTGAACACGCTAGCGGCAGAGGTCACAGTTCGTTGCCCAACCAAGGCGTACAGGCGAGAGAGATGCAACTCCAATCCAGCAGAGGCAGGGGAACACTGTCAACGTTCTGGGACAGTTTTCTGACACCCGCCCAGCTTACAGGCCCTGAGGCGCGGGGTACTCTCACAAGGAGTGGAAAGTTTCAAAAGATGGTGAGGGAGTACCTTGCCGATCGTACCAGCGTCCTCCGTGATTCCTCTGTGCCTTTTAATTATTGGGTATCCAAGCTGGACACTTGGAATGAACTCGCTCTGTACGCCTTGGAGGTCCTGGCCTGCCCTGCCGCTAGCGTGTTATCGGAGCATGTTTTTAGTGCCGCTGGGGGAATTATAACTGATAAGCGCACTCACTTGTCAACTGACAATGCTGACAAGCTGACCCTTATCAAAATGAACAAGGGCTGGAGTGGGCCAGACTTCTCATCACCACCAAATGACAGCAGAGTAACATAAAGTCAAATCCACTGTGTTATTTCGGGAGGTGCATTCACATGCACCGATTCACACCCACACATGGGTATACGCTTCCTCGTTTCGGCTGTTTAATCTTCTTCTCCTTATCCTCAGCCTACACCACCACTATACCACCAGGATGCCAGCATTGCAAGTTCCTCCATCCTAATTTTTGGCAGCTTTTGCTGGGAAAGCATAAGCAAATACCATGGGACACCCACTCCCCAATAATGGGACTTATGTTTGTAATATGCTGTACTGCATGGCTCTTGTAAGGGGCATTGCAAGTTGCTCCGTCCTAATTTTTGGCAGCTTTTTCTTGCAAGGCATAAGCAAATACTATGGGACACCCACTCCCCAATAATGGGACTTATGTTTGTAATATGCTGTACTGCATGGCTCTTGTAAGGGGCATTGCAAGTTGCTCCGTCCTAATTTTTGGCAGCTTTTGCTGGGAAAGCATAAGCAAATACTATGGGAGACCCACTCCCCAATAATGGGACTTATGTTTGTAATATGCTGTACTGCACGGCTCTTGTAAGGGGCATTGCAAGTTGCTCCGTCCTAATTTTTGGCAGCTTTTGCTTGCAAGGCATAAGCAAATACTATGGGACACCCACTCCCCAATAATGGGACTTATGTTTGTAATATGCTGTACTGCATGGCTCTTGTAAGGGGCATTGCAAGTTGCTCCGTCCTAATTTTTGGCAGCTTTTGCTGGGAAAGCATAAGCAAATACTATGGGAGACCCACTCCCCAATAATGGGACTTATGTTTGTAATATGCTGTACTGCATGGCTCTTGTAAGGGGCATTGCAAGTTGCTCCGTCCTAATTTTTGGCAGCTTTTGCTTGCAAGGCATAAGCAAATACTATGGGACACCCACTCCCCAATAATGGGACTTATGTTTGTAATATGCTGTACTGCATGTGACGCGCCCCCTGGTACGTGTGTACACGTGTGTGGGATACCCGGTGCCGGGTCTCTGGAGTCTGTAATCTCCGTGGCGGTGACCCGGTCCCATGGCTCAGGCTGGTCAAACCAGTGGCAGTCTTTCTTAGGTTTTCAGGTTAATTGTCCGACTGCGCCACCCGTGGATTGCGGTCAGGGAGTACCACCGCTGCGAGGCAGACCGCTGAGGCTGGTGTTGTGTGCGCAGCATAGAATGGGATAACTCCCCACGGGAGGAGTATAGCCTCAGGGCAGTGAGTGTGGATGATGGGGGTGATGGTGCACGAGCGCAGCAGGAAAGACTCAGAGTCTTTGCAGTGCAGTTCAGGGTCTTTATTGATGATTATAAGGTAGACCCTCCCGGGAATACTGGCTAGCATAAGAGGCCTGGTCAGTCTGTGAGCAAGCAGGAGTTCCCCTGGCCAGGTGGAGTTGTAGGCCTCCCCGTCTGTCTGCACTCTTCCTGGCTACCTTGCTGTAAGCGGGTAGAAGTAGCCCATGTCCCTGAGTGTACCGTGTAGTGCTCACCCGTATGGCTGGTGACTTGGCGCCTTCTGTTAGCCTCCGCTCCACGACGGCGGTGCTGGTCCCTTGCTTGTGACTGAGCCTCCGGGCTTCTATGGCCAGAGGACCTGAAATCCCCTGCCGGCTGGTTTCTGCTGCTGGATATATAAGTCCTCACAGCTTCGGACTCCTGTGTCCGGTTCCTATTGTCTTCTGCCAGGGCGAGCTCTGCTCAGCTTCCAGCCCCTGGTCTTTAGCTCCTAGCTCCTACAGATCTCCTTGCTGTTACTTTCCCTTGCTCTCACTCTGACTCTGACTGTTCTCTGACTCACTCAACCCCGCCCCAGATCCAGTTTATAAGGGCAGAATTCTCCCCTCCCAGGACTGGGGCAGAAGGATGTTGCATGTTTAAGGGATCCTGACCAGCAAACCTCCCACTTGCTCTCCGACGTAATATCTCTTCTACTGTGGTGACCAGACCCCTGGGGTGCCACACATGGCTCTTGTAAGGGGCATTGCAGTTCCTCATAATTTTTGGAAAGCCTTCCATTCACTGCTTAGGCCAACAGTGCACGGGAGACCCAGTTGCTATAAATCGAATAAAAGGTTTAGTTAACGCCCTCTGACCTCCATGTCATTTCCAAGGGGCATTGGAGTGGCTCGAAATTTTTGGTAGGCATTGCACTCACTGTATGCCCTATAACTGTGTAGCCGAACCGCTCCTTTTGTTACAGAAACATATCCTAAAAGACATGTCTGGTTGACTGGCCTGATATTGATGTGAATGGTCCCTGTTCGTCCTGCTCTTTCTCCTTTGCCACCACCTCATCCATCATTTATCACCTGAAGCTTTGTTTTAACGGGAGTCATAGAACTGGGATAGTAGCAGGAAAACATCCAGCAATCCTCGGAGGAGGTAGGATATGCGCCAAAACGCGGACCACCTCAGGCCTATCCGCTACTACATATGTGTCACCCTGGCCTGGATGCCACAAGTGTAATTAAAGCTGTGTCTGAGAGCAAGGGGGAGGTTCTCTAGTCAGGGTAACATTAGCATGCAATGCCTCCTGTCTCAGGCCAGTAGGGGGAGCTGGCTGCCCCTATAAAAGCTGGTGCTGGGGGCAGGGTTAGAGAGAACTTGAAGGCCTGTCTCAGGACTGAGACTTGTCCCAGAGCAGAGCAGGGACAGAAAGTTGTATTGCACCTAAGAGGAAGTGTGGCCGGAGGAGAGCCACAAGCCAGAGACAAGAGGCGAAGAGAGCCTGTCTTGGCAGATAAAAGACTTACTTTACCAGACTTTGGTGTCTGAGGCTGGGAGGATTTCACATCCTCCAGCAGATAACCAGTCCGCAGGGGACTGTATATTCCCTGGCATAAGAAGCCTGGAGGCCCTGCCACAACCGAAGGGACCAGCAAAGCCGTACAAGGCTGGGAGCAGTAAGGAACCCACGTCGCAGGTCATACAGGTGAGAATACACGGAGAGCTCGGAAGCGTGGGCTGTTATCCTATAAGGAGGAGATAGTCAGAAGGAGCGCAGAAAGCACGGTAGGCCTACACCCTCACCCTGACCAGGGCCAATTTCCCCCTTGCTCTCAGACATCCAGGTCCCCTCCTAGCTGGGACTGTTGGTGGGTCAATTTACCTGTTCTAGTAAAGACCCCGGACTGCAACCTGTTGTCTGCGTGCTCCTTGCTCCTCCAGCACTATCAGCACCGGGACTCTCACTACCATCACTCCCAACATCCACTACACTGCCCAGGGGCCGCACTCTTCCCGTGGGGAGTCACACCATCCCAGCTGCATACATCATCAGCGCCAGCGGTCTGCCCTGCAGCGGCGGTTCCTAATGACCGCAAATCCACGGGTGGCGTAGTCGGACATAATGAACAGCACATAACGGACTACCACTGGCCTGACCACCCTGAGCCACGGAACCGGGTTGCTACTACTACTCCCATCGTTCCCTATTGCCCGGAACCGAGTGCCCCATGTCCCAGGGGGCGAGTCACATACATGCGCTTGCATTCCAAGAAAACAAAGCAGATGCTAACTTCTATCATCATCATCATACTCCTCACCTAGGCACTCTCAACTCCCCTGATGGAGAAGCCAGGGCCCACCGTAGGAGTCTGGTTCTCTGGTGGGCTCGTCCAATGCTGCCCTAAAGCAGGCCAGGCTAAGAAAAGTGTGGGGGAAGGTGACAGGAGAAATCAGGGCGGCTGGGGACCGAGTATGGACACCTGGCCGCCACCTGGCAGCTGGGGACCAAGCGTGGACACCCGGCCGCCGGGCGGCTGGGGACAGAGTATGAATACCTCGCTGCCGAAGCGGCCATGAGGTAATGGCCAGCTTCGGCCTCCTCCAAACTAAAAGGCCCCATTTCAAGTGAAAGCTAGCAGTATGGTATTGCAGCCTGTGGGTGGGTGGGTGGTTGGCTGCATGTTTTCGCTTGCATTGCAAAGAATGGGGGAGGTACAATTGAACACTGCCCTGGGACAAGGACTTGCACGGGGATAGTTGCAAGTCTGCATCTTCTGATGCGGCAAGGATCACTTCTGATGGGCACACTTTTAGACAGAGACCTGGGGGTCAGAGATGCTTCCAGGGGTCTTCCCCATGCTGATCCCTTGTCTTTTCAGCACTGTATGCATGTGTCACACAGCACATGGCCAGATTAGGTTGTAAAATGTTAAAATGACATTTCCCGGTGAACGCATTTGTCACGGTTGAAAGCAATACAAAAGTGCAAAAACGCATGAAAAATGCTACTTGTGAACATAGCCCAAGGTGTGGAGGAGTATTTTTGTTTTTGGTTATTTATTTTACCTTATACACAAGTTTTTACCCTGGAAAGGAAATTCCTTAACATATTTCACAGGAAAACCGTTTCAGTTTCGTTTTTGAACGTTTTATTGTGAGCCCGCAAAAGTGGCTTAATACCTCTGACCACGTTGTTGACAGCAGTGACCTGGGGGTCAGAAATGCTTCCAGGGGAGATCCCCATGCTGCCCCCATGTCTTTTGAGCACTGTCACTATCGTTTTGGGCACTTTTTAGGCTTTCTACAGACTGCCGGGGGTGCTGCCGCAAAAATGCTCGGGTCTCTCATAGACTAACATTGGGCTCGTTGCTCGGGTCGAGCACCCGAGCTTCACGGTAAGCTCGGCCCGAGCTTCGAGCACCCGAGCATTTTAGTGATCGCTCAACACTATCAGTCGTCATCTTGGTGAGGACACGGAAGTCTTGCCCGTTACCAGTCTGGCACCCATGGCTGACTTTATGTTACGCTGCCTTAACCGTGACCCTCGCATTGTCAAAATGTTGGGTGACAGTCATTACTGGTTGATGACACTTTTAGACCCCCTCTACAAGGAGAACTTTCACTCTCTTATTCCTGAGTTGGAGAGGTCTACAAAAATGGGGCAGTACCAGAAGGCCCTTGCTGCAGAACTATTAAAAAAATTCCCATCTTAACACGGTAGCGGCAGAGGTCACAGTTCGCTGCCCAACTAAGGCATACAGGTGAGAGAGACGCAACTCCAATCCAGCAGAGGCAGGGGAACACTGTCAATGTTCTAGGACAGTTTTCTGAGACCTGCCCAGCTTACAGGCCCTGAGGCGCAGGGTACTCTCACAAGGAGTGGAAATTTTCAAAAGATGGTGAGGGAGTACCAGCGTCCTCCGTGATTCCTCTGTGCCTTTTAATTATTGGGTATCCAAGCTGGACACTTGGAATGAACTCACTCTGTATGCCTTGGAGGTCCTGGCCTGCCCTGCCGCTAGCGTGTTATCAGAGTGTGTTTTTAGTGCCACTGGGGGAATTATAACTGATAAGCGCACTCGCCTGTCAACTGACAATGCTGACAAGCTGACCCTTATCAAAATGAACGAGAGCTGGATTGGGCCAGACTTCTCATCACCACCAAATGACAGCAGAGTAACATAAAGTCAAATCCACTGTGTTATTTCGGGAGGTGTATTCCCATGCATCGCTTCACACCCACACATGGGTATACGCTTCCTCATATCGGCTGTTTTTTGCTCTTCTCCTTATCCTCAGCCTCCACGACCACTATACCACTAGGGTGACCGTGGTCCATGTTGCCAGCATTGCAAGTTCCTCTGTCCTAATTTTTGGCAGCTTTTGCTTGGAAGGCATAGGCAAAGACTATGGGAGACCCACTCCCCAATAATGGGAATAATGTTTTTAATATGCTGTACTGCATGGCTCTTGTAAGGGACATTGCAAGTTCCCCCTTCCTAATTTTTGGCAGCTTTTGCTTGGAAGGCATAGGCAAAGACTATGGGAGACCCACTCCCCAATAATGGGAATAATGTTTTTAATGCGCTGTACTGCATGGCTCTTGTAAGGGGCATTAAAATCGTCTTGTTAAGCTACTGTGACCTCCACGTCTCTTCCAAGGGTCGTTAATATTGTCTTTTTATTCCACTGCGACCTCCACCACTCTTCCAAGGGGCATTAAAAGCATCTTGTTAATCTACTGTGACCTCCACGTCTCTTCCACAGGGCGTTGATATTGTCTTTTTATTCCACTGTAACCTCCACCACTCTTCCAAGGGGCATTGATATTGTCTTTTTATTCCTCTGTGACCTCCACCACTCTTCCAAGGGGCATTAAAACCGTCTTGTTAAGCTACTGTGACCTCCACGTCTCTTCCACGGGGCATTGATATTGTCTTTTTATTCCACTGTAACCTCCACCACTCTTCCAAGGGGCATTAAAACTGTCTTGTTAAACCACTCTGAACTCCACGTCTCTTCCAAGGGGCATTAAAACCATCTTGTTAAGCTACTGTGACCTCCACATCTCTTCCAAGGGGCATTAAAACTGTCTTGTTAAACCACTCTGAACTCCACGTCTCTTCTAAGGGGCATTAAAACCGTCTTGTTAAACCACTCTGAACTCCACAGCTCTTCCAAGGGGCATTGACATGTTGTTTTTAATTACCTCTAACCTCCACGACTCTTGCAACGGGCATTACATTTCCTCCTAATTTTTGTCAGCTTTTGCTTTTCAATGCATAGGCGAACACTAAGGGAGACCCACTCCCCAATAATGGGTAGAAGGTTTTTAATACGCTGTAATCCACGTCTGTTTCAAGGGGCATTGCAGTGCCTAATAATTTTTGGAAAGCCTTCCATTCCCTGCTTAGGCCAACAGTGTACAGGAGACCCAGTTGCTATAAATGGAAAAAACGGATTAGTTAAGGCCCTCTGACCTCCATGTCACTTCCAAGGGGCATTGGAGTGCCTCAAAATTTTTGGTAGGCATTGCATTCACTGTATGCCTTTTAACTGTGTAGCTGAACCGCTCCTTTTGGTACAGAAACATATCCTACAAGACATGTGTGGTTGGCTGGCCTGATATTGATGTGAATGGTCCCTGTTCCTCCTGCTCTTTCTCCTTTGCCACCACCTCATCCATCATTCATCACCTGAAGCTTTGTTTTAACGGGAGTCATAGAACTGGGATAGTAGCAGGAAAACATCCAGCAATCCTCGAAGGAGGTAGAATAAGCGCCAAAACGCTGACCACCTCAGGCCTAGCTGCTACTACATACATGGGCTTGCATTCCAAGGAACAGAAAGCTAAGGAGGTGGATGGCCTCATGATCATGAATAATTTACTCGTTGTGTAGGAGGCTGACCACTGCTGCTGTCTACCTTCTGAACTTTGTGTTGAAGCCTGATTGACCCAGGACCCGCAATCCTCTATGTCTGGAGGACATGTTGCATCCCAGTGTCCAACTGTGTCCCAGCTTCCACAATATTAACCCAGTGTGAAGGCGTCAGTGAGATGGACCATTCCTGGCCACATTCACTTGTCCACGTGTTTGTGGTTAGGCTGTCCTTCCCACTAAATGCACTGGGGGAGGGCACAGGTAATGTTTTGGTATGCGCGCTTGTGTATAAGGCGCACCGGGACAAATAGGGGCGGCTGGGGACCGTTTATGGACACCCGGCCACCCCCACGAGGCTGGGGACTGTGTGTCGGCACCCGGCTGCGGGGCGGCTGGGGACTGAGTATGGACACCCGGCCGCCCCCTGGCGGCTGGGGACCAAGCGTGGACACCCGGCCCCCGGGCGGCTGGGGACTGAGTATGAATACCAGGCTACCGAAGCAGCCATGACGTGGTGGCCAGATTCCACCTCCACATGCCTAAAAGGCCCAATTTCAAGTGCAAGCAAGCTAGCAGTATGGTATTGCAGCCTGGGGGTGGGTGGGTGGCAGGCTGCATACTTGCGCTTGTATTGCAAGTTTTGGTGGAGGTACAATTGAACACTGCCCTGGAACAAGGACTTGCACGGGGATAGTTGCAAGTCTGCATCTTCTGATGCGGCAAGGATCACTTCTGATGGGCACACTTTTAGGCAGTGACCTGGGTGTCAGAGATGCTTCCAGGGGTCTTACCCATGCTGTTCCCATGTCTTTTTAGCACTGTATGCATGTGTCACACAGCACATGGCCAGATAAGGTTGTAAAATGTTAAAATGACATTTCCCGGGGAATGCATTTCTCACGGTTGAAAGCAATACAAACGTGCAAAAACGCATAAAAAATGCTACTTGTGAACATAGCCCAAGGTGTGGAGGAGTATTTTTGTTTTTGGTTATTTATTTTACCTTATACACAAGTCTTTACCCTGGAAAGGATGTTCCTTAACCCCTTTCCGACCAGGTCAGTAATAGTATGCACCAGGTCGGGAAGGCCAGTTCAGCGGGGGCTCCGGCGGTGAGCCCGCACTGAAGCGAGCACATGTCAGCTGATTATTGGAATCGCAATCAACCCGCGGCTGTTAACATGTTAAATCTCTGACAGTGGCATTTAACTCGCGCTTCCGGGAGTCCTAAGCCCCGCCCATCAGTGACCCCGTCACGTGATCGCGGGTCACCAATGGGTGGGCATGACAACTCAGGGTCTGCAGCAGACGCCTGTGGTTGTCATGTCTCAATTGCTATGAGCGCCACCTAGTGGTCAGCGCTCATAGCAAGTGAGCATTTCTCCTGCATACAAGCGATCTGCTCATCGCTTGTATGCAGTAGAAGCAATCAGACAACTGCTGCTTCTAGTCTCCTCTGGAGACTATAGAAGCAAGCAGAAAGTGTAAAAAAAAAGTTTTAAAAAAAATAAAAAATATATAAAAGTTTAAGTCACCCCCCTTTCGCCCCATTCAAAATAAAATATATATATATATATAAAAAACCACATACACATATTTGGTATCGCCGCGTTCAGAATCACCCGATCTATCAATATAAAAGAAGAATTTATACAATCAGTAAACGGCGTAACGAGAAAAAAAATTTAAACGCCAGAATTACGTTTTTTTGGTCGCTACAACTTTGCAATAAAATGCAATAACGGGCGATCAAAACATCGGATCTACCCCAAAATGGTATCAATAAAAACGTCAGCCCGGCACGCAAAAAATAAGCCCTCACCTGGCCCCAGATCCCGAAAAATGGAGAAGCTAAGGGTCTCGGAAAATGGCGTCATTTTTTTTTGTTTTTTTAGCAAGCTTTGGATTTTTTTTTCACCACTTAAATAAAAAAGAACCTATACATGTTTGGTGTCTATGAACTCGTAACGACCTGGAAAATAATGATGGCAGGTCAGTTTTAGCAATCTGTGAACGTGGTAAAAAAAGGACCCAAAAAACAACTGTGAATTGCATTTTGTTTGCAGTTTCACTGCACTTGGAATTTTTTTCCCATTTTCCAGCACACGATATGGTAAAACCAGTGATGGTGTTTAAAATTACAACTCGTCCCGCAAAAAATAAGCCCTCACATGGCCATATTGAACGAAAATTAAAAAAGTTCTGGCTCTGGGAAGAAGGGGAGCAAAAAAGGAAAACACAAAAACAGAAAGACCCATGGTCGTTAAGGGGTTAACATATTTCACAGGAAAGCACTTTCACTTTCGTTTTTGATCGTTTTATTGTGAGCCCGTAAAAGTGGCTTAATACCTCTGACCACGTTGTTGACAGCAGTGACCTGGGGGTCAGAAATGCTTCCTGGGGCGATCCCCATGCTGTCTCCATGTCATTTGAGCACTGTCACTATCGTTTTGGGCACTTTTTAGGCTTTCTACAGACTGCCAGGGGAGCCGCCGCAAAAATGTTCGGGTCTCCCATAGACTAACATTGGGCTCGTTGCTCGGGTCGAGCACCCGAGTATCACAATGAGCTCGGCCCGAGCTTCGAGCACCCAAGCATTTTAGTGCTCGCTCAACACTACTCAACACTAATCATGACCCATGCATAATATTCTTCCTGCATGTCATGGCTGCCACGTAAGTTGCTACGTCCAACATGCAGGAGGATCGCACTTTACTAGATGGTCAGATCATCAAAGAGATCAAATAAGAGTATTTCAAAATTCGAAAATAAAACATGTCTGCTTCCTTACATAAACTGTTGCGGCACCTGATCAGAGGTTCGGGTGGTATAACAGCTCAGCCTCATATACTTTCATGGAGCAAAGCTGCAATACCATGCACAACCTTTCAACATGGATGGCACTGATTTGGGAAGAAAGCCACCATCTTTTTTTTCTTTTCCTAGACATCCCTGATCAGAGGGCAGCATAAATCAATGATAGGGATCCCAGGGATGAGTTTTTGTATTCAGGAGCAGCAAGCTCAAGCTTCTCGGCTCACCAGTACATACTGTACAGACCAAAAGTTTGGACACACCTTCTCATTTAAAGATTTTTCTGTATTTTTATGACTATGAAAATTGTACATTCACACTGAAGGCATCAAAACTATGAATTAACACATGTGGAATTATATACTTAACAAAAAAGTGTGAAACAACTGAAAATATGTCTTATATTCTAGGTTCTTCAAAGTAGCCACCTTTTGCTTTGATGACTGCTTTGCACACTCTTGGCATTCTCTTGATGAGCTAGACATGGCATCACCCCCTGTGAGGGAGGCAATGCCAATGTGGCAACTGGACTCCTGGGGTGCCACATAGGCAAAGTAAAATTAAAGGTTTGGGTTATTTATTAATTCATTCTAAGTTCAGAAGGGACAGCAAAACTTGAAACGTCTTTTAAATGGTTAAAAAAGACGTAGAGTTGAGTGAATCTTATGAAATTTAATTGGGACATAATTTACTCAATTTGGGGGCAGATGGTAAATTTTATTTGCATCAAAGAATTTGGTGAAAGATGAATCTGCTGGGAAGGTTAAACAAAATGAACTCTTATACTCACCCCTCCTCAGTCCTCCCAATACTTGACGTGCCAACATCCAGTCCCTAAGATTGCCATTCACCCCTCTTCAATTAACACTTTTGGTAGGTGTCACCACTGGTTAAGTCACATGCAGTCACATGGGGTGCAATGTATGTCATTGATGTCAATGACCTGCATTGCGCAACATGTGACAGACCTTTCTCTGTGTGGGTTTTTATGTTGGACTATGGGGTTAGTAATGGGGGTGTCTTATAGACGCTTCTCCATTACTAACCTGTGGGCTTGATGTCAGCTGACAATATAAATCTGACATCAACCCCACAAATATTACCCCACTTGCCAACATGCCCGGGCAAGTGGGAAGAGCTGGGCAAAGTGCCAGAATTGGTGCAACTAATAGATGCGTCTTTACTGGGGTGGCTGCAGGCTGCTATTTTTAGGCTGGGGAGGGCCAATAAACATGGCCCTTTCCCATTCTGAGAATATCAGCCACCAGCTGTCTGCTTTAGCTTGGCTGGTTGTCAGACATGAAGGGGAACCCATGCCGTTTTTTTTAATTATTTATTTAACTAATTAAATAATACGGCTTTGGGCCCCTCTATTTTTGATAACCAGCCAATATAAAGCTGCCAGCTGGGAGCTGCACCCAATAGTTGTCAGCTTAACTTGTGCTGGTTAGCACAAATAGAGCGCACATCATTTTTTTTTTTACACAGTGTGCCCCGGCCAATAAGAGCCATGTCAATACTTGTCCTGGCTATGATTGATCTGGAAGTACCCACACGCTATGCTGCAGCCTTTAATCAAACTTTGTTCGGGCTGTCATAGCTGAACAATAGCATGAACTTCCTGGAGAAGTCCATGTTCGGGGTCCATGTACGGACACTAGATGCTTGGTACTGACCCCGAATTTTACCATTTGGGTTCACCAATTCCTACACGCGCGTCCCTGGCATTGGTGCAGCAGGCAAGTGGGGAGAGAGGTGCAGTGGAACAAAGCAAGCATGAATGCAGAACTAGCAGAACGAGGGTTACCTGCTGAGCTGTGGGTTTGGCATTCTAATCACAGGACTTTAGAGTCGTAATCCTAAAACACAGGTGTGTGTTTTAGTGGACCTTAAATAGCATTAGGGAAATGGCATTACTGAGCCACATCGGGCAACCTGAAAAACCCAATTTGGAGCTCAACAGAGGGAAGCGGACTGAGATGAAGGAAGCAGAGCCCGGAATACCCGGTACAGGTGTGTAACATCCTGCTCAATTGATTCGCTCATCTCTACTTACTATGTACTTTTTTCTTTATATATGTAGAATAGCTTGTTATGACCTGTAGCATCCAGATGAGATCATTTTCTATCCTTGGTAAAAAATGGTAATACGACATTATGTAGCATAAATTAGTTGTTAGCTAACAATATGTTGCCCGAGCGCAGTAAATTCGAGCCTGCTGTCAAAACATTCCATCTTAATCATAAAAGTATTTTTATAGACAAATCTTTCTTCAAATGGCTCCATTGATCTTTAGAAATACTAATGGCTCGCACATTTATTTAGAGGCTATTTAATTGCAGCAGCTGTTGTATGGCGTTTGCTTCGTTTTAAATATGCACTTTACATGCACGGCCTATCTGCCGGGGCTGATGTATAACTATAATGGATCATCAGCTTAGTATGTCTCTAGTGATTTATCCCTGGCATGTAGGATTATCAGAGTTAGTTTGTTTCATGATGTATTTAAGTAATACATCAAGTCGGGTTTAGAACAGTGACAGCAGAGAGTTGTGATATGAGAAACATTGCAGGCTAGAAGGCGACATGATGAGACTGATTTATAAGCGATGAAGGAAAGTTATTTTCTGTAAGGAACAGAAATGCACAAAATCAGATGTTCCAAAAGACATCCAAAGGTTAATCCCCTCGGTGACAGGTAGCAAATGAACTCTACTAACTCCAAAACTAGATTTTTGAAGCTGTTTCTTATTTTATTTAAAGGCATCAACTATGTTTTAATAGTATTTTTATCCATTTTAAAGCTGACTTGTGCCACATAAAAAACTGTAGATTGTAGAGATGAGCGGATCTTTTGAAATTCGGATTCGCCGACTTTGCCAAATTTTCCCAAGAAATGTGATTTGTATTAACAGAATTTCTGCCAATCTCAGTACTTTAAAGCTTGAAATTGCTTGGAAAATACACACCAGGGAGAACAGAGGGAGAAAGAGAGAAAGGACCCCGCAGAACATTAGAGCTTGCACTCTACAGGAGAGAGAATGAGAGAAAGAGAGAGAGGACCCAGATGACAATCAAAGCTTACACTCTATAGGAGAGAGAGCGAGAGAGAGGACCCCACTGACAATGAGAGCTTACGCTCTACAGAAGAGAGAGAGAGGACCCCACTGACCATAAGAGCTTACACTCTACAGGAGAGAGAGGACCCTGCTGACCATAAGAGCTTACGCTCTACAGGAGAGAGAGAGGACCCCGCTGACCATAAGAACTTACATTCTACAGAAAAGAGAGTGAGAGAGAGAGGACCTCGTTAACCATATGAGCTTACACTCTACAACTGAGAGAGGGGACTCCGATGACCATATGAGCTTACACCCTTCAAGATAGAGAGGACCCCAGTGACCATGAGAGCTTACACTATATAGAAGAGAGATAGAAAGGACCCCACTGACCATAACCGCTTATAATCTACAGGAGCTAAAGGATCTCACTAACCATAAGAGCTTACATTCTACAGAAGAGAGAGAAAAAGAGGGAGAGGACACCACTGACTATAAGAGCTTACACTCTAGAGGAGAGAGAGAGGACCCCACTGACAATGAGAGCTTACGCTCTACAGAAGAGAGAGAGGGGACCCCACTGACCATAAGAACTTACATTCTACAGAAGAGAGAGTGAGAGAGAGAGGACCTCGTTAACCATATGAGCTTACACTCTACAAGTGAGAGAGGGGACTCCGATGACCATATGAGCTTACACCCTTCAAGATAGAGAGGACCCCAGTGACCATGAGAGCTTACACTATATAGAAGAGAGATAGAAAGGACCCCACTGACCATAACAGCTTACACTCTACAGGAGCTTAAGGATCTCACTAACCATAAGAGCTTACATTCTACAGAAGAGCGAGAAAAAGAGGGAGAGGACCCCACTGACTTTAAGAGATTACACTTCATATGAGAGAGAAGACACCACTGACTATAAGAGCTTACACTCTAGAGGAGAGAGAGAGGACCCCACTGAGAATGAGAGCTTACGCTCTACAGAAGAGAGAGAGGGGACCCCACTGACCATAAGAGCTTACACTCTAAATAACAGAGAGAGAGGACCCTGCTGATCATAGGAGCTTACATTCTACAGAAGAGAGAGTGAGAGAGAGAGGACCTCGTTAACCATATGAGCTCACACTCTACAAGTGAGAGAGAGGACTCCGATGACCATATAAGCTTACACCCTTCAAGATAGAGAGGACCCCAGTGACAATGAGAGCTTACACTATATAGAAGAGAGATAGAAAGGACCCCACTGACCATAACAGCTTACACTCTACAGGAGCTAAAGGATCTCACTAACTATAAGAGCTTACATTCTACAGAAGAGAGAGAAAAAGAGGGAGAGGACCCCACTGACTTTAAGAGATTACACTTCATATGAGAGAGAAGACACCACTGACTATAAGAGCTTACACTCTAGAGGAGAGAAAGAGGACCCCACTGACAATGAGAGCTTACGCTCTACAGAAGAGAGAGAGGGAACCCCACTGACCATAAGAATTTACATTCTACAGAAGGGAGAGTGAGAGAGAGAGGACCTCGTTAACCATATGATCTTACACTCTACAAGTGAGAGAGGGGACTCCGATGACCATATGAGCTTACACCCTTCAAGATAGAGAGGACCCCAGTGACCATGAGAGCTTACACTATACAGAAGAGAGATAGAAAGGACCCCACTGACCATAACAGCTTACACTCTACAGGAGCTAAAGGATCTCACTAACCATAAGAGCTTACATTCTACAGAAGAGAGAGAAAAAGAGGGAGAGGACCCCACTGACTTTAAGAGATTACACTTCATATGAGAGAGAAGACACCACTGACTATAAGAGCTTACACTCTAGAGGAGAGAGAGAGGACCCCACTGACAATGAGAGCTTACGCTCTACAGAAGAGAGAGAGGGAACCCCACTGACCATAAGAATTTACATTCTACAGAAGGGAGAGTGAGAGAGAGAGGACCTCGTTAACCATATGATCTTACACTCTACAAGTGAGAGAGGGGACTCCGATGACCATATGAGCTTACACCCTTCAAGATAGAGAGGACCCCAGTGACCATGAGAGCTTACACTATACAGAAGAGAGATAGAAAGGACCCCACTGACCATAACAGCTTACACTCTACAGGAGCTAAAGGATCTCACTAACCATAAGAGCTTACATTCTACAGAAGAGAGAGAAAAAGAGGGAGAGGACCCCACTGACTTTAAGAGATTACACTTCATATGAGAGAGAAGACACCACTGACTATAAGAGCTTACACTCTAGAGGAGAGAGAGAGGACCCCACTGACAATGAGAGCTTACGCTCTACAGAAGAGAGAGAGGGGACCCCACTGACCATAAGAGCTTACACTCTACATAACAGAGAGAGAGGACCCTGATGACCATAGGAGCTTACATTCTACAGAAGAGAGAGTGAGAGAGAGAGGACCTCGTTAACCATATGAGCTCACACTCTACAAGTGAGAGAGAGGACTCCGATGACCATATGAGCTTACACCCTTCAAGATAGAGAGGACCCCTGTGACAATGAGAGCTTACACTATATAGAAGAGAGATAGAAAGGACCCCACTGACCATAACAACTTACCCTCTACAGGAGCTAAAGGATCTCACTAACCATAAGAGCTTACATTCTACAGAAGAGAGAGAAAAAGAGGGAGAGGACCCCACTGACTTTAAGAGATTACACTTCATATGAGAAAGAAGACACCACTGACTATAAGAGCTGACACTCTACAGGAGAGAGAGTAAATCGAGCCTGCTGTCAAAACATTCCATCTTAATCATAACTGCTGACCATAAGAGCTTACACTATACAAGAGAGAGCGGACCACACTGACCACAAGAGCTTACACTCTTCAGAATAGAGAGAGAGAAGACCCCGCTGACCATAAGAGCTTACACTCTACAGGAGAGAGAGATTAGACCCCGCTGACCATAAGAACTTACACTCTACAGGAGATAGAGAAGACCCCGCTGACCATTAGAGCTTACATTCTACAGAAGATAGAGAAGACCCCGCTAACCATAAGAGCTTACACTCTACAGGAGAGAGAGGACCCCGCTGACCACAATAGTTAACACTCATTGATAGATATTCCTTTACACAGATTACGTAATGTAAGGACATCTAGAAAGCAGATTCTAAAAAAAAAATATAGGGAATGCTGGTACATTTCGCCTTGAAAAATAGCAGAATTATAAATAAAGCTCTGTAGTGTAATACAATTACAATGCCAGTCATTCAGTTGCTTTCCTTGTTCTGTAGGTTTTACTCTGGGTACTTTGTCATCATTTCATTGCTCTGATGAGAAAATAAAAATTTGAAGCTTTATGTTCATAAATTTAAGTTGATCAGAAAAAAAAGTTTGGAAAGAGAAGGCAAAGTTTTTATTGGGGAATTGTAGATGAAAAGCTGATCTATTTTTCATAATGATAGGTTGCATTAATTCAAATATTCATGTTTGAGTAAATCCAGCGATAGCCTGCCATATAAATAATTTGTTTAATTTCTCCCTGGACCAATACTATTTTATATTTATTCAGATGAAATTGAAGTTTTAAAAAATGTCCTTCGAAATGTCCTTATAATTCTTCAATTATTTAAATACATACAAAAATGAGCACTGGCGTCAATGACTTTCACTACTGCTTCTCTGGAAATATATTGTCGTCTTTTATGTACTATCTCCCTCATAATACAGATGGGTGGTCATTCCATTTGGTCACACAGTTACATTTTACAAAATGTAGAAGTGGAGTCATCATCGAATCCTCCACAATGTGAATTTGGCAGTCCCCTCAAATTTGGCCAGGAAATGTAATCTGCACTAAATTTACTCTATGCAAATCTTATGTTCTTTATTATACTCTGGGGTCTCTAGGGACCCCAAACATAATAAAGATAGCACAGAAAGAAAAATGATATAACTTACATTGCCGCTCATCTGGTCTACCACCGCAAGCCCCGTTCAGTCCTCCGTCAGATCCAGCTATCCTCTTCTTTACTTTTGTACCACACACAATGTCCTTTTCCTA
Source organism: Phyllobates terribilis (assembly GCF_046119375.1). Taxonomy (NCBI): domain Eukaryota; kingdom Metazoa; phylum Chordata; class Amphibia; order Anura; family Dendrobatidae; genus Phyllobates; species Phyllobates terribilis. The sequence continues at coordinate 768,236,077 of NW_027362764.1, forward strand.
CATATTCACTCATCAACTAGGATTTCGGTGCCGAATATATCTCTGACATCCAAGGCAAAGTGAAGATGAAGGGAAAGGACATCGCCTGCAGTGCAGAAGTAAGGGCTCATTCAGACTTCCAATTTTCTCATACGAGTGGTATCCATGGTTTTCAAGGATAGAACTTGTACTTGTGACAGTTTATGGGGCCATTCACATATCAATGATTTTTCGCGGATCGAGCAGTCTGCGGAAAATCAGAGAGACATGTCCAATTTTGATTTGAGCATTGGATCAAAACCAGCATTACAATTCTATGGGTCCATGAAAAAATTGGACCACACTCGGATTATATTTTGTGTTCTCCACATGCGAGAAAAACTGATGGCACTCGGACCACATTAGAAAAAAATAGTTTTCAAAGTCTGATCAAATATTCAGTCCATTTTACTTGTACATGAGAAAATTGGATATCTGATTGAGGTCCAAAGAAGAGGCCAGGGGGAGCTGCTCAGAATTCCTAACAGGAGACAGTTTGGAGAGGTGGGACAGATGAGCAGTGATGAGAATGGGCTTTTTTCACTCCTTTTCCATCTCTTTAGAAATTAATAAAAGTGAGACAAGTCGCCATTTTGAACACATTTTAAAAAATTAGATTCAGCTAAATCAAATTTTTTGGGGAAAGTTCAAAGCAAGTTCTTCGAACCAATTATCTCATCTGTAGTTGTCTGTTTATTTTTTACTAGTTATAAAATAAAAGTATTTTTTTTTTGTTATCATATTGTTTTCCCTCAAGAAATAAACAATGATGAGAGAAAAATTTCGTCACTCCTAAGGTTTGCATCAGATTTGAGGCGATATGCAAAAGACGTAAGCCAATTAGAGAACGGGCAGCCTTGGACATGATACAAGATCTTTAGATAAGTCACTGCAGTATAGTTTGGTCAGGCTCTCCTCAGTCGTCTAGGAGGCTCCTGAGAAAAGTCTGGTTTTTGGTTTTCTACCAAACCAAAACTTCTGGAAATTACTTATTCTGGAAGGATCCTTATGCTCTAGCCTGTTTGGGTGGCAGAGAACAAGATATTGTGGTGGCGGAGATTGGGAATCTGGTCTGTAAAAAGCGCTTGGTATGGGCAAAAAGTTTTTGGCGGCATTCTGTATGCCCTGAAAGTATAAGACATTATAATTGTTTTTCACTAGTGCTAGGCCCAGTCTGCCATTACTCAGAGTGAGAGCTCAACTTTTTGGATACTATCAGTTGAGGAACCGGAACCAGTTAAGGAGCCGGTTGTTCCTTACAGTACTTTAAAAGTTCACATTAACATACTCAAGGTGGTACTATTTTCCCCTTCCTGCATGGCATTGCACCTCCCTACACAGTACTTTGTCCCCACCAGTCTCCTGGCATCACCATCTGGTAAGGAGGGTTTGCTACGTGTGATCAGTAGTCACCCAACGACTGCAGTCTTTACCTTTCGTCAGAACAAGAAAACAGATGTGTCCTCCTATTTGGCTGAAATATGAATGCTGCAGTCAATCAGCAGCCGCTGACCGGCTAGAGCTTTGATGTGACACAACCGTTCAGATGTAAATTTAAGGTGGTCAGTACCAAACATGGAGGAGCAGCGAGGCAGTGAGTAAAGTTTTTATTTTTTCCTACTCCATCTTGGGCTTATTAACTTTAACTTTTAAAGTAGGGGACAACTCCGTTACGACTACAAGAATTTAAATTTGACAGGACATATATCACAAAATATCACAACTTTTAAGATTTGGTTAACTTTATCAAAGAATAAACGTACTCACCAATTAGAAGTTTGTCAGCAAATCGATCTGTCTACTGTTTTTTATAGACCGATCAATTCACTTCTGTCTACAAATACAACTACTGTAATTTAATATATATGATAATGTGATAAGCTGCTTGTTCAGTGCAGGGGCCCTGCAGAACAGATCTCAGCTTCCTGGATTCTTTCAGGGTTCACTTATATATTTTCAGACTTATTAATAATGGAAAAAAGAAGCATTAAATACAGTAATATAGAGACTAAAGAAAAATTTAGCCCAGTGGTATATCCAGTGACACCCACGGCAGCTCAAATGTCTCTCATTTCCTGATGTCTTTCATCTCAATAATCCTTTAAAGGGGTTATCTTATAAAAATAACATCAATCTCAGAGCAGTATAAGACAAACCTACTAGGGCATATTAAAGCATCATAATCAGTTATTTCCTATTTGGATCGCCAATCTATCAGGCCAAAAAAGAGAGCTGCTGTCTAAAAAAATCTGTTATTCTGCCAAACTTAGGCTATCTTTGTACTACATGGATAGTAGGGATGAGAAAACAAATCTGCCAAAATTGGCACAAACAGCCCTCTGCTGCCCCTATCATCAAGACAATCACACAATTGACCGCAGATTAGCGGAGGAGGCTGTGGCTGTTTCCACTAAGGCCGATTATTGGGAAACTAACAGTGAGCATACCTCCTATTTCAACGCATGGAATATGTGTACGAGTATATACACCTAATACGGTCACTGATAAATCCACAATAACCCAAGTAACTACTCGTTGCCACCACCAATCGTTTTCCGGCCAATTGGATGCCGTTTCAGGTAGCGTATGGCTTTTAGGAGTGTGGTTTACAGAACAATAGGAACAGAACTATTAAATTTTAGGCAGTGTTTATAAAAATATACAAAAGATTTTCCAAAGGGGACAAAACAATACAGCATATACAATTACATGAATAAATGGATAAACAAAAGAAACTTACTAAGCTGGTCACATAGATGGCTCAGCTTAGCACTTTGAGCACTTTGTGTGCTTGGCTTTAACATAACTTTATTCTTGAGTTTTTTACAAGTATATGACCACTTATAAAATGTGTTCAAAGTGTTGTCCATTGTGTTGGATTGTCAATGCAACCCTCTTCTCCCACTCTTGACACACTGATAGCAACACCGCAGAAGAAATGCTAGCACAGGCTTCCAGTATCCGTTGTTTCAGATGCTGCACATCTCGTATCTTCACAGCATAGACAATTGCCTTCAGATGACCCCAAAGATAAAAGTCTAAGGGGGTCAGATCGGGAGACCTTGGTGGCTATTCAACTGGCCCACGATGACCAATCCACTTTCCAGGAAACTGTTCATGTAGGAATGCTCGGACTTGACACCCATAATGTGGTGGTGCACCATCTTGTTGTAAAAACTCAGGGAACGTGCCATCTTCAGTGCATAAAGAGGGCAACACATCATCACGTAGCAATTTCAGATATCCAGTGGCATTGAGGTTTCCATTGATGAAGAAAGGCCCCACTATCTATGTACCCCATATACCACACCATACCATGAAGATATGAGATATGCAGCATTTGAAACAATGGATACTGGAAGCCTGTGCTAGCATTTCTTTTGCAGTGTTGCTATCAGTGTGTCAAGAGTGGGAGAAGAGGGTTGCATTGACAATCCAACACAATGGGCAGCACTGTGAACACATTTTATAAGTGGTCATAAACTTGTAAAAAACTGATGAAAGAATAAGGTTATGTTAAAACCAAGCACACCACTGTTTTTCTTATGAAATTCTCAATAAGTTTGATGTGTCACATGACCCTATTCCCTTTGAAAAAAATAAAGTTGGATCCAAAATGGCTGACTTCAAAATGGCCGCCATGGTCAACACCCATCTGGAAAAGTTTTTCCACAAACAGGAAGTTGATATCACCAACCATTCCCATTTAATTTAAGTGTATCCATATAAATGGCCCACCCTGTATATATATATATATTTACCTTGCTCTCACATGTCTTGGCATGCATCTCCACTCATGTGTCATCTTCTTTGGTTCAGCCACTAGAGCTGTCTTCTATTATCTTCTGTGCTGTCTAGGCCATAACGTCATGATGTAGTAATGCAATATGGCAGGCACACAATGACAAGTTGTTGGGTGCTCAATTGCAAGTATTAACCATAGAATTAATGAAAAAAAACAAAGCAATCCAAGTTCCAATGCAAAGAGGTGTATGGGCTTAATGTGATTATCAGCAAATTAATTAATATGGAGATGGGCCAACAATTTGATCCTATATGGACCTTGATCATGGCCTACGTGATGTGATGATGTGGCATAGCTGGTGTCGCTTAATAACATAACATCATCTGCCATACATTGTGACGCAGTAGAGGAGGAAGCGCCAAAGATGCGGATATTTCTTCCAGTGAAGAAAGTATTGGTGACTGGACAAAAGAAGATGACAAAAGTAGAGTAGAGTTGCTCGGCGGAAAAGAAGAGGGCCAGGTGAGTATAATTATTTTAACACTTTCCCGAATATCTCCATTTCATCATAAGGGAAGCCTGATAGCTGCTATTTTGCTGGATTTGAGCAAAATTAATGTCCCAAAAATTTGTATTCTAGTAAACCCAAATACTTCTTCAATATCAAGATGAATTTGATTTGCCTTGAAGTGATTTGCTCGTCCCGAATAAACAGTTATTCCTGTAAATGGCTGTCTGGTAATAACATTTCCATGAAGCAGCCACTACAAGGTATATGATTGGATGTTTGCAACTTCCTCTGGAAAAGTCAACTTTTTGTCAGGGATTCCAGGAATGATACCCTGAGCCAATTAAGTGATCGTCTCTGTAGTCTCTTTTGAAAGAGGCTATCTAATTAAACAAGTCTTGTAACCTACAAGATGCCCCCACAGTATGGTCAGTTTCAGATGCCTCAGATGGAATCTACTATATAATTGTCTTATCCCGTCTGTCTGTCTGTCCTTGAAATCCCACGTCGCTCATTGGTCCGGCAGCGGCCAATCAGCACCGCGGGATTTCTGAAAAAAGATGGCGGCCGTTAGCGGCTCATCTGGCGGATGGAGGTCAGCGGCGATGCAGCGGGGAGATGAGCGGCGCTAGCAGCACAACTACCCCGACCGGCGCCGCTGACCTCCATGCGGCTAACGTCGGAAGATCAGCGGCTTGGCCCGCTCATCTCCCAGCTGCTCGCAGCAGAAGGAGCCGAACAAGCAGCGCCGCTCCCGGGCCCACACTAATACGACGCTGATTGGTCGCGGTGGCCGGCCGCGACCAATCAGCGAGATGGGGGCAAATTTAAACGCCGCTCTGCTGATTGGTCGCGGTGGCCGGCCGCGACCAATCAGCGAGATGGGCGGCAAATTTAAACGCTGCTCTGCTGATTGGTCGCGGTGGCCGGCCGCGACCAATCAGCGAGATGGGCGGCAAATTTAAACGCCGCTCTGCTGATTGGTCGCGGCCGGCCACCACGACCAATCAGCGAGATGGCCGGCAAATTTAAACGCCGCTCTGCTGATTGGTCGCGGTGGCCGGCTACCGCGACCAATCAGCGAGATGGGCGGCAAATTTAAACGCCGCTCTGCTGATTGGTCGCGGCCGGCCACCACGACCAATCAGCGAGATGGCCGGCAAATTTAAACGCCGCTCTGCTGATTGGTCGCGGTGGCCGGCCGCGACCAATCAGCGAGATGGGTGGCAAATTTAAACGCCGCTCTGCTGATTGGTCGCGGTGGCCGGTTGCGACCAATCAGTGAGATGGGCGGCACATTTAAACGCCGCTCTGCTGATTGGTCGCGGTGGCCGGCCGCGACTAATGATCGAGATGGGCGGCAAATTTAAACGCCGCTCTGCTGATTAATCGTGGCCGGCCACCGCGACCAATCAGCGAGATGGGTGGCAAATTTAAACGCCGCTGTGCTGATTGATCGCGGTGGCCGGCCGCGACCAATCAGCGAAATGGGCGGCAAAATTAAACGCCGCTCTGCTGATTGGTCGCGGTGGCCGGCCGCGACCAATCAGCGAGATGGGCGGCAAATTTAAACGCCGCTCTGCTGATTGGTCGCGGTGGCCAGCCGCGACCAATCAGCGAGATGGGCGGAAAATTTAAACGCCGCTCTGCTGATTGGTCGCGGCCGGCCAACGCGACCAATCAGCGATATTGGCGTCAAATTTAAACGCTGCTCTGCTCATTGGTCGCGGACGCTGGCCGCGACCAATCTCCGATATAGTCTGCAAATTTAAACACTCCTCTGCTGATTGGTCGCGGTGGCCGACCGCAACCAATAAGCGAGATGGGCGGCAAATTTAAACGCCGCTCTGCTGATTGGTCGCGGTGGCCGGCTGCGACCAATCAGCGAGATAGGTGGCAAATCTAAACGCCGCTCTGCTGATTGGTCGCGGTGGCCGGCCACGACCAATCAGCGATATTGGCTGCAAATTTAAACGCCGCTCTGCTGATTGGTCGCGGCCGCCAGCCGACCGCAACCAATCAGCGAGATTGGCGCCAAATGTAAACACCGCTGTGCTGATTGGTCAGGGCCGCCAGCCGCGACCAATCAGCGAGATTGGCGCCAAACTTAAACAACGCTCTGCTGATTGGTCGCGGCCGCCGGCGACCGCTACCAATCAGCGATTTTGGCGCCAAATTTAAACACCGCTCTGCTCATTGCTCCCGGCCGCCCGAGACCAATCAGCGAGATTGGAGTCAAATTTAAACAACGCTCTGCTCTCCGGTCCTCACTAACAGAGTTCGCTGATTGGTCGCGGCCTCCACCCGTGACCAATCACCGATATTGCCGCCAAATTTAAACACCGTTTTACTGATTAGTCGTGGTTGCCGGCCGCGACCAATCAGCGATTTTGGCGCCAAATTTAAACAACGTTCTGCTGATTGTGCCCGGTTGGCCGCATACCTATTCTTGAATACCCGATGCGTTAGAATTGGGCCACCATCTAGTGTGTAAATAAAGAGCTTCACCCTAACTCTGGAGAAGCCAAAGATATCATACAAATGGACACATAGTCACAGGGACCATATTACAGATTTTGCATTGCTCCTCAGAAGCTTCAGATTTTATCTCTAGGTCCTTTGAGCATATACGTAGCCAAATGCATTCATATGGTGATCATCTATCCTGGTACAAGTGGCTTTAAGGTGAATTGAATTTCTCCTTGAATTTCCTGTTTGGTCATTCCAGTCCATTGCTTCTTCCTAGGCTATTGAGTCTTCTTGAAGCCACGATTCCCCTTGGATCTTGAGTACCCACTCGGCTTACCAATGTCATGATGTAACAAGGCCTAGTAAGCACTAAGAGTGCTGTAAACTCAACGGGATAAAAAACGACCTGTAGTCTGTGAATGAAGAACAGAAGGACCAAGCGAGAAGCTTAGGTCAAGATGAGGGCTGGGGAGCAGTGAATACTACATTTTTTTTAATTTTTCCAACTTACCTTTTTTATGCTGTTGGGTCTTTAAGGACCACTGAGCATAATAAGACCCATTCGATTTGTATTGCAAATTGAATTTCAAAGGCAAATTGGAGCAAACTACTGAATTAGAAGTTTGGCAGATTCGCTCATCGCTAATGTATTTTACATGGGCCACTAAAAAGGTGCCGAAAAAAAGATATGATAGCATATTCTGTAAATTATGTAATCCTGTCATAAAACTAAGCTTTAATGTAACTCATCAGAATGGAATATCTCTTGTTTTTTTTTATAAAGACATCCTCCTCCCTACTTTGCATGTTATAAAACAAAACCCCTAAACACTCCAGTGAATCTTTTCATTATTTTCACATGTGGCCCTCAACGCATTGTAAGGCACAGTTTTCTATACAGCATTTATCAGCAAGACTAATTGCACTTTAAATTCAAGGTTATAGCATCCTTCAAATCTATGTCACATTACCAGACAAGCATTAGCATTGTTAAATGCCTCCGCGCATTCTACATTATTGTCACTCCAATGTATTTTTTATAATAACTCGCCTCTAATTTAATTAAAGTATTTGATTCACAATTGTAATTGGTATAATAATTCCTAAATAAAGCCCATGCTTTCCAACATTTTAACTAAAGGGAAAAAAAAAAGTTAATTGAAAAGTTTTGAGATAATTCTAATTTCGAGAGTTTCACAAAGTGGATGAAATTAGATACGTAAACTTCTATGTAATAAAGAGTAAATTATGAAGGAGATGAGAGGATTCGAAAGATTGGAAAGATTCACAATGAATTGACCTCTCACATTAAATATGGGGATTCTAGGAACACAATACACAAAATTCATCACTACATTCATTCCCATGTTGGTACTTGGTAATGACCATGTTACAATAGATGCCTATCAATAGGGTAAACTTCTACAACAGGAGCTTGCACTCATCTCTTGCCACTTTCCATTTTGCTTCAGTCTTTTGTTGGCGGGTGGTTGACCTTAATTATTTTACATGATTATGTGCTAATGTTTAATATAAGACATAATCCATTCCAAAATGACCAATGTTCTTACTGCTCTTGTGCCACATTTTGGTCCACTCATCTGATGAAAGGCGCGGCCAATTTTCATTTTTACATTAATTTTTTCCTCCCCTTATTCCAAAGGCCATAACTTTTCTTTATTTCATAGTTGTATGAAGGCTTGTTGCTTTGCTGGACGAGTTGTAGTTGTTGAATGAAAACACTCTTTTTATCATACAATGTACTAAAAAACGAGAATTAAATTAGTGCGATGAATTAATGAAAAAATGCAATTTCAGTGTTTTTAGGGTTTAGCTTTTATGGCATTCATTGAGTAAAAATGGCCTGGCGACATGATTTTTGAGGCCAATATTAGTGATGAGCAACTACTCGGTAATTGCCCGAGCACCATGCTGCTCGATAAAGCTCGTCGCTCGGCGAGTATTTCCGGGTTGCTCAGGCAGGAGCTCGGGTCCCCGCCATGCATGTTTGCCGCTCTTTAGAGAGCCAATGAACATGTAAGGATTGCTTGCCACTCACTGTAATGCCATAGCCATGTTGGTTGTGGCATTACAGTGATTGGCTGGCCACATAGTGTCATCGGGTCTATTTAAGACCCTGTGATGCTAGGCTCGTCACAGTCTACGTCGGAAACAGGCAGAGTAGGGAGAGCTGCTGCAGAGTCAGGAAGAGATTTGCTTGTTTATAGTTAGTAAAAGTATTCCACAACATATCTATATATCCATCTGAACTAACAGTCCTTCTGAGGACTAATCCAGCTGCATATATTCAGTGGTGATAGCAGGAGTTAGGCAGGCAGGCAGGGTTTGTGGCAGACTGCAGTGAATACAGCAGTCTTCACTGGTCCATTGCAGGTTCTGTCTGCTGCTACTGTTGTTACAGGTGTTTGTAGACATACAGTTAGGGTGGCACATGTTAAGGAGCTGAAACTCCTAAACCCTTCATCCAATTTTAATGTGGATACCCTAAAATAAAAGCTGAAAGTCTGAAATTCAACTGCATCTGAATTGTTTAAAATTCATTGTGGTAATGTCTAGAACCAAAATTAGAAAAATGTTGTCTCTGTCCAACTATATATGGACCTAACTGTACCCCCAGATATCAGGGGCCAGGGCTAATTTTTTTTTATCTTAATCCTGGTTATTTGCTTAAAAAGCAATCCAGAGTACACAATTTTTCTGCTCCATTTGCTTATTAGCACTACAGAATACAGCCAGATCTTTTCCATATTACAGCGAGAAAAATCCAGAAATTTGTAGTGAACGTGGAAAATATTGGCCTCTATTTACAGTTTGTTGCAGTGTGTCAGTGAAGCTATTCACAAGAGGTCGCTGTGAAGAATAGTAACCTACAGGCCCGCTATTTAACCCTCCGTCACATACAATATCGGTTCTAACGAGTTCACATACAATGTGACTGTCAGGAGCAGGCTAGAAAAATACCTATAATATCTAATGTTTGCAATTTCAGTGCTCTAAAAGTGATCAGTGACCTTCATAGGGATGTAATAAAAGAGACTACACATAATCAGGTGCAAAAAAAAACCATTTACTTAACATAAAACTAATAACTCTGAAATACAAACATTTCAAAACTCCCGCCAAATAGTCCCCAGTTCGACTCAAAAAACTCTACAAAGAAAATTTATGGAAACAAACTTAATTTTAAGGTACCTTAAGTACTATTAAACACATATTCAATCAGAATTAGATCCTGAAGTTTCCCCAGAAAAATTACACTTGCAGAGCAAAGAGCAAGAATTACACATCATTTTTGCATGTGTCAGGCAGATTCCATTATGACATTATGACATTTGTGACATTCATAATTAGAAAGCCTTCTGATTCCGCTTTTCGTGGTGCAGGTGGTGCATCTCCTTCTTTTGGGAGGTGGTGCAGGTGGTGAATTTTCACTATCATCTTCTGGGCGGAATCTTTTGAGCTGAACTTCAAGGCGAGAGGGGATACTGATTGTTTTCATACTTCTCCTGCGTAGCTCTCCAAGCACTAGTTCATGGGCCAATTTTTTCAGATAGAATCATCTACGGAGTGGTTCAAGCTTGTTTTCAAGGTAAATGACTTGTGAATTTATACCACCCAAATTCAACATAGCAAAAAATATGACCATTGGCCAGCGTTGGTGTTTCTGCTGACGTTGAAAGTTGAGCACATCTGATCAGCTGTATCAACACCCCCTTTGGTTGCATTATAAAATGAAATTATCTCCGTTATTTTTTGTGCCTCAGTCCCAGGATCGATGGCATCATCATCATGAAGTGTTGATAGAAGAAGTACAATTTTTTTTGCTTGTGGTACATAGGAAACCAAAACCTTTCCATTATTGAATGCAAACATACTGCTGTACTGTTGTCTCCCTTTCACACTTTCAAACTGTGTAGGCAATTCTTTTTTAGTTTTTCTTACAGTTCTGACATATGAAAGCTTCTGCATTTTCAGATAATCAATCAGATCACAATTTGAAAACCAATTGTCAGCTGTTATATTGCGACCCGATCCAAATAAGGGCTCAGCCAGTCTTTTTACAACATCACTGGGTTTGTTGCTGACACAGTAAGGACCTTCTGGTTGTTTTCCTGCATAAACTTCCAGGTTGTAAGTGTAGGTCTTACTGGCATCAACAAGGGCATACATTTTTATTCCATATTTGTTAGGCTTTGATGGAATATATTGACGAAAGGCACATTTACCACGAAAACCAGGGAGCATTTCGTCAATAGTGAGATTCTCCCCAGGGCAATAGCTTTTTTTACAGTTTTCAACAAATTTTTGGAATATATCACGAATTGGAGCAAGTCGGTCATGTGTTTTACGTTCGGTTCGGGTAGTTCTGTCGTCAAACCAAAGGCAACGAATTAGAAGCTTGAATCTGTTTATGGACATAACAAGGCCAAATTTTTCAACTCCATCCCCATCTTTACTCCAAAGTTCCTCCAAACTTTGTCTATTTGCCCTATAAGCTCCTGCAAGGTATAATAATCAAAAAAAAGCACGCAGTTCTATTTCATCTGTGGCCTTGATGGTTCTGTTGCAGATGAACTTGTCCTTTATAATGTCTATATATTGGTTGGTATATGTGACAATAGAGTCCAGAATGTCATCTGTGAATAAACTATTCCAGCATTCAACTGCAGTTTTTGCATTACTTGAAGTTCCTATAACTGCAGGAAGGTGAGTAATAATGTTTTGAGGTTCCCTACGTTTTTTCTGGAGTGGCTTCTTGTTCCATTGGGTTTTTTTATCTTTTCCCATATAATAAGATTCTACATCTTCATCCTCATCACTGTCACAATCTTGCTCTGTTTCAGAATCCACTTCACATACTTCCACCTCATCATGAGAATCAATCTCACTATCCTCTCCTAAATCCTCATTCAGTGTGGGGTCTGCATCATCTAACAGCATGTTTGTTACTTCCTCAACATCAAGGTATTTTGATATATTGTACATTTTCCTCTCCATTTCAGCAGATAATCTGAAGCAAGAGAAGGAATATGTGTTAGGGAACTACTGTATATGCCTGAGCAGCACACTTTCTTTTTTAATCTGCCTTATTTCTATGAAATATCCTCACACTTTGTGCTATACATTCATAAAACAAGCTAAATAAACAATTGTGATGAATAAAAACATAAAATACCAACCTTATTGAGTGTGACGTGTTCACATACAATGAGCCTGAGAGATTAGCGCAGTTATATCTGTCCTCCAGAAGCTCTGCAATCCAACTGTGGTATGAGGTTTCACAGAGCTGCTAGAGACAGGAGACTACCTGGAGGGAGGGGATTTCCTCACAATCTGGTGAGGAAGGAGAAATGAAAGTAAAAGAGATGTGCCTGTCAGGCCTATTGTATGTGACGGAGGGTTAAAACCGTGGTTTTCCGTCAGACGTATCACATATAACTGCAGTCCAAATTCAGCCATTTCTGGCCTCCATTTATATTTTGTTGCAGTGAGTCAATGACGCTATTCACAGGAGGTCACTGTGAAGAATAGTAACCTACAGGCCCGCCATTTTAAACCATATTTTCAGTCAGACTTATCACATATAACTGCAGTCCAAAGTCAGCTATTTCTGGCCTCCATTTACATTTTGTTGCAGTCTGTCAGTAAAGCTATTCACATGAGGTCACTGTAAAGAATAGTATTAGTAAACTACAGGCCCACTCTTTAAAATCGTGGTTGCCCATCAGACGAATCACATATAACTGCGGTGCAAAATCAGCCATTTCTGGCCTCCACTTACATTTTCTTCAGTGTGTCAGTGAAGCTATTCACATGAGGTCGCTGTGAATAATAGTAACCTATAGGCCTGCTATTTAAAACCGTGGCTTTCCGTCAGATGTATCATATATAACTGTGGTCCAAATTCAGCCATTTCTGGCCTCCATTTACATTTTGTTGCAGTGTATCAGTGAAGCTATTCACACGAGGTTGCTGTGAAGAATAATATAAGTAAACTACAGGCCCGCTATTTAAAACTGTGGCTGTCCGTCAGACATATCACATATAACTGTGGTTCAAATCCAGCCACATCTTGTCGCTCCTCCTTCCTATCCCAATTACTAGGGGACCGCAGAACACTACTATTGAACACAGAGCAGTGTCAAAAGGTTGTTGGCTTGGAAAGCAGATAATCCTTCCAGTCACTTTGCCACCACCATCACCCTGTCTTCCACATGGTCAAGTCTCAGTAGCCGTGAGTCTGGACCGCATATTGCACACCCTGATCTTCCTTCCTCCTACCATACCAAGTGCCCGGAGACAACTGATTCCACACTTCGACGCTCAGAAGAGCTGTTCACTTTTCCATTTATAAATTCGAGCCTCTCGCTTAGCCAGCTTCAAGCGGGTCAAGAGTAAAACGCATATAGCGATGCCCAAATATTTTAGCAGCCATGGTCACATGAAGGCAATAGTGGGATAGTGCAATTACTGTGGCAAGAGGTGGATGATGATGAGACACAATTTCCAGAAAGTCAAGAGGAGGACCAGGGTGCGGAAGTGGACGACGAGGTGGTGGATGATATAGTAACTGACCCAAACTGGCAGGGAGACATGCAGAGCGAGGGCAGCAACACACAGGGGGAAGGGAGGCATAGCACCACAATATGCAGGAGGAAGCAGTGTCGTGGCCACAGACACAAGGCGGGAAAGCGTTCCCCGGAACACCAACACCATTACAACTGTTAGGTCTTCCCGAGTCTGGTTGTTTTTTAAAGAATCTGCAGATAACCCCAAAAAGGCCATTTGCACCACCTGCCAGGTCAGCATCAGCAGGGGTAGCAAAACTAGCAGCCTGACCACCACCAGCATGATCTGGTGCATGGCAGCAAAGCACTCCACTAAGTGGGCAGAACCGCAGGGTCCAGAAACTGTGTCTGCGGGTGACACCACTGCTTCTTCTGCTGTTGTGCAAGCACGCCAATCCCCCATCCATGGTGCATGCGAAGATGCCTCCCGCCCTGCACATGTCATTGCACACTCTCAAATAGCACCATCAGCAAGCACGTCCACGTCCTTGTCCCAGCACAGTGTTTAGTTGTCCCTATCCCAGTTCTTGGAACGCAAATACACAGCCAATGCCCCACAGGCCACACTACAAAATTCACACATTTCGTCAATGCTTGTGTTTGAAATGTTGCCTTTTAGACTTGTGGAGACAGAAGCTATCCACAACCTGATGGCGGCGGCAATCCCTCGTACCCAGCTGCCACAATTTCTCCCGGTGTGCCAACCCTGCATTACACAAGCACATGCCCCACAACATTTGCCATGCCCTCAACAAGGCAGTTACTGGGAAAGTCCACCTAACCACGGACACGTGGACAAGTGCTTGTGAGCAGGGGTGGTGCATATCGCTGACGGCACACTGGGTTAACATAGTGGAAGCCGGGACCCTTTGGACCTTGGGACGGAATATGTCCTCCCGATGCCGAGGATTGCGGGCCCTGTGTCAATCAAGGTTGCCCCCACATTCAACAACTCCTGCACCTCCTCCTCCTCTTCAGCCTCCATGTCCAAAATGATCACATTAGTCACAAGCTGGCAGCATTGCAGCACTGCCTCAGCCAAGCGGCAACAGGCTGTGCTGAAGCTAATATGCTTAGGTGGCAAACTGCACAGTGCTGAAGAGTTGTGGACAGTTCTGAGAGACCAGGCAGATCTGTGGCTGACAACGCTGAACCTACAGCCAGGCATGGTCGTGTGTGACAATTGCTGGAACCTGGTGGCGGCTCTGAAGCGAGGCGAGCTCACACACCATGCCTGGCCCATGTGCTTAACCTCATGGTTCAGAGGTTTTTCAAAACTTACCCAGATCTGCCGGATGTGCTTGACAAAGTACACCGCATGTATGTCCATTTTAGAAAGTCAGCTACAGGTTTCGCCGCCATTGCCGTGCTTCAGTAGTGTTGGCAGCTTCCTGGACACTAACTGGTGTGCGATGTCTCCATGCACTGGAACTCAATGTTGCAGATGTTGGGAAGGATGTGTGAGAAGCAGAGGGCAGTTGTTGACTACCAGCATCAACACGGCCATCGGTATTCAGGTCAGCCTCCACACATAAGAACACAGGAGTGGGCATGGATGTCAGACATCTGTGCCATCCTCCAAAACTTTGAGGAATCCACCAAGATGGTGAGCGTCGATTATGCCATAATTAGCATCACCAGCCAACTTCTCTGCCTTCTGAAACACTTGCTGCTCATATTTAAAGTGGAGGTATTGCAGGTGGAGCACGATAAGATGGAGCAAGGAACCATACAGAGTGATTCCATACAGTCCAACCTCATCTCATCCCAACATGGATTGGGTGACAGTGAGGAAGAGGAGGAGTAGAAGGAGGAAGACCAGGAGCTAGTTTTATGCACTATAGACGGTACTACCCACACAACTGTCATACCGTCTGTTCAGGGTGGATGGCTTGAGGAAAGGGAGGAGGAGGATGAGGAGGAGAGCATGGTCAGTCGTCCTCTTGGTAAGGACATGAAAGTCTTGCCTGTTAGCAGTCTGGCACACATGGCTGAGTTTATTTTATGCTGCCCTTCCCCTGACCCTCATATTCTCCAATTTTGGGTGACAGTCATTACTGGTTGGTGACACTCTTAGACCCACGCTAAGAGGAGAACTTTCTATTTCTTATTCCTGCGGCGGTCATGCCTGCTAAAATAGGGCAGTACCAGAAGGCCCTTGTTGCGGAATTATTAAAAAAATTCCCATCTGAAAAAACTGGGGGCAGAGGTCACAGTTTGTTGGACAACCAAGGAGTACAGGCGAGAGAGGCACAAATCAAATCCAGCAGAGGCAGAGGAACACTGTCGAAGTTTTGGGACAGTTTTCTCAGACCCTACCATTGCACAAACCCTGATGCACGTGGTAGTCTTACAAGGAGGGAAACGTTTTTGATGATGCTGAAGGAGTACCTTTCCGACTGTACCAACTGCCTCCATGAATCCTCTGTGCCTTATAATTATTGGGTATCCAAGCTGGACACGTGATATCAATTGGCTCTCTATGTCTTGGAGGTCCTGGCCTGTCCTGCCACTAGCGTTTTATTAGAGCAGGTTTTTAGTGCCTCTGGTGGAATTATAACCAATAGGCGCATCCGCGTGTCAACTGAAAATGCTGACAGGCTGACTCTTATAAAAATGAACAAGGGCTGGATTGGGCCAGACTTCTCAACACCACCGAATGATAGCAGCGTAACATAAACTCAAATCCAGTGTCTTTTTTTGGCGAGGTCTAACTCTATTTCCATGCACCTCTGTCTTCACACTCAGTCATGGGTATACGCTTCCTGATTTTGTCTATTTGCTCTTGTCCTCCTCCTTCTCCTCATCCTCCACCTCCATATCAACCATATCAAAATATCTACGTCTACGCAAGGGGCATTGGAGTGCTTCTAAATTTGTGGCAGCTATTGCATTAACTGCATAGGTAAACAGTATGGGAGACCCACTTCCTAATAATGGGAACATTTTTTTTCAAGGGGCCCCCCTCTACGTCTCTAGCAAGGGGCATTGAAATGTCTAAAATTTTTGACAGCCATTGCATTCACTGCATAGGCAAACATTATGGGAGCCCCACTTCCTAATAATGGGAACATTGTTTTCAAGACTCTTGCAAGGGGCATTGGAGTTCCTCCAAATTTTTGGCAGCCGTTGCATTTACTCCCTAATAACGGGAACAGTTTTTTCAAGAGGCCCTCCTCTACATCTCTTGCAAGGGGCATTGGAGTGCCTCCAAATTTTTGACAGCCTTTGAGGTCACTGCATACACAAGAACAGTGTGGGAGATCCGCTCCTTTGTAATGGGAACATGTCGTTGCTGAGGCCCACCTTTATGTGTCTTTAAATTGTTATTGGGTTTTTACCTAAATTGTGCAGCTATTGTACTCACTGCATACCCTATAGTTGTGCAGCAGACCCGCTCCTTTATAATGGGAACATGTTGTCCTCGTTACTGTGGCCCACCTCTATATGTCTATAAATTGTTATTGGGGTTTTTCCTAAATTTTGGCAGCCGTTGTACTCACTGCATACACTATAACTGTATAGCAGACCCACTCCCTTCTAATGAGAACATGTAGTACTTGTTACTGAGGCCCAATTCTGTGGGTCTTTAAATTGTTATTGGGGTTTTTCCCAAATTTTGGCAGCCCTTGCAGTCACTGCATGGGCATTACCACTATAGGAGACCCACTCCTTTATAATGGGAACATTTTTTTTTACTGAGGCCCTTCTCTATGTCTGCGTCCAAATTTTTGGCAGCTCTTGCAATCACTGCATAGGCAATATTACGGATCCGGGTGGTGGAATCTCTGTGCTGCGGTGCAAGGAGGGACCAGAGGGGCGTAACTAGGTATCAACTCGGACTAACCAAGGTCGCACGGCGGCTCAATCGACTCCGTGAACCAGGGAAGGACTGAGCAGAGGGACCAGGTGCTACTCTGGACCAGTCCTTGTATGAGAGCAGGTGACTCCCACGGGTCAGAAGGCAGGGACTGACCGGTACAACAGATGAGCACGGCAGGCAGGCTGACGGGTGATCCAGGTAGATGGACTGGCAGACACCATGGGTAACTGGCAGGAGCCTCCAGGTAGGCTAGCTGGTAGGCACGGCAGGCAACTGGTACGTTCTCCGGGTAGGCAAGCTGGCCTGGCCCATAGACAGACTGGCGGGTCTGGACCGTAGGCAAACTGTCAGGCTGGTGAGTGTACTTGGCTGGCGGAGACAGATAGCAGGTAAAGGCTCTGGATAAGAAGACTGACCAAGCCCATAGACAGACTGGCGGGCTGGGCTGTAAGCAGACTCTTGGGCTGGACTGGTAGTCAGGCTGGCAGACTGGACTGGTAGTCATACTAGCAGCGGGACCTGAGGGCTGAAGCAGAGTTAGTACACAGACCTACAACCTTGCACGGGCACCTCCATTTTGGAGGTGCCTTTTATATGAGAAGTCCTCTGGCCATTGGCTGGGGACTCCTTAGGACGGCACGTGCGGCCCCTTTCAGAGGGAAGGAGCGTGCACCCTAATCACAGTGCCCGGGAAGCTGCGCGCACCGGCAGCAGCAGCGGCAGGAGAGCCGGAAGACTCCGGGCCAGGAGTGCGGCGGTAAGGGAGACGGCATCTCTGCCTGTCAGGGGGCAGAGACGCTGATGCTACACACAATAACAGTATAGGAGACCCACTCGTTAATAATGGGAACAACAAAGTATTGCTGGCTGATGGCCATCTATAAGTAGTGAGGGCCAACTGCTGGCCCTTTAAGAATAGTAAGGGCCGCCTGATGGCCCTATAAAAATAGTGTTTGTGACTTTCAGAGTCCATCCTTCACAAATGAAACACAATGTGTCTTATGATGTCTCACACACGTTGGGAAACGTGATGTTTTGATTGCTTTTTATTGAATTTTACCTCATCTCTAACCTGCAATGCACTAATAAATTTCCTCCACTTAAGTAATATTGTCCTCCATCTACCCCTCAAATTTTTATTACTTTTTTCACTTTTTCTATTTATAACTTGAACATCTAATCCACCACCACCTTTGCCTAATCATCATGAATTTTTAACTTCTAATGAAAACCTGTGCCTGAAGTTTTCTCTTCTTTCTACATTCTCATTGTGGTTTGTGCGAAAGCTAGAGATAAATAAAATGAATTCTAACAAATTAAATTTGAGACAAATTTCCAGAAATTGTCGGAATCAAAATTTTACGTAATTCAATTTGAATGAATCCAACAAAATGCAATGGAGTAAAGGAAGACACCGTAGATCAATGCGGAAGACCTGGAAACTGCGACGGTGGTGAAGGCTGCATAGGAAGAATAAGAGCAATATAGAAAATTAGTCTATAAGTTTTTATTCTTTATTTTTAAACGCTGCACGTCAGTCACAAATTTGAGTAATTTTGATTCGGACCAAATTTATACCAACCAAAATTAATTTGCCGTAATAGAATTTCGGGAAATTTGATCATGCGCAGTGAAAAAGTAATAGAAATATTATCAGGGCTCCTAACTACTTGCAATCCATAGAGGTCACTTGGAAAGAGGAACCTACGATCCGTTTACTTTGTGATGCTGTGCTTTCAAATAAATTGTCTTAAATTTAAAAAAAAAATTATAATGTTTGATAAAAGAGGTTTGATGATGTTTTTTTACATGTGGTGCATGCAATATAAGTATAAAAGTAAGTATATAGGAAAAACACTGAGAAAAAAGTGCTCAGGTCTTGCTAGTTTAAAAAATTTAATGTGTCTAACCCTAAAATGCAACTAAAACGTCACAAACCAAAAATGCTTTGCATGTAGTGTTATCTACAAATTACAATTCACTATAGACATGAAGATAACATCTGTTCAGGTCTTTTTGACAAAAGAAGAAACAACAAAGCGCCGTGAAAAATAGAGAGAGAAAAACTTTTTTTCCATAAACATAAGATTTTACCATTTTGCTGCTTTCAGAATTATGCTAAATATTTTTCTCAAGTACAAAATAAAAGTTATAGTGAGACCACAAAGGAAAAACTTGATAACATGAAAATACTTTTTAAAATATTTATAACTAAAGTATCTCAAAATTCCTGCTAAAATATGAAGCTGTGCCTGATGTAAGTGAAGTGGCATTTGCTTTTAACACCATCTCACAAGATGTATAGCAGTCAGGGGTCTATCAGCAACATAGTGGCATGCTTAACTCAGAAGATTATATTATTCAGGAGACGTCTGAGAAGTGGAAAACCTACATTATTCTAAACTTTTGAAAACATAATTGCAAGCCTAGTTCATTCAAAGATAGCTAGCTAGTTAGATAGATAGATAGATAGATAATAGATAGATGATAGATAGATAGATAGATAGATAGATAGATAGATAGATAGATAGATAGATAGATAGATAGATAAAGTTGAGCAAATCTTTAGAAATTTGCATTCGTTCATCTCACCAAATTTTTCCCAAACATTGATTTTCAGTTTATCATTTTGTGGCAAATTGTAAGCACTCCAATTTCCCTGAAAAGACACACATGGCACTCCTAGAAATGTATCCAACCCCTTTCAAGCTCTTATACACAAATGCAGCATCAGTAATGTTAAGATAACCTTCTTCACTGCAGTCCTCCCACTCACTGCGCCTGTAATATTTATTCAGTGTTTTATCTTTTATGCTATCTCTTTTGCTAAGTTGTGATGTCCTCTTACTATCCAGATTCACTGTAAAAAATGGCTGCTGCATTCCCTGCTTTTGCTTTTATACTGGCTCCTTTTTATTTGTTGCGTTATATCATGTGATAGCTACAAGGTATTATGGGCATTACTTCCTGGTTGTGCTCAAGGTAATGAGGTAATTTTGCTTAATGATGCAATTTTCTGCAGCATGTAAAATGTGGTCAGTCATTTTACGTGATTTTCATAAATTGAATCCAAACTGATGTGCTTTAAATCAACTTGCTCATCTCTGATAGATATATCCATTGAAATCATTAGCAAACTGCAGTCAGGCAGCAATGTTCTACTGATGTTCAACTTATGGACATTAACATCTGATCTTGGAGAAGCCTTTAGTTGCTTAGAGAATACTTTGGTCTCTTTGTAATTTAGCAGAATATTATATGCCATACTCTTGGAGTGATCTTTGTTAGTTGATGATTCCAGCAGGGGAAGTATAAATTGCCTTGAATATCCTCCATTGCAACTAGTGTTGAGCCACCCCCGTAGTGTTCGGGTTCGGTTCGGTTCGTCGAACACCGGGATGTTCGAGGAACTGTTCGTTGAACACCTTAGAACACCGTCGAACACCGTTAAACACCGTTAAAACCAATGGCAGGCAAACAAAAACACATAGAAACACATAGAAAACACCTGCAAAGGTGTCCAAAAGCTGACAAACTGCTCAGAAGACACTCTCTTTAAAAAAGCCGACCGGCAAATTCAGCAGCGGCATACACCGGTACCCGACAATTTAGACAAGAAGGAATAGAGCATCACACATAGATTAGATAGATAGAAACATGTCAGTCACACATATAAGAAGCACAGTGACAGTGTTGGTTACTGCACTTGTCATTTAGTGTAAAGGATTTATTAAAAAAAATATTAGTGTTTTCATGCACCGTCTCTTTAAAAAAGCCGGCCGGCAATTCAGCATCGGTACCCGACAATTTATAACAGAAAGAATAGAGCTTCACACATAGATTAGATAGATAGAAACATGTCAGTCACATATATAATAAGTACAGTGACAGTGTTGCTTACTGTACTTGTCATTTAGTGTAAAGGATTTATTTAAAAAAATAATAGTGTTTTCATGCACTGTCTCTTTAAAAAAGCCGGCCGGCAATTCAGCAGCGGTACCCGACAATTTAGAACAGAAAGATAGAGCATCACACATAGATTAGATAGATAGAAACATGTCAGTCACATTTATAATAAGTACAGTGACAGTGTTGGTTACTGTACTTGTCATTTAGTGTTAAAATAAAGGATTTATTAAAATAAAAATTGGCGTGGGATCCCCCATAATTTTAGGCTCTAGCGGAGGTTAAGCAGACGGCTGGGGCAGATGTTTGAAGCCTCGGAAGGGGGTAATACCCACGGAGCTTACCAGGCTACTAATATCAGCCCCCAGCTGAATACTTAGCCTTTACTAGCTATTAAAATGGGGGACCCCCCAAAAAAAATGACATGGGGTCCCCCATATTTTAATAGCTAGCAAAGGCTAGGCAGACAGCTGGGGGCTGATATTAATAGCTCAGGAAGGGTGCCATGAATATTGGCCCCCTCCCAGGCTAGAAACACCAGCCGTCAGCCGCCCCAGAAATGGCGCATCCATAGGATGCGCCAATTCTGGCACTTAGCCTCGCTCTTCCCACTGCCCTGTAGCGGTGGCAGTGGGGTAATGGAGTTGGGGTTGCTGTCAGCTTATAATGCCAGCTGACATTAAGCTCAGGTTAGTAATGGAGAGGCGTCTATAAGACACCCCCATTACTAACCCCATAGTCAAAGTTAAAAAAAACACAAACACCCAGAATAAAGTCCTTTAATTGAAATAAACACACAATTCTTTATTGTTCTAAATTAAACCATACTTACCGTCACGCCCATTCCAGCTGAAGCCAACGATCTCCTGTAATAAAAATAAAATAATAAACCAACATCATCCTTACCTTTCCATGGTTCCCAGGACAGCTCCAGCTCTGCTACATCGAGATGACTGGCTGGACCGCAGCAGAACGCTGCCATCCAGCCTGTCATCCCGCGGACACTGAGAAGCGCAGGCATGCTTGCGCTCCTCACTGTCTCGCTGTGACGGCATCCAGATGAGTCGAGGTCATGTCCAATGAACACGGCTCACCTCATCCACGTCACTGACAGCATGGGAAAATTCTCACGCTGAAGCGCTGAGTGCAGGAGAATTTTCCCACGCTGTCAGTGAGGTGCCTGAGGTGAGCTGAGTTCATTGGACATGAGCTCACCTCATGCACGTCACTGACAGCGTGGGAGAATTCTCCTGCACTCAGCACTTCAGCGTGAGTATTTTCCCACGCTGTCAGTGACGTGCATGAGGTGAGCCGAGTTCATTGGACATGACCTCGGCTCATCTGGATGCCGTCACAGCGAGACAGTGAGGAGCGCAAGCATGCCTGCGCTTCTCAGTGTCCGCGGGATGACAGGCTGGATGGCAGCGTTCTGCTGCGGTCCAGCCAGTCATCTCGATGTAGCAGAGCTGAAGCTGTCGTGGGAACCATGGAAAGGTAAGGATGAGGTTGGTTTATTATTTTTCTTTTATTGCAGGAGATCGTTGGCTTCAGCTGGAATGGGTGTGATGGTAAGTATGGTTTAATTTAGAACAATAAAGAATTGTGTGTTTATTTCAATTAAAGGACTTTATTCTGGGTGTTGTGTTTTTTTTAAATACTTTACTAGAAATTTATGGCGGTCATGTCTATTACTGGCGTGACCCCATGAATTTTGGGCTTGGGGCCAGCTGATAATACCAAGCTGGCCCTAACCCCTTTATTACCCAGTGAGCCACCGCACCAGGGCCCTGGATGAGTTGGGTACAGCGCCAGAAGATGGCGCTTCTATGAACGCGCCATTTTCCGGGGTGGCTGCGGACTGCAATTTGCAGCGGGAGGGGGGGCCCAGAAAGCTTGGGCCTCCCTGCGCTGCAGATTCCAGCCCCCAGCTGCCTAGTTGTACCTGGCTGGACACAAAAATAGGGCGAAGCCCCACGTATTTTTTTTTTAATTATTTCATGAAATTCATGAAATAATTAAGAAAAAAAGGCCTTCCCTACATTGTTGTGTCCGGCCAGGTACAAATAGGCAGCTGGTGGTTGGGGGCAGCCCGTTCCTGCCTGCTGTACCTGTCTGGACACAAATATAGTGCGAAGCCCCACTTCAATTTTTTTTAATTATTTCATGAAATTCATGAAATAATTAAGAAAAAAAGGCCTTCCCTATATTGTTGTGTCCGGCCAGGTACAAATAGTCAGCTGGTGGTTGGGGGCAGCCCGTTCCTGCCTGCTGTACCTGGCTGGACACAAATATAGTGCGAAGCCCCACTTCAATTTTTTTTAATTATTTCATGAAATTCATGAAATAATTTAAAAAAAATTGACGTGGGGCTTCGCACTATATTTGTGTCCAGTCAGGTGCAGCAGGCAGGAACGGGCTGCCCCCAACCACCAGCTGACTATTTGTACCTGGCCGGACACAACAATATAGGGAAGACCTTTTTTTCTTAATTATTTCATGAAATAATTTAAAGAAAATTGACGTGGGGCTTCGTCCTGTTTTTGTGTCCAGCCAGGTACAACTAGGCAGCTGGGGGCTGGAATCCGCAGCGCAGGGAGGCCCAAGCTTTCTGGGCCACCCCCGCTGCAAATTGCAGTCCGCAGCCACCCCGGAAAATGGCGCGTTCATAGAAGCGCCATCTTCTGGCGCTGTACCCAACTCATCCAGGGCCCTGATGCGGTGGCTCACTGGGTAATAAAGGGGTTAGGGCCAGCTTGGCATTATCAGCTGGCCCTAAGCCCGAAATTCATGGGGTCACGCCAATATTAGACATGACCACCATGAATTTCTAGTAAAGTATTTAAAAAAAACACAACACCCAGAAAAAAGTCCTTTAATTGAAATAAACACACAATTATTTATTGTTCTAAATTAAACCATACTTACCATCACGCCCATTCCAGCTGAAGCCAACGATCTCCTGAAATAAAAGAAAAATAATAAAGCAACATCATCCTTACCTTTCCATGGTTCCCATGACAGCTTCAGCTCTGCTACATCGAGATGACAGGCTGGACAGCAGCAGAACGCTGCCATCCAGCCTGTCATCCCGCAGACACTGAGAAGCGCAGGCTTGCTTGCGCTCCACAGTGTCTCTCTGTGAGGGCATCCAGATGAGCCGAGTTAATGTCCAATGAACTCGGCTCACCTCATGCACGTCACTGACAGCGTGGGAAAATTCTCCTGCACTCAGCGCTTCAGCGTGGGAGAATTCTCACACTGAAGCGCTGAGTGCAGGAGAATTCTCCCACGCTGTCAGTGACGTGCAGGAGGTGAGCTGAGTTCATTGGACATGAGCTCACCTTATGCACGTCACTGACAGCGTGGGAAAATTCTCCTGCACTCAGCGCTTCAGCGTGGGAGAATTCTCACGCTGAAGCGCTGAGTGCAGGAGAATTCTCCCACGCTGTCAGTGACGTGCAGGAGGTGAGCTGAGTTCATTGGACATGAGCTCACCTTATGCACGTCACTGACAGCGTGGGAGAATTCTCCTGCACTCACCGCTTCAGCGTGAGAATTTTCCCACGCTGTCAGTGACGTGCATGAGGTGAGCCGAGTTCATTGGACATGAACTCGGCTCATCTGGATGCCGTCACAGAGAGACGCTGAGCAGCGCAAGCATGCCTGCACTTCTCAGTGTCTGCGGGATGACAGGCTGGATGGCAGCTTTCTGCTGCGGTCCAGCCTGTCATCTCGATGTAGCAGAGCTGAAGCTGTCGTGGGAACCATGGGAAGGTAAGGATTATGTTGCTTTATTATTTTTCTTTTATTGCAGGGGATCGTTGGCTTCAGCTGGAATGGGCGTGATTGTAAGTATGGTTTAATTTAGAACAATAAAAAATTGTGTCTTTATTTCAATTAAAGGACTTTATTCTGGGTGTTTGTGTTTTTTTTTAACTTTGACTATGGGGTTAGTAATGGGGGTGTCTTATAGACGACTCTCCATTACTAACCTGGGCTTGATGTCAGCTGGCATTATAAGCTGACATCAACCCCAGCCCTATTACCCCACTGCCACCGCTACAGGACTGTGGGAAGAGCGAGGCTAAGTGCCAGAATTGGCGCATCCTATGGATGTGCCATTTCTGGGGCGGCTGACGGCTGGTGTTTCTAGCCTGGGAGGGGGCCAATCTTCATGGCACCCTTCCTGGGCTAATAATATCAGCCCCCAGCTGTCTGCCTAGCCTTTGCTAGCTATTAAAATAGGGGGGACCCCACGTCATTTTTTGGGGGGTCCCCCATTTTAATAGCTAGTAAAGGCTAGGCATTCAGCTGGGGGCTGATATTAGTAGCCTGGGAAGCTCCGTGGGTATTACCCCTTCCCAGGCTTCAAACATCTGCCCCAGCCGTCTGCTTAACCTCCGCTAGAGACTAAAATTATGGGGGATCCCACGCCAATTTTTTTTAAAATAAATACTTTATTTTAACACTAAATGACAAGTACATTAATCAACACTGTCACTGTACTTCATATATATGTGACTGACATGTTTCTATCTATCTAATCTATGTGTGATGCTCTATTGCTTCCATTCTAAATTGTCGGGTACAGATGCTGAAATGCCGGCCGGCTTTTTTAAAGAGACGGTGCATGAAAACACTATTATTTTTTTTAATAAATCCTTTACACTAAATGGCAAGTACAGTAATCAACACTGTCACTGTACTTCTTATATATGTGACTGACATGTTTCTATCTATCTAATCTATGTGTGATTCTCTATTCCTTCTATTCTAAATTGTCGGGTACCGCTGCTGAATTGCCGGCCGGCTTTTTTAAAGAGACGGTGCATGAAAACACTAATATTTTTTTTTATAAATCCTTTACACTAAATGACAAGTACAGTAATCAACACTGTCACTGTACTTCTTATATATGTGACTGACATGTTTCTATCTATCTAATCTACGTGTGATGCTCTATTCTTTCGGTTCTAAATTGTCGGGTACTGGTGTACCGCTGCTGAATTGCCGGCTTTTCATGTTTCACTGTGAGCACAGTTCCCATCGATTTGGGCAATCACTCTAATGCCACAACCACCATGGCTGTGGCATTACAGTGAGTGGCAGACAATCCCTGCATGATTGGTGCTCTAAATAGCGCCAGACATGCAGGACACGCTTTTGGTGCACGAACAGTTATCGAACATAACCTCGAACAGCCGAATTTTTTGCAAATCGTTCGGGTTCGTCGAACAACTCGAACACCGCCCAAAACAGCTCGAATTTGAGATTGGCGAACAGTTCTAGTCGAACACCGCTCATCTCTAATTGCAACATCAATATCCCATTGATTGAAAACAACAGACTCTAATTTCACCTTCAAATTTTATACTTATCATCAAGGTTCACAAACATTTGTCACTCACATACATGTGATATTGGAGCATTTTCCTCATTTAGAAAAATTACAAACTCCATTATTTATCACCAATTTGTTTAATTTGGCTCCCTTTGCTTTCAGTATTTGTGTGAAAATCTGATGCAGTTCGAGATCAAATCTATGTAGAAATATGGAACATTCTGGAGACTGAATATCAGATTGGTACACTGTATGTAATTTTTTATTTTCCTATGTTATTTAAATCTGTGTCACTATCTGTATTAAAAATAATTACCTGAAATATTATGCTTTTCGCATTGGTCATAAATCTCTTACATGATCTGTTACTTTTCAACTCATGCTATGTGCATTAGGTACAGGGTCATCAGTAATATTATTGGGTATAAATAACATACTATTGACGATCAGTAGTGATCAACAGAAATGAGTGAATTCATTTGTTACTAATGGAATTCACCACAAATCATCAAAAAAAATGTAAACCTATTTAGTAAACTCTCGGCCAGCTGGCTGTCATCTTTCTAAAATGTTTTGAGTTCCAGGAAGGAATTAAAAAATAATAAATAGATTTTGCTCTCCTGTCCTAGGCCAGATGCTCAACTGTACTAGGCCAGATGCTCACCTGTCCTAGGCAAGATGCTCACCTGTAGTAGGCCAGATGCTCACCTGTCCTAGGCCAGATGCTTACCTCTCCTACCGATGCAGTTCCCAGCCCAGTCCTCCAGTCTTCGCTTCAGATCTTTTGGCCTCTAGTCTTTGGGAGATCCGATGTTAATTCGCCACAAAAGCCATCAGTAATTTTATTTGAAGTAGTAAACACAATGCATCTTGCTCAATGAGAAGCCAAGTCATAGCCGAAAAACCCAAAGACCATAGACTGGAAGAATCAAAAACAAGAAGCCAGAGGATCCAAATTGAAGATGGGCAAGGAATTGAGGTGGACCTCAGATAGAACATAATTAATAGTGATGAGCATATACATTCGGCTCTATTCGTTACTCGCACGAATAGTAGGCTATTTGGGCTATTCGTTATTCGGCAAGTAATTAGCTCTTCGCCTCGGTATATTACAGTGACCTGCCCAGCATATTTGGTGCTTTATTTGCAGCCAATGAACATGCTGGGCTTGCTTGCCAATCACAGTAATGCCGTCGCCATCTTTGTTGTGGCATTACTGTGATTGGCTGGCCTTACAGCCTCTTAGGGGGATATTTAAGCCCTGCTGGCGCCATATTGCGCACATTACATGCGGAAAAAGTGTAGTGAGAGCGTTGTGTGAGCGTAGGGAAGGAGAAATCAGCATATAGGGAGAGTTTCTGAGTCCAAAAAGCTCTTTTAAGAGCTACTTAGAGTGAAGATTAGTTCTCTGTTAGTTTGAGATAGCGTAGGGCGAGATTTAATACGAGAGAGAGGGAAAGGCAGGCAGGGTGTTAGCATTGCAAGTCCATTCTGCAGATCTCTTCTAGGCTGCATTGTGTATATTGTAAGAACAGATTGTGGGAGTAGGGAGAGAGGCAGGGCTTCATATCCAGTACCATAATATGCAAAACAGCTCTTTTTAGAGCAAAATAGTATTCCTGAGTACCAGCATATACTAAACTGCTTTTTTTACAGCTAAATAATATTCCTCAGTACCAGCATATACTAAACATATTTTTTTAGAGCTAAATAATATTCCTTGCCTATTGCAGAAATAGTGTATATTTATCTAGCAGTTGTGCGATTGGCGCAAAGCCTGCTGAGATATGCAAACGTCACTGTTTACCAGTAATTTTCCTGAGTCTGCTGTTGGCGTGTGTCATAAAGGTGATATAACAAAAAAATTATTCTGCTATTGGTTAAACGAATAGCGTATAATTATCTAGCAGTTGTGCAACTGGTGCAACGCCTGCTGAGTAGTGTTGAGCGAGCATGCTCGGTACTCGCATGAGCATCACGCTACTCGGGATGTTCGATGAGCACCAAGCATTTCTGGGAAACTCAGGCGGGAGCTCGAGTCTCCGCCATGCATGTTTGGTGCTCTTTACAGAGCCAATAAACATGCAGGGATTGCCAGCCAGTCACTGTAATGCCGCAGCCATGTTATTTGTGGGCATTACAGTGATTGGCTGGCCGCACAGCGTCACCTCGAGTATTTAAAACAGTGCGCCGCCATCTTGGACCCAGTCGCTCCGGATCAGACAGTGTAGGGACAGCGCTGCTGATTTAGGGAGAGATATATCCTGTGAAATAGTTAGTGTAGGGTCTGTAAAGGCTGCCAGATCAAACAAACAGTCCTTCTCAGGACTAATATCCATCATAGATATCAGGCAGGCAGGCAGGCAGGCTGTATAGGAGACGCAGTGGTTATACCAGCAAACGCTGCATTACAGTCCTGTGTGCTCCTGTTGCTGAAATTTCTGGTCTTAGCTCCAGGTCTCGGGGGCCAGGAAAAATCCTTGTTTTTTCATCTAAAACATCTTCTTTTTTTCCTCCTTCACACAGGACAAATACTCGTCTTATTAACATTTTGGTGTCCCCCCCCCAAAAAAAAATCAAAAAAGTGTGTCTCTGATTTTTCAGACACAAGTATATCTCTTGAAAATAGTCTGGTGTAGGCTAGAGAAATAGAAGTGTGGTTTTGCAGTTCCACGGATCAAACCTCTGTATTATCCAGTTTTGGGCCATTTGTATCTAAAAAAAACAGTTTGAGTGTGTCGCTCACTGTTCAGCCACAAATATATATATTTAAAAAAGTCTGGTATACTCCAGTAAATTATAACTGTGGTTTTTCTGTTCCACTGTAAAAAATCTCTATTGTCCTGCTTTTGGCATTTTTTGCCATAAAAAAAAACTAAAAGTGTCTCCCTGATTTTTCAGACACAAATATATCTGTTGAAAATAGTGTGGTGTATGCCCGAGAAATACAAGTGTGGTTTTGCAGTTCCACGGGTAAAATCTCTGTATTATCCTGCTTTTTTGCATTTTTTGCCGAAAAGAAAAACAGTAGTGTCTCCTGATTGTTCTGACGCAAATAAATCTGTTGAAAATAGTCTGGTGTAGGCCCGAGAAATACAAGTGTGGTTTTGCAGTTCCACTGGTCAAATCTCTGTATTATATTGCTTTTGGCATTTTTTGCCGTAAAGAAAAACAGTAGTAGTGTCTCCTGATTGTTCAGACACAAATATATTTGTTGAAAATAGTCTGGTATACACAAGTAAATTATAACTGTGGCTTTGCTGTTCCACGATAAAAAAATCTCTATTATCCTGCTTTTGGCATTTTTTGCCATAAAAAAACCAAAAATAATGTCTCCTGATTGTTCAGACACATATATATCTGTTGAAAATAATCTGGTATACACCAGTAAATTATAACTGTGGTTTTGCTATTCCGCGGTAAAAAATCTCTATTATCATGCTTTTGGCATTTTTTGCCGTAAAAAAAAAACTAATAGTGTCTCCCTGATTTTTCAGACACAAAAATATCTGTTGAAAATATTCTGGTATAGGCCCGAGAAATACAAGTGTGGTTTTGCAGTTCCACGGGTCAAATCTCTGTATTATCCTGCTTTTTTGCATTTTTTGCCGTAAAGAAAAACAGTAGTGTCTCCTGATTGTTCAGACACAAATATATCTGTTGAAAATAGTCTGGAGTAGGCCCGAGAAATACAAGTGTGGTTTTTCAGTTCTAGGGGTCAAATCTCTGTATTATCCTGCTTTTGGCTTTTTTTGCCATAAAGAAAAAGCAGTAGTAGTGTCTCCTGATTGTTCAGACACAAATATATCTGTTGAAAATAATCTGGTATTCACCAGTAAATTATAACTGTGGTTTTGCTGTTCCACGGTAAAAAATCTCTATTATCCTGCTTTTGGCATTTTTTGCCGTAAAAAAAAACTAATAGTGTCTCCCTGATTTTTCAGACACAAATACAGTACAGACCAAAAGTTTGGACACACATTCTCATTTAAAGATTTTTGTGTATTTTCTTGACTATGAAAATTGTACATTCACACTGATGGCATCAAAACTATGAATTAACACATGTGGAATTATATACTTAACAAAAAAGTGTGAAACAACTGAAAATATGTCTTATATTCTAGGTTCTTCAAGGTAGCCACCTTTTGCTTTGATGACTGCTTTGCACACTCTTGGCATTCTCTTCATTAGCTTACAAGAGGTATTCACCGGAAATGGTCTTCCAACAATCTTGAAGGAGTTCCCAGAGATGCCTAGCACTTGTTGGCCCTTTTGCCTTCACTCTGCGGTCCAGCTCACCCCAAACCAGCTCGATTGGGTTCAGGTCGGGTGACTGTGGAGGCCAGGTCATCTGGCGCAGCACCCCATCACTCTCCTTCTTGGTCAAATAGCCCTTACACAGCCTGGAGGTGTGTTTGGGGTCATTGTCCTGTTGAAAAATAAATGATGGTCCAACTAGACGCAAACCGGATGTAATAGCATGCTGCTGCAAGATGCTGTGGTAGCCATGCTCGTTCAGTATGCCTTCAATTTTGAATAAATCCCCAACAGTGTCACCAGAAAAGCACCCCCACACCATCACACCTCTTCCTCCATGCTTCACGGTGGGAAGCAGGCATGTAGAGTCCATCCGTTCACCTTTTCTGAGTCGGACAAAGACACGGTCGTTGGAACCAAAGATCTCAAATTTGGACTCATCAGACCAAAGCACAGATTTCCACTGGTCTAATGTCCATTCCTTGTGATCTTTAGCCCAAACAAGTCTTTTCTGCTTGTTGCCTGTCCTTAGCAGTGGTTTCCTAGCAGCTATTTTACCATGAAGGCCTGCTGCACAAAGTCTCCTCTTAACAGTTGTTGAAGAGATGTGTCTGCTGCTAGAACTCTGTGTGGCATTGACCTGGTCTCTAATCTGAGCTGCTGTTAACCTGTGATTTCTGAGGCTGGTGACTCGGATAAACTTATCCTCAGAAGCAGAGGTGACTCTTGGTCTTCCTTTCCTGGGGCGGTCCTCATGTGAGCCAGTTTCTTTGTAGCACTTGATGGTTTTTGCAACTGCACTTGGGGAGACTTTCAAAGTTTTCCCAATTTTTCGCACTGACTGACCTTCGTTTCTTATAGTAATGATGGCCACTCGTTTTTCTTTACTTAGCTGTTTCTTTCTGCCATAATACAAATTCTATCAGTCTATTCAGTAGGACTATCATCTGTGTATCCGCCAGACTTCTGCACAACACAACTGATGGTCCCAACCTCATTTATAAGGCAAGAAATCCCACTTATTAAACCTGACAGGGCACACCTGTGAAGTGAAAACCATTTCCGGTGACTACCTCTTGAAGCTCATAAAGAGAATGCCAAGAGTGTGCAAAGCAGTCATCAAAGCAAAAGTTGGCTACTTTGAAGAACCTAGAATATAAGACATATTTTCAGTTGTTTCACACTTTTTTGTTAAGTATATAATTCCACATGTGTTAATTTATAGTTTTGATGCCTCCAGTGTGAATGTACAATCTTCATAGTTATGAAAATACAGAAAAATCTTTAAATGAGAAGGTGTGTCCAAACTTTTGGTCTGTACTGTATATCTGTTGAGAATAGTCTGGTGTAGGCCCGAGAAATAGAAGTGCGGTTTTGCTGTTCCACGGTAAAAAATCTCTATTATCCTGCTTTTGGCATTTTTTGCCGCAAAAAAAAACTAATAGTGTCTCCCTGATTTTTCAGACACAACTATATATCTTTTGAAAATAATCTGGTGTAGGCCCGAGAAACTGAAGTTTTGGTTTTGCAGTTCCACGGTTCAAACCTCTGTATTATCCACTTTTGGGCCGTTTGCATCTAAAAAAAAAACAGTTTGAGTGTGTCGCTCACTGTTCAGCCGCAAATACATATATTTAAAAAAGTCTGGTATACACCAGTAAATTATATCTGTGGTTTTGCTGTTCCATTGATTTTTCAGACACAAATATATCTGTTGAAAATAGTCTGATGTAGGCCCGAGAAATACAAGTGTGGTTTTGCAGTTCCACAGATCAAATCTCAGTATTATCCTGCATTTTTGTAATTTTTTGCTGTAAAGAAAAACAATAGTGTCTCCTGATTGTTCAGACACAAATATATCTGTTGAAAATAGTCTGGTGTAGGCCCGAGAAATACAACTGTGGTTTTGCAGTTCCACAGGTCAGATCTCTGTATTATCCTGCTTTTTTGCATTCTTTACCGAAAAGAAAAACAGTAGTGTCTCCTGATTGTTCAGACAAAAATATATCTGTTGAAAATAGTCTGGTGCAGGCCTGAGAAATACAAGTGTGGTTTTGCAGTTCCACGGGTCAAATCTCTGTATTATCCTCCTTTTGGCATTTTTTGCCGTAAAGAAAAACAGTAGTAGTGTCTCCTGATTGTTCAGACACAAATATATCTGTTGAAAATAGTCTAGTATACATCAGTAAATTATAACAGTGGTTTTGCTGTTCCACGGTAAAAATTCTCTATTATCCTGCTTTTGCCATTTTTTGCCGTAAAAAAAAAATCTAATAGTGTCTCCCTGATTTTTCAGACACAAATATATCTGTTGAAAATAGTCTTGTGTAAGCCCGAGAAATACAATTGTGGTTTTGCAGTTCCATGGGTCAAATCTCTGTATTATCCTACTTTTTAGCTTTTTTTGCCAACAAGAAAAACAGTAGTGTCCCCTGATTGTTCAGACACATATATATCTGTTGAAAATAGTCTGGTGTAGGCCCGAGAAATGCAAGTGTGGTTTTGCTG
Source organism: Phyllobates terribilis (assembly GCF_046119375.1). Lineage (NCBI taxonomy): Eukaryota > Metazoa > Chordata > Amphibia > Anura > Dendrobatidae > Phyllobates > Phyllobates terribilis. Next base: position 768,269,245 of record NW_027362764.1, read on the forward strand.
TTCCACGGGTCAAATCTCTGTACTTTCCTGCTTTTGGCATTTTTTGCCATAAAGAAAAAACTAATAGTGTCTCAGACACAAATTTATCTTTTGAAAATAGTCTGGTGTAGCAGAAGTGTGATTTTGCAGTTCTACGGTTCAAACCTCTGTATTATCCACTTTTGGGCCATTTGTATATAAAAAAAAACCGTTTGAGTGTGTCGCTCACTGTTCAGCCGCAAATACATATATTTAAAATAGTCTGGTATACACCAGTAAATTATAACTGTGGTTTTGCTGTTCCAAGGTAAAAAATCTCTACTATCCTGCTTTTGGCAATTATTGCGGTAAAAAAAAACTAATAGTGTCTCCCTGATTTTTCACGCACAAATATATCTGTTGAAAATAGTCTGGTGTAGGCCCGAGAAATACGAGTGTGGTTTTGCAGTTCCACGGGTCAAATCTCTTTATTATCCTCCTTTTTTGCATTTTCTGCCGAAAAGAAAAACAATAGTGTCTATTGTTCAGACACAAATATACCTGTTGAAAATAGTCTGGTGTAGGCCTGAGAAATAAAAGTGTGGTTTTGCAGTTCCACGGGTCAAATCTCTGTATTATCCTGCTTTTGGCATTTTTTGCCGTAACGAAAAACAGTAGTAGTGTCTCCTGATTGTTCAGACACAAATATATCTGTTAAAAATAGTCTGGTATACACCAGTAAATTATAACTGTGGTTTTGCTATTCCACTGTAAAAAATCTCTATTATTCTGCTTTTGGCATTTTTTGCAGTAAAAAAAAAACTAATAGTGTCTCCCTGATTTTTCAGACACAAATATATCTGTTGAAAATAGTCTGGTGTAGGTCCGAGAAATACAAGTGTGGTTTTGCAGTTCCACGGGTCAAATCTCTTTATTATCCTGCTTTTTTGCATTCTTTGCCATAAGAAAAAACAGTAGTGTCTCCTGATTGTTGAGACACAAATATATATGTTGAAAAAATTCTTGTGTAGGCCCGAGAAATACAAGTGTGGTTTTGCAGTTTCACGGGTCAAATCTCTGTATTATCCTGCTTTTTTGCATTTTTTGCTGTAAAGAAAAACAGTAGTAGTGTCTCCTGATTGTTCAGACACAAAAATATCTGTTGAAAGTAGTCTGGTATTCACCAGTAAATTATAACTGTTGTTTTGCTGTTCCATGGTAAAAATTCTCTATTATGCTGCTTTTGGCATTTTTGCCGTAAAAAAAAAAACTAATAGTGTCTCCCTGATTTTTCAGACACAAATATATCTGTTCAAAATAGTCTGGTGTAGGCCCGAGAAACACAAGTGTGGTTTTGCAGTTCCACGGGTCAAATCTCTGTATTATACTGCTTTTTTGCATTTTTTGCCGAAAAGAAAATCAGTAGTGTCTCCTGATTGTTCAGACACAAATATATCTGTTGAAAATAGTCTGGTGTTGGCCCGAGAAATGCAAGTGTGGTTTTGCAGTTCCACGTGTCAAATCTCTGTATTATCCTGCTTTTGGCATTTTTTGCCGTAACGAAAAACAGTAGTAGTGTCTCCTGATTGTTCAGACACAAATATATCTGTTAAAAATAGTCTGGTATACACCAGTAAATTATAACTGTGGTTTTGCTATTCCACTGTAAAAAATCTCTATTATTCTGCTTTTGGCATTTTTTGCAGTAAAAAAAAAACTAATAGTGTCTCCCTGATTTTTCAGACACAAATATATCTGTTGAAAATAGTCTGGTGTAGGTCCGAGAAATACAAGTGTGGTTTTGCAGTTCCACGGGTCAAATCTCTTTATTATCCTGCTTTTTTGCATTCTTTGCCATAAGAAAAAACAGTAGTGTCTCCTGATTGTTGAGACACAAATATATCTGTTGAAAAAATTCTTGTGTAGGCCCGAGAAATACAAGTGTGGTTTTGCAGTTTCACGGGTCAAATCTCTGTATTATCCTGCTTTTTTGCATTTTTTGCTGTAAAGAAAAACATTAGTGTCTCCTGATTGTTCAGACACAAATATAGCTGTTGAAAATAGTCAGGTGTAGGCCCGAGAAATACAAGTGTGGTTTTGCAATTCCACTTGTCAAATCTCTGTATTATCCAGCTTTTTTGCATTTTTTGCTGTAATGAAAAACAGTAGTGTCTCCTGATCGTTCAGACACAAATATATCTGTTGAAAATAGTCTGGTGCAGGCCCGAGAAATACAAAAGAGGTTTTGCAGTTCCACAGGTCAAATCTCTGTATTATCCTGATTTTTTACCTTTTTTGCTGTAAAGAAAAAGAGTAGTGTCTCCTGATTGTTCAGACACAAATATATCTGTTGAAAATAGTCTGGTGTAGGCCCAAGAAATACATGTGTGGTTTTGCAGTTCCATGGGTCAAATCTCTGTATTATCCTGCTTTTTGCATTTTTTGCTGTAAAGAAAAACAGTAGTGTTTCCTGATTGTTCAGACACAAATATATCTGTGTAAAATTGTCTGGTGTAGGCCCGAGAAATAGAAGTGTGGTTTTGCAGTTCCACTGGTCAAATCTCTGTATTATCCTGCTTTTTTGCATTTTTTGCCGTAAAGAAAAACAGTAGTGTCTCCTGAATGTTCAGACACAAATATATCTGTTGAAAATAGTCTGGTGTAGGCCCGAGAAATACAAGTGTGGTTTTGCAGTTCCTCGGGTCAAATCTCTGTATTATCCACTTTTGGGCCATTTTTACCTAATAAAAAACAGTTTGAGTGTGTCGCTCACTGTTCAGCCGCAAATATATCTATTTAAAGTTTACTGGTATACCCCAGTAAACAATAACTGTGGTTTTGCCATTCCATGGTTAAAAAATCTCTATTATTCAGCTTTTGTTTTTTTTTCCATAAAGAAAACCAGTAATAGTTTCTCCCTGATTGTTCAGATTGTTTAAAAGAGTCGGGTGTAGGCCATAGAAATAGAACTGTGGTTTTCCTCTTCCACGGTTCTAATCTACTTTTTATTACCCTTTTTCCATTGATAGTGCGAGTGTAAGCTATTTTACTTCCTTTACAATTGGCAAAGCTCGTGTCAAGGGACGTGGAACAGGACGTTCTGGTGATGGTGCGTGCAGAGGACGGGGCCGTGGCCAAGGTGAAAATGTGCCATAACCAACAGCCACATCTTCTCGCTTCCACTTCTTGACCGAATTAATAGGGAAGCACAGAACAACACCAGTATTGCGAACTGATCAGTGTGAACAGGTTATTAATTGGATAGCAGATAATGCTTCCAGTTACCTGGGCACCACCAACTCCGGTCTGTCTTCCACACGGTCAACTCTTAGTAGCCGTGAGTCTCGACCACATACTCCTCCTCACCGACTGGTGTGTGATGTCCCCACACGTTGGAACTCTACCCTCCACATGTTGCAAAGAATTTGTGAGCAGATGAGAGCAGTTGTGGAGTACCAGCTGCAGCAAGGCCGTCGATATTCAGGTCAGACTCCACACATAAGACCTCAGGCGTGGACCTGGATGTCTGACATATGCATCATCATGACAAACTTTGAGGAGTCCACCAAGATGGTGAGTGGCGATGACGCCATCATTAGCATTCCACTTGTCTGTCTTTTGCAACACTCTCTGCTGAGAATTAAAGAAGAGGCATTGCAGCCAGAGTATGATGAGATGGATCAAGAAGCCGTAGCGCTCGATTACACACAGCCCAGCCTCATCTCATCCCAACGTGCATTGGGGAACAATGAGGGAGAGGAGGAGGAGGAGGAAGAACAGGAGCTTGTATCATGCGCCGTAGATGGTAGTACCTGTACAACTGTCATACCGTCTGTTTAGCGTGGGTGGCCTGAGGACAGGGGGGAGGAGGAGGAGGAGGAGAGCATAGTCAGTCGTCATCTTGGTGAGGACACGGAAGTCTTGCCCGTTACCAGTCTGGCACGCATGGCTGACTTTATGTTCCGCTGCCTTAACTGTGAACCTCGCATTGTCAAAATGTTGGGTGACAGTCATTACTGGTTGTTGACACTTTTACACCCCCGCTACAAGGAGAACTTTCACTCTTTTATTTCTGAGGTGGAGAGGTCTACAAAAATGGGGCAGTACCAGAAGGCCCTTGCTGCAGAACTGTTAAAAAAATTCCCATCTGAACACGCTAGCGGCAGAGGTCACAGTTCATTGACCAACCAAGGTGTACAAGTGAGAGAGAGGCAACTCCAATCCAGAAGAGGCAGGGGAACACTGTCAACGTTCTGGGACAGTTTTCTCAGACCCTCCCTTCGGACAGACCCTGAGGCGGGGGGAACTCTCACAATGAGTGGAAAGTTTCAAAAGATGGTGAGGGAGTACCTTGCCGACCATACCAGCGTCCTCCTTGATTCATCTGTGCCTTTTAATTATTGGGTATCCAAGCTGGACACTTGGAATGAACTCGCTCTGTACGCCTTGGAGGTCCTGGCCTGCCCTGCCGCTAGCGTGTTATCGGAGTGTGTTTTTAGTGCCGCTGGGGGAATTATAACTGATAAGCGCACTCGCCTGTCAACTGACAATGCTGACAAGCTGACCCTTATCAAAATGAACAAGGGCTGGATTGGGTCAGCCTTTTCATCACCACCAAATGACAGCAGAGTTACATAAAGTCAAATCCACTGTGTTATTTTGGGAGGTGTATTCACATGCACAGCTTCACACCCACACATGGGTATAAGCTTCCTCATTTCGGCTGTTTTATGTTCTTCTCCTTATCCTCAGCCTCCACCACCACTATACCACCAGGGTGACCGCTGTCCGTGTTGCCATTATTGAAAGTTCCTCCATCCTTATTTTTGTCAGCTTTTGCTTGGAAGGCATAAGCAAAGACTATGGGAGTCACACTCCCCAATAATGGGAATAATGTTTTTAAGATGCTGTACTGTATGGCTCTTGTAAGGGGTATTAAAACACTTTGTTAAGCTACTGCAACCTCCACCACTTTTCCGAGGTGCATTAAAACTGTCTTGTTAAGCTACTGTGACCTCCACGTCTCTTCAAAGGGGCATTAAAAGCGTCTTCTTAAGCCACTCTGAACTCCACAGCTCTTCCAAGGGGCATTGAAATGTTGTTTTTAATTACCTATAACCTCCACGACTCTTCCAACGGGCATTGCATTTCCTCTTAATTTTAGTCAGCTTTTGCTTTTCAATGCAAAGGCAAAAACTAAGGGAGCCCCACTCCCCAATAATGGGTAGAAGGTTTTTAGTACGCTGTAATCCACGTCTCTTTCAAGGGGCATTGCAGTTCCTCAAAATTTTTGGAAAGCCTTCCATTCACTGCTTAGGCAAACAGTGCACAGGAGACCCAGTTGCTATAAATGGAAAAAACGGTTTAGTTAAGGCCCTCTGACCTCCATGTCATTTCCAAGGGGCATTGGAGTGCCTCAAAATTTTTGGTAGGCATTGCACTCACTGTATGCCCTATAACTGTGTAGCCAAACCGCTCCTTTTGTTACAGTAACATATCCTACAAGACATATGTGGTTGACTGGCCTGATATTGATGTGAATGGTCCCTGTTCCTCCTGCTATTTCTCATTTGCCACTACCTCATCCATCATTTATCACCTAAAGCTTTGTTTTAACGGGAGTCATAGAACTGGGATAGTAGCAGGAAAACATCCAGCAATCCTCGGAGGAGGTAGGATATGCGCCAAAACGCTGACCACCTGAGGCCTAGCCGCTACTACATACATGCGCATGCATTCCAAGAAAACAAAGCAGATGCTAATTTCTATCATCATCATCATGCTTCTCACCTTGGCACTCTCAACTCCCCTGATGGAGAAGCCAGGGAGTCTGGTTCTCTGGTGGGCTCGTCCAATGCTGCCCTAAAGCAGGCCGGGCTAAGAAAAGTGTGTGGGGGGACGTTCTAAGGAGAAATAGGGGTGGCTGGGGACCGTTTATGGACACCCAGCCGCCGGGCGGCTGGGGACTGAGTATGGATACCAGGCCGCCAACGCAGCCATGACGTGGTGGCCAGATTCCTCCTCCACATGCCTAAAAGGCCCAATTTAAAGTGCAAGCAAGCAAGCAGTATGGTATTGCCGCCTGGGGGAGGGTGGGTGGGTGGCAGGCTGCATACTTGCGCTTGCATTGCAAGGAATGGGAGAGGTACAATTGAACACTGCCATGGGACAAGGACTTGAACGGGAATAGTTGCAAGTCTGCAACGACAGGTGCAGGGTGGGAGGCATCTTCGTAAGTTCCATAAACAGGGGTTTGGCATGCACACACTACAGCAGAATAGGCTGTCCTTCCCACTAAAGGCACTGGGGAGGGCACAGGTAATGTTTTGGTATGCGCGCTTAAGCTTATGTATAAGGCACACCGAGACAAATAGGGGCGGCTGGGGAGTGAGTATGGACACCTCGCTGCCGAAGCATCCATGAGGTAGAGGCCAGCTTTGGCCTCCTCTAAACTAAAAGGCCCCATTTCAAGTGCAAGCTAGCAGTATGGCAATGCAGCCTGGGGTTGGGTGGGTGGCAGGCTGCACACTTACGATTGCATTAAAAGAAAACAAAGGAGATGCTAACTTGTATCATCCTCATCATGCTCCTCACCTTGGCACTCTCAACTCCCCTGATGGAGAAGCCAGGGCCCACCGGAGGAGTCTGGTTCTCTGGTGAGCTCGTCCAATGCTGCCCTAAAGCAGTCCGGGCTAAGAAAAGTGTGTGGGGGGAAGTTGACAGAGAAATAGGGGTGGCTGGGGACCGTTTATGGACACCCGGCTGCCCCCAGGTGGCTGGGGACCGTTTGTGGACACCCGGCCACGGGGCGGCTGGGAACCGAGTATGGACACACGGCCGCCCCCTGGGGGCTGGGGACCGAGTGTGGACACCCAGCCGCCGGGCGGCTGGGGACTGAGTATGGATACCAGGCCGCCAACGCAGCCATGAAGTGGTGGCCAGATTCCACCTCCACATGCCTAAAAGGCCCAATTTCAAGTGCAAGCAAGCAGTATGGTATTGCAGTCCAGGGGTGGGTGGGTGGTTGGCTGCATATTTGCGCTTGCATTGCAAGGAATGGGGGAGGTACAATTGAACACTGCCCTCGGACAAGATCTTGCACGGGGATAGTTGCAAGTCTGCATCTTCTGATGCGGCAAGGATGACTTCTGATGGGCACACTTTTAAGCAGTGACCTGGGTGTCAGAGATGCTTCCAGTGGGTCTTCCCCATGCTGTTCCCTAGTCTTTTCAGCACTGTATGCATGTGTCACACAGCACATGGCCAGATAAGGTTGTAAAATGTTAAAATGACATTTCCCAGTGAATACATTTGTCATGGTTGAAAGCAATACCAAAGCGCAAAAACGCATAAAAAATGCTACTTATGAGCATAGCTCAAGGTGTGGAGGAGTATTTTTTTTGGTTATTTATTTTACCTTATACACAAGTCTTTACCCTGGAAAGGAAATTCCTTAACATATTTCACAGGAAAGCAGTTTCAGTTTTGTTTTTAAACGTTTTATTGTGAGCCCTTAAAAGTGGCTTAATACCTCTGACCACGTTGTTGACAGCAGTGACCTGGGGGTCATAAATGCTTCCTGGGGCGATCCCCATGCTGTCCCCATGTCATTTGAGCACTGTCACTATCGTTTTGGGCACTTGTTAGGCTTTTAAAAGACTGCCGGGGGTGCCGCCACAAAAATGCTCGGGTCTCCCATAGACTAACATTGGGCTCGTTGCTCGGGTCGAGCACCCGAGTATCACGGCGAGCTCGGCCCGAGCTTTGAGCACCCGAGCATTTTAGTGCTCGCTCAACACTACTGCTGAGATATGCAAACGTCACTATTTACCAGTAATTTTCCTGAGTCTGCTGTTGCCGTGTGTAATAAAGCTGATAGCTTAAAAAAAAATGACCCACGCTAGATACAGGGAATTTACACATAACACCTCTGTGAGGGCACTTGTGAAAAATAAAGCCAGGATTTTTTTTTTTCATAACGTATTCAATATGGGAAAGGGTGACGGTAAGGAACTGGGATGTGGATGTGGTGGTGCCCGCCAAGCCCATGTGACAGATCAGAAGGTGACTTTATCTCATTCTAGCTTCCTGTCAAAACTCGGTCTGCGTGCTAAACGACTGTCAAACCCAGACAAGTGCAAGGATATTGTGGGTTGGATGGCAGACAAAGGCTCTAGTGTGTTAACAAGCAGCACCACCAAGTCTTCCACACGGTCCAGTCTCAGTAGCCAAGAGGCTGGGCCTTACAATCCTCAACCTGGTCCTCCTTCCTTCCCCCATCAAGAGTCCCAGGAGACATATGACCCCAATGCTGGCCACTCCGAGGAACTGTTTACATTCCCTTGTAATTATTCTGACATCTCACCATGCACCATTAAAGAGGGTCATGAGGAGGTGGAATGCAGTGATGCACAAATATTTGAGCACCCACGGCCAGAAGAAAACGACGTTCGGGAAGGTAAATTCATGTCTGAAGAGGTGGAGGATAATCATGACGCACAGTTGCCATCAGATCAGCGTAAAATCGAAACTCAGGAGGAGAATTGGATTGATAAATTGAAAGACAACATGGTTGATGATGAGGCCACTGATCCAACATGGCACGGTGGCACGCATAGTGAGCACAGCAGTGCAGGGAGGGATGGATCCGTAGCATGAATACAGTCAAGAAGAGGTAGTAGTTTGACTAGAGGGAGAACTCGGTCAACTTTTCCACCACAGAGTACACCTACTGTTATGTTCTGCTACCAAAGCTAAGGAAAGAGAGGAGATCTGTCCCTACTATAGGACTCAGCTGAATCCCTACGATGTAACAGGGAACCTGATCCTGCGATCAGACCTGCTAAAGTCCTAATCTAGTCTGTACGGAGACCTATAGATGTGGGGAGGGAATCCCTACAAGTACTAAGGACTGGGAGGAATATGGGACACCTCCTAACAGAAATAGTAGCAGACAGACGAACAAACAAAATAGATAGAACATAGAGGTCCGTAGACCAAGCAAACTAACAGAGCTAGATACAGAGCACAGGCTAGCTAGAAAGTAGATATACAATGAAGTCCAGCAAAGCCAGAAGGGCGGAGCAGGATTAAATAGGCCAACAAGGTCATGTGACCAGCAAAGGAAAAAAAAACCTAACAGCAAAGTTCTAACAGTACCCCCCCTTCTAAGAGGATCCTCCGGATCCCCTAGGACCAGGCTTATCAGGAAATCTCCTGTGAAACGCTCTGATAAGTCTGGACGCGGAAACATCATCTGACCTCACCCAAGAGTTATCCTCGGGTCCGAAACCTTTCCAGGCCACAAGATACTGCAAACTACCTCTATACCGTCTAGAGTCAAGGATGCGAGAAATTTCATATTCCCCGTCCTCCACCACCGGAGGAACAGAGGCAGAGGCGTCACCATCCGACACAACAGCTTTTTTTAACAGAGAGACATGAAAGACCGGATTAATTCTCCAGGAGGTAGGAACCTCCAACCTAACAGCAGATTGGTTGACAACCTGAAGCACCTTAAAGGGCCCTACAAACTTGGGACCCAATTTCTTAGAAGGAATCCTCAACCGCAGATTCCTAGAGGACAACCAAACCATGTCACCAACAGCGAACAAAACCTCCTGTCGTTTCCTATCAAAGTAGTCTTTAGATTTTCTGTTGGCCTCCTGAAGATTACCACGCACATCCGTCCAAACTCTTTCCAAATCACCGGAAAAATTCTCCTCCTCAGGCACAGCAGATCCCAACTTGGAGAACAACCCAAACGACGGATGTCTCCCAGAACAACAAAAAAAAGGCGAACAACCAGCAGAAGAAGATGTATGATTGTTCAGAGCAAATTCGGCAAGTGGCAGAAACTCAGACCACCCCTCTTGATTGTCTGCCACAAAACAACGCAAGAACTGCTCAACATCCTGGTTTTTCCTTTCTGTCTGGCCATTAGATTCAGGATGATATCCGGACGAAAACGACAAATGAATTCCCAACCTGTCACAAAAGGCACGCCAAAAATGAGCCACGAACTGAGGACCCCTATCAGAAACAATGTCAGTAGGAACGCCATGAAGTCTGACAATTTCCTTGACAAAGGCCTTAGCGAGAGTTTTAGCGCAGGGCAGTTTGACGAAGGGAACCAAGTGACACATCTTGCTAAAACGGTCCACGACCACCCAGATGACAGTAAAACCCTCAGAGGGGGGAAGGTCAGTTATAAAGTCCATAGCCAAATGTGTCCAAGGAGCACTGGGGACCTCCAAAGGACAAAGTAACCCCGCAGCAGGAGTATGTGAGGACTTAGATCTAGCACATATAGTACATTGGCGCACCCACTTAATGACTTCCTTCTGCCATCCAGGCCACCAAAAACTGCGACCCACCAGTCTCTTGGTCTCAGAGATTCCGGGATGACCTGCCAACCGAGATTCGTGACACTCAACAAACAAATCTCTCCTAAAGGTCCCAGGCACAAACAACCTCCCATGAGGAGTGTTAGATGGGGCATTCTCCTGAGCTTTAAGAATCTCATCTTCCAAAACGGAGTCTAAAGCAGCTATCACAACACCTTCTTGTAAAATGTTTTCCTCTTTCTCAGCACCGACTATGGGAGAAAAACTGCGAGACAAGGCATCCGCCTTAACATTCTTAGTACCAGGGATGTAAGTAACGGAGAAATTAAACCGCGAGAAAAACAGTGCCCACCTAGCCTGACGGGCATTCAGGCGCTTGGCAGCATCAAGATATATCAGATTTTTATGATCCGTAAGAACCTGAACGGGAAATTCCGCACCTTCCAAGAAGTGGCGCCAGTGTTCAAATGCGAGTTTAATAGCCAATAATTCCCGATTACCAATATCGTAATTCAATTCAGTCTCCGAAAATTTTTTTGAAAAAAAGGCACAGGGATGTAATCCATCCCCGTTATCCTGAGACAATACTGCGCCAACCCCCACAGAGGAAGCATCAACCTCAACCAAAAACGGCCTAGTAACATCAGGCTGCATAAGGATGGGAGCAGAGGTGAACCTCTCCTTGAGATACACAAAAGCTTCAATGGCCTCAGAAGACCACTGAACCGCATCAGCACCTTTCCTGGTGAGATCAGTCAGAGGTTTGACAATACTAGAAAAATTTTTTATGAATTTTCTATAGTAATTGGCGAAACCCAAAAACCTCTGTATCGATTTCAAACCAATAGGCCTAGGCCATTCCTGCACAGCCTGAACCTTAACCGGATCCATCTCAAAACCTTTGCTGGAGATAATGTAGCCCAAAAAACTAATTCTCTGTACAGCGAACTCACATTTCTCCAGCTTAGCAAAAAGCGAATTGTCCATTAATAACTGTAATACCTCACGCACGCTCCGCCAATGAGACTCCAGATCTGGCGAATAAATCAAAATGTCATCCAAATACACAACCACATTTTTACCGATCAAAGGTCTAAGGATGTCATTAATCAGATTCTGAAAAAATGCAGGAGCATTAGTAAGACCAAAAGGCATAACCAGATTCTCAAAATGACCCACAGGGGTGTTAAAAGCAGTCTTCCATTCATCACCCTCCTTCATGCGCAACAGATTGTATGCCCCCTTAAGGTCAATTTTAGAGAACCACTTGGCCCCCAATAACTGGTTAAACAGATCAGGAATCAATGGCAGTGGGTAAGGATTGCGTACCGTAATTTTGTTAATCTCACGAAAATCCAGACAAGGACGTAAACCGCCGTCCTTTTTTTTTACAAAAAAAAATCCAACCGCCACAGGAGACTTAGAGGGCCTAATGTGACCGGCGGCCAAACTTGTCTGTATGTATTCCTCCAAAGCCTTCCTCTCAGGAATAGTAAGGTTAAATAAACGACTTTTAGGAAGAATCGCTCCAGGGACAAATTCAATAGAACAATCATAGTCTCTATGGGGAGGCAAAACCTGCGATTCCTTCTCAGAAAAAACTCTCCAAAAATCCTGAATAGGAACAGGCAATTCTCCCCTATCCAAAGCTGCAATACGCCCGTTACAACACTTGTCATAACATTTATGGCTCCAGGATTTAATTTCACTGGTAGACCAATTCAGTACAGGATTGTGAAATTTTAACCAGGGCAAACCCAATATTACTGGAGAAGGCAAGTTATTCAACACTACCAAATCCAATTTCTCATGGTGAACACCATTAATAGTGAGAGGAAATTCACTGACCTTGAGAGTAATATTCTTCAAAGGGGAGCCATCCACAGAAACCACAGCAATGGGGGATGATAAAGGTTCAGGTTTTAAATTGAGTTTTTCCACGAATCCCCCATCAATTACATTCAGTGTAGACCCGCAATCAACAAACACCCGAAATTCCATTAATTTTTCCTGAGCAATCGTGGAAGCAGCTAAAAATATACCCTTGGAATTTAAACAGGCAATACGGGCGTGACTGACCATTTTTTTTTCTTTCTTCATACGAAGCTCACAGCCTTTAATCAAATGACCAGATTTTCCGCAATAGAAACACAAGCCTTCCGAAAAACGACGGTCTTTTTCTTGAGAGCGAGGTGCCACCGATCCAATCTCCATCGGTTCACCACTGTTAGTACACACATTATCATAACCAGAAACTGACATAGCAGAGGATTTGCTCTCATTAACCCTAGCACGCAGTCTTCTATCCACCCGTATAGCTAATTGCATAGCCTGTTGCAAATCCTCAGGTGTAGGATAAGCAATTAGCAGGTCTTTAACCCTTTCACTGAGCCCAGCAAGAAATAGACTTTTCAGAGCAGAATCGTTCCACCCTGTTTGAGTGGACCAACGACGAAAATGAGTACAATATTTTTCCACATTACCTGATCCTTGTTTTAAACGTCTCAACTCAGTCTCAGCTGATGCCACACGGTCAGGATCATCATATAATAATCCTAAAGCAGAAAAAAAACTATCCACTGATCTGAAGCATGTATCACTAGGTTGCAAAGAAAAGGCCCACTCCTGAGGCTCTTTGCGCAAAAGTGACATTATGAACCCTACGCGCTGGGATTCATCCCCAGAGGACTTGGGTCTCAAACGAAAATACAATAAGCAAGCATTTTTAAATGAAAAAAATTCTCGATGTTCACCAAAAAATAAATCCGGCAAACATACCTTAGGCTCCAAGAAATATGCTCCAGGACAGTTACTCACGTGCTGACGGAGCTCGGCCACTTCCAGAGAGAGTCCCTGCAGGTGTTTAGCCAAATCCTGAACCGACACCATGATGGAACAAAAAAAAAAAAATCTTTCCTTAGAGAATTTGCAGGCTGGACTTACTGTTATGTTCTGCTACCAAAGCTAAGGAAAGAGAGGAGATCTGTCCCTACTATAGGACTCAGCTGAATCCCTACGATGTAACAGGGAACCTGATCCTGCGATCAGACCTGCTAAAGTCCTAATCTAGTCTGTACGGAGACCTATAGATGTGGGGAGGGAATCCCTACAAGTACTAAGGACTGGGAGGAATATGGGACACCTCCTAACAGAAATAGTAGCAGACAGACGAACAAACAAAATAGATAGAACATAGAGGTCCGTAGACCAAGCAAACTAACAGAGCTAGATACAGAGCACAGGCTAGCTAGAAAGTAGATATACAATGAAGTCCAGCAAAGCCAGAAGGGCGGAGCAGGATTAAATAGGCCAACAAGGTCATGTGACCAGCAAAGGAAAAACAAACCTAACAGCAAAGTTCTAACACCTACTCAGCTAGATAGCAGGCCAAGGGTGTGTTGTTCCCCTGTATGGCAGTTTTTTTCTGAAAGTCCTTCAGACAAAACAACTGTAATTTGCAGCATCTGCCATCCCATGCTTAGAAGAGGCAAGAACACTGCCAACCTGAGCACCACCAGCATGCAGAAGAACATGGCAGCCAAGCACCCCAGTAGGTGGGCAGAATGCCTGGGTACAAAATCTGTGTCTGAGGGTGATACCACTGCCCCTTCCCCTTTGTTATGGCTTTCCCAATCTGCTCTCCAGGAAGCTGGTGCTGATGCCTCCTGCCCACAACATGTGGTTGCACAGACACAACAGTCAGCAACCATGTCTAGTTCATTGTCCCAGCACAGATTTCAGTTGTCCCTGCACCAGACGTTTCACAGGAAGCAGAAATATCCACCAACCCACAGGCCCAAACACTAAATGCTCATATTGCTAGCCCTGGAAATGTTGCTGTTTCGCCTTGTGGGAACTAAGTCTTTCCGCGTCTCCTTGATAGTGGTGTAAGGGGGAAGACCGGGGTGTAAGTACTTTCAGAACAAGGGATCCGGAACTGCCGGGCTGTACCTCTGGTTGCAGGGGGAAGACAGACTGCGAGCACAGGAGTCAGGTGACTGGGAAGCTGGGGGCGTGTCCAGGGTGACAGCTGGGAGGTCAGGTGACCGGGAAACTGGTGGCGTGGCTAGAGAGAGGGGGAGACTAGGACTATTGCTCGGGAAAGCGGCAGGAGAGTCCCACTCAGGAGAGCAGTGTGAGAGGGTCCATGCTCCTTGCTCCAGTACTGGGAGCAAGATCCGAGTGCAGTGGACCGGAGGAGTCAAGCTGACTAGAGGGAGAAGAGATGCAGGGTCCATGGAGCCGAGCACGTGAGGTGCACTGTTATGGACTAGGGGCTCAGCGGTTAAAACCGGAGACCACCCACTGCCGCCAGAAGATGGAACATTGATTGGGCGGGGAAGCGTGAAGAAAGCGTCACCTGCATCAGCTAGCAACTGCCTTGTGGAGGATAAAAGTCAGCTAAGTGTAAAAACTGTCGATTACAACCGGTTTGACTCTGCTACATCTAGTTAAACTGTGAACTGTCAGTTATAGACTTCTACCTGTTATTTCCCTTGTTTTTCCCCATATTTTCCCCTGTTACTCCCTGCATGGAGATTAACCCTGTTATCATAAACCTCCTCTGTTTATTTACCCTGTATTAACTGCTCTGTGTTTCTGTGTCACTGCATCTAAAGTGCCCGTGCTACAGTGGCAGCCCCATGGTACTCGATTCCCAGCCGCCACTATTTTTCACAGTGTGCTGTCCCAACATTACAGAAGCATTTGTTACACAATATCAGCCGTGCTCTGGCCAACATAGTCACAGGGAAGGTCCACCTAACCACAGACACGTGGACAAGTTCTTGTGGACAGGTACACTAAATTTCCCGGATGGCACACTGAGTGAACCTGGTGGAGTCTGGGACAGAGTTAGAGGCTGGGAAATCACACATCTTACCCACGCCAAGAATAGCGGGCCCAACTTCCATCATAGTTTCAGTCTTCTCGTATGCCAATTCCTGTCTCTCCTCCTCCTCCTCATCCTCAGCTGAACTATCCTCCCCATCACTCCCCAGCTCTACAGCACTGCCTTGGCAAAGAGGCAGCACGCTCTGCTTAAGGTCATCTGTTTAGACAAAACCGATCAGTGGTTCTCCCCGTTAAACCTCCAACCAGGTCTGGTTGTGTGGGATAATGGGCGTAACTTGGTGGTGGCTTTAAAGCACAGCAAGCTAGTACACGTTACATGCATGGCCCACGTGCTGAACTTGGTAGTACAGTGTTTTTTAAAAACAGACCCTGACTTGCCGGACCTACTTGCCAAGGTATTCCGTGTCAGCACCCATTTCGGAAAGTCATCTCAGGCTTTTGCCGGTCTGGCTGCGCTGCAGCAGTGCTATAATTTGACTCATCACCGACTGATTTGTGACCTGCTCACATGCTGGAATTCGACCTTTCATATGTTGGCAAGGCTTAGTGAGCAGCAGAGGGCAGTAACTGAATTCCAGCTTCTCAATACCCGTCAGAGTAACAATCAGTCCCCACACATAACAACTGCAGAGTGGGTGTGGAGCCCTGACATATGTGAGGTTCTTCAAAACTTTGAGTACTGCATCAAGAAGGTGAGCGCTGATGATGCTATTATCAGTGTAACCATTCCGCTGCTCTGTCTATTAAAATGTTCGCTGCAAAATCTCAAAGAGGAAGCTTTGAATGCCGAGCAGGTGGCTATGGAGAAAGATTTTACAGTAACTGATACAAAACAGCCCAGCCTCAGACAATATTCTCAGGCCACATTGTGTGATGACGAGGAACAGGAGGAGGAGGAGGATGAGGAGGATGAGGAGGAACAGGAGTTTTTGGTCTGCGCTACAGAGGGGATGCATGGATGGCCTGAAGAGGAGGAGGAAGAGGAGGAGGAGGCGATGCATCGTGAGGAGGAGAGGATGGTTAGTGTTCGTCCTGCTGGGGACACTGAACGTTTTACTCTTTGTAGTCTGCCATACATGGCACAGTTCATGTTTAGATGCTTTTCCCAAGACCCTCACCTGAAAAACATTTTGTCCATCATTAATTACTGGCTTTGTTGACCCATGGTACAAGGAGAAAATTCCTACTCTCATGTCGGAGGCAGATGTGCCATTTTCAGTGCATGCATGCCAGAGGGTCGTTGTTGATGAGTTGCTGAAAATATTACCCTCAGACAATGCTGCTGGAAGAGGTACCGCTCTTTTCATCCACAAGAATTACAGGGAAGAGACACTCACACCAGGTGCAACTCAGGGAGTCGGGGAATGTCCACCAACTTGGCCATTTTGATGAAACCATCACATCACCAAGGGCTAACTGTAGGTGTAACTATGACAAGGAGGGAGAAGTTGACCAAGATGGTGAAGGAGTACTTAAGTGACAATACCAGCGTCCTTCCTGATTCTTCAGTGCCCTTTAACTATTGATTGTCCAAGCTCCACCCTTGGTCCAACCTCTCCTTGTACGCCTTGGAGGTGCTGCCATGCCCTGCTGCAAGCGTGTTGTCTGAGCGGGTTTTTAGATCAGCTGGTGCAATCATAATGGATAGGCTCACATGCCTGCCAACAGAAAATGCAAACAGGCTGACTCTTCTAAATTTGAACAAGGGCTGGATTTCCTCCATATTTGTAAGCCCTACGGATGACAACAACCCAACACAAATGCAGCCCAAATGTTCTTTTTTGGAAGTTGCCTTAACGTCCATCCCTTACCATCCGAACACATTTTGTTCTGGAAATCACATCGTACTCCTCCTGCTTCTGCAACAAGTACTTAGTGATCATATATGTATATCCCACGTGAGTGATGTTTTAAATTTGTAAACCTTTGTACATTGTGCAATGGTGAAACTTGTACTCCCTATCTCTACCAATTATAATGACTGCAAAATTTATTATGAGGTCCCCATCCCGGCCTGTTTCAGCGTGTATGATAAAGACCCCTTGGGTAATTTTTGGAAATCTTTGTGCATTGTGCAATGGTGAAACTTGTACTTCATATCTCTAGCAATTATAATAACTGCAAAATTTATTGTGATGTCTCCATCATGGAAGAGATAATTTGCATATTTCCCAGAGGAGCATTGTGGGTTTAAAAGTCTCCTCACCGTGCAATGCTTAACATGTCGCTCTCCGCAACGAGAAATGTTACCCCTTAGATACCTATCAGATTTTTGACGCTGCGATTTCTGTCTCTTTTTGCAATCTCATATTTTTAATAAATCTGCTTTGGTTTTGATACTTCTGGGTGTTTGTGGGCCACACGGTGGCTCAGTCGTTAGCACTGCAGCCTTCTAGTGCTGGGGTCCTGGGTTCAAATCCCACCAAGGACAACATCTGCAAGGAGTTTGCATGTTCTCCACATGTTTGCATGAGTTTCCTCTGGGTTCTCCAGTTTCCTCCACCACTCCAAAAACACACTGATAGGGAATGTAGATTGTGAGCCCCAATGGGGACAGTGCCAATAATGTCTGTAAATTGCCTGAATTGTAAAACACAGCGGAATATGTTGGTGCTATATAAATAAAAAGATTATTATTATTATTATTTGGCTTTGATAAACTTTATTTATACAACCATGTGTGTGTGGATTACACACATTTTTTATGCATTTCTGCAGCGGAAATGCATGTGCGCATTATATTTGTGTATTTTCCATATCTAATGTAATTCTATGGGAAAAATCTGCACATAAAACTTAGCGTACCTTCAAGACAAATTGACACGTTCGTGGAGTTGAAACACGCACCATAGATTAGCTTAAGCGGAGTTAAAAAAGAAGCACAGTGGACATGAGATTTGTAATAATCTCATACACTTTTCGGGAACTGTAAGACACTGCTTTTTTTTTATAAAGTGAAAATATGGAGCATCAAATACGAAAAACTCATCATGGTAACATAGCCTAAAAGTGTTTTCTTCCAGAAGCATTTTTTTAGCCTTTGGATGGGACAAGGCCTAATTAGGATTAAATTTAATGAAGAACGCTTCAAAAAAAGTGATCTGCACTCTCTTTTCTCACCTGCCGTTTTTCAAAACTAGAAGCGGAAAACAAAATGCTAAAAACACGGAACATATGAACAGCAAAGCGTTTATACTATAAATTCCTCAACCATGAATCTGCAAAAACACTAGTGCACGCCCTCATAATCTCCTACCTTGACTACTGCAACCTCCTGCTCTGTGGCCTCCCTTCTAACACTCTCGCACCCCTCCAATCTATCCTAAACTCTGCTGCTCGACTAATCAACCTGTCCCCCCGCTATTCCCTGTCCTCTCCTCTCTGTCAATCTCTTCACTGGCTCCTCATTGCTCAGAGACTCCAGTTCAAAACCCTAACCATGACATACAAAGCCATTCACCACCTGTCTCCTCCATATATCTCTGACCTCGTCTCCCGTTACATACCCGCACGCAACCTCCGATCCTCACAAGATCTCCTTCTCTACTCTCCTCTTATCTCCTCCTCCCACAATCGCATACAAGATTTCTCCCGTGCTTCCCCCCTACTCTGGAACTCTCTACCCCAACGTATCAGACTCTCGCCTACCGTGGAAACCTTCAAAAGGAACCTGAAGACCCACCTCTTCCGACAAGCCTTCAACCTGCAGTAACCACCGCTCCACCATACCGCTGAACGACCAGCTCTACCCCCACCTACTGTATCCTCACCCATCCCTTGTAGATTGTGAGCCCTCGTGGGCAGGTTCCTCGCTCCTTCTGTACCAGTCGCTGTCACATTGTGTTCAAGATTATTGTAATTGTTCTTGTATTATACCCCTTTTTCACATGTAAAGCGCCATGGAATAAATGGAGCTATAATAATAAATAATAATAATAATAAAGATGAATAGCAAGAGGCTTTATGGCATTTTTTTTAAAATCATTATTTCAGGTGTTTTTTTGGAGTGGACCCACTTAATGTAACTGCACATAAAGTTTTTTGAGGCTTTCAAAAACCACAAAGTTTCAAGCAGAAACTACTTGAGTAAACATTTCTTCTTTGGGGTGGTTTTGAAGGACTTTTAATTTCCCTGAAGTGATTCTGGAAGCTTTTTTTTGAAGAATTTTGTCAAAGTTTCCTTCATTCTGAAGAGTTTTTCACAGCGTGCATAATGCAGTCAGGCAGGTGATGTTCTCCTGGCAGTTGCCAAACCCAGACTCTTCCATTAGACTGTCAGATAGGGAAGGAGGTTGCTGAGCCTGTTTAAAGGGAACTGTCCTGTATTGTACTGTGTTGACCTTCATTACTAACAGAAATTGAGTCAATGATACCCTGTGGGATTTGTGAGACCAGTGCGGAGTCAAAGTGAGGTCTTCACATCGAGGATGATTGGCTACCTTGTGGTCTGACTAGACATTTAACCCAGTGGCCTGGCTTAGGTTGGGCATACACATTATATGGATGTTGGCCAATCAAAACTTTGGCCGAAAGATTGTTCGATAGCCATCTCAGCCGACTTTTCCATGCACAGGAGTGCTGGCTTGGCCAAGCACTCCTATATTCTCTATGAGAAAGCTGGCAGCTTATCTTCAGGAAAAGACTGTGATTTGTAGTCCAAAATTGGACATGCGTGATCGACATCTTTCCAGACTATTGGTAGGCTGGTGCCCTCTTACATATTACCCCATCAGCCAAACCCATCGATATTGACTGTTTAATGTGTATGAGGGCCCTAAAACAATAGAACAAGAACCAAAGTTCCCGGTAAGTGAAAGTATCCATAGAGTTTCCATTAATTTTTTAATTTTTGCTATAAAGTATCTACTCTATGTAATGTGATAGACAGCAGTGCAAATATTTGGAAATTTACTTTAAATTTTAGCTGACCGCCACGTGTCCCAAAATCCATTATCCAAAATAATTTAGCAATGTAATTGCTTTCTGATTGAGAAGTAAACAATTAACTGCAATCATTCTAAGATATTTTTTCTTCACAAGATTAAGAATGAGCAGTGCAGATATTTTAATGAATGTATCAGTCTAACTGCTCCCCGTGGAGCGAAACATAATGAATAATAAATTATAAAATATATAGATAAAACAGATGCATCCTGTAGCAAATCAACCCTTCTTTTCTAGTGCTAGTAAATCTTTATGTTCTCATTGTCTTCCTAAATTATAAGGCTCCCTGTGATTTGCATATGGAATGACTTTAAGTAAATCCCTCTTAACCGGTCTGTTAAGGCCACAGGATGGTTAATGTGTGTATACAAAGAAATTACTTCCCACACAGACTTTACTTATGTAAAATTTTTGTTAAAGGGCTTTTCTAAGACAACAGGTGGATGGTCCATCCTATTCAGTGGGTGAGATCACTTAGAAACATTCTGACATCTGTTTTCTTGTATGAGTTCTACCCATGTTTTTCCCCAGTTAGAACTTGTACCTTTGATACTCTATGGGGCTGATCATGTGTTCGATTTTTTTTTGGTGGACCAAATTGTCTGCGCAATATCATGGAGACATGTCCAATATTTATCTGAGTGTCGAATTGAAATCAGCATTGCTAGTCTATGGATCAGTGATAAAATCGGACCACACTCGGATGCCATCCATGTGATGTTCATTTTTCATGGACTGCTAGATGAGGAAAGATTGAGAATCTTTTTTATGTAAAAATGTTAATTTTCTTTATGCCCAGGGTAGATGGAGCTCCAAATGCTATAAAATGATAAAGATTTTGTGATGACTTATTAACCCCTTTCATGTGGTTAAAATAATTTGTGGTATGTCTTGGAAATGAGCTAATCTGTTGAAACTCTCTTGAAATCGACTGGAAAACTCAACTCCACATTGATTGCTTTGAAAAATTATGCTATAAGATCTTCTAGAATCTAAAATATAATAATAGGAAGGGGTTAAAAATTAAATAAAATTATAGTCATCTTCTCCTTTGTCTATCCCACCACTGCAGTTCTTTGCCCGACAGCCCGGTCCTCTACTGGCTTGCTCCTGTCGTTCTCTCTTCAGTCTTCATTTTTTGGCATCTTTGGCACTGACTAGGCCTCCATGATGTCATGACATGATTTGCTCCATGGCTTTTCGATGTATGGGGTGATGCACATTGTGATATCACAGAGGCCTCTTCAGTGCTATAGGCAATGGCCTAACTCGAAGCTCATGAACCCCAATGCAAAATATGCAACAGGGCCCCTAACTATCTTAGGTCTGAAGTAGTATTGGTCCTCTAATATAGACCAAAGCGACCATTTGGGTCATTTGAGCTTCAGTGACCGAATGTGATTGCAACCCCTGCACCTATTATAGTCATGCCCCTGGCCAGAGCAGCCAAAAGTAAGGACTGAAAAGAGGATCCCAAAGCCAGAGAAAGTGAGCCAGTGGAGGATATTGAAGGAAGAAACAGTTGGGGGCTAAAGTCATTCTCAACTACTTCTAGGCCAAAAAAAGAATGAGCTGACACATATTTTGTTGGATTTAGGCTGATTGAATCACAAAAACAATTCTGATGATAAAGAATACAGTTTTTGGGTGAAATTTGTAGCCAATTTGATGTTCTTCAAATTGCTCCAATGGTTATGTGGCGCCCAGCTGCTCTTGGTACCACAGATCCTAGAAGGGTGTATTGATGGAATGCTCCACAATAGGCCCCCATAAACATTCACACATCTCCACCTTCCACCTCAGACCAGCAGAGGGAGCCCATTAGGGATATAAATAGGGAAGGTGGAGCTAGGCAGTTCAGTCACAGCCAGAGAGGGACAGAGTTCTCAGTTCAGTTCCTGCAGAAGTCTGTCTGCAGAGGTAAGCCCAGTTTAGACTCAGGAGCTCAGTTAGAGCTTAAGGTGTGCCGGCGCCATAAGATCGGTGAAGAGCTGCAAGCTGCCGTTAGTGTGAGTAGCATAGTGAGGGCCCGAGTGTGGCCAAAGGCGAGTGGAAAGCGGGTAGCAGTGGGGGCAGAGGAGCTTACCCAGCTCACCCCGAAACATATACCGGACACCGGGTCCGAGTTTACCGGGATCTCTACGACCCAGTGAGGCATAATCGGAATCCCTGGAGAACTAAAGGTCCCAGGTTCACCAGAGAGCTGATACGTAACAGAGTCAGGAGAAACATAGGCCCCATAAGCTGGGAGTGTGGACTTCAAGAGAAGGCCCTACCACAACGTCAGCCGGTGCAGGACAGAGATAAAGTTCGGCCTAGCTTCAGGCAGGTCAGAAACTTACTACGCAGAGGCAAGAAACAGGAGGCCCTACACCCGCTCATTGGGGAGGATCCTGATATGCACCCTTCACCCTACAGTGCTCCGGGATGTGCCTGAACTACCATCAGTAAAAGGTACTGAAGTTACTACCGTGTCCGTCCCCGTTCTTGCTTTGACCCGGCTGGGTCTCGCCTGTCCTGCATCCCCCTCTCCGTACGCTGCCCTGAGGCCTAGCTCCACCTGTGGGGAGCTATACCATCGAGCTGCCTTATCACCGGCCTCAGTGGACTGCCGCAGCGCTGGTGATTCTCACCAGAAACCACAGGTGGCGTCACAAACTTTCATAAACTTAACAAACAATCCCCTTTTAAAAGCTGACCCCAGGGTACGGGCCCGGGAGCCGACCACCGCGACATCCCCAAAGGCCAGGCAAAGGCCCGGGTACCGAGTCGTCCCCATCCCCCTGGGCGTGTCAGTTATTTCAAGTAACTAGTTATTGACTGCAGTGGCTTCATCCATTCACAGGCCTATCCTCAAGAGGAAGCAAGGAGACTGGCAAGGAGAACCAGACAGCACAAGAAGAGGATCGATAGGGAATCAGAATGAGTATACATTATTATACAGTATATTTATATTATCACATTATTATTTACAAATATTTTTATTTTACACTAAACTTTTTTATTGCTATTTTATTATTAATACACAGTAGCAAATACCTGCTTCACATATGGCAGGAGAAATACCTCTGAATTAGTAACAACAAAATGCAGCCTTAAGGATTCTTTCTAAAACATAACTTTAACTTCTAATTCTAAAACCATTGTAATCTCTTATGACATAAATCCGATAGACTTGAAAAAATAAATATCCCTATTAACAATAGGACGATCACTAGTTTAGATATCAGTGATTATGAGACCTCATATCAATAGACTTAGAGCTCTCTGTATCTTAAGTCCTGCTTGTTAACTAATCATACACAGTTAACTAAAATACTCCAAAAACAACATAAAGAAGGAAAAAGTGTGGATCTCACCCAATCCGTTTGTAGACATCGTCAGGGATTATTGTCCATATTCATAAATTGTTCTTCTTGGACTAGCTCTACCCTGTCGTGCCCCTGGTAATAGCTCCCGCCCTAACAAGGGCAGTACTCAAGTGTACCTTAAATTTTGTCCCAAAAAAGCCCTCCAAATGTGTTTCTTTCTCTCTTAGGAGAATTCATCAGGGTAGTGTATTTGGTATTTGAGAGGCACAGATGTTATGCAGGAGAAAAGTAACTCCGTGCTCATAAAGTGAAAAAGGTGCTTTAAAAACGCCAAAATCTTTCAATAAACCTCACAATGATGAGCGTTCATTCATGGTGGTGCAGAGTGCTGACACCACTCATTCCAGCAGTAGGATCTATGGGGAGATAACCCACACATGCGCCCTCACTTGTTTAAATAGGTTTGCATTCCCTCTTTTTTCTCGGCATCCTACCTCCGCCTTCGGCCTAAGAGACTAATATTCTTCTTAGTGGGCCTCATAATTTACATCATCACTAGAGAAAAAGATGATCAGGGGAATATCAAGGGAGGCAATTAATCCTTTTGGGAAATATATATTATTTAGATGTTTATATTCCACAATAGCCTCATAGCCTACATACGGTCATGTATTATATCTAACAAATAATCCCCCTTTTTTTATCATGAAGAGTAGAGATGAGCGTTGTTCTACTCGAACTGTTTGCCAATCTCAAATTCGAGCTGTTTTGGGCGGTGTTCGAGCCGTTCGGCGAACACGAACAATTTGAGAAAAATTCGGCTGTTCGAGGTTATGTTCGATAACTGTTCGTGCACCAAAATCATAACTGGATTTTTTCTCAGTAATGATGAAAATTAATGTTAATACGCAGTTTGAGTGTACAGCGGGGTGGGGGGAGGGGCAGGGGATGGATCTCTGCAGGAATAATGAAGATCTCCATTTTTTTTTTCTCTTTCCCGCATTTACAGTGGGGAGGTGCAATCTGTCAGCCTATCAGCAGCGCACACACGGAGCGAAGTGCTTTTTTTCACACAAGCAAGGGCATGTGTCATTGGCAGTGTATGTCACATGTCCTTGCCCTATAAGACCAAGCCATTTTCCCCGTCGCCACCATTTTCTCACTGCTGCAGCTGCGTGTTAGACGGCACCGCTGTTGCTGTGTGCGCTATACCTTGTTAATTTCAAGCCAATTTTCGCACAAATCTACAGATAGCTTGGGAGTAGGGAATAGTTGTGATTGCAGTCCTTTTAAGGACTAGGTTACAGCATTTCCTACGACTTTTATCAGGCAGGTCTGTGCTCTTAAATAGATTGATTGTGGGAGTAAAGACTAATTGTAATTGGAGTCCTTTTCAGGACTAGGTTACATCAGTTCCTATCAGTTTTTGCCAGGCAGGTCTGTGCCAGTGCTGTGCAAGTTTTTTTCACAGCATTTGGCTGAATCTAGCAAAGCTAATCCTTTTTGGCCTATTGCAGAGTGTGTTAGTCAGTGGAGTAGCCTATCTGTGTTGCAAGATATACCACCTGTGTATAGAATACCAATTTTTTTACTGCCCCTATGAAGTAAAATCTTTTGGGCATAGCATCATTCTATTAGTCCATCTATACTGACCTCCATCAGGTTGCAAATTGAATATAATTTTTTTCTGCATCTAGCTCTGAAAAAATATTGGGCTTCTAGCTGTGTGTGGGACTTGTTGTATTAGTCCATCTATACTGACCTCCATCAGGTTGCAAACTGCATATATTTTTTTCTTCATCTACCTCTGAAAAAATATTGGGCTTCTAGCTGTGTGTGGGACTTGATCTATTAATCCATCTATACAGACCTCCATCAGGTTGCAAACTGAATATATTTTTTTCTGCATCTACCTCTGAAAAAATATTGGTCTTCTAGCTGTGTGTGGGACTTGTTGTATTAGTCCATCTATACTGACCTCCATCAGGTTGCAAACTGAATATATTTTTTTCTGCATTTACCTCTGAAAAAATATTGGGCTTCTAGCTGTGTGTGGGACTTGTTGTATTAGTCCATCTATACAGACCTCCATCAGGTTGCAAACTGAATATATTTTTTTCTGCATCTACCTCTGAAAAAAAATTGGGCTTCTAGCTGTGTGTGGGACTTGTTCTATTAATCCATCTATACAGACCTCCATCAGGTTGCAAACTGAATATATTTTTTCTGCATCTACCTCTGAAAAAATATTTGGCCTTCTAGCAGTGTGTGGGACTTTCTCTATTAGTCCATCTATACTGACCTCCATCAGGTTGCAAATTAAAAATAATTTTTATCTGCATCTAGCTCTGAAAAAATATTTGGCCTTCTAGCAGTGTGTGGGACTTTCTCTATTAGTCCATCTATACTGACCTCCATCAGGTTGCAAATTAAAAATAATTTTTATCTGCATCTAGCTCTGAAAAATTATTTGGCCTTCTAGCAGTGTGTGGGACTTTCTCTATTAGTCCATCTATACTGACCTCCATCAGGTTGCAAATTGAATATAATTTTTTTCTGCATCTAACCCAGCCAATAGTTTTGGCCTAATACCACAGTTTGGCCACTCAGCTCTGCTCGGTTCCCATCCATTGTTTTTTTGTGCAAACAACTCCAGAGTTGTTAATTAGTTAACCACCAAAATGAGTGGAAAAAGGCCTGCTGCTGGTGGAAAGGGGAATAGGCATGTTGGGAAGGGGAAAAAAGGTTGTGTCCGTGGGGTAGGTGTTAAAGCAACAGTAACATCTGCAGAAGAAAGACCATCTTCCAGCCAAACTAAAATGTCTACTTCTTTTAGCGGACAATGTGATAAGATCCCTTTCTTACGGCCACGCCAATCGCCACAAATTCCAGATGAGGCACAAAAACAGCAGGTGCTTCAACGGATATCAAGTGCTCCTTTAAGTGGGCTCTCCTCCACATCAACTTCAACATCACAAATACTCCAGTCCTCAAAGGTGTCACCCCAATCACACTTGCTTCCTCACAGCTCCCAAATCTCCAGCTGCCCGTCTGAGTATGAGGTAGAACAGATGGTTGAGTCTGCAGAGCTGTTTACTCATACTATAGCCTGGGAATCAGAGGTCGACTCCAGCGCTTCTGTGAATCCAGACGAGGAAATGATCTGCACTGATGCCCAGAATCTTTATGAGTCGGATCCAGGACCAGACGCAGAAGGTTCTGACCATAATGTAGACCCTCATTCCCAAACTGTAACTCCTGTTGGTGGAGACAATGAGGAAGACGATGATAAGACTCAAATACCTGATTGGAGCGACAACTTTAGTTTTTGTCAGGGCAGGAACAGGTTGGCTCTGAGGACGACGGGTGTGATAATGCACAGGGTGATGATGATGAGGTTGGAGATCCCACTTATTGTCAACCCACAGTCAGCCAAGAGATGAGGTCAGCAGAGGAGGTGGAGGAAGATGCTAGTGACGACGAGGTCAGGTTGCGCCTTCCTGGACAGAGACGTAGTACTGGAAGCACGTCAACAACTGCATCCTCAAACACAACTCTGCCTCTCACCACAAGTCGTGGTGGCTCTTCAGGTCGCATGGGTGCTAAGCCTTGCATAGCCTGGGCATTTTTTCAGATCGATAAAGATGACCCAACTCGTGTTATCTGTAACATTTGTCAGCAAAAGCTAAGTAGAGGCCAAAAAATACATAGTTTGAGTACTTCATGCATGAACCGGCACATGGACATGAAGCATAAGTTGCAGTGGGAAGCTCAGTGTGCTACAATGCGGCCTAGCCGGCCGGGCCAACCACCGTCTGCCATATCTTGTGCATCCGCGGCCTCTTCATCCTCTGTGACTGGGGGGACAGCAGTCACACCTGTTTTGGGGCGCAGACCTGCCACCTCTTTACCCGCAACAGCCAGCGTGATTGGCAGGTCATCATTTTCTTTGGAGGTGGTAACACCAGCTGGTGTTGAGCGCTGTCCGACATCGATAGCACCAACTTTGGATCAAGGCAACCTAAAATGTCCGCCTGCATCTTCCTCACAGACCGGCAGTTTGCCGGGGACACCCTTATCAACCCCGTCTAAGCACAATAGCCAGCCCTCGGTCCCTCAGATGTGGACAAGTAAAAGACCATTTCCTCCTAGCCATGAGAAAGCTAAGAGGTTGAATTTCACCATCTGCAAGTTCTTGGCTACAGAAATGCTGCCTTTCCGCCTGGTGGACACAGAGGATTTTCGAGACCTTATGTCCGTCGCAGTGCCCCAGTACCAGATGCCCAGTCGGCACTACTTCTCAAAGAAAGGTGTGCCTGCGCTCCACCAGCATGTCGCACACAACATCACCGCTTCTTTGAGAAACTCTGTGTGTGACAGGGTGCATTTCACCACAGACACTTGGACGAGTAGGCATGGACAGGGGCGTTACATGTCGCTGACTGGGCACTGGGTAACTATGGTGACAGCAGGACAAGGGGCTGCTGTCCAAGTCTTGCCGTCCCCACGAGTTGTGCGTCAATCCTCTTTATGTCAAAGTTCCTCCACTGCTTCTGCCTCCTCAACCTCCTCTCGGTCTTCCACCTGCACCCAAAGCCTGTCTGGTCATGCCACAAGCTTTCTAACTGCGCAGAAGGGATCCTGCACACCTCCTTACTATGCTGGCAGTAGGGCTCAACGTCATCAGGCGGTTTTTACATTGAAATGTCTGGGAAATGTGAGTCACACAGCTGAGGAGTTGTGGTCAGCTCTGGAGAACCAATTTCATGAATGGTTGTCTCCAGTGGACCTGAAACCAGGGAAGGCCGTGTGCGACAATGCTGCAAACCTGGGTGCGGCCCTTCGCCGGGGCAATGTCACACACGTGCCTTGTATGGCTCACGTGTTGAACATGGTTGTCCAGCAATTTTTAGCCCACTATCCCAGACTAGATGGCCTTCTGCAGAGGGCACGGTCGCTGTGTGCTCACTTTCGCCGTTCGCATCCCGCAGCTCAGCGACTTACATCTCTACAGAAGTCGTTGGGCCTGCCACTTCACCGGCTAAAATGCGATGTGCCTACCCGGTGGAATTCAACTCTGCACATGTTGCAGCGACTGTGGCAGCACCGACAAGCCCTGGTGCAATACGTTCTGACGTATAGCCTGGGCCAACGAGATCCAGAGGTGGGGCAAATCACGCTGGAGGAGTGGTCTCAGATCAGGGACCTATGCACCCTTCTGCACAGTTTTGAAATGGCGACGAAGATGTTTAGTGCTGACGATGCCATTATCAGCATGACTATTCCGGTGATTTACATGCTGGAGCACATGTTAAGCAGAATTCGGAGTCAGGTGGTGGCACAAGAGGAGGTGGAGGAAGTAGAGGAGGAGGAGTTGTATGCGGAAGGGCTAACATCTGCAAGGTCCAGATGGTCGGCAGCACCAAGGCGGCAGGCATGTGAGGGTGGGGGAGATGGTTTTACCAGGGCGCATGGTAGCAGCCAAACTAGTGAGGAAGGTGCAGGAGCCCAGGAAGAAGTGGAGGACGAACTGATGGAAGACTCATCAGATGAGGGAGACCTTGATCACATTTCTGTTGTGCGAGGTTGGGGGGAGAGGACAGAGGAAGGAAGCATGATTGTTACCTCGCCACCAACACAACAGGGACTTGGTGCTCCTGGATGCGCAACGCACATGAGTGCCTTCTTGCTGCACTACCTGCAACATGACCCTCGAATTGTGAGAATTAGAAATAATCCTGACTACTGGGTTGCCACACTGTTAGATCCCCGGTACAAAAGTAAATTTGCAGAAATTATTCCTGCCATAGAAAGGGATGCACGCATGCAGGAGTATCAGCAGAGACTGTTGCAGAATCTTACATGTGCTTTTCCAAAAAATACCAGTGGTGCACGTAGTGAATCTCACAGTTCCAACTTGCCAACCGTGGGACCGTCAAGTGTTCAGCACTCAAACCGTAACAGAACCACAGTATCTGCTGGTAACATCAATTTTGCGGAATCATTTCACCACTTTTTTAGCCCATCCTTTGCAAGGCCACAGGAGACAAGAAGTCTGACACATAGTGAACGCCTAGAGACGATGGTACAGGAGTATCTCCAAGTAAACATTGAAGCCACGACTGTGTCACTGGACCCTTGCTCTTTTTGGGCTTCCAATCTGGATAAATGGCCGGAGCTAGCCACTTACGCCTTGGAGATCTTGTCATGCCCCGCAGCCAGCGTTCTGTCTGAACGTGTGTTCAGCGCTGCTGGTGGTGTGCTGACAGATAAGCACACGCGGCTCTCCACTGATAATGTAGACAGACTCACGTTCATAAAGATGAACAAATCATGGATCCGAAACGACTTTTCTACCCCTGTGTCATCCTGGGGAGAGTAAAAGCTTGATGATTGGTTAAAATCACCCTACCAACCGTTTTAAGCTTTCAAATTACTAATCATGTTTATCTGTATCTTGGCTGGAAAATAATTTGGGCTTTGTAGCAGTATGCAGCACTGATTCTATTAGGCCATCTATAATAAGCTCCACCAGATTTAAAATTACTAATCATGTTTATCTGTATCTTGACTGGAAAATAATTTGGGCTTTGTAGCAGTGTGCAGCACTGATCCTATTAGGCCATCTATACTAAAGCTTCACCAGA
The DNA here is from genome assembly GCF_046119375.1 of Phyllobates terribilis. Taxonomy (NCBI): domain Eukaryota; kingdom Metazoa; phylum Chordata; class Amphibia; order Anura; family Dendrobatidae; genus Phyllobates; species Phyllobates terribilis. Next base: position 768,299,305 of record NW_027362764.1, read on the forward strand.
TTTAAAATTAATAATAATTTTTAGCTGCATCTAGCCCGGAAAATAATTTTGGGGCTCCGAGATGCGCAAGACACATAAGTGCCTTCTTGCTGCACTACCTGCAGCATGACCCTCATATTGTCAGAATTCGAAGTAATCATGACTACTGGGTTGCCACACTCTTAGATCCCCCAAACTGTTCGATCAACCTTTTCATTTTAATAAAGACCAAAAAAATGGTCATTTTTGAAATTATAAGCATTAGCAGGTTGTTAGAAACTGAAATCATACAGTTTTCAACTCAAAACTTTATTCTAGGTGATGTTACATTTTCACATAGGACCCCTTGTTCGAAAGGAGCTTCTGAACTCTCTCGTCCATTGAATTTGTCAGGTTTTGGATGGTTTCTGCTTCAATTGTTTTGCATGAGGACAGAATACCCTCCCAGAGCTGTTGCTTAGATGTGAACTGCCTCCCGCCATCATAGACACTCCTTTTAATGATGCTCCAAAGGTTCTGAATGGGGTAGGGGTCAGGGGAGCATGGGGGTCACACCATAAGTTTGTCCCCTTTTATGCCCATATCAGCCAGAGATGCAGATGTTTTATGTGCAGCATGAGATGGTGCATTATCATGCAGAAAAATGATCTTGCTGTGAAATACACGGTTCTTCTTCTTGAACCATGGCAGGAAGTGCTGTTTGAGAAAATCCACATACATTATGGAGTTCATCTCTAGCGCCTTCAGGGATCCTAAAGGGGCCGACAATCTCTCTCCCCATGATTCCAGCCCAAAACATTACTCCACCTCCTCCTTGTTGGCGCTGTAGCCGTGTTTGCGTGGGGTGTCCATCAACCAGCCATCCTCCACTCCATCCATCTGGACCATCGAGCGCTGCACGGCACTCATCCGTGAACGAAACAGTTTTGAAATCAGTCTTCATGTAATATTTGGCCCACTGGAGCCGTTTCTGCTTGTGTGAAGTGGATAGAGGAGGTCGACAGGATGGCGTATGCACAGCTGCAAACCTCTGAAGGACCCTGCATCTTGTTGTTCGGGGGACGTTGGAGGCACAAGCAGCTTCAAAAACTTATCTGCTGCTATGACAAGGCTTTTTTGCCGCTGCTCTTTCAACCTGACGTAATTGCCTGTAGGAAAGAGTCCTCAATTTGCCCTTATCAGCACGCACACGTGTGTACTGTGAATCAGCTACATACTTCTTGATTGCCAAGACACTGCATCCTGATTATCGCACAATGTTGATTGTAGTCATGCCTTGACCTAAACACTCCACAATTTGTTGCTTCTCAGCAGCCGACACATCCTTTTTCTTTCCCATTTTGGCAGAAAATGTAGGCTGCTTAATAATGTGAGACAGCCTTCTTAAGTAGTCTTGCCTTTCATTGGACACACCTGCCAAACTAATTAGCACAGGTGTCTGCAATTGCTTACAGTGATATAAAGAGCCCTGACACACATCACCATCAATGAGTTTAACTGACAAACAAACAAATTCTTCCCTTATCACTCCTAAACACTTTTTGCATAATAATTTGGAACACAGTGTACATGTGCTTTTCCACAAAACACCAGTGGTTCACGTAGTGAATCTTACAGTTCTAACTTGCCAACCGTGGTCTGTATGGAGTTGTTCAATAAAGGGCCCAAAATTAAGATAACATAGATGGGAGAGGTCTCTATGAATAGGAATTCCTAAGTATTTGATACCCTGTGAGGGCCAGGCAAAGGGAAAGTTGGACTGGATGGAATCCTATATGGATTTGGGGAGGGAGACATCGAGGGCCTCAGACTTCGCTGCATTGATTTTAAAATTTGACCATGTAACAAAGTGATCTATTTCAGCCATAACAGCATGGATGGATATATGTGATTGAGTGATATATACTAGGACATCATCAGCAAATAGAGAGCACTTGTACTCGGTGCCTCCCACCTCAATCCACCTAATATTGGGGTTATGGCGAATTGATGAGAGCAGGTGCTCCGTCACTAGGATGTATAAGAGAGGGGACAGAGAACATCCCTGCCTTGTCCCATTGGTGATTGTGAAAGGTGATGAAAATGTTCTGACACGCCCCCTGGGCCTTGGGACACCCGGAGCCGGACCCTTTTTGGTGGATGCTGGTGGTTGTAGTCTCCGTGGCGGCAACCCGGTTCCGTGGCTCAGGGCGGTCAAACCAGTGGCGGAACTATTTATGTGGTTTTGATGTTTAAATGTCCGACTACGCCACCCGTGGATTGCGGTCAGAGTGAACCGCCGCTCCAGGGCAGACCGCTGAGGCTGGTGTTGTGGGTGCAGCAGAGCGTAGCATAACTCCCCACGGGAGGAGTATAGCCTCAGGGCAGTGTATGCGGAGGATGGGGGTGATGGTGCAGGGCAGCAGCAGTAATAACACGGAGTCAGTGATGCAGTCCAGGGCCTTTACTCACAGTTCTTATTATCCAGACCACGTCTGCAGGTAACGGCTGCCCACGTCGTACTGTGCTCACCAGGTGAGGGGCTCAGACAACTCTCAGATAACTTTGGAGTGCTTCACAGGACCCCCTTTGTGTGTCCTTTGTCTGGCCTTTCTTACCAACCCTTCTGTCCGGCTGCCTCGGGCCTCCTCTTGGTAAACTTGGCGCCAGTTTCCCTGACCCTATGTGGTGCCTTCCTGGCGGGTGTAGCGAGGGGCTGCGCCACATAAAATGTCACAGCCTCCTGTTTCTAGCTGAGGGTCGTTTCCTGCCTCCACTAGTTTCGGGGACCGGTCTCCCCCTTTGGCCTGACCCCTCCACGCAGGTGGATTCGGGCGTGCGGTGGCGACTCACCTGTCCGCACCCCTGAGATCCCTTCGTTCCTCATTCCTGGAGCCTTCTCCGCTCCTCTTCCTTCCTTCTCCCTCTTCCAGGCCTGGGCCTCTGTTACTAGGCCCGCCTCCGGAGCAGAGCTCATGCAGAGCCCCTGCTCCCTGCCACTTCTGCTCAGACTTCTCTGCACTGAACTAAGATGGTGCCCACCTTTTATACTCCCTTCTCAATGCACCCAGGAACTGCTTCCTCCCTGCTCCTGCACTACAGGGTTCCCCTTCCTCAGTGTTCCCTCCCCCCACTCCAGCTAGGGACAGGGACTGTCGTGCCCATCTCAGGGGCATATTGGTCGCCCTGCCCCACGGCAATGTGGTGTAATGCATGCAGGTGTCGGGTCCTGATCCACACTACATCCTTACCTGAGAGTGAGATATCACACCTCTGGGTGAGGTGCAATACCTCTGTAGCAACCGAGCCCTCAGGGTGCTACAGTTCCATTTATCTTCAGCCTGGGTGACGTATTGCGATACAGGGCCATGATTTTGGCTATAAAAGGGTCCCCTAGACCCCTACCCAAAGCTTTTTAAGAGAATCATATATGGCGTGCCAGGAGACTCTATGGAATGCTTTCTCAGCATCCAACGAGAGTATCTAATTACAAATTTTTAACTGCATCTAGCCCAGGAAATACTTTGTGCCTAGTAGCAGGGTCTGCTAGTCAGCGGATTATCCCGGCTGTTAAGCAAGCTACACCACCTGTAGTTTGGACACTTCATTTTTTCAAAGGAAATGCTTCGGGACCACGGGATACTCAGTGAAGAGCATCAGGAGGCACCCCAAGGCATAGGGGCTCAGACTGGCAGTAGGATGCCTTGCGGTGGACAGCCGAGCTCGATCCTTATAAAAGCTTTTTAACTGCAGCAGCTTTAGTGGACGCTACTGGAGCTGGAATTACGCGGCTGCTGGCATGAGACTTGCCCTCCAATAGATCCTTGTAAATGGATTTAAAGTGTATTTATTCAAATTAGAGAGACAATTTAAATTAAAAAGCTTAGAGCTGCCTCCACCACAGGGGGGCTCGCTCGACCCACCAGCGGACAGGCACCAGTATTGGGAGAGGGGGGCTGGCCGTCAGGGTTCACCGCGGCTCTGGCACAAACCCGGCGACACGGAGGTGGCACGGGCAGGGGCGGACTGAACGTGTCGCCTTCTCACTTTTTGGATTTTAGAAGGGCATGACATGCCTATATCTGTATCTCCCCCTCCTTTTACTCCTCCACCTCTTTTCTTTTCGCATGACTATATGTACTTGTCACTTTTCCATGTGTTAGTTGTGTCTTCTGAGCAGTTTGTCAGCTTTTGGACACCTTTGAAGGTGTTTTCTATGTGTTTCTATGTGTTTTTGTTTGCCTGCCATTGGTTTTAACGGTGTTCGAAGGTGTTCGACGAACAGTTCGACGAACAGTTCGGCGAACACACGGGTGTTCGACGAACCGAACCAAACTCGAACACTACCGGGGTGGCTCAACACTAATGAAGAGGTATAGGTGTCATAATAAATCTTCACAACGAACAGCATGTTAAAATGGATAATGTAATGGGGTCTTCTATGTAAACATGATTAATTGGGGGGGGGGGATTTCCTTTCTTGATTTCCCTAGCAATGTTCACTCCGAAGCCCTAAAAATAGGAACCAAGTCTCATGACATGGGAAAGTGGGAAAATAAGATGGTCAGGAGAAGAGCATGTCAAGGGAGACAATCAATCCTTCTGAGGAGGATATGTTATTCACATATCCGTGTTTTGACAATAGCCTCATAACATGCAAATATATTCCGTAATTTCTACCGGATAATCCCTCTTCTTGTCATGAAGAGGTATAGATATCATAAGTATTAACGCCAAAGGGCATTCAAAAGGACCTGATTTAAGGATGGTCAATGTAATGGGGCCTTCTACAAAAATGTGATTTATTAGGGGGGGAGGAAGAATTTCTTTTCTCAATTTCCATATGAATATTTGCTTAGAAATTCAGGACATAAGAACCAAAATCTATGAAAGGAGATGGGTTTATAGAGGGTAAGGGGACCCATATATTCTAGATAAAACAGCTGTAATTAAGTTGTTCATTAAGCTCCTTAGGGGCCACAGTGTTTAGGCGGAAAATCCACCTTTTTTCCTTTTGCTGTAAAATTTTGTTCATGTCTTCCCCCCGGGATATTCATCTTAATACAGTCAATCCCAACAAATGACATTACCTTTGGGTCTCCTTCATGATCAAGATTTACATGCTTTGCAATGGACGTATCCCTGTTCTTTAGAATGTCATTTTAATGACTTGGTTTCTATTTTTAGGGCTTTCGAGTGAGCATAGCTAGGGAGGTCAAGAAAGGAAATTCCCACCCACCCCTAATTAATCATGTTTATATAGAAGGCCTATTACATTGACCATTTTAAAACTCCAAGAATTATTATGACACCTGTACCTCTATATGATAAAGAAAAGAGGTATTACTTGGTAGATATAATACATGGCCATATGTTTAATATAGTCATGTAAATAATATATCTTTCCCAAAAGGATTAATTGCCTCCCTTGATAGCCCCTGATCATCTTTTTCTCTAGTTATGATGTAAATTATGAGGCCCACTAAGAAAAATATTAGTCTATTAGGCCGTGGACCCTCATGTTTTTGTTTTTGTTTTTATTTCCACCCTCTATCATGGGGGATAGCAGTGTTCTTATTGGGTAACCGGGTTGTCGCTGAGATGCAGTCACGTGGCCGGGCCGGCTCACGTGATGGGAGGTGGCACGTGACCGGATGTGACGTGTGGCCGGGAAACATACGGTGGATCGCTCAGTACGGCCACATGACCTAGTAAGGTGACTGTGAGGAAAAATATAGGAGAAGCTTCTGCGGAAGCGGTAGGGGATAGCTGCATTGAGAATAAACAGGGATAATATATATTTTTTGGAATACGGTCAAAAGGACCAATCACTGGGATAAAGCGCAGAGATGTTTCTGAGTGAAATAGCCGAGTATTGTGATAAAGGCTCCACCCAGGAAATGAGGTAGGATGCAGAGAAAAAGAGGGAATGCAAACCTATTTAAACAAGTGAGGGCGCATGTGTGGGTTATCTACCCATAGATCCTACTGCTGAAATGAGTGGTGACAGCACTCTGCACCACCATGAATGAACGCTCATCATTTTGAGGCTTATTGAAAGATTTTGTTGTTTTTAAAGCACTTTTTTCACTTTTTAAGAGCACGGAGTCACTTTTCTCCTGCATAACATCTGTGCCTCCCAAATACCAAATACACTCCTCTGATGAATTCTCCTAAGAGAGAAAGAAACGAGTCAGGAGGGCTTTGTTGGGTCAAAGTTTAAGGTACACTTGGGTACAGCCCTTGTTAGCGCAGAAGCCATTACCAGGGGCACGACAGGTAGAGCTAGTCCAAGAAGAACAATTTATGAATATGGATGACAATCCCTGACGATGTCTACAAACAGATTGGGTGAGATCCACACTTTTTCCTTCTTTGTGTTGTTTTTGGATTATTTTAATTAACTGTGTATGATTAGTTAACAAGCAGAACGTAAGATACAGAGAGCTCTAAGTCTATTCATATGAGGTGTAGTATCGGCGTCTCTGCCCCCTGACAGGCAGAGACGCCATCCCCCTTACTGTCGTGCTCCCAGCCCGGCGTCTTCCGGCTCTCCTGCTTCTGCCGGCGCGCGCAGCTTCCCGGGCACTGTGCTTAGGGCACGCACGTGCTCCCTCCCTCTTAAAGGGGCCGCGCGCTCCGCCTAAGGAGTCCCCAGCCAATGGCCGGAGGACCTCTCATATAAAAGGCACCTCCTCCAAAATGGAGGTGCCCATGCAAGGTTGTAGCTTTGTGTCCTAAACTCTGCTTCAGCCCTCAGGTCCCGCTGCTAGTCTGACTACCAGTCCAGTCCACCAGCCTAACTACCCGCCCATTCCGCCAGCCTGACTACCAGTCCAGTCAGCCAGCCTGACTACCAGTCCAGTCCACCAGCCTGACTACCAGTCCAGTCCGCCAGTCTGACTACCAGTCCAGTCCGCCAGCCTGACTACCAGTCCTGTCTGCCAGCCTGACTACCTGTCTCCGCCAGCCAAGTGTACTCTCTAGCCCGACCGTCTGCCTACGATCCAAACCCGCCAGTCTGTCTATGGGCCTGGCTTGCCTGCCTACCCAGAGAATGTATCTGTTACCTGCCATGCCTATCAGCCAGCCTACCTGGAGGCTCCTACTACCAGTTACCTGCCGTTCCTACCCGCAGGCTCCTGCCAGTTACCTGTGGGAGTCACCTGCTCACATACAAGAACAGGCCCAGAGTAGCACCTGGTTCCTCTGCTCAGTCCTTACCTGGTTCACGGAGTCGATTGAGCCATCGTGCGACCTTGGTCAGTCCGAGTTGATACCTAGTTACGACCCTCTGGTCCCTCCTTGCACCGCAGCACAGAGGTTCCACCACCGGGATCTGTAACATGAGGTCTCATAATCACTGATATCAAAACTAGTGATCGGCCTATTGTTAATAGTGATATACAGTATATTTTTTCAAGTCTATAGGATTTATGTCATTAGAGATTACAATACTTTTAGAATTAGAAGTAAAAGTTATGTTTTAGAAAGAATCCTCAAGGCTGTATTTTGCTATTTCATTATTATTTTTACTTTATAGTGGAAAAATTTGGAATAGAAATGAAAATAAAAGTATCGATTTTTCTAACAATTTACTATTTGTCAACTATAATGGCACACAAAGCCACAGCTATTAGATGTCCAACATTACAATAAATATTTTGTAAACATGGCCCCCATTCCCGGAACACATTGCTAAAAAGGCTGAACAGTTTTTTTTGCCTTTAAGCATATATAACAAAATTTCCTGTGAAATCCATACTCATGACAGGATCCATTTCAAAGTATTTCATTATACGATAACCTCGGAAATAGACAGATATCTCGTTGCACTCTGTAAGCTGTGCTGTAAGCAATGTGTCTGCTGCAACCAGGCTGGAAAATAAAGGATGAGAAGGAAGAATCTTGTTAGCTAGGATGACACGGTTAAAAGGATTGTAACTAATTTTGGAATTGACTGCATAGCTGGAGACCAGTGCATTACTGGAAACAGACCCTAGGCAAAAAAACAAAGCACCGTGTGAATTTAATCACAATTTTCTACCATAGACAACAGTGGGAGCTGAGAATGATACACATTAAATGTGAAAAATAAGCCAGCTCTGATAATGCTAATCTTCTCAAATGAAGGTCATCGTCATACCTGAAGTCTGGAAAAATGTAAAACGCTCTTTCTTCCTCTTTCTTCCTTGTCCAATGTTAAAGGTAGTCCATTTTTTCTTCAATCCTTGGAACAAATTAGACACTAGCTAATATATTGGAGGTAATTCAAATGAACCTTGAATTGTTTTTGTACAACTCTGAATTTTTGAGATTTGCTTCACTTGAATCAAGCAAAATGGTGGCGTTCTCCTAGTTCTTCACCTTGTTGGTGCAACTTCCTGCCTGGTCCTCATAGTTCCGTTCTCTTAGCTGGACTTGTGGGACATCAGAATTGTAGCAAGACTCACATATGATGTTGTTCTAGGCCAACTAATCAAAAGAAGGTCAGTGGGAAGCATTAGCAAGGCTTTTGTCTGACAGCCATGGACTACTAGTGTTGCCTTTGGACTAGGGTCCTGCAAAATGTTTTGTTCCTTTCCAATAGTAAACGTAGGGTAACAAAAAGGAAGAGATAGACTTTTCCGGCCCTCACCATCTCCGCACTGCTCTCTTATCCAGTCTTCAGTCACAGAAGATCTTTGGTCTTCTTCACAGGTTCCATCCAGTCTTTGGCACCTCTAATAATGATTAGTCCTCGATTGCATGAGTCCTAGATACAGACTAGTCACTGACTGGGGGCCAACATGACATCATTACGTGCATCATGCTTTGTTGTCATGACATCTCAGAGCCTAGTAAGTGCTGAAGACTGGACTGGACCTGTGAAGAAGACTAAAGACCAATGGTGAATGAAGACCAGATCCGAGAGCAGTGCATAGATGGTAAGGGCCGAGTGATTATTATTTCTTATTAGCGATGAGAGAAAACTTTTGCAGGACCCTGGTCCAGCAGCCACGTTAGTAGTCCATGGCTGCCAGATGCCTCCTAACTACTTGCCTACCCGGCTCTTCTTTTGATTGGCCTGGAATGTCATCATAAGTGCATCATGTCGAAATGCTGGTGTCACGCTGTAACATACCTGGCGGCGTTCTTGCATAGTAGTCCATCTCCCACTGTGCAAAAGCGGTCACTTGATCTCCAGTCCAGTCTGCTAGCCTGGCTTCCCTCCATGCTGTTTGCTTGCCTCTGTTTCTGCTGCTTAAGGGCGGCGCCCGATCACTTCCTGTTTCTTGTACCTGCTGCGGGCACACGCCTTGTGCGTCCTCAGCCTATTGCTGTCTGTCACCTGGTATTTAACTCAGCTCCTCCCAGGAAACCCTGCCTGAGCACTGTGTTCTGTCAGTTGGCTTCTGGTCACTGATATGCCAGGTCCCGTTTATGTTTCCTGCCTTCGGTATCAGTTCCCGTGTCTGAACTGTGTCCTGTCTGTATTATCTTCTAGCCTGTTGTCTTCTGCCTATCCTGGAGGCTGTATTTCCAGGCCTGTGTGAACACGCTCCTAGCCTGTTCTTTCCGCCTTCTAGGGGCCGCATACCTAGACCCGTTCCTGTATCTTACCTGTTCCTGTCTGAACACGCTCCTAGCCTGTTCGTTCCGCCTTCTAGGGGCCGCATACCTAGACCCGCTCCTGTATCTTGCTGCTGTGTCTGTTCTTGTCTGAATACTCTCCTAGCCTGTTTCCTGTTTTTCTCTATGTCCGTACCTTCCCTTTTTCTGCAGAGTCTGAACTCATACCTAACTCCTGCTCGTTGTCACTGTACTTCCGTTTGTGAGTTTGTGGTCCACTCGCTACTTCACTGCAAGTACCCTGTGGGTATCTGGTTCTGCCTTTCCCTTCCTGTCTGTTCCGTGTGAACAGAGCCCTGTCCCCCCTGCTCTGCCTTGCTCACCGCTCCGGCAGTTCTTGCCTGCTCTGCCTTGCTCACCACTCCAGCGGTTCTAGCCTGCTCTGCTTTGCTCACTGCTCCGGCAGTCCTGCTCCTCTCTGACCCTTTGCTCACTGCTCCGGCAGTCTCACTCCGCTCTGACCCTTTGCTCACTGCTCCGGCAGTCTCGCTCCGCTCTGACCCTTTGCTCACTGCTCCGGCAGTCTTGCTCTGCTCTGACCCTTTGCTCGCTGCTCTGGCAGTCTCGCTCCGCTTTGACCCTTTGCTCCGGCAGTCTCGCTCCGCTCTGTCCCTTTGCTCGCTGCTCCGGCAGTCTCGCTCTGCTCTGACCCTTTGCTCGCTGCTCCGGCAGTCTCACTCTGCTCTGACCCTTTGCTCGCTGCTCCGGCAGTCTCGCTCTGCTCTGACCCTTTGCTCGCTGCTCCGGCAGTCTCGCTCTGCTCTGACCCTTTGCTCGCTGCTCCGGCAGTCTCGCTCTGCTCTGACCCTTTGCTCGCTGCTCCGGCAGTCTCGCTCTGCTCTGACCCTTTGCTCGCTGCTCCGTCAGTCTCGCTCTGCTCCGACCCTTTGCTCGCTGCTTCGGCAGTCTCGTCCTGCTCTTCTCTCTGTCACCGCTCCAGACAGTCTCGTCTTGTTCGGCTCTTGCTCGCCACTCTGGGTGGCCTCACTCTGCTGTTTGTCCACCGCGTCTGCGGTTCTGTTCCTGAGTCCCAGTCTGTACTGGGTCCTATCCACTCGGTGCTCCAACCTGTCGTACCTGCCAGTACCTCCCTGCCTGCATACAAGTCATGCTTACCAGCATCCACCCGTCTGTATTCCAGCCGTGTCTGCCTATACTCACCAGTCGGTGTGCCAGCCTAACCTGCCTGTTCCAGTATTCCCCTGTGTGGGTCAACAGCCGTGTCCGGGGTCTGACCTGGAGTAGCACCTGGTCTCTCTGCCCGGTTCCTCCCTGGTGCACTGGCGTCGTATGCCGTCGTGCGACCTTGGTCGGATCGGGCAGATACTTAGTTACGCCCCTCCAGGCACTCTCCGGTTCATGGCACAGTGGAATCACTACATGCACACTGACACGCCACTCAGCCCGGGCGTGTGCATTACAGCACGCTCAGGCCATGGTTCCCGTTGAGCCCCACGGCCTTCGCTCTCTGAGACTTTTTCCAGCGAATACGTGCATCTAGAGGAAATTTATTTCTTTTTGCTACCAGCTGAGTTCCAGGCGAATTACGCAACCGTCCAGATGGATCTATCAGCACTCGTTCCTGCGGATCTGCCACGGTATTAAGGGGATCCAAAACAAAGCTGTGCATTTGTGGAGCAATGCTTGCTACCCTTCAAATTCTACCCTCTTTGTTTTCCCACCGATCGGGTTAAGGTGGGATTCATTATGTCGAACCTAGCGGGTGATGCCTTGGAATGGATCAACCCCCTATGGGAAACACAGGAGCCTATCCTCCTGGACCTTCAGGCCTTCCTGGTGACCTTTCTAATGGTCTTCGATGATCCTAACCCGGAGACCCCTGCTGAAGCTTCACTTCCCAAAATCCCGGAGCAACCCCGATGGGTAATGTGTGTGGGTAGCGCACTAGTCCTCCTGCCCGAAGAGACTACTGCCCACCCAGAATCCACACAGGATGACTACGCTCTCCGGAATACTTCTCCCAACCTCAAGAGGCAGTCCAAACGTGCTAGGCGTAGAGGCAAGCCGTCACGCCAGGGTCTGTCCTCCCAAATACCTCCTGATCCCAACCTTGACGTTCCTGCTGAAGCTTCATTTTCCGGTATCCCGGAGTAGCCCCGACGGATAATGTGCATGGGTAGCGCACCAGTTCTCTTGCCCGAAGAGACTACTGCCCACCCAGAATCCACACAGGAGGACTGCCTGCACCCGGTATCTGATACTTCACCCACTTTAACCGGTGAGCCTGTCCAAGGGTGCTCCAAAGCAGTGATTACCTCCGAGTCTGTGCACCTCTTCTACCTGGCGGAGGACCCCCTGTTACCTCCTGATTCCTCCGGGATACCACTTGATGACAAATGGAGAGAGACTTCCCTACACCCGGTACCCGATACTTCGTCCGCTCCGTCCTGTGAGCTTGACAATGGGTACCTTAAAGCGGTAGTTACACCCAAGTCTCTACACTCCTTCGACCAGGCGGAGGACCTCCAGTTGTCTCCAGAACCCTTCGGGGTGCTACCTTGTAGCGAATGGACAGAGCCTTCCCTATACTCTGTACCTGATACCTCGGCCGCTTCGTCCAGTGAGTCCGACCTAGTGTACTCCGAAGCAGAGGTTATCCCCGAGTCTCTACACCCCTCCGACCAGGCGGAGGACCTCCAGTTGTCTCCTGAACCCTTCGGGGTGCTACCTGAAAGCGAATGGACAGAGACTCTCCTATACTCGGTACCTGATACATCGGCCGCTTCGTCCAGTGAGTCCGACCTAGTGTACTCCGAAGCAGAGGTTATCCCCGAGTCTCTACACCCCTCCGACCAGGCGGAGGACCTCCAGTTGTCTCCTGAACCCTTCGGGGTGCTACCTGATAGCGAATGGACAGGGACTCTCTTATACTCAATACCTGATACCTCGCCTGCTTCTTCCATCGAGTCCGACCTAGTGTACTCCGAAGCAGAGGTTACCCCCGAGTCTCTGCACCCCTCCAACCCGGCGGAGGACTTCCAGTTGTCTCCTGAACCCTCTGGGGTGCCACCTGAAAATATGTGGAGAGAGACTTCCTTGTGTACTGTTCCTGGTACTCCACCCATTTCGTCTGTTGCTGAGAATGGCTGGATAGGAGGTAGCATCCTAGCTACTCATATGAGACCAATTTTTACTGTGGACAGTGGAAGTGATCTCCTTGAAGTGAAGGATTGGCCCTCGTATTCCCTGTGGAACATTCTGGCAGGCCTGAAGAAGAGGGGGCGTAGGGGGGGTACTGTAACATACCTGGTGGCGTCCTTGCATAGTAGTCCATCTCCCACTGTGCAAGAGCACGCACTTGATCTCCAATCCAGTCTGCTAGCCTGGCTTCCCTCCATGCTGTTTGCTTGCCTCCGTTTCTGCTGCTTAAGGGCGGCGCCCGATCACTTCCTGTTTCTTGTACCTGCTGCGGGCACACCCCTTGTGCGTCCTCAGCCTATTGCTGTCTGTCACCTGGTATTTAACCCAGCTCCTCCCAGGAAACCCTGCCTGAGCATTGTGTTCTGTCAGTTGGCTTCTGGTCACTGATATGCCAGGTCCCGTTTATGTTTCCTGCCTTCGGTATCAGTTCCCGTTTCTGAACTGTGTCCTGTCTGTAATATCTTCTAGCCTGTTGTCTTCTGCCTATCCTGGAGGCTGTATTTCCAGGCCTGTGTGAACACGCTCCTAGCCTGTTCTTTCCGCCTTCTAAGGGCAGCATACCTAGACCCGTTGCTGTATCTTGCCTGTTCCTGTCTGAACACGCTCCCAGCCTGTTCGTTCCGCCTTCTAGGGGCCGCATACCTAGACCCACTCCTGTATCTTGCTGCTGTGTCTGTTCTTGTCTGAACACTCTCCTAGCCTGTTTCCTGTTTTTCTCTATGTCCATACCTTCCCTTTTTCTGCAGAGTCTGAACTCGTACCTAACTCCTGCTCGTTGTCACTGTACTTCCATTTGTGAGTTTGTGGTCCACTCACTACTTCACTGCAAGTACCCTGTGGGTATCTGGTTCTGCCTTTCCCTTCCTGTCTGTTCCGTGTAAACAGAGCCCTGTCCCCCCTGCTCTGCCTTGCTCACTGCTCCGGCAGTTCTTGCCTGCTCTGCCTTGCTCACCGCTCCGGCGGTTCTAGCCTGCTCTGCCTTGCTCACTGCTCTGGCAGTCCTGCTCTGCTCTGACCCTTTGCTCACTGATCCGGCAGTCTCGCTCCGCTCTGACCCTTTGCTCACTGCTCTGGCAGTCTCGCTCCGCTCTGACCCTTTGCTCACTGCTCCAGCAGTCTCGCTCCGTTCTGACCCTTAGCTCGCTGCTCCGGCAGTCTCGCTCCGCTCTGTCCCTTTGCTCGCTGCTCCCGCAGTCTTGCTGTGCTCTGACCCTTTGCTTGCTGCTCCGACAGTCTCGCTCTGCTCTGACCCTTTGCTCGCTGCTCCGGCAGTCTCGCTCTGCTCTGACCCTTTGCTTGCTGCTCCGGCAGTCTCGCTCTGCTCTGACCCTTTGCTCGCTGCTCCGGCAGTCTCGCTCTGCTCTGACCCTTTGCTCGCTGCTCCGGCAGTCTCGCTCTGCTCTGACCCTTTGCTCGCTGCTCCGGCAGTCTCGCTCTGCTCCGACCCTTTGCTCGCTGCTCCGGCAGTCTCGCTCTGCTCTGACCCTTTGCTCGCTGCTCCGGCAGTCTCGCTCTGCTCCGACCCTTTGCTCGCTGCTCCGGCAGTCTCGCTCTGCTCCGACCCTTTGCTCGCTGCTCCGGCAGTCTCGCTCTGCTCAGACCCTTTGCTCGCTGCTCCGGCAGTCTCGCTCTGCTCTGACCCTTTGCTCGCTGCTCCGGCAGTCTCGCTCTACTCCGACCCTTTGCTCGCTGCTCCAGCAGTCTCTCTCTGCTCCGACCCTTTGCTCGCTGCTCCGTCAGTCTCGCTCTGCTCCGACCCTTTGCTCGCTGCTTCGGCAGTCTCGTCTTGCTCTTCTCTCGCTCACCGCTCCAGGCGGTCTCGTCTTGTTCTTCTCTTGCTCGCCGCTCTGGGCTTCCTCACTCTGCTGTTTGTCCACCGCGTCTGCGGTTCTGTTCCTGAGTCCCAGTCTGTACTGGGTCCTATCCACTCGGTGCTCCAACCTGTCGTACCTGCCAGTACCTCCCTGCCTGCATACCAGTCGTGCTTACCAGCATCCACCCGTCTGTATTCCAGCCGTGTCTGCCTATACTCACCAGTCGGTGTGCCAGCCTAACCTACCTATTCCAGTATTCCCCTGTGTGGGTCAACAGCCGTGTCCGGGGTCTGACCTGGAGTAGCACCTGGTCCCTCTGCCCGGTTCCTCCCTGGTGCACTGGCATCGTATGCCGTCATGCGACCTTGGTCGGATCGGGCAGATACTTAGTTACGCCCCTCCAGGCACTCTCCGGTTCATGGCACAGTGGAATCACTACATACACACGCACACGCCACTCAGCCCGGGCGTGTGCATTACACACGCCAGGCCAGCTAATCAAAACAGTAGCTGGGGGGACAGGCACATAGAAGGTAGTTCATAGACTATTCCATTAAAGAAGACCTTTCACCAAATTTTTCATGTTAAAATGGATATTCAATGGATTAGTACTTGCAGAAAGGAATAAACGTTTTTTTTATTTTATTTTGCCTGTCCTTTGCAGAGATATAAACAATCAAAGTACTTGGTACCTAATGCTGCTCTCAGATTACATTGCAAAAACCCGGTGACAGATTACCTTCAAGGCTGTGTGCCCACGATGCGTTTTTTAAGCGTTTCCGCAGCGGCAAAAACGCAGAATTGCCATGTCCCCCAATTATAATCCTCATGTGCTGTGCACATGCTGCGGAAATTTCCGCTGCGGATTATCATGGCGGAAAAAAACGCAGCTCTACCAATTATTTTGCGGAAGTGCGGCGTTTTCGCCGCCATTGACTTGCATTAGAACGTGCCAATTCCGCAAGACTGCATCTGTACTTGCGTAATTGGCACGTTCTAATGTGCGGATGGTACCCGGGTGTGGAGGAGAGGAGAGTCTCATCCACACCCAGGTACCATTAAAAAAGCTGTAAAAAAAGAATAAAATAAAAAATAAATATATACTTACCTTCTGGCGGCCTGCGGTGCGCTCCTCCTTGCTTCCTGTCACTTCGCAATGGAATGAAGGACCTGCGCTGACATCAGAGTCATGTGACGGGTCACGCGACGCTGACGTCGGCAGGTCCTTCAGTGTTCCCCTGCCGGCAGCCGGGACCAAGCAAAGCAAGACTGCGGGGGCCATCGGAGGGTAAGTATATATTTATTTTTTTATTTTTTGACATTCTCTCGGTCACACTATATAAATCCATGCCTTTTGCATGTATTTATATAGTGTGAGCAAGTTGTCAAGCTAAAATCGCTTGGAAGCGCTTGACTACCCGCATGCAGAAATGCAAGTGAAGATCGCTTCACATCTGCATGTTCCTGGCAGGAAAACGCATGTACAATCCGCATGTTCAATCCGCATGTGTTTTTTTCTTTTAGGGAGATGAAGAAACGCTTAGTAAAAAATCCTGAGCATTTCTGCATCGT
This sequence comes from Phyllobates terribilis, assembly GCF_046119375.1. Taxonomy (NCBI): domain Eukaryota; kingdom Metazoa; phylum Chordata; class Amphibia; order Anura; family Dendrobatidae; genus Phyllobates; species Phyllobates terribilis. The sequence continues at coordinate 768,315,423 of NW_027362764.1, forward strand.
GGGCACATAGCCTGTAAGGTTATTCCCTTATCCTTAGGATGACCTCTGGGACACCTAGTAAACCTGAGATTGGGGTTATGGTCCAAGATAGTAGCTTTGGAGGGGAGATGTGCATGTTCGGCCTCTAATCTATTCATGCTAAAAATAGCTGAGTGCAGTGCTCAACAGTCCCATAGACAATGAATTGAACGGAGTCCGAGAATGTGAACCACTGCTCCATTCAAGAAGGGGCACAGCCAGGGCCGGCGTCAGCACCCATCGCACCCGGGCAAGTGCCGGGGCCCTGACCAGGCAGAGGGGCCCACTGGCGGTCGCGCACCCCGCCAGGCTATGGGCGGAGGAGAGCGGTGTCAGCGCCCTCCCTTCTCCCCCGCTTGCTCAGGGCCCCGGCAGCCGGATACTTACCTCTCCCCGTGCCTCCGCAGATCTGCTATCTTCCTGCTCTGTGCTCCTTGTGACGTCTCAGGTCAGAGGGTGCGGTGACGTCTTTCCACCGCGCGCTCCCCTGAGCCATCACAGGGAGCGCACAGCGGGAAGATACCGGCGACGCTGGAGTCCGGACCCGAGCAGCTGAAGCAGGTGAGGAGGAGTGAGGTGAGTATTTGATTTTATGGGGGGATGACATCCTGCATGGGGCATAATATGTGAGGGTGACATCCTGCATGGGGCATTATAAAGGGGGGGTGACATCCTATATGGGGCATTATAAAAAGGGGGGGTACATCCTGCATGGGGCATTATAAAGAGGGGGGGTGACAGCCTGCATGGGGCATTATAAAGAGAGGGGGGGTGACATCCTGCATGGGGTATTATAAAGAGGGGGGGTACATCCTGCATGGGGCATTATAAAGAGGAGGGGTGACAGCCTGCATGGGGCATTATAAGGGGGGAACAGGCTGCATAGTGCTTTATGTGGGGGGAACAGCCTGCATGGAGCATTATAAGGGGGGGACAGCCTGTATGGGGCATTATGTGGGGGGTAACAGCCTGCATGGAGTATTATAAGGGGGGGGGACAGCCTGTATGGGGCATTATGTGGGGGGTAACAGCCTGCATGGAGCATGATATGGGGCCAGTATCCTGTATGGAGCGTTATAAGGGGACCAGTATCCTGTATGGAGCATTATATGGGGGCCAGTATCCTGTATGGAGCTTTATAAGGGGACCAGTATCCTGTATGGAGCGTTATATGGGGGCCAGTATTCTGTATGGAGCCTTATATGGGTGCCAGTATTCCGTATGGAGCCTTATATGGAGACCAGTATTCCGTATGGAGCCTTATATGGGGGCCAGTATTCCGTATGAAGCCTTAAATGGGGGCCAGTATTCCGTATGGAGCCTTATATGGGGGCCAGTATTCCGTATGGAGCCTTATATGGGGGCCAGTATTCCGTATGGAGCCTTGTATGGGGGCTAGTATTCCGTATGGAGCCTTATATGGGGGCCAGTATTCCGTATGGAGCCTTATATGGGGGCCAGTATTCCATATGGAGCCTTATATGGGGGCCAGTATTCCGTATGGAGCCTTATATGGGGGCCAGTATTCCGTATGGGGCCTTATATGGGGGCCAGTATTCTGTATGTGTCCTTTTATGAGGGCCAGTATTCCGTATGGGGCCTTATATGGAGGCCAGTATTCCGTATGGGGCGTTATATGGGGGCCAGTATTCTGTGTGGAGCGATTCGCCGGTTTCTGAGCTATTGTGGAATTTACAATAGATATCGCTCATGTAATGTAAGAAGTGAAATCTTTGCATTGTACTATATATATATATATTTCTGTGCGGTATCTGTGCATCATGAATCGTGGTATGTGTTAAAGGGGCCCACTGAGACTCTTTCGCCCGGGGCCCAGAAAAACCTGGAGCCGGCCCTGGGTACAGCCCCATTGTTTGGATTGCTGAAGTTCTCAGCAATCAGACCCCAGAAACCAGCAAGCTGTCCTCTATCCCATGGATTTTTGGGAAAATAACCCTTTAAACATATCCAAAAATGTTAGTTCTTATGAATGAGGTCCGATAAGCGCCATCCTGTACAAACCACACAAGGATAACAGGTGGCTGGTTTACTTCACCCAGATTTTATCAAGGAAGACATGGATATGAATTTGTTTCTTGCTACATGGTTTGTCATTTTTATTTTATTTTGTATTATATTGATCATTCCTTTCTCATCATTTTTTAGACATCATCTAATATTCTTACATCTAGTATAGGATAATTAATTCACTCCTGGTCCTGATACAACTATTATATCTTATAGACATTGTAATTTCTTTTTTTTTTCTTTTCAGTTTCGGAAGGAATTATTTGCTCATTGTCAGATCATGTGAAATCCTTTGAACTCTGTTTTCCTTTATTGATCTGCAAATATTAATCTGAGTGAAAATAATGCAATGAAGGGAAATATTGATAGAGCTAAGTAAATTTAGATCACAGAAAACAGGAAGACTTTAGTTTATGGAAATTCCAAGATACATTGCTGCACATTACACAGCATTGATTATGTATTTTATTATATTGTCTAGGGGCGATTCCTTACAAAGATGTGGACTATTTATAATATATTTTAGCAAGTTTAATGTAGCACAATAAAAAGTAGCCATGGTTGCTTAATTAAATTATATTTTTTTCTACGTTGCCACTAGAAGGAGCTCAGTGCATATGTACTTATCTGTATAAATCCCTCAACAGTGAGCTCCACCTAGTGGTAGCTACAGGAACACAGAATGTCATTATTTAACTATATGGCTATGTTAATCATAGCAGGGGCTCTTTTAAATAAAACAGACTTGAATTATAGACACTGTTTTTAGACCTGATTCACCTGTGTAAACCTCTACAGCATGAAAATGTGACATGTGGCATGCCTCTAGCTGTATAAAATAGGTGCTATAGTTCCAAAACAGCTGGCATTCTGAAAGTTACAAATTGCTGATCTCTGGCATCTCAAACCACAAGTGTTTTAAAAGTTTTAATCCCTTTAATCTGATACAGTTGTAAAAGGCTGCGACTACTAACGGCGGGGGTAAGATTCCGTTTTGATACAGTGATGCCACTGACAGGACAGAGGAACTTCAAAAGAAAAACGGTGGTAAAACAATAACAAGATTTATTGTATCAAAACTCGCCCCTGTTTGTATGGGGAAGAAAAGTGAATAAAATGAACAGTAACATTTTTAATCCAACAACTCGTACAAAAGAATCGTGTTTTATTTTTCTTACCAGGAGAACAGCCACATATCCCTGGTCCCAGAAAGAGGATTTCTTCCCTTGGGCCAATAATGCCACCCCTCTCCCCTAAATGTGTCCGGACTTAAACAGGGCTAGTTCCTAAGGGGAAGCCGTAATATGTGTCTTTTCTCCTGGTTCACGATCTTAATACTATTCCCAATAAATAAACTTTCTGGGATCCCAATATGATCCAACTCAGCTGTACAGCTAGGCGTATTACAACCCAAGTTCACTTAACTGGTTCCCGACCGCCCACTGTAGATAAACGTCGGCGCTTGCTGGGCTCTGTGCAGCGCCGACGTTTAAAAACGGTGGGTGGTCTCGCAGCGCTCAGGACCCCCAGGGTCCTGCAAGCGCTGTGATTCTGGTGCAGAGCGTTAGCTCTTACAAGGTACATCGTCAGAACCTGATTAGATCAGGTCCCAGTGATGTTAACCCTTTTCTATGTTCTATATGCCGCGATCTATAGTGATCACGGCATATAGAAGATAGACAGAGGAGAGGGGGTCGTCCTACTTACCTCTCCAACGACCCCTGATACCTTCCAGGACCTGGGGTTGCTATGGCAGCTGGAGGTCACATGACCGCCTCCAGATCTGCCATATATGGTGTCCTGCCTGGCTCAGCCTGCAGCTGAAGCCAGGCAGGAGACTCTGACTGTGAAACAGTCAGTAAAAATCTCATGTAATGTAATACATGTCTATTACATTACATGAAATCAGTGATCAGAAAAATAAAAATTAATGTTCCATACAGGGACTACGTAAAAATGTAAAAAAAAATGTTTCTAAACTGTTAAAAAAAATCACAAAATAACTAAAAATAAATAAATAAAAACTGTCACACTAATTAACTCCTTCTGTGCACACCGTAATAAAAATAAATAAAAAACGGAGCAAAAAAATATGCTTTTTCATCATATCGCCAATCAAAAAGTGGAAAAAAATGCGATCAAAAAGGAAAATAGAAATAAAAATGGTACCGCTGAAAACGTTATCTTGTTCCACAAAAAAAAAGCCACCATACAGCTCCATCAGCCAAAAAATAAAAAAGTTATAGCGCTCAGAATAAAGCAATGCAAAAAAAATATTTTTTTCTATAAAATTGTTTTATTGTGTAAAAGTGGCAAAACATAAAAAAAAATACAGTAAGTGTAGTATCGCTGTAAACGTACTGACCCGAAGAATAATGCTGCCTAATCACTTTTACCACACGCAGAACGGCATAATAAAAACCCTCAAAAAAACATTCCTGAATTGTTGTTTTTTGTTAACTTTACCTCCCAAAAAACGGAATAGAAAGCGATCAAAAAATGTCACGTACCCAAAAATGGTACCAATAAAAATGTCAACTCGTCCCACAAAAAACAAGCTATCACATGACTCTGTCGGCCAAAATGTGGAAAAATTATAGCTCTCAAAATATGGCGATGCAAAAACTAGATTTTGCAAAAAAAAGCGTCTTTTAGTGTGTGACAGCTGTCAATCATAAAAACCCGATATAAATCTGGTATCTCTGTAATCGCACCGACCCGAAGAATAAAGTAATCTAATCAGTTATATCACACGAGGAACGGCGTAAAAAATAAATAAAACCAATTCTTCACCTGCTACTGATTTGCTTATTATGTCTCCCAAAGATCGCAGTAAGGCTCTGTTCACATTTATCCTGCGCTCTGCGCTAAGCGCTTACACCGGAGTTTCCGTGTAAATCTCTGAAATTCGGGATTCAGCCGGAACCCATGACGGAAGATTCCCTGTAATGAGGCATATATAGGCCACTGTGGATGCCATCTGGACTGTGATCCCACGGTGTCATTTGTTTTAGGGGTGCATAAAAGTGCAGTTGGCCACAGTTTTGCGCACTTCTGAAAAAAAGGACACCACTAAACAGAGGCCAGACGGAGTCCAGAGTAGCTCTGCTGCCTCATTACAGTGAATGGATCCCGCAGGGGTTTCATCTGAATTACATCACTTGGAAATTTAGATGGAAACCCCGATGTAAGTGCTCAGCCTAGAGCGCCGGATAAATGTTACGTAAAATGTTCCCAATAAAAGCTTCAACTCAGTCCTCAAAAAAAGCTAGACCCCACTCAGGTCCGTCATCTGTTAAAAATAAAAGGGACTTCCAAGTTACTGGTAGCAGAAAGGCTCTGGAAAAGCTAAATGGCCCTTGCCCCCCAAAAGAAATTCAGAAAATTTTGTGCTCCCAAATCCAAATACCTATTCTACAATAATTTGTTCTCCAATTGTCAAATAGCACTCCGTCCCCCCAGATCTCGCCGTATGGCTGAGCGGTACGATACAGCCACATATGGGGTATTGCCACTTTTAGAAGAAATTGTGTGACACATTTCGGCACCATTTTTACCCATTGCCCTGTGTGAAAATGTAAAATCTGAGGGTAAAACATTTTTTTGTGGTAAAAATATAATTATGCTTTTTTCACTGCCCAATGGTATAAATTTAAAAATTAAAAAATACTCACTACTTCCCTAGATGAATTCCTTGAGAGGTGTAGTTTACAAAATGGGGTCACTTGCGGGGGTTTCTGCTGTTTCGGCATGTCAGCGACTCTTCAAATGTGACATGGTGTCTGCCACCTATCCCAGTCAACATAGCGCTCCTTTCTCTTCCAAACCCTGCCGTACACCAAAACAGTGGTTTTCCCCCACATATGGGGTATCGGTGTACTCAGGATAAATTGCACAACAAATTTCATGGTGCAATTTATCCTGTTACCCTTATGATAATGCAAAATTAGGGAATGAAAAACATTTTTTGTGGGAAAAATGTGAAAATTTTATTTTTACGGCTCAATATTATAAACTTCTGTGAAGCAGCTGGGGGTGCAAGGTGCTCACCACACATCTAGATACGTTCCCTAAGGGGTCTAGTTTCCAAAATGGTGTCACTTGCGGGGGGTTTCCACTGTTTAGGCACATCAGGAGCTCTTCAAACGCAACATTGCGTCTGCTAATTATTCAGACAAATTTTACATTCAAAAAGTCTAATGGCGCTCCTTCCCTTTCAAACCCTGCCGTGCGCCCAAACAGTGGTTTGCCTCCACATATGGGGTATCAGTGTGTTCAGGAGAAATTGCACAACAAATTTCATGGTGCAATTTTTCCTATTACCCTTATAATAATGCAAAATTAAGGGATGAAAAACGTTTTTGTGGGAAAAATGTGAACATTTTATTTTTATAGCTCAATATTATAAACTTCTGTGAAGCACCTTGGGGTTCAAGGTGCTCACCACACATCTAGATAAGTTCCGTAAGGGGTCTAGTTTCCAAAATGGTGTCACTTGCGGGGGGTTTCCACTGTTTAGGCACATCAGGAGCTCTTCAAACGCAACATTGCGTCTGCTAATTATTCAGACAAATTTTACATTCAAAAAGTCTAATGGCGCTCCTTCCCTTGCGAACCCTGCAGTGCGCCCAAACAGTGGTTTTCCCTCACATATGGGGTATCAGCACGCTCAAGAGAAATTGTGCAAAAAAAATTGCGGTCCATTTTTTCCTGTTACCCCTGTGAAAATAAAAAAAATTGGGTCTAAAGAAACATTTTTGTGAAAAAAGTTAAATGTTAATTTTTTTCTTCCACATTCCAAAAATTCCTGTGAAGCACCTGAAGGGTTAATAAAGTTCTTGAATGTGGTTTTGAGCACCTTGAGGGGTGCAGTTTTTAGAATGGTGTCACTTTTGGGTATTTTCTGTCATAAAGACTCCTCAAAGTGACTTCAAATATGATGTGGTCCCTAAAAAAATGTTTTTGTAAATTTTGTTGGAAAAATGAGAAATCGCTGGTCAACTTTTAACCCTTATAGCTCCCTAACAAAAAAAAAATTTTGGTTCCAAAATGGTGCTGATGTAAAGTAGACATGTGGGAAATGTTATTTATTAACTATTTTGTGTGACATATCTCTCTGATTTAAGGGCATGAAAATTCAATTTTGAAAATTGCTAAATTTTCAAAATTTTCGCCAAATTTCCGATTTTTTCACAAATAAACGCAAGTTATATCGAATAAATTTTACCACTATCATGAAGTACAATATGTCATGAAAAAAGAGTCTCAGAATCAGGGGAATATGTTGAAGAGTTCCAGAGTATTTACTTCATAAAGTGACAGTGGTCAGAATTGAAAAAATTGGCCCGGTCACGAAGGCAAAAACAGGCTCTGGTGCGAAGTGGTTAACAAGAATAACATATAAAATAAACAACCATATTCAATTCCCTTTTACAAGAACACATATGATAGCAAATTCAATTGATTAGCATGCTCTGTGGGAAATTCAATCCAGACAGGTGGGTGCCTTGGGAGCTTCACCACGGACTGTGGCCTTTCTGAACTTTGTGCCCCGCTATCAACAGTCGTTGACAAGATGAGCACAGTTAGTGCCTCACTGTCACCATCCCATAGAGACTAGTCATTTAGATTGGTCTCAACACCTAGCTGACCCTAACTAACTCGTTGGACCGGTCAGGGAGAATTTAAAATAAGAAGAACATGAGGTACCTCATTCTTGTTTAAAACATAGGGTGCTTTACCCTCCGCGGGCGCAGTGTCACACTTCACAAGATGGCTGGCTCTTTTCAATGTTATCCCACTGTTACACTTCCCCTTGCTCTTCACCAAACAGTCATAGAGGATTATTGTCCCAGACGTCAAAAATCACAGGAGCACGTAACCGCTGCACTTCAAGGAGGAACCAGGTTCGCCTACTCTGGACCTTCCTTCTTTTCTCATCCACCAGGAGCTCTCAGATCACACGCGTCACGTCCCACCTCCGTCTCCCTGGCAGCTCAACCCCTCTCCACCAAACAAACTTTATCCATCCTCAGCTTGAGTGGCAGAGCAAAGATGCAATGAAAGTATTTTATAACTCAAACAGCAAAATTGCATTTTCACTGCACAGTTCGTCTATTATTTGCATCGCAGCATTCATAAAATTACTCAAGTATTGTTTTGTTAACACTTAATAAAATTTAGATCAACAGTGAGTGTCACTGACATCTAGTGGTCAGATGTCATCATTACAGGTGTGTCCTCCACTCATAGTCATCACCAACACACATATCTCTATACACTCCACCCCACTTATAATTAGTCCTGACCATCATTATTTGCACAAATTACAGTCAACACATACTGATCAGGATTATACCTCTTGGGGGGGAATACCAGCAGTGTCCCTCTTTGATCTCTGCAGATCAACCTCTGAGGAACAAGCGGGTATGTCAGGTGACACCACTACCTCCGGAGGAAATTCTGGACTTTCGGGGATTCTTAATTGGGTTCTCATTTCTATCTCAGGCTCATCAAAACAATCATACCAGATGTCGCCTGGTTGTGTCACCAATACCCCTGGGCTGGGCGGCCTTGGCATCTCACCCTGCAGTTCGGGAACAACTGACACACATCATTTCAACCAATTCCTATGCACCTTGAGACAAGGACTAACATTTCCCTCAGGGATAATCGTATACACACTGCCCTCCGAGGAGACTTTTTTCACAATATAAAGAATATTTTCCCACCGGTCAGCCAGTTTCCCTTCTGGTCGAGTAACTCAAACCAGAACTTGGTCCCCTTACTGAAATGTCTCCTCGGACACCATCCCACGGTCGTGATGGAGATGACTTTGTAATCGCTCCTTTGCCAGCTTATGTACCGCCTCCAGTTTACACTTATGGTCCCGCATCCACTCGTGCAGAGTTTGATACCTGAACTCTTCCGGCACTGAAAGGTTCAGTTCCGCGACTTCCCTTCCAGGTCTACCAAACATCATCATGTATGGAGTGAACCCAGTTGCATCGTGCACATGATTATTGTATGCCCACATTAACTCTGGTATCAACTCAGGCCAACAACTCTTTTGGTCTTGTTCTAGAGCTCTCAACATCTGCAACAGAGTTCAATTGAAACTTTCGCAAGCTCTATTGCCTTGTGGATGATTAGGGGTAGTCCGAGACTTCCCACGCCATACAACTGGAGTAACTCCGCTATAAGTTTACCTTAGAAACAGGCTCCCTGATCAGAGTGTACTCTCTTCGGGCAACCATACACTTGAATGAAGTGTTTGCAGATGGCTTGAACCGCGGTCTCCGCAGTTTGATGCTTAGTGGGTACCACCACAGCATATTTTGTGAAATGGTCTGTCATTACTAGACAAGACGTATGTCCACTCTTTGAGGGACCCACAGACAAATAGTCGATCATCAAAACTTCTAACGGGGCAGACGTTGCAATGGTTTGTACTGGAGCCCTCTCCTCACAGGATTTGTTGACTTCACAGGTACGATGCTGATTGCACACACGGCGAACCACCTCTTCTAAACCAGGAGTATAAACAAACCTATGTAGCCACTTGTAAGCTTTGTCCAGCCCAAAATGAGCACCCTGTACATGGGCCTACCGAGCCACCTCAGGGGCCAGGGACCTTGGAATCACCACTTGCCAGCGATGCCCTTATTCAGCATTAGCATATATCCAGCGATACAGAACTATGTCAGCTACAGCAAGCCGATCCCATTGTCGCAGTAATTTCTGACCCTGGGGCTTTAATTTGTTTCGCTCATCACCCTTAGGCCAAGAGTGATTATTCAGCCACTGCATGATCAAGGCCAATTCTAAATCTGCATATTGCACCTGGACCTGCATCTTGTCGGGTCCTACCTAGTAAAGTGCCCATTAGAGCATCCACCCAACTTGAGCGGGCTACATCTACGAATACAGGCAACCGTCTAAGAGCTGGTATTTTGGTATCTTCCAAATCCTCATCTGTTGCCATCTCTGGGGTTTTATGGGGTACCCTTGACAATGCATCATCATTCGCGTTCTCCCTCCCAAAGCGAAACCGGATTTGGTAATTGAATTTTGACATTCTGGCCATCCACCTCTGTTCTAACGCTCCTAGTTTGGCATTACCTAGGTGGGCAAGTGGATTATTGTCAGTCATTACCAGAACTTCTGAGCTTGCCAGGTAACCACCAAATTTTTCTGTCATGGCCCACACTAATTCCAGCATCTTCAATTTGAAAGAGCTATAATTTTCGTAATTTCTTTCTGCGTCTCTTAGAGACCGACTCGCATATGCAATAACTTGCTCGTGCCCATCTTGCTCTTGGGCTAGCACCGCCCCCAATCCATGTAGGCTGCCATCGGTATACAACCGTAAAGGACAATCAAAATGCGCATATGCCAACAGGGGTGCCTGAGTAAGGGTGTTAGGATCTGATCAAAGCCTCTTGCTGTCTCTCAGCCCATCGAAAAGGCCTAGTTTTAGGGCCCCAGCTAGTACCCCTCAATAACTCATTCAAAGGTTCAGCCAGCTTGGCAAAATTCTTCACAAACTGGTGATAACAACCAGCCAATACCAAGAAGGCTCGCAACTCCCTAACAGTCCCGGGGATAGGCCACTTTTCAATGGCTTCAATTTTACTCTCGTCTGGTCTCACTCCCTCAGCCGGCACAATATGACCAAGATATTCAATCTGTCTGCGGAACAGACGACACTTCTTGGGCTTAATTTTTAGCCCTGCATCCAGCAACTTTTGGAGTATTTGCCGAAGCTTCAGAAGATGATCTTCGAAAGTGTCTCTAAATATAATCACATCGTCAAAGTAAATCAGTACTGACTCAAAATTATATTCAGCCAGACAATACTCCATCAGTCACTGGAAAGTACCAGGGGCATTAGTCAAACCAAAATGCATCCGATTGAACTCATATAGGACCATAAGCAAGATGAATGCTGTCTTTGCCCTATTTTTGGCGGTTACTGGGACCTGCCAGTATCCACTAGCAAGACCCAGGGTAGAGAAGTATGTAGCCTTTCCTAATGCCGACAAAGACTCTCAATGCGAGGCAGAGGATAGGAATCTCTTACTGTGTGTGCATTCAACTTTCTATAATCAACACAGAAACGGAGAGTACCATCTTTTTTACGGACCAGTACCACCGGAGCTGCCCAAGGGCTCTGACTCAGATGAACAACCCCATTATCCAACATTTGAGATAACATGTTTTTCACCTCTTGGAACATTGTTGTAGGAATTTGACGGTACCTTTCCCGAACCAGCGGGGTGTCTCCAGTATTGATCTCAAGCTCAATCCAGTTAGTACTCCCAAAATCCTCATCTCCCCGAGAGAATGCTGATTGCAATTCCCACAAAATCGCATCCAGCTGTTTAATCTGCATGAGGGTGATCGAGGAACACTCCATCTCCATCAGCTCCAGGATTTTCCTACCATTCCATTCGGGAGTAGGTTTCTCCTTTGCTGCAAGCTGGCGTGCCACCATCCAGGTCATATGCCCACTCGTGTCAGGAGTGAACAAATTTCAGGGAACAGTTTCTTCATTACAAATATACATCTCAGCCAACTTTGTCCCAGCCAACGTGGTTATCTTGTGTTCCCGAAGATTCAGACATCTCACAGGCACATTCCCATCTTTCACTATGGCCACTGCGCGAGCAACAAGCGACCCACTCAGGTTCTCTGCCCTACATACAGGCTCTAGGACACCCTCTATGCCATTTAAGTTCCTGTCTGTTCCCACAGGCATCATCAGCACCTTTTCCTGGCCCGCCGTTAACTTAAAGTTCGCATCAGGAGGCACATACACTACCCCCACAGCTCTCCCCTTGGCAGCACTTTTTTTTATGCCATAGGTACGCACCATCTGCCGTAATACCCATTAGGTTTTTCTGTGAGGCGCAGCCCTCCTCCAATAACTAGGCCTTTCCCATTCAAACAACCGAGAATCAAGTTCTCTCAGAACATTCATTCCTAAGACCACTGGAAGGTCCGGTCTGGCCTGGGCTTTCACCAGCACCACCCCTTTGGTACCCAGTTCCTGTCCACACACTTTCACACTCATACAGACAACCCCTGTCACCGGGATCTCCTCATTATTAGCTGAAAAAAGATTAATCTTATGTCCAGACTCTGGTTTAACCAGTTGCCCAAAGTGTTCTTCGAAGCCCAAGGTGTTCTTCGAAGCAGCCCACTGGCTTGGTGGTTACTTCTGATCCCATATCTACCAGGCATATTACTGCCTTCTAGTGTTGAGCGAGCATGCTCGACACTGCTCGGTACTCGCCCGAGCATCTCACTACTCGGGATGTTCGGCGAGCACTGAGCATTTTCGTGTTACTCGGGCGGGAGCTCGGGTCTCCGCCCTGGATGTTTGGCGCTCTTTACAGAGCCAATGAACATGCAGGGATTGCCAGCCAGTCACTGTAATGCCGCAACCATGTTGGTTGAGGACATTACAGTGATTGGCTGGCCGCACAGCGTCACCTCGAGTATCTTTAACCGGGCGCCGCGATCTTGTACACAGTCGCTCCGGATCAGACAGTGTAGGGAGAGTGCTGCGGAGCTAGGGAGAGATTTATACTGCGAAATATGTAGTGTAAGGTCTCTAGAGCCTGCCAAATCAAACAAACAGTCCTTCTGAGGACTAATATCCATCCCAGATATCAGGCAGGCAGGCAGACTGTATAGGAGATGCAGTGGTTATAACAACAAACACTGCATTACAGGAAAAATCATGAACAATAAGACTGAACAAATACCCGTCTTATTAACCTTTTCGTATCCCCCCCCCCTAAAAAAAAATTGAGTGTGTCTGTGGTTGTTCAGACACAAATATATCTGTCTAAAAGAGTCTGGTGTAGGCCAGATAACTAGAACTGTGGTTTTGCAGTTCCACGGTTCAAATCTCTGTATTATTTACTTTTTTGCCTTTTTTCCATTAAAAAAAATCAGTTTGAGTGTCTCGCTGACTGCTCAGACACAAATATATCTGTTTAAAAGATTCTGGTGTAGGCCAGAGAAATAGAACTGTGGTTTTCCTCTCTCACGGTTCAAATCTGGGTGTAATCCACCTTTTTGCCTTTTTTGCATAAAAAAAACAGTTTGAGTGTCTCGCTGACTGTTCATACACAAATATATCTGTTTAAAAGATTTTGGTGTAGGCCAGAGAAATAGAACTGTGGTTTTCCTCTTCCACGGTTCTAATCTCCTTTTATTACCCTTTTGCCACTGATAGTGCGAGTGCAAGCTATTTTACTTCATTTACAATGGGAAATGCGCGTGGCAAGGGACGTGAAACTGGACGTTCTGGTGATGGTGCATGCAGAGGACGGGGCCGTGGCCAAGGTGAAAATGTGCCACAACCAACAGCCACATCTTCTCGCTCCCAGTTCTTGACCGAATTACCAGGGAAGTACACAACAACACCACTATTGCGAACTGATTAGTGTGAACAGGTTATTAATTGGATAGCAGATAATACTTCCAGTCACCTGGGCACCACCACCTCCGGTCTGTCTTCCACACGGTCAAGTGTTAGTAGCCGTGAGTCTCGACCGCATACTCCTCCTCACCCTAATGCTTCTTCCTCCCACCATGCCGAGTGTCGTCAGACAGCAACTGATCCCACAGTTGGACACTCTGAATCGCTGTTCACTGGTCCATTTCCAAATTTGGGCCCCTCGCCTGCTGCGCTTGAAGTGGTAGAAGAGGAGATCCCATGTACCGATGGCTAAATATTTGAACAGCCACGCCACAGGAAGGCGACACTGGCAATTAGTCACAAGAGGTGAACAATGACGAGACACAATTGCCAGGAAGTGAGGAGGAGGACCGTGGTGCGGAAGTGGAAGAGGAGGAGGTGGTGGATGATCTAGTAACTGACCCTACGTGGCAGGAGGACATACAGAGCGAGGCCAAAGGCACACAGGGGGAGGGAGGCAGAGTACCCCAACAGGCAGGAAGAAGCAGTGTGGTGGCCGCAGACAGAAGACTGGCAACCGTTCCCCGTAACACCAACACGAGGGACGTTGCCAATACAACCAGTAGGTCTTCCAGAGTCTGGAATTTTTTTAAAGACTCTGCTGATAACCCCAAAAAGGCCATTTGTACCACCTGCCAGGCCAGCATCAGCAGGGTTGACAAAGCTACCAGCCTGACAACCACCAGCATGATCAGGCACATGTCAGCAAAGCACCCGACTTTGTGGGGCGAACCCCAGCGTCCACGACCCGTGTCAGCGTGTGTCACTACTGCTTCTTCCACTGTTGTGCATGTAAGAGAACCCCCTGTTGTGCGTGCAAGGCAATCCCCTGTCCATACTGCATGCAAAAATGCCCCCTCCTCTCAGTCTTCACTTGTTATGGCAGTTTCTCAAGAAACAGTATCAACGTCCACGTCCACGTCCCACCGCAGGTTTCAATTGTCCATATCCCAGACCTTTGAATGAAAGCGCAAATTCGCAGCCAACGCCCCACAGGCCACAGTCCTAAATTCACACATTTCACGACTGCTTGCATTGGAAATGCTGCCTTAAAGGCTGGTGGAGACCGAATCCTTCCGCAACCTTATGGCGGTGGCCGTCCCTCGGTACTCGGTCCCCAGCCAACACTATTTTGCCCGGTGTGCCATCCCCGCACTACAAAAGCACGTGTCCCAAAACATCTGCCGTGCCCTCAACAACGCAGTTACCGGGAGAGTCCATCTGACAACGGACATGTTTACAAGTGCTTGTGGTCAAGGACGGTACATCTACCTGACGGCACAATGGGTAAACATAGTGGAAGCCGGGACCCAGTCGGACCTTGGGACGGAACACAACCTCCCCACACCGAGGATTGTGGGCCCTATATCAGTCAGAGTTGCCCCCACAGTGTACAGCTCCTGCGCATCATTGTCCTCCTCCTCCTCATGTTCAGCCTCCATCGCAGATATCACCACAATAGTTACAAGCTGGAAGCACTGCAGTACTGCCTCAGCTAAGCGGCAATAGGCTGTGCTGAAACTCATAAGCTTAGGTGATAAACCTCACACTGCTTGTGAGTTGTGGACAGGTGTGAAAGAGCAGGCAGATCTATGGCTGAGACCGCTGAACCTACATCCAGGCATGGTCATGTGCGACAATGGCCGTAACCTGGTGGCGGTTCTGAGGCGAGGCAAGATAACACATCTACCATGCCTGGCTCATGTGCTTATCCTCGTGGTTCAGCGGTTTCTTAAATCGCACCCCGAGTTGCCAGATCTGCTCGTCAAAGTACGCCACCTGTCAGCTCATTTTCGCAAGTCGGCTACAGCTTCCGCCGCCCTTGCTGTGTTGCAGCAGCGTTTGCAGCTTTCGGCACACTGACTGGTGTGTGATGTCCCCACACGTTGGAACTCTACCCTCCACATGTTACAAAGGATTTGTGAGCAGTAGAGAGCAGTTGTGGAGAACCAGCTGCAACAAGGCCTGCGATATTCAGGTCAGACTCCACACATAAGACTTCAGGAGTGGAACTGGATGTCTGACATATGTACCATACTGACAAACTTTGAGGAGTCCACCAAGATAGTGAGTGGCGATTATGCCATCATTAGCGTCAGCATCCCACTTGTCTGTCTTTCGCAACGTTCTCTGCAGAGAATAAAAGAGGAAGCATTGCAGCCAGAGTATGAAGAGATGGATCAAGAAGCTGTAGCGGACGATTACACACAGCCCAGCCTCATCTCATCCCAACATGCATTGGGGGACAATGAGGGAGAGGAGGATGAGGAAGAACAGGAGCTGGTATCATGCGCTGTAGATGGTAGTACCTGTACAACTGTCATACCGTCGGTTCAGCGTGGGTGGCCTGAGGACAGGGGGGAGGAGGAGGAGGAGAGCATGATCAGTCGTCATCTTGGTGAGGACACGGAAGTCATGCCCGTTACCAGTCTGGCACGCATGGCTGAGTTTATGTTAAGCTGCCTTAGCCGTAACTCTCGCGATGTCAAAATGTTGGGTGACAGTCATTACTGGTTGGTGACACTTTTATACCACCGCTACAAGGAGAACTTTCACTCTCTTGTTCCTAAGTGGAGAGGTCTACAAAAATGGGGCAGTACCAGAAGGCCCTTGCTGCAGAACTGTTAAAAAAAATTCCCATCCGAACACACTAGCGGCAGAGGTCACAGTTCATTGCCCAAACAAGGCGTACAGGCGAGAGAGACTCCAATCCAGCAGAGGCAGGAGAACACTGTCACTGTTCTTGGACAGCTTTCTGAGACTCGCCCAGCTTACAGGCCCTGAGGCGCAGGGTACTCTCACAAGGAGTGGAAAGTTTCAAAAGATGGTGAGGGAGTACCTTGCCGATCGTACCAGCATCCTCTGTGATTCTTCAGTGCCTTTTAATTATTGGGTATCCAAGCTTCACACTTGGAATGAACTCGCTCTGTACGCCTTGTAGGTTCTGGCCTGCCCTGCTGCTAGCATGTTATCGGAGCGTGTTTTTAGTGCCGCTGAGGGAACTATAACTGATAAGCGCACTCAGCCTCCACCACCACTATACCACCAGGGTGACCGTGGTCCGTGTTGCCAGCATTGCAAGTTCCTTCGTCCTAATTTTTGGCAGCTTTTGCTTGGAAGGCATAGGCAAAGACTATGGGAGACCCACTCCCCAATAATGGGAATAATGTTTTTAATATGCTGTACTGCATGGCTCTTGTAAGGGGCATAAATTCTCTTGGAAGACACCTCCACGTCTCTTCCAAGGGTCATTGATATTGTCTTTTTACTCCACTGGGACCTCCACGTCTCTTCAAAGGGGCATTAAAACCGTCTTGTTAAACAACTCTGAACTCCACGTCTCTTCCAAGGAGCATTAAAACCGTCTTTTTAAATCTCTCTGAACTCCACGTCTCTTCCAAGGGGCATTAAAACCATCTTGTTAAGCTACTGTGACCTCCACGTCTCTTCCAAGGAGCATTAAAACCGTCTTTTTAAATCTCTCTGAACTCCACGTCTCTTCCAAGGGGCATTAAAACCGTCTTGTTAAACCACTCTGAACTCCACCACTCTTCCAAGCGGCATTGATATTTTCTTTTTATTCCACTGGGACCTCCACGTCTCTTCCAAGGGGCATTAAAACCGTCTTGTAAAGCTACTGTGACCTCCACGTCTCTTCCAAGGGGCATTAAAACCGTCTTTTTAAAACTCTCTGAACTCCACGTCTCTTCCAAGGGGCATTAAAACCGTCTTGTTAAACCACTCTGAACTCCACCACTCTTCCAAGGGGCAATGATATTGTCTTATTATTCCACTGGGACCTCCACGTCTCTTCCAAGGGGCATTAAAACCATCTTGTAAAGCTACTGTGACCTCCACATCTCTTCCAAGGGGCATTAAAACCGTCTTTTTAAACCACTCTGAACTCCACGTCTCTTCCAAGGGGCATTAAAATCGTCTTGTTAAGCTACTGTGACCTCCACCTCTCTTCCAAGGGTCATTGATATTGTCTTGTTATTCCACTGGGACCTCCACGTCTCTTCCAAGGGGCATTAATACCGTCTTGTTAAACCACTCTGAACTCCACGTCTCTTCCAAGGAGCAATAAAACCGTCTTGTTAAGCTACTGTGACATCCACGTCTCTTCCAAGGGGCATTAAAACCGTCTTTTTAAACCACTCTTAACTCCACAGCTCTTCCAAGGGGCATTGAAATGATGTTTTTAATTACCTCTAACCTCCACGACTCTTCCAACGGGCATTGCATTTCCTCCTAATTTTAGTCAGCTTTTGCTTTTCAATGCATAGGCGAACACTAAGGGAGACCCATTCCCAATAATGGGTAGAAGGATTTTAGTGCGCTGTAATCCACGTCTGTTTCAAGGGACATTGCAGTTCCTCATAATTTTTGGAAAGCTTAGGCCAACAGTGTACAGGAGACCCAGTTGCTATAAATGGAAAAAACGGTTTAGTTAAGGCCCTCTGACCTCCATGTTACTTCCAAGGGGCATTGGAGTGCAAATTTTTGGTAGGTATTGCACTCACTGTATGCCCTATAACTGTGTAGCCAAACAGCTCCTTTTGGTACAGAAACATATTCTACAAGACATGTGTGGTTGACTGGCCTGACATTGATGTGAATGGTCCCTGCTCCTCCTGCTCTTTCTCCTTTGCCACCACCTAATCCATCATTCATCACCTGAAGCTTTGTTTTAACGGGAGACATAGAACTGGGATAGTAGCAGGAAAACATGCAGCAATCCTCGGAGGAGGTAGGATATGCGCCAAAACGCTGACCACGTCAGGCGTAGCCACTACTACATACATGCGCTTGCATTCCACGGATCAGAAAGCAAAGGAGATGGATGGCCTCATGATCATGAATAATTTACTCGTTGTGTAGGGGGCCGACCACTGCTGCTGTCTACCTTCTGAACTTTGTGTTGAAGCATGATTGACCCAGGACCCACAATCCTCTATGTCTGGAGGACATGTTGCATCCCAGTGTCCAACTGTGTCCCGGCTTCCACAATGTTAACCCAGTGTGAAGGCGTCAGTGAGATGGACCATCCCTGGCCACATTCACGTGTTCACGTGTTTGTGATTAGGCTGTCCTTCCCACTAAATGTACTGGGGAGGGCACAGGTAATGTTTTGGTATGCGCACTTGTGTATAAGGCGCACCGGGACAAATAGGGGCGGCAGGGGACCGAGAATGGACACCCAGCCGCCGGGCGGCTGGGGACTGAGTATGGATACCAGGCTGCCGACGCAGCCATGACGTGGTGACCAGATTCCGCCTCCACATGCCTAAAAGGCCCAATTTCAAGTGCAAGCAAGCAAGCAGTATGGTATTGCAGCCTGGGGGTGGGTGGGTGGCAGGCGGCATACTTGCACTTGCATTGCAAGGAATGGGGGGAGGTACAATTGAACACTGCCCTGGGACAAGGACTTGCACGGGGATAGTTGCAAGTCTGCACCTTCTGATGCGGCAAGGATCACTTTTGATGGGCACACTTTTAGAAAGAGACCTGGGTGTCAGAGACGCTTCCATGGTTCTTCCCCATGCTGTTCCCATGTCTTTTTAGCACTGTATGCATGTGTCACACAGCACATGGCCAGATAAGGTTATAAAATGTTAACATGACATTTCCCGGTGAATGCATTTGTCACGGTTGAAAGCAATACAAAAAGTGCAAAAACGCATAAAAAATGCTACAAGTGAACATAGCCCAAGGTGTGGAGGAGTATTTTTGTTTTTGGTTATTTATTTTACCTTATACAAAAGTCTTTACCCTGGAAAGGATGTTCCTTAACATATTTCACAGGAAAACAGTTTCAGTATCGTTTTTGAACGTTTTATTGTGAGCCCGTAAAAGTGGCTTAATACCTCTGACCACGTTGTTGACAGCAGTGACCTGGGGGTCAGAAATGCTTCCTGGGGCGATCCCCATGCTGTCCCCATGTCATTTGAGCACTGTAATTATCGTTTTGGGCACTTTTTAGGCTTTCTACAGACTGCCGGGGGTGCCGCCGCAAAAATTCTCGGGTCTCCCATAGACTAACATTGGGCTCATTGCTCGGGTCGAGCACCCAAGTATCACGGTGAGCTCGGCCCGAGCTTCGAGCACCCGAGCATTTTAGTGCTCGATCAACACTACTGCCTTCCCCTCTAGACTTTTTTTTTTATTTTTCCTTATATACTTTTTTTTAACACCGGGCCTTCCGCAATCAAGTCGGTTGGGCACTTAATGGACGGGGGATTTCTCCCTTGCCTCACTGTGTGCCCAACTACAGTGAGGGCTTTTCTTTTAACGAATCTGCTGTGTTTATTTGGCCCCGCCTTGGACAATCCCATCTCAAATGTCCTGGCTCCTGGCAGTTCCTGCAGCGCCTCAATCCCTGGGTCCGATACTCTGAGCCTCTGACACGGGCCCCTTCATTCCCCACCCGAGGGAGTCTCTCCTGCCCCCGTCTCTCCCATGGCAAATGTTCCGAAGGAGGTGAAGGTGCCTACATGCTCGGACCGAACCTCGGGTGGTCAATGGGAATTTCCCAAGCTGTCAATCAAGTCAGCTTTTCTTCCAACTGCTCAATTGACTTCTGCATGCTGAACATCTATTCCCATGTTCTCGGGATCCTGTCCTCTTCCTACCACTTGAACACAGTTATGAGAAGCATCCCCTCTCATTTCCATATTGCGAGCCATTGCCTCTTTCTGTATTTCCTCATAAGTTATATCAGGTTTCTTCCGCACTAGTGCGGACAGCTCACCCCGCAGTATGTCATTCTGTAATTCCTCCATAAAATGATCTCGCAAAGCATGATCTCTGTCTACAATAGTTTCTAATACCCATAAAGATTTCTTTCGGACGTCTCAATATAACTCCTCTAGTGCAATAGCATATTGCACCAAACTTTCCCTAGCCCTCTGAACGCGAGTGAACAGCTTAACCCTTAAGTGTCCAACGGTGGTTAAATGGTCAAAATAGCCTTCTATGACTACTATGATGTTATCCATCATCTTATGTTTCTGCTCTGGCTTCAATAATACGGCCTTCCTGGCATCCCTCTCCAGAGCATTAAGTGCCACCTCTACTTGTACATCAGCAGCGATTCTGTACAGGGCAATAGCACTTTTCAACCTCCCTATTCAATCTGGCAGCAGCATATTGTAACCATCGAACTTCATAAGATGGTTCAACTAAGCTCCATGGGGAGCCCTAAAGGTCAACACACCATCGTCCCCTTCCATGGCGACTACGCCAAAAATGTAAAAGGCCCCGACTACTAACGGCCAGGGTAATATTCCGTTTTGATACAGTGATGCCACTGACAGGACAGATGAGCTTCAAAAGAAAAATGGTGGTAAAACAATAACAAGATCTATTGTAACAAAACTCGCCCCTGTTTGTATGGGGAAGAAAAGTGAATAAAATAAACAGTAACATTTTTAATCCAACAACTCGTACAAAAGAATCGTGTTTTATTTTTCATACCAGGAGAACAGCTACATATCCCTGGTCCCAGTAAGGGGATTTATTCCCTTGGGCCAATAATGCCACCCCTCTCCCCTAAATGTGTCCGGACTTAAACAGGGCTAGTTACTAAGGGGAAGCCGTAATATGTGTCTTTTCTCCTGGTTCACAATGTTAATACTATTCCCAATCAATAAACTTTCTGGGATCCCAATATGATCCAACTCAGCTGTACAGCTAGGCGTATTACAACCCAAGTTCACCTAACAAGAATAACATATAAAATAAACAACTATATTCAATTCCCATTTACAAGAACACAGATGATAGCAAATTCATTTAATTAGCATTCTCTGTGGGAAATTCAATCCAGACAGGTGGGTGCCTTGGGAGTTTCATCACGGACTGTGGCCTTTCTGAACTTTGCACCGCGCTATCAACAGTCATTGACAAGATGAGCACAGTTCGTGCCTCACTGACACCGTCCCATAGAGACTGGTCATTTAGATTGGTCTCAATACCTAGCTGACCCTAACTAACTCGTTAGACTGGTCAGGGAGAATTTAAAATAAGAAGAACATGAGGTACCTCTTCCTTGTTTAAAATATAGGGTGCTTTACCCTCCGCGGGCGCCGTGTCACATTTCACAAGATGGCTGGCTCTTTTCAATGTTATCCCACTGTTGCACTTCCCCACGCTCTTCACCGAACAAAAATAGAGGATTATTGTCCCAGACGTCACCAATCACAGGAGCATGAAACCGCTGCACTTCAAGGGGGAACCAGGTTCGCGTACTCCGGACCTTCCTTCTTTTCTCATCCACCATGAGATCCCAGATCACACGTGTCACATCTCAGCTCTGTCTCCCTGGCAACCCAACCTTTCTCCACCAAACAAACTTTATCCATCCTCAGCTTGAGTGGCAGAGCAATGATGCAATGAAAGTATTTTATAACTCAAGCAGCAAAATTGCATTTTCACTGCACAGTACATCTATTATTTGCATCGCAGCATTCATAAAATTATTCAAGTATTATTTTGTTAACACTTAATAAAATTTAGATCAACAGTGAGTGTCACTGACATTTAGTGGTCAGATGTCATCGTTACAGGTGTGGCCTCCACTCACAGTCATCACCAACACACATATCTCTATACACCCTCTTACACAGTGTCAGGTTGCCTGTTGTCCTTCTTTGGATTGACCACTAGTGTCTGCTATTGTTCATCTTGATGATTGTGCTGCATTTCCACTCCTTACTACAGGAGGTTGCTGTTATGTTCTACTATGAAGCTTGACTAAGATGGCAGTATCTGAACATGTGGAAGCCATCTTGTTTCCTGTTCGGGCCTACATAAATCCACATGGAACATGCACTCATTGCTTGAGTGTTGTGTCTAGCTGTGTAGTCTAGTTCAGTCTCGAAAGCTAGTTATTCTGAGAACTATCTTATCCAGAGTGTTACCACTTCTCTCCGGATTGTTGCTACAACTCCCACTGCAACGTGCAAGTATCTATCAATGCCCGCTGTTTCCTGCTAGTGCTTCCCCGGCCATTGCGTTTCAATCATGCCATCAGTTTCGTAATTGTAATGAGGTTTGATCTTTTTTTTAAAAAAAAGAAGTTAGCTAGCAGTCTAAAAGGGAGCAACCTCTTTAAGTTTTCACCAAGGTTACCAATTTTGTATAATGGTGGAGCTATTACCATCCATATAATGGGGAAGGCATTTTTCCATCACCCCAGAACATTCCTTTTGATGAATCATCACTATCACATCAGTTGCGGTCAAACACCTGACACCCTACCACTCAACTGTTACCAGGTCATGAAGCCAAGGGAAATTCAGAAAGCTGGAAAACTAAACTCCATACTGTGATGCTGAGTCACTACTAAAGAGCAAGCCTTGAGAAAAGGTAGTCAGAAGGTCCGAGATGAAATACCAGGAGGGCTCGTAGTACAAAGGGTAAGTCAAAGGTATGGTCAGGAAACAGTCCAGGGGAAAATGCCAGAAGGTTACGTCAAAACCAGAGAATATAACCAATAGAAAGTCAGAGATCAAGTTCGGGATCAAATACCTGAAGTCAGAGAGCGTCAAAATCAGAAGGAATAATCCGCGAGAATTGTCACAACAGTTCCAAGGTCAAAAACAAGATCAGAAATCAGATACAGGACTAAGCGCACACACCTACTTAATGAAAAGTGACAACTGACAATCTGCAGCTCACAGCAAGCCAGCTAAAAACTTAGCAAATCATCTGAGGATGGGAGGCACCTGGGGAAACACCCCCAGACTAGACCAGATTGAGCAGCAGGGCTGTCAATCAAAATGCTGACAGCCCAGCAGGCTCCAGGATCAGATAGGATGACTGGACTGTCAAACCGACAGTCGAGCACGCTCCAGATTCCATAGGGCAGCTGAGCTGTCACTCACAGCACCCCCAGGTCACAAGTCAGTTATGAAACCATGACACATACAGTGCGGGAGAATGGCCACTACACAGTATACAAATCTGTGGTGGTCCAGCTCATCCACTGTATACTACCAATGGATGTGGAACCTGGCAAGAGATGACTATTGGTGTGGGGGGGGGTGGGGTTGGACTCCTTATGATCATATATTGATGACCTTTTCTATGGATAAGACATCAATATCTTAGTCTTAGTCTACCCCTGATATATTATTCAGAAAGGTCCAAAGTGGCTAAAATGTTCGGTACAAACTGGCAGCTTTAGTAACATGTTACATGGTATCCCCATTGCAAACCAGCAGACCTGTTGTACAGC
This sequence comes from Phyllobates terribilis, assembly GCF_046119375.1. NCBI lineage: Eukaryota > Metazoa > Chordata > Amphibia > Anura > Dendrobatidae > Phyllobates > Phyllobates terribilis. The sequence continues at coordinate 768,339,203 of NW_027362764.1, forward strand.
AAAGTTGACAGAAAACTTGAAGTTTCAGGCTATGGTGATGGCTAATTAAATATTTTAAGATATGTTATGCAAATAGTAGCAAAAACTATTTTAAATAATTTGCCTTATTTTCCAATGAACAGTCCATTTAGGGTGCAACTGGCATGAGATAGCAAGTGCTTGTACCTGTGCGATCCTTTTAGCTAGACCTACAGTATAAGTTGCTTGGTTGGTCCTCTTCAAACTATATGTGAGTGTCATTTCTAGAAAAGACCCATTTCCTTCTAGTGGCATCACTATATAGATCGGAACCATTGAATGAAATTTATTTAATCTAGAAGCCTTGCACTCATTACAAAGTAGTAAGAAAGCAGTGAAAAGCACCTTTGAGTCCCACTTTAAAGGAGTTTCTTCAACATCCATATTGGGAATATTGGAAAGTGCTAATAAAAGCAAGCAACTATGCAATTTACCTCTTATCAAAAATTCTCTCCAATCTCCACAGATTTTGAAATGTATTGTGTATTTTTGTTGCCTAGGTATCCAACCACCTCTATAGCCTATCAGTGGTGGCTGGTTTCCCAGCCAAGGAGTGTGTATTTGCAAAGCTGCCAGAAAACCTGCCTCTGCTATCAGCATTGGAGAGTGCACAGATCGGGTTAGAAGTGGAGATGAGCAAACCAGAACTTAAAAGTTTGGTGTTCATACCGGACACTGAGTGTCTGGTGCTAAAAGTTGAACATGAACTTCTCCCGGAAGTCTGTTTAAATGTTCGGAATTCCGTAAGTCCAGAAAAGAGAGAGAGAAAGAGAATGAATTTTCCTGCTCCAAAGTCCGGGTCCCCAATTTTTTCTATGGGGTTTGGATTCTGGTTCAAGTTTGGTTGCAGTTCTGGTTCCCGAACTGAAGTTTGGACTAAAGTTTGGGTCGGGTACCAGAACCCAAGCTTCCACGGGTCCGCTCATCCCTAGTTAGAAGCTCAATCATGCTGCCGACCTGAATTGTTTTTAGGAGCGCAAGAACCCCCGTGGCAAGCAATTGGTAAGTATGAGGAGCAATACACCCATGAAGACAGAAGAAGAAATCAACCTTTAAGGGACTAACACCAACCTATGTCTAAGCAATCAGATTTGATAGCACAACTGAAATCACAGTATCATATGTAAGTAGAATGAAAAGAACAACCGAAATATAAGAACCCTACCTGTTCATGGAAGTCTAGTCGGTTCTGGAAGAGTGTCAACTGCACTCAACCAAATAAATTGTCAGGTTGGCTGTCACATTATTGTAAGGGAAGCCTTGAGTAAAAATGGTGCCAACCAACTATAACTCATTATCATGTTACTGTAACATCTGTTCACGAGCCCTCCTCTATAAATTTACTATCAAACTGCTCTGTTTCTATAGAAACTACATAAGATCCACTCACTCACAAGACAATGACTTACTGTGTTTCTGTGCCTAATCACATTGACGCGGAGAACAAACTGATGTCTAGCGAAAATACATCTGGAGAAAAATATATCAAGCAAAACAATAATAGAATGAATAAAGAAACCCATAATATGTATTGTTAACATAATTCTAACGCTACATCCAAGATCAAAATATTATCTATTTTCCGGCAGATTCTTCCATCCTGTCTGTGATACTTTGGAGAGGATTCGCTAGCTAATTAAGTCAATGCGATTACAGCAGCCTCAGCACCGTCTCAAGTTGTTGCTTTTTTCTTATCGATGAGTGGAGGCAGAAGAGTAACAAATGTATCCGTACTTAGCCAGTCATCGTGACTGGTGATTGGGCTGAATCTGTACTGTATCTATACAATTGCATGAAAACAAGTTACAATTGATAAATTGATACAATTGAAGATACAATTGGTCTTTGAAGGAGGAAGATCTATAAAACGTGAGTACTATTAGTATCTACCGATGGTGTAAGTCATTACGATGGTGACGATGATGAGAACAAACTCTGGACAAATCCTACCAAAACACAGCACTCTCCAATCCTGGATTCTTTGCAATTAGAGCGGTTTTTATTGACAAAATATCAGTGAATGTCGACTTAATAGGATTCACTGCTGATTGTGACATATCGCAACGTTTTGGCTTCTCCAGAGACCTGATTTCACTGTCACTAAAAGATAAAGAAGTGTGTGTGTAAATAACTGGAGAAACAAGTCACACCGTAAACAAATGTAAAATAAGGTAGAAAACCATCAATTAAAAGGATACAATGAATCATACTACTACACTAATAATATCTCGTGAAGATACAAGAGACTTGATGAAATTATAATATATAATGTTATCTATACAGAAAATCCCAAAATATAATGAAAGAGTTATGATGAAAGCATTGATCTGCACAGATGCAGTAAAGGCTAAGGGGTCTATCCTTACAAGTTTTTACAGCAGTTTTCTGGAATAGTTGCAAAATTTTTGCGCAGTGTTAAGTTGCGCAAAAATGTTGCCTTGGTGTTTTAATGCCAGTTTCACTAAAGTAGATGGAGAATGGGTGGGCATGTTCATGGTGGTGCCTATCTACTGAATTTATCAAAAGAATCACTACTTTAGTGGCAAAACTTACACAAGAAATGTTACTCTAGTTCCTAACTTGAGTAGCATTTCCAGCAAGGTGCATAGAGGTGCACACCCCTGTGAAGATGCGCCAAATTCATTAAGTGGCATGCACCTCTTAATGAATTTGGAGCATCTCACCTCACTATGTCACTTAATTCAGACAAGTGTGTACAACACCAGACAAGGGGCACAATAAGATGGCCGTATAAATTGGACCGTGATCAGCAGTGCATGGATTGGCTGCATGACAGCTTCATGTATGCAACTGTCACATTCGGGATGGGAAAGCCACCGGCCAGTCTATGCACTGCGTTCTGATCTCAGTCAGTTTTACACATATGAATGAATTTATCAGTCTCTCACATTGATCTGGTTAAATTTTGTCCCTCTCTCCTTTACAAGGTTCCTTAAATTCAATGTTTTTATGCAGAACTCACTTAAGGGATTGTCCTCTACTTAGACAACCCATTCTCATACCTCATGTTTGGCCACATTTCAATAAGAACACCTATACTCACCTCTGGTGCCTGCGCTGTTCCAGCGGTGATTGTACTCATGTTCCCGGGGCTTACATATGGATTTGTCATGTGATCCCTGCGCCCAATCAGTGCTAGCATCACTGTCCCCGCTTTCAGACAAATTGAACATCAAGAGGAAATCAAAGAGCAGCCGTAGCCCTGACTTCCTGCTGATGTTTAATACATCTGCAGGTGGGGATAGTGAAGGTGGTGCTGATTGAGCGCAGGGCTCGCGTGACGTAACAACTAGTGTTGAGCCACCCCCGTAGTGTTCGAGTTCGGTTCGGTTCGTCGAACACCCGTGTGTTCGCCGAACTGTTCGTCGAACTGTTCGTCGAACACCTTCGAACACCGTTAAAACCAATGGCAGGCAAACAAAAACACATAGAAACACATAGAAAACACCTTCAAAGGTGTCCAAAAGCTGACAAACTGCTCAGAAGACACAACTAACACATGGAAAAGTGACAAGTACATATAGTCATGCGAAAAGAAAAGAGGTGGAGGAGTAAAAGGAGGGGGAGACACAGATATAGGCATGTCATGCCCTTCTAAAATCCAAAAAGTGAGAAGCCGAGACGGCCAGTCCGCTCCTGCCCGTGCCACCTCCGTGTCGCCGGGTTTGTGCCAGAGCCGCGGTGAACCCTGACGGCCAGCCCCCCTCTCCCAATACTGGTGCCTGTCCGCTGGTGGGTCGAGAGAGCCCCCCTGTGGTGGAGGCAGCTCTAAGCTTTTTAATTTAAATTGTCCCTCTAATTTGAATGAATACACTTTAAATCCATTTACAAGGATCTATTGGAGGGCAAGTCTCATGCCAGCAGCCGCGTAATTCCAGCTCCAGTAGCGTCCACTAAAGCTGCTGCAGTTAAAAAGCTTTTATAAGGATCGAGCTCGGCTGTCCACCGCAAGGCATCCTAGTGCCAGTCCCAGCCCCTATGCCTTGGGGTGCCTCCTGATGCTCTTCACTAAGTATCCCGTGGTCCCGAAGCATTTCCTTTGAAAAAATTAAGTGTCCAAACTACAGGTGGTGTAGCTTGCTTAACAGCCGGGATAATCCGCTGACTAGCAGACACTGCTACTAGGCACAAAGTATTTCCTGGGCTAGATGCAGTTAAAAATTTGTAAGTAGATACTCTCGTTGGATGCTGAGAAAGCATTCCATAGAGTCTCCTGGCACGCCATATATGATTCTCTTAAAAAGCTTGGGGTAGGGGTCTAGGGGACCCTTTTATAGCCAAAATCACGGCCCTGTATCACAATACGTCACCTAGGCTGAAGATAAATGGAACTGTAGCACCGAGGGCTCGGTTGCTACAGACGTATTGCACCTCACCCAGAGGTGTGATATCTCACTCTCAGATAAGGATGGAGTGTGGATCAGGACCCGACACCTGCATGCATTACACCACATTGCCGTGGGGCAGGGCGACCAATATGCCCCTGAGATGGGCACGACAGTCCCTGTCCCTGGCTGGAGTGGGGGGAGGGAACACTGAGGAAGGGGAACCCTGCAGTGCAGGAGCAGGGAGGAAGCAGTTCCTGGGTGCATTGAGAAGGGAGTATAAAAGGTGGGCACCATCTTAGTTCAGTGCAGAGAAGTCTGAGCAGAAGTGGCAGGGAGCAGGGGCTCTGCATGAGCTCTGCTCCGGAGGCGGGCCTAGTAACAGAGGCCCAGGCCTGCAAGAGGGAGAAGGAAGGAAGAGGAGCGGAGAAGGCTCCAGGAACGAGGAATGAAGGGATCCCAGGGGTGCGGACGGGCGAGTCGCCACCGCACGCCCGAATCCACCTGCGTGGAGGGGTCAGGCCAAAGGGGGAGACCGGTCCCCGAACTAGTGGAGGCAGGAAACGACCCTCAGCTAGAAACCGGAGGCTCTGACATTTTATGTGGCGCAGCCCCTTGCTCCACCCGCTAGGAAGGCACCACATAGGGTCAGGGAAACTGGCGCCAAGTTTACCAAGAGGAGGCCCGAGGCAGCCGGACAGAAGTGTTGGTAAGAAATGCCAGACAAAGGACACACAAAGGGGGTCCTGTGAAGCGCTCCAAAGTTATCTGGGAGTTGTCTGAGCCCCTCACCTGGTGAGCACAGTACGACGTGGGCAGCCGTTACCTGCAGACGTGGTCTGGATAATAAGAACTGTGAGTAAAGGCCCTGAACTGCATCACTGACTCCGTGTCGTTACTGCTGCTGCCCTGCACCATCACCCCCATCCTCCGCATACACTGCCCTGAGGCTATACTCCTCCCGTGGGGAGTTATGCTACGCTCTGCTGCACCCACAACACCAGCCTTAGTGGTCTGCCCTGTAGCGGCGGTTCACTCTGACCGCAATCCACGGGTGGCGTAGTCGGACATTTAAACATCAAAACCACATAAATAGTTCTGCCACTGGTTTGACCGCCCTGAGCCACGGAACCGGATCGCCGCCACGAAGACTACAACCACCAGCATCCACCAAAAAGGGTCCGGCTCCGGGTGTCCCAAGGCCCAGGGGGTACGTCAGAACATTTTCATCACCTTTCACAATCACCAATGGGACAAGGCAGGGATGTCCTCTGTCCCCTCTCTTATACATCCTAGTGACGGAGCACCTGCTCTCATCAATTCGCCATAACCCCAATATTAGGTGGATTGAGGTGGGAGGCACCGAGTACAAGTGCTCTCTATTTGCTGATGATGTCCTAGTATATATCACTCAATCACATATATCCATCCCTGCTGTTATGGCTGAAATAGATCACTTTGTTACATGGTAAAATTTTAAAATCAATGCAGCGAAGTCTGAGGCCCTCGATGTCTCCCTCCCTAAATCCATATAGGATTCCATCCAGTCCAACTTTCCCTTTGCCTGGCCCTCACAGGGTATCAAATACTTAGGAATTCCTATTCATAGAGACCTCTCCCATCTATGTTATCTTAATTTTGGGCCCTTTATTGAACAATTCCATACAGACCACGGTTGGCAAGTTAGAACTGTAAGATTCACTACGTGAACCACTGGTGTTTTGTGGAAAAGCACATGTACACTGCGTTCCAAATTATTATGCAAAAAGTGTTTAGGAGTGATAAGGGAAGAATTTGTTTGTTTGTCAGTTAAACTCATTGATGGTGATGTGTGTCAGGGCTCTTTATATCACTGTAAGCAATTGCAGACACCTGTGCTAATTAGTTTGGCAGGTGTGTCCAATGAAAGGCAAGACTACTTAAGAAGGCTCTCTCACATTATTAAGCAGCCTACATTTTCTGCCAAAATGGGAAAGAAAAAGGATGTGTCGGCTGCTGAGAAGCAACAAATTGTGGAGTGCTTAGGTCAAGGCATGACTACAATCAACATTGTGCGATGATCAGGATGAAGTGTCTTGGCAATCAAGAAGTATGTAGCTGATTCACAGTACACACGTGTGCGTGCTGATAAGGGCAAATTGAGGACTCTTTCCTACAGGCAATTACGTCAGGTTGAAAGAGCAGCGGCAAAAAGCCTTGTCATAGCAGCAGACAAGTTTTTGAAGCTGCTTGTGCCTCCAACGTCCCCCGAACAACAAGATGCAGGGTCCTTCAGAGGTTTGCAGCTGTGCATACGCCATCCTGTCGACCTCCTCTATCCACTTCACACAAGCAGAAATGGCTCCAGTGGGCCAAACATTACATGAAGACTGATTTCAAAACTGTTTTGTTCACGGATGAGTGCCGTGCAGCGCTCGATGGTCCAGATGAATGGAGTGGAGGATGGCTGGTTGATGGACACCCCACGCAAACACGGCTACAGCGCCAACAAGGAGGAGGTGGAGTAATGTTTTGGGCTGGAATCATGGGGAGAGAGATTGTCGGCCCCTTTAGGATCCCTGAAGGCGCTAAAGATGAACTCCATAATGTATGTGGATTTTCTCAAACAGCACTTCCTGCCATGGTTCAAGAAGAAGAACCGTGTATTTCACAGCAAGATCATTTTTCTGCATGATAATGCACCATCTCATGCTGCACATAAAACATCTGCATCTCTGGCTGATATGGGCATAAAAGGGGACAAACTTATGGTGTGACCCCCATGCTCCCCTGACCTCTACCCCATTCAGAACCTTTGGAGCATCATTAAAAGGAGTGTCTATGATGGCGGGAGGCAGTTCACATCTAAGCAACAGCTCTGGGAGGGTATTCTGTCCTCATGCAAAACAATTGAAGCAGAAACCATCCAAAACCTGACAAATTCAATGGACGAGAGAGTTCAGAAGCTCCTTTCGAACAAGGGGTCCTATGTGAAAATGTAACATCACCTAGAATAAAGTTTTGAGTTGAAAACTGTTTGATTTCAGTTTCTAACAACCTGCTAATGCTTATAATTTCAAAAATGACCATTTTTTTGGTCTTTATTAAAATGAAAAGGTTGATCGAAAAGTTTGGGGGATCTAAGAGTGTGGCAACCCAGTAGTCATGATTACTTCGAATTCTGACAATATGAGGGTCATGCTGCAGGTAGTGCAGCAAGAAGGCACTTATGTGTCTTGCGCATCTCGGAGCCCCAAAATTATTTTCCGGGCTAGATGCAGCTAAAAATTATTTTTAATTTTAAATCTGGTGAAGCTTATTATAGATGGCCTAATAGGATCAGTGCTGCACACTGCTACAAAGCCCAAATTATTTTCCAGTCAAGATACAGATAAACATGATTAGTAATTTGAAAGCTTAAAACGGTTGGTAGGGTGATTTTAACCAATCATCAAGCTTTTACTCTCCCCAGGATGACACAGGGGTAGAAAAGTCGTTTCGGATCCATGATTTGTTCATCTTTATGAACGTGAGTCTGTCTACATTATCAGTGGAGAGCCGCGTGCGCTTATCTGTCAGCACACCACCAGCAGCGCTGAACACACGTTCAGACAGAACGCTGGCTGCGGGGCATGACAAGATCTCCAAGGCGTAAGTGGCTAGCTCCGGCCATTTATCCAGATTGGAAGCCCAAAAAGAGCAAGGGTCCAGTGACACAGTCGTGGCTTCAATGTTTACTTGGAGATACTCCTGTACCATCGTCTCTAGGCGTTGACTATGTGTCAGACTTCTTGTCTCCTGTGGCCTTGCAAAGGATGGGCTAAAAAAGTGGTGAAATGATTCCGCAAAATTGATGTTACCAGCAGATACTGTGGTTCTGTTACGGTTTGAGTGCTGAACACTTGACGGTCCCACGGTTGGCAAGTTGGAACTGTGAGATTCACTACGTGCACCACTGGTATTTTGTGGAAAAGCACATGTAAGATTCTGCAACAGTCTCTGCTGATACTCCTGCATGCGTGCATCCCTTTCTATGGCAGGAATAATTTCTGCAAATTTACTTTTGTACCGGGGATCTAACAGTGTGGCAACCCAGTAGTCAGGATTATTTCTAATTCTCACAATTCGAGGGTCATGTTGCAGGTAGTGCAGCAAGAAGGCACTCATGTGTGTTGCGCATCCAGGAGCACCAAGTCCCTGTTGTGTTGGTGGCGAGGTAACAATCATGCTTCCTTCCTCTGTCCTCTCCCCCCAACCTCGCACAACAGAAATGTGATCAAGGTCTCCCTCATCTGATGAGTCTTCCATCAGTTCGTCCTCCACTTCTTCCTGGGCTCCTGCACCTTCCTCACTAGTTTGGCTGCTACCATGCGCCCTGGTAAAATCATCTCCCCCACCCTCACATGCTTGCCGCCCTGGTGCTGCCGACCGTCTGGACCTTGCAGATGTTAGCCCTTCCGCATACAACTCCTCCTCCTCTACTTCCTCCACCTCCTCTTGTGCCACCACCTGACTCCGAATTCTGTTTAACATGTGCTCCAGCATGTAAATCACCGGAATAGTCATGCTGATAATGGCATCGTCAGCACTAAACATCTTCGTCGCCATTTCAAAACTGTGCAGAAGGGTGCATAGGTCCCTGATCTGAGACCACTCCTCCAGCGTGATTTGCCCCACCTCTGAATCTCGTTGGCCCAGGCTATACGTCAGAACGTATTGCACCAGGGCTTGTCGGTGCTGCCACAGTCGCTGCAACATGTGCAGAGTTGAATTCCACCGGGTAGGCACATCGCATTTTAGCCGGTTGAGTGGCAGGCCCAACGACTTCTGTAGAGATGTAAGTCGCTGAGCTGCGGGATGCGAACGGCGGAAGTGAGCACACAGCGACCGTGCCTTCTGCAGAAGGCCATCTAGTCTGGGATAGTGGGCTAAAAATTGCTGGACAACCAGGTTCAACACGTGAGCCATACAAGGCACGTGTGTGACATTGCCCCGGCGAAGGGCCGCACCCAGGTTTGCAGCATTGTCGCACACGGCCTTCCCTGGTTTCAGGTCCAGTGGAGACAACCATTCATGAAATTGGTTCTCCAGAGCTGACCACAACTCCTCAGCTGTGTGACTCACATTTCCCAGACATTTCAATGTAAAAACCGCCTGATGACGTTGAGCCCTACTGCCAGCATAGTAAGGAGGTGTGCAGGATCCCTTCTGCGCAGTTAGAAAGCTTGTGGCATGACCAGACAGGCTTTGGGTGCAGGTGGAAGACCGAGAGGAGGTTGAGGAGGCAGAAGCAGTGGAGGAAAAATGACATAAAGAGGATTGACGCACAACTCGTGGGGACGGCAAGACTTGGACAGCAGCCCCTTGTCCTGCTGTCACCATAGTTACCCAGTGCCCAGTCAGCGACATGTAACGCCCCTGTCCATGCTTACTCGTCCAGGTGTCTGTGGTGAAATGCACCCTGTCACACACAGAGTTTCTCAAAGAAGCGGTGATGTTGTGTGCGACATGCTGGTGGAGCGCAGGCACACCTTTCTTTGAGAAGTAGTGCCGACTGGGCATCTGGTACTGGGGCACTGCGACGGACATAAGGTCTCGAAAATCCTCTGTGTCCACCAGGCGGAAAGGCAGCATTTCTGTAGCCAAGAGCTTGCAGATGGTGAAATTCAACCTCTTAGCTTTCTCATGGCTAGGAGGAAATGGTCTTTTACTTGTCCACATCTGAGGGACCGAGGGCTGGCTATTGTGCTTAGACGGGGTTGATAAGGGTGTCCCCGGCAAACTGCCGGTCTGTGAGGAAGATGCAGGCGGACATATTAGGTTGCCTTGATCCAAAGGTGGTGCTATCGATGTCGGACAGCGCTCAAGACCAGCTGGTGTTACCACCTCCAAAGAAAATGATGACCTGCCAATCACGCTGGCTGTTGCGGGTAAAGAGGTGGCAGGTCTGCGCCCCAAAAGAGGTGTGACTGCTGTCCCCCCAGTCACAGAGGATGAAGAGGCCGCGGATGCACAAGATATGGCAGACGGTGGTTGGCCCGGCCGGCTAGACCGCATTGTAGCACACTGAGCTTCCCACTGCAACTTATGCTTCATGTCCATGTGCCGGTTCATGCATGAAGTACTCAAACTATGTATTTTTTGGCCTCTACTTAGCTTTTGCTGACAAATGTTACAGATAACACGAGTTGGGTCATCTTTATCGATCTGAAAAAATGCCCAGGCTATGCAAGGCTTAGCACCCATGCGACCTGAAGAGCCACCACGACTTGTGGTGAGAGGCAGAGTTGTGTTTGAGGATGCATTTGTTGACGTGCTTCCAGTACTACGTCTCTGTCCAGGAAGGCGCAACCTGACCTCGTTGTCACTAGCATCTTCCTCCACCTCCTCTGCTGACCTCATCTCTTGGCTGACTGTGGGTTGACAGTAAGTGGGATCTCCGACCTCATCATCATCACCCTGTGCGTTATCACACCCGTCGTCCTCAGAGCCAACCTGTTCCTGCCCTGACAAAAAACTAAAGTTGTCGCTCCAATCAGGTATTTGAGTCTTATCATCGTCTTCCTCATTGTCTCCACCAACAGGAGTTACAGTTTGGGAATGAGGGTCTACATTATGGTCAGAACCTTCTGCGTCTGGTCCTGGATCCGACTCATAAAGATTCTGGGCATCAGTGCAGATCATTTCCTCGTCTGGATTCACAGAAGCGCTGGAGTCGACCTCTGATTCCCAGGCTATAGTATGAGTAAACAGCTCTGCAGACTCAACCATCTGTTCTACCTCATACTCAGACGGGCAGCTGGAGATTTGGGAGCTGTGAGGAAGCAAGTGCGATTTGGGTGACACCTTTGAGGACTGGAGTATTTGTGATGTTGAAGTTGATGTGGAGGAGAGCCCACTTAAAGGAGCACTTGATATCCGTTGAAGCACCTGCTGTTTTTGTGCCTCATCTGGAATTTGTAGCGATTGGCGTGGCCGTAAGAAAGGGATCTTATCACATTGTCCGCTAAAAGAAGTAGACATTTTAGTTTGGCTGGAAGATGGTCTTTCTTCTGCACCTACCCCACGGACACAACCTTTTTTCCCCTTCCCAACACGCCTATTCCCCTTTCCACCAGCAGCAGGCCTTTTTCCACTCATTTTGGTGGTTAACTAATTCACAACTCTGGAGTTGTTTGCACAAAAAACAATGGATGGTAACCGAGCAGAGCTGAGTGGCCAAACTGTGGTATTAGGCCAAAACTATTGGCTGGGTTAGATGCAGAAAAAAATTATTTTTAATTTGCAACCTGATGGAGGTCAGTATAGATGGACTAATAGACCAAGTCCCACACACCGCTAGAAGCCCAAATATTTTTTCAGAGCTAGATGCAGAAATTTTTTTTATTCAATTTGCAACCTGATGGAGGTCAGTATAGATGGACTAATAGACCAAGTCCCACACACTGCTAGAAGCCCAAATATTTTTTCAGAGCTAGATGCAGAAAAAAATTATTTTTAATTTGCAACCTGATGGAGGTCAGTATAGATGGACTAATAGACCAAGTCCCACACACCGCTAGAAGCCCAAATATTTTTTCAGAGGTAGATGCAGAAAAAAATTATTTTTAATTTGCAACCTGATGGAGGTCAGTATAGATGGACTAATAGACCAAGTCCCACACACCGCTAGAATCCCAAATATTTTTTCAGAGCTAGATGCAGAAAAAAATTATATTCAATTTGCAACCTGCTGGAGGTCAGTATAGAAGGACTAATAGAACAAGTCCCACACACTGCTAGAAGCCCAAATATTTTTTCAGAGCTAAATGAAGAAAAAAATTATTTTTAATTTGCAACCTGATGGAGGTCAGTATAGATGGACTAATAGACCAAGTCCCACACACTGCTAGAAGCCCAAATATTTTTTCAGAGCTAGATGCAGAAAAAAAATATTTTTAATTTGCAACCTGATGGAGGTCAGTATAGATGGACTAATAGACCAAGTCCCACACACTGCTAGAAGCCCAAATATTTTTTCAGAGCTAGATGCAGAAAAAAATTATTTTTAATTTGCAACCTGATGGAGGTCAGTATAGATGGACTAATAGACCAAGTCCCACACACTGCTAGAAGCCCAAATATTTTTTCAGAGCTAGATGCAGAAAAAAATTATATTCAATTTGCAACCTGCTGGACGTCAGTATAGAAGGACTAATAGAACAAGTCCCACACACTGCTAGAAGCCCAAATATTTTTTCAGAGCTAAATGAAGAAAAAAATTATTTTTAATTTGCAACCTGATGGAGGTCAGTATAGATGGACTAATAGACCAAGTCCCACACACTGCTAGAAGCCCAAATATTTTTTCAGAGCTAGATGCAGAAAAAAATTATTTTTAATTTGCAACCTGATGGAGGTCAGTATAGATGGACTAATAGACCAAGTCCCACACACCGCTAGAAGCCCAAATATTTTTTCAGAGCTAGATGCAGAAAATTTTTTTATTCAATTTGCAACCTGATGGAGGTCAGTATAGATGGCTTGGTCTTATAGGGCAAGGACATGTGACATACACTGCCAATCACACATGCCCTTGCTTGTGTGAAAAAAAGCACTTCGCTCCGTGTGTGCGCTGCTGATAGGCTGACAGATTGCACCTCCCCACTGCAAATGCGGGAAAGAGAAAAAAAAATGGAGATCTTCATTGTTCCTGCAGAGATCCATCCCCTGCCCCTCCCCCCGCCCCGCTGTACACTCAAACTGCGTATTAACATTAATTTTCATCATTACTGAGAAAAAATCCAGTTATGATTTTGGTGCACGAACAGTTATCGAACATAACCTCGAACAGCCGAATTTTTCTCAAATTGTTCGTGTTCGCCGACCGGCTCGAACACCGCCCAAAACAGCTCGAATTTGAGATTGGCGAACAGTTCGAGTAGAACAACGCTCATCTCTAGTAACAACCTCACGTGAGCCCTGGAACCGCGAGTGCCAACACCGCTGAAACAATGCCGACATGAAGGTAAGTATAGGTGTTTTTATTTTAATGGGGACAAATACGAGAAAATGAGAAGGGGATGTCCAAGTAGTGGACAACCCCTTTTACGTCCCACCCAAGCATTTATGTTGGGTTGAGGTGTGATTGGGCCACTGCATTTTCTTGTTTCTTTCCTTTTTCAGGTATTTTGATGCAGATTTGCTACTGTGATTGGGATCACTGTCCTGTTACAAGACCTAGTTTCAGTCAGGCTTTTGTTTTAGATAGGTGGACTCACATTTAACTCTAGAATACTTTGGCATACAGAGGAGTTCATGGTTCACTCAATGACTGCAAAGTTTCCAGGTCCTGTGGATGAAAAACAAGCTAAACCATCGCCCATCCATCACCATGCTTCACAGTTGGTATGAGGCATTTTTGCTAATACACTGTATTTGGTTTTCACTACATATGGTATAGGGAATTTTAGCCAAACATCGTACTTTAATCTGGTCTTTCCAGAGTACATTTTTTAAGAAACCTTGGGTATGGTTCAGACTCAACTTTTTAAACTTTAGCAAAGCTGCCATGTTCTTTTTAGAAAACAGAAACTTTTTCCTGGCAGCCATTCCAAACAAGCAATACTTGTTCAGTTGTACTATGGTGAACTTGAATGTTTAAATCTGAGGCTTTTAGAGTCTGAGCTGTACATCTTGGCTTTTTTTTACAGATTCCCTAAGCATGGCACAATCTGACCTTATGGTGAATTTGCAGTGACGTTTACTCCAAGGAAGATTATCAACTGTCTTGAATGTTTTCCCCTTGTGGATACATTTTCATAGGGCTCATGCAGACATTGAGTTTTTCTTTCACAAAAAAAAGAAAAACTTACCAAGTTTCATGAATTATCTTCATCTACGTTTCATTCGATTTTCATCAGAGTTGATTTCACTGAGAAAGCAAAAGAAAGTTTCTTCACTTTCTCCTATCGTTCAGTCACTGGATAATGGACTGCACACAGGTAGCATCTGAATGCTGCCACAATTTTTCACCAACCCATAGACTTGCATTGCTGATTTTGATTGGACACTTGGATCAATATTGGACATGTCTCCATGATTTGACATGGACCACTAGGTCCAAGGAAAAAATTGGCTAAGTGAACAGCCCCATAGAGTATCATAGGTATGATTGTATCCATGAAAAAAATGGATAGCACTCATATTTGAAAAACTGACGTGTAAATGATGGACTTTGTAAATTGAAGGAAAGCAATTTATTATTTCTACAAAATCAGTGCAAATGTCTTTTCACCTTGACATTGTGTAAACATACACCTGATTGCTTTAGACCAGCAAAGTGCCAAAACTTCTGCTTTTATAGAAGTGATCACAATTGCTTATGACCAATTAATAAAAGACATTTGATAAGCAGCTCCTGGCTGCTACTTACCATCTTAATTCCTATGGAAACAGTAGGGCTGTATTTAGTTTTTCTTATTGCTTCTGCATTTCTGCTTCATTTTTGACAGTGTAATTTGCCATGTGCTGTTGTATATCTGGAATTATATATAGAATTTCAAGACCCTCCAGAGACCAAATGTTATTTTTAATTATATTCTGACATATAAAACTATAGAATTAAAAAAAAGTGTGCTAAGTTTTTCTCCCGTCTGTATACCGTATATACTCATGTATAAGCAGACTTTTTCAGCACATTTTGTAGGCTGACAAAGCCCCCCCTCGGCTTATACTCGAGTATATAATTACTGTATATGTATATATACTGTATGGCTGCTGCAACTACCATGTGTGCCCGCTGCTAAAGTGAACGAATATTCACTCTTCTCCATGCCCATGGGAGTAGAGAAGAGTGAATATTCATTTTATTTACTAGCGCACACGGTAGCCGCAGCTGACGGCTTCCTGTTGCGGCTCAGCGATCCTCTGTACCCGCTATTAGAGAGTATGAATATTCATTCTTCTCCACTCCCATGGGCATGGAGAAGAGTGAATATTCATTTTCTTTAGTAGCGGGCACAGAGGATCACTCAGCCGCAGCAGGAAGCTGGCGGCTGCGGCTACAGTATGCACTATTAAAAAAAATTAATATTCACTCTTCTCCACTCCCATGGGCACCAAGTTCCCCCCAATTGATGGGACCCATAGCAGCCACGTGGTCTGCCGCCATTGCCGGTACACAACTGCTTTCAGACATTACACAATACCAATGTAACAATCATATGTAGAAGTGCTGCCTAAATATTTCAAATATGCAGAAATTATCATCCATGGGCAACTATACACAAAATTACACTGCAAAAAAATAAATTGCACTATGTAAATTTCTGTTGAATGAAACAGTCGAATCATTCAAATGCAGCACAATAGCTCTCAGCTCTCCATAAAACATAATCTCTCCAACAGATCAAATCTGACACAGCCAAGGAGTACTGAACTTGAGGCGGTCAAGAATAAAAATCCACACAATTCCCAAACTGAGCAGCAATTCAAGAAAAATTGAGATTTTTAACTAGATATTCAAAGCTCTCTGTCTGGGACCACTTTGTTCTGCTGTAATCTAAGTGAGGATCTAAATTGCTTGGTAGGTGAAGTGTAAGGTACCGTATCTCTCCTCAAAACAAAAGTAGGAAGGAAGAAAGATAAAATGAAGGAAAGAAGAAAGATAGAAAGAATGGAAGAAAAACGTCTGAAGCAAGACAGATGGAAAGAAAGAAAGAGAACGAGAAAATGAAAGAAAAAGAAAGAAGGAAAGACAAAAATAGTAAGAAGGAAAGAAGAAACATGGAAAGAGAGAAAGAAAGAAGGAAAGACAAAAATAGTAAGACGGAAAGAAGAAACATGGAAAGAGAGAAAGAAAGAAGGAAAGACAAAAATAGTAAGACGGAAAGAAGAAACATGGAAAGAGAGAAAGAAAGAAGGAAAGAAAGAAAGAAAGAATGAAAAAGGAAAGAAAAACATAGTAGGAAAGAAGGAAGAAAGAAGTAAAAAAAGAAAGAAGGAAAGAAGAAAAGACAGAAAGAAAAAAGACCTAGAAAGAAGGAAGGAAAAAAAATAGTAAGAGGGAAAGAAGAAAGATGGGAAGACGGTAAGATAGTTTGATTAAATAAAGAGAGAGAGAAGAAAGAAAGAAAGAAAGAAAGAAAGAAAGAAAGAAAGAAAGAATAAGAGAAAGAAAGGTTGTACACACCAGTTTTAAGGAGCAAGGTTGTTAGGAATAAGGTGTGCCTAATTCATAAGGTGACGCAAGCCACTTAATGAATTAAGCGCATCTTACAAGTGCCGTGCGTCTCGGTCAGAGATGTACTCCAGTCGTGGGACTGGAGTATATTTCTGGAGCAGGTTACATTACTAAAGTGGAGCAACTTTTCATTAATTTGACGGGTTGGTGTAAATCGACGATAATGGCCTGAAAATGCCAAAAGTTGTAGTATTTGTACGCAACTTCCAAGTGCACAAAAATATTGCCTCTCCATAATTCTGTCATTTTAAAGGGGTTGTTCAGCTTTAGGGAAAATTTCATTTTGCTTACCTAAATGCATGTAATTAGGGCTAAAAATCATTTTTGCAATTGTGTTTTAAGAGCACATTTTTCATAGTCTGCCTTCCATAGCCGCTGTATTACACTGTCTATTGCTGGCTGAAGAACGAGTTAACTGAGATTCCGACAGTTAGGACTCTCTTACAGTCTAACTATGAGACTAACTCTTTTATCTTTTTTTTTCTGCACTTTTTTCGACTGATTTATGACCACAGAACCACAGACCACATCAAAGTTGAACGTGCAAGTGATATGATAGCCTGTAAAAAAAAAAAAAACTATGGAAAATTTTTAATGGAGAGTGGAGACCAATTGCAAAAATGATTTTTTTAGCCCTAATTGTTCCCAATCGTGGACTATATCTTTATGGAATAGGCCCCAAAGACTTAAAAAAGATTAACAACCTAAAACGTAGGGCAACCCATATAACAAATACATACTAAAGCCACAAAAAAAGTTGCAAATTATTCTCGAAAACTCGAAAAACAGCAATGATGAATTGGGGTCTTTGTCTACGAAGAGGATTTATAGTTCTGCATCACAAAAAAAACATAAAAGCACCCAGAAAACAATGGAAAAACATGGCGAGAACGGTGCCTAATACTGACACAGCAGAGCTGAGTTTGCCATTTAACACAAAATGAGGATAAGTCACAATGTTATTTACTGATTTTCATAGGACCAAGCTACTTTGCAATTCTTCTAATGACTGGATGCCTCACCATAAATAGAGCTAACGATGGAGTAAGGGAAGAGCCGAATTCATTACATTTTAATGTATTTAATGATCGCTCAATTATTCAAATGCCCTGATTAATTATTTCTCCGACCATAAAGCCGCACACCCATTTTCAATTTTAATTGCGGAAGGAACCAGCATTGTAAATAGTAATCCCACTCCGCAACATAAATCACCATGACACACTATAGACTCGCTGAGAAATATCCATCAAGCCAGACACTGGCAAAGTAATTAACATCAAACAAAGGAAAAGAAAAAGAATAAGAGGAAAATGTGTCGGAGTCTAGAGGTTTCCGAGAAGACTTTCGAAACAATAGGTTTTCTTTTCTCTCTTATTTGTTTGCTACTTTGTGTTTGTAGCTTATCTGGAACAATAGGATGTTACATGTATATTTCTACTTGAGAAGTAACCTGCTGCTTTTTGGAAGATAAATGACACATGCGGCCCCTCATCCTCCGATCATTTATCTACCGCACAAGTTTAAAAATCTGGTTGCAAGATTTTATTTTTTTCTCCCTGGTGGACAATATATTAACATGTATAACTGATGAGCTTTAATTGTGTTTTAGAACTACTCAAAAACTAGGTCACAGTCTATGCTAAATGGAATTATGGGTGAAGGAAAAACAATGGTAAATGTTATATATTAGATTATGAGTTCTAGATAGTAATGTAGTTACCATAATTGATGTGATGATTCATGGAATTTGGATGTTGATTCCTAAAAGTCCACGCTTCATATTATGACTCTATTCTCTTCCATTAAATAGCCTATTGTAAACATATACCCCCCAGAGGGATACAATCTGCATAGTATGGTGCAACATGGGTTCTTTGCACACATCATATAAACTCCATGCACATGTTTTTTGCTGCATGAAGGATCTTTAGCCTCTCAACGAAGCCATGTGTTACACGCACGCCGCTAGGTTCAGATAGGGCGAGACGGGTTTCATGAATTCTTTGGAATCCTGGGGGAAGCATTACTCAGGGCTACCATAGGCTTCATCTTCTCTCAGGCACACGATAGATTCAATTGCTGACCAGACACATCTGACAAGAGTCTTTTTCAACAGTTTAACAGTGGAATTTAATCTGAAGCACGGTCAGTGCAATTCAGGGATATTGCAGAAACAATCTTCATTACAGTACAGTCTGAGTTTCTTGAGCAACCGGCTCCAGTAACAATACAGTAATTTCTTCACAAGGCACAATATTACAGTCTCTAGAGTAGCATAATTCAGCATATATTAGATCTCTTAGCAGCACACTTCTATGCATACACAACCACAGGCTTTTCCTTCACAAGGACACAATAGTACACAGCATTTTTTATCCTGCATGGAGATGGAGGTGCGGAGGGTTTGATGAGGGAGATGATCCCTGTGACACAATTCCTTCCAGTCCTTATATTCCTGCCTAATAATACTCTGCAGTGTTAGTTCAGGGAGTTTATCAGACCTATGTTTAGTTTCTCTCTTGATCTGAATCCTGTTCAGTTGCCTTCTGTCAGATCCAGATAACACACTACCTTTCTTTTCGGCTTCAGCCAGACTACAGTAACAAGTACCCCATAATCCCCCAGGGGGTCTGCTAAAACACTCCCTGTCTTCTGTGACTTTGTTAACTCCTCTAGTTGCTGGATGCTTCTGAAGCACAACACTTCCTGTCTCCTGTGCTTGTGTTATTTGTAACAGTTGCTGGAAGCTTTTGAAGCAACAGCAGTAGTTCTGCATGTCACACATGGTGCCTACATCCATCATGAGTGAGGCTTACTTCTGTTGCAGATTTAAGCTTTCAGCAGAATCATGAGACATTCATTCATTGCTGAAGAATAAATGATTTTAGTTGGGGAATGCAACAACCATTCTGTTCATCATCACAACATTAAGGATTACAAGAGATAATTTACACTAATAAGAGAGGTCATACAGTATGGTTTAGAGAGGAATCACACAAACGTCAACAAGCTGTAAGGGCTCCATCACTAGTCAGTGAATTTTTTGGTTTGCAAAAATGGTCCAAGTGTCAGCATCGTTTTGATTAGCGTGTCATCAGAGATTGGTCAGTGTCAGGTTTTTGTTTTTTACCGTCAGAGTACCATCTGTTTCTCTCAGATGAAAATAAAAATATGATGGAGGTTTCTCAAGTTTCTCCAATCAGTCTGTAAAAAATAGATAGCATACAGGTGGCATCCAAGGGCTCTCTGATTTTTTCACAGACCCGTAGACACTGGGATGACTTCTCACTTGGACCCATAGAAACATCATATCAATGTGAATATGCCGTAGTCCATCACTCTCTCTTCACCCCCTGCTCATCGCTTCCAAGTCACAGTGAATGGAATAAAGGACTATTTTTTTTAGTCGTGTGTGCCACTTTTTCTTTTACTGTTTAAGAAGTTCTGCCCTACCTGCACAATCCTAGCAGGGGAGAGGCTTTCCTTCTAAGATTTACAATATTGCTGATTTACAAGACTCAGAAAAGCACTACTCTCTCTTCTTTTTTCCGTGTAGCAATTAAATTCTAATGTTAATGATCCATCATTTACATTACTTGTGTAAGGTGAATGGGTTGAGGAACTGAATGATATGTCCAAAAATTCTGGTCGTCAAACATGAAATTTTTGAGGCAAGAGAGAAAATTCTGTATAATTTTCAGAAATTGCATAATGTAGATGGTGGATTGTTTGCTTGTTCAAGGATTTCACAGACAAAAAGGAGAAGCAAAAATTCAAGTCCATGTTCCAAGGTGATAGGCTTACATGAGTACGATAATTTTTTTTAATTGAAAATCACACCATCAGAGGGCTTTAAGGGAAACAATATTACTGTGATAGGGGCATTATCCTAACTGTATGGGGCTAAGGGGGCATTATTATTACTTTTTGGACAAAGGGAGCATTATTATTATTGTAAGCAGGCATTAATAGTATTATATGGGGTAAAGAGGGTATTCTGCCACTTGATGTATGTAGGTGAGATGTGTCTGAGGGATGTGAGCACAGATCTTTGTACAAGTCAAGTAATTGAAGACAGGTTTCTCGCTATCCCCACCTCTATAGCCTGAGCAGCTGCACGTGGATGATCCAGGAAGGAAGATTCAGTGAATGAATTTTTAGGTCGTTTATTCACAGTACCTTGACAAATGATGATGTTGAAATGTCAGAAAAGATGAAGGGATGAGGTAGAAGATGGAGGTTGGAGGATAGAGGTAACAGGAGAATCCTCTCTCCAGCTCTGATTCACATTTCGGCCAAGATAACACTGACCAGAAAGAAAGGAAGTGAAGAAAAAGATAGGAGTTATAGAGAAAGAGAGAGAGGCATGATGGGAAATTACATCAGCAATACATGAGAACTTATTATAAAAGTGGCCAGTAGATGGCAGCAAAGGAGAACAAACATTGTATAACCAGTATAACACTACAGAATGAATAAGTGTTCTGTCTTCTTACATGTTCACATGGTGTGCAATCTGACTTGCACAATAAACCTCTTCTGTCTTCAAAAATAAGCAGAAAGTTCTCTCTAGTCTAACTTGTTTATTTGTCAAAAGATGGATGTATAGAATTGCAATGTATGTGGTTATACAGATATACTTTATCTGGGATAATGTAGTTCAAGTAAGGTAATGCAAGGAACAAGACACATACATATGTCTGGAGAAATTTTCTATGAAAAGGACCTTTACCCAGCATGCACTGGTCCCTCCCACAATGCAACTGACTGCTTTACAGAAAAACAAAATTTAATACAATTAAATGTCACCAGATGGTACTATTACCACATTTGTCATCAATAACAGAGTATAACAACTTATTAAAGTGACAACAGTAATTTAACCTTGTCTTTTGCCCTAGTGAGCAGAACAGTAATACATTATACAGTATATTTTATAGCTGTATGTGTAATGTAGGTGTCTGGATGAAGCGCACATGAGACCACGAGGTGGAAACTGTCAGGGATTGATATAAACAATTTATATACAGCAGTAACTTTAAACAATTAGTGTTAGTAACAAAGAAAATCAACAGTAGAACTAATGACAGTAAACTTGAAATAGCAAAGAAAGTCTTTCACTAATTAACGGTAATGTTCTTTTTATTATTAGTATTATTATTTATTTATATAGCACCATTGATTCCATGGTGCTGTACATAAGAAGGGGTTACATACCAAGTACAGATATCACTTAGAGTAAACAAACTAACAATGATAGAATGGTACAGAGGGAAGAGGACCCTGCCCTTGCGGGCTTACTGTACATTCTACATTCTTGTGTTTTTTTCACAAAGGTGGTGCATCCAGTCGTGGGATTGACCATGTAAGTTCTGTCTTCCGATATGGCCCTAGTGGGGGTCACTGGGTTTTCCTAGGCCGTCAGTCTCTCTCTGACATAGTCTATCAAAGCCCATTGAGGCTCCCATACACCAACCAGCCCCTTTCCAACCTATTATCCTAGTCCCAGCCAACCCCGGTATGGTAAGTGATAGTTGGAAGTGACGGGCCTGTTCACTCACACTATTCCTCCGCAATTACAGGCATGCCTCTCCTGTTGCGGTCTTCTCACTGCTCTTCTCATATTGACCTTCGGAGGAAGTCTCTTAGACTCTGGGCAGAGAGAACTAGGCCTCGGATTTTGACAGACGATGCTGGGTCCCGGAGGCTTGCCCAGCGCAGGGAGCGGAACCTGGTTCTGACCAGCGTAGGTGGAACTTGGAGTTCTCCTGCGGGGGATCCGAATCTTTCCAAGGGGTGACTGTTGAGGTGGCCACTGAAGCCTGTCAAACTGGTCTCTGGAGCACATCTACTCCGCTCTCTTGCTTGGCACCAAATCTACCTGAAAAAATCTAGCTGCAGTTTGGCATGCAGGGTTTTTATATCAAGGAAGTCCTTCATGTGGGTCAACTGAGCAAGTCCAGCACCTGAAGTCACTCCCTCTGCAAATCTTCCAGCACAATTTGATTCTGCTAGATTTTGCCTATCCAGCAGATGGCAGTCTTTCCTCACCAATAGCACATCCTGCAAGGGCTCTTCAGGCAATTCACTGCTTCTTATTTCATATGATCTGAAGAGGATACCGGGACAGCACACTCCCCAACTGAAATCTGTGAATTTCACTATATTAATTGTGAAGTAGAGGTGGCATTCCTGGGGTTCACAGAATGATACCTCAACCTGAAAGACAAAAAACAATGCATTCAGTACAACAATAGCATTAGCGTATGAACAAGGCAGAAGAAAGTAGGTTCCTGGATTAATCCAATGAATAACCCATCTTCAGATTGGAGAAGCCGCACTAGGCCAAACTTTCTCCAACCCCATTGAAATCTAATTTCAGACCAAAATCCAGCGAGTGAGCAGACTCCAGCAGTGTGGTGTAATTAAAATTTCCATTTATTTGAAGAATGATAGTTCCATAAGAAATTGTTAGAACTCTCCTGTTAGGTTTTTTCTATTTTGCTGGTCAAATGACCTTTTTTGCCTATTTAATCCTGCTCCGCCCTTCTGGCAATGCTGGACTTCATTGTAATTTCTACTCTTAAGCTAGCCAGGTGCTTTGTAACCTTTATCAGTCAGTTTAGCTAGGTCTTTTGACCTCTATGTTCTATGTTGTTTGTTTGTCTTTTTACTGCTACAATTTCTGCTAGGAGGTGTCCATCTTTCTCCCAGTCCCTAGTTCTTGTAGGGATCCCTCCCTCACATCTATAGGTCTTCGTTCAGACTAGCTGAGGACTTTAGCTGGTCTGATCTCAGGATCAGGTTCCCCGTTACATCGTAGGGATATAGCTTAGTTCTATTGTAGGGACAGATCTCCTGTCTTTCCTTAGTGCTTGTAGCCTATCATAACAGTAAGTCCAGCCCAAATATATCTCTAAGGAAAGACCTCCAGTTTCCATCATGGTGTCGGTTCAGGATTTGGCTCAACGCCTGCAGGGACTCTCTCTGGAGGTGGCCGAACTCCAACAACACGTGAGTAGCTGTTCTGGAGCGCATTTTGTGGAGCCAAAGGTACTATTGCCTGATTTATTTTTTGGCGAACAACAAGTATTTTTTTCCTTTAAAAATGCTTGTTTAATGTATTTTCGTTTGAGACCCAGATCCTCTGGTGATGAATCACAGAGCATAGGGTTCATAATGTCACTTTTGAACAAAGAACCTCAGGGATGGGCCTTTTCTCTCCAACCTAGTGATCTGTGCTTTATATCAGTGGATAGTTTTTTTTCTGCTTTGGGGTTGTTGTATGATGATCCTGATCGTGTCTCATCAGCTGAGACGGAATTGAGACTTTTGAGGCAGGGATCAGTTAATGTGGAAAATTATTGTACTCACTTCCGTCGGTGGTCTGCTCAGGTGGGGTGGAACGATTCAGCTCTGAAAAGTTTGTTTCTTGCTGGGCTAGGTGAAAGGGTTAAGGATCTGCTTATTGCTTATCCTACACCTGGAAACTTGCAGGAGGCAATGCAATTAGCTATACGGGTGGACAGGAGACTGCGTGCAAGGGTTAATGAGAGTAAATCCTTTGCCATGTCAGCTCCTAGTCTTGAGAGGGTCTGTACTGACATTGGAGAGCCGATGGAGATTGGGGCGATGTCACCCCGCTCTCAGGAAAAAGACCGCAGGTTTTCTGAAGGTTTGTGCTTTTATTGCCGAAAATATGACCATTTCATTAAGAACTGTGTGCTTTGTATGAACAAAAAAAAAAAAAAAAAGAGGTCAGTTACGCCCGTATAGCCTGTTTAAACACTAAGGGGTTATTTCTTTCTGCTACTACTGCAGCTCTGGAAGAATTAATTGAATTTCGGGTATTTGTGGATTGTGGTTCTACTCTGAATGTGATTGATGGGGGATTCTTGGAAAAACTTAAATTAAAACCCAAACCTTTGTCATCCCCTATTGCCGTGGTTTCTGTCGATGGCTCTCCCTTGAAATGTGTTACTCACAAGGTTTATGAATTTCCCCTCACTATTAATGGTATTCACCAAGAAAATTTGGATTTGGTAGTATTAAATAATTTGCCTTCTCCAGTAGTTTTGGGGATACACTGGTTAAAATTGCACAATCCTGTATTGGATTGGTCTACTAATGAAATTAAGGCCTGGAGCCCTAAGTGTTATGACAAGTGTTGTAACGGGCGCATTGCTGCTGTGGATAAAGGGGAACTACCTGTACCTATTCAAGATTTTTGGAAAGTTTTTTCTGAGGAGGAGTCGCAAATTTTGCCTCCCCATAGAGACTATGATTGTACTATTGAATTTGTCCCTGGAGCGACTCTTCCTAAAAGTCGTTTATTTAATCTTACTATTCCTGAGAGAAAGGCTTTGGAGGAATACATACAGACAAGCTTGGCCGCCGGTCACATCAGACCCTCTAAGTCACCTGTGGCTGTACGATTTTTTTTTGTAAAAAAAAAGGATGGCGGTTTACGTCCTTGTCTGGACTTTCGCGAGATTAATAAAATTACTGTACGCAATCCCTACCCACTGCCTTTGATTCCTGATTTGTTTAACCAGTTAGTGGGGGCCAAGCGGTTCTCTAAAATTGATCTCCGGGGGGCATACAATTTGTTGCGCATGAAGGAGGGTGATGAATGGATGACTGCTTTTAACACTCCTGTGGGTCATTTTGAGAATCTGGTTATGCCTTTTGGTCTTACCAATGCACCAGCATTTTTTCAGAATCTTATTAATGACATCCTTAGACCTTTGATCGGCAAAAATGTGGATGTGTATTTGGATGACATTTTGATTTATTCGCCTGATCTGGAGTCTCATTGGCAGAGCGTACGTGAGGTATTACAGTTATTAATTGACAATTTGCTTTTTGCTAAGCTAGAGAAATGTGAGTTCACTGTACAGAGAATTAGTTTTTTGGGCTACATTATCTCCAGCGAGGGCTTTGAGATGGACCCGGTGAAAGTTCAAGCTGTGCAGGAATGGCCTAGGCCTATTGGTTTGAAATCGATACAGAGGTTTTTGGGTTTCGCCAATTATTACAGAAAATTCATTAAACATTTTTCTATTATTGTTAAACCACTGACCTATCTCACCAGGAAACGTGCTAATACGGTTCAGTGGACTACTGAGGCCATTGAAGCATTTGAGTTTCTAAAGGAGAGGTTCAGCTCTGCCCCTATCCTTATGCAGCCTGATGTGACTAAGCCGTTTTTGGTTGAGGTTGATGCTTCTTCTGTATGGGTCGGTGCGGTGTTGTCTCAGGAAAACAACGATGGAATACATCCCTGTGCCTTTTTTTCAAAAAAAATTTCTGAGACTGAACTTAATTACGATATTGGTAATCGGGAACTGCTGGCTATTAAACTCGCATTTGAACACTGGCGTCATCTCTTGGAAGGTGCTGAATTTCCCATTCAGGTTTTCACTGATCATAAAAATCTGATCTATCTTGATGCTGCCAAGCGCTTGAATGCCCGTCAGGCTAGGTGGGCACTTTTTTTTTCGCAGTTTAATTTTTCCGTTACTTACATCCCGGGTACCAAGAATGTTAAAGCTGATGCGTTGTCTCGCAGCTTTTCTCCCATGGTCGGTGCTGAGGACGAGGAGAGCATTTTACAAGAAGGTGTTGTGATTGCTGCATTGGACTCCGTTTTGGAAGATGAGATTCTTAAAGCACAGGAGAATGCCCCATCTAACACTCCCCATGGGAGGTTGTTTGTGCCTAGGACCTTTAGGAGAGATTTGTTTGTTGAGTGTCATGAGTCTCGGTTGGCAGGTCATCCTGGAATTTCTGAGACCAAGAGACTTGTGGGTCGCAGTTTTTGGTGGCCTGGATGGCAGAAAGAAGTCATTAAGTGGGTGCGTCAATGTACTGTGTGTGCTAGATCTAAGTCTTCTCATACTCCTGCTGCGGGGTTGCTTTGCCCTCTGGAGGTTCCTAGTGCACCTTAGACACACCTGGCTATGGACTTTATTACTGACCTTCCCTCTTCTGAGGGTTTCACGGTCATCTGGGTGGTCGTGGACCATTTTAGCAAGATGTGTCACTTGGTTCCCTTCATCAAACTGCCCTGCGCTAAGACACTCGCTAAGGCCTTTGTCAAGGAAATTGTCAGACTCCATGGTGTTCCTACTGACATTGTTTCTGATAGGGGACCTCAGTTTGTGGCTCGTTTTTGGCGTGCCTTTTGTGACAGGTTGGGAGTTCATTTGTCGTTTTCAGCTGGATATCATCCTGAGTCTAATGGCCAGACAGAAAGGAAGAATCAGGATGTTGAGCAGTTCTTGCATTGTTTTGTGGCAGACAATCAAGAGGGGTGGTCTGAGTTTCTGCCGCTTGCTGAATTTGCTCTTAACAACCATACATCCTCTTCTGCTGGGTGTTCTCCTTTTTTTTTGTTGTTCTGGGAGACATTCGTCTTTTGGGTCATTCTCCAAATTGGTATCGGCTGTGCCTGAGGAGGAGAGTTTTTCCGGTGATTTGGAGAGAGTTTGGATGGATGTGCGTGGTAATCTTCAGGAGGCTAACAAAAAATCTAAGTACTTTGACAGGAAACGTCAAGAGGTTTTGTTTACGGTTGGTGACATGGTTTGGTTGTCCTCTAAGAATCTGCGGTTGAGGATTCCTTCTAAAAAATTGGGTCCCAAGTTTGTAGGGCCCTTTAAGGTGCTTCAGGTAGTTAACCAATCTGCTGTTAGGTTGGAGGTTCCTACCTCCTGGAAGATTTATCCGGTGTTTCATGTTTCTCTATTGAAAAAAGCTGATGTATGAGATAGAGACGCCACTGCCACTATTCCTCCAGTGGTGGAGGACGGGGAATATGAAATTTCCCGCATCCTTAATTCTTGACGGTATAGCGGGAGTTTGCAGTATCTCGTCGCTTGGAAGGGTTTCGGTCCCGAGGATAACTCATGGGTGAGGGTGGATGATGTTTCTGCTTCCAGACTTGTCAGAGCATTTCACAAGAGATTTCCTGATAAGCCTGGGCCTAGGGGATCTGGAGGATCCTCATAGAAGAGGGTGTACTGTTAGAACACTCCTGTTAGGTTTTTTCTATTTTGCTGGTCACATGACCTTTTTTGCCTATTTAATCCTGCTCCGCCCTTCTGGCAATGCTGGACTTCATTGTAATTTCTACTCTTAAGCTAGCCAGGTGCTTTGTAACCTTTCTCAGTCAGTTTAGCAAGGTCTTTTGACCTCTATGTTCTATGTTGTTTGTTTGTCTTTTTACTGCTACAATTTCTGCTAGGAGGTGTCCATCTTTCTCCCAGTCCCTAGTTCTTGTAGGGATCCCTCCCTCACATCTATAGGTCTTCATTCAGACTAGCTGAGGACTTTAGCTGGTCTGATCGCAGGATCAGGTTCCCCGTTACATCATAGGGATATAGCTTAGTTCTATTGTAGGGACAGATCTCCTGTCTTTCCTTAGTGCTTGTAGCCTATCATAACAGAAATGCCCTTACAAAAAGAGCCAATTCACACAATATGGGCAAACAGAGTAAAATAAACGCTAAGCGTTTCGGCTTAGAAAAGCCTTAATCATGGTACATACATTGGAATACAGGCAGGGTATAAATACAATAGAACAGCAAACTGCCAAAGGAAGTCCAATAAGTTAACTAATTAATTTTTGTGACGTTCTGGTGTTACATCTTCGTTTTCAAGTTGGAGACAGGCTTTTTTCTTTTTGTGGTTATTTAATGCTACAGACATTATAAGTAGTGATGAGCGAGCATGCTCGCCACTGCTCGGTACTCGCCCGAGCATCTCAGTACTCGAGATGCTTGGAGCTCGCCGAGTACTTGCGCGATGCTCGGGCGGGAGCTCGGGTCCCCGTCCTGCATGTTTGGCACTATTTAGAGCACCAATCATGCAGGGATTGTCTGCCACTCACTGTAATGTCACAGCCATGGTGGTTGTGGCATTACAGTGGTTGCCCAAATCGATGGGAACAGTGCTCACAGTGAAACATGAAAAGACGGCAATTCATCAGCGGCATACACTGGAACCCGACAATTTAGAACCGAAAAAATAGAGCATCACACATAGATTAGATAGATAGAAACATGTCAGTCACATATATAATAAGTATAGTGACAGTGTTGGTTACTGTACTTGTTATTTAGTGGTAAAATAAAGGATTTATTTAAAAAAAATAATAATAGTGTTTTCATGCACCCGTCTCTTTAAAAGAGCCGGCCGGCAATTCAGCAGCGGCATACACCGGGACCCGACAATTTAGAACAGAAAGAATAGAGCATCACACATAGATTAGATAGATAGAAACATGTCAGTCACATATATAAGAAGTACAGTGATAGTGTTGGTTACTGTACTTGTCATTTAGTGTTAAAATAAAGGATTTTTTAAAAAAAAAATTGGAGTGGGGTTCCCCATAATTTTAGTCTCTAGCGGAGGTTAAGCAGATGGCTGGGGCAGATGTTTGAAGCCTGGGAAGGGGGTAATACCCACGGAGCTTCCCAGGCTACTAATATCAGCCCCCAGCTGAATACTTAGCCTTTGCCAGCTATTAAAATGGGGGACCCCCCAAAAAAATGACGTGGGGTCCCCCCTATTTTAATAGCCAGCAAAGGCTAGGCAGACAGCTGGGGGCTGATATTAATAGCCCAGGAAGGGTGCCATGAATATTGGCCCCCTCCCAGGCTAGAAACACCAGCCGTCAGCCACCCCAGAAATGGCGCATCCATAGGATGCGCCAATTCTGGCACTTAGCCTTGCTCTTCCCACAGCCCTTTAGTGGTGGCAGTGGGGTAATATGGCTGGGATTGATGTCAGCTTATAATGCCAGCTGACATCAAGCCCAGGTTAGTAATGGAGAGGAATCTATAAGACACCCCCATTACTAACCCCATAGTCATAGTCATAGTGTGCGTGTGCCCCTAGTAACACGATGTTTACCAAGGTTACCAGCCTGCTCCTGCTTCAGCAGGCTGGTAACCAGGAGCAGGACATCGTGGAAAGATTCTTTCCACGATGTCGCTGCTCCCCTGATCGTTGGTGAGCGTGCCTGTTTGACAGCTCACCAGCGACCACATAGCGACGCAGCAATGATCCCTGACAGGTCGTATCATTGTCAGGATCGTTGCAGCGTCACTAAGTGTGACGGGACCTTTTCTTTCTTTTTCTGTTATAGAGAAATAAGTGGAGGAGAGATTAATAATACATTAATAACAGGTCATTGTGAACAAAATGTTATCAATTTCTTTCTTTTCTGACAGCAAGCTGTAAGTAATTTTTCGCTCCATATATACTAATAAATAATGGCAACATATCTTTTGTATACAGCAATGATAATTGAAAACTATAGTTTTAATTATATACGGTAGTACGATGTATATGGATATCTAGATGAAACTGGAATAAACCGGACGAACTAAACTGGTCACCTCCCACTGTGGGAGATTTTTTATTCAGCTATCTATATATATAATCGTCTTATTCCATCTGTCTGTCTTTCTGTCTGTCTGTCTGTCCTGGAAATCCCGCGTCGCTCATTGGTCCGGCAGCGGCTCATCTGCGGGACGGAGCTCAGCGGCGATGCAGCCAAGAGATGACCGGCGCAAGGTGCTCTTCTCCCGGCCGGTACCAGCAGAAGGACCGCAACCGCCGGACCCATCTGCGGGACGGAGATGCAGCCGGGAGATGAGCAGCGCAAGGCGCTCATCTCCCGGCTGGTAGCAGCGGAAAGACCCCGACCGCCAGCGCCGCTGACCTCCATGCGGAAGGGAGGACCGGGGAGCGGCGCTGCGGGTCGGGATACTTCTGCTGCGAGCGCCCGCTCATTTCCCAGGTTCTCGCTGCGGAAGTAGCCACACAGGCAGCACCGCTCCCCGGTCCTCACCAAGACGATTCGATGATTGGTCTCGGTCTTCGGACCCGACCAATCACTGATCTTACCGCAAAAGTTAAACACCGCTGTACTGATTGGTCGCGGACGCTGCCCGCGACCAATCACCGATTTGGGTGCCACATTTAAATATCGGCTGCGACCAATCACCGATCTTGGCTCCACATTTAAACACCGCTGTGCTGATGGGTCGCCAACGCGGGCCATGACCAATCACCAATTTTGGCGCCACATTTAAATAGCGTCCGCGACCAATCAGCACAGCCGTGTTTAAATGTGGAGCCAAGATCGGTGATTGGTCGCGGCCGATATTTAAATTTGGCGCCCAAATCAGTGATTGGTCGCGGGCAGCATCCGCGACCAATCAGCACAGTAGTGTTTAACTTTTGCGGCAAGATCAGTGATTGGTCGCGGGCCAAGACCGCGACCAATCATTGATTTGTGCGGCACATTTAAATATCGGCCGCGACCAATTGGATGTCAGCGCCGCTCCCCGGTCCTCCCTTCACATCCTAGCCGCATGGAGGTCAGCGCCGCTGCCTGTGCGGATACTTCCGCTGCGAGAACCCGGGACATGAGAGGGTGCTCGCAGCAGAAGTATCCCGACTCGCAGCGCCGCTCCCCGGTCCTCACTTGACACGCTAGCTGCTGAAGTCCCCACAGTACCCGCATGGTGTTACAAAGGTCCGGACATTTGTGTTAAAAATCGCTGATTGGTCGCTGGTTTAAATGTTGCGCCCAAATCAGTGATTGGTCACGCCCAGCGTCGGCGACCAATCAGCACAGCGGTGTTTAAATGTGGCGCCAAGATCGGTGATTGGTCGCGGCCGATATTTAAATGTGGCGCCCAAATCGGTGTTTGGTCGCGGGCAGCGCCAGCGACCAATCACCGATTTTGAATACATTTAAATAGCGTCCGTGACCAATCAGCACTGCCCGCGACCAATCATCGATTTGGCCGCCACATTTAAATATCGGCCGCGACCAATCACCGATCTCGGCGCCACATTTAAACACCGCTGTGCTGATTGGTCACGGACGCTATTTAAATGTTGCGCCCAAATCGGTGATTGGTCGCGCCCAGCGTCGGCGACCAATCAGCACAGCGGTGTTTAAATGTGGCACCAAGATCGGTGATTGGTCAAGGCCGATATTTAAATGTGGCGCCCAAATTGGTGATTGGTTGCGGCCAGCGCCCGCGACCAATCAGCGATTTTTAACACAAATTTATGGAGCTTAGTAACACCATGCGGCTACTGTCGGGAGATCAGCGGCTAGGGTGTCAAGGGAGGACCGGGGAGCGGCGCTGCGGGTCGGGATACTTCTGCTGCGATCGGCCGCTCATCTCCCAGTTGCTCGCAGCGGAAGTAGCAGTACAGGCAGCGGCGCTGACATCCATGCGGAAGGGAGGACCGGGAATCGGCGCTGCGGGTCGGGATACTTCTGCTGCAAGCAGTCGCTCATCTCCCGGCTTATCGCAGCGGAAGTAGCCGCACAGGCAGCGGCGCTCCCCGATCCTCACCAATACGATTCCGCTCCCCGGTCCTCACCAATATGATTCTCTGATTGGTCGCGGTCTCCGCACCCGACCAATCAGTGATCTTGGCGCAAAATTTAAACAACACTGTGCTGATTGGCCGCCACATTTAAATAGCGGCCGCGACCAATCACCGATTTGTGCGTGACATTTAAACACTGCTGTGCTGACTGGTCGCGGACGCCAGACGCGACCAATCAGCGAGGTTTGCACCAAATGTAAACAACGCTATGCTGATTGGTCGCGGTCTCCAGCCGCGACCAATCAGCGAGATTGGCGCCAAATTTAAACAGCGCTCTGCTGTTTGGTTGCCGTTGCCAGCCGCGACCAATCAGCGAAATTGGCGCCCAATTTAATCAACGCTGTGCTGATTGGTCGCGTCTGGCATCCGCGACCAATCAGCTGAGCGTTGTTTAAATTTGGTGACAATCTCGCTGATTGGTCGCGTCTGGCGTCCACAACCAATCAGCGAGATTGTCACCAAATTTAAACAACGCTCTGCTGATTGGTCGCGGACGCCAGCCGCAACCAATCAGCGAGATTGGCACCAAATTTAAACAACGGTATGCTGATAGGTCGCGGACTCCAGCCGCGACCAATCAGTGAGATTGGCGCCAAATTTAAACAATGCTATGCTGATTGGTCGCGGACGCCAGCCGCAACCAATCAGCGAGATTGGCGCCAAATTTAAACAACGCAATGCTGATTGGTCGCGGACTCAAGCCGCGACCAATCAGCGAGATTGGCGCCAAATTTAAACAGAGCTCTGCTGATTGTTCGCGGTTCCCAGCCGCAACCAATCAGCGAGATTGGCGCCAAATTTAAACAACGCTCTGCTGATTGTTCGCGTACGGCAGCCGCGACCAATCAGCCAGATTGGCGCCAAATGTAAATAACGCTCTGCTGATTGGTCGCGGCTGCCAGCCCCTACCAATCAGCTATTTTGGTGCCAAATTTAATCAACGCTCTGCTGATTGGTTGCGGCCAGCGAACGCGACCAATCAGCATTATTGGCGCAAATTTTAAACCACGCTCTGCTGATTAGTTGCGACCGCCGGCCGTGACCAATCTGCGATATAGGCGCCAAATTTTAACACCGCTTTGCTGATTGCGCCCGGTCGGCCGCATATATATTCTTGAATACCCGATGCATTAGAAGTGGGCCACCATCTAGTACATACATATATTTCATTGGTATACATTGTGCTTCGTATACTTATTACTGTTTCCAACATGCAGAATATTTGTTTCAATTCCATATACATCGTACTACCATATATAATTAAAACTATTGTTTTCAATTATCCATTGCTGTATACAAAAGATATGTTGGCATTATATATTAGTATATATGGAACGAAAAATTACTTACAGTTTGCTGTCAAAAAAGAAAGAAATTGATAACATTTTGTTCACAATGACCTGTTATTAATGTATTATTAATCTCTCCTCCACTTATTTCTCTATAACAGAAAAAGAAAGAAAAATTTACAGTACAGACCAAAAGTTTGGACACACCTTCTCATTTAAAGATTTTTCTGTATTTTCATGACTATGAAAATTGTACATTCACACTGAAGGCATCAAAACTATGAATTACCACATGTGGAATTATATACTTAACAAAAAAGTGTGAAACAACTGAAAATATGTCTTATATTCTAGATTCTTCAAAGTAGCCACCTTTTGCTTTTATGACTGCTTTGCACACTCTTGGCATTCTCTTGATGAGCTTCAAGAGGTAGTCACCGGAAATGGTCTTCCAACAATCTTGAAGGAGTTCCCAGAGATGCTTAGCACTTGTTGCCCTTTTGCCTTCACTGCGGTCCAGCTCACCCCAAACCATCTCGATTGGGTTCAGGTCTGGTGACTGTGGAGGCCAGGTCATCTGGCGTAGCCCCCCATCACTCTACTTCTTGGTAAAATGGCCCTTACACAGCCTGGAGGTGTGTTTGGGGTCATTGTCCTGTTGAAAAATAAATGATGGTCCAACTAAACGCAAACCGGATGGAATAGCATGCCGCTGCAAGATGCTGTGGTAGCCATGCTGGTTCAGTATGCCTTCAATTTTGAATAAATCCCCAACAGTGTCACCAGCAAAGCCCCCCCACACCATCACACCTCCTCCTCAATGCTTCACGGTGGGAACCAGGCATGTAGAGTCCATCCGTTCACCTTTTCTGCGTCGCACAAAGACACGGTGGTTGGAACCAAAGATCTCAAATTTGGACTCATCAGACCAAAGCACAGATTTCCACTGGTCTAATGTCCATTCCTTGTGTTCTTTAGCCCAAACAAGTCTCAACTGCTTGTTGCCTGTCCTTAGCAGTGGTTTCCTAGCAGCTATTTTACCATGAAGGCCTGCTGCACAAAGTCTCCTCTTAACAGTTGTTGCAGAGATGTGTCTGCTGCTAGAACTCTGTGTGGCATTGACCTGGTCTCTAATCTGAGCTGCTGCTAACCTGCGATTTCTGAGGCTGGTGACTCGGATAAACTTATCCTCAGAAGCAGAGGTGACTCTTGGTCTTCCTTTCCTGGGGCGGTCCTCATGTGAGCCAGTTTCTTTGTAGCGCTTGATGGTTTTTGCAACTGCACTTGGGGACACTTTCAAAGTTTGTCCAATTTTTCGGACTGACTGATCTTCATTTCTTAAAGTAATGATGGCCCCTCGTTTTTCTTTACTTAGCTGCTTTTTTCTTGCCATAATACAAATTCTAACAGTCTATTCAGTAGGACTATCAGCTGTGTATCCACCTGACTTCTGCACAACACAACTGATGGTCCCAACCCCATTTATAAGGCAAGAAATCCCACTTATTAAACCTGACAGGGCACACCTGTGAAATGAAGACCATTTCCGGTGACTACCACTTGAAGCTCATCAAGAGAATGCCAAGAGTGCGCAAAGCAGTCATCAAAGCAAAAGGTGGCTACTTTGAAGAACCTAGAATATAAGACATATTTTCAGTTGTTTCACACTTTTTTGTTAAGTATATAATTCCACATGTGGTAATTCATAGTTTTGATGCCTTCAGTGTGAATGTACAATTTTCAAAGTCATGAAAATACAGAAAAATCTTTAAATGAGAAGGTGTGTCCAAACTTTTGGTCTGTACTGTATGTCATTGTGAATTTTTTTTTTTGCTTAATTATTTGTCGCTTCAAACGCTTGCTCACACTCCGTTGGTTTCCCATCCACTTTCCACTTTAACTTCTAGAAATGGTTAAATTGACCATGTGTTCCACAATCTGAATATTTATTGCACGTTAATGTGTAAAGGTCCCGTCACACTTAGCGACGCTGCAACGATCCCGACAACGATACGACTTGTCAGGGATCATTGCTGCATCGCTATGTGGTCGCTGGTGAGCTGTCAAACAGGCAGGCTCACCAACGATCAGGGGAGCAGCGACATCGTGGAAAGAATCTTTCCACGATGTCCTGCTCCTGGTTACTGGCCTGATCACTGCTCCCGCTGGTGACACACAGCGATGTGTGCTGACCAGCGGGAGGGCAATGACCAAATAAAGGTCCAGGACATTCTGCAGCGATCAGCGACCTCACAGCAGGGGCCTGATCGCTGCAAAGTGTCACACATAGCGACATCGCTGGTGAGGTCGCTGTTGCGTCACCAAAACCGTGACACAGCAGCGATCTCGCTAGCGATCTTGCTATGTGAGACGGGGGCTTAAGAAAGAGAGCGATAAATGCACATCGGAGACTCATTTAATTTTTTTGGGTTTCTTTCCTCTCTCATGTATCCTTTATTTATATAACAGAGATAGCACTGGATGGTAACATGATCTTAATTATATTGTAAAACAAGTTCCCTTCTAACATTCAAGCCGACAGGTGATCTTGTATCCCGCTTGAACATCCAGTAACTTTCCCTGTTCAAAATTTTCCTCCTGAAATCACCGCCCCGTGCAGATCGTCTTACTCTTTCTATACCACAGAACTTCAGCTTAGTTGTATCACCCCCATGACAAGTAGCAAAATGCCTGGATACTGCTGAAATTCCCACCTATCCGAGCAGAAAGGAGGAAACACCGGGAAGGAGATTATAGGTGAGCGCACTTTATCATTTTCTTTGTATGGCTGCGATTGTAATCTAATGGTTCAAGTTCCAAGTTCAGATTCCAGATATGATGGCACAAATTAGCCTTTTTCAACCGGTTCAATTGCTGTCAGACCAAGCCAACCTTCTCTTTGGATTTGCTGATGAGGGTGTTTACATCAGGATGTATCTCTGGATCAGTGTTCAGATCCTGAAGGCTGAAAATATCTTGAATGGTAGTCCCTTCCACCTGGTCCAGTAGGAACTCTGATGCAGTCAACCAAGAAGAGTTTTCAAAGGCACCAGGAGGTGCTAGCCTAGTAGCAAGGTCAACATGGTTAATTTTGGATAGGGCATACTGCCATTATTCAGGTTTAGAAGACTTACTGATTCATTCAATGTGGTTACTGATATAGACAGAGAAGCATTTGGTCTGGTTGTATATGTAATCCAGAAGAATTTTGCTGTCTGTGTAGACTTTTGTGTCATCCACGTGAATAGCTAGCTCCCTCTGTATGAAATCAGCGATCTATAGCTAGTATAGTGTGCTCAGACATAGAGGTTAACTTAGCCTTTCCAAATAGAAACCCAAAATGAGCTTCAATATTAGAGTCTATGACCTTCAAATATGTATATTTTAAAGCTTGTCTAGGTGGTGATGCATGGATATCAGCATGAATATCCATTGCCATCACCTAGACCAGCTGCAAATTATAGACCATCGCTTATACACCTCCTGATGAACCAGTATCTGAATGGGAAAATGCTTTGAGGTCATGGAGAATTGGTAGCTATGTGGGGTGTAGAGGTTTAGTACTCACTCAGCCGTGGTTAAGGTAGGAACAGGAAACGTTTTCATAAAAATGTTCATTCAGGTTTATTCGGACTTCGTAAACCACTTAGCATAGGCAAACAAAAAGACAGCCTTTTCCGGCACAAAGGGAAAACACAAAGCAAAATGTCCATGCAATGGTGCGGGTTCGCCCGCTACAGGTCAGTGTCCAGTTCTCATGCCTTAGCACAGGCCAACACACTGGAGATCCACACGTCTCCAGACACAGACACCAAATGAGACACTTAGCCTCCATTTTAATTACAACAAACCATGTTCCGGGGTGGGAATATGTGAGCAGCCACTTCCACCCATCTCTTATATATGCTTGTAAAAACCAGCCGAATATGCCCTATTAACCCTCTCAGCTCTATACGTGCTAGAGAATACTTTTCCAGTTTCACATCACCGAAGCTACCAACCTTGGTGACACATATCTCCCGTTAAGGACCTGTCCGGCGGCCATCTTACAGGGGGTTTTATTTTCATAGTTACCCCAGTATTGTCTTTGTCCTAAGATCATGACAAATTTGGAAGCCATGCGGGTTTTTCCATATTTGTGACATACTCACTACCTGCCATATGTCACAGGTAGTGGATAAGAGCTTTTTTTTGCATAAACACTGTCACTTTACTGTCATGGGAATAGACCTCCCAAAAAAAAGACTCTATATTTGAGTTTATATTACTCTGCTATTATTCAGTAGTGTTGAGAAGTCTGACCCAATCCAGTCCTTGTTCATTTTTATAAGAGTCAGCCTGTCAGCATTTTCAGTTGGCAGGCAGATGCGCTTATCAGTAATAATTCCACCAGTGGCACTAAAAACGCGCTCTGACAAAACACTAGCGGCAGGGCAGACCAGGACCTCCAAAGCATAGAGAGCCAGTTCATGCTATGTATCCAGCTTGGATACGCAATAATTATAAGGCACAGAGGAATCACAGAGGACATTGGTACGGTCGGCAAAGTACTCCCTCAGAATCTTCCCAAACTTTTCCTTCCTTGTGAGAGTACCCTGCGCCTCAGGGCCTGTGCGAAGGGAGGGTCTGAGAAAACTGTCCCACAACTTTAACAGTGTTCCCCTGCCTCTGCTGGACTGGATTTGTGTCTCTCGTGCGTGTACTCCTTGGTTTCCAATGAACTGTGACCTCTGCCGCCAGCATTTTAAGATGGGAAATTTTTTAATAATTCCACAACAAGGGCCTTCTCGTACTGCCCCATTTTATTAGGCCTGTCCACCGCAGGAATAAGAGATATAAAGTTCTCCTTGTAGCATGGTTCTAGAAGTGTCACCAACCAGTCATGACTGTCACCAAAGATTTGGAGAACGTGAGGGTCATTGGAAAGGCAACGTAACATAACCTCAGACATGTGTGCCAGACTGCTAACAGGCAAGACTTCCGTGTACTCACCATGAGGACAACTGACAGTGCTCTCCTCCTCATCCTCCTCCTCCTCCCTGTCCTCAGGCCATCCACGCTGAACAGAGTCTGACCCGAAAACCAACGGCCGTGTTGATGCTGGTAGTCAACAACTGCCCTCTTCTGCTCACAAATCCTTCCCAACAACTGCAATATAGAGTCCTAACACGTGGGGACATCGCACACCAATCGGTGAGCTGGAAGCTGCGAACGCTGCTGAAGCACGGCACGAACGGTGGAAGCTGTAGCTGACTTTCTAAAATGGGTACACACCCACCGTACTTTGACAAGCAGATCCAGGTAGGTTTGGAGAAACCACTGAACCACGAGGTTGAGTTCATGGACCAGGCATGGTACGAGTGTGAGTTTGCCTCGCTTCAGAGTCACCACCAGGTTCCGGCCATTGTCACAAATGACCATGCCTGGCTTTAGGGTCAGCGGTGTCAGCCACAGATCTGCCTGCTCTTTCAGAGCTGTCCACAACTCTTCAGCATTGTGCGGTTTGTCACCTAAGCATATTAGCTTCAGCACAGCCTGTGGCCACTTGCCCAAGGCAGTGCTGCAGTGCTTCCAGCTTGTGACTGATGTGGTCATTTTGGAGATGAAGGCTGAAGAGGAGGAGGTGCAGAAGCTGTAGAATGTGGGGGCAACCCTGATTGACCCAGGGCCCGCAATCCTCGGCGTCAGGAGGACATGTTCCATCCCAAGGTGTGACTGGGTCCCGGCTTCCACTATATTAACCCAGTGTGCCATCAGTGAGATATCCTGTCCCTGCCCACGATCATTTTTCCAAGTCACTGCATTGTTGAGGGCACGGCTCATATTGTGGAACACGTGCTTGTGTTATGTGGGGACAGCAAACCCTTTGGAAGTGCATTGAGGTGAAGGGTGCATTGCTGGAAAAGGGAAAAAAAAAAAAACTCTTTAAATCTCTTAGTTTGCGAGTGTGAACGAGCTGCGTGTGTCCGGAGCGTAAGTGCGAACGAAAGTAAGTGTGTGACTTGCTTTTCAGTGAAGAGGTATTGGGAATCCTGCAGAAAATACCTGTGTAAATTGCGGTGAGTGCTGCATTGTGACCTGCTGAGTGCTTTTCTACCTGTTTAGATTTATTGGGCTTTTTAAAACCTATTTTCTCACTACAGTTTTAGTTTCTTAGTTTACTACCTGTGTATTTAAGGGTTAACTACATTGCACTAAAATCCTGAGGTGTAGCTTTACTCACAAGGGGTTAATTAAGGGGAAGGGGTCATAATTAAGGGTTTATAAGGGGCAGCTGGTTGGGCATCCAGTCCTTTGTAAGTGCATTGAGGTGAAGGTTGCATTGCTGGAAAAGGAAAAAAAAAAAAAAAACTCTTTAAATCTCTTAGTTTGCGAGTGTGAACGAGCTGCGTGTGTCCGGAGCGTAAATGCGAACGAAAGTAAGTGTGTGACTTGTTTTTCAGTGACTTTGGATTCAGGGAGTTTGGAAGGGAGAACTTTGGACTGATTTGCTGACTGTATTTCATTAATTCTTTACTTTACTTTTTACTTAACATTCTGTATATTGCAATCCCCATTAGGAAATGAGCTCCATTATTGACAATGCTATCCAGTGTACATCTTGCCACATGTATGTATTCCTTGAACAGCCGGTCGAGGTTGCTTACTTCTGCGCAAGATGTGCGCACATTGTGCGTTTGGAAGCCAAGATACTGGATCTAAATGAGCAGCTGGCAACACTGAGATCCATTGACAACATGGAAAGGAGTCTACTGCTCACTGAGCAGCAGCTCACTGGGGTAGATGTGGGGGAGGGTGGTAGTCGGGAGCTGCAGGACAGTGAGGTCGCTAGTTGGGTGACAGTTAGAAGGGGTGGTAGAGGGAAGAGTGCCAGAGAGGCTAGTCCTGATCTTGCACACCCCAATAAGTTTGCAAAGTTGGCAGATGAGGGGAGTGACGATACAGGGGTAGCACTACTGCAGCAAGGCATGTCCCCTGAAAGCCGGAGGAGTGTCAGCTCCAGTAAGGAGGGAAATAGGAGAGTAGGGCAGGCCAGGCAGGTGCTGGTAGAGGGGGACTCAATTATTAAGTGAACAGATAGGGCAATCTGTCACAAACACAGGGATCATCGAACAGTGTGCTGCCTACCTGGTGCTCAAGTCCGGCACATCGCTGATCGGGTTGACAGATTACTGGGAGGGGCTGGTGAGGACTCAGCGTTCATGGTGCACATTGGCACAAATGAAAAAGTTAGAGGTAGGTGGAAGGTCCTTAAAGATGATTTCAGGGAATTAGGCTGCAAGCTGAAAGCAAGGACCTCCAAGGTGGTATTCTCTGAAATACTACCGGTACCATGTGCCACGCCAGAGAGGCAACGGGAGATTAGGGAGATAAATAAGTGGCTCAAGAACTGGTGTAGGAAGGAGGGATTTGGGTTCCTGGAGAACTGGGCCGACTTCTCAGTTGGCTACAGACTCTACGCTAGGGATCGGCTGCACCTTAATGGGGAGGGTGCAGCTGTGCTGGGGGAGAAAATGGCTAGAAGGTTGGAGGAGTGTTTAAACTAGGGATTGGGGGGGAGGGTATTCATTTTATAGGTGGGGAAGATAGTGCAGATAGTGACCTGGGCACAAATAAAGAAATTGGGGGCGGGGTTAGAACAGTCAATAAAGTAAGAAGGAATAGAGGTACAGAGAGATACATAAAATGCATGTACACTAATGCCAGAAGCCTCACCAACAAAATGGAGGAATTAGAATTAATTTTGTTGGAAAATAATTATGACATGGTAGGGATATCTGAGACGTGGCTGGACGAGAGCCATGACTCGGCAGTTAATTTACAGGGCTATAGTCTGTTCAGAAATGACCGTACAAACAAGCGAGGGGGGGGGTGTTTATATGTAAAATCATCCTTTAAACCTGTCTTGCGGGAGGATATATGTGAATCTAATGAAAATGTAGAGTCCCTGTGGGTGGAGATAAGGGGAGGGGGAAAAAATAATAAATTACTGATAGGGGTTTGTTATAAGTCTCCAAAAATAATGGAAGTAGCGGAGAATATCCTCGTAAAGCAAATAGATGAAGCAACGACTCAAGGAGAAGTCATTATTATGGGAGACTTCAACTACCCTGAAATACATTGGGGGACAGAAACATGTAGTTCAAGCAAAGGAAATAGGATTTTGACTACTATGAGAGACAATTACCTTTCACAACTGGTTCAGGACCCAACAAGAAGGGGGGCACTGCTAGACCTAATATTAACCAATAGGCCAGACCGCATATCAAATATACGAGTTGGGGGTCACTTGGGTAATAGTGATCTCAAAATAATGCGTTTTCATGTAACCTTTAATAAGATGTGTAGTAGAGGGGTTACAAGGACACTAAACTTCAGGAAGGCAAATTTCCAACGGTTAAGAGATGATCTTAGTGCAATAAACTGGGACGATATCCTGAGACATAAAGCTACACAAAGCAAATGGGAGACATTTATTAACATCCTGAATAGGACCTGTGCACAATATATACCCCTTGGGAATAAACATGCTAGAAATAGGAGGAAACCACTATGGCTAAATAGAGCATTAAGGGGCGCAATAAGTGACAAAAATAAAGCATTTAAAGAACTAAAGCAAGTAGGTAGTGATGAGGCATTAAATAAATAAAGAAAATTAAATAAATTATGTAAAAAACAAATCAAGGCAGCAAAGATTGAGGCAGAGAGAATCATTGCCAGAGAAAGTAAAAATAACCCCAAATTATTCTTTAACTACATAAGTAGTAAAAAACTAAAAAA
This sequence comes from Phyllobates terribilis, assembly GCF_046119375.1. NCBI lineage: Eukaryota > Metazoa > Chordata > Amphibia > Anura > Dendrobatidae > Phyllobates > Phyllobates terribilis. The sequence goes on from NW_027362764.1 coordinate 768,381,268, forward strand.
TGTTAGTGTTGGCCCCCTTAAAAATAGTCTGGGTGAAATGGTGGATGAGGATGAGGAAAAAGCCAATATGCTAAATGATTTTTTTTCAACCGTATTTAGACAAGAAAATCGCATGACAGAAAGCATGATTAGTGATAACAAAAATTCTCCAGTAAATGTCACTTGCTTAACCCAGCAGGAAGTACGGCGACGTCTAAAAATCACTAAAGTTGACAAATCACCGGGCCCGGATGGGATACACCTGCGAGTACTGCAGGAATTAAGTAACGTCATAGATAGTCCATTATTTTTAATCTTTAAAGATTCCATAATAACAGGGTCTGTACCACAGGACTGGCGTATGGCAAATGTGGTGCCAATATTCAAAAAGGGGACAAAAACTGAACTTGGAAATTATAGGCCGGTAAGCTTAACCTCTACTGTGGGTAAAATCCTGGAGGGTTTCCTAAGAGATGCTATGATAGAGTATCTGAAGAAGAATAACCTCATGACTCAATATCAACATGGGTTTACGAGGGACCGTTCCTGTCAAACTAATCTGATCAGTTTTTATGAGGAGGCAAGTTCTGGACTGGACCAAGGAAATGCAGTGGATGTTGTGTATATGGACTTTTCAAAAGCTTTTGATACGGTTCCACACAAAAGGTTGATACACAAAATGAGAACAATGGGGATAGGGGAAAATATATGTATGTGGGTTAAGAATTGGCTCAGTGATAGGAAACAAAGGGTGGTTATTAATGGAAAACACTCAGACTGGGTCTCAGTTAACAGTGGGGTACCACAGGGGTCAGTATTGGGCCCCCTTCTTTTTAACATATTTATTAATGACCTTGTAGGGGGCATATAGAGTAATATTTCAATATTTGCAGATGACACTAAACTCTGCAGGGTAATCAATACAGAGGAGGACAATTTTATATTACAGGAGGATCTATGTAAACTAGAAGATTGGGCTGATAAATGGCAAATGAGCTTTAATGGGGATAAATGTAAGGTAATGCACTTGGGCAGAGGAAATAAGATGTATAACTATATGCTTAATTGTAAAACACTGGGCAAAACTGTCACTGAAAAAGACCTGGGTGTATTGGTGGACGACAAGCTCACGTTTAGTGGCCAGTGTCAGGCAGCTGCTGCAAAGGCAAATAAAATAATGGGATGCATAAAAAGAGGCATAGATGCTCATGAGGAGAACATAATTTTACCTCTATACAAGTCATTAGTGCGACCACACTTAGAATACTGTGTAAAGTTCTGGTCTCCGGTGTATAAGAAAGACATAGCTGAACTAGAGCGGGTGCAGAGAAGAGCGACCAAGGTTATTAGAGGACTGGGGGGTCTGCAATACCAAGACAGGTTATTACACTTGGGGTTATTTACTGTGGAAAAAAGAAGGCTTAGGGGTGATCTTATTACTATGTACAAGTATATGAGGGGACAGTACAAGGACCTTTCTACTGATTTTTTTACTCTGAGGCCTGAGACTGGGACATCTTCTACGTCTGGAGGAAAGAAGGTTTAATCATAATCACAGACGCGGATTCTTTACTGTAAGAGCAGTGAGACTATGGAACTCTCTGCCGCATGATGTTGTAATGAGTGATTCACTGTTAAAATTTAAGAAGGGCATAGATGCCTTTCTTGAAAAGAATAATATTACAGGTTATAAATACTAGATTCCTTGATAGGGCGTTGATCCAGAGAACTAGTCTGATTGTCGTATGGAGTCGGGAAGGAATTTTTTTCCCAATGTGGAGCTTAGTGTTTGCCACATGGTTTTTTTTTGCCTTCCTCTGGATCAACAAGTTAGGCTATGGGTTGAACTAGATGGACTTAGTCTTCCTTCAACCTTTAAAACTATGTTACTATGTTAATATGTTACCAAAAGAAATAGTGGCAGCTAGGGACCGAGTACCAAGGGATGGCCGCCACCATCAGGTTGCAGGAATCTTCAATCTCCAAAAGCCTAAAAGGCAACATTTCGCATACAAGCATTCGCGAATTGTGTGAGTTTTGTAGTGTGGCCTGTGGGGCATTAGCTGTGCATTTGCGCTTGTGGTCCAGGGACTGAGGTAGGGACAACTGAACGCTGTGCTGGGAAAAGGACGTGGACGTACTTGCTGAAGGTACTAGTTGAGAGTGTGCAATGACAGGTGCAGGGCGGGAGGCATCTTTGGACAGGGAAATGGCGTGCATGCACACCAGCAGAAGAAGCAGTGGTGTCACCCCCAGACACTGTTTCTGGTCCCTGGGGTTCGGCCCACTTAGTCGGGTGCTTTGTTGCCATCTGCATGATAATGCTGGTGGTGGTCAGGCTGCAAGTTTTGCTATCCCTGCTGATGCTGGCCTGGCAGGTGGTGCAAATGGCCTTTTTGGGGTTATCTGCAAAATCTTAAAAAAAGCAACCAGACTCGGGAAGACCTAACAGTTGTACTGGCAACCTCCGTCATGTCGGTGTTACGGGGATGGCTTTCCCGCCTTGTGTCTGCAAAAAAATGTAAATTGAGTCCCTTATTTTCCCAGTTCACTACAAATTTCTGGATTTTTATCGCTGTTATATGGAAAAGATCTGTCTGTATTCTGCAGTGCTATCAACCAAATGAAGCAGAAAAATGGTGTACTCTGGATTGCTTTTTAAGCAAATTATCAGGATTAAGTAAAAAAAAAAATTAGCCCTGGCCCCCGATACCTGGAGCTGTGTCTAAAAATATTTGTAAAAGCAGGATCAGTCATAACATGCAATGAACCGTCTTGTGCTGTATACATTGTCTGCCACAAACCCTGCCTGCCTTGCTTTTTAAACAAGTAACCAGGATTAAGATAAAAAAAGTAGCCCTGGCCCCTGATATCTGGGGCTATGTCTACAAATAACTGTAACAACAGCAGCAGCAGACAGAATGTGCAATGGACCTTCTTGTGCTGTATGAACTGCTGTCTGCCGCAAACCCTGCCTGCCTGCCTAACTTCTGCTATCACCACTGAATATATGCAGCTGGATTAGTCCTCAGAAGGACTGTTAGTTCACATGAATATATAGATATGCTGTGGAATACTTTTACTAACTATAAGCAAGCAAATCTCTCCCTCACGCAGCAGCAGCTCTCCCTAATCTAAAATAGACCCGATGACGCTATGCAGCCAGTGATGCTCGGGCGAGTACCGAGTAGTGGTGAGCACATTCGCTCATCACTAGTGTCTAGTATTTATCTGTGTGTTCTTTGTAGGATAAGGTTTCTTTTTTGTATGGATATCATTTCTGTCCCCCCTATGTGAGGAAATTGTTTATACAAGGGGTAAACTTTCCTAGTTTAGGGCTCCCCAGGGTCTCCTAGGACAAGATTACATTGTTAGATGGTGCAAATGTTGCGCGGCTTTGTATGGTGCCAAACTCTGTGGCTAAGCAAGGTGAATTACAGGTTGCATTGTTTATGGATAGCAATCCCTTACCCTTACCCCTCCTACTTTATGCACTATACCATTGTAGTTGATTTATTACTCTCTCCGGGGATATAATTTTTTTTTGTTATTTTTTTAATTAACATAAATAAACATTATCTTTTACTTTTTTTTTCACGTAAGACTTCACAAATCCGTTTTTTACCTAAATTTTTAAGTCGGCTGAAAAAAGTGTAAACAAAATCTTATAGTCACCAATCTTTGAGTCTCCTCATATTTCTCCTGCCACCAACGATTCTCCCATCGACATCTTCATTTGTTCTTTACTAGTCCTCACATCTAAGTGTGAGGTACAACAAATTTTAATGTCATGCATTGTGCCACAAATGATCAGATTAAGTGCAGCACACATTATTGATATCATTATTGAGTTCATTGCACCCCAGATGACAGCAACAGACACCCAGAAAGAGAAGAAGATGGAGGATAGAAGACAAGGTTATCAGAGGACCAGCGGTGGCAGGAGATGTATTCAAAGGGTCAAGGGAAGATTTGACAAGGTTTTTTTTTTTTTCCCTTCAGGCCAAATAGATTTCTGTCAAATTTATTTAATGCAAATTTCACTGCTGAATTCAATTGAATCTCTAGTGCCAGACACTTTATTTTAATGGCCATTGGCCGGCTCTTGAGCCATGTTGACTTGAAGGATGAACGCTCTGCAGGAAGAGTGATCTTGTGCAAGCCTAGATAGGTCCACCAGTGTCTTCTCCATTATTATCTTGATAGTATCAAGCCATCGGGTTGCTGGGCTTCCTCTTTGCCTTGTTCATTGTATTCTTCCGACCATGATGTCCTTCTCCAGTGATCTCGCTTTTCGAATGATGTGTCCAAAGTAGGCAAGTCGTAGCTTGGTGATCCTTGCTTCAAGCGACATGTCTAGCTTGATTTGTTTCAAAATTGATAAGTTTGTTCTTCTTGCCATCATTCTTAGATAGATAGACAGATAGATATGAGATGACAGTGGTGGATAAATGGACAAATATTTAATTAGTTGTCCTGTAAGAAACCACAAGATAACTGCAAGGAGTTTGTATGTTCTCCTCGTGTTTGCGCGGGTTTCCTCCGGATTCTCCGGTTTCCTCCCACACTCAAAAGACATACTGATAGGGAATATAGATTGTGAGCCCCAATGGGGACAGTGCCGATAATGTCTGTAAATTGTCTGAATTGTAAAGCGCTGCGGAATATGTTGGCGCTATATAAATAAAAAGATTATTATTATTATTATTATTATTATTATTATTGGAGTCTTGCAGCTGTTTCTATCTATCTATCTATCTATCTATCTATCTATCTTCCTATTAAAATACATTTCTGCTGAAACCTTCCCCACCTTATATCAACTGCACCTGCTTATCACCTTAACGATGATCATTGTAGGTGCATGGCATGGCAGCCATCTGTGATCACTACATGAATCAAGCTCAAGAACAGAGCCCATACCATACATCACTAGCCCGGATCACATCAATTTGACCTTTTTAATGCCATTGTCAAGCATTACAGCGACATTCAAAAGATTTGAACAAGGGGATCATCTCTTCTGACAGTCATCAGCAGCTCGATGGTAATGATCGCAGTGTGCCTTTAATTTTCCATAGCAGCCAGGGTCCATGTATGACATGTTGGATGTCTCTAACATAAATTGCAAAATGGAAAAGAGAAGCAAAAAAAAAATGTTTTATTGGTATTGCTGAATATGTAATTGCCTGAACTAAAAAATATAAAAACAATATTTATCCCATAAGAAGAAAGCTGAAATGAAAAAAATAATTAAATTCAAAACGCCAGAACGGAATTTTGTCAGTCTCCGCCATCCTGTCCAAAAATGCCATAAAATGTAATCAAAACATCATATTCACCCTAAAATTGTATAAATAAAACCATCAGCTCCGTGCTCAAAAAAAATAAAAAATGTCATGCAGCGTCATCGATGGAAGAATAAAAAAAATTTAGGATTCAGAAAATGGCAACACAAACCAATTGTTTTTCTTATAAAGTTCAGAAATATTTTCAGTCATTAAAATATCTACATAAAAATGATGCATTTTGGCATTGCCATAATCGTACTGACCCGATCAGTCATGTTTACCGCACATTGAATGCCGCATAAATAAAACACAAAAAACAAAGGCAGAATTTGCCAAATTTGGATTTTTTTTCCCATTTTCCAGTACATTCAATGTAAAATAAAGTCCATAGTGTCATTCAAAACTTGCCCTGCAAAAAAGCTTCTCCTCATATGGCTATTGACCTAAAAATACAAAAGTTCTTTGAAGAAGGGAAAAGAAGTGTTAAAATGGTTAAGAAACAAAGTAAATTCATTTCCTGTGGCAACATTTATTTAGAATCCATATTTCCTTTTTTTCCAGAATTCTGAACTCTGATTGGTTGTCATCAGCAGCACGGCTTCTCCAACTACTAAGGGTATTGATCCATGAGACCCTTTATACATCTGGACCCTCACAATCCTGGCTGATGACATGAATCCTCTGTATTATTGATGCCAGGCCATCCTATAGCAGTGATTATTTATAAATATTTATGTATTTCCCAACATTTCCATTGAAAGATATCAATTCTAGAGAGTAATTACGTTGACTTGGTTTATAAATAAGATTGCAGTTTATAAATGTTACATTGTACCAAAATGCATTATGCAAAGATTAGACCATGTGCCTTGAAATGAATTTCTCTCCAGTTCAGCGGATGCTGAAATAAAAGCCATTCTCCTCACAATCTATATCAGCTAAACAGATGGCAGCACTAGCACTGGCTTTGCCAACAACTCTTATCTCCGACAGCTTAACCGGGTGATGTATGAAACTGTCAAGATATGCACATCTTGCTCCTTGCATCTGCATCACATATTTGAAAACTTGTTATCCATCAGTCACTGAAACCGTTGGAGGGCTAGTCACCCATGACATCTAAAACATATAGTACACTGACTAGAGACAGCACAGCTGGAGAATAGGAAACTGCAGTTAGGAATACTTGTAAGAAACAAAAAGAGCCAATGTGCTCCATTATATTCTGTTCTGTTATTTGCTTTTCCACATTGTTCCTAGAACATAGTGCACATGCAAAATCACTCAACTGTAGAGATGAGTGAATCAAGTCCATATTAATCCAATTCATCTAAAATTTTGAAAAAAAAAAATAGAATTTGCTGGAATCCAATTTCTTTTTTGTTTGCAGGTGAATAAAACAAAATGGCAACTGTCTAGCAAACATTTTGTTGAATTATAGAGAGCCAGGAAGGTGTTAAAAAAGAATCTTAAACCCACCACTTCTTGGCTCTTCTTGTACCAGGCTTCCGGACCTCCGATACGCTATTCTGTCTTATATCTTCTGTCTTTTCTCCTCCAGCCACTTTCAGCCTGGTCTTCCATTCACTATGCCCAATGTACGGCATATCTCTTATCTAGAACATGCATGACACCCCTTGTGATGTTGTCGGACCTAGTGAATGAAAGATGAGGTTAGTGGTCAGCAGAAGCCCAGAGCAAAGATGGTGATAGAGAGCTGGTTGGAGAAACCAGTGTTGTAACTAGAGTCCTAAGGAACTTGCTGCAAAATTATGCCTCTGTGCTAACGTCCCTATACTGGCTCCCAACTGGTAATAATGTCCCTTATCCTGGCCCTTATTCTATGATAATGTCCCTCATCCTGTCCTCTATCCTTTATTAATGTTCTCCGTTCTGGCCCCTATCCTTTAATGTCCCCCATCTTGGTCCCTATCCTGTAATAATATTCCCCATCCTGTAATAATGTCCTCCATCCTGGCCCCTTCCTGAAATAATGTCCCTCGTCCTAGCCCCTTTATGTAATAATGTCCCCCATCTTGTAATAATGTCCTCTGTCCTGGGTCCCCATTCTGTAGTAATGTTCCCCACCCTGGGCCCCCATTCTGTTGTAATGTCCCCCATGCTTTTACCTATTCTAGAATTATTTCTCTCATCCAGAGCACCCATTCTGCAATAATATTCCCCATTTTGTAATAATTCCCCCCATCCTGGGCCCCTATTTTGTAATAATGTCCACCATTCTATGTTCTGTCCCCCTGTTTAGTAATAATGTCCACCGTCCTTTCCCCTTCCAGTAATAATGTCCCCGACCTTGGTCCCTTCATGCAGTAATGTCCCCCGTTCTTGGCATCTTCCATTAAAAATGTCCCATGTCCTATTTCCTATCCTGTTAATATATTCCCCCTTCTGTAATAATGTCCCCACTCCTGAGCTCAAATTTTCTAATAATGTCCCCCCTCTTAGATTCTTTCCTGTAAAACTTTTCCACCATCCTGTAATAATGTCTAGTGTCCTGGGCTCCATTATATATATTATGTAATAATACAAAAGTGTAAAGAGGGGTAAGGGCGCTCTCTAGTGTATTATTGCAAGTGATAATAACAAAATAAAGATAGCAGATGCCCTTAAACCTGTTGGAGTTGCATTGTGGCTACAACATCATTATAGATTTGTCACAAGTATTGATCTCCATGTCCACTTGTCGCTCCTGTAGAGTGAATCCCAGTGTTACATCAAGAGGTTAGGGACAAGACAAGACGAGTAGGTGCAACCAACATCAACTGTAATGAGCATCTGAGTGTGGTGTTCGTCCAAAAAATTAAAACATCATGAGCAAGGTGAGTATAAAGAACTTGATGCTTAATTGGGATAAAACTGCAACGAGTTTCGATTCCAAGCACAGGAATCTTTCACAGGCATGAAAATAAATCTGTTCAATTTTTGAATATAAACCTATGTCAGACATAAAATAGCCAGAAATAAAAAAGAAGACATAAAATAGTTAAAGGTCCTTGCCTGTTATAATGTCCACTGTCCTGCGCTCCTTTCCTATAATAATGTCTGCCATCCTTGATCTCTTCCTATAATAATGTCCACAGTCCTTGGTCCTTCATTTAATAATGTCCACCATACTAAGCCACCTTCCTGTAATAATGTACTCCATCCTTTGTCCCTTCATGTAATAATGTCTCCTGTCCCTGGTCCCTTCATGTAATTGACGCGCCCCCTGGGCCGTGGGGCACTCGGTGCCGGGCCGGTCGGTGCTGGGGGTTGTCACAGTGGCAGTGACCCGACCCATGACCCAGGGCTGTCAATAAAAGGAGATTATAGTTTTTATAGTTTAATGTTCGTGACGCCACCTGTGGTATGCGGGTTCATGGAGCCGCGGCTGCAGTGCAGATCCCCTGGAGCTGATGGTGACGCAGCAGAGTTGGTTCAGCTCTCCACACGTAGAGCTAAGCTCCAGGGCGGTGCAGTGATGATTAATGAGGTAGATGTTGCTGTGCAGTGTAGTGCAGGGGATGGCGCAGATAATAATTCTAGGACACAGTGGGGTGCAGTCTTCATGGTTTACTCACAGATGTTGAACTCCAGGCTACCAGGACCAGGGTAACCTCCCATGCCGTCCTGTCTTCACCAAGGCAGGGGTTCAGAAAACTTCCAGGAGTTTCAGGAGTACATAACGGGACCCCATTCTGTGTGCCTTCCTCGGTCGTCTTCCTGCGCAGGCTCTCACCCTCCTTCCCTGCACCTCGCAACCAGTGTCCCAAGCCGGTAACCTCGGATTTTGGCGGGCAACCTGCAGTCCCCTGAATCCTATATGGCTACCTTTTTAGCGATGTAGTTGCGGTTGTGAGCAGCTGCACCCTGAAAGTACAGAAGCCTCCGGTTTCTAGCTGAGCCTTGTAGTTCTCCACTAGTTAGGGGCCGGTCCCCTTTGTGGCCTGATCCCTCCACGTTCCTGCAGATTCGAGCACACGGGTGGCTTCCGCACTCACAATGCCCCTGGGATCCCCTCACTTCTGGAGCCTTCCCTCTGCTTCCTTCCTTGTCCTGCCAGTTCTCCTGGGCCTCTCACTCTAGGCCCTCTCCTCTCTCCTCTCTGAGCAGAGCTCCTCCAGACCTCCTGCTCCCACTCCTTCTCCTCTGTCTGACTTGTTCTCTCTGCCTGCTTCTAGATGGTTCCCCTTTATATACTCCTACTGAACTGCTCCCCTAAACTACTTCCTCCAACCACACCCACTACATGCTTCCACCCTCCAGCTAGGGACCAAGGACTATGCTCTCCCTTGGGAGCAATCTCGCCCTTCCCTCTGAAGAGGAGTGTAATGGATGCAAGTGCGTAGGTCCCGGGAAGTACTCCATCCTTACCTGAGAGTGGGATACGACACCTCTGGGTGAGATGCAGTACCTCTGTGGCGACTGAACCCGCAGGGGCGCCACATAATAATTTCCCCCTTCCTGTAATAATATCCCCCGTCCTGACCCCTTTCTGTAAATTTCCCCCTTCCTGGCCCATTCCTGTAATAATTTCCCCCATCCACTTCTCCAACACATTAAAAGAAACAAAACCATTTTTCTCACCTGTCCACGCTCCCGTGGCGAGCAACATCCTCTTCCTGTTCCATAGCCGGTACAGGGAGATGGATGGCACATGACAGTGATATCATGAGCCACGAGCAGACCGCTATAGGCATGCCAACATCAGCTGCTGACCCCTGATTAGCCTGTGACCTGTATAATGATTATGGTGCAGGGACCTAGTGGCTCTCTGGGCCTCAATACATTTCTGCTGAATGTGCATCCAAGGCACACAGCTGAACATGGCACCAGTGTCGTCAATCCCTGACTATATGGGCCTGATCACGGTAGTACCCTCTGAGTCCTCGATCATTACCCCACTGGGAGGAAAGGTCTCAGAACAGAAATGGGGAGAGCCAATGAGAGGTTAATACAAGATTTTTTTAAACCTTCTCCAGGAAATTAAATTTGCATCTAATCGAATTACCTGATTTGAGCAAATTTAGCTTAAATCAATGTCGGGAATGTCGCTGAACTCTTTTTACTTGTATTTGCCTACATAGCTTGTCCCATTTAACAAATTTACAAAAAATGCACCTGCATAGATGTTGCTCTTACTTGCTTGTTATGGCTGACCCTTGCAATCTTTTCATTTCTTCTTAGAACGTTCACCTTGTGTCCAGTGACAGAAGAAAACATTTCTACTGCGTATATTCTTATTGTCTAATTGCAGAATAAAAAATAAGTGTTACTTAACCGCTTCCCAAACTAGGAAGTTTTTGAGTCTGCAGATGTTGGCTGGATTATGCTGCTGGCATCTACCTCTAACAGCAGCTACCAGAGCCTGCTGTAATCTCTGCAGATTATTTCTTTGACATTTAAGGAGCATGATCCTCATGGCACACTCTCCCCTCTTCCAACTTTATTGCAAGGGGCACAAAAAACAACCCCCCCAAAAAATTAGATATACCAATTTGGTCTCATCCTAATCGCACTGACCCGAAGAATCTATTTGCCATCTCATTTTTATCTTATCATGAACACCATAGAATCAAAACTTAAAAAAAAACAAAAAAAAAACAATGGTGGAATGGATAAAAGTAGGATGTAAAAAACAATACAGACTCATCTGTCCCTGTAGCTCGCCATCTCAGCAGCCCGCCGTCCTGCGCGCCTCTTATTTTCTTTTCACTTCCCCGCTCAATTCTCCTGCCCCTCTGCTGCTCATCGTTACCCATCCAGTCCTCGCCCCATCTTCAGATCACCGCCACTTGTGCTGAAATTCCCTGACCTACGCTGGGCCGGGACTTATGGCTTTCATTAAGCACGGAAGGTTCTCAGCATGAGCATGCAAGATCATGGCATGTGTCATGATTTCATGAATCCTCATCAAAGTCCCGAGATTTCTGCATGGGTGGCGTTGATCTGAAGACGCAGAGAGGACTGGATAGATGATGCAGAGGAGCCAGAGAATTAGAGGGAGGAAGGGTGAAGGTGAATCTAAGAATTTTTTGTTTTCATTTTTAACATCTTGATGGCATCTTATGGTTTAGAAAAAGGGCAGCCGGCAGATCCAATTTTGTTGAAACCACGCGGAAGTGAATTACAAAAAAATCAGCATTTTGGCGAATGCGGATTTTTGTAAAATTCGAGTTCAATTCAATTCCAATCAAATTCATTTGGTCATCTCTAGTCACGGTGTCTATTTTTTTGAGGTTTAGTCTGGGGTCTAGATTAATTTAGAGGTCTGAATGGGACTAAGTTAATTTTGGTATCTGATCTAATTAACTGTCGTCTAAATTAATTTAGGGGTCCGCTAAACTTTTAGCAAGGAGGCAATGATAAATTTGTCTGGATTTCGAAGCTCTTCTAGGGTTTGAATACATTTTATGGTCAGATTTGAATTAAATTTGAGATGTATTCTAGTGTTTAAATTAATTTTGGCATTTGGTCTGTATTAAATTTGGGTTCTGAATTCATTTTGGGGACCTTCAGTCTGAATACATATTGCAGTCTGGTCTGAATTATTTTGGGATCTGATTTTGGGTCATCTGAAATAATTGAAAGGCCTGGTCTTGTGAGGAGCAAATAATAAATTTAGGAGGGAGAAGGGGGGCTAAAATCAGGGCCTAAAACTATTCTACAATTTGGACTGGGGTCTAATTTACTGTAAAATTTGAATTAATTTTAGGGTCTGGTGCCCTCTAACTTATACATCCTGCTCTTCATTATAACTATTAATTCTGATCCTGCCATTTAACTTTTTAGCTTCTGTGATCAATGGAAAGAAAATAAAAATGGTAGGACACAATAAGTCAATAAGCTAATGCTATCCTCATAAACTGTGTTGCAAAATCTACAAAGATACGGATGTAGCAGTCTTAATTTTTCCATATGTAATAAAGTTAGCTTCAAGTTTGTAGTTTTTTACATAGGCTTATATGTACACTATGCACAGATAGGGCATCCTCAAAGCCTTTCAGCTCTATTACTTTATCCTCTACTTCTTCTATCTTTTGAATTCCTTTTCCTTCTAGCTTATCCTTATTACGTTTTCTTACATCCTCGCACTTCCACAAGTGATCCAGCACTTCAGCTCTGCGTATAAACAGCTTGTCCAGGTAACATTTCATTATTTCATTTTTACCACAATGCAGAACGAAGGAAAACGCACACTGTAACTAGCCGAGGTATTGAAGATCATCTCAGCCTTTGGAAATCAGCTTGATTCTCTGTATGACGACTGCTTGTTTTCTCTGCAGTAGGTGAATTTTTAAAATGCGTTCTACTTCTGCAAATGTTCTTCTTTTCTATATTGCAGGAATAAGTCCTGCTGTGTGGCGGCTGCATGAAGCAGAAGGGAGGAATGACTGTTAACTGCGGCTTTTTTTTTTCTTCTTCTTTTTGATTCTGGCACTCAATGTATGGCTGTCGAACTCAAGGGAATCAAGATTGCATAAAACTTTGCTGAACAAGTCACAGTAGGGCGTCCAGTTTCTCATAAAATAACGTGTTTCTATGTATAAATCTGAAGCTGAAGTTTTCAATATGACATTGTAGAAGTAATTGATAAAGTTCCTTTTGAGATATAGAAAGGGGAATGTAGCATTAGAAAAGAACACATTATTTATGTACATTTATAAAGGTTTATGTTTTTTTCAAAGTATAAAAAGAATCCAGTTTTCACATTTGGCACAGGTTTTCTCTATAGGCTAGGACAGTTTGGGTAGAAGGGTCTCTCTGTCATTAAAGAGGTGAGATAGAAACAGATTTATTCTACTCCTGATTAGTGATGAGCGATAATGCTCGCTACTGCTCGGTGATCGCCCGAGCATCTCACTGCTCGAGATACTCGGTGCTCGCCGACTATTTCTGGGGTTGCTCTGCAGGAGCTAGGTCCCCTCCCTGCATGTTTGGCGCTCTTTAGAGTGCCAATGAACATGCAGGTATTGTCTGCCACACACTGTAATGCCGCAGCCATGCTGGTTGTGGCATTAAAGTGATTGGCTGTCTGCACAGCGTCATCAGGTCTATATCAGTCCTGGCGCCGCTGTGCTCATCACAGTCACACCGGAATTTGCAGTGCACAAAGCAAGAGGGTCCATTCCAGTTTTGTCTGCTGATGCTTTTACAGATATTTGTAGAAATAGCCCCAGGTATCAGGGGCCCGGAATAATTTGTTTAAAAAGCAATCCAGAGAACACTGCGTCATTTGCTTGTTGGCACTGCAGAATACAGCCAGGTCCTTTCCATATTACACCGCTAAAAATCCAGCTATTTAAATCTGTGGTTTGTCCGTCACACAGATCACATATAAGTGCACTGAAAATATTGCCATTTCTGTTCTCCATTGAAATTTTGTTGCAGTGTGTCAGCAAACTTATTGACACGAGGTCGACTCTATTAAAAATAGTTACCTACAGGCCAACTATTTAAAACTGTGGTTTGTCCGTCACACTGATCACATATAATTGCACTGAAATTATTTCCATTTCTGGCCTCCATTGAAATTTTGTTGCAGTGTGTCAGCGAACTTATTGACAAGAGGTCAGAGCTGTTAAAAATAGTTGCCTACAGGCCAGATATTTAACCCTTTAAGCCCCGGAGCATTTTTCGTTTTTGCATTTTCGTTTTTGCTCCCCTTGTTCCCAGAGCCATAGCGTTTTTATTTTTTGGTCAATATGGCCATGTGAGGGCTTATTTTTTGCGGGACGAGTTGTACTTTTCAACGCCATTACTAGTTTTATCATATCCTATACGGGAAAACGGGAAAAAAATTCCAAGTGCGGTAAACTTGCAAAAAAAGTGCAATACCACAGTTGTTTTTTATTTATTTTTTTTACCATGTTCACTGAATGCTAAAACTGACCTGCCCTTCTTATTCTACAGGTCATTACGAGTTCATAGACACCAAACATGTATAGGTTCTTTTATATTTAAGTGGTGAAAAAAAATTCCAAAAATTGGTAAAAAAAAAAATAAAAAATAGCGCCATTTTCTAAGACCCGTAGCGTCTCCATTTTTCGTGAACTGGGGCTGGTTGATGGCTTTTTTTTTGCGTGCCAGGCTGACGTTTTTATTGATAACATTTGGGGTAGATCCGATGTTTTGATCGCCCGTTATTGCATTTTATTGCAATTTTGCGGCGACCAAAAAACATAATTCTGCCGTTTAGAATTTTTTTCTCGCTACGCCGTTTACCGATCGGAATAATTCTTTTTTTATATTGATAGATCGGGCGATTCTGAACGTGGCGATACCAAATATGTGTATGTGGTTTTTTTTTTTATATATTTTATTTTGAATGGGGCGAAAGGGGGGTGATTTAAACTTTTATATTTTTTTATTTTTTTTTATATTTTTAAAAACTTTTTTTTTTTACTTTTTGCATGCTTCTATAGTCTCCATAGGAGACTAGAAGCAGCAACTGTCCAATCGCCTCTGCTACATACAGGGGACGAGCAGGTCCCCTGCATGCAGCAGAAATGGTCCTGTGCTATGAGCGCCGACCACTAGGTGGCGCTCATAGCGACAAGATCATGACAACCACAGGCGTCTGCTGCAGACCCTGGGTTGTCATGCACGCCCATCGGCGACCCGCGATCACGTGACGGGGTCGCCGGTGGGCGGGGCTTATGACGCGCTACCCGGAAGCGCGCGTTAAATGCTGCTGTCGGAGATTGACAGCAGCATTTAACTGGTTAACAGCCGCGGGTGGATCGCGATTCCACCCGCGGCTGTTGCGGGCACATGTCAGCTGTAAGAATCAGCTGACATGTGCTCCGTTCAGTGAGGGCTCAGCGCAGCAGCCCTCACTGAACGGAGGGTACGCAAATATGCGTACTAATACGTCCCCGGGGGTTAAGTGGTTAAACTGTGGTTTGTCCATCACACGGATCACATATAATTGCGCTGAAAATTCTGCCATTTCTGTCCTCCATTTAAATTTTGTTTCAGTGAGTCAGTGAAGTTATTGACACCAGTTTGCTGTTAAAAATAGTTACCTACAGGCCAGCTATTTAAAACTGTGGTTTGTCTGTCATACGGATCACATATACGTTTGCTCCAAATTCAGCAATTTGTAGTGAGCATGGAAGATATTGCCCCCCATTTAAAATGTACAAGGCACATGGAAAGGGACAGGGAACTGGATGTGAAGGTGATTGTGATGGTGCATGCAGAGGCTTAGGCCGTGGGCAAGCTGAAATTGGGCCACAACAAACACCCACATCTTCTCGCTTGACCTTGATGTCCCAATTAATAGGGGACCACGGAACACCACTATTGAACACAGAGCAGTGTAAAATGGTTATTGGTTGGAGAGCAGATAATGCTTGCAGTCACTTAGCCACCACCACCACCCTCTCTTCCACACGGTCAAGACTCAGTAGCCGTGAGTCTGGACTGCATATTCCTCACCCTGAACTTTCTTCCTCCCACCATGCCGAGTGCCCAGAGACAACTGATCCCACTCTTGGACACTACGAAGAGCTGTTCACTTTTCCATTTATAGATTCGTGCCTCTTGCCCGGTCCACTTGAAGCGGGACAAGAGGAGATCACATGTAGAGATGCCCAATTATTTGAGCAGCCACGGTCATAAGAAGGCGACGATGGGAAAGTGTCACGAGAGGTGGACAATGATGAGACACAATTGCCAGAAAGTCAGGAGGAGGACCAGGGTGCGGAAGTGGAAGACGAGGTGGTGGATGATATAGTAACTGACCCAACCTGGCAGGAGGACATGCAGAGGAAGGACAGCAGCACACAGGGGGAGGGAGGCAGAGCACCCAACAGGCAGGAAGAAGCAGTGTGGTGACCGTAGACAGAAGTTGGGCAACAGTTCCCCGTAACACCAACACAACGGAAGTTGCCAGTACAATGTTATGTCTTCCCGAGTCTGATTGTTTTTTAAATATAAAGAAATAGTAGGCACTTCGTATTCTTTGTTAGTCGTTGGTGGTGCACGTGGAAAGATAGATTGCAAGCAAAGATCCCATCACTCACGTATATACGATTAATTCATTTATTCCACATGTAGGAAAACTACAACAAAACGTTTCAGCCCCTTGCAGGCTTTTGTCAATTGTGGATAACAAGACAAATTCCACCCACACATATATAGAGAAATTTAGAGGAAATTACATCATACAAAGGAAAATATTATAGAAAACCACAAAGGAACATTTTACTACAATCACAAAATATAACATCATACATTAAATTATAAATAAACATCATAAAAAAACATTAAACCAAAAAACAAAAAAATAGACATCAAAAAATGACATCATAAATTAACATAGTATCTCCATACCAGTACAACAAAATACTCAATAGAAAAACCTGAACATTCTTGTATATAACACCAAAATTCCTCCAAGTATTAAATATCCCTTTCTTAATTAACCTATCTAGAATATTTAAATAAACATACTACACTTCCGTAACCACTGCACTTCAAAGAAAAAAAACACTGTGGCACAATTAAAATATCAAGTAATTGAAGAAGTAAGTGTACACAGAAGAGGGGGAAGCCCCAAAAAACTCTCTCTCTATATATGTGTGAAATTTGCCTTGTTATTCACCATTGACAAAAGGGGCTGAAACGTTTAGTTGTAGTTTTTCCAGATGTGGAATAAATTAATTGATTGTAAATACGTGAGTGCCGGGATCCTTCTACTTTGATTGTTTTTTAAAGACTCTGCCGATAACCCCAAAAAGGCCATTTGCAACACCTGCCAGGCCAGCATCAGCAGGGGTAGCAAAACTACCAGCCTGACCACCACCAGCATGATCAGGCACATGACAGCAAAGCACCCGACTTTGTGGGCAGGACCGCAGGGTCCAGTAACAGTGTCTACGGGTGACACCACTGCTAATTCCGCTGTTGTGCGTGCAAGCCAATCCCCTGTCCATAGTGCATGCGAAGATGCCTCCTGTCCTGCACCTGTTGTAGCACACTCTCAACTAGTAGCATCAGAAAGCACATCCTTGTCCCAGCGCAGCGTTCAGCTGTCCATTCCCCAGTTCTTGGAACACAAGCGCAAATACGCAGCCAACGCCCCACAGGCCACACTACTAAATTCCCACATTTTGCGACTGCTTGCGCTCAAAATGTTGCCTTTTAGGCTCATGGAGACCAAAGCTTTCCTCAACCTGATGGCGGCGGCCGTCCCTCGGTACTTGGTACCCAGCCATCACTATTTCTATCAGTGTGCCGTCCCCACATTACATAACCACGTGTCCCACAACATTAGCCGTGCCCTCAACAATGCAGTTACTGGGAAAGTCCACCTAACCGTGGACAAGTGGACAAGTGCTAGTGGGCAGGCATGGTACATCTTGCTGACGGCACATTGGGCTAACATAGTGGAAGCCAGAACCCAGTCGGACCTTGGGAAGGAACACATCCTCTCAACGCTGAGGATGGCGGGCAAAAGGTCAATCAGGGTTGCCCCCACAGTCTACAGCTCCTGCACCTCATCCTCCTCATCCTCCTCCTCTTCTGCCTGCATCTCCAAAATGAACACATCAGTCACAAGCTGGAAGCACTGCAGCACTGCCTCAGCCAAGCGGAAACAGCCTGTGCTAAAGCTAACATGCTTAGGTGACACGGCGCACAATTCTGAAGAGTTGTGGACAGCTCTGAAAGAGCAGACAGATCTGTCGCCGACACCGCTGAACCTACAGCCAGGCATGGTCGTGTGTGACAATGGCAGGAGCCTGATGGCTATTCTGAGGGGCGAGGCGAGCTCACACATGTACCATGCCTGGCCTATGTGTTTAACCTCGTTGTTCTGCGTTTTCTCAAAGCCTACCCGATGCTGCCAGATCTGCTTGTCAGAAAGAGGAGGAGGAAGAACAGGAGCTAGTTTCATGTGCTATAGACACTTTTAGACTCACGCTACAAGGAGAACTTTATATCTCTTATTCTAGAGGCGGACAGATCTATAAAAATGGGGCTGTACCAGAAGGCCCTTGTTGCGGAGCTATTATAAAAATTCCCATCTAAAAACGCTGGCGGCAGAGGTCACAGTTCTTTGGACAACCAAGGAGTACAGATGAGAGCTACACAACTTCAAACCAGCAGAGGCAGGGGAACACTGTCAAAATCTGGGTGAGTTTTCTCTACCCCTCCCATCGCACAGGCCCTGAGGCGCGGGGTACTGTCACAAGGAGAGCAAAGTTTGGGAAGATGCTGAGGGAATACCTTGCCGACCGTACCAACATCCTCCGTGATTTCTCTGTGCCTTATAATTAATGGGTATCCAAGCTGGAAACGTGGAATGAACTGGCTCTCTACACCATGGAGGTCCTGGCCTGCCCTGCCGCTAGCATTTTATCAGAGTGGGTTTTTAGTGCTGCTGGTGGAATTATAACTGATAAGCGCATCCGCCTGTCAGCTGAAAATGCTGACAGGCTGACTCTTATAAAAATGAACAAGGGCTGTATTGGGCCAGACTTCTCAACACCACCGAATGATAGCAGCATAACATAAACTCAAATTCAGTGTCTTTTTTTGGGAGGTGTAGTCCCATGCACCTTTTCACACCCACACAAGGGTATACGCTTCCTGATTTTGGCTATTTGCTCTAGTCCTCCACTTTCTACTCATCCTCATCCTCCACTACCATATCACCAGGGTGACCGTGGTCCGTGATACAACACCCACAAAATTTTTTTAAAGGGTGTTTATGATGCACGTAAAAAAAATGTTTTATACAGTACGTTCATGTATACCTCCCAGGGGTAAATGATTGTCAGCCCATACAATTAGTGCATGGGCATTATAAGTATAGGAGACCAGCTCCTTTCTAATGGGATCATTTTTTTATGAGGCCCTCCTCCACGTCTTTTCCAAGGTGCATTGTAGTGCCTCCCAATTTTTGGCAGCCCTTGCATTCACTGCATAGGCCAACACTATGGGAGACCCACTTCCTAATAATGGGAACACTTTTTCATGAGGCCCTCTACGTCTCTTCCAAGGGGCATTGGAGTGCCTCCAAATTTTTTCAACCCTTGCATTCACTGCAGAGGCAAACACAATGGGAGACCCACTTCCTAATAATAGGAACATTGTTTTCAGGAGTCCCTCTGACCTCAACGTCTCTTCCAAGGGGCATTGGAGTGCCTCCAAATTTTTAGCATCCTTTGCATTCACTGCATAGGCAAACAGTATGGGAGACGCACTTTCTAATAATGGGAACATTTTTTTCAGGAGGCCTTCCTCTAAGTCTCTTCAAAGGGGTATTAGGGTGCGTCCAAATTTTGGGCAGCCCTGCCACTCTAGAAAACAGCAAAAAGGCAATGGTACTCACCAGCCAAGGGTTCAAGACAAATGCACACCAGGACGCAGCCGGCCTCCTTTTGTAAGAAGGAGATGACACAGGTGCAGAATGTTGTGAGCAAACACCCTCAACCACTCATACTGGAGGAGCGACCGCACAGCACTAAAACTGCACAAGATGAAACCTGCAAATAGGGTGCAATTCACACACTGGCGGCAACCGTACCTGGCTAGCATCCTATTAAACGCCGTTCCTATTCGATTAGGCGGGATGCCTGGCACCCTATCCGTGCATCGCAGAGGTGCAAAGCCCCCATTCACAAGGTCACCATTAGTGGGCCTGGCTGCGACCTGGCAGATAAAAAAGTGCAAAAATATCATATGAGGTATTAGTTGATATTTTGGCCAAAATACGTAAGCTCGCAACCCAAACGTCAAGGGTCCTCATGATTTTGCGAGTCCCTACTCTATTATTAAAAACAAACAGAATTTGACTTTGGAATTTTTTTAAAAAAATTCTGTTTACAGCCCTGACAATCACTGAATACGCAATAACAGTATAGGAGACCCACTCTTTAGTAACTGGAACAACAAAGCATAGCTGGCTGATGTCTCTCTAAGAATAGTGAGGACCTACAGCTGATCCTTTAAGAATAATAAAGGCCGCCTGATGGCCCTATAAAAATAGGCTTTGTGACTTTCAGAGTCCCTCCTTCATAAATGAAACAGGATCTGTCTGGTCATGTCTCACACACCACA
The DNA here is from genome assembly GCF_046119375.1 of Phyllobates terribilis. Lineage (NCBI taxonomy): Eukaryota > Metazoa > Chordata > Amphibia > Anura > Dendrobatidae > Phyllobates > Phyllobates terribilis. The sequence goes on from NW_027362764.1 coordinate 768,401,607, forward strand.
TGGCCAGATAAGGTTGTAAAATGTTAAAATGACATTTCCTGGTGAATGCATTTGTCACGGTTGAAAGCAATGCAAAAGTGCAAAAATGCATTAAAAATGCTACATATGAACATAGCCCAAGGTGTGGAGGAGTATTTTTGTTTTTTGTTATTTATTTTGCCTTATATACAAGTCATTACCCTGGAAAGGATGTTCCTAAACATATTTGCCAGGAAAATTCATTTTGGTTTCGTTTTTGTATGTTTTATTGTGAGTCCGTAAAAGTGGCGTAATACCTTTGACAACATTGTTGACAACATTGACCTGGGAGTCAGGAATGCTTCCAGGGGTCTTCCCCATGCTGTCCCCATGTAATTTGAGCTCTGTTCCCATCGATTTGGGGATTTTTAGGCCCTCTGCTGACCGCCGGGGGGAGTCGCCTGAAAAGTGCTTGAGTTTCCCATAGACTTACATTCGGTTCGTTGCTCGGGTCGAGCATCCGAGCATTCCAATTTGCTCGACCCGAGCATCAAGCATCCAAGCATTTTAGTGCTCGCCCATCACTACTCTTGATCATGATTTATGGCTACTTATTTTTTACTTTGCTGGATAGATTAAGACAGGATGAACAGAGCCGTCTCAGTTCCATTACAGCGGACAGTTAATAACAGCTTTATAGTACCTTAACCTTATTTTTCAGCTTTAGCTTTGCTGTATTAATTTGGATAGGATAAGAAGAGCAAACTCATTATCAATAAAATGATGGCCTAATGACAATTTATTTAACTGCTGAACAATATTTTTTTAACAGCTCACTTTGTATATTTTTTGCACATATTAGGATAGGTTGAAAGGAGTCATTTCAATTCCATTAGATTGGACAGATTAAGCTTTGCTTATTTAGCTATTGTAAGCTTTTGAGGATTCAGATTCAGCAGCAGGGAGGAGAGACAGTGAGGAGCTGTCTTAAGGATCCAGATTCTGCAGCAACCTTAAGGAGAGACATTGAGAAGCTGTCTTGAGGATGCAGATTCAGCAGAAGCAAGGAGGAGAGACAGTGATGAGTTGCCTTGAGGATGCAGAATCAGAAGCAGGGAGGGGAGACAGTGAGGAGCTGTCTTGATGGGCACAGATTCAGCAGCAGGGAGGAGAGAAAATGAGGATCTGTCTTGACGGTGCAGATTCAGCAGTAGCAGGGAGGAGGGACAGTGAGGAGCTGTCTTGAGGATGCAGATGCATCAGCAGCAGCAGGGAGGAGGGACAATGAGGAGCTGTCTTGACATAGATTCAGCAGCAGCAAGGAGGAAATTCAATAAAGACCTATCATGAGAATGCCGATTCAGCAGTAGCAGGGACAAGGGACAGTGAGGAGCTGTCAATCAGGCTAGGTGGTCAGGGATTCAACACCAACAGGAAAGAGAAACACTGAGGAGTTGTCAATCAGACTTGGTGGGTGGACATTGATTTTCTACTTTCTGATAGGATTACACACCTAATCTGATTTGAGTATTCAAAGTAATTAGTAAGATTTAAGAAACTTATGTAGTCAATTCTGCAGTTTGCATTCTAAAAATCTAGTGAGAAATTAACGTCAAAAGGAACACCATATGTTGCCTATTTAACCTAAGTTTCATTATAAATAACGCCTCATATACATTTCATGCAGACTTTTTTTATACACTTGACTAAACTTCATTAAAAAGTGTAAGATTTTCACTTCTTAATTAAATTCTAGCACGACACAACTTTATCCTAAAGCCTTACAACGTGGTGCATCGCTAGGAAGAAGCCAGCTGAAGTGTTAAGGTGAGTCATGCTTCACTTGTACCTGGGGACATTTGATAGTCAGGAGTGAAATAAACATTTATATAAGTGTATTGATGATGCTTGCCCTACAGTACAGACCAAAAGTTTGGACACACCTTCTCATTTAAAGATTTTTCTCTATTTTCATGACTATGAAAATTGTACATTCACACTGAATGCATCAAAACTATGAATTAACACATGTGGAATTATATACTTAACAAAAAAGTGTGAAACAACTGAAAATATGTCTTATATTCTAGATTCTTCAAAGTAGCCACCTTTTGCTTTGATGACTGCTTTCTCTTGATGAGCTTCAAAAGGTAGTCACCGGAAATGGTTTTCACTTCACAGGTGTGCCCTGTCAGGTTTAATAAGTGGGAATTCTTGCCTTTTAAATGGGGTTGGGACCATCAGTTGTGTTGTGCAGAAGTCAGGTGGATACACAGCTGATAGTCCTACTGAATAGACTGCTAGAATTTGTATTATGGCAAGAAAAAAGCAGCTAAGTAAAGAAAAACGAGTGGCCATCATTACTTTAAGAAATGAAGGTCAGTGCGAAAAATTGGGCAAACTTTTAAAGTGTCCCCAAGTGCAGTTGCAAAAACCATCAAACGCTACAAAGAAACTGGCTCACATGAGGACCACCCCAGGAAAGGAAGACGAAGAGTCACCTCTGCTTCTGAGGATAATTTTATCCAAGTCACCAGCCTCAGAAATCGCAGGTTAACAGCAGCTCAGATTAGAGACCAGGTCAATACCACACAGAGTTCGAGCAGCAGACACATCTCTTCAACAACTGTTAAGAGGAGACTTTGTGCAGAAGGCCTTCATGGTAAAATAGCTACTAGGAAACCACTGCTAAGGACAGGCAACAAGCAGAAGAGACTTGTTTGAGCAAAAGAACACAAGGCATGGACATTAGACCAGTGGAAATCTGTGCTTTGGTCTGATGAGTCCAAATTTGAGATCTTTGGTTCCAACCACCGTGTCTTTGTGCGACGCAGAAAAGGTGAACGGATGGACTCTACATGCCTGGTTACCATCGAGAAGCATGGAGGAGGAGGTGTGATGGTGTGGGGGTGCTTTGCTGGTGCCTAGTGTTGAGCATTCCGATACTGAAATATCGGGTATCGGCCGATATTTGCGGTTTCGGAATTCCGATACTTAATTCCGATACTTTTAGAATATCATATACCGGAATCGGAAGTTCCATAATGCAATGAGCCAGTTTCATTTTATTCAGCCAATGAGGATCCTAAGAAGTGTGGGCACATCCTGTTAAGCATGTAGGCATGTTAACTAATGGCATGGCTGTGATTGGCTCCTGAAATGATGTCATGATGCACTATAAAAGCCGCCGCCGACATTTTGAGCTCACTCTGCTGTGAATTCAGTTAGGGGTAGGATGCTGTTGTTCTGAGGGACAGTTTTAGCTACCTATTTGCTCTATTCTGCTTTACCCAAGCTACTTTATAAATCGCTGTGCCTTGCAGCGCTAGTGCACAGTTCTCTGTGCTGTTCACCGCTGTCTGCAAGGTCTGTGCGTGTGAGTGCAGCTCACGCTGTAGTGTGTGCTTCAGCCACGTCTGGTTGTAGTGCGCTCAGCATGCGTCACTGCCTCATACATTGTCCTTTTTTGCTAACTGATCATTTTTCCTGATTTCTCCTATTAGTGTGGTGGTTCCATCCGTATTCAGCTAAATTGGTTCCAAACACACTATACAGGAATAGATAGAGAATTTTTTTTTGTCTTGCAGCGCTAGTGCACAGTGCTCTGCATCTGCACTGTTCATGCCGGTCTGCAAGGTCTCTGTGTGTGAGTGGAGCTCACGCTGTAGTGTGTGCTTCAGCCACGTCTGGTTGTAGTGCGCTCAGCGTGCGTCACTGCCTCATACATTGTCCTTTTTTGCTAATTCATAATTTTTCCTGATTTCTCCTATTAGCGTGGTGGTTCCATCCGTATTCAGCTACATTGGCTCCAAACACACTATATAGGAGTAGATAGAGGAGCCTTTCTGCAACCTTGTGCCCTGCAGCCCCAGCCAGATTAGTATTAGCCTATTTTTTGTAGCCTCATCTATTGCATTGTAGGTTACCTTCCTGCATTGTAATAGCTACAAAAAGTTTGTGATACTATCGGTATTACATCTTTGGGCACATCCAGTGTGGATGTGTGTTTCACCAAACACTCCACTTTACAGTTGTGTAGGCCACATTAGCTCATATTAAAGTCTAGTCAACACTTTATAAAATTAGTGTTTCTTATACCTGTTAGCAGCTGTTCAGGAATAAGCACACTAAGCCCTTAGTACTTTTCTGCCTATCTTTATCAGTCTACCAAGATGAAGAAGGCAGGCAGTAAGGCATGTGGTCGTGGTCATGGGCGTGGGCGTGGAGTTTCTGCAGGGAGAGGACGTGAGGATTCTGTGCCTGCAGGGAAAGGACGTGGGGATTCTGTGCCTGCTGTGGGCGCCAGTGACTCAGCATCCCCCAGTTTTACCAGGGAACAGTTCTTTATGTGCAGCTTTTTAGGAGCTAGCCGTACCCCACTGCTGCAGGAGGACCAAATTGAAGCCATTGTCGGATGGATGGCAGCTAACGCATCGACTTCAATTAGTTCCAGATCCTCTCAGGTACTGAGCACTGAAGAGCACCGATCTGTCTCTTCACCACCTGCCAAATTGCCCAGGCAGTCAGAGAGCCCTGGACAGGAGCCATTTCTACTTCTGTTCTCTGAATCTCTTGGCTTGGAAAGAGGGGGCCAGCCAAGCTTAATTCGAGAATTTGAAGAAGAGGTAGTATGCAGTGATGCGCAACCGTTTTGTCTCTCTGAATCTGAAGAGGCAGGTGGACCTGTGCCTATGGTCAGCAGCACAACTCAGTACGCATCTGATGATGAGACTCAGGTGCCACTTTCTGGTGCGTACTGTGCTGTCGAGACTACCCAGGAGAAGCAGTTGCTTGAAGAGGGTGGTGTAGATGATGAGGTCCTTGACCCATCATGGCGTGAGGGACAGGAAGGTGGTGGGAGCAGCTCTGAGAAAGAGATTCCCCGAACGGCCCAAAATGGAGGGAGAGGGAGGGGGCAGACTTGTTTGCCTGTATCCTCCACTTCGGCACCCATTAGGAGCATGGCTCTTCCAAAATCCAAAGCGGGCGCTCCCAAGACTTGCAGTGCATGGTACTTTTTGACACAGTTGCAGATGACATTTGCTTTGTCAAATGCAAGTTGTGTAATCAGAAGGTGAAAAGAGGGAAAAGTGTCAGCAACCTCAATACCACAAATATGTGGAAACATGTGCGGACCAAGCACGTGGTGGAGTTACAAAAACACACTGAAGACCTAGGCCAACCTACAGCGCCACCTACCACCTCTTCAGCTCGTGTTGTAGCCTCTTCCTCCAGCTCACACACAGCTGGTTCGGCTTCCTCACAGGATCGCCATGGAAGAACCTCTGGCACTGTTGTACAGAGACACAGTGTAATTCCACCCACAGCACCACTTTCCCTGTCATCCTCACACTCCCAGGCCAGTCTACAGCCATCGTTAGCACAGGCATGGGAGAAAAGGCGCCCATACTCGGCAAACCACCCCCGAGTACAGGCTCTGAATGCTGGCATTGCTAAACTACTGGCCCTTGAAATGCTATCATTCAGGCTGGTGGAGACTGACACCTTACGTAACTTTATGGCATTGGCAGTCCCACAATACAACGTGCCCAGCCGCTTTTATTTCAGCACGCAAGCCGTCCCTGCCCTGCAACAGCATGTGGAGGGAAAAATTAAACATGCGCTACAAAACGCCGTCAGTAGCAAGGTCCACCTGACCACCGATGCGTGGACCAGTAAGCATGGACAGGGACGATGCCTTTCCCTCACTGCCCATTGGGTAAATGTTGTGGAGCCGGGTACAGATCTTGAGAGTGGCGCTGTACGTGTTCTGCCAACTCCAAGGATTGCAGGAATCCAGTCTGTACACATTGACTCCTCCTCATACTCCAGTTCCTCTGAATCAGCGCTGCAGGAGCCGTCACGGTCTACCTCCACATCGACCCGTGAACGGTTACCTGTTATGATGACCGATATGAGCACAGCTGTGGCCAAAAGTCAACAGGCCGTATTAAAATTAATTTCTTTGGGGAATCGAAGCCACACAGCGCAGGAGCTCTGGAACGCCATCAAACAGCAGAGCAAGGTGTGGATTGTGCCAATGAATCTCCAGCCAGGCATGGTAGTGTGTGACAATGGCCGAAATCTGGTGGCAGTTCAGGGCCTAGGCAACCTCACTCACATCCCATGTCTGGCACATGTGCTCAACTTGGTCGTGCAGAGTTTTTTGAGGGACTATCCGGATCTTGATGCACTGCTTCACAAGGTCCGCATAGAGTGCGCTCTCTTGCAGCGTTCCAGCAACGCAAGATCGTGCATTGCAGCTCTGCAGCGCAGATTACGTCTTCCGAAACATCGCATCATATGTGACCTACCCACCAGGTGGAATTCAACGCTACATATGTTGGAGAGGTTGTGTGAGCAGCAGGCAACCGTAATGGAGTACCAGCTGCAGCAGGCGCAAACAAGTCGCAGTGCGCTCCGTTCACACTTCACCACTAGTGTTGAGCCACCCCCGTAGTGTTCGGGTTCGGTTCGGTTCGTCGAACACCGGGATGTTCGAGGAACTGTTCGTCGAACTGTTCGTCGAACACCTTAGAACACCGTCGAACACCGTTAAAACCAATGGCAGGCAAACAAAAACACATAGAAACACATAGAAAACACCTGCAAAGGTGTCCAAAAGCTGACAAACTGCTCAGAAGACACTCTCTTTAAAAAAGCCGGCCGGCAAATTCAGCAGCGGCATACACCAGTACCCGACAATTTAGACAAGAAGGAATAGAGCATCACACATAGATTAGATAGATAGAAACATGTCAGTCACACATATAAGAAGCACAGTGACAGTGTTGGTTACTGCACTTGTCATTTAGTGTAAAGGATTTATTAAAAAAAATATTAGTGTTTTCATGCACCGTCTCTTTAAAAAAGCCGGCCGGCAATTCAGCATCTGTACCCGACAATTTAGAACAGAAAGAATAGAGCTTCACACATACATTAGATAGATAGAAACATGTCAGTCACATATATAATAAGTACTGTGACAGTGTTGATTACTGTACTTGTCATTTAGTGTAAAGGATTTATTTAAAAAAATATTAGTGTTTTCATGCACCGTCTCTTTAAAAAAGCCGGCCGGCAATTCAGCAGCGGTACCCGACAATTTAGAACAGAAAGATAGAGCATCACACATAGATTAGATAGATAGAAACATGTCAGTCACATATATATGAAGTACAGTGATAGTGTTGGTTACTGTACTTGTCATTTAGTATTAAAATAAAGGATTTATTATTAAAAAAATTGGCGTGGGGTTCCCCTTAATTTTAGGCTCTAGCGGAGGTTAAGCAGACGGCTGGGGCAGATGTTTGAAGCCTGGGAAGGGGGTAATACCCACGGAGCTTCCCAGGCTACTAATATCAGCCCCCAGCTGAATACATAGCCTTTACTAGCTATTAAAATGGGGGACCCCCCAAAAAAAATGACGTGGGGTCCCCCCTAATTTAATAGCTAGCAAAGGCTAGGCAGACAGCTGGGGGCTGATATTAATAGCCCAGGAAGGGAGCCATGAATATTGGCCCCCTCCCAGGCTAGAAACACCAGCCGTCAGCCGCCCCAGAAATGGCGCATTCATAGGATGCGCCAATTCTGGCACTTAGCCTCGCTCTTCCACGCTGCCCTGGTGCGGTGGCAGGGGGTAATAGGGTTGGGGTTGATGTCAGCTTATAATGCCAGCTGACATCAAGCCCAGGTTAGTAATGGAGAGGCGTCTATAAGACACCCCCATTACTAACCCCATAGTCAAAGTTAAAAAAAGCACAAACACCCAGAATAAAGTCCTTTAATTGAAATAAAGACACAATCCTTTATTGTTCTAAATTAAACCATACTTACCATCACGCCCATTCCAGCTGAAGCCAACGATCTCCTGCAATAAAAGAAAAATAATAAAGCAACCTCATCCTTACCTTTCCATGGTTCCCACGACAGCTTCAGCTCTGCTACATCGAGATGACAGGCTGGACCGCAGCAGAACGCTGCCATCCAGCCTGTCATCCCGCAGACACTGAGAAGCGCAGGCTTGCTTGCGCTGCTCAGCGTCTCTCTGTGACGACATCCAGATGAGCCGAGTTCATGTCCAATGAACTCGGCTCACCTCGTGCACGTCACTGACAGCGTGGGAAAATTCTCACGCTGAAGCGCTGATTGCAGGAGAATTTTCCCACGCTGTCAGTGACGTGCAGGAGGTGAGCTGAGTTCATTGGACATGAGCTCACCTCATGCACATCACTGACAGCGTGGGAGAATTCTCCTGCACTCAGCACTTCAGCGTGAGAATTTTCCCACGCTGTCAGTGACGTGCATGAGGTGAGCCGAGTTCATTGGACATGACCTCGGCTCATCTGGATGCCGTCACAGCGAGACAGTGAGGAGCGCAAGCATGCCTGCGCTTCTCAGTGTCTGCGGGATGACAGACTGGATGGCAGCGTTCTGCTGCGGTCCAGCCAGTCATCTCGATGTAGCAGAGCTGAAGCTGTCGTGGGAACCATGGAAAGGTAAGGATGAGGTTGGTTTATTATTTTTCTTTTATTGCAGGAGATCGTTGGCTTCAGCTGGAATGGGTGTGATGGTAAGTATGGTTTAATTTAGAACAATAAAGAATTGTGTCTTTATTTCAATTAAAGGACTTTATTCTGGGTGTTGTGTTTTTTTTAAATACTTTACTAGAAATTCATGGCGGTCATGTCTAATACTGGCGTGACCCCATGAATTTTGGGCTTGGGGCCAGCTGATAATACCAAGCTGGCCCTAACCCATTTATTACCCAGTGAGCCACCGCACCAGGGCCCTGGATGAGTTGGGTACAGCGCCAGAAGATGGCGCTTCTATGAACGCGCCATTTTCCGGGGTGGCTGCGGACTGCAATTTGTAGCGGGGGGGGCCCAGAAAGCTTGGGCCTCCCTGCGCTGCAGATTCCAGCCCCCAGCTGCCTAGTTGTACCTGGCTGGACACAAAAATAGGGCGAAGCCCCACGTACTTTTTTTTAAATTATTTCATGAAATTCATGAAATAATTAAGAAAAAAAGGGCTTCCCTATATTGTTGTGTCCGGCCAGGTACAAATAGGCAGCTGGTGGTTGGGGGCAGCCCGTTCCTGCCTGCTGTACCTGGCTGGACACAAATATAGTGCGAAGCCCCACTTCAATTTTTTTTAATTATTTCATGAAATTCATGAAATAATTAAGAAAAAAAGGGCTTCCCTATATTGTTGTGTCCGGCCAGGTACAAATAGGCAGCTGGTGGATGGGGGCAGCCCGTTCCTGCCTGCTGTACCTGGCTGGACACAAATATAGTGCGAAGCCCCACTTCAATTTTTTTAAATTATTTCAGGAAATTCATGAAATAATTTAAAAAAAATTGACGTGGGGCTTCGCACTATATTTGTGTCCAGCCAGGTACAGCAGGCAGGAACGGGCTGCCCCCAACCACCAGCTGCCTATTTGTACCTGGCCGGACACAACAATATAGGGAAGACCTTTTTTTCTTAATTATTTCATGAAATAATTTAAAGAAAATTGACGTAGGGCTTAGCCCTGTTTTTGTGTCCAGCCAGGTACAACTAGGCAGCTGGGGGCTGGAATCCGCAGCGCAGGGAGGCCCAAGCTTTCTGGGCCACCCCCGCTGCAAATTGCAGTCCGCAGCCACCCCGGAAAATGGCGCGTTCATAGAAGCGCCATCTTCTGGCGCTGTACCCAACTCATCCAGGGCCCTGATGCGGTGGCTCACTGGGTAATAAAGGGGTTAGGGCCAGCTTGGCATTATCAGCTGGCCCTAAGCCCGAAATTCATGGGGTCACGCCAATATTAGACATGACCACCATGAATTTCTAGTAAAGTATTTAAAAAAAACACAACACCCAGAAAAAAGTCCTTTAATTGAAATAAACACACAATTCTTTATTGTTCTAAATTAAACCATACTTACCATCACGCCCATTCCAGCTGAAGCCAACGATCTCCTGAAATAAAAGAAAAATAATAAAGCAACATCATCCTTACCTTTCCATGGTTCCCATGACAGCTTCAGCTCTGCTACATCGAGATGACAGGCTGGACCGCAGCAGAACGCTGCCATCCAGCCTGTCATCCCGCAGACACTGAGAAGCGCAGGCTTGCTTGCGCTCCACAGTGTCTCTCTGTGAGGGCATCCAGATGAGCCGAGTTAATGTCCAATGAACTCGGCTCACCTCATGCACGTCACTGACAGCGTGGGAAAATTCTCCTGCACTCAGCGCTTCAGCGTGGGAGAATTCTCAAGCTGAAGCGCTGAGTGCAGGAGAATTCTCCCACGCTCTCAGTGACGTGCAGGAGGTGAGCTGAGTTCATTGGACATGAGCTCACCTTATGCACGTCACTGACAGCGTGGGAAAATTCTCCTGCACTCAGCGCTTCAGCGGGAGAACTCTCTCGCTGAAGCGCTGAGTGCAGGAGAATTCTCCCACGCTGTCAGTGACGTGCAGGAGGTGAGCTGAGTTCATTGGACATGAGCTCACCTTATGCACGTCACTGACAGCGTGGGAGAATTCTCCTGCACTCACCGCTTCAGCTTGAGAATTTTCCCACGCTGTCAGTGACGTGCATGAGATGAGCCGAGTTCATTGGACATGAACTCGGCTCATCTGGATGTCGTCACAGAGAGACGCTGAGCAGCGCAAGCAAGCCTGCGCTTCTCAGTGTCTGCGAGATGAGAGGCTGGATGGCAGCGTTCTGCTGCGGTCCAGCCTGTCATCTCGATGTAGCAGAGCTGAAGCTGTCGTGGGAACCATGGAAAGGTAAGGATGAGGTTGCTTTATTATTTTTCTTTTATTGCAGGAGATCGTTGGCTTCAGCTGGAATGGGCGTGACGGTAAGTATGGTTTAATTTAGAACAATAAAGGATTGTGTCTTTATTTCAATTAAAGGACTTTATTCTGGGTGTTTGTGCTTTTTTTTAACTTTGACTATGGGGTTAGTAATGGGGGTGTCTTATAGACGCCTCTCCATTACTAACCTGGGCTTGATGTCAGCTGGCATTATAAGCTGACATCAACCCCAACCTTATTACCCCCTGCCACCGCACCAGGGCAGCGTGGAAGAGCGAGGCTAAGTGCCAGAATTGGCGCATCCTATGAATGCGCCATTTCTGGGGCGGCTGACGGCTGGTGTTTCTAGCCTGGGAGGGGGCCAATATTCATGGCTCCCTTCCTGGGCTATTAATATCAGCCCCCAGCTGTCTGCCTAGCCTTTGCTAGCTATTAAATTAGGGGGGACCCCACGTCATTTTTTTTGGGGGGTCCCCCATTTTAATAGCTAGTAAAGGCTATGTATTCAGCTGGGGGCTGATATTAGTAGCCTGGGAAGCTCCGTGGGTATTACCCCCTTCCCAGGCTTCAAACATCTGCCCCAGCCGTCTGCTTAACCTCCGCTAGAGCCTAAAATTAAGGGGAACCCCACGCCAATTTTTTTAATAATAAATCCTTTATTTTAATACTAAATGACAAGTACAGTAACCAACACTATCACTGTACTTCGTATATATGTGGCTGACATGTTTCTATCTATCTAATCTATGTATGATGCTCTATTCTGTCTGTTATAAATTGTCGGGTACCGCTGCTGAATTGCCGGCCGGCTTTTTTAAAGAGACAGTGCATGAAAACACTATTATTTTTTTAAATAAATCCTTTACACTAAATGACAAGTACAGTAATCAACACTGTCACTGCACTTCTTATATATGTGACTGACATGTTTCTATCTATCTAATCTATGTGTGATTCTCTATTCCTTCTATTCTAAATTGTCGGGTACCGCTGCTGAATTGCCGGCCGGCTTTTTTAAAGAGACGGTGCATGAAAACACTATTATTTTTTTTGATAAATCCTTTACGCTAAATGACAAGTACAGTAAGCAGCACTTTCACTGTACTTCGTATATATGTGGCTGACATGTTTATATCTATCTAATCTATGTGTGAAGCTCTATTCTTTCGGTTCTAAATTGTCGGGTACAGGTGTATGCCGCTGCTGAATTGCCGGCTTTTCATGTTTCACTGTTGGCACTGTTCTCATCGATTTGGGCAATCACTGTAATGCCACAACCACCATGGCTGTGGCATTACAGTGAGTGGCAGACAATCCCTGCATGATTGGTGCTCTAAATAGCGCCAGACATGCAGGACACGCTTTTGGTGCACGAACAGTTATCGAACATAAACTCGAACAGCCGAATTTTTTGCAAATCGTTCGGGTTCGTCGAACAACTCGAACACCGCCCAAAACAGCTCGAATTTGAGATTGGCGAACAGTTCTAGTCGAACACCGCTCATCTCTATTCACCACCACTGAGTGGGCCTCTATGAAGGACATTTGCCACGTTTTGCGTGCCTTCGATTATTCCACGCGGATGGCGAGTGCAGATGATGCACTAGTCAGCATGACTATCCCCCTTATCAGCCAGCTTGAAAAAACACTGCAAGCACTAAGGGAGGAGGTTTTGGAAGAGGTGGAGGATGAGGAGTCACAAATGCCATCTGCTTCTGTACAGTCTGTGCAACATGGTTCCTCACAAAGGCATAGGCAGGGGACACTTTGTGAGGAGGATGAGGAGGAGTCAATGGAGGAGGAAGAAATCTTTCCAGAGGAGGGAGGTACACAATGCTCTAGTAGTCAGCATCTAGACTGAGGGTGGGGTGATGCAGAGCAGGCAGAGATCACGCCTCAAGCAGGGGACAGTGTTTCTTGGCCAGTTGGCAGTCTGCAGCACATGGTTGATTTCATGCTGCAGTGCCTGAGAAACGACCGCCGCATCGCCCACATTCTCAATACGGCTGATTATTGGGTGTCCACCCTCCTAGATCCTCGCTACCGGGACAACTTACAAAGCCTCATAACACCGTTGAACCGGGAGCGTAAAATGCGGGAGTACCAAGATGCACTGGTGCATTCCATCATGTTGTCCAATCCAACCGAGAGCAGTGCTGCTAGTGCTTTACAAAGCAGCTCAGTGCGTCGAGGCAGTAGATGAAGCTCTGCACAAAGAGGGAGCAGAATCAGCGCCTCAGCACAAGGCAAGACCAGTATGGCCCAAATGTGGCAAAATTTTGTGTCCCCGCCGCCACAAATGTCTACACCATCACAGACGGCTCCAGTCAGCAGGAGGCAACGTTTCCGTCAGATGGTGACAGACTACATGTCTTGCCCTCTTAGTGTACTCCCATACGGCTCTTCCCCCTTCAAGTTTTGGGTCTCTAAGCTGCATACATGGCCAGAACTTAGCCAGTATGCATTGGAGGTGCTGGCTTGCCCTGCTGCTAGTGTATTATCGGAACGCGTCTTTAGTGCCGCAGGTGGTGTACTAACAGACCGTCGCATGCGCCTATCCTCCGATAACGTTGACCGGCTTACTTTTCTGAAAATGAACAAGGCCTGGATCTCACATGAATTTGCCAGTCCTCTTCCAGAATAAATAATTGGTTGGCAACAGTATCCACCTCTCCTGTTGTGTTCATATTTCTACCACCGGAACAGTAATCCCTGAGCTCCAACACCGCCAGTTGCTGCTCAGAAGTGCCGTTTGCACAGTCAACGCTTGCTCCAGTGTTATTGGGGTTCAGTAACGTCAGCTGATCCCCAGCTGTGTGTCCGGCAAATTCTCTTGCTCTGTCCACATCCACTGTACTACAGATTTAAAACTTGCTCCAATTACACCTCTGGCTCGTCTGCTTTTAGTATTTACCCTGGGCTCCAACACTGCTAGTTGCTGCTCAGAAGTGCCATCTGCACAGTCAATGCTTGCTCCAGTGTTATTGGGGTTCAGTAACATCAGCTGATCCCCAGCTGTGTGTCCGGCAAATTCTCTTGCTCTGTCCACATCCACTGTACTACAGATTTAAAACTTGCTCCAATTACACCTCTGGCTCGTCTGCTTTTAGTATTTACCCTGGGCTCCAGCACCGCTAGTTGCTGCTCAGAAGTGCCGTCTGCACAGTCAACGCTTGCTCCAGTATTATTGGGGTTCAGTAACATCAGCTGATCCCCAGCTGTGTGTCCGGCAAATTCTCTTGCTCTGTCCACATCCACTGTACTACAGATTTAAAACTTGCTCCAATTACACCTCTGGCTCCTCTGCTTTTAGTATTTACCCTGGGCTCCAACACCGCTAGTTGCTGCTCAGAAGTGCTGTCTGCACAGTCAACACTTGCTGCCGTGTTATTGGGGTTCAGTAACGTCAGCTGTTCCCCTGCTGTGTGTATGGCAATTTCTCCTGCTCTGTTCACATTCACACTACTACAGATTTTAAAGTTGCTCCAATTACACCTCTGGCTCCTCTGTTTTCAGTATTATTCCTGAGCTCCAACACCGGCAGTTGGTGATAAGAAGTGCCGTCTGCACAGTCAACACTAGCTGCCGTGTTATTGGGGTTCAGTATCGTCAGCTGATCCCCTGCTGTGTGTCCGGCAAATTCTCCTGCTCTGTCCACATTCACACTACTACAGATTTTAAAGTTGCTCCAATTACACCTCTGGCTCCTCTGCTTTCATTATTATCCCTGAGCTCCAACACTGCCAGTTGGCGCTCAGAAGTGCCATCTGCACAGTCAACACTTGCTGCCTTGTTATTGGGGTTCAGTAACGTCAGCTGTTCCCCTGCTGTGTGTCTGGCAATTTCTCCTGCTCTGTCCACATTCACACTACTACAGATTTTAAACTTGCTCCAATTAGGCCTCTGGCTCCACTCTGATTTTAGCATTTACCCTGGGTTCCAGCACCGCCAGCTGTTTCGCAGCAGTGTCTTTGGCACGGGTACTCCCTCCTGCCCAGCCTGCTTCCAGCACGCCAGCTGTTTCCAGGTAGTGACAACGTCACTTTACCTCCAATGCGTTGTCCTGTCGTGTTGCGGTCGGGTAAGCCGACTCTATGGTGCCTGCAGTTTAAGTGACTCCTATGTGGGCTGCGGGATCAGGCAATGAAGGCTGGTTCCATAGTGCCAATAAGACTAGCCCCCGCTGTAGAACTGTGGGTTTCGGCATCTGCGGCCGGCTCGCGGCCTTGCAACTTTTTTTTTCATGGGTACCTTCTGCTACCCATCCGGGTTCCAGTACCGTCAGCTGGTTCTCGGCAGTGTCTTTGGCTTTGGTGCCTCCTTCTTGGTATCCAAGTTCCACCAACGTCTGCTGGTCCTTGGTAGTGCTATCTGGCACAGGTACCTCCTGCTTAGTAACCAAATTCCAGTACAGTCAGCTGGTCCTCGGTAGTTCCATTGGCTCTTGTACCTTCTGCTACCCATCCGGGTTGCAGTACCGTCAGCTGGTCCTCGGTAGTTCCATTTGTTCTTGTATCTTCTGCTACCCATCCGGGTTTCAGTACCGTCAGCTGGTTCTCGGCAGTGCCTTTGGCTTAGGTGCCTCCTTCTTGGTATCCAAGTTCCACCAACGTCTGCTGGTCCTTGCTAGTGCTTTCTGGCACAGGTACCTCCTGCTTAGTAACCGAGTTCCAGTACCGTCAGCTGGTCCTCGGTAGTTCCATTGGCTCTTGTACCTTCTGCTACCCATCCGAGTTCCAGTACCGTCAGCTGGTTCTCGGCAGTGTCTTTGGCACAGGTACTCCCTCCTGCCCAGCCTGTTTCCAGCTCGCCAGCTGTTTCCGGGTAGTGTCAACGTCACTTTGCCTCCAATGCGTTGTCCTGTCGTGTTGCGGTCGGGTTAGCCAACTCTATGGTGCCTGCAGTTCAGGTGACTCCTATGTGGGCTGCGGGATCTGGCAATGAAGGCTGGTTCCATAGTGCCAATAAGACAAGCGCCCCCTGTAGGACTGTGGGTTTCGGTAACTGTGGCCGGCTCGGGGCCTTGCAACTTTTTTTTTCATGGGTACCTTCTGCTACCTATCCGAGTTCCAGTACCGTCAGCTGGTTCATGGCAGTGCCTTTGGCTTAGGTGCCTCCTTCTCGGTATCCAAGTTCCACCAACGTCTGCTGGTCCTTGTTAGTGCTTTCTGGCACAGGTACCTTCTGCTTAGTAACCGAGTTCCAGTACCGTCAGCTGGTCCTCGTTAGTTCCATTGGCTCTGGTACCTTCTGCTACCCATCCGGGTTCCAGTACCGTCAGCTGGTCCTCGGTAGTTCCATTTGCTCTTGTACCTTCTGCTACCCATCCGGGTTCCAGTACCGTCAGCTGGTTCTCGGCAGTGCCTTTGGCTTAGGTGCCTCCTTCTCGGTATCCAAGTTCCACCAATGTCTGCTGGTCCTTGGTAGTGCTTTCTGGCACAGGTACCTCCTGCTTAGTAACCGAGTTCCAGTACCGTCAGCTGGTCCTTGGTAGTTTCATTGTTTCTTGTACCTTTTGCTACCCATCCGGGTTCCAGTACCATCCGCTGGTTCTCGGAAGTTCCTCAGCCTTCTTGTACTTTCTGCTACATTTCCAAGTTCAAGCTTTTTGAAATAGTTCTTGGTAATCACTCTGGATCTCCCTGACTAGGACCCTGAAGATGAGGACCCTGAAGTCCACCCCGAGCAATACGAGGACCCTGAAGACCACCCCGAAGAAGACGAGGATCCCGAAGACGACGACCCTGAAGACGACGACCCTGAAGACCACCACGAAGAAGACGAGGACCCCGAAGACGAGGACCCTGAAGACGAGGACCCTGAAGACCACCCCGATGAAGACGAGGACCCCAAAGACGATGACCCTGAAGACGACGACCCTGAAGACCACCCCGAAAAAGACGAGGACCCCGAAGACGATGACTCTGATGACGAGGACCCTGAAGACGAGGACCCTGAAGACCACCCCGAAGAAGACGAGGACCCCGAAGACGACGACCCTGAAGACGACGATCCTGAAGACCACCCCGAAGAAGACCAAGAAGATGACCCTGAAGAAGATTACCAAGAGGACAAAGAACAAGAAGACTACCACCAAGATACAGAAGAACAAGAGACAGAAAACCAAGAAGCAGAAGTACAAGAAGCTGCAGAACAAAAATCGGAAGAATATTAAGCATAAGACTTAAAATCAGAGCAAAAGATATTATCAAAATTATAAGCAGAAGATGACTAAGCAGTGTATGGGGGTGAGTCCGTTCCTCCTCTTTGTGCCCCTCGAAAAGACCTGCTGCTGCAGGCCAGACTGAACGCGGACAAATCCTGTTGTAAATCTTTTGTGACAGGCAGAACGAAAGGTGTAATGTTCAAACTTTTATAGATAACAACTACAGGAATGCCTGTCACAAATAAGAATATGGTGAAGAAGAAGAATAAGAAGAAGATGAAGAAGTAGAATATGAAGAAGAGTAATAGTTGAACAAGAAGAATATGAAGAATGTAAAAAAAAAGAATAATACGAAGAAGGTAAAGAAGAAGAAGATGTTGATGAAAAAGATGCTGATGCTGAGGATGATGTAGGAGAAAGTGTGGGAGAAGTAAAAAAGAAGGTGAAGAGCATGGAAGTAGTGAAACATAAATATCTGACAAAATATAAAAAAACTTAACATAGTCAATATTTCCGTAACTCAGAACATCTTAAAAAATATATTAATTCCTGATATTCCATTTGATTGGGCTAAACCTCTATGCCTTTATTGTCTCCCCCACCTCCCCCAATACATTCTACATTATTCTTAGTTGTTTTCCTTCATGTAGAATTAACCTCCAAGGAAAGAAAGGGTTTATTTTTATTCCGATATTTCTGTCCCATTGACTTGCATTGGGTTCCGGTATCGGAATCGGCGATATCCGATACTTTTTGGGTATCGGTCAGATCCAATCTGATCCGATATTTCCCGATATCGGAAGGTATCGCTCAACACTACTGGTGACACTGTTAGGGATTTATTCAAAATTGAAGGCATACTGAACCAGCATGGCTACCACAGCATCTTGCAGCGGCATGCTATTCCATCCGGTTTGCGTTTAGTTGGACCATCATTTATTTTTCAACAGGACAATGACCCCAACACACCTCCAGGCTGTAAAAGGGCTATTTGACCAAGAAGGAGAGTTATGGGGTGCTACGCCAGATGACCGGCCTCCACAGTCACCAGACCTGAACCCAATCGAGATGGTTTGGGGTGAGCTGGACCGCAGAGTGAAGGCAAAAGGGCCAACAAGTGCTAAGCATATCTGGGAACTCCTTCAAGATCGTTGGAAGACCATTTCCGGTGACTACCTCTTGAAGCTCATCAAGAGAATGCCAAGATTGTGCAAAGCAGTCATCAAAGCAAAAGGTGGCTACTTTGAAGAACCTAGAATATAAGACATATTTTCAGTTGTTTCACACTTTTTTGTTAAGCATATATTTCCACATGTGTTAATTCATAGTTTTGATGCCTTCAGTGTGAATGTACATTTTTCATAGTCATGAAAATACAGAAAAATCTTTAAATGAGAAGGTGTGTCCAAACTTTTGGTCTGTACTGTATATATCAGACATTTATCATAGTTCACATTAGATAATCATGGTGATGGCCATTCAAAGTAACAACCAGGCTGGTAGAATCAAGATTCTACCCGGGGTCTATTATAGTAAGGGGATAATTATAAAATGGCATCGAAAAAGGAGTCTGGGTTGTGAGGCCACTATTTCTTTACCGAAATTTAAGCTATACGCTCTCGTATATCTTTTTTCCCAAAATTTGAAATGCAACGAAGACTCCAAAGACTGAAACCAACCACTTTCAAGCTCTTTATTACAAACACAAACTTAGTAATGTCAAAGTGACCTTAACATACATGGCTATGGGTAAATGGATTGAATGTGATTATCACTGCTGTCCTGTTACACACTGTCTGTAATGTTTATTCATTGTTTATGTAAAGAGAGGAGAGAACAAGGCGCAATGGGTGACTGAGTATTGCAATTTGTAGAGGGGTGTGGGGATGGCTACTAACCTTATGAAGTTGTGCACCTCTGCACAACCCCAGTGTAAAGCTCCACAAGCTCCACTCTGTTGGTGGCTGTCATCTATTTCCAGCGGCGTTCACAGATCCTGATCTCTCGGTGGTGGATCACGTGGTCAGGTTAGTAGCATGTAATGCCGAGATAGACGCCCAGCTTCACCAACACCCCAGGCAGCGCTCCGGAGGGGTTAAGGCAGCGCAGCTTGGAAAACCAGGGTAGTAATTTTAATTAAATTGCTCCCACAGGTGAAAAAACAATAGATTAAAGGCAGCTCTACCGCACCCCAACAGGGGGAAAAGGACAATCAGTGAATATGAATAGCGGTACCAGAGCGCCAATAACAGGGCAAAAATATTAAAAGGACTGATTTATTAATACACACACAACGCGTTTCGGTGGACACAGCCACCTTCATCAGGTGTGACACACCTGATGAAGGTGGCTGTGTCCACCGAAACGCGTTGTGTGTGTATTAATAAATCAGTCCTTTTAATATTTTTGCCCTGTTATTGGCGCTCTGGTACCGCTATTCATATTCACTGATTATTCAGTGTTTATGACATTCTCTCCCTATTTTATTGCTGTGCTATGAGCTCTAATGTCCTCTTTCTAACTGGATTTAACATAAAAAAGGCATTCTCTGCCTCAGCTTTTATACTGGCTACAATAGTCCCTCCTGCTTAGCTGTGCTATAGCAAGCAATGTGATAACTGCAGAGCATTATAGGAAAGCCAATGCAGCTGCATGTGGGGTCATGGGAGAGTTTTCTTCCTGATGCAAGCTTCTGGTTTTGTGTTAAATAGCTTTAATTTGGTGAATTTTGTAAATTGAATCGGAAATTTTTCAAATTTGACAGGTACAGGGAATTTCCTAAAATTCAACATAAATTTGGGTCACATAAAATCCATTAGCTAATTTTTGCTTTGTTGCTGTGGCAAGCTACAAATGCTCGCATGTCCTGACTTGCCAAATGGCTATCAACTGTTCAATTGGCACAAAGAATAGCAGGAAGCAGGGTGATGTTTCGAACCTCAACTTTGATAGATAATGGTCGGCTTTTCATGCCTGTTCAGTCGGGCACCAATCAACCACTTTTCTAATTTTCAAACTTGTACTTTCTTTGTTTATTCCAAAAGCCATAACTTTTTAAGACATTTCCATCGACATAGTTACATGGTGACTTGTTTTTTGCAGGACAAGTTGTAGTTTTGAAAAATGGGAAACTTTTCTAAGTCTGGTGAAATGGGGAAAAAAGAAAAACATCAATTACACCATTGTCTTCAGGGTTCGTTTTTACAGTGTTCTGTGTGATGTAAAGTGACTTGGCAACATGATTCTCCAGGTCATTATGATTACGGTGAAAACAAAAATTATAAAAAAAAAATATTTTACTGAGAAGTTTGTTTAAAAAAATAAAAAAATATTTGTATCACCATTTTTTGTGACCCTCATCTTTTTTTTATTTTTCCATCAATTCAGCTGTATTGCGGATTAATCTTTGATTGGCAGGTTGATGTTTTTATTGATATAATTTTTACAATATTCACAATATTTTGAATGCACTTATTTCATTTTCTGGTGGGAATGTTTTTGAATGGCTATTTATAATTGGGGGAAAAAGAGGGTTATTTGAATTTTTATGTTTATTTTTTTATTTAAAACTTTTTTTATACTTCATTACTTTTTGTGTTAGTCCCCTTAGGGGAATTGAACCTACGATTTGATCTGGTTGCTTGTTCTATTTAACCCCTTTCTGACATGAGTACTTATTGACCAGGGACGTACAGATACGTCTCGGTGATTTAGCGTTCACCGAGACTGTGCACGCGCGATCACCGCCGGGTGTCAGCTGATTCTGACAGCTGACAACTGGCACTCAGTACCAGGGGCAGTACCAGGCACTTTAACCAGCTAAAGGCTGCAATTACAGCATTTACCGTGCAGGCAGAGGGAAGAAAACCCCTCAGCCTTTGGATCGGAGACTCCGAGATGACATCCAATCATTGCCATGGTGACCCGATGTCGTTATGACAACATCCGGGACACCAGAGCTAGGAAAGTTGCCAGATCATGTGCAGTGCATGATCTGGCAGCTTTCTGTCAGTGAAGAACTGACAGTTTGTGTAGTATAGGAATGCTGCTGCATCCTTATACTATACAAGCGATCAGCCTGCAATTAGTGAAAGTCCCAAAATGGGACAAAGTGTAAAAGTGAAAAAAAGTGAAAAACCGCTATAAAAATATTTTTTTAAAAATCACAAAATAATAATACAAAAATAAAATTATATTGTACCCATAAATAAATATTTTTATGAAGAAAAAAAAAAAGTACACATATTTGGTAATGCCACATCCAGAACGACCTGACCTATAAAACTGTCCAACTAGCTAACCCTTTCAGTGAACAGCATAAAAAAAATTTAAAAAACGAGGCAAAAAACAATGCTTTATAATGATACCACCGAACAGAAAGTGGAATAAAACGCGATCAAAAACATGAATGTAAATAAAAATGGTACCGCTAAAAAACTTCATCTTGTCCCACAAAAAACAAACTGCTAAATAGCACCATTAACGAAAAAATAAAAAAGTTCTAGCTCTCAAAATAAAGTCATGTAAAAATAATAATTTTGTCTATAAAATAGTTTTTATTGTGTAAAAGCTGCAAAACTTAAAAAAACACTATCAATTTGGTAACGCTGTAATCATACAGACCCTAAGAATAATGCTGCCTTATCAATTTTACCACATGTGGAACGACAAAAAAAAACAACAATTCCTGAATTGCTGTTTTTGGTTCATTCTGCCTCCCAAAAATCAGAATAGAAAGCAATCAAAAACGTCACATGCTCAAAAATGGTACCAATAAAAGACTTCAAGTCATCCTGAAAAACACAAGACCTTGCATTGCTCTGTTGGTCAAAATATGGAAAAATTATAGCACTCAAAATATAGCGATGCAAAAACTAGTTTTTGCAAAAAAAGTGTTTTTTAGTGTGTGACAGCTGCCAAACATAAAAACCTGATATACAGTGCTGGCTAAAAGTATTGGCAGTCCTGCAATTCTGTCAGATAATACTCAGTTTCTTCCTGAAAATGATTACAATCACAAATTCTTTGGTATTATTCTCTTCATTTAATTTGTCTTCAATGAAAAAAACACAAAAAGAATTGTCCTAAAGCCAAATTGGATATAATTCCACACCAAACCTAAAAAAAGGGGGTGGACAAAAGTTTTGGCACCCTTTGAAAAATCATGTGATGCTTCTCTAATTCGTGTAATTAAAAGCACCTGTAACTTACCTGTGGCACCTAACAGGTGTTGGCAATAACTAAATCACACTTGCAGCCAGTTAACATGGATTAAAGTTGACTCAACCTCTGTCCTGTGTCCTTGTGTGTACCATATGGAGCATGGAGAAAAGAAAGAAGACCAAAGTACTGTCTGAGGACTTGAGAAACCAAATTGTGAGGAAGCATGAGCAATCTCAAGGCTAGAAGTCCATCTCCAAAGACCTGAATGTTCCTGTGTCTGCCGTGCGCAGTGTCATCAAGAAGTTTAAAGCCCATGGCACTGTGGCTAACCTCCCTAGATGTGGACGGAAAAGAAAAATTGACGAGAGATTTCAACGCAAGATTGTGCGGATGGTGGATAAAGAACCTCGACTAACATCCAAACAAGTTCAAGCTGCCCTGCAGTTCGAGGGTACAACAGTGTCAACCCGTGCTATCCGTCGGCGTCTGAATGAATAGGGACTGTATGGTAAGATACAGAGGAAGACCCCACTTCTTACCCTGAGACATAAAAAAGCCAGGCTGTAGTTTGCCAAAACTTACCTGAGAAAGCCTAAAACGTTTTGGAAGAATGTTCTCTGGTCAGATGAGACAAAAGTAGAGCTTTTTGGGAAAAAGCATCAACATAGAGTGTACAGGAAAAAAAAAGAGGCATTCAAAGAAAAGAACACGGTCCCTACAGTCAAACATGGCGGAGGTTCCCTGATGTTTTGGGGTTGCTTTGCTGCCTCTGGCACTGGACTGCTTGACCGTGTGCATGGCATTATGTAGTCTGAAGACTACCAACAAATTTTGCAGCATAATGTAGGGCCCAGTGTGAGAAAGCTGGGTCTCCCTCAGAGGTCATGGGTCTTCCAGCAGGACAATGACCCAAAACACACTTCCAAAAGCACTATAAAATGGTTTGAGAGAAAGCACTGGAGACTTCTAAGGTGGCCAGCAATGAGTCCAGACCTGAATCCCATAGAACACCTGTGGAGAGATCTCAAAATGGCAGTTTGGAGAAGGCACCCTTCAAATATCAGGGACCTGGAGCAGTTTGCTAAAGAAGAATGGTCTACAATTCCAGCAGAGCATTGTTGTAAACTCATTGATGGTTACCGGAAGCGGTTGTTCGCAGTTATTTTGGCTAAAGGTTGTGCAGCCAAGTATTAGGCTGAGGGTGCCAATACTTTAGTCCGGCCCTTTTTTGGAGTTTTGTGTGAAATGATCAATGATTTGATTTTTGCTTCATTCTCTTTGGTGTTTTTTCCTTGCAAGCAAATTAAATGAAGAGAATAATACCAAAGAATTTGTGATTGCAATCATTTTCAGGAAGAAACTGAGTATTATCTGACAGAATTTCAGGGGTGCTAATACTTTTGGCAAGTAGTGTAAATCTCATATTGCTGTAATCGCACCGACCTGAAGAATAAAGTTGTCTAATCATTTAAATTGCAGCAGCAACCGCGTAAAAAATAGATAAAACCAATTATTCACCTGCTGTTGATTTGTTCATTCTGCCTCCCAAAGATGACAGTAGGGCTCGGCTCACATTTGTTCTGTGCTCGGCGCTTAAACCGGGGTTCCCATATAAATTTCTGAAATACGTGATTCAGACAGAACTCCCGGTGGATTCCCTATAATGAGGCAGATGGAGGCACTGTGGATGTTGTCCAGTCTATGATCTATCGGCGTCCGTCTTTTTATTAGGCATGCATAAAAGTGCCATTGCCCACAGTTTTATGCACTTCTAAAAAGGACAACACTGAACTTAGGCAAGATGGAGTCAAGAGTAACTCTGCTACCTCATTATAGTGAATGGATCCATCGGGGGTTTCATCTGAATCACGTCACTCGGAGATTTAGATGGAAACCCTGATATAAGTGCTCAGCGTACAGCGCAGGATAATTGTGATCTAATATGTTATGTAACATGTTCCAAACAAAAGCTTCAACTCAATCCACAAAAAAAAGCAAGTCCCCACTCTGGTCTGTCATCTGTTATTGGAAATATAGGGGCTTTCACATTACTAGTCGCACAAAGGCTCTGAAAAGCGCCATGGCTCATTGCCCCCCAAATGAAATTAAGCAAATTCTGCACTCCCAAATCCAAATGCCCCCTCCCTTCTGAACTCCACAGTGTGCCTAAATTGCAGTTGTCCACATGTTTGGCATTTCTGTTGCTATGAGAGCCCGCCTAATTTATAGGTGTGTGTTTCCATAAGCATCAGCTGGGCACATCATACTGGTCACTACAACTTACTGGTCACTACAATTGCAGTTTGCAATTTTCACTCAGCAACACCCGCTGCTTCTTGCTTCTGGAGAAGACCCATGGAGTCAAAATCGTCACTATACCTGTAGATAAATTCCCAAAGGGGTATCATTTCCAAAATGTAGTAACTGGAGGGGGGATTATGCTTTTCTAGCACTTAGGGGCACTACATATGAAGTCCGCATACTATTCTAGAAAAGTCTGTGCTCCAGGAGGCAAATAGCGCTCGGTACCTCCCGAGTCTCGCCGTATGGCTAAGCAGTACTGCACAGCCACATATGGGGGACAAATTTTGGTGCCATTTTTACCCATTTCCCAGTGTGAAAATGTAAAATCTGGGGCTAAAACAAAATTTTGATGGTAAAAATATAATTATTTTTTTCTTCACTGCTCAAAAGTATAACATTCTGGGATCCACCTGTGGTGTCAATATGCTTACTGCACCCCTAGAATAATTTATTGAGAGGTGTAGTTTGTAAAATGGAGTCTCATATTGGGAGTCTGCTGTTGTGGCACCTCATGGGCTCTTGTGACTTAGCACCATCAAACCAGTCCAGCAAAATCTGAACTCCAATATGGTGCTTCTTACCTTCTGAGCTTTGCACTGTGCATCAAAAGTAGTTTTTGACCACACATGGGGGATCAGCACACATAGTAAAAATTGAACAACAAATTTTGGGGTCCATTTTCTCCTGCTATCCTTGTGAAAATGAAAAAAATTGGGGCTAAAACATCTTTGTGCAAATTTTTTTTTTTTCTTCATTTTTACAGATCCACACAACTAAATAAATTCCTTGAAGGAATTCCTTGATAATTTCTATTACAGATCATGCATTAAAGCCAGCATCTGCTGTCTGTAGAGTTGATGCAGCTCTTAAGTTTCCTCCTTATACCCATACCTGTTTCATTATGTAATTGTTCATCATATAGCGGGAAGGGGTTAACCTAGCACAGTGTCATACATTTGGTCATGTCTGTGCCTGGTACCCCAGCTCACAGCAACCCCATCCCATTAATCTGAATTGGACACAGATACAGCACCAGGCACAGCCAAAACCATGTGTACCAGTAAGTGCAGTGCTGGGATAATTAAATAAGATAATGAGGCTCCCACTGGAGCACCAAGGATCCTTTGTTCAACTGATGGTGCCAGTAGACATTAGAGATGAGCGTTGTTCTACTCGAACTGTTCGCCAATCTCAAATTCGAGCTGTTTTGGGCGGTGTTCGAGCCGTTCGGCGAACACGAACAATTTGAGAAAAATTCGGCTGTTCGAGGTTATGTTCGATAACTGTTCGTGCACCACAATCATAACTGGATTTTTTCTCAGTAATGATGAAAATTAATGTTAATACGCAGTTTGAGTGTACAGCGGGGTGGGGGGAGGGGCAGGGAATGGATCTCTGCAGGAACAATGAAGATCTCCATTTTTTTTTCCTCTTTCCCGCATTTACAGTGGGGAGGTGCAATCTGTCAGCCTATCAGCAGCGCACACACGGAGCGAAGTGCTTTTTTTCACACAAGCAAGGGCATGTGTCATTGGCAGTGTATGTCACATGTCCTTGCCCTATAAGACCAAGCCATTTTCCCCGTCGCCACCATTTTCTCACTGCTGCAGCTGCGTGTTAGACGGCACCGCTGTTGCTGTGTGCGCTATACCTTGTTAATTTCAAGCCAATTTTCGCACAAATCTACAGATAGCTTGGGAGTAGGGAATAGTTGTGATTGCAGTCCTTTTAAGGACTAGGTTACAGCATTTCCTACGACTTTTATCAGGCAGGTCTGTGCTCTTAAATAGATAGATTGTGGGCGTAAAGACTAATTGTAATTGGAGTCCTTTTCAGGACTAGGTTACATCAGTTCCTATCAGTTTTTGCCAGGCAGGTCTGTGCCAGTGCTGTGCAAGTTTTTTTCACAGCATTTGGCTGAATCTAGCAAAGCTAATCCTTTTTGGCCTATTGCAGAGTATGTTAGTCAGTGGAGTAGCCTATCTGTGTTGCAAGATATACCACCTGTGTATAGAATACCAATTTTTTTACTGCACCTAGTGAAGTAAAATCTTTTGGGCATAGCATCATTCTATTAGTCCATCTATACTGACCTCCATTAGGTTGCAAATTGAATATAATTTTTTTCTGCATCTAGCTCTGAAAAAATATTGGGCTTCTAGCTGTGTGTGGGACTTGTTCTATTAATCCATCTATACAGACCTCCATCAGGTTGCAAACTGAATATATTTTTTTCTGCATCTACCTCTGAAAAAATATTGGGCTTCTAGCTGTGTGTGGGACTTGTTGTATTAGTCCATCTATACTGACCTCCATCAGGTTGCAAACTGAATATATTTTTTTCTGCATCTACCTCTGAAAAAATATTGGGCTTCTAGCTGTGTGTGGGACTTGTTCTATTAATCCATCTATACAGACCTCCATCAGGTTGCAAACTGAATATATTTTTTTCTGCATCTACCTCTGAAAAAATATGTGGCCTTCTAGCAGTGTGTGGGACTTTCTCTATTAGTCCATCTATACTGACCTCCATCAGGTTGCAAACTGAATATAATTTTTTTCTGCATCTAGCTCTGAAAAAATATTTGGCCTTCTAGCAGTGTGTGGGACTTTCTCTATTAGTCCATCTATACTGACCTCCATCAGGTTGCAAATTAAAAATAATTTTTATCTGCATCTACAGTACCTCTGAAAAAATATTTGGGCTTCTAGCTGTGTGTGGGACTTGTTCTATTAGTCCATCTATACTGACCTCCATCAGGTTGCAAATTGAATATAATTTTTATCTGCATCTACCTCTGAAAAAATATTTGGGCTTCTAGCAGTGTGTGGGACTTTCTCTATTAGTCCATCTATACTGACCTCCATCAGGTTGCAAACTGAATATAATTTTTTTCTGCATCTAGCTCTGAAAAAATATTTGGCCTTCTAGCAGTGTGTGGGACTTTCTCTATTAGTCCATCTATACTGACCTCCATCAGGTTGCAAATTGAATATAATTTTTATCTGCATCTAGCTCTGAAAAAATATTTGGCCTTCTAGCAGTGTGTGGGACTTTCTCTATTAGTCCATCTATACTGACCTCCATCAGGTTGCAAATTAAAAATAATTTTTATCTGCATCTACCTCTGAAAAAATATTTGGGCTTCTAGCTGTGTGTGGGACTTGTTCTATTACTCCATCTATACTGACCTCCATCAGGTTGCAAACTGAATATATTTTTTTCTGCATCTACCTCTGAAAAAATATTGGGCTTCTAGCTGTGTGTGGGATTTGTTGTATTAGTCCATCTATACTGACCTCCATCAGGTTGCAAATTAAAAATAATTTTTTTCTGCATCTACCTCTGAAAAAAAATTTGGGCTTCTAGCTGTGTGTGGGAATTGTTCTATTAGTCCATCTATACTGACCTCCATCAGGTTGCAAATTGAATATAATTTTTATCTGCATCTAGCACTGAAAAAATATTGGGCTTCTAGCTGTGTGTGGGACTTGTTGTATTAGTCCATCTATACTGACCTCCATCAGGTTGCAAATTAAAAATAATTTTTATCTGCATCTACAGTACCTCTGAAAAAATATTTGGGCTTCTAGCTGTGTGTGGGACTTGTTCTATTAGTCCATCTATACTGACCTCCATCAGGTTGCAAATTGAATATAATTTTTATCTGCATCTAGCTCTGAAAAAATATTCGGCTTCTAGCTGTGTGTGGGACTTGTTGTATTAGTCCATCTATACTGACCTCCATCAGGTTGCAAACTGAATATATTTTTTTCTGCATCTACCTCTGAAAAAATATTGGGCTTCTAGCTGTGTGTGGGACTTGTTCTATTAATCCATCTATACAGACCTCCATCAGGTTGCAAACTGAATATATTTTTTTCTGCATCTACCTCTGAAAAAATATTGGGCTTCTAGCTGTGTGTGGGACTTGTTGTATTAGTCCATCTATACTGACCTCCATCAGGTTGCAAACTGAATATATTTTTTTCTGCATCTACCTCTGAAAAAATATTGGGCTTCTAGCTGTGTGTGGGACTTGTTCTATTAATCCATCTATACAGACCTCCATCAGGTTGCAAACTGAATATATTTTTTTCTGCATCTACCTCTGAAAAAATATGTGGCCTTCTAGCAGTGTGTGGGACTTTCTCTATTAGTCCATCTATACTGACCTCCATCAGGTTTCAAACTGAATATAATTTTTTTCTGCATCTAGCTCTGAAAAAATATTTGGCCTTCTAGCAGTGTGTGGGACTTTCTCTATTAGTCCATCTATACTGACCTCCATCAGGTTGCAAATTAAAAATAATTTTTATCTGCATCTACAGTACCTCTGAAAAAATATCTGGGCTTCTAGCTGTGTGTGGGACTTGTTCTATTAGTCCATCTATACTGACCTCCATCAGGTTGCAAATTGAATATAATTTTTATCTGCATCTAGCTCTGAAAAAATATTTGGCCTTCTAGCTGTGTGTGGGACTTTCTCTATTAGTCCATCTATACTGACCTCCATCAGGTTGCAAATTAAAAATAATTTTTATCTGCATCTACCTCTGAAAAAATATTTGGGCTTCTAGCTGTGTGTGGGACTTGTTCTATTACTCCATCTATACTGACCTCCATCAGGTTGCAAACTGAATATATTTTTTTCTGCATCCACCTCTGAAAAAATATTGGGCTTCTAGCTGTGTGTGGGACTTGTTGTATTAGTCCATCTATACTGACCTCCATCAGGTTGCAAATTAAAAATAATTTTTATCTGCATCTACAGTACCTCTGAAAAAATATTTGGGCTTCTAGCTGTGTGTGGGACTTGTTCTATTAGTCCATCTATACTGACCTCCATCAGGTTGCAAATTGAATATTATTTTTATCTGCATCTAGCTCTGAAAAAATATTTGGCCTTCTAGCAGTGTGTGGGACTTTCTCTATTAGTCCATCTATACTGACCTCCATCAGGTTGCAAATTAAAAATAATTTTTATCTGCATCTAGCTCTGAAAAAATATTTCTCCTTCTAGCAGTGTGTGGGACTTTCTCTATTAGTCCATCTATACTGACCTCCATCAGGTTGCAAATTAAAAATAATTTTTATCTGCATCTACCTCTGAAAAAATATTTGGGCTTCTAGCTGTGTGTGGGACTTGTTCTATTAATCCATCTATACAGACCTCCATCAGGTTGCAAACTGAATATAATTTTTTTCTGCATCTAGCTCTGAAAAAATATTTGGCCTTCTAGCAGTGTGTGGGACTTGTTCTATTAGTCCACCTATACTGACCTCCATCAGGTTGCAAATTCAAAATAATTTTTTGTCTGCATCTAGCTCTGAAAAAATATTTGGCCTTCTAGCAGTGTGTGAGACTTTCTCTATTAGTCCATCTATACTGACCTCCATCAGGTTGCAAACTGAATATATTTTTTTTCTGCATCTACCTCTGAAAAAATATTGGGCTTGTAGCTGTGTGTGGGACTTGTTCTATTAATCCATCTATACTGACCTCCATCAGGTTGCAAATTGAATATAATTTTTTTCTGCATCTAACCCAGCCAATAGTTTTGGCCTAATACCACAGTTTGGCCACTCAGCTCTGCTCGGTTCCCATCCATTGTTTTTTTGTGCAAACAACTCCAGAGTTGTGAATTAGTTAACCACCAAAATGAGTGGAAAAAGGCCTGCTGCTGTTGGAAAGGGGAATAGGCGTGTTGGGAAGGGGAAAAAAGGTTGTGTCCGTGGGGTAGGTGTTAAAGCAACAGTAACATCTGCAGAAGAAAGACCATCTTCCAGCCAAACTAAAATGTCTACTTCTTTTAGCGGACAATGTGATAAGTTCCCTTTCTTACGGCAACTCCAATCGCTACAAATTCCAGATGAGGCACAAAAACAGCAGGTGCTTCAACGGATATCAAGTGCTCCTTTAAGTGGGCTCTCCTCCACATCAACTTCAACATCACAAATACTCCAGTCCTCAAAGGTGTCACCCCAATCGCACTTGCTTCCTCACAGCTCCCAAATCTCCAGCTGCCCGTCTGAGTATGAGGTAGAACAGATGGTTGAGTCTGCAGAGCTGTTTACTCATACTATAGCCTGGGAATCAGAGGTCGACTCCAGCGCTTCTGTGAATCCAGACGAGGAAATGATCTGCACTGATGCCCAGAATCTTTATGAGTCGGATCCAGGGCCAGACGCAAAAGGTTCTGACCATAATGTAGACCCTCATTCCCAAACTGTAACTCCTGTTGGTGGAGACAATGAGGAAGACGATGATAAGACTCAAATACCTGATTGGAGCGACAACTTTAGTTTTTTGTCAGGGCAGGAACAGGTTGGCTCTGAGGATGACGGGTGTGATAACGCACAGGGTGATGATGAGGAGGTTGGAGATCCCACTTACTGTCAACCCACAGTCAGCCAAGAGATGAGGTCAGCAGAGGAGGTGGAGGAAGATGCTAGTGACGACGAGGTCAGGTTGCGCCTTCCTGGACAGAGACGTAGTACTCGAAGCACGTCAACAACTGCATCCTCAAACACAACTCTGCCTCTCACCACAAGTCGTGGTGGCTCTTCAGGTCGCATGGGTGCTAAGCCTTGCATAGCCTGGGCATTTTTTCAGATCGATAAAGATGACCCAACTCGTGTTATCTGTAACATTTGTCAGCAAAAGCTAAGTAGAGGCCAAAAAATACATAGTTTGAGTACTTCATGCATGAACCGGCACATGGACATTGTAGCATCGGCGTCTCTGCCCCGTTCTAGGCAGAGACGCCGTCCCTCTCACCTCCCCGCTCCTGGCGCGGCGTCCTCCAGCGCTGCTCTCCCCGCTGCTTCCGGCGCGCGCTCCTTCCCCGGCAGTGTGCTTAGGGCGCGCGCGCGCTCCCCCTCTCTTAAAGGGACCGCGCGCGCCGTCCTAAGGAGTCCCCGGCCAATTGCCGGAAGACCTCCCATATAAAGGGCACCTCCTCCAAAATGGAGGTGCCCGAGCAATGTTGTTTGCACCTGTGTCTCACCTGTGCTTCAGCCCTCAGGTCCCGTTGCCAGTTACCTGCCAGATTCCTGCCAGCTTGCTGCCTTTGTCCTGCCTGATATCCAGTCACCTGCCTGCTAGCCTGAGGTCCGACGGTCTGCCTTCCAACTCCTGTCAGTCTGTCTATGGACCAGCTTGCCCGCTCACCTGGGAGCGCACACCTGTTACCTGCCTGCTAGCCTACCTGGAGGCTCCGCCGTCACGTGCTGTGACCATCTGCCTTTCCAGAGACTCCTGCCCGCTCACCTGGGAGCGCACACCTGTTACCTGCCTGCTAGCCAACCTGGAGGCTCCGCCGTCACGTGCTGTGACCATCTGCCTTTCCAGCGACTCCTGCCCGCTCACCTGGGAGCGCCCACCTGTTACCTGCCTGCTAGCCTACCTGGAGGCTTCGCCGTCACGTGCTGTGACCACCTACCATTCCAGAGACTCTCGCTTGCTCACCTGGGAGCACACATCTACCATCTGCCTGCTAGCCTACCCGGAGGCTCTGCCATCACAGGTCGTACCTACCCTTTACCCAGAGACTGCCCCGGTCACTTGCCGTAACTCCCTGCCCGTTCATCCAGAGACTGCCCCGGTCACTTGCCGTAACTCCCTGCCCGTCCACTCAGAGACTGTCCCGGTCACCTGCTGTGACTGCCTGCCCGTCATCCCTGATTGCCACCCGCTCCCTTACAAGGACCGCCCCCTTGTATAGTAGCTCAGAGGTTCCGCCTCCCAGACCCGTTACAGTTTGCTCGGGCCATGGAACCCGTGGCACCCAAGCTCCCTCGCTCTCGGACCTGTGTCATGAACTGTCCCGCCAGAGGTCCCAACAGGAGTCCATCCTGGGTCACCTGCGGAATGTCAATTCTCGCCTGGACACTCTGACTGCTCCGCCAGCAACCTCCGCCAGCGCCATGATTCGCAATCCGACAGCTCCGCTGTCCACCAACACTATGGTATACTACCCCGGACCCCGGCTTTCTGCACCTCCTCGCTTCGGAGGCGACTCCGCTCAGGCTCCGGGCTTCATAAATCAGTGCACCCTGCACTTTGAACTCCTGTCCCACCAGTTTAACTCCGACCGGGCCAAAATTGCCTTCATCATGTCCCATCTCACCGGAGAGGCTCTGGCCTGGCTAAATCCTCTATGGGAGAGAGGAGACCCCCTGGTGTCCAACTTGCCTGCCTTTCTCATGGCCTTCCGGAAAGTCTTCGACGAACCCGGACGGAAGACCTCATCCGCATCGTCACTGCTACGCCTCCGTCAGGGAAGCCTCACCGTGGGCCAATATGCCATACGGTTCCGTACCCTTGCCTAGGAGCTGGCCTGGGATAATGACGCTCTGGTTTCAGTCTTCTGGGAGGGTCTGTCTGGCCGTATTAAAGATGAACTTGCCGGTCGGGACATTCCTACCACCCTCGATGACCTGATAGCTCTTGCCACCCGGATTGACCTGCGGTTCCAGGAGCGTGCCAAAGAGGTCACCCGTGAGAGGAGGTTACCACGCCTAGCTCCTACTTTTCAGCAACCCGTCACTCCCTCCGTCTCTCCTGAGCCTATGCAGGTCGACCGGACCAAGATGGTCGGTTCTCGCCAAGAATCTCGCCGAGCCGAGGGAAGCTGTTTCTATTGTGGCAGTAAGAAGCACTTCATCCGTTCCTGCCCGGAAAAGCCGGGAAACGCCAGTGTCTAGGACCACTCGGAGAGGTCGTCCTAGACAAAAGTAAGTCCTCTCCGTCTCTGACCTTACCGGTCTCTATTGCTTGGGGAGAAAACCGTCTCTTCGAACTCGCCCATCTGGATTCTGGAGCTGCTGGAAACCTCATCGCCCAGTCTCTGGTAGAGAGATACCATATTCCCACCAAGTCCCTGGCGGAGCCATTGTCAGTTGCTTCCGTGGATGGAAGATTTCTCTCGGAGACCATCCTGCTCGTCACCGAACCTATAACCCTACAGGTGGGAATGCTGCACTCTGAGGAGATCTCATTCCATGTGCTGTCCGGACTTTCTCACTCCTTGTTGCTAGGTCTACCTTGGCTCCAGACTCATGAACCCGTATTGAACTGGCGGTCCGGTGAAGTACTCCGATGGGGTCCTGACTGCCATAGGACCTGCCTGGTTCCGGTCCGTCCACTTCGCCCTCAGCCTACTCCAGCTAACTTACCTGGTCTCCCGGCTCCCTACTGGCCCTATGCGGACGTCTTCGGTAAGAAGGAAGCTGAGACGTTGCCGCCCCATAGGCCATACGATTGCCCGATCGACCTGGTACCTGGCACCACTCCTCCCCGTGGGCGTATCTACCCGTTATCTGCAGCCGAGACCCGAGCCATGTCTGAGTACATTGAAGAGAATCTGGCTAGGGGATTTATCCGAAAATCTACCTCCCCGGCTGGAGCCGGATTCTTCTTTGTCAAAAAGAAAGACGGCTCGCTACGTCCCTGTATTGACTACAGAGGACTCAATCTCATTACGGTAAAAAACAAATATCCCCTGCCACTCATCTCCGAATTGTTTGACCGGCTCAAGGGCGCCAGGATCTTCTCCAAGCTGGATCTTCGAGGAGCGTATAATCTGGTCCGTATCCGTCAAGGAGACGAGTGGAAGACGGCATTCAATACCCGGGACGGTCACTACGAGTACCTTGTGATGCCCTTCGGTCTCTGTAATGCTCCCGCGGTCTTTCACGAACTAGTCAATGACATCTTCCGTGACCTCCTGTACTCCTGCGTAGTGGTATACCTGGACGATATCTTGGTCTTCTCTCCGGATCTCCCCACACACCGGAGGGATGTTCGTCAGGTCCTGCTTAGGCTTCGGCAGAACCACCTTTACGCCAAATACGAGAAGTGCCTCTTCGATCAGACCTCCCTTCCGTTCTTGGGCTATGTCATCTCCCAAACAGGTCTGCAAATGGATCCCGAGAAGCTCTCTTCCGTTCTAAAATGGCCTCGTCCTGAAGGTTTGAAGGCGATACAGCGATTCCTGGGCTTCGCTAATTATTATCGTCTTTTCATCCCACACTTCTCATCTCGGACTGCTCCCATATCTGCACTTACCCGTAAGGGGGCTAACCCCAGGATATGGTCGCCTGAAGCCGAGGAGGCCTTCCTTTCCCTAAAGAAAGCCTTCGCCTCTGCTCCCGTCCTGCACCGTCCGGACTGTAATAAACAATTCTACCTGGAGGTTGATGCTTCCTCCTCCGGAGCCGGAGCGGTGCTCACCCAGAAGTCTTCTACCGGGAGAATGGTAACGTGCGGCTTCTTCTCCAAAATCTTCTCCTCGTCGGAGCGCAACTACTCCATTGGAGACCGGGAATTGCTAGCCATCAAATTGGCACTAGGAGAGTGGCGCTATCTGCTTGAAGGGGCTCTCTACCCGGTAATTATCTACACGGATCACAAAAACCTGGCATATCTCCAAAATGCCCAGAGGCTCAATCCTCGCCAGGCCCGGTGGTCGTTGTTTTTTGCCCGCTTCGACTTCACTCTTCATTTCCGTCCGGCGGACAAGAACGTCAAAGCTGATGCCTTGTCTCGGTCTTTCCTGTCCTCCGATCAAGAGGAGGAACCTACGCACATCATCGACTCCTCCAAGGTGATGAATGTGGCTCCCTTGGATCTAAATCGTCTTCCACCCGGTAAGACGTTCATAGCTGTGCCAGATCGGGAGAGGGTTCTTCGCTGGGGACATTCTTCTAAACTAGCTGGCCATGCTGGCCAAAAAAAGACCTTTCAACTTATTGCCCGGCATTACTGGTGGCCTACCCTACGTAAGGACGTGGTAGACTTCGTCGTGGCCTGTTCATCCTGTGCTCGTAACAAAGTTCCCCGACATCTACCTGCCGGCCATCTCCTGCCCCTTCCCGTACCTGCTGCTCCTTGGCAACACATCGCTATGGACTTTATCACCGACCTTCCAGTTTCTGCCGGTTGTACCGTCATTTGGGTTGTCGCTGACCGTTTTTCTAAGATGGCCCACTTCATTCCCCTACCTGGTCTTCCGTCTGCACCCGAGTTGGCTAAAGACTTTATCCGCCACATCTTCCGTCTCCATGGTCTGCCCCTCCACATCGTGTCGGATCGTGGGGTTCAGTTCACCTCTCGTTTCTGGAGAGCCACTTGTAAGCTGCTGGACATTACCCTGGATTTCTCCTCCGCTTACCACCCTCAGTCCAATGGTCAAGTGGAGCGGATCAATCAGATCTTGTCCAGCTACCTCCGGCACTTCGTGGATGCTCACCACTCGGACTGGGTGGATCTTCTACCGTGGGCCGAGTTCTCTTATAACAACCATGAGAGCGAGTCCTCTTCCAAATCCCCGTTCTTTATAGTTGGTGGCCAACATCCCCGGATTCCACTTCCTGTCTCCGTTTCTGTGGACAACCCTGCTGTGGAGTCTCTTGTCAGCGAATTTTCTACTATTTGGGAGAGCACCAGGTCCGCACTTCTTCTCTCCTCTGAGCGGATGAAGAGATATGCTGATAAGAGACGTCTGGATCCGCCCCAATTCCGTCCGGGAGACAAGGTTTGGCTCTCATCCAAACATGTGTGGCTCAAAATACCCTCCTACAAGTTGGGTCCTCGATTCATCGGCCCCTTCGAAGCCCTCAGGCAAATTAACCCTGTGGCCTACAAATTAAAACTCCCGGCCACCCTACGGATCCCCAACTCCTTCCACGTATCTCTCCTCAAACCCGTTGTCTTTAACTCTTTTTCCAAAAATCCAGGTGCCCCTCCTGCTCCGGTTTCCGCTGATGACATCTTTGAGGTAGAGAGTATTCTGGCCTCCAAGAGGGTAAGAGGAAAAACCTTTTTTCTGGTAGATTGGAAGGGGTTTGGTCCTGAGGAGAGAACTTGGGAACCCAGGGAGAACATCAACGCCCCGCTTCTCCTTGAAAAATTTCTTTCTGGCCTAAAAAAGAGGGGGTCTAAAGGGGGGGGTACTATAGCATCGGCGTCTCTGCCCCGTTCTAGGCAGAGACGCCGTCCCTCTCACCTCTCCGCTCCTGGCGCGGCGTCCTCCAGCGCTGCTCTCCCCGCTGCTTCCGGCGCGCGCTCCTTCCCCGGCAGTGTGCTTAGGGCGCGCGCGCTCCCCCTCTCTTAAAGGGACCGCGCGCGCCATCCTAAGGAGTCCCCGGCCAATTGCCGGAAGACCTCCCATATAAAGGGCACCTCCTCCAAAATGGAGGTGCCCGAGCAATGTTGTTTGCACCTGTGTCTCACCTGTGCTTCAGCCCTCAGGTCCCGTTGCCAGTTACCTGCCAGTTACCTGCCAGATTCCTGCCAGCTTGCTGCCTTTGTCCTGCCTGATATCCAGTCACCTGCCTGCTAGCCTGAGGTCCGACGGTCTGCCTTCCAACTCCTGTCAGTCTGTCTATGGACCAGCTTGCCCGCTCACCTGGGAGCGCACACCTGTTACCTGCCTGCTAGCCTACCTGGAGGCTCCGCCGTCACGTGCTGTGACCATCTGCCTTTCCAGAGACTCCTGCCCGCTCACCTGGGAGCGCACACCTGTTACCTGCCTGCTAGCCTACCTGGAGGCTCCGCCGTCACGTGCTGTGACCATCTGCCTTTCCAGAGACTCCTGCCCGCTCACCTGGGAGCACCCACCTGTTACCTGCCTGCTAGCCTACCTGGAGGCTTCGCCGTCACGTGCTGTGACCACCTACCATTCCAGAGACTCTCGCTTGCTCACCTGGGAGCACACATCTACCATCTGCCTGCTAGCCTACCCGGAGGCTCTGCCATCACAGGTCGTACCTACCTTTTACCCAGAGACTGCCTGGGTCACTTGCCGTAACTCCCTGCCCGTTCATCCAGAGACTGCCCCGGTCACTTGCCGTAACTCCCTGCCCGTCCACTCAGAGACTGTCCCGGTCACCTGCTGTGACTGCCTGCCCGTCATCCCTGATTGCCACCCGCTCCCTTACAAGGACCGCCCCCTTGTATAGTAGCTCAGAGGTTCCGCCTCCCAGACCCGTTACAGACATGAAGCATAAGTTGCAGTGGGAAGCTCAGTGTGCTACAATGCGGACTAGCCGGCCGGGCCAACCACCGTCTGCCATATCTTGTGCATCCGCGGCCTCTTCATCCTCTGTGACAGCCAGCGTGATTGGCAGGTCATCATTTTCTTTGGAGGTGGTAACACCAGCTGGTGTTGAGCGCTGTCCGACATCGATAGCACCACCTTTGGATCAAGGCAACCTAACATGTCCGCATGCATCTTCCTCAAAGACCGGCAGTTTGCCGGGGACACCCTTATCAACCCCGTCTAAGCACAATAGCCAGCCCTCGGTCCCTCAGATGTGGACAAGTAAAAGACCATTTCCTCCTAGCCATGAGAAAGCTAAGAGGTTGAATTTCACCATCTGCAAGCTCTTGGCTACAGAAATGCTGCCTTTCCGCCTGGTGGACACAGAGGATTTTTGAGACCTTATGTCCGTCGCAGTGCCCCAGTACCAGATGCCCAGTCGGCACTACTTCTCAAAGAAAGGTGTGCCTGCGCTCCACCAGCATGTCGCACACAACATCACCGCTTCTTTGAGAAACTCTGTGTGTGACAGGGTGCATTTCACCACAGACACTTGGACGAGTAGGCATGGACAGGGGCGTTACATGTTGCTGACTGGGCACTGGGTAACTATGGTGACAGCAGGACAAGGGGCTGCTGTCCAAGTCTTGCCGTCCCAACGAGTTGTGCGTCAATCCTCTTTATGTCAAAGTTCCTCCACTGCTTCTGCCTCCTCAACCTCCTCTCGGTCTTCCACCTGCACCCAAAGCCTGTCTGGTCATGCCACAAGCTTTCTAACTGCGCAGAAGGGATCCTGCACACCTCCTTACTATGCTGGCAGTAGGGCTCAACGTCATCAGGCGGTTTTTACATTGAAATGTCTGGGAAATGTGAGTCACACAGCTGAGGAGTTGTGGTCAGCTCTGGAGAACCAATTTCATGAATGGTTGTCTCCACTGGACCTGAAACCAGGGAAGGACGTGTGCGACAATGCTGCAAACCTGGGTGCGGCCCTTCGCCGGGGCAATGTCACACACGTGCCTTGTAAGGCTCACGTGTTGAACCTGGTTGTCCAGCAATTTTTAGCCCACTATCCCAGACTAGATGGCCTTCTGCAGAGGGCACGGTCACTGTGTGCTCACTTCCGCCGTTCGCATCCCGCAGCTCAGCGACTTACATCTCTACAGAAGTCGTTGGGCCTGCCACTTCACCGGCTAAAATGCGATGTGCCTACCCGGTGGAATTCAACTCTGCACATGTTGCAGCGACTGTGGCAGCACCGACAAGCCCTGGTGCAATACGTTCTGACGTATAGCCTGGGCCAACGAGATCCAGAGGTGGGGCAAATCACGCTGCAGGAGTGGTCTCAGATCAGGGTCCTATGCACCCTTCTGCACAGTTTTGAAATGGCGACGAAGATGTTTAGTGCTGACGATGCCATTATCAGCATGACTATTCCGGTGATTTACATGCTGGAGCACATGTTAAACAGAATTCGGAGTCAGGTGGTGGCACAAGAGGAGGTGGAGGAAGTAGAGGAGGAGGAGTTGTATGCGGAAGGGCTAACATCTGCAAGGTCCAGACGGTCGGCAGCACCAAGGCGGCAGGCATGTGAGGGTGGGGGCGATGGTTTTACCAGGGCGCATGGCAGCAGCCAAACTAGTGAGCAAGGTGCAGGAGCCCAGGAAGAAGTGGAGGACGAACTGATGGAAGACTCATCAGATGAGGGAGACCTTGATCACATTTCTGTTGTGCGAGGTTGGGGGGAGAGGACAGAGGAAGGAAGCATGATTGTTACCTCGCCACCAACACAACAGGGACTTGGTGCTCCTGGATGCGCAACACACATGAGTGCCTTCTTGCTGCACTACCTGCAACATGACCCTCGAATTGTGAGAATTAGAAATAATCCTGACTACTGGGTTGCCACACTGTTAGATCCCCGGTACAAAAGTAAATTTGCAGAAATTATTCCTGCCATAGAAAGGGATGCACGCATGCAGGAGTATCAGCAGAGACTGTTGCAGAATCTTACATGTGCTTTTCCACAAAATACCAGTGGTGCACGTAGTGAATCTCACAGTTCCAACTTGCCAACCGTGGGACCGTCAAGTGTTCAGCACTCAAACCGTAACAGAACCACAGTATCTGCTGGTAACATCAATTTTGCGGAATCATTTCACCACTTTTTTAGCCCATCCTTTGCAAGGCCACAGGAGACAAGAAGTCTGACACATAGTCATCGCCTAGAGACGATGGTACAGGAGTATCTCCAAGTAAACATTGAAGCCATGATTGTGTCACTGGACCCTTGCTCTTTTTGGGCTTCCAATCTGGATAAATGGCCGGAGCTAGCCACTTACGCCTTGGAGATCTTGTCATGCCCCGCAGCCAGCGTTCTGTCTGAACGTGTGTTCAGCGCTGCTGGTGGTGTGCTGACAGATAAGCGCACGCGGCTCTCCACTGATAATGTAGACAGACTCACGTTCATAAAGATGAACAAATCATGGATCCGAAACGACTTTTCTACCCGTGTGTCATCCTGGGGAGAGTAAAAGCTGATGATTGGTTAAAATCACCCTACCAACCGTTTTAAGCTTTCAAATTACTAATCATGTTTATCTGTATCTTGGCTGGAAAATAATTTGGGCTTTGTAGCAGTGTGCAGCACTGATTCTATTAGGCCATCTTTAATAAGCTCCACCAGATTTAAAATTACTAATCATGTTTATCTGTATCTTGACTGGAAAATAATTTGGGCTTTGTAGCAGTGTGCAGCACTGATCCTATTAGGCCATCTATACTAAAGCTTCACCAGATTTAAAATTAATAATAATTTTTAGCTGCATCTAGCCCGGAAAATAATTTTGGGGCTCCGAGATGCGCAAGACACATAAGTGCCTTCTTGCTGCACTACCTGCAGCATGACCCTCATATTGTCAGAATTCGAAGTAATCATGACTACTGGGTTGCCACACTCTTAGATCCCCCAAACTTTTCGATCAACCTTTTCATTTTAATAAAGACCAAAAAAATGGTCATTTTTGAAATTATAAGCATTAGCAG
This sequence comes from Phyllobates terribilis, assembly GCF_046119375.1. NCBI lineage: Eukaryota > Metazoa > Chordata > Amphibia > Anura > Dendrobatidae > Phyllobates > Phyllobates terribilis. The sequence goes on from NW_027362764.1 coordinate 768,442,093, forward strand.
GTTGTTAGAAACTGAAATCAAACAGTTTTCAACTCAAAACTTTATTCTAGGTGATGTTACATTTTCACATAGGACCCCTTGTTCGAAAGGAGCTTCTGAACTCTCTCATCCATTGAATTTGTCAGGTTTTGGATGGTTTCTGCTTCAATTGTTTTGCATGAGGACAGAATACCCTCCCAAAGCTGTTGCTTAGATGTGAACTGCCTCCCGCCATCATAGACACTCCTTTTAATGATGCTCCAAAGGTTCTGAATGGGGTAGAGGTCAGAGGAGCATGGGGGTCACACCATAAGTTTGTCCCCTTTTATGCCCATATCAGCCAGAGATGCAGATGTTTTATGTGCAGCATGAGATGGTGCATTATCATGCAAAAAAATGATCTTGCTGTGAAATACACGGTTCTTCTTCTTGAACCATGGCAGGAGGTGCTGTTTGAGAAAATCCACATACATTATGGAGTTCATCTTTAGCGCCTTCAGGGATCCTAAAGGGGCCGACAATCTCTCTCCCCATAATTTCAGCCCAAAACATTACTCCACCTCCTTGTTGGCGCTGTAGCCGTGTTTGCGTGGGGTGTCCATCAACCAGCCATCCTCCACTCCATCCATCTGGACCATCGAGCGCTGCACGGCACTCATCCGTGAACAAAACAGTTTTGAAATCAGTCTTCATGTAATGTTTGGCCCACTGGAGCCGTTTCTGCTTGTGTGAAGTGGATAGAGGAGGTCGACAGGATGGCATATGCACAGCTGCAAACCTCTGAAGGACCCTGCATCTTGTTGTTCGGGGGACGTTGGAGGCACCAGCAGCTTCAAAAACTTGTCTGCTGCTATGACAAGGCTTTTTTGCCGCTGCTCTTTCAACCTGACGTAATTGCCTGTAGGAAAGAGTCCTCAATTTGCCCTTATCAGCACGCACACGTGTGTACTGTGAATCAGCTACATACTTCTTGATTGCCAAGACACTTCATCCTGATCATCGCACAATGTTGATTGTAGTCATGCCTTGACCTAAACACTCCACAATTTGTTGCTTCTCAGCAGCCGACACATCCTTTTTCTTTCCCATTTTGGCAGAAAATGTAGGCTGCTTAATAATGTGAGGCAGCCTTCTTAAGAAGTCTTGCCTTTCATTGGACACACCTGCCAAACTAATTAGCACAGGTGTCTGCAATTGCTTACAGTGATATAAAGAGCCCTGACACACATCACCATCAATGAGTTTAACTGACAGACAAACAAATTTTTCCCTTATCACTCCTAAACACTTTTTGCATAATAATTTGGAACACAGTGTACATGTGCTTTTCCACAAAACACCAGTGGTTCACGTAGTGAATCTTACAGTTCTAACTTGCCAACCGTGGTCTGTATGGAGTTGTTCAATAAAGGGCCCAAAATTAAGATAACATAGATGGGAGAGGTCTCTATGAATAGGAATTCCTAAGTATTTGATACCCTGTGAGGGCCAGGCAAAGGGAAAGTTGGACTGGATGGAATCCTATATGGATTTGGGGAGGGAGACATCGAGGGCCTCAGACTTCGCTGCATTGATTTTAAAATTTGACCATGTAACAAAGTGATCTATTTCAGCCATAACAGCATGGATGGATATATGTGATTGAGTGATATATACTAGGACATCATCAGCAAATAGAGAGCACTTGTACTCGGTGCCTCCCACCTCAATCCACCTAATATTGGGGTTATGGCGAATTGATGAGAGCAGGTGCTCCATCACTAGGATGTATAAGAGAGGGGACAGAGAACATCCCTGCCTTGTCCCATTGGTGATTGTGAAAGGTGTGAAAATGTTCTGACGCGCCCCCTGGGCCTTGGGATACCCGGAGCAGGACCCTTTTTGGTGGATGCTGGTGGTTGTAGTCTCCGTGGCGGCGACCCGGTTCCGTGGCTCAGGGCGGTCAAACCAGTGGCGGAACTATTTATGTGGTTTTGATGTTTAAATGTCCGACTACGCCACCCGTGGATTGCGGTCAGAGTGAACCGCCGCTCCAGGGCAGACCGCTGAGGCTGGTGTTGTGGGTGCAGCAGAGCGTAGCATAACTCCCCACGGGAGGAGTATAGCCTCAGGGCAGTGTATGCGGAGGATGGGGGTGATGGTGCAGGGCAGCAGCAGTAACGACACGGAGTCAGTGATGCAGTCCAGGGCCTTTACTCACAGTTCTTATTATCCAGACCACGTCTGCAGGTAACGGCTGCCCACGTCGTACTGTGCTCACCAGGTGAGGGGCTCAGACAACTCCCAGATAACTTTGGAGCGCTTCACAGGACCCCCTTTGTGTGTCCTTTGTCTGGCCTTTCTTACCAACCCTTCTGTCCGGCTGCCTCGGGCCTCCTCTTGGTAAACTTGGCGCCAGTTTCCCTGACCCTATGTGGTGCCTTCCTAGCGGGTGTAGCGAGGGGCTGCGCCACATAAAATGTCACAGCCTCCTGTTTCTAGCTGAGGGTCGTTTCCTGCCTCCACTAGTTTCGGGGACCGGTCTCCCCCTTTGGCCTGACCCCTCCACGCAGGTGGATTTGGGCGTGCGGTGGCGACTCGCCCGTCCGCACCCCTGGGATCCCTTCGTTCCTCGTTCCTGGAGCCTTCTCCGCTCCTCTTCCTTCCTTCTCCCTCTTCCAGGCCTGGGCCACTGTTACTAGGCCCGCCTCCGGAGCAGAGCTCATGCAAAGCCCCTGCTCCCTGCCACTTCTGCTCAGACTTCTCTGCACTGAACTAAGATGGTGCCCACCTTTTATACTCCCTTCTCAATGCACCCAGGAACTGCTTCCTCCCTGCTCCTGCACTACAGGGTTCCTCTTCCTCAGTGTTCCCTCCCCCCACTCCAGCCAGGGACAGGGACTGTCGTGCCCATCTCAGGGGCATATTGGTCACCCTGCCCCACGGCAATGTGGTGTAATGCATGCAGGTGTCGGGTCCTGATCCACACTACATCCTTACCTGAGAGTGAGATATCACACCTCTGGGTGAGGTGCAATACCTCTGTAGCAACCGAGCCCTCAGGGTGCTACAGTTCCATTATCTTCAGCCTAGGTGACGTATTGCGATACAGGGCCGATACAGGGACTCTATGGAATGCTTTCTCAGCATCCAACGAGAGTATCTAATTACAAATTTTTAACTGCATCTAGCCCAGGAAATACTTTGTGCCTAGTAGCAGTGTCTGCTAGTCAGCGGATTATCCCGGCTGTTAAGCAAGCTACACCACCTGTAGTTTGGACACTTAATTTTTTCAAAGGAAATGCTTCGGGACCACGGGATACTCAGTGAAGAGCATCAGGAGGCACCCCAAGGCATAGGGGCTGGGACTGGCAGTAGGATGCCTTGCGGTGGACAGCCGAGCTCGATCCTTATAAAAGCTTTTTAACTGCAGCAGCTTTAGTGGCCGCTACTGGAGCTGGAATTACGCGGCTGCTGGCATGAGACTTGCCCTCCAATAGATCCTTGTAAATGGATTTAAAGTGTATTCATTCAAATTAGAGAGACAATTTAAATTAAAAAGCTTAGAGCTGCCTCCACCACAGGGGGGCTCGCTCGTCCCACCAGCGGACAGGCACCAGTATTGGGAGAGGGGGGCTGGCCGTCAGGGTTCACCGCGGCTCTGGCACAAACCCGGCGACGCGGAGGTGGCACGGGCAGGAGCGGACTGAACGTCTCACTTTTTGGATTTTAGAAGGGCATGACATGCCTATATCTGTGTCTCCCCCTCCTTTTACTCCTCCACCTCTTTTCTTTTCGCATGACTATATGTACTTGTCACTTTTCCATGTGTTAGTTGTGTCTTCTGAGCAGTTTGTCAGCTTTTGGACACCTTTGAAGGTGTTTTCTATGTGTTTCTATGTGTTTTTGTTTGCCTGCCATTGGTTTTAACGGTGTTCGAAGGTGTTCGACGAACAGTTCGACGAACAGTTCGGCGAACACACGGGTGTTCGACGAACCGAACCGAACTCGAACACTACGGGGGTGGCTCAACCCTAGTAGTCATCCCATTATGATCAGTGTCAATGGCCTCTTCTAAGGATCATAATCCCCTAAACAGAATATGAACCTAACATTTTTTATATATATTTGCGTGTCTTATCACTTTAACTATGTTGGAAAGTGGTGATAAAACAAGGTGTACAGTATATCAATCTCAGACTGTTGCTTGTCTGAATAGAAAACTCATTTCCAGTTAATTCTACCAACAGCTGCGGCTCTTTGAATAGATTCATTTGTTGTTTATCTCTCCAGGACAAAAAAAAGAAATGACAGTGAAAGATTATGTGAGAAGATCTGCAATAATAAATTGCTAAAGTACGATCTTCCTTTGATCACATTTTTGCATTTGATTCTATTGTTTTACTTTGTTTAAAACTTGAGTCATTCATTATTGCAAAGTTGTTGTTTTTTTGCTTTTTTTTGTTTCTAAACTTGTAAAAGGGTGCTGGTGAGTTCCCCTCTTAAAGGGAATCTGTCATAAGGATCAACCCTCCTGCCGGTCATAGGAAGCTGAATAATATGATAACTTGATTAGGCATGAGCAAACATTTCAATGTTCGGTTAGAAAAAGTTCATCGAACAATTTGATATTCGCGCAATTCATTCGCCGAATGTTCGTCGAACATTTCCGAATCCCATAGGAGTCAATGGGGGGACAAAAAAAATGCATAGACAACACCTAGAAACAGGACCAAAAGCTGCCAAAACACATCAAATAAGGTGTAAACACCAGGGAAGTGCTATCAATTGACCCAGGGTACAAGGGCTATAATTATTATTACTGTGACAGCGACATTTATTCAGTTGCGCTTTACTTGTCAAAAGGGGTCACCGACTGATACAACAGGAGAGAGAACCCTGCCTGCGAGGGCGCACTGAAACGGACGTGGTTTGTGGAACCACTGTGCCACGGACCCCGGAGAGCATGGAGGGGCTTGACTAAGCAAGCACCGGACTGTTCACTAGAGCCTCTGATGGTGAGGTTAGGCTTGGCTCCCGATGAATGCCACGGGCCACTCCAGGACAGACCAACGGATGAGCAGCAGCTGGACCCAGTAGGACAGACTAGATGGTGCAGCAAGCAGAGTCTGTATCAGGAGTGCAGCAGGTAGAGTCTGTATCAGAGTGAAGCAGGCAGAGTCTGTATCAGAGTGCAGCAGGTAGAGTCTGTATCAGAGTGAAGCAGGCAGAGTCTGTATCAGAGTGAAGCAGGCAGAGTCTGTATCAGAGTGCAGCAGGCAGAGTCTGTATCGGAGTGCAGCAGGCAGAGTCTGTATCAGAGTGCAGCAGGCAGAGTCTGTATCGGAGTGCAGCAGGCAGAGTCTGTATCAGAGTGCAGCAGGCAGAGTCTGTATCAGAATGCAGCAGGCAGAGTCTGTATGAGGAGTGCAGCAGGCAGAGTCTGTATCAGAGTGCAGCAGGCAGAGTCTGTATCAGGAGTGCAGCAGGCAGAGTCTGTACCAGGATGCAGCAGGCAGAGTCTGTATCAGAGTGCAGCAGGCAGAGTCTGTATCGGGAGTGAAGCAGGCAGAGTCTGTATGAGGAGTGCAGCAGGCAGAGTCTGTATCAGAGTGCAGCAGGCAGAGTCTGTATCAGAATGCAGCAGGCAGAGTCTGTATCAGGATGCAGCAGGCAAAGTCTGTATCAGAGTGCAGCAGGCAGAGTCTGTATCAGGAGTGCAGCAAGCAGAGTCTGTATCAGAGTGAAGCAGGAAGAGTCTGAATCAGAGTGCAGCAGGCAGAATCTGTATCAGAGTCCAGCAGGCAGAGTCTGTATCAGAATGCAGCAGGCAGAGTCTGTATCAGAGTGCAGCAGGCAGAGTCTGTATCAGAGTGCAGCAGGCAGAGTCTGTATCAGGAGTGCAGCAGGCAGAGTCTGTATCAGGAGTGCAGCCGGCACAGTCTGTATCAGGAGTGCAGCAGGCAGAGTCTGTATCAGGAGTGCAGCAGGCAGAGTCTGTATCAGGAGTGCAGTAGGCAGAGTTTGTATCAGAGTGCAGCAGGCAGAGTCTGTATCAGGAGTGCAGCAGGCAGAGTCTGTATCAGGAGTGCAGCAGGCAGAGTCTGTATCAGGAGTGCAGCAGGCAGAGTCTGTATCAGGAGTTCAGCAGGCAGAGTCTGTATCAGAGTGCAGCAGTCAGAGTCCGTATCAGAATGCAGCAGGCAGAGTCTGTATCAGGAGTGCAGCAGGCAGAGTCTGTATCAGGAGTTCAGCAGACAGAGTCTGTATCAGAGTGCAGCAGGCAGAGTCTGTATCAGGAGTTCAGCAGACAGAGTCTGTATCAGAGTGCAGCAGGCAGAGTCTGTATCAGGAGTGCAGCAGGCAGAGTCTGTATCAGGAGTGCAGCAGGCGGAGTCTGTATCAGGAGTGCAGCAGGCAGAGTTTGTATCAGAGTGCAGTAGGCTGAGTTTGTATCAGAGCGCAGCAGGCACAGTCTGGATCAGAGTGCAGCAGGCAGAGTCTGGATCATAGTGCAGCAGGCAGAGTTTGTATCAGAGTGCAGCAGGCAGAGTCTGTATCAGAGTGCAGCAGGCAGAGTCTGTATCAGAGTGCAGCAGGCAGAGTCTGTATCAGGAGTGCAGCAGGCAGAGTCTGTATCAGGAGTGCAGCCGGCACAGTCTGTATCAGAGTGCAGCAGGCAGAGTCTGTATCAGGAGTGCAGCAGGCAGAGTCTGTATCAGGAGTGCAGTAGGCAGAGTTTGTATCAGAGTGCAGCAGGCAGAGTCTGTATCAGGAGTGCAGCAGGCAGAGTCTGTATCAGGAGTGCAGCAGGCAGAGTCTGTATCAGGAGTGCAACAGGCAGAGTTTGTATCAGAGCTCAGCAGGCAGAGTCTATATCAGGAGTGCAGTAGGCAGAGTCTGTATCAGGAGTGCAGCAGGCAGAGTCTGTATCAGGAGTGCAGCAGGCAGAGTCTGTATAAGAGTTCAGCAGGCAGAGTCTGTATCAGGAGTGCAGTAGGCAGAGTCTGTATCAGGAGTGGAGCAGGCAGAGTCTGTATCAGGAGTGCAGCAGGCAGAGTCTGGATCAGAGTGCAGCAGGCAGAGTCTGTATCAGAATGCAGCAGGCAGAGTCTGTATCAGAGTGCAGCAGGCAGAGTCTGTATCAGAATGCAGCAGGCAGAGTCTGTATCAGAGTGCAGCAGGCAGAGTCTGTATCAGAGTGCAGCAGGCAGAGTCTGTATCAGGAGTGCAGCAGGCAGAGTCTGTATCAGGAGTGCAGCCGGCACAGTCTGTATCAGGAGTGCAGCAGGCAGAGTCTGTATCAGGAGTGCAGCAGGCAGAGTCTGTATCAGGAGTGCAGTAGGCAGAGTTTGTATCAGAGTGCAGCAGGCAGAGTCTGTATCAGGAGTGCAGCAGGCAGAGTCTGTATCAGGAGTGCAGCAGGCAGAGTCTGTATCAGGAGTGCAGCAGGCAGAGTCTGTATAAGAGTTCAGCAGGCAGAGTCTATATCAGGAGTGCAGTAGGCAGAGTCTGTATCAGGAGTGCAGCAGGCAGAGTCTGTATCAGGAGTGCAGCAGGCAGAGTCTGGATCAGAGTGCAGCAGGCAGAGTCTGTATCAGAATGCAGCAGGCAGAGTCTGTATCAGAGTGCAGCAGGCAGAGTCTGTATCAGAATGCAGCAGGCAGAGTCTGTATCAGAGTGCAGCAGGCAGAGTCTGTATCAGAGTGCAGCAGGCAGAGTCTGTATCAGGAGTGCAGCAGGCAGAGTCTGTATCAGGAGTGCAGCCGGCACAGTCTGTATCAGGAGTGCAGCAGGCAGAGTCTGTATCAGGAGTGCAGCAGGCAGAGTCTGTATCAGGAGTGCAGTAGGCAGAGTTTGTATCAGAGTGCAGCAGGCAGAGTCTGTATCAGGAGTGCAGCAGGCAGAGTCTGTATCAGGAGTGCAGCAGGCAGAGTCTGTATCAGGAGTGCAGCAGGCAGAGTCTGTATCAGGAGTTCAGCAGGCAGAGTCTGTATCAGAGTGCAGCAGTCAGAGTCCGTATCAGAATGCAGCAGGCAGAGTCTGTATCAGGAGTGCAGCAGGCAGAGTCTGTATCAGGAGTGCAGCAGGCAGAGTCTGTATCAGGAGTTCAGCAGACAGAGTCTGTATCAGAGTGCAGCAGGCAGAGTCTGTATCAGGAGTGCAGCAGGCAGAGTCTGTATCAGGAGTTCAGCAGACAGAGTCTGTATCAGAGTGCAGCAGGCAGAGTCTGTATCAGGAGTTCAGCAGACAGAGTCTGTATCAGAGTGCAGCAGGCAGAGTCTGTATCAGGAGTGCAGCAGGCAGAGTCTGTATCAGGAGTGCAGCAGGCGGAGTCTGTATCAGGAGTGCAGCAGGCAGAGTTTGTATCAGAGTGCAGTAGGCTGAGTTTGTATCAGAGCGCAGCAGGCACAGTCTGGATCAGAGTGCAGCAGGCAGAGTCTGGATCATAGTGCAGCAGGCAGAGTTTGTATCAGAGTGCAGCAGGCAGAGTCTGTATCAGAGTGCAGCAGGCAGAGTCTGTATCAGAGTGCAGCAGGCAGAGTCTGTATCAGGAGTGCAGCAGGCAGAGTCTGTATCAGGAGTGCAGCCGGCACAGTCTGTATCAGAGTGCAGCAGGCAGAGTCTGTATCAGGAGTGCAGCAGGCAGAGTCTGTATCAGGAGTGCAGTAGGCAGAGTTTGTATCAGAGTGCAGCAGGCAGAGTCTGTATCAGGAGTGCAGCAGGCAGAGTCTGTATCAGGAGTGCAGCAGGCAGAGTCTGTATCAGGAGTGCAACAGGCAGAGTTTGTATCAGAGCTCAGCAGGCAGAGTCTATATCAGGAGTGCAGTAGGCAGAGTCTGTATCCGGAGTGCAGCAGGCAGAGTCTGTATCAGGAGTGCAGCAGGCAGAGTCTGTATAAGAGTTCAGCAGGCAGAGTCTATATCAGGAGTGCAGTAGGCAGAGTCTGTATCAGGAGTGCAGCAGGCAGAGTCTGTATCAGGAGTGCAGCAGGCAGAGTCTGGATCAGAGTGCAGCAGGCAGAGTTTGTATCAGAGTTCAGCAGGCAGAGTCTGTATCAGGAGTGCAGCAGGCAGAGTCTGTATCAGGAGTGCAGCAGGCAGAGTCTGTATCAGGAGTGCAGCAGGCAGAGTCTGCATCAGGAGTGCAGCAGGCAGACTCTGTATCAGAGTGCAACAGGCAGAGTCTGTATCAGGAGTGCAGCAGGCGGAGTCTGTATAAGAGTTCAGCAGGCAGAGTCTGTAGTAGAGTGCAGCAGGCAGAGTCTGTATCGGAGTGCAGCAGGCAGAGTCTGTATCAGAGTGCAGCAGGCAGAGTCTGTATCAGTAGTGCAGCAGGCAGAGTCTGTATCAGAGTGCAGCAGGCAGAGTCTGTATCAGGAGTGCAGCAGGCAGAGTCTGTATCAGGAGTGCAGCAGGCAGAGTCTGTATCAGGAGTGCAGCAGGCAGAGTCTGTATCAGGAGTGCAGTAGGCAGAGTTTGTATCAGAGTGCAGCAGGCAGAGTCTGTATCTGGAGTGCAGCAAGGACTGGTACGCAACCTTACACAACTTAGACTGCAGAACAGGAAGGTTCCACTACGGCCAACCCAATAGATGGAGGCCCAATCAGGATTCCCCACATTTAAAAAAATTAATGGCAGATGCCTGCTTAGCTGTGCTATAGCAAGTGATGTGAAAACTGCAGGGTATTATAGGAAAGCCAATGCAGCTGCATGTGGGGTCATGGGAGAATTTTCTGCCTGATGCAATCTTCTGGTTTTGTGTTAAATAGCATTTATTTGGTGAATTTTGTAAATTTAATCAAAAATTTTTCAAATTTGCCAGGCACAGGGAATTTCCTAAAATTCAACATAAATTTGGGTCACATAAAATCCATGAGATAATTTTTGCTTTGTTGCTGTGGCAAGCTACAAATGCTCGCATGTCCTGACATGTCTACTGGCTGTCAACTGTTCAATGGGCACACAGAATAGCAGGAAGCAGGGTGATTTTTCGAACCTCATCTTTGATAGATTATGGTCGGTTTTTCATGCCTGTTCAGTCGGGCACCAATCAACCACTTTTCTAACTTTCACTTTTACACATTTAAAAAAATTAGTGGTAGATGCCAGCAAAGTGGCATCAATTTCACTACTGTACAAATAGTGTAAATAAGACCCACACCTCTTCCAGTACAGCCAACCCCGGAGATGGAGACCAAACCAGGAGTGTTCACTTTGCCCTAAATGAGGGCCTAACACCACCGAAGTTTCATCAATGTCATCAGACTACAAGTAGTTTAACGCAGACCCAAACCTGTCCCACTACAGCCAAAGCAATGGATGAAGACACAATCAGAATTCTCCACATTTCCCTAAATTAAGGCCTAAAACCTGCAGCAGCAGCAGCAAGAGCAGGCACAGAAGCCATATCACAGACTGCAATTTCAAGAGAGCAATGCAGCACATTCAAAGCGACAACATCGCCTACTCTGTACAGTCTGCAATTGGGGTGCAAAAGTCCTTGGAGATCCATGACTTGTTTATCTTCATGAAAATTAGGCGGTCTACACTTTCAGGGGACAGCCGGGTGCGCTTATCCGTCAAGACACTACCAGCAGCGCTAAAGCCACATTCAGAGAGAACGCTGGCTTCCAGGCATGATAAAACTTCCAAGGCGAGAGAGGCAAGCTCAGGCCATTCATCCATTTTTGCAAACCAAAATGTAAAAGGGCCCAAACCCTCCTTGATGGTATTGAAATTGAACTCTAGATACTCCTACACCAACCTCTCCAGTCGTTCACCACGTGTCAGACTTGTACTCTGTTGTGCTGGTGCACGAGCTGGTGCAAAAAATGTGTGAAAGGACTCCCAGAAATTTCTTCTGCCAGTTACTCTGCTACTGTTGCTAATGTTTTGACGTTGATGAACTGATGTGCTGGAGGTTGAAAGACTACTGCTGCGATACAAATGTTGCAGTGCATCAAGAAGGCACTCATATGTTGGGCTCTTCCAGGAGTTCTAAAGTCAGGCTGTATTGTGGGCTGCATAACACTGATGCTTGTTTCCTCCGTCGCCTCCTGCCAATCATGTTCAAACGAGAGGGGATGATTATCCTCTTCATCTTCTGACAGCTGCTTGCCCATCACCTCTGCCTCCTCCATTAGTTCCTCGGCTCTTGCACCTACACTAACAGTTTGCCTGGTATCACCAAACCCCCTCAATCACTGTAATCCACCGTCACTTGGCATCTGCCTGTCTGGAAATTTGAGACATTGGTATCCCCTCTACATCCTCCTCTTCTTCTGGGGCCATCACCTCCTGCCGCAGGTTATTCAAAGTTTGCTCCAGCATGTATATGACCGGAATAGTGATGCTGATGACGGTATCGTCAGCACTAACCAGTTTAGTAGCCATTTCAAAACCGTGCAGAAGAGTGCAGAGGTCTTTATCTGTTCCCACTCCAGAAATGTGATATGCCCCAAGTCCGTACTGCATTGCCCCAAGCTATACGTCATGACATACTGCGTCAGAGCTCATTGCTCCTGGTACAGTCACTGCGACAGGTGTAAGTGGAGTACCACCCCATCGGCACATCGCATATCAACCTGTTAACTGGCACGGACAAAGACCTCTCTATCGAGGCAAGTTGATGACATGAGGGGTGCGAATGGCGGAAGTGAGCACACAGCTTCCGTACTTTGTGAAGCAGCTCATCCAGGCCAGGATAGTGTCGGAGAAATCGCTCTACCACCAGCTTGAGGATGTGAGCCATGCAAGGCACGTGTGCGAGCTTGCCTCGGCCTAGGTCCGCTAACAGGTTCGCACCGTTATCGCACATGGCCTTCCCAGGCTCTAGGTTCAACGGAGACAGCCATTGCTCAAACTGAGCCTGGAGAGCTGCCCACATCTCTTCACCTGTATGACTGCAATCCCCAAGACATATTAGTTTGAAGACTGCCTGATTATGCTGAGCCCTGACTGTGCAGTATGGAGGTGGTGTGCATTCGCTTCACACCCTTGGAACGCATGTCTCCTTAAGGCAGAGGTTGAGTGCATATGTGGAGGACCTAGAGGAGGTGGAGGATGCAGAAGCAGCAGAGGAAGTGGGAAATACAGAGGTTTCTTCTGCAAGCCTTGGGGATTCCAAGATTTGTAGAGCAGCCCCTTCCCTGCCTGCACCCACAGCCATCAGAGTCACCCAGTGCCCAGTCAGTGAGATGTAATGCCCTTGGCCATGCTAACTCGTCCTGGTGTCTGTGGTGAAATGCACCCTGGCACACGTAGATTTAGACAAGGAACGGGTGATGTTGTCTGCGACTTGCAGGTGTAGTGCAGGCACAGCTTTCTTAGAGAAGCAATGGTGACTGGGCAACTGGTACTGGAGGACTGTGACGGCCATCAGTTTTCGATAACTATCTGTATCTACCAAGCGGAAAGGCAGCATTTCCATGGCCAACAGATTGGAGATGGTGGAGTTCAACCTCTAAGCTTTGTCATGCGTAGGATGAAAAAATATTTTACGTGACCTCAACTGCGGGACCGAGGGCTGGCTAAGGTGCTGAGAGAGGGCGGAGTAAGGTGAACTGGAAAAACTGGTGGAGCATGAGTGAGGTGCAGATGTTACGGTGGATTGAGAAACATGCGGTGTGCTCGGTGAAACAAACACAGCAGGCGTGTCCGCTTCCATTACAGCTGACGGGCTGTCACTCAGCCTGATGGAGCAGATAAAGAACCGGAGTTTCTGCTATGGAAAACTTCCATGACAATACTTGGCACGGTAACAGAGGAGGAGGATGAAGCAGCGGATGCATTTGATGGGGCAGCTGATAGTTGTTTAGGTGCGCAGGTCCGCATTTCATTGCGGTAAGATTCCCAGTGTAAAAAATGTTGTTTGAGCATGTAGTAGTCAAATTATTGCAGTTTTTCCCTCTACTGAGTTTTTTATCACAAAGTTTGCAGATAACGTGAGTTGGCTCAACCTTTGCAGTGACAAAAAAGGCCCATGCTAGGCAACCCTTGCTGCCCCTGCGAGCTGCAGACCTGTGACCGCTGCTGACCACAGCCACGGTTGTGGCTAAGGATGCAGTGCTTCTCGTGCTTGATCACTCCGTGTCTGCATCATAGGGCAAAATGTAACCTCCTCATCTTCCTCCTCCACTTCCTCAGATGAGCTACTCGCCTGTGTGACTCTGGGTTCACACCAAGAAGGATCTTCACCTCATCATCATCCAATGTGTTATCCCATTCCTTGCCCTCAGAGTGACCCCTCTCCTCTTGTTGCCCTGATAGCACAGTGCAGTCCACATGAACCTCAGATATCTGAGTCTCATCAGGTACACCTCCCTCCCATGCGGTTAACGTCTGGTGACAAGGAACCTGCTCGGACCCTACTTCGTCCTACCACGAATACAATCTAAAAATAATTTGGGCATCGGTGCAGATGCTTTCCTCCCCTTGACTCTGTGACTGTCGGTGTACACTTCTGATGCCCATGGTGTAGAATGGGTGAAGAGTTCTACAGACTCGCCCATCTGTGGTTCGCTACAGTCAGTTGAGCAGTTGGCCAGTTGTGATGCGGGGGAAGCATGGGTAATTGGGGTGCCACCTCTGTGGACTGTACTGCGTGTGATGTTGAGGTGGAGGAAGAAGAGGAGAGGGCACTGGAAGCAGAGCTTGCCATCCACTGGAGCACCTGCTCTTTCTGGGCCTTATCAACAAGGTGTATCGCTGTGCGGCTGCCAAAGGAAGGGAATGCAGTAGGCCGTCCACTAACATAAGTTGTCAGTTGCCTTTAGATAGGACCAGTTTGTGTTGGTTTACTAGTGCTTTCACTAACATTATAATGTACCCCACATACATCTTGAACACCAAGCCTATTCCCCCTTCCACCACGCCCTCTCTTTTTCCCACTCATGTTGGTCCGATACAGTGGTAGGAGCATGCAATTAACTTAAGAAAAATATGTTTTTTTCCTGTGCAATAGCTCAGCACACACCTGAATTTCAGCGACACTAAATGACAAGGTAAGATATGGCTGGCCGCATAACGTGACTAACAGACAAAAGAAATTTGTTAATGTGCATGAGGCCGATAAAACCTCGAGATATTCTCCAAACAATTTGAAACAGAGATGTACCGTGCTGTATTACTTTAGGAACAGAAGAAATTTTTTTTTAATGTGGATGAGGCCAGTCTGACATAGAGTATATGCTCCAAAATATTTCAAACTCAAATCTAGCAGCTGTATCACTTTAATCAGATAAAAAATATTTTTGGGTTACTCTGCATAAGCTCTGCGTCCAGCTGACTTTGACCGCCACTGACCTAGTAGCTGGTTTATAGCACTATATGACTTTTGGCGCCGGAAAAAATATTTTTTGGACTGGGCCTAGTAAGAGAAGTTGTTTTTTTTTACTGTGAAACTAGGACAAGTTCAACGCCACTAAAATAGGATCTGCCTTTTTGCAGACTGGGTCAACTTTGCCACAGTAAAAAACCTTTGGTGGACTCTGCCTGCCAGCCAAAAATATATATAGGTTTGACTGTGCGTACAAACTGAATTTGACCGCCACTGACGTAGTAGCTGGCTTATAGCACTGTATGACTTTTGGCACAGGAAAAAATATTTTTTGGACTGGGCGTAGCAAGAGAAAAAATGTATTTTTTTAACTCTGAAACCACCGGAAGTTCAACTCCACTAAAATAGTATCTGACACTAAAAAAAACTTTAGTGCACACAGCTTTCAATATCACAATAGCAAAAGCTGAGTTTGTGCTCTGCAATAAGAAGCTCTGCAGACTATGCAGAGCACAATTTCAACCCCAGTAAATGAAAAGGTGCACTGTGCTTGCTTGATCACATTAGCAAGTGCAAAAAAAGATTCAAGGTAAACTGAGACATGGAGCTCTATACCAGCGGTGCACAGCACTATTGTATGGCATGGGCCCTCTGTTTCTATCAGAATGTCAGTTCTTGCACAAGAACACCAAAAATGTGCTGCACCAGTGGTTGCAGAGGTACACAGGCCAGGAATTATCTACACTATCTGACTAACACACAAACGCCCATCTATCTAGCTAATATCTCTCATTACACAGAAGAACACTGATCTGCGTCTGTCTCCAGCAGTGACATGGATATAATGGCGCTGAGGGAACATGGCCGCCGCTTTTTATATTGAGAGGACATGTGATTTCTGCAGCCAATTGCAGAAGCCCTTATGTCTGGACAGTGTAGGTGCTTCCTGCGCTATGATTGGCTGGCCGCGCTTTCCTCAGTTAAAGTTACCGCTCACAGGAAAAAAAAACAGTGTGCCGCTGATCAGACCTGTTCTAATCTCTCCACAGCCCCCACACTCACCTGGCACATGTCACCGCTCATCATACACTTGCACTATGCTAACAAAACTGTTCAAAACGCCGTGGTTGCCCTGTATATGCAGTCCTGCGCTAATTCATCGAACATTTCCGATTTTAAGAAAATTTGCTCACCTTTGCAATCATGAATCCAAATGTGCCATATTCGTGCCGAGTTTGAAACTTTCGAACATTCGCCAAATAAATTCGCTCAACACTAACCTTGATATGTGCGATCTTACTGACACAGTAAGCTTGATGGTTACACTTGGTTGGTGCTAAATTCATGAAGGTTGTACAACCTTCAATTAAAAGTGATAATTTCCTTTGACTTGGAATTGTGTGAGGTTCCAAAACTTACCCATGAGTCAGTTTGCCCATAAAGTGACTGCTGGCCTATGCCTATACTTTAAAGCCTTAATGGGTCTTTGAATGACTACCTCTGGAAAAGCCGCTCCAAGAAGGTGTATTTTGCTCAGTTTCACCAGTTACTTCATACCAGACATAGAATAGAGCAGAATTGACAGATAACACTGGTCAACAAATTTTAACTTTTTTTCTGTTTACTGTTTTAAAATATGTTGATGTTATGTATTTTGAGGCGCTGATTTCATAAATGTAATCAGAATTTCTGTAGCACGTACCATTTCCGAGATATTTTCATTTTACGATTATAATGATAAGGACTGTACATAGTGCATAATAAATTGGCACCTATATTAAACTTTTTATTTCAGAAGTGTATTTTTGGTAGAAATAACCAATGAAATTCATAATATGGACTCTCTTTATTATAATATACAGCACTTAAGCCCTGTCCTATCATGCATTGCACTAGTTGTGCACTCTCAGGCATGCTCAGACACAACTGTCATTGCTATTATATAATAGCAGCAGTAACGACACCGTAGTCGTCATGAGTTTCTTCTGTTTTTCAGAAAAAAGGAGCAAAACTGATTAATAAGTAACGAGTTGCTGAATGTCACGTCAATGTCGCAATAGCAGTGACCTCTTTTGTTATATATGTGGAAATTATACCCTTAAAGCCCAGAAAAGGAGTAAAACTGCAGTTGTTAAGAAGGCGTATGAGTTATATTTTGGATGCAAAATTGGTGACCAAGACAGAGCATGGGCTCCTCATATATGCTGCTCATCTTGTGCTACGAGTTTGAGGTCTTGGCTGAAGGATGTGCGACCACTGATGCCGTTTGCCATTCCAATGATCTGGAGGGAGCAGAAGGACCATATAACCGATTGTTACTTCTGCATAACAAATGTATCTGTTTTTTCTTCTAAGAACAGGAGGTCTATTGAATATGCAACCTTGCTTCTGCAATTAGACCAATGGCACACCATGAAAGTCTGCCAGTTTCAAAACCACCGCCGGTGTGGAGATTAGAAGATGACGATGAAATGATGGTTGATTCATTTGACATGGAAGCTGCTGCTGATATAGATTTCGAACCATCAATATCAACTGCTTCACGTTTAATATCTCAAGCAAGGCTCAACGATCTGATCAGAGATTTGGGTATATCAAAGAAATCAGACAGAACTTCTTGGATCAAAGTTGGAAGGGTGGAATCTGTTCAAGTCAGGTACAAAAATTTCAGTATTTCTCAGTCATCATGTGCAAATTGCCTCTTCAGAGAAAAAGAGGACTTGTACTCTATAGGGCCAACTATTGGAAGCAGCCATCCTACAAGTCACAATCAACCCTTTAACGAGTCGTGCAATATGACTTAGGATAAAAGCCAAATCAGAATCTCAATTTGCAGACACGGTGTTTCGGGCTGTTGGCCCTCATCAGTGCAAAGTATGAGATCTGATTTGGCTAGGTGAGAGGCTCTGGACTGAGGTCTAAGGGGTAACGTTTCTCCTTATGGAGAGTGACGCACCAGCTCTGGCACGTCAAGGTAAGGAGGCTTATTCGCCATGAAATGCTCCTCTGGGAAATTTAATATGCAAATTGCCTCTTCAGAGAAAAAGAAGACTTGTACTCTATAGCGCCACCTATTGGAAGCAGCAATCCTATAAGTCACAATCAACCCTTTAACGAGTTGTGCAATATGACTTAGGATAAAAGCCAAATCAGAATCTCAATTTGCAGACAAGGTGTTTCGGGTTGTTGGCCCTCTTCAGTCGTCATGAAGATTTGACCAAATATTTCAGTCAAGCTGACAGTCTCACTTTTTGCAGTGATATTACTGGATTGTTTTCTGTCCTTGAAGTTGACCATGACCCAAGGGAATGGCGACTGTTCATTGATTCATCGGTCTTAAGTTTCAAGGCTGTCTTGCTACACAATGGCAATGTCTACCCTTCAATACCTATCGAACATGCCGTTCATGTGAAGAAGACCTATGAGAATATACAGCTTCTACTCAATCACATTCAATACTGTAGGTACAAATGGAATATATGTGGTGATCTCAAGATAGTTGCAATTTTATTAGGTTTACAGCTGGGATACACTAAGTACTGTTGTTTCTGTTGCAAATGGGACAGTCGCGCAAGAGATTCGCATTATATCAGGAACGACTGGCCACTACGCAATAAATTGATTCCAGGGCAGAAGAATGTTAAACCTGAACCATTGGTAGATGAAAGATGATATTCCTTCCGCCTTTGCATATCAAACTGGGATTAATGAAGAACTTTGTCAAAGCAATGAACAAGCAAACTGAAGCTATTGCTTACTTGCGACAGAAGTTTCCACCCATCAATGATGCCAAGATAACAGGTGGTGTTTTCATCGGCCCACAAATCTGAAAGCTAGTAAATGATAGTAACTTTGAAGGTCTTCTGCATGGTGCAGAACATATTGCACGGTCGGCCTTCAAGAATGTCTTTTTCAACTTTCTAGGCAACTACAAGGCGCCAAACTATGCTGAACAGGTTGAAAGTCTTCTTCAGGCTTACAAGTCAATGAAGTGCAACATGTCACGTAAAATACATTTCCTTCATTCACGCATTGACTTTTTCCCACCAAACCTCGGCACTGTAAGTGATGAACATGGTGAAAGGTTTCATCAAGACATTTCCCAGATGGAGAAACGGTACCAGGGGAGGTTGAGTACCTTGATGCTGGGTGACTATTGTTGGAATCTTCTCCGTGAATCATTAGACAGTAATTATAAATGAAAATCAATGGCAAAACATGATCACTGTTGCTGACTTTTGCATTCAGAATATCACATGCCACTACGAATTTGACAGTATTCAATGCATACATATAATTGCATTTTTCTCAAAAATCTTACGTGATAGAGCAATTCTGAAGTTATTTCTGAATTCAGCATGACAATTCCGATAAGATTCACCCAATTTCATGCAGGAAACAAAAACCTTGTTGATCAGTGATAATTAGCTTCCAGTTGGGATTTTTATATAAACCTGCAGAAATAAATGCACACCAGCTTCTGTCCGACATTGGGTTTACTTTGTATAATTAAGAAAAAAAACTAAATAGAAGCTAATTGTCTGGCAGTGCTGCTCTAGGTCCAGTTATTTAATGAAGACTTGTGACAGTATTGTTGGAAGTTATTGCTTGTGGAACTACTGGTCTCAGCAGGATTGATAGCAACATATGAATACAATATTGGAAGAGTGACCAAGAGGAAGGATTTCTGATTTTGCTCTAAAGATCATAGATGCATTAAATTTGTAATTTATCTATTCTCTAAAGCCGGCTTCCCGTATTCGCCTTTCAAGGTCTGAGTACATGCTATGACTAGCAGCAGATTTTCTGACCTAAACTAATCAGCCTCATAGGAATACAAGAAGCTGTTGAGTTTGAGTCAAAAGACCCACCTCTGTTCCTAATATTATAGGCGGTACTCCGAATATGAATGTCAAAGACGATCAATGGAGAAGGAAAACAAGCCCATGAGCCCTCCTTCTCCTCATCCAGACCCTGGTGATAGTACCTTCACTCCTCCTAAGTGCCTTTGACAATAACATTGCTTTTATATTCCTACATTCCATACTTCAGTGGCTCCGCTATGCTTAAATTGGACTCTACTCCTCAAAATCCCAGCACATTATACCCTCACTTTCAAGGGACAACTCAATTCAGCCTCACATAATACAGTTGAACATCAGGTCAAACTTTAAGTCTCCACTATTGCTCCTCCCTAGACCCCACAGAACATATCACAGTCCTGACTAGAACCATTTTTAGGTGCTCCCAGGTTTTCAACTTAGAACCTTTTACCCTCCTCCATCTCTACCATGTTGTCTTATCTTATCAGCCACATAATACCACTCCAAAGTTAAGTGGGCCATACACACGAGATAGCTGTAGGCCGAATGTTCGACTCTCCCATACACATGAGCTCTTGGCTTTTCTGACTGTTCTTGTGTTTTTGATGGGGAGAGAAGAGAAAGCCGCTGCCAGACACTTCTGACTCTGTAAGCAAAAAAATCAGGCATTGAAATTTCCATTGGAGATTCTTCTCCACCATGACATTGTCCTTTAGGGGAAAGTAAGGAGGCCCCAATTCACATCAGGTCTGTACAAACTGAACCTGGTTCTCATTGGCACAGAGTGCACCCTAAATTACAAAAACTGCAGGTAACCTTTCTGCCCACTAAGTGTCAAGCAAAAGTGGCCCTTACATTACATTTAATTACATTTTTCCCTACTAGAACGTTTTGAATTAGATAACGCTATCTTTTCTCGTTTACTGTCTAAAAGATTATGGAGTTTGGCAGGTGCAGCCACTTATTTTCCTGGACGGCCATTGCTTTTTCTAAGACCATGCCTCATGGAAAACTGCAATTAAATGCCAAAGTTCTGCCTAGTGGTGGACTATCGGGGCGTGTATATATAAACCTTTTAAAATTAATTTTTATTAAAATATTGTTAAAATGCACCAAAAACAAACCATGTGCTCTGTGAAAGATAAAGGTATATCTCTGATCAAAAAGTTTTCACTAAACATATATACAGTAACTTGATCAGTATCCCTATAAATCAGTCATGCATCATCACAATGATATAGAGAAAAGGACCTGGATAGTCCAAAAATAAATAGAGATAGATAGGCCCAACATCTGTGATGTGACTTGGGATGACTTATTCATTAAAAGTCTTTGCAGATTTCAGTCTATTATTTTTTTGTAAAACTTGTACCCTCTCTGCTGTATTCAGGCTCTACGCTCTGTACTTGGATATTACATTGCCCTCTAGGGGCTTTGATTAAGCCATATATTGTGTGTATAAATCTATCATAGCTGCCCGGGCAATATGCTAGTACAGCACTATTTCAATATTGAGTTTTTTGTCTGATTCATTCTTTGGACTATCCAAGTCCTTTTGTCTATATCATTATGATGCTGCATGACTTCTATCTGATTTATAGCGATACTGATCAAGTTATCTGTATATATGATTAGTGTAATCTTTTTTTTATTAGTGATATACCTTTTATCTTTCACAGAGCACATGGTTTGTTTTTGGTGCATTTTAACAATATTCGAATAAAAAGTAATTTGGAAAGTGTTAATATATACACGCCCCAATACGTTCCCTTTTGTTCATAAGCATATTATATTATAGCATCTAATGGTGGACTATCACAGCATTAGACATAGGACACCTTCAGTAAAAGCTAGTTTAAGAGGCTTAAGTGGTGCTAAAAAAATATTGACAATTTCTGGGAGAGTCCTAGAGCTCTCCCCTTTTTCTGGTAGTTGACAAGTATGAACAATGCCTAAGGCTGTTATAGGGCATAAAAAAGTAGCCCCAGTGTTTGCCCAGAGACCTTGCAAAAATGAGGAACACATTGATATTGTAACATCTGTGCCCGGTCCTGCTTCTGCCACTAGGCAGTGCCGCACCTTTGATGCACATTATGCATAACAGCAAGAGTCCAGTTTTTTGGGACTGGGACTTTTGTTACCTCTAGATCAGTGAGCTATGAGGTTAATTGTTTGGTCTTGATTTCTCCTTTCTGAGAGCCCTGGGCAGGGCTGCCTGCTATTTAAACCCCTGTGTCTCTGACTTCCATTGCCAGTCAATTACTCTGCTACCTGGTTTGTGTTCTAATCCTTTCTTTTTCACTGTCTTCCTAATTCCTCCCATTTTGTGACCTCGGCTTGAATTTTGACCATCCATTTGCTTTGAGATTTTGCCCCTGACGTGACCCATTGGCTTTGACCCCACGTGGCTACTTTTCTTGCCTCTGGTTCGCTCTTTCGGATGGCCTCCTTTCCACGAAAGCAATCCAGTGGACCCCATTTTAAGACC
This sequence comes from Phyllobates terribilis, assembly GCF_046119375.1. Taxonomy (NCBI): domain Eukaryota; kingdom Metazoa; phylum Chordata; class Amphibia; order Anura; family Dendrobatidae; genus Phyllobates; species Phyllobates terribilis. Next base: position 768,463,642 of record NW_027362764.1, read on the forward strand.
AAATTCGTCTACAGGGATTAAGAGGTGACAGTTCCTCTGGAACCTGCCATATGGAGTGGCTTGTGCAAAGTCTGTCCAAGGTAGCCTTTTTGAGTCTGTGAGCTCCAACAGACGTGACAGGTACTTGCGCATGGTACTTGAGGAGTCTCTTCTAGAATCTGCATCAGGATGCACAATCTGGTGCACCTGTCATTGATGCCTTCATATAATGGCACCGTGACATTTATACAGCTGTTTCTTTCACTCATCATAACACACTGACTTTGTTAATACACAATGAAACTCGGGAACAATAGAGCGCCGTCTTTTGAGCGAGATCTCAACCACACTAACTTGTTTCCATATATTTGCAACAGAAAGAAAAGTAGAGTCCTTGGTGAGCAACGCTGGAAGGCATTAAAATGATGAATATGTTGTAAAATTCACTCAAGAGATGTGATGATGTTTTGTAGAAAATGATATGGGTTTTCAAATCTACACCACAGGGAGCAGGAAAAACACAAACCGCGGCACCAGCTACGAAATCATTACATTCAACAAGAAGAATTCAGTATGAGATTCATTCAACTCTATGTGATATGAAGCAAAAATGTTAACATATTCGACTATGCAAAACCATCAAAAAAATTCTAAATATTATTTTGCTATATATTTCAACAGGCATTTACTTTGATGAAGTAAAACTTTTTGCATTTCCAAAAACAATTCTAGAAATTATTGAAGTCCTTGAGTGCATCCTCCATAGTACAGGTGTTAAAATTAAAATTTAGATACTTTGAAGCTTCATATCAAGATCACCAAAACAAAAGTGACCAGTTTTTTTCACTTATTTTATTCAATTTGCTTCTTTGATCAATCAGTTTTTTTATATATATTTTTAAATCCACCATACAGTCTTAGGCTATGTGCTCACGATGCAGAAATGCTGCAGATTTTTTCCACATCTCCCTGGCAGGAAACACGCATGCAGATTTTGCATGCATTTTTCCTGCCAGGTAGAAGCATTTGTCAAGCGTTCTTCACTTGCATTTCCGCATGCGGGTTATCAAGCGCTTTTCCAAGCGATTTTAGCTTCACTTGGAAGAGTGCTTGATAAAGTGGTCACACAATATAAATCGATGCAATCGGCATGGATTTATATAGTGTGACCAAGTTAACAGTTAAAAAAAAGAATAAAAATTGTAAAAAAGAAAAAATAAACATTATACTCAGCTTCCGATGGCCCCCGGTCTCCTGTACGATGCACCCGGTCTCTAGTACAGCTCGCGGTGGACTAAAAGGATCTTCCATGACGTCATTTAGTCATGTGACAGGTCACGCGACCTTCGACATCAGCGGTCGCGTGACCTGTCACATGACTAAATGACGTCATGGAAGGTCCTTTTAGACCATCGCAAGCCGCCGGGCAGCCAGGACGCATCACAGAGGACCCCAGGGGCCATCGGAAGGTAAGTATAATGTTTTTTTTTTTATTTTAAATTCTTTTTTTTAAAGGTACTAGGGTACCCGGGTCTGGATGAGAGTCTCCTCTTCTCCAGACCCGGGTACCATCTGCACATTGAATCGCTTAATATCCGCATGTGCACATGTAGTCATGCGGATATTAAGCGATTCAATGCAAGTCAATGGCGGCAATTCCGCTGCGTGTCCGCAAAAATTATGGACATGCTGCGTATTTTTCCGCAATGATAATCCGCATCAGAAATTTCCGCAGCATGTTCACAGCACATGCGGTTTATCATTGGGGACCATGGGGCACGTATTACCAAGCATTTTTTAAAAGTTTTCGCTGCTGAAATTCTGTGGCAAAAATGCTTGAAAAACGCATAGTGGGCATGCAGCCTAAGGATATGTGCCCACGATGCAGAAATGCTCCGGATTTTTTCCTGACCGTTTCTGCATCTGCCTGGCAGAAAAAACGCATGCAGATTGTACATGCGTTTTTCCTGCCAGGAACATGCGGATGTGAAGTGTGGCGCCCCTGAGGGTTCATTCGCCACAGAGGTACTGCACCTCACCCAGAGGTGTGGTGCCTCCTTCTCTCAAGTAAGGAGGGAGTGCTGTCTGGAACCCCAACACCCGCATTCAACAACACACTACTCCAGGCCGGCTGGAAGGGCAACATGCACTCTGTTCTTGCTGAGTCCTGTCCCTGGCTGGAGTGGGGGGAACCAAAGGTAGGGGGAACCAGTAGTGGGTGCGGGTGGAGGAAGTAGAGTAAGGGAGCAACGTACTAGGAGGTATATAAAGGGAGGCCATCTTAGGGTGGCGGGTCAATCAGTAAGAGGAGTGAGAGAGGACAGACAGTCAGGGAGCAGAGTCTCTTTAGGAGCTCTGCTCCACAAGTAGGGCCTAGTGCTAGAGGCCCAGGAGGGGAGCAGAGGAGGAAGGCTCTGCTCTAGTAAAGGGATCCCAGGGGGTACGGCGAGTGCAGGACGGAACCCGTATGAACCGAATCTGTCAGAAGACAGAGGGATCATAGGCCGCAAGATGGGGACCGGCCCCTGGACCAGCCGTGTTACTCCAGGTCTCGGCTGGAAAAAGCGAAGGCTTCTGGCTTTTATAGTTCAGTTGCCAAAGCCTCATTCTAATCTCCATGAGGGTCAAGCAGGTCCGGGAACTCCAGAAAGACAGGAGGGACTTCAGAGCAACCGAGCGGGACTGAGAGTGGGGAAGCGCAGGGCAGGAGGGAGAAGATCCAGCGTGAAGACGGTCTAGAGAGTAAAGATGAGCGTTGTTCGACTCGAACTGTTCTCCAATCTCAAATTCGAGCTGTTTAGGGCGGTGTTCGAGCCGTTCGGTGAACACGAACGATTTGAGAAAAATTCGGCTGTTCGAGGTTATGTTCGATAACTGTTCGTGCACCAAAATCATAACTGGATTTTTTCTCAGTAATGATGAAAATTAATGTTAATACGCAGTTTGAGTGTACAGCGGGGCGGGGGGAGGGGCAGGGGATGGATCTCTGCAGGAATAATGAAGATCTCCATTTTTTTTTCTCTTTCCCGCATTTACAGTGGGGAGGTGCAATCTGTCAGCCTATCAGCAGCGCACACACGGAGCGAAGTGTTTTTTTTCACACAAGCAAGGGCATGTGTCATTGGCAGTGTATGTCACATGTCCTTGCCCTATAAGACCCAGCCATTTTCCCCGTCGCCACCATTTTCTCACTGCTGCAGCTGCGTGTTAGACGGCACCGCTGTTGCTGTGTGCGCTATACCTTGTTAATTTCAAGCCAATTTTCACACAAATCTAAAGATAGCTTGGGAGTAGGGAATAGTTGTGATTGCAGTCCTTTTAAGGACTAGATTACAGCATTTCTTACGACTTTTATCAGGCTGGTCTGTGCTCTTAAATAGATAGGTTGTGGGAGTAAAGACTAATTGCAAATGCAGTCCTTTTCAAGACTAAGTTACATCAGTTCCTATCAGATTTTGCCAGGCAGGTCTGTGCCAGTGCTGTGCAAGTTTTTTTCACAGCATTTGGCTGAATCTAGCAAAGCTAATCCTTTTTGGCCTATTGCAGAGTGTGTTAGTCAGTGGAGTAGCCTATCTGTGTTGCAAGATACACCACCTGTGTATAGAATACCAATTTTTTTACTGCACCTAGTGAAGTAAAACCTTTTGGGCATAGCATCATTCTATTAGTCCATCTATACTGACCTCCATAAGGTTGCAAACTGAATATAATTTTTTTCTGCATTTAGCTCTGAAAAAATATTTGGGCTTCTAGCAGTGTGTGGGACTTGTTCTATTAGTCCATCAATACTGACCTCCATCAGGTTGCAAATTAAAAATATTTTTTTGTCTGCATCTAGCTCTGAAAAAATATTTGGCCTTCTAGCAGTGTGTGGGACTTGGTTTATTAGTCCATCTATACTGACCTCCATAAGGTTGCAAATTAAAAATATTTTTTTGTCTGCATCTAGCTCTGAAAAAATATTTTGCCTTCTAGCAGTGTGTGGGACTTGTTCTATTAGTCCATCTATACTGACCTCCATCAGGTTGCAAATTCAAAATAATTTTTTTTCTGCATCTAGCTCTGAAAAAATATTTGTCCTTCTAGCAGTGTGTGGGACTTGTTCTACTAGTCCATCTATACTGACCTCCATCAGGTTGCAAATTAAAAATAATTTTTATCTGCATCTAGCTCTGAAAAAATATTTGTCCTTCTAACAGTGTGTGGGACTTGTTCTACTAGTCCATCTATACTGACCTCCATCAGGTTGCAAACTGAATATAATTTTTTTCTGCATCTACCTCTGAAAAAATATTTGGCCTTCTAGCAGTGTGTGGGACTTGTTCAATTAGTCCATCTATACTGACCTCCATCAGGTTGCAAATGAAAAATATTTTTTTGTCTGCATCTAGCTCTGAAAAAATATTTGTCCTTCTAGCAGTGTGTGGGACTTGTTCTACTAGTCCATCTATACTGACCTCCATCAGGTTGCAAATTCAAAATAATTTTTATCTGCATCTAGCTCTGAAAAAATATTTGTCCTTCTAACAGTGTGTGGGACTTGTTCTACTAGTCCATCTATACTGACCTCCATCAGGTTGCAAACTGAATATAATTTTTTTCTGCATCTACCTCTGAAAAAATATTTGGGCTTCTAGCAGTGTGTGGGACTTGTTCAATTAGTCCATCTATACTGACCTCCATCAGGTTGCAAATGAAAAATAATTTTTTTCTGCATCTAACTCTGAAAAAATATTTGTCCTTCTAGCAGTGTGTGGGACTTGTTCTACTAGTCCATCTATACTGACCTCCATCAGGTTGCAAATTCAAAATAATTTTTTGACTGCATCTAGCTCTGAAAAAATATTTGGCCTTCTAGCAGTGTGTGGGACTTGTTCTATTAGTCCATCTATACTGACCTCCATCAGGTTGCAAACTGAGTATAATTTTTTTCTGCATCTACCTCTGTAAAAATATTTGGGCTTCTAGCTGTGTGTGGGACTTGTTCTATTAGTCCATCTATACTGACCTCCATCAGGTTGCAAATTGAATATAATTTTTTTCTGCATCTAGCTCTGAAAAAATATTTGGGCTTCTAGCAGTGTGTGGGACTTGTTCTACTAGTCCATCTATACTGACCTCCATCAGGTTGCAAATTCAAAATAATTTTTTGACTGCATCTAGCTCTGAAAAAATATTTGGGCTTCTAGCTGTGTGTGGGACTTGTTCTATTAGTCCATCTATACTGACCTCCATCAGGTTGCAAATTAAATATAATATTTTTCTGCATCTAGCTCTGAAAAAATATTTGGCCTTCTAGCAGTGTGTGGGACTTGTTCTATTAGTCCATCTATACTGACCTCCAACAGGTTGCAAACTGAATATAATTTTTTTCTGCATCTACCTCTGAAAAAATATTTGGGCTTCTAGCTGTGTGTGGGACTTGTTCTATTAGTCCATCTATACTGACCTCCATCAGGTTGCAAATTCAATATAATTTTTTTCTGCATCTAACCCAGCCAATAGTTTTGGCCTAATACCACAGTTTCGCCACTCAGCTCTGCTCGGTTCCCATCCATTGTTTTTTTGTGCAAACAACTCCAGAGTTGTGAGTTAACCACCAAAATGAGTGGAAAAAGGCCTGCTGCTGGTGGAAAGGGGAATAGTCGTGTTGGGAAGGGGAAAAAAGGTTGTGTCCGTGGGGTAGGTGTTAAAGCAACAGTAACATCTGCAGAAGAAAGACCATCTTCCAGCCAAACTAAATTGTCTACTTCTTTTAGCGGTCAATGTGATATGATCCCTTTCTTATGGCCACGCCAATCGCTACAAATTCCAGATGAGGCACAAAAACAGCAGGTGCTTCAACGGATATCAAGTGTTCCTTTAAGTGGGCTCTCCTCCACATCAACTTCAACATCACAAATACTCCAGTCCTCAAAGGTGTCACCCCAATCGCACTTGCTTCCTCACAGCTCCAAAATCTCCAGCTGCCCGTCTGAGTATGAGGTAGAACAGATGGTTGAGTCTGCAGAGCTGTTTACTCATACTATAGCCTGGGAATCAGAGGTCGGCTCCAGCGCTTCTGTGAATCCAGATGAGGAAATGATCTGCACTGATGCCCAGAATCTTTATGAGTCGGATCCATGACCAGACGCTGAAGGTTCTGACCATAAAGTAGACCCTCATTCCCAAACTGTAACTCCTGTTGGTGGAGACAATGAGGAAGATGATGATGAGACTCAAATACCTGATTGGAGCGACAACTTTAGTTTTTTGTCAGGGCAGGAACAGGTTGGCTCTGAGGACGACGGGCGTGATAACGCACAGGGTGATGATGATGAGGTTGGTGATCCCACTTACTGTCAACCCACAGTCAGCCAAGAGATGAGGTCAGCAGAGGAGGTGGAGGAAGATGCTAGTGACGACGAGGTCAGGTTGCGCCTTCCTGGACAGAGATGTAGTACTGGAAGCACGTCAACAACTGCCTCCTCAAACACAACTCAGCCTCTCACCACAAGTCGTGGTGGCTCTTCAGGTCACATGGATGCTAAGCCTTGCATAGCCTGGGCATTTTTTCAGATCTATAAAGATGACCCAACTCGTGTTATCTGTAATATTTGTCAGCAAAAGCGAAGTAGAGGCCAAAAAATACATAGTTTGAGTACTTCATGCATGAACCGGCAAATGGATATGAAGCATAAGTTGCAGTGGGAAGCTCACTGTGCTACAATGCGGCATAGCAGGCCGGGCCAACCACCGTCTGCCATATCTTGTGAATCCGCGGCCTCTTCATCCTCTGTGACTGGAGGGACAGCAGTCACACCTGTTTTGGGGCGCAGACCTGCCAACTTTTTACCCGCAACAGCCAGCGTGATTGGCAGGTCATCATTTTCTTTGGAGGTGGTAACACCAGCTGGTGTTGAGCGCTGTCCGACATCGATAGCACCACCTTTGGATCAAGGCAACCTAACATGTCCGCCTGAATCTTCCTCACAGTCCGGCAGTTTGCCGGGGACACACTTATCAACCCCGTCTAAGCACAATAGCCAGCCCTCGGTCCCTCAGATGTGGACAAGTAAAAGACCATTTCCTCCTAGCCATGAGAAAGCTAAGAGGTTGAATTTCACCATCTGCAAGCTCTTGGCTACAGAAATGCTGCCTTTCCGCCTGGTGGACACAGAGGATTTTCGAGACCTTATGTCCGTCGCAGTGCCCCAGTACCAGATGCCCAGTCGGCACTACTTCTCAAAGAAAGGTGTGCCTGTGCTCCACCAGCATGTCGCACACAACATCACCGCTTCTTTGAGAAACTCTGTGTGTGACAGGGTGCATTTCACCACAGACACTTGGACGAGTAGGCATGGACAGGGGCGTTACATGTCGCTGACTGGGCACTGGGTAACTATGGTGACAGCAGGACAAGGGGCTGCTGTCCAAGTCTTGCCGTCCCCACAAGTTGTGCGTCAATCCTCTTTATCTCAAAGTTCCTCTACTGCTTCTGCCTCCTCAACCTCCTCTCAGTGCTCCACCTGCACCCAAAGCCTGTCTGGTCATGCCACAAGCTTTCTAACTGCGCAGAAGGGATCCTGCACACGTCCTTACTATGCTGGCAGTAGGGCTCAACGTCATCAGGCGGTTTTTACTTTGAAATGTCTGGGAAATGTGAGTCACACAGCTGAGGAGTTGTGGTCAGCTCTGGAGAACCAATTTCATGAATGGTTGTGTCCACTGGACCTGAAACCAGGGAAGGCCGTGTGCGACAATGCTGCAAACCTGGGTGCGGCCCTTCGCCGGGGCAATGTCACACACGTGCCTTGTATGGCTCACGTGTTGAACCTGGTTGTCCAGCAATTTTTAGCCCACTATCCCAAACTAGATGGCCTTCTGCAGAGGGCACGGTCGCTGTGTGCTCACTTCCGCCGTTCGCATCCCGCAGCTCAGCGACTTACATCTCTACAGAAGTCATTGGGCCTGCCACTTCACCAGCTAAAATGAGATGTGCCAACCCGGTGGAATTCAACTCTGCACATGTTGCAGCGACTGTGGCAGCACCGACAAGCCCTGGTGCAATACGTTCTGACGTATAGCCTGGGCCAACGAGATCCAGAGTTGGGGCAAATCACGCTGGAGGAGTGGTCTCAGATCAGGGACCTATGCACCCTTCTGCACAGTTTTGAAATGGCGACGAAGATGTTTAGTGCTGACGATGCCATTATCAGCATGACTATTCCGGTGATTTACATGCTGGAGCACATGTTAAACAGAATTCGGAGTCAGGTGGTGGCACAAGAGGAGGTGGAGGAAGTAGAGAAGGAGTAGTTGTATGCGGAAGGGCTAACATCTGCAAGATCCAGACGGTCGGCAGCACCAAGGCGGCAGGCATGTGAGGGTGGGGGAGATGGTTTTACCAGGGCACATGGTAGCAGCCAAACTAGTGAGGAAGGTGCAGGAGCCCAGGAAGAAGTGGAGGACGAACTGATGGAAGACTCATCAGATGAGGGAGACCTTGATCACATTTCTGTTGTGCGAGGTTGGGGGGAGAGGACAGAGGAAGGAAGCATGATTGTTACCTCGCCACCAACACAACAGGGACTTGGTGCTCCTGGATGCGCAACACACTTGAGTGCCTTCTTGCTGCATTACCTGCAACATGACCCTCGAATTGTGAGAATTAGAAATAATCCTGACTACTGGGTTGCCACACTGTTAGATCCCCGGTACAAAAGTAAATTTGCAGAAATTATTCCTGCCATAGAAAGGGATGCTCGCATGCAGGAGTATCAGCAGAGACTGTTGCTGAATCTTACATGTGCTTTTCCACAAAACACCAGTGGTGCATGTACTGAATCTCACAGTTCCAACTTGCCAACCGTGGGACCGTCGAGTGTTCAGCACTCAAACCGTAACAGAAACACTGTATCTGCTGGTAACATCAATTTTTCGGAATCATTTCACCACTTTTTTAGCCCATCCTTTGCAAGGCCACAGGAGACAAGAAGTCTGACACATAGTCAACGCCTAGAGACGATGGTACAGGAGTATCTCCAAGAAAACATTGAAGCCATGACTGTGTCACTAGACCCTTGCTCTTTTTGGGCTTCCAATATGGATAAAAGGCCAGAGCTAGCCACTTACGCCTTGGAGATCATGTCATGCCCCGCAGCCAGCGTTCTGTCTGAACGTGTGTTCAGCGCTGCTGGTGGTGTGCTGACAGATAAGCGCACGTGGCTCTCCACTGATAATGTAGACAGACTCACGTTTATAAAGATGAACAAATCATGGATCCGAAACGACTTTTCTACCCCTGTGTCATCCTGGGGAGAGTTAATGCTTGATGATTGGTTAAAATCACCTCACCAACCATTTTAAGCTTTCAAATTACTAATCATGTTTATCTGTATCTTGGCTGTAAAATTATTTGGGCTTTGTAGCAGTGTGCAGTACTGATTCTATTAGGCCATCTATACTAAGCTCCACCAGATTTAAAATTACTAATCATGTTTATCTGTATCTTGGCTGGAAAATAATTTGGGCTTTGTAACAGTGTGCAGTACTGATTTTATTAGGCCATCTATACTAAGCTCCACCAGATTTAAAAATAATAATAATTTTTAGCTGCATCTAGCCCGGAAAATAATTTTGGGGCTCCGAGATGCGCAAGACACATAAGTGCCTTCTTGCTGCACTACCTGCAACATGACCCTCAGATTGTCAGAATTTGATGTAATCCTGACTACTGGGTTGCCACACTCTTTCAACCTTTTCATTTTAATAAAGACCAAAAAAATGGTCATTTTTGAAATTATAAGCATTAGCAGGTTATTAGAAACTGAAATCAAACAGTTTTCAACTCAAAACTTTATTCTAGGTGATGTTACATTTGCACATAGGACCCCTTGTTCAAAACGAGCTTCTGAACTCTCTCGTCCATTGAATTTGTCAGGTTTTGGATGGTTTCTGCTTCAATTGTTTTGCATGAGGACAGAATACCCTCCCAGAGCTGTTGCTTAGATGTAAACTGCCTCCCGCCATCATAGACACTCCTTTTGATGATGCTCCAGAGGTTCTGAATGGGGTAGAGGTCAGGGGAGCATGGGGGTCACACCATAAGTTTGTCCCCTTTTATGCCCATATCAGCCAGAGATGCAGATGTGTTATGTGCAGCATGAGACGGTGCATTATCATGCACAAAAATGATCTTGCTGTGGAATACACGGTTCTTCTTCTTGAACCATGGCAGGAAGTGCTGTTTGAGAAACTCCACATACATTATGGAGTTCATCTTTACCCCTTCAGGGATCCTAAAGGGGCCGACAATCTCTCTCCCCATGATTCCAGCCCAAAACATTACTCCACCTCCTCCTTGTTGGCGCTGTAGCCATGTTTGCGTGGGGTGTCCATCAACCAGCCATCCTCCACTCCATCCATCTGGACCATCGAGCGTTGCACGGCACTCATCCGTGAACAAAACAGTTTTGAAATCAGTCTTAAAGTAATGTTTGGCCCACTGGAGCCGTTTCTGCTTGTGTGAAGTGGATAGAGGAGGTCGACAGGATGGCGTATACACAGCTGCAAACCTCTGAAGGACCCTGCATCTTGTTGTTCAGGGGACGTTGGAGGCAACAGCAGCTTCAAAAACTTGTCTGCTGCTATGACAAGGCTTTTTTGCCGCTGCTCTTTTAACCTGACGTAATTGCCTGTGGGAAAGAGTCCTCAATTTGCCCTTATCAGCACGCACACATGTGTACTGTGAATCAGCTACATACTTCTTGATTGCCAAGACACTTCATCCTGATCATCGCACAATGTTGATTGTAGTCATGCCTTGACCTAAACACTCCACAATTTGTTGCTTCTCATCAGCCGACACATCCTTTTTCTTTCCCATTTTGGCAGAAAATATAGGCTGCTTAATAATGTGGGACAGGCTTCTTAAGTAGTCTTGCCTTTCATTGGACACACCTGCCAAACTAATTAGCACAGGTGTCTGCAATTGCTTACAGTGATATAAAGAGCCCTGACACACATCACCATCAATGAGTTTAACTGACAAACAAACAAATTCTTCCCTTATCACTCCTAAACACTTTTTGCATAATAATTTGGAACACAGTGTACATGTGCTTTTCCACAAAACACCAGTGGTTCACGTAGTGAATCTTACAGTTCTAACTTGCCAACCGTGGTCTGTATGGAGTTGTTCAAAAAAGGGCCCAAAATTAAGATAACATAGATGGGAGAGGTCTCTATGAATAGGAATTCCTAAGTATTTGATACCCTGTGAGGGCTAGGCAAAGGGAAAGTTGGACTGGATGGAATCCTGTATGGATTTGGGGAGGGAGACACCGAGGGCCTCAGACTTCGCTGCATTGATTTTAAAATTTGACCATGTAACAAAGTGATCTATTTCAGCCATAACAGCAGGGATGGATATATGTGATTGAGTGATATATACTAGGACATCATCAGCAAATAGAGAGCACTTGTACTCGGTGCCTCCCACCTCAATCCACCTAATATTGGGGTTATGGCGAATTGATGAGAGCAGGTGCTCCGTCACTAGGATGTATAAGAGAGGGGACAGAGGACATCCCTGCCTTGTCCCATTGGTGATTATGAAAGGTGATGAAAATGTTCTGACGCGCCCCCTGGGCCTTGGGACACCCGGAGCCGGACCCTTTTTGGTGGATGCTGGTGGTTGTAGTCTCCGTGGCAGCGACCCGGTTCCATGGCTCAGGGCGGTCAAACCAGTGGCGGAACTATTCATGTGGTTTTGATGTTTAAATGTCCAACTACGCCACCCGTGGATTGCGGTCAGAGTGAACCGCCGCTGCAGGGCAGACTGCTGAGCCTGGTGTTGTGGGTGCAGCAGAGCGTAGCATAACTCCCCACGGGAGGAGTATAGCCTCAGGGAAGTGTATGCGGAGGATGGTGGTGATGGTGCATGGCAGCAGCAGTAACGACACGCAGTCAGTGATGCAGTCCAGGGCCTTTACTCACAGTTCTTATTATCCAGACCACGTCTGCAGGTAACGGCTGCCCACGTCGTACTGTGCTCACCAGGTGAGGGGCTCAGACAACTCCCAGATAACTTTGGAGCGCTTCACAGGACCCCCTTTGTGTGTCCTTTGTCTGGCCTTTCTTACCAACCCTTCTATCCGGCTGCCTCGGGCCTCCTCTTGGTAAACTTGGCGCCAGTTTTCCTGACCCTATGTGGTGCCTTCCTAGCGGGTGTAGCGAGGGGCTGCGCCACATAAAATGTCACAGCCTCCGGTTTCTAGCTGAGGGTCGTTTCCCGCCTCCACTAGTTTCGGGGACCGGTCTCCCCCTTTGGCCTGACCCCTCCACGCAGGTGGATTCGGGCGTGCGGTGGCGACTCGCCCGTCCGCTCCCTTGGGATCCCTTCGTTCCTCGTTCATGGAGCCTTCTCCGCTCCTCTTCCTTCCTTCTCCCTCTTCCAGGCCTGGGCCTCTGTTACTAGGCCCGCCTCCGGAGCAGAGCTCAAGCAGAGCCCCTGCTCCCTGTCACTTCTGCTCAGACTTCTCTGCACTGAACTAAGATGGTGCCCACCTTTTATACTCCCTTCTCAATGCACCCAGGAACTGCTTCCTCCCTGCTCCTGCACTACAGGGTTCCCCTTCCTCAGTGTTCCCTTCCCCCACTCCAGCCAGGGACAGGGACTGTCGTGCCAATCTCAGGGGCATATTGGTCGCCCTGCCCCACGGCAATGTGGTGTAATGCATGTGTGGCACCCCAGTGGTCTGGTTTCCACAGTAATAGCAATATTACGTCTGTGAGCAGGTGGGAGGTTTCCTAGTCAGACATCCTATGCATGCCACACCTCCTGCCCAGTCCTGGGAGGGGAAGAACTTCCCCTGTATAAAACTAGGGCTGAGGCAGGGTTAGAAGGGAGAAAGAGCAGAGAACACAGACAGAGACACAGTCTGGTCTGTTGTGGAGCAGCTATAGGAAAGAAAGATCAGGAGCTCTGTGGGAGCTGTGCTAAAAGAGGTCAGGGGCTGGAAGCTGTAGAGCTCGCCCTGATTGAAGAGTTCTTACCGGACCCGGAGTCCGAGGCTGTGGGGACTAATCCTTACCCAGCAGCAGAAACCGCCCGGCAGGGGATTTCAGGTCCTCTGGCCAAGAAACCCGAAGGCACGGTCACACGCAATAGACCAGCACCGCGACGTGGAGCGGAAGCTACCAAAAGGCCCCGAGTCACCGGCCATACGGGTGAGCACCACACGGTACACTCAGGGACATGGGCTACTTTTACCAGCCTTTAGCAAGGTAGCCAGAAGAGTACGATTAGTTGGGGAGGCCTACAACTCCGCCTGGCCAGGGGAGATCCCATCTGCTCGCGGACTGACCAGGCCCCGATCGCTAGCCAGTACTCCGGGAGGGTCTACCTTTGCCACCAGTAAAGACCCTGAACTACACCGCACCGTCTCCGAGTGTTTCATCATCCACGTCCGCTGCCCTGAGGCCATACCCCTCCCGTTGGGGGTTATACCATCCCCGCTGCACAACCGTATCACCGGCCTCAGCGGTCTGCCCTGCAGCGGCGGTCTCATGACCGCATTCAACGGGTGGCGTAGTCGAACATTCTAACATCCACTGCTGAATACTGCCGCTCAGTTTGACTCCCTGGGCACGGACCGGGTCACCGCCACGAAACTACTACCCCTCTCAGATCCGGCTCCGGGTAGGCCCCCGCATGCGCAACGCTACTCAGCACAGGCCCAGGGGCGCGTCAACTTTGGCGTAGTCGGCAGGATAACTGTGCCCGCAACCACCGGGTACTGCGCGCCTGAAAAAGAGACTTTTAAACTTACCTGTGGTGAAGATTCCCGCCATCCGACGCCATCTTCTACCTTCTTCCCGCCATCCGTGGAGTTTTCCCGCCGTTGGACGCCATCTTCTGCCTTCTTCCCGCCATCCGTGGAGTTTTCCCGCCGTTGGACGCCATCTTGAAGACGCCGCGCGGGAAGAAGAGGGGCGTGGACTCCGAAAAGCCCGTGAGAACTGAAGCCCCGCCTCACGTCCGGACGTTGTGTAAGGTCCTGGAAGGAGCCCAGCAGACGCCGACGTCATAGGAGCGCGACGGAAGGTCCTCGACCCTGACGATCCGCTGCGGAGCCGCGGCCTACGGAAGAGGATCATCGCAAGGTAGGCCACGGTCCACTAGGGGGGAGGAAGATGTCGGATATGGAGGAGAGCTTCACTGCCGCAGCCACCGCCAGCGCCACCGCTGCTGCGGTCATGCCTTTCACTATGCCCTATATCCCGGGGGCAGCCTGGCTACCCCAGTACTCAGGGGAGTCACATACCCTGAATGACTTTAGAGAAAAGCTGGATAGCCTCTTCCAGGTGTACTCCCTCACAGAAGAGCAAAAAGTGAGCATCCTGGTGGCCCAACTAACCGGGGCAGCCCAAAGGGAGGTAAAGTCCTGGCCACCTGGGAGGAGGACTGTCGCAGGGATATTAACCCGGCTGAAGGACACCTTTGATACCCGCACCTCAGCCGAGATTAAGCTTAGATTCTACGGGTGCAAACAGCGAGCACATGAGAGTATTAGAGACTATGCTTTAAACCTAAAAGAGGCCCTGAGAGCCATTAAGAAGACCGACCCTGACGGCGTGGGAAACGAGGACAGGCTGTTGACCGAACAATTTATAGAGGGACTATATTGCAATGCCCACCGAACTCAGTTGCGGGCAATGGCCTTATAGGATCCTCATCTGGACTTTGCACAGTTCAAGGACAGAGCCATCCGGGTGCTCCGAGAACCGGCACCGGGTGGCGTTGTGACCCACAGGCGCCCTACTACCGCTTACCACCAGGAGGCGGCGCCCTTGTCGGCAGGGCCTGTGGGGGCTGATGCGCAGGCTTTGAACAATGACCCGGCTCCAGACCTGCACCATCAGGTCCAACAGCTAGCTAAAAGCGTTGCTGCACTAACCCGAACTGTGCAGTCGCTACAGGTTTCTGCTCCAGGGAAGATCCAGCTGGCATCCGGACCGGAGGACATCCCGTGGCGTCGACCAAGGAGAACCCCACCGGCCAGAGGAAGACCCAGCGACCGATACAACGAGGACGGACAACCCATCTGCCGCCACTGCAATCAACCCGGACATATGGCAAGGTACTGTCCTTTAAACTGGCACAACCTGGGGTAGAGGGCCGACTCCTAGGAATAAGATCACCAGGCCCATCGAACTGGCGTGACAAATATGTGGGAGGACGTCCAGTCTTGCCTGTGGTACTGGATGGCATTCCTATGAGTGCCCTACTTGACACCGGGTCACAGGTCACCACCATCCCGTACGTGCTCTTCAAGCAGTACTGGAATGACTCGGATATAACCCGCTACCCTGACGACGACTTGAGTATCATCGCCAGCAATGGTCAACCCGTGCCACAGATCGGATTCAAAGAGATGACCATTAAAATCGGTAGAGGCGAACTGGCAGCACAGGGACTGATCATTGTAGACATTGACAAGCGCGAGAGTCACCCAAAGATAACGCTAGGAACTAATGTGATTGAAAATTGTCTTGCAGAGGTGATTTTCATTTTACAGCAGGTTGCCAAGAACACCAGCTCCAGCCAGCAGCGAGTGCTCCAAAAAGAGATCCGGGCACTGATGCGACGGCAACAGGTGGAACTCTCCGGTGGTGAGATTGGAAGCGTGAGAATGTGTGACCCTTTCCCTACTGCCATGCCCCCAAAAAGTGAAATGATGATTTGGTGCCGGGCAGCTATTGGTCTAAGAGGTAGAGACTACCAAGCAATGGTAGAACCCGTCTACTCAGACAGTAGGCCCACCATTTTGACAGCACGGGGGGTGGTTGATGTACGCCATGGGAGGGTGCCCGTTCGCATAATAAACATCGGGAAGAGAGAAGTACACCTGCCCCGGTATGCCACGCTAGCTAAATTGTTCACCATAAACCAGAATTCTGTACAGGCCGTGGAACCCTTGCCTCCATCTCAACCAGAGGAAGGTAACGGCTCTAAGAAAACAATAGAGGACTGGTGTCAGCAACTACATTTGGGTACTGACTCCACTCCCTCACACCAGAAACAGGGAGTCTATCGGGTGGTTCAAGAGTACGAGAGAGTGTTTAGTAAACACCCGTTAGACTTCGGGCGAGTAAAGGGGGTAGAACACCACATCCCCACGGGAGACCATCCTCCCATAAAGGAGAGATACCGACCCGTACCCCCTGCACACTACCAACACGCCAAGGGGATGCTTAGAGACATGAAGGAGGCTGGGGTAATCAGGGATAGCTGTAGCCCCTGGGCAGCTCCACTAGTCTTGGTTAAAAAGAAAGACAACACCATGAGAATGTGTGTAGATTACCGGAAAATCAACCGTATCACACACAAAGATGCGTACCCCTTACCAAGGATAGAGGAGTCTTTGGCTGCTTTAAAATCTGCTAACTTCTTCTCTACTTTGGATCTCAATAGCGGGTACTGGCAGGTTCCTGTAGCAGAGGCGGACCGGGAGAAGACCGCATTCACCACCCCGATGGGACTTAGCGAGTTTACCTGCATGCCGTTCGGACTCTGCAACGCACCAGGAACCTTCCAACGGTTGATGGAATGCTGTCTGGGACACCGAAACTTTGAGACGGTCCTGTTATACCTGGACGATGTCATCGTCTACTCCAAGACCTACGAGGACCACCTGAAACACCTGGCAGAAGTGTTCGAAGCCCTGGCAAACTACGGCCTAAAGGTGAAACCCTCCAAGTGTCACCTCCTGAAACCAAAGGTGCAGTACCTGGGACACGTGGTGAGTGCTGACGGAGTGGCTCCCGACCCTGATAAGATCACCGCAATTAAGGAATGGCCAAGCCCCTCCAGCGTAAAGGAAGTGCGGCAGTTCCTCGGGTTGGTAGGCTACTACTGAAGGTTCATTCCAGGTTTCACCAAAAAGGCAGCTCCTATGCAGGACCTCCTGATAGGCCAGTCCAGGAAGGCCAAGAACCAGAAGCCGCCCTTCAGATGGGAGAAGTTGGAAGAAGAGTCCTTCCGCCAGCTGAAGATGGCCCTCACGGGGGATGAGATCCTGGCATACCCTGATTACAGCCAGCCCTTTATCCTCTACACCGACGCAAGTAACATCGGGCTAGGAGCCGTACTGTCCCAGATCCAGCAGGGGAAAGAACGGGTAATTGCTTACGCCAGCCGAAAACTGCGACCCACCGAAAGAAACCCTGAGAATTACTGCTCATTCAAGCTAGAATTCCTGGCAGTGGTGTGGGCAGTCACCGAACGCTTTAAGCACTACCTCGCCTCTTCCCTGTTCACCGTGTACACGGATAACAACCCGTTGACACACCTGGATACGGCAAGACTTGGTACCCTGGAGCAGAGATGGATGGCCCGCCTGTCCAACTATGAGTTCACGATCAAATACCGGGCAGGACGCTCCAATACCAACGCGGATGCCCTGTCCAGAATGCCAAACCTACCGGACGTAGGGGAAGATCCAGAGGAATTAGAAGAAGTTGAACTCCCCGCGTTCCACCGTCATGGGACTATCCAGTATTCCCACCGTGTAAGGAGTAAGCAATCCGCTACGTTCAATCCCTTACCTCATTACAACTGGGCGGAAACGCAAGACAGTGACCCCGCCGTCCGACTGGTGAAGGAGATGCTGACTCAGCCAGATGCCCGCCTTGACCCAGACGCTCCGGAGGAGGCCAAGCAACTGTGGATTGAGAAGAGTCGACTGTTCCTTTACAAGGGGAAGTTGTGCCGCAGAATGGTTAACTCCCGGACGCATGAACTGATCTGGCAAGTAGTGGTGCCAAGAAGAGACGCAGCTATGGTACTGGAGGCATACCACAACGGAGCTGGGCACATCGGATGGAAGAAGCTGGAGTTCCTGCTGCGCGGGCGGTTCCACTGGGTAGGCATGAGAGGAACCATCGAGAGGTGGTGCAGAGACTGTGGACCGTGCCACCTAAGAAGGAAGGACCGTGCCAGCCAGAAGACTCCCTTGCAGCCCATAATCACCCGACAGCCACTGGAACTGGTAGCCCTGGACCATGTGAAACTGGCTCCAAGCAGATCTGGGTATGTCTACGCCCTCACAATCGTAGATCATTACTCCCGGTTCCTGGTGGTGGTCCCGGTCAAGGACTTAACGGCTCAAACAGCAGCTAGAGCCTTCCAGCAGCACTTCTGCCGTCCGCACGGATACCCGGAGCAGGTGCTGACGGACCAGGGACCTGCCTTTGAAGCGGAAGTCTTCTAGGAGTTCTGTACTCTGTATGGCTGCCGGAAGATAAGAACAACACCCTATCATCCGCAAACCAATGGGCTCTGCGAGAAAATGAACCAGGTGGTGATAGATCTTCTGAAAACATTGCCCCTGGAGGAACGCAGTCTGTGGCCTGAGAAACTGCCTGATCTGGTGGACCTATACAACCACATCCCGGTAGGTTCTACCAACTGTACCCCGGCTTACCTAATGAGAGCAAGACCTGGTAAGCTTCCTGTTGATCTGGAGATGGGAGTCCTGACACCCGAGGACACTTCACCAGAAGCAGACTGGGACACAGAAAGGCAGCAGCAGTACCGGAAAGTACAGGAGAGCGTGGAGCGAAGTCTCTGTCAAGCTAGAGAAAGACAGGAGAAGACTTACAACCAGTATGCTCCCGCTGATCCCCTGGTACCTGGAGAGCAGGTCTTGAAGAGGAAGAGACGCCTCCACAAGTTGGACGACCAGTGGGAGAAGGACCCGTACACCGTACTGCCCTCAAGCCATGAGAACCCGAAAGTCTGCATAATCAGTAAGGACGGAGGAGAAACCACAGCCATTGTATCCCGAGATCACCTGAAGAAGTGTCCCGAACAGCTACGAAGCCCTGAAGAAGAACAAGAAGACCCTCGACCCGCAGAGGAAAGGGAAGATATGGTTAGTACTGTGCTCGGAGACTTCCCTCGGTCTTGGACTCAAGTCAATGGCGCAGTTGTGGTACCCGTCCTCACCTTCCTCCAACCAGCATCTCAAGTACCTACGGAGAAACAGGTAGAGCTGGAAGAGCAGCCGGTCCAGGAGGCAGAAGACCCCACACAAGCAGACCAGGAGGATCAACCCTCTGCTTATAGTGAGCCTGCCGTACCCCTAGTGAGCCAAAGAGCCCGTAGACAGCTGCCCAGTTTACCTTTGACAGCTCCTACACCTGGTAGCTCAGGACCAGTCAGTCAGCTCCGTAGGTCCACTAGAGCCACTAGAGGCCAGTTACCCGTACGTTGGAGGATCTAAGTGTTTAGACTGTTTATTTGTATTTACCTGTTTTCTGTTACCTGTAAATAATTGTGTATTTTTAGTTATTCTATAGGTGTCGTTTGTGGATTATCCGGAATCCTTTGTACATATGTTTGGAGCGTAACCCGGGAATGGACTAAAGACTGTTAAGGACTTGGGATAGGACAGACCCCTACCTGGTTACGGCTCCCTGTCTCTTGGTGAAATGGACACCTTTGTTTTCTTCAAAGACTGCACCCGGTTGCGGACACACCGTGACCATCCTAATGTGTTTTTCTTTATTATGCTGTTTCTGTTTATACTTGTTATGTTTACAAAAATATGTTTAGTCCCGGAGTACTAAATTTCACTAGGGGGGAATGTGGCACCCCAGGGGTCTGGTTTCCACAGTAATAGCAATATTACGTCTGTGAGCAGGTGGGAGGTTTCCTGGTCAGACATCCTATGCATGCCACACCTCCTGCCCAGTCCTGGGAGGGGAAGAACTTCCCCTGTATAAAACTAGGGCTGAGGCAGGGTTAGAAGGGAGAAAGAGCAGAGAACACAGACAGAGACACAGTCTGGTCTGTTGTGGAGCAGCTATAGGAAAGAAAGATCAGGAGCTCTGTGGGAGCTGTGCTAAAAGAGGTCAGGGGCTGGAAGCTGTAGAGCTCGCCCTGATTGAAGAGTTCTTACCAGACCCGGAATCCGAGGCTGTGGGGACTAATCCTTACTAGAGATGAGCGTTGTTCTACTCGAACTGTTCGCCAATCTCAAATTCGAGCTGTTTTGGGCGGTGTTCGAGCCATTCGGCGAACACGAACAATTTGAGAAAAATTCGGCTGTTCGAGGTTATGTTCGATAACTGTTCGTGCACCAAAATCATAACTGGATTTTTTCTCAGTAATGATGAAAATTAATGTTAATACGCAGTTTGAGTGTACAGCGGGGTGGGGGGAGGGGCACGGGATGGATCTCTGCAGGAACAATGAAGATCTCCATTTTTTTTTCTCTTTCCCGCATTTACAGTGGGGAGGTGCAATCTGTCAGCCTATCAGCAGCGCACACACGGAGCGAAGTGCTTTTTTTCACACAAGCAAGGGCATGTGTCATTGGCAGTGTATGTCACATGTCCTTGCCCTATAAGACCAAGCCATTTTCCCCGTCGCCACCATTTTCTCACTGCTGCAGCTGCGTGTTAGACGGCACCGCTGTTGCTGTGTGCGCTATACCTTGTTAATTTCAAGCCAATTTTCGCACAAATATACAGATAGCTTGGGAGTAGGGAATAGTTGTGATTGCAGTCCTTTTAAGGACTAGGTTACAGCATTTCCTACGACTTTTATCAGGGAGGTCTGTGCTCTTAAATAGATCGGTTGTGGGAGTAAAGACTAATTGTAATTGCAGTCCTTTTCAGGACTAGGTTACATGAGTTCCTATCAGTTTTTGCCAGGCAGGTCTGTGCCAGTGCTGTGCAAGTTTTTTTCACAGCATTTGGCTGAATCTAGCAAAGCTAATCCTTTTTGGCCTATTGCAGAGTGTGTTAGTCAGTGGAGTAGCCTATCTGTGTTTCAAGATATACCACGTGTGTATAGAATGCCAATTTTTTTACTGCACCTAGTGAAGTAAAATCTTTTGGGCATAGCATCATTCTATTAGTCCATCTATACTGACCTCCATCAGGTTGCAAATTAAAACTAATTTTTATCTGCATCTACAGTACCTCTGAAAAAATATTTGGGCTTCTAGCAGTGTGTGGGACTTGTTCTATTAGTCCATCTATACTGACCTCCATCAGGTTGCAAACTGAATATAGTTTTTTCTGCATCTACCTCTGAAAAAATATTGGGCTTCTAGCTGTGTGTGGGTCTTGTTCTATTAGTCCATCTATACTGACCTCCATCAGGTTGCAAACTGAACATATTTTTTTCTGCATCTACCTCTGAAAAAATATTTGGCCTTCTAGTAGTGTGTCGGACTTTCTCTATTAGTCCATCTATACTGACCTCCATCAGGTTGCAAACTGAATATAATTTTTTTCTGCATCTAGCTCTGAAAAAATATTTGGCCTTCTAGTAGTGTGTCGGACTTTCTCTATTAGTCCATCTATACTGACCTCCATCAGGTTGCAAATTAAAACTAACTTTTATCTGCATCTACAGTACCTCTGAAAAAATATTTGGGCTTCTAGCAGTTTGTGGGACTTGTTCTATTAGTCCATCTATACTGACCTCCATCAGGTTGCAAACTGAATATAGTTTTCTCTGCATCTACCTCTGAAAAAATATTGGGCTTCTAGCTGTGTGTGGGTCTTGTTCTATTAATCCATCTATACTGACCTCCATCAGGTTGCAAACTGAATATATTTTTTTCTGCATCTACCTCTGAAAAAATATTTGGCCTTCTAGTAGTGTGTCGGACTTTCTCTATTAGTCCATCTATACTGACCTCCATCAGGTTGCAAATTAAAACTAATTTTTATCTGCATCTACAGTACCTCTGAAAAAATATTTGGGCTTCTAGCAGTGTGTGGGACTTGTTCTATTAGTCCATCTATACTGACCTCCATCAGGTTGCAAACTGAATATATTTTTTTCTGCATCTACCTCTGTAAAAATATTGGGCTTCTAGCTGTGTGTGGGTCTTGTTCTATTAATCCATCTATACTGACCTCCATCAGGTTGCAAACTGAATATATTTTTTTCTGCATCTACCTCTGAAAAAATATTTGGCCTTCTAGTAGTGTGTCGGACTTTCTCTATTAGTCCATCTATACTGACCTCCATCAGGTTGCAAATTCAAAATAATTTTTTTCTGCATCTAACCCAGCCAATAGTTTTGGCCTAATACCACAGTTTGGCCACTCAGCTCTGCTCGGTTACCATCCATTGTTTTTTTGTGCAAACAACTCCAGAGTTGTGAATTAGTTAACCACCAAAATGAGTGGAAAAAGGCCTGCTGCTGGTGGAAAGGGGAATAGGCGTGTTGGGAAGGGGAAAAAAGGTTTTGTCCGTGGGGTAGGTGTTAAAGCAACAGTAACATCTGCAGAAGAAAGACCATCTTCCAGCCAAACTAAAATGTCTACTTCTTTTAGCGGACAATGTGATAAGATCCCTTTCTTACAGCCACGCCAATCGCTACAAATTCCAGATGAGGCACAAAAACAGCAGGTGCTTCAAAGGATATCAAGTGTTCCTTTAAGTGGGCTCTCCTCCACATCAACTTCAACATCACAAATACTCCAGTCCTCAAAGGTGTCACCCAAATCGCACTTGCTTCCTCACAGCTCCCAAATCTCCAGCTGCCCGTCTGAGTATGAGGTAGAACAGATGGTTGAGTCTGCAGAGCTGTTTACTCATACTATAGCCTGGGAATCAGAGGTCGACTCCAGCGCTTCTGTGAATCCAGACGAGGAAATGATCTGCACTGATGCCCAGAATCTTTATGAGTCGGATCCAGGACCAGACGCAGAAGGTTCTGACCATAATGTAGACCCTCATTCCCAAACTGTAACTCCTGTTGGTGGAGACAATGAGGAAGATGATGATAAGACTCAAATACCTGATTGGAGCGACAACTTTAGTTTTTTGTCAGGGCAGGAACAGGTTGGCTCTGAGGACGACGGGTGTGATAACGCACAGGGTGATGATGATGAGGTCGGAGTTCCCACTTACTGTCAACCCACAGTCAGCCAAGAGATGAGGTCAGCAGAGGAGGTGGAGGAAGATGCTAGTGACGACGAGGTCAGGTTGCGCCTTCCTGGACAGAGACGTAGTACTGGAAGCACGTCAACAACTGCATCCTCAAACACAACTCTGCCTCTCACCACAAGTCGTGGTGGCTCTTCAGGTCGCATGGGTGCTAAGCCTTGCATAGCCTGGGCATTTTTTCAGATCGATAAAGATGACCCAACTCGTGTTATCTGTAACATTTGTCAGCAAAAGCTAAGTAGAGGCCAAAAAATACATAGTTTGAGTACTTCATGCATGAACCGTCACATGGACATGAAGCATAAGTTGCAGTGGGAAGCTCAGTGTGCTACAATGCGGCCTAGCCGGCCGGGCCAACCACCGTCTGCCATATCTTGTGCATCCGCGGCCTCTTCATCCTCTGTGACTGGGGGGACAGCAGTCACACCTGTTTTGGGGTGCAGACCTGCCACCTCTTTACCCGCAACAGCCAGCGTGATTGGCAGGTCATCATTTTCTTTGGAGGTGGTAACACCAGCTGGTGTTGAGCGCTGTCCGACATCGATAGCACCACCTTTGGATGAAGGCAACCTAACATGTCCGCCTGCATCTTCCTCACAGACCGGCAGTTTGCCGGGGACACCCTTATCAACCCCGTCTAAGCACAATAGCCAGCCCTCGGTCCCTCAGATGTGGACAAGTAAAAGACCATTTCCTCCTAGCCATGAGAAAGCTAAGAGGTTGAATTTCACCATCTGCAAGCTCTTGGCTACAGAAATGCTGCCTTTCCGCCTGGTGGACACAGAGGATTTTCGAGACCTTATGTCCGTCGCAGTGCCCCAGTACCAGATGCCCAGTCGGCACTACTTCTCAAAGAAAGGTGTGCCTGCGCTCCACCAGCATGTCGCACACAACATCACCGCTTCTTTGAGAAACTCTGTGTGTGACAGGGTGCATTTCACCACAGACACTTGGATGAGTAGGCATGGACAGGGGCGTTACATGTCGCTGACTGGGCACTGGGTAACTATGGTGACAGCAGGACAAGGGGCTGCTGTCCAAGTCTTGCCGTCCCCACGAGTTGTGCGTCAATCCTCTTTATGTCAAAGTTCCTCCACTGCTTCTGCCTCCTCAACCTCCTCTCGGTCTTCCACCTGCACCCAAAGCCTGTCTGGTCATGCCACAAGCTTTCTAACTGCGCAGAAGGGATCCTGCACACCTCCTTACTATGCTGGCAGTAGGGCTCAACGTCATCAGGCGGTTTTTACATTGAAATGTCTGGGAAATGTGAGTCACACAGCTGAGGAGTTGTGGTCAGCTCTGGAGAACCAATTTCATGAATGGTTGTCTCCACTGGACCTGAAACCAGGGAAGGCCGTGTGCGACAATGCTGCAAACCTGGGTGCGGCCCTTCGCCGGGGCAATGTCACACACGTGCCTTGTATGGCTCACGTGTTGAACCTGGTTGTCCAGCAATTTTTAGCCCACTATCCCAGACTAGATGGCCTTCTGCAGAGGGCACGGTCGCTGTGTGCTCACTTCCGCCGTTCGCATCCCGCAGCTCAGCGACTTACATCTCTACAGAAGTCGTTGGGCCTGCCACTTCACCGGCTAAAATGCGATGTGCCTACCCGGTGGAATTCAACTCTGCACATGTTGCAGCGACTGTGGCAGCACCGACAAGCCCTGGTGCAATACGTTCTGACGTATAGCCTGGGCCAACGAGATTCAGAGGTGGGGCAAATCACGCTGGACGAGTGGTCTCAGATCAGGGACCTATGCACCCTTTTGCACAGTTTTGAAATGGCGACGAAGATGTTTAGTGCTGACGATGCCATTATCAGCATGACTATTCCGGTGATTTACATGCTGGAGCACATGTTAAACAGAATTCGGAGTCAGGTGGTGGCACAAGAGGAGGTGGAGGAAGTAGAGGAGGAGGAGTTGTATGCGGAAGGGCTAACATCTGCAAGGTCCAGAAGGTCGGCAGCACCAAGGCGGCAGGCATGTGAGGGTGGGGGAGATGGTTTTACCAGGGCGCATGGTAGCAGCCAAAGTAGTGAGGAAGGTGCAGGAGCCCAGGAAGAAGTGGAGGACGAACTGATGGAAGACTCATCAGATGAGGGAGACCTTGATCACATTTCTGTTGTGCGAGGTTGGGGGGAGAGGACAGAGGAAGGAAGCATGATTGTTACCTCGCCACCAACACAACAGGGACTTGGTGCTCCTGGATGCGCAACACACATGAGTGCCTTCTTGCTGCACTACCTGCAACATGACCCTCGAATTGTGAGAATTAGAAATAATCCTGACTACTGGGTTGCCACACTGTTAGATCCCCGGTACAAAAGTAAATTTGCAGAAATTATTCCTGCCATAGAAAGGGATGCACGCATGCAGGAGTATCAGCAGAGACTGTTGCAGAATCTTACATGTGCTTTTCCACAAAATACCAGTGGGACCGTCAAGTGTTCAGCACTCAAACCGTAACAGAACCACAGTATCTGCTGGTAACATCAATTTTGCGGAATCATTTCACCACTTTTTTAGCCCATCCTTTGCAAGGCCACAGGAGACAAGAAGTCTGACACATAGTCAACGCCTAGAGACGATGGTACAGGAGTATCTCCAAGTAAACATTGAAGCCACGACTGTGTCACTGGACCCTTGCTCTTTTTGGGCTTCCAATCTGGATAAATGGCCGGAGCTAGCCACTTACGCCTTGGAGATCTTGTCATGCCCCGCAGCCAGCGTTCTGTCTGAACGTGTGTTCAGCGCTGCTGGTGGTGTGCTGACAGATAAGCGCACGTGGCTCTCCACTGGTAATGTAGACAGACTCACGTTCATAAAGATGAACAAATCATGGATCCGAAACGACTTTTCTACCCCTGTGTCATCCTGGGGAGAGTAAAAGCTTGATGATTGGTTAAAATCACCCTACCAAACGTTTTAAGCTTTCAAATTACTAATCATGTTTATCTGTATCTTGACTGGAAAATAATTTGGGCTTTGTAGCAGTGTGCAGCACTGATCCTATTAGGCCATCTATAATAGGCTCCACCAGATTTAAAATTAAAAATAATTTTTAGCTGCATCTAGCCCGGAAAATAATTTTGGGGCTCCGAGATGCGCAAGACACATAAGTGCCTTCTTGCTGCACTACCTGCAGCATGACCCTCATATTGTCAGAATTCGAAGTAATCATGACTACTGGGTTGCCACACTCTTAGATCCCCCAAACTTTTCGATCAACCTTTTCATTTTAATAAAGACCAAAAAAATGGTCATTTTTGAAATTATAAGCATTAGCAGGTTGTTAGAAACTGAAATCAAACAGTTTTCAACTCAAAACTTTATTCTAGGTGATGTTACATTTTCACATAGGACCCCTTGTTCGAAAGGAGCGTCTGAACTCTCTCGTCCATTGAATTTGTCAGGTTTTGGATGGTTTCTGCTTCAATTGTTTTGCATGAGGACAGAATACCCTCCCAGAGCTGTTGCTTAGATGTGAACTGCCTCCCGCCATCATAGACACTCCTTTTAATGATGCTCCAAAGGTTCTGAATGGGGTAGAGGTCAGGGGAGCATGGGGGTCACACCATAAGTTTGTCCCCTTTTATGCCCATATCAGCCAGAGATGCAGATGTTTTATGTGCAGCATGAGATGGTGCATTATCATGCAGAAAAATGATCTTGCTGTGAAATACACGGTTCTTCTTCTTGAACCATGGCAGGAAGTGCTGTTTGAGAAAATCCACATACATTATGGAGTTCATCTTTAGCGCCTTCAGGGATCCTAAAGGGGCCGACAATCTCTCTCCCCATGATTCCAGCCCAAAACATTACTCCACCTCCTCCTTGTTGGCGCTGTAGCCGTGTTTGCGTGGGGTGTCCATCAACCAGCCATCCTCCACTCCATCCATCTGGACCATCGAGCGCTGCACGGCACTCATCCGTGAACAAAACAGTTTTGAAATCAGTCTTCATGTAATGTTTGGCCCACTGGAGCCGTTTCTGCTTGTGTGAAGTGGATAGAGGAGGTCGACAGGATGGCGTATGCACAGCTGCAAACCTCTGAAGGACCCTGCATCTTGTTGTTCGGGGGACGTTGGAGGCACAAGCAGCTTCAAAAACTTGTCTGCTGCTATGACAAGGCTTTTTTGCCGCTGCTCTTTCAACCTGACGTAATTGCCTGTAGGAAAGAGTCCTCAATTTGCCCTTATCAGCACGCACACGTGTGTACTGTGAATCAGCTACATACTTCTTGATTGCCAAGACACTTCATCCTGATCATCGCACAATGTTGATTGTAGTCATGCCTTGACCTAAACACTCCACAATTTGTTGCTTCTCAGCAGCCGACACATCCTTTTTCTTTCCCATTTTGGCAGAAAATGTAGGCTGCTTAATAATGTGAGAGAGCCTTCTTAAGTAGTCTTGCCTTTCATTGGACACACCTGCCAAACTAATTAGCACAGGTGTCTGCAATTGCTTACAGTGATATAAAGAGCCCTGACACACATCACCATCAATGAGTTTAACTGACAAACAAACAAATTCTTCCCTTATCACTCCTAAACACTTTTTGCATAATAATTTGGAACGCGGTGTACATGTGCTTTTCCACAAAACACCAGCGGTTCACGTAATGAATCTTACAGTTCTAACTTGCCAACCGTGGTCTGTATGGAATTGTTCAATAAAGGGCCCAAAATTAAGATAACATAGATGGGAGAGGTCTCTATGAATAGGAATTCCTAAGTATTTGATACCCTGTGAGGGCCAGGCAAAGGGAAAGTTGGACTGGATGGAATCCTATATGGATTTGGGGAGGGAGACATCGAGGGCCTCAGACTTCGCTGCATTGATTTTAAAATTTTACCATGTAACAAAGTGATCTATTTCAGCCATAACAGCATGGATGGATATATGTGATTGAGTGATATATACTAGGACATCATCAGCAAATAGAGAGCACTTGTACTCGGTGCCTCCCACCTCAATCCACCTAATATTGGGGTTATGGCGAATTGATGAGAGCAGGTGCTCCGTCACTAGGATGTATAAGAGAGGGGACAGAGGACATCCCTGCCTTGTCCCATTGGTGATTGTGAAAGGTGATGAAAATGTTCTGACGCACCCCCTGGGCCTTGGGACACCCGGAGCCGGACCCTTTTTGGTGGATGCTGGTGGTTGTAGTCTTCGTGGCGGCGACCCGGTTCCGTGGCTCAGGGCGGTCAAACCAGTGGCGGAACTATTTATGTGGTTTTGATGTTTAAATGTCCGACTACGCCACCCGTGGATTGCGGTCAGAGTGAACCGCCGCTACAGGGCAGACCGCTAAGGCTGGTGTTGTGGGTGCAGCAGAGCGTAGCATAACTCCCCACGGGAGGAGTATAGCCTCAGGGCAGTGTATGCGGAGGATGGGGGTGATGGTGCAGGGCAGCAGCAGTAACGACACGGAGTCAGTGATGCAGTCCAGGGCCTTTACTCACAGTTCTTATTATCCAGACCACGTCTGCAGGTAACGGCTGCCCACGTCGTACTGTGCTCACCAGGTGAGGGGCTCAGACAACTCCCAGATAACTTTGGAGCACTTCACAGGACCCCCTTTGTGTGTCCTTTGTCTGGCCTTTCTTACCAACACTTCTGTCCGGCTGCCTCGGGCCTCCTCTTGGTAAACTTGGCGCCAGTTTCCCTGACCCTATGTGGTGCCTTCCTAGCGGGTGGAGCAAGGGGCTGCGCCACATAAAATGTCAGAGCCTCCGGTTTCTAGCTGAGGGTCGTTTCCTGCCTCCACTAGTTCGGGGACCGGTCTCCCCCTTTGGCCTGACCCCTCCACGCAGGTGGATTCAGGCGTGCGGTGGCGACTCGCCCGTCCGCACCCCTGGGATCCCTTCATTCCTCGTTCCTGGAGCCTTCTCCGCTCCTCTTCCTTCCTTCTCCCTCTTCCAGGCCTGGGCCTCTGTTACTAGGCCCGCCTCCGGAGCAGAGCTCATGCAGAGCCCCTGCTCCCTGCCACTTCTGCTCAGACTTCTCTGCACTGAACTAAGATGGTGCCCACCTTTTATACTCCCTTCTCAATGCACCCAGGAACTGCTTCCTCCCTGCTCCTGCACTACAGGGTTCCCCTTCCTCAGTGTTCCCTCCCCCCACTCCAGCCAGGGACAGGGACTGTCGTGCCCATCTCAGGGGCATATTGGTCGCCCTGCCCCACGGCAATGTGGTGTAATGCATGCAGGTGTCGGGTCCTGATCCACACTCCATCCTTACCTGAGAGTGAGATATCACACCTCTGGGTGAGGTGCAATACGTCTGTAGCAACCGAGCCCTCAGGGTGCTACAGTTCCATTTATCTTCAGCCTAGGTGACGTATTGCGATACAGGGCCGTGATTTTGGCTATAAAAGGGTCCCCTAGACCCCTACCCCAAGCTTTTTAAGAGAATCATATATGGCGTGCCAGGAGACTCTATGGAATGCTTTCTCAGCATCCAACGAGAGTATCTAATTACAAATTTTTAACTGCATCTAGCCCAGGAAATACTTTGTGCCTAGTAGCAGTGTCTGCTAGTCAGCGGATTATCCCGGCTGTTAAGCAAGCTACACCACCTGTAGTTTAGACACTTAATTTTTTCAAAGGAAATGCTTCGGGACCATGGGATACTCAGTGAAGAGCATCAGGAGGCACCCCAAGGCATAGGGGCTGGGACTGGCAGTAGGATGCCTTGCGGTGGACAGCCGAGCTCGATCCTTATAAAAGCTTTTTAACTGCAGCAGCTTTAGTGGACGCTACTGGAGCTGGAATTACGCGGCTGCTGGCATGAGACTTGCCCTCCAATAGATCCTTGTAAATGGATTTAAAGTGTATTCATTCAAATTAGAGAGACAATTTAAATTAAAAAGCTTAGAGCTGCCTCCACCACAGGGGGGCTCGCTCGACCCACCAGCGGACAGGCACCAGTATTGGGAGAGGGGGGCTGGCCATCAGGGTTCACCGCGTCTCTGGCACAAACCCGGCGACACGGAGGTGGCACGGGCAGGAGCGGACTGGCCGTGTCGACTTCTCACTTTTTGGATTTTAGAAGGGCATGACATGCCTATATCTGTGTCTCCCCCTCCTTTTACTCCTCCACCTCTTTTATTTTCGCATGACTATATGTACTTGTCACTTTTCCATGTGTTAGTTGTGTCTTCTGAGCAGTTGTCAGCTTTTGGACACCTTTGAAGGTGTTTTCTATGTGTTTCTATGTGTTTTTGTTTGCCTGCCATTGGTTTTAACGGTGTTCGAAGGTGTTCGACGAACAGTTCGACGAACAGTTCGGCGAACACACGGGTGTTCGACGAACCGAACCGAACTCGAACACTACGGGGGTGGCTCAACACTAATCCTTACCCAGCAGCAGAAACCGCCCGGCAGGGGATTTCAGGTCCTCTGGCCAAGAAACCCGAAGGCACGGTCACACGCAAGGGACCAGCACCGCGAAGTGGAGCGGAAGCTACCAAAAGGCCCCGAGTCACCGGCCATACGGGTAAGCACCACACGGTACACTCAGGGACGTGGGCTACTTTTACCAGCCTCTAGCAAGGTAGCCAGAAGAGTATGATTAGTTGGGGAGGCCTACAACTCTGCCTGGCCAGGGGAGATCCCATCTGCTCGTGGACTGACCAGGCCCCGATCGCTAGCCAGTACTCCGGGAGGGTCTACCTTTGCCACCAGTAAAGACCCTGAACTACACCGCACCGTCTCCGAGTGTTTCATCATCCACGTCCGCTGCCCTGAGGCCATACCCCTCCCGTTGGGGGTTATACCATCCCCGCTGCACAACCGTATCACCGGCCTCAGCGGTCTGCCCTGCAGCGGCGGTCTCATGACCGCATTCAACGGGTGGCGTAGTCGAACATTCTAACATCTACTGCTAAATACTGCCGCTCAGTTTGACTCCCTGGGCACGGACCGGGTCACCGCCACGAAACTACTACCCCTCTCAGATCCGGCTCCGGGTAGGCCCCCGCGTGCGCAACGCTACTCAGCACAGGTCCAGGGGCGCGTCACATGCAGGTGTCGGGTCCTGATCCACACTCCATCCTTACCTGAGAGTGAGATATCACATCTCTGGGTGAGGTGCAATACCTCTGTAGCAACCGAGCCCTCAGGTTGCTACAGTACCATTTATCTTCAGCCTAGGTGACGTATTACGATACAAGGCAGTGATTTTGGCTAGAAAAGGGTCCCCTTGACCGTTACCCCAAACTTTTTAAGAGAATAATATATGGCGTGCCAGGAGACTCTATGGAATGCTTTCTCAGCATCCAACGAGAGTATCTAATTACAAATTTTTAACTGCATCTAGCCCAGGAAATACTGTGCCTAGTAGCAGTGTCTGTGTTATGTTCTGCTACCAGAGCTAAGGAAAGAGAGATCTGTCCCTACGACAGAACTCAGCTTTATCCCTACGATGTAACAGGGGACCTGATCCTGCGATCAGACCTGCTAAAGTCCTAAGCTAGTCTGTACGGAGACCTATAGATGTGGGGAAGGAATCCCTACAAGTACTAAGGACTGGGAGGAAAATGGGACACCTCCTAACAGAAATAGTAGCAGACAGACAAACAAACAAAATATATAGAACACTGAGGTCCGTAGACCAAGCAAACTAACAGAGTTAGATACAGAGCACAGGCTAGCTAGAAAGTAGTTATACAATGAAGTCCAGCAAAGCCAGAAGGGCGGAGCAGGATTAAATAGGCCAACAAGGTCATGTGACCAGCAAAGTAAAAAACCTAAGAGCAAGGTTCTAACAGTACCCCCCCTTCTAAGAGGATCCTCCGGATCCCCTAGGACCAGGCTTATCAGGAAATCTCCTGTGAAACGCTCTGATAAGTCTGGACGCGGAAACATCATCTGACCTCACCCAAGAGTTATCCTCGGGTCCGAAACCTTTCCAGGCCACAAGATACTGCAAACTACCTCTATACCGTCTAGAGTTAAGGATGCGAGAAATTTCATATTCCCCGTCCTCCACCACCGGAGGAACAGAGGCAGAGGCGTCACCATCCGACACAACAGCTTTTTTTAACAGAGAGACATGAAATACCGGATTAATTCTCCAGGAGGTAGGAACCTCCAACCTAACAGCAGATTGGTTGACAACCTGAAGCACCTTAAAGGGCCCTACAAACTTGGGACCCAATTTCTTAGAAGGAATCCTCAACCGCAGATTCCTAGAGGACAACCAAACCATGTCACCAACAGCGAACAAAACCTCCTGTCGTTTCCTATCAAAGTAGTCTTTAGATTTTCTGTTGGCCTCCTGAAGATTACCACGCACATCCGTCCAAAGTCTCTCCAAATCACCGGAAAAATTCTCCTCCTCAGTCACGGCAGATCCCAACTTGGAGAACGACCCAAACGACGGATGTCTCCCAGAACAACAAAAAAAAGGCGAACAACCAGCAGAAGAAGATGTATGATTGTTCAGAGCAAATTCAGCAAGTGGCAGAAACTCAGACCACCCCTCTTGATTGTCTGCCACAAAACAACGCAAGAACTGCTCAACATCCTGGTTTTTCCTTTCTGTCTGGCCATTAGATTCAGGATGATATCCGGACGAGAACGATAAATGAACTCCCAACCTGTCACAAAAGGCATGCCAAAAACGAGCCACGAACTGAGGACCCCTATCAGAAACAATGTCAGTAGGAACGCCATGAAGTCTGACAATTTCCTTGACAAAGGCCTTAGCGAGAGTTTTAGCGCAGGGCAGTTTGACGAAGGGAACCAAGTGACACATCTTGCTAAAACGGTCCACGACCACCCAGATGACAGTAAAACCCTCAGAGGGGGGAAGGTCAGTTATAAAGTCCATAGCCAAATGTGTCCAAGAAGCACTGGGAACCTCCAAAGGACAAAGCAACCACGCAGCAGGAGTATGTGAGGACTTAGATCTAGCACATATAGTACATTGACGCACCCACTTAATGACTTCCTTCTGCCATCCAGGCCACCAAAAACTGCGACCCACCAGTCTCTTGGTCTCAGAGATTCCGGGATGACCTGCCAACCGAGATTCGTGACACTCAACAAACAAATCTCTCCTAAAGGTCCCAGGCACAAACAACCTCCCATGAGGAGTGTTAGATGGGGCATTCTCCTGTGCTTTAAGAATCTCATCTTCCAAAACGGAGTCCAAAGCAGCTATCACAACACCTTCTTGTAAAATGTTCTCCTCTTTCTCAGCACCGACTATGGGAGAAAAACTGCGAGACAAGGCATCCGCCTTAACATTCTTAGTACCAGGGATGTAAGCAACGGAGAAATTAAACCGCGAGAAAAACAGTGCCCACCTAGCCTGACGGGCATTCAGGCGCTTGGCAGCATCAAGATATATCAGATTTTTATGATCCGTAAGAACCTGAACGGGAAATTCCGCACCTTCCAAGAAGTGGCGCCAGTGTTCAAATGCGAGTTTAATAGCCAATAATTCCCGATTACCAATATCGTAATTCAGTTCAGTCTCCGAAAAATTTTTTGAAAAAAAGGCACAGGGATGTAATCCATCCCCTTTATCCTGAGACAATACTGCGCCAACCCCCACAGAGGAAGCATCAACCTCAACCAAAAACGGCTTAGTCACATCAGGCTGCATAAGGATGGGAGCAGAGGTGAACCTCTCCTTGAGATACACAAAAGCTTCAATAGCCTCAGAAGACCACTGAACCGCATCAGCACCTTTCCTGGTGAGATCGGTCAGAGGTTTGACAATACTAGAAAAATTTTTTATGAATTTTCTGTAATAATTGGCGAAACCTAAAAACCTCTGTATCGATTTCAAACCAATAGGCCTAGGCCATTCCTGTACAGCTTGAACTTTAACCGGGTCCATCTCAAAACCTTCGCTGGAGATAATGTAACCCAAAAAACTAATTCTCTGTACAGCGAACTCACATTTCTCCAGCTTAGCAAAAAGCGAATTGTCCATTAACAACTGTAATACCTCACGTACGCTCCGCCAATGAGACTCCAGATCCGGCGAATAAATCAAAATGTCATCCAAATACAAAACCACATTTTTGCCGATCAAAGGTCTAAGGATGTCATTAATAAGTTTCTGAAAAAATGCAGGAGCATTAGTAAGACCAAAAGGCATAACCAGATTCTCAAAATGACCCACAGGAGTGTTAAAAGCAGTCTTCCATTCGTCACCCTCCTTCATGCACAACAGATTGTATGCCCCCTTAAGGTCAATTTTAGAGAACCACTTGGCCCCCATTAACTGGTTAAATAAATCAGGAATCAATGGCAGTGGGTAAGGATTGCGTACAGTAATTTTGTTAATCTCACGAAAATCCAGACAAGGACGTAAACCGGCGTCCTTTTTTTTTACAAAAAAAAATCCAACCGCCACAGGAGACTTAGAAGGCCTAATGTGACCGGCGGCCAAACTTGTCTGTATGTATTCCTCCAAAGCCTTCCTCTCAGGAATAGTAAGGTTAAATAAACGACTTTTAGGAAGAGTCGCTCCAGGGACAAATTCAAAAGAACAATCATAGTCTCTATGGGGAGGCAAAACCTGCGATTCCTTCTCAGAAAAAACTCTCCAAAAATCCTGAATAGGAACAGGCAATTCTCCCCTATCCAAAGCTGCAATACGCCCGTTACAACACTTGTCATAACATTTATGGCTCCAGGATTTAATTTCACTGGTAGACCAATCCAGTACAGGATTGTGAAATTTTAACCAGGGCAATCCCAATATTACTGGAGAAGGCAAGTTATTCAAAACTACCAAATCCAATTTCTCATGGTGAACACCATTAATAGTGAGAGGAAATTCACAGACCTTGAGAGTAATATTCTTCAAAGGGGAACCATCCAGAGAAACCACAGCAATGGGGGATGATAAAGGTTCGGGTTTTAAATTGAGTCTTTCCAAGAATCCCCCATCAATTACATTCAGAGTAGACCCACAATCGACAAACACCCGAAATTCCATTAATTTTTCCTGAGCAATCGTGGAAGCAGCTAAAAATACACCCTTGGAATTTAAACAGGCAATACGGGCATGACTGACCATTTTTTTTTCTTTCTTCATACGAAGCTCACAGCCTTTAATCAAATGACCAGATTTTCCGCAATAGAAACACAAGCCTTCAAAAAATCTACGGTCTTTTTCTTGAGAGCGAGGTGCCACCGATCCAATCTCCATCGGTTCACCACTGTTAGTACACACATTCTCATAACCAGAAACTGACATAGCAGAGGATTTGTTCTCATTAACCCTTGCACGCAGTCTCCTATCCACCCGTATAGCTAATTGCATAGCCTGTTGCAAATCTTCAGGTGTAGGATATGCAATTAGCAGGTCTTTAACCCTTTCATTGAGCCCAGCAAGAAATAGACTTTTCAGAGCAGAATCGTTCCACCCTGTTTGAGTAGACCATCGACGGAAATGAGTACAATATTTTTCCACATTACCTGATCCCTGTCTCAAACGTCTTAACTCAGTCTCAGCTGATGCGACACGGTCAGGATCATCATATAATAGCCCCAAAGCAGAAAAAAAACTATCCACTGATCTGAAGCATGTATCACTGGGTTGCAAAGAAAAGGCCCACTCCTGAGGCTCTTTGCGCAAAAGTGACATTATGAACCCTATGCGCTGGGATTCATCCCCAGAGGACTTGGGTCTCAAACGAAAATACAATAAGCAAGCATTTTTAAATGAAAAAAATTCTCGGTGTTCACCAAAAAATAAATCCGGCAAACATACCTTAGGCTCCAAGAAATGTGCTCCAGGACAGTTACTCACGTGCAGACGGAGCTCATCCACCTCCAGAGAGAGTCCCTGCAGGCGATGAGCCAAATCCTGAACCGACACCATGATGGAACAGAAAAATCTTTCCTTAGAGAATTTGCAGGCTGGACTTACTGTTATGTTCTGCTACCAGAGCTAAGGAAAGAGAGGAGGTCTGTCCCTACGATAGAACTCAGCTTTATCCCTATGATGTAACAGGGGACCTGATCCTGCGATCAGACCTGCTGAAGTCCTAAGCTAGTCTGTACGGAGACCTATAGATGTGGGGAAGGAATCCCTACAAGTACTAAGGACTGGGAGGAAAATGGGACACCTCCTAACAGAAATAGTAGCAGACAGACAAATAAACAAAATATATAGAACACTGAGGTCCGTAGACCAAGCAAACTAACAGAGTTAGATACAGAGCACAGGCTAGCTAGAAAGTAGTTATACAATGAAGTCCAGCAAAGCCAGAAGGGCGGAGCAGGATTAAATAGGCCAACAAGGTCATGTGACCAGCAAAGGAAAAAACCTAAGAGCAAGGTTCTAACAGTCTGCAAGTCAGCGGATTATCCCGGCTGTTAAGCAAGCTACACCACCTGTAGTTTGGACACTTAATTTTTTCAAAGGAAATGCTTCGGGACCACGGGATACTCAGTGAAGAGCATCAGGAGGCACCCCAGGGCTTAGGGGCTGGGACTGGCAGTAGGATGCCTTGTGATGGACAGCCGAGTTCGATCCTTATAAAAGCTTTTTAACTGCAGCAGCTTTAGTGGACGCTACTGGAGCTGGAATTACGCGGCTGCTGGCATGAGACTTGCCCTCCAATAGATCCTTGTAAATGGATTTAAAGTGTATTCATTCAAATTAGAGAGACAATTTAAATTAAAAAGCTTAGAGCTGCCTCCATCACAGGGGGGCTCGCTCGACCCACCAGCGGACAGGAACCAGTATTGGGAGAGGGGGGCTGGCCGTCAGGGTTCACCGCGGCTCTGGCACAAACCCGGCGACACGGAGGTGGCACGGGCAGGAGCGGACTGGCCGTGTCGGCTTCTCACTTTTTGGATTTTAGAAGGGCATGACATGCCTATATCTGTGTCTCCCCCTCCTTTTACTCCTCCACCTCTTTTCTTTTCGCATGACTATATGTACTTGTCACTTTTCCATATGTTAGTTATGTCTTCTGAGCAGTTTGTCAGCTTTTGGACACCTTTGAAGGTGTTTTTTATGTGTTTCTATGTGTTTTTGTTTGCCTGTCATTGGTTTTAACGGTGTTCGAAGGTGTTCGACGAACAGTTCAGCGAACACACGGGTGTTCGACGAACCGAACCGAACTCGAACACTACGGGGGTGGCTCAACACTACTAGAGAGGAACACGAGAAAGCGGGGTTCCGTCAGGTGCTCCTAAACTACCTGAGGAAGAGCTGAACCCCCGTTCTGGTGAATGCAGCGCGATGTGGGAGGCTGACACCCATACAGTGCATCAATGGAACTTACATAAGAACTGTGAGTAAAGACTCGGATGACTGCACCGCACTGCCTCCTTCCATTATTTCAGCTGCGCCATCTTTCCCCCTGCACTACAACGCCCAGCACAACCATCACCATCTATACTGCCCTGGAGCTAGCTCTTCCTGTATAGAGCCACACCATCCCTGCTGCAGTAACATCAGCTTCAGAGGACTGCTCCGTAGCGGCGGCTCCCTTTGGCCGCATTCCACAGGTGGCGTCACGAACACTTCCAAAAACTACAAACCCCATATAAAATAATATTCCCCTTTTTGTTGACCGCCCTGGGCCACGGACCGGGCCAGCCACCGTGATATCCCTCACCAGCATCCATTGGCCCGGCTGCCGAGTACCCCACGGCTCTGGGGGCGCGTCATCTCTGGCGTCACGAACAGGTTATCTGACCAACCCGTTATCAGCGGGTATTGTGTGCCTAAGGAACTGTTTTTCTACATTGAATGTGGCGCCTACCCCAGAAGAACGGGCGCCCCAAAACAACAATATGGAACCTCCTATCATGGGCCAGGTACCAGAATGGCACCAAAAGCACGCCCTGCCCCTTGCAACAGTGACTGTCCGCATAGATGTGTCCGTTAAGGCAGGGAGGACGTCACAAGGAGTGACCGACAGCAGGTTGCCATGGGACCGCCCCCAAAAGGGGAGAGGAGGAGGAGAGAAAGAATGGAGACAGGGTGTGGTCTTAACAAGTCTAGACAGACTGCACCCGGCAGCCAACATGAACGGAAGCAAGGATCCAGCCTCCGCCTCTGGCCTGCAGCAGCAAGCGACACCCCTCACCCTGGAGGGGGAATCCAGTAAATTGTCTCCGGAGGATGCCGAATTCCTCCAAAGTGAGATCCTGCAGCTGAGCCAGCAAGTGGAACGGGCCCAGCAAGCAGTGGTTACCAGGTGGAAGAGCGAGCTGCTAGAGAAATTAGCAGCATGGCGGCGGACAGCACCGGATGCCATCAGCGGCACCCCAGCCCAAGCGGAGCCCGCTGAATACCAGGAGGCCGTGTGCAGCACAGGAGCAGGTAGGAAGAAATCCCCTGTCCCGGGTGCTGCAAGCGCCGACCTGCTCCTGGGCCTCCTACACCAGCACTCCCCATACCCAGCCATGCCCTCCCTGGAGCAGCTGCTCAGCCCAAAGCCTCCACCCCCGGGCGCTGATCCTGAGGACCTTCTGCTTGGTTCCCTCCCGTAACCTCCACTCCCGGGCGCTGAAGCTGGGAACCTCCTGCTCGGTTCCCTTCCAGAGCCTCCACCTCCGGCACCCGAGTGGGTGTATGGCGCCCCGGCTTTTGATTAGTTTGCCCGGTTCGAGGACCAGCAGCCTTGCCCGCTGCTCCCGACACCAGCGCCCCTGGTTGCCTACCCCAGCGGTGAAGAATTTAGTTTGGACAACCGGGGCGGGGACCTGATGGGGTTCCTGCAGGAGACCCAAGCCGAAGCCCTGCAGAGGAAGGAGTTCTGCAGGCGGGAGCTCTAGCAGCTGGAAAAAGAGCGGCGCCCTCGGCGGGTGCGTTGTGAGCGACTAGAGGCCCGGAACAAGGCCACAAAAGCAAAGGCCTGGCAGGCGGAATCTGCCCACCCCAGCCCCAGTGAAGAAGGACTCGTGGTGAAGTTCGACCTGATGGCTGGGTGGGGATTTATTCGAGATCCCAACTTCGCAAGGACATTTTTGTGAACCGGCGGGATGTTGAGCCCGAGCTGGAACAGGGCCATCCCGACCGGAACCTGTACCCCGGTGACCATGTCACTTACACTCAGCACCACAGGGAACGCGGGTGGTATGCCCTTCAAGTGTACCGTGTGATCGAGGACACCCCCCCGCAGGACATAGCTGATGACCAGGCTGGGTCCAGCAAAAAACAAAAGTACCCCAGGCGGGGACCTCACTACTGGGGTTATTTACTGTGGAAAAAAGAAGGCTTAGGTGTGATCTTATTACTATGTACAAGTATATGAGGGGACAGTACAAAGACCTTTCTACTGATCTTTTTACTCTGAGGCCTGAGACGGGGACAAGGGGGCATCTTCTACGTCTGGAGGAAAGAAGGTTTAATCATAATCACAGACGGGGATTCTTTACTGTAAGAGCAGTGAGACTATGGAACTCTCTGCCGCATGATGTTGTAATGAGTGATTCACTGTTAAAATTTAAGAAGGGCATGGATGCCTTTCTTGAAAAGTATAATATTACAGGTTATAAATACTAGATTCCTTGATAGGGCGTTGATCCAGGGAACTAGTCTGATTGTCGTATGGAGTCGGGAAGGAACTTTTTTCCCCAATGTGGAGCTTAGTGTTTGCCACATGGGTTTTTTTTGCCTTCTTCTGGATCAACATGTTAGGCTATGGGTTGAATTAGATGGACTTAGTCTTCCTTCAACCTTAAAAACTATGTTACTATGTTACTAGTATAGTAGGTGGGACTAAACTGTAAATAGTCACCGTAAGGGTATAGGAGTTGAAATAATGTTTGATTTGAGAGTGTCTGCATAATTACCTGTCAGGGTATACAGACTCCATGCTGAGGACTGTGAGCAGCCAAGAACTGATGTTGTATATAGTTTGTGCTTCTTAAAGTGCTCTCTATTGGTTTAATATTGCAACCGCAGACCTCAGAACAAAAACCCGTTTGGCGTGGCCGAAGACGTGGTCTAGCACCAGGATCACTTAAGCCCTGCAGCCATGCCCAGGGCCTACGTTGAGGGTTTTTGGATGGGTCCCTCATGCTGCTACTTTTGCACCTGGTTGAAAAAGGAGGACACCTTGCTGCATATCGTGCTGTAGTCTGCTGAAAATGTTTTATAATGTTTGCAATGATGGTAACCTGTAACTTTCAAAGAAAAGTGCCTCCCATAAAGGGAAGAAATGTTTTGTTTAATAGTCTTATAAGCGAATGCATTCTAAAAAGTTTGTATGTCTAAATACCGTGATTTTGCTCAGTTCCAGGGTGCGGACGTGCTGTGTTTTACCAGGGGGGAGTGTGGTGCCCCAGAGGGTTCAGTCGCCACAGAGTTACTGTACCTCACCCAGAGGTGTGGTGCCTCCTTCTCTCAGGTAAGGAGGGAGTGCTGCCCGGAACCCCAACACCCGCATTCAACAATACACTACTCCAGGCCGGCTGGAAGGGCAAGATGCACTCTGTTCCTGCTGAGCCCTGTCCCTGGCTGGAGTGGGGGGAACCAAAGGTAGGGGGAACCAGTAGTTGGTGCGGGTGGAGGAAGTAGAGTAAGGGAGCCCCATAGTAGGAGGTATATAAAGGAAGGCCATCTTAGGGTGGCAGGTCAGTCAGTAAGAGAAGTGAGAGAGGACAGACAGTCAGGGAGCAGAGTCTCTTTAGGAGCTCTGTTCCACAAGGGCCTAGTGCTAGAGGCCGAGGAGGGGAGCAGAGGAGGAAGGCTCCGTTCTAGTAAAGGGATCCCAGGGGGTACGGTGAGTGCAGGACAGTACCCATACGCCCTGAATCTCTCAGAAGACAGAGTGATCGTAGGCCGCAAGAAGGGGACCGGCCCCTGGACCAGCCGTGTTACTCCAGGTCTCGGCTGGAAAAACCGGAGGCTTCTGGCTTTTATAGTTCAGTTGCCAAAGCCTCATTCTAATTTCCGTGAGGGTCAAGCAGGTCAGGGAACTCCAGAAAGACAGGAGGGACTTCAGAGCACCCGAGCGTGACTGAGAGTGGGGAAGTGCAGGGCAGGAGGGAGAAGACCCACCGTGAAGACGGTCTAGAGAGGAACACGAGAAAGCGGGGTTCCGACAGGTGCTCCTAAACTACCTGAGGAAGAGCTGAACCCCCGTTCTGGTGAATGCAGAGCGACGTGGGAGGCTGACACCCATACAGTGCACCAGTGGAACTTACATAAGAACTGTGAGTAAAGACTCGGATGATTGCGCCACACTGCCTCCGTCCATTATTTCAGCTGCGCCATCTTTCCCCCTGCACTACAACGCCCAGCGCAACCAACACCATCTACACTGCCCTGGAGCTAGCTCTTCCTGTGGAGAGCCACACCATCCCTGCTGCAGTAACATCAGCTTCAGAGGACTGCTCCGTAGCGGCGGCTCCCTTTGGCCGTATTCCACAGGTGGCATCACAAACACTTCCAAAAAGTACAAACCGCATATAAATAATATTTCCCTTTTTGTTGACCGCCCTGGGCCATGGACCGGGCCAGCCACCGTGATATCCCCCACCAGCATCCATAGGCCCGGCTGCCAAGTACCCCACGGCTCTGGGGGCACGTCAGAAGTGTTCTTCACATGCATTTCCGCATGCGGGTTGTCAAGCACTTTCCAAGCGATTTTAGCATCACTTGGAAAGTGTTTGACCACTTGGTCACACTATATAAATCCTTTCAACCGGCATGGATTTATATAGTGTGAGCGAAAGAATGGTAAAAAATAAAAAATAAATATATGCTGTACTTACCTTCTGATGGCCCCCAGTGTCTTTATCCGATGCGTCCTGGCTTGCCGGCAGCTCGCGGTAGACTAAAGGATCTGATGACGTCAACGGTCTCGTGACCCGTCACATGACTATATGACGTCATGGCATGTCCTTGAGTCCACCGCGAGCTGCCGGCAAGCCAAGACAAGGACACAGGGGGCCATCAGAAGGCAAGTATAATGTATATTTTTTATTTTATTCTTTTTTTTACAGGTTCTATGGTACCCAGGACTGGAGGAGAGTCTCCTCTTCTCCAAACCCGGGTACCATCCGCACATTGAACCGCATGGAATCTTCATGTACAGATGCAGTGATGCGGATTCCATGCGTTCCAATGCAAGTCAATGACGGTGAAAACGCCGAGTTTCCGCAAAATAATTGGTAGTGCTGCGTATTTTTCCGCAATGATAATCCGCAGCGGAAATTTCCACAGCATGTGCAGAGCACATGCGGATTATCATTGGGGAACATGGCAGACCTTCTACCAAGCATTTTTTAAGCATTTCTGCAGTGGAATTGCCGCTGCGCAAATGCTTAAAAAACGCATAATGGGCACGCAGCCTTAGAGTTAAGGGCCTTTTTGTCTAGTGCACATTTATATGGCCTTTATCAAAAGTGCATGGCTCACAGGATCCTCTGATGTGTGTTTTTAGGCTGCTCTGCATTATTACCCTGTGAG
This sequence comes from Phyllobates terribilis, assembly GCF_046119375.1. Classification (NCBI taxonomy): domain Eukaryota; kingdom Metazoa; phylum Chordata; class Amphibia; order Anura; family Dendrobatidae; genus Phyllobates; species Phyllobates terribilis. The sequence goes on from NW_027362764.1 coordinate 768,506,003, forward strand.
CCAAGACCCCTTTGTAAAGACCATAAAATATAGCACTAAATAGAAAGGCGCACATCTCTGGTACCGCATGGTAAACTAAAAAAACTGAATACTCAGGGAATCCGCAGTAATAAAATAGGAGCAAAAACTGGACAATATTGATTGGTCCTCTTGAAGATATAAGTTCTTGAACTGACTCCGATCATCTATGTGCAGTGCTGGCATCAGTTAGAAGTAAACAGCCTTGCAGCAATTTGTCCGAAAACTAAAAATAGTGACTGCCATAATTAATAAGACAAAAAAATTATTTGGTCTCAAAGTCCAAAAGTCCTCCAAGGGTGAACAAATAATGAAATAGAAATACAGGCATAGCTAGAGGTTCAGCTTAAGAGGGTGAAACCTATTTGAGTGCTCCCTTGTACCAGGTAACATGTTTATAATTATGGAGGTGCAATCTAGTTATAGCTTTTATAAGTGGGCACCTCGGCAGACAGCCAAATAAAAAACACTACACAAAGACTAAGCCTAATATTACTGCCACACAGTGACCATGTAATGATATATACCTGTTCTGCAGATGATTTAAGGGATTATTGTACAGGGATTCAGGGACATTCTTTGACTTTTGCCATCTTTTCCATACAACCCAGACCGCGATGATGACTTCTTCCAACTCCGACTCATCTGCTGAGTTTTCATCACATACAGCTTTGATTCCTCACATTTTTAGCACTGTCCCCATCTATTCCCAATCTCCATCTATACAAGCTCTCTATCCTGCTGTTATTCCAAATGTCGAGTCCATGGCTGTCCCATTTGTTCCTATCCCCGAACCGAGGTTGTATAGTAGTCTACATACTATATTTCAGAAATAATGGTGTCATTACTATAATTAACTCATAAAAACAGTGGCACACATACAGCTATAGTGCTTGAGATACCTCAAAATAGTATATAGCGCCAAGATGGTAATTGTGCAAAGTGCTGTAAAAATGGTGTCTCTTGTGCCTCACACAGTAGTATTAATATTAGTGTGCCAAAACAGTAATAGTCCTGATCTTAGTGACCCCAATGATATTTATTCCCACCAATGAGCCCATTTGTATTCTCTATTCAGTTAAAATACCGCCCCCCCCCCCCACACACACACACACCCATAAAAAAATAATGGCTAGTATTTATCTCAAGAAAAAATAGTGCTCACTTTTTGATCCCTAGAAAATAATTATTACACCTGTGTGCCCCTTTTTAAAGTAGTAATAACACAAGTGCTGACTTATAAAATATTAATGCCTTGAGTGTCCCGTTATAAAGTAATAATGCTTTGACTTCCCCTTATAAAATCAAAATGCCCCAAGTGCTGACTTAACAAGCAGTAATGCTCCCTGAATCCCATCCCAAAAGTAAAAAAAGGTTTAAAAAAGAAAAAGTAAAAAAAGTGCTCTTTTAGTGCATCTTTAAAAATAAAAAAAAATACCGCTAAATTGCCAATTTAACAAGCAATGATTCCCCATTGCCACATAAAAAGTAAAAATTACATGGCTACCTCTGTATTAATGTAGAGTGCTTCTTTAAAGTATTTATTTGATTGTCCTATGTAGTTTATTTTTGAAAAAGGGCTTAGTACGAGCACAAAACGCATAAAATGAAAACTGCAAAATTATCTTTCCATTCTGGAACTGCTTCCTTCATATACAGTGGAGGCCAAAAGTATTGGCACCCCTGCAATTCTGTCAGATAATACTCAGTTTCTTCCTGAAAATGATTGCAATTACAAATTCTTTGGTATTATTATCTTCATTTAATTTGTCTTCAATGAAAAAAACACAAAAAGAATTGTCCTAAAGCCAAATTGGATACAATTCCACACCAAACCTAAAAAAAGGGGTGGACAAAAGTATTGGCACTGTTTGAAAAATCATGTGATGCTTCTCTAATTCGTGTAATTAACAGCACCTGTAACTTACCTGTAGCACCTAACAGGTGTTGGTAATAAGTAAATCACACTTGCAGCCAGTTAACATGGATTAAAGTTGACTCAACCTCTGTCCTGTGTCCTTGTGTGTACCACATTGAGCATGGAGAAAAGAAAGAAGACCAAAGAACTGTCTGAGGACTTGAGAAACCAAATTGTGAGGAAGCATGAGCAATCTCAAGGCTACAAGTCCATCTCCAAAGACCTGAATGTTCCTGTGTCTTCCGTGCGCAGTGTCATCAAGAAGTTTAAAGCCCATGGCACTGTGGCTAACCTCCCTAGATGTGGACGGAAAAGAAAAATTGACGAGAGATTTCAACGCAAGTTTGTGCGGATGGTGGATAAAGAACCTCGACTAACATCCAAACATGTTCAAGCTGCCCTGCAGTCCGAGGGTACAACAGTGTCAACCCGTACTATCCGTCGGCGTCTGAATGAAAAGGGACTGTATGGTAGGATACCCAGGAAGACCCCACTTCTTACCCCGAGACATAAAAAAGCCAGGCTGGAGTTTGCCAAAACTTACCTGAGAAAGCCTAAAACGTTTTGGAAGAATGTTCTCTGGTCAGATGAGACAAAAGTAGAGCTTTTTGGGAAAAAGCATCAACATAGAGTGTACAGGAAAAAAAAAGAGGCATTCAAAGAAAAGAACAAGGTCCCTGCAGTCAAACATGGCGGAGGTTCCCTGATGTTTTGGGGTTGCTTTGCTGCCTCTGGCACAGGACTGCTTGATCGTGTGCATGGCATTATGAAGTCTGAAGACTACCAACAAATTTTGCAGCATAATGTAGGGCACAGTGTGAGAAAGCTGTGTCTCCCTCAGAGGTCGTGGGTCTTCCAGCAGGACAATGACCCAAAACACACATCCAAAAGCACCATAAAATGGTTTGAGAGAAAGCACTGGAGACTTCTAAGGTTGCCAGCAATGAGTCCAGACCTGAATCCCATAGAACACCTGTGGAGAGATCTCAAAATGGCAGTTTGGAGAAGCCACCCTTCGAATATCAGGGACCTGAAGCAGTTTTCCAAAGAAGAATGTTCTACAATTCCAGCAGAGCATTGTAAGAAACTCATTGATGGTTACCGGAAGCGGTTGTTCGCAGTTATTTTGGCTAAAGGTTGTGCAACCAAGTATTAGGCTGAGGCTGCCAATATTTTTGTCTGTCCCATTTTTGGAGTTTTGTGTGAAATGATCAATGATTTGATTTTTGCTTCATTCTCTTTTGTGTTTTTTCCTTGCAAGCAAATTAAATGAAGATAATAATTCCAAAGAATTTGTGATTGCAATCATTTTCAGGAAGAAACTGAGTATTATCTGACTGAATTGCAGGGGTGTCAATACTTTTGGCCACCACTGTAGCAGAGCGGTCTACTCTGAAACATCAATCTACCTTTTCTACTAATCTTTAAAGTATTTCTAATATTACCCCATGTGCCCTCTTGCCAAGTAATATTGTTCAAGGAATGCGTGCAAAATTAATAATGCATTAAGTGACCCTTAACATTCAACAATGCCCATAGTGCCCCACAAAAAGTAATAATGAGCCCTAATGGACTGAACAATAGTTATTCTTTCTGTGTGGATACTAAAATGAGTAATGCCCCATAAAAATATATATAAATTCTCACCTCCTGATCCCACTGATTCCACCCACATAACCCTGGATCCCTAAGTCCACCTCTACTACTCTGCTAATGGTCAAGTGCAGGCAGAATGTTGTGGTTACAACCCTGGGACGCTGACAGCACAATTCACAATACCAATATACCAGTAATACCACATATAAGATGGAAATACCATCCACCCCATGACCGGACCACATATTATCAACACATTGTGATTGAATAATACCACTTACAAGAAAAAAATACTTCTATACCATGACCAGATGACATAATACCACCAGTGACTGAATAATATTGATAAGCATTATAGATAGATATTACACACAGGAGCTCTGTAGATTTTATACAGTTTAAGTGTAGATGTAATACAGCGATCACCAGTGTCATTATATACAGAAATTCTTTAGATAGTACATAACTTATAGTGTAAGTGTACAGTTAATACAGTGATCAGCAGTGACACTATACACAGGAGCTTTGTAGATAGTGTCAGTGTACAGGTAAAACAGGGATCACCAGTGACATTATACACAGGAGCTTTGTAGATAGTGTCAGTATACAGGTAATACAATGATCACCAGTAGAGATGAGCGGTGTTCGACTCGAACTGTTCGCTAATCTCAAATTCGAGCTGTTTTGGGCGGTGTTCGAGACCTTCGGCGAACACGAACGATTTGAAAAAAATTCGGCTGTTCGAAGTTATGTTCGATAAATGTTCGTGCTCCAAAATCATAACTGGATTTTTTCTCAGTAATGCTGAAAATTAATGTTAATACGCAGTTTGAGTGTACAGCGGGGCGGGGGGAGGGGCAGCGGATGAATCTCTGCAGGAATAATGAAGATCATTTTTTTTTCTCTTTCCCGCAGTGGGGAGGTGCAATCTGTCAGCCTATCAGCAGCGCACACATGGAGCGAACTGCTTTTTTTCACACAAGCAAGGGCATGTGTCATTGGCAGTGTATGTCACATAATTTTTTTCTGCATCTAGCTCTGAAAAAATATTTAGGCTTCTAGCAGTGTGTGGGACTTGTTCTATTAGTCCATCTATACTGACCTCCATCAGGTTGCAAATTCAATATAATTATTTTCTGCATCTAGCTCTGAAAAAATATTTAGGCTTCTAGCAGTGTGTGGGACTTGTTCTATTAGTCCATCTATACTGACCTCCATCAGGTTGCAAATTCAATAAAAAAAATTTCTGCATCTAGCTCTGAAAATATATTTTGGCTTCTAGCAGTGTGTGGGACTTGTTCTATTAGTCCATCTATACTAACCTCCATCAGGTTGCAAATTCAATCTAATTTTTTTCTGCATCTAGCTCTGAAAAAATATTTTGGCTTGTAGCAGTGTGTGGGACTTGTTCTATTAGTACATCTAGACTGATCTCCATCAGGTTGCAAATTCAATATAATATTTTTCTGCATCTAGCTCTGAAAAAATATTTCAGCTTGTAGCAGTGTGTGGGACTTGTTCTATTAGTACTTCTATACTGACCTCCATCAGGTTGCAAATTCAATCTAATTTTTTTCTGCATCTAGCTCTGAAAAAATATTTCGGCTTCTAGCAGTGTGTGGGACTTGTTCTATTAGTCCATCTATACTAACCTCCATCAGGTTGCAAATTCAATCTAATTTTTTTCTACATGTAGCTCTGAAAAAATATTTCAGCTTGTAGCAGTGTTTGGGACTTGTTCTATTAGTCCATCTATACTGACCTCCATCAGGTTGCAAATTCAATATAATTTTTTTCTGCATCTAGCTCTGAAAAAATATTTTGGCTCCTAGCAGTGTGTGGGACTTGGTCTATTATTCCATCTATACTGACCTCCATCAGGTTGCAAACTCAATCTAATTTTTTTCTGCATCTAGCTCTGAAAAATATTTCGGCTTCTAGCAGTGTGTGGGAAGTGTTCTATTAGTCCATCTATACTAACCTCCATCAGGTTGCAAATTCAATATAATTTTTATCTGCTTCTGACCCAGCCAATACTTTTGGCCTAATACCACAGTTTGGCCACTCAGCTCTGCTCGGTTCCCATCCATTGTTTTTTTGTGCAAACAACTCCAGAGTTGTGAATTAGTTAACAACCAAAATGAGTGGAAAAAGGCCTGCTGCTGGTGGAAAGGGGAATAGGGGTGTTGGGAAGGGGAAAAAAGGTTGTGTCCGTGGGGTAGGTGTTAAAGCAACAGTAATATCTGCAGAAGAAAGACCATCTTAAAGCCAAACTAAAATGCCTTCTTCTTTTAGTGGACAAAGTGATAAGATCCCTTTCTTACGGCCACGCCAATCGCTACAAATTCCAGATGAGGCACAAAAACAGCAGGTGCTTCAACGAATATCAAGTGCTCCTTTAAGTGGGCTCTCCTCCACCTCAACTTCAACATCACAAATACTCCAGTCCTCAGAGGTGTCACCCCAATCGCACTTGCTTCCTCACAGCTCCCAAGTCTCCAGCTGCCTGTCTGAGTATGGGGTAGAACAGTTGGTTGAGTCTGCAGAGCTGTTTACTCATACTATAGCCTGGGAATCAGAGGTCGGCTCCAGAGCTTCTGTGAATCCAGACGAGGAAATCATCTGCACTGATGCCCAGAATCTTTATGAGTCGGATCCAGGACCAGACGCAGAAGGTTCTGACCATAATGTAGACCCTCGTTCCCAAACTGTAACTCCTATTGGTGGAGACAATGAGGAAGACGATGATGAGACTCAAATACCTAATTGGATCTACAACTTTAGTTTTTTGTCAGGGCAGGAAGAGGTTGGCTCTGAGGACGACGGGTGTGATAACACACAGGGTGATGATGATGAGGTTGGAGATCCCACTTACTGTCAACCCACAGTCAGCCAAGAGATGAGGTCAGCAGAGGAGGTGGAGGAGGATGCTAGTGACGACGAGGTCAGGTTGCGCCTTCCTGGACAGAGACATAGTACTGGCAGCACGTCAACAACTACATCCTCAAACACAACTCTGCCTCTGACCACAAGTCGTGGTGGCTCTTCAGGTCGCTTGGGTGCTAAGCTTTGCATAGCCTGGGCATTTTTTCAGATCGAAAAAGATGACCGAACTCGTGTTATCTGTAATATTTGTCAGCAAAAGCTAAGTAGAGGCCAAAAAATACATAGTTTGAGTACTTCATGCATGAACGGGCACATGGACATGAAGCATAAGTTGCAGTGGGAAGCTCACTGTGCTACAATGCGGCCTAGCCGGCCGGGCCAACCGCCGTCTGCCCCATCTTGTGCATCTGCGGCATCTTCATTAGAGATGAGCGTTGTTCGACTTGAACTGTTCGCCAATCTCAAATTCGAGCTGTTTTGGGCGGTAATCAAGCCGTTCGGCGAACACGAACGATTTGAGAAAAATTCGGCTGTTCGAGGTTATGTTCGATAACTGTTCGGGCACCAAAATCATAACTGAATTTTTTCTCAGTAATGATGAAAATTAATGTTAATTAGCAGTTAAGTGTACAGCGGGGCGGGCGGAGGGGCAGGGGATGGATCTCTGCAGGAATAATTAAGATCTCCATTTTTTTTTCTCTTTCCCGCATTTACAGTGGGGAGGTGCAATCTGTCAGCCTATCAGCAGCGCACACACGGAGCGAAGTGCTTTTTTTCACACAAGCAAGGGCATGTGTCATTGGCAGTGTATGTCACATGTCCTTGCCCTATAAGACCCAGCCATTTTCCCCGTCGCCACCATTTTCTCACTGCTGCAGCTGCGTGTTAGACGGCACCGCTGTTGCTGTGTGCGCTATACCTCGTTAATTTCAAGCCAATTTTCGCACAAATCTACAGATAGATTGGGAGTAGGGAATAGTTGCGATTGCAGTCCTTTTAAGGACTAGGTTTCAGCATTTCCTACGACTTTTATGAGGCTGGTCTGTGCTCTTAAATAGATAGGTTGGGAGTAAAGACTAGTGTTGAGCCACCCCCGTAGTGTTCGAGTTCGGTTCGGTTCGTCGAACACCCGTGTGTTCGCCGAACTGTTCGTCGAACTGTTCGTCGAACACCTTCGAACACCGTTAAAACCAATGGCAGGCAAACAAAAACACATAGAAACACATAGAAAACACCTTCAAAGGTGTCCAAAAGCTGACAAACTGCTCAGAAGACACAACTAACACATGGAAAAGTGACAAGTACATATAGTCATGCGAAAAGAAAAGAGGTGGAGGAGTAAAAGGAGGGGGAGACACAGATATAGGCATGTCATGCCCTTCTAAAATCCAAAAAGTGAGAAGCCGAGACGGCCAGTCCGCTCCTGCCCGTGCCACCTCCGTGTCGCCGGGTTTGTGCCAGAGCCGCGGTGAACCCTGACGGCCAGCCCCCCTCTCCCAATACTGGTGCCTGTCCGCTGGTGGGTCGAGAGAGCCCACCTGTGGTGGAGGCAGCTCTAAGCTTTTTAATTTAAATTGTCCCTCTAATTTGAATGAATACACTTTAAATCCATTTACAAGGATCTATTGGAGGGCAAGTCTCATGCCAGCAGCCGCGTAATTCCAGCTCCAGTAGCGTCCACTAAAGCTGCTGCAGTTAAAAAGCTTTTATAAGGATCGAGCTCGGCTGTCCACTGCAAGGCATCCTAGTGCCAGTCCCAGCCCCTATGCCTTGGGGTGCCTCCTGATGCTCTTCACTAAGTATCCCGTGGTCCCGAAGCATTTCCTTTGAAAAAATTAAGTGTCCAAACTACAGGTGGTGTAGCTTGCTTAACAGCCGGGATAATCCGCTGACTAGCAGACACTGCTACTAGGCATAAAGTATTTCCTGGGCTAGATGCAGTTAAAAATTTGTAAGTAGATACTCTCGTTGGATGCTGAGAAAGCATTCCATAGAGTCTCCTGGCACGCCATATATGATTCTCTTAAAAAGCTTGGGGTAGGGGTCTAGGGGACCCTTTTATAGCCAAAATCACGGCCCTGTATCACAATACGTCACCTAGGCTGAAGATAAATGGAACTGTAGCACCGAGGGCTCGGTTGCTACAGACGTATTGCACCTCACCCAGAGGTGTGATATCTCACTCTCAGATAAGGATGGAGTGTGGATCAGGACCCGACACCTGCATGCATTACACCACATTGCCGTGGGGCAGGGCGACCAATATGCCCCTGAGATGGGCACGACAGTCCCTGTCCCTGGCTGGAGTGGGGGGAGGGAACACTGAGGAAGGGGAACCCTGCAGTGCAGGAGCAGGGAGGAAGCAGTTCCTGGGTGCATTGAGAAGGGAGTATAAAAGGTGGGCACCATCTTAGTTCAGTGCAGAGAAGTCTGAGCAGAAGTGGCAGGGAGCAGGGGCTCTGCATGAGCTCTGCTCCGGAGGCGGGCCTAGTAACAGAGGCCCAGGCCTGCAAGAGGGAGAAGGAAGGAAGAGGAGCGGAGAAGGCTCCAGGAACGAGGAATGAAGGGATCCCAGGGGTGCGGACGGGCGAGTCGCCACCGCACGCCCGAATCCACCTGCGTGGAGGGGTCAGGCCAAAGGGGGAGACCGGTCCCCGAACTAGTGGAGGCAGGAAACGACCCTCAGCTAGAAACCGGAGGCTCTGACATTTTATGTGGCGCAGCCCCTTGCTCCACCCGCTAGGAAGGCACCACATAGGGTCAGGGAAACTGGCGCCAAGTTTACCAAGAGGAGGCAGCCGGACAGAAGTGTTGGTAAGAAAGGCCAGACAAAGGACACACAAAGGGGGTCCTGTGAAGCGCTCCAAAGTTATCTGGGAGTTGTCTGAGCCCCTCACCTGGTGAGCACAGTACGACGTGGGCAGCCGTTACCTGCAGACGTGGTCTGGATAATAAGAACTGTGAGTAAAGGCCCTGAACTGCATCACTGACTCCGTGTCGTTACTGCTGCTGCCCTGCACCATCACCCCCATCCTCCGCATACACTGCCCTGAGGCTATACTCCTCCCGTGGGGAGTTATGCTACGCTCTGCTGCACCCACAACACCAGCCTTAGCGGTCTGCCCTGTAGCGGCGGTTCACTCTGACCGCAATCCACGGGTGGCGTAGTCGGACATTTAAACATCAAAACCACATAAATAGTTCCGCCACTGGTTTGACCGCCCTGAGCCACGGAACCGGATCGCCGCCACGAAGACTACAACCACCAGCATCCACCAAAAAGGGTCCGGCTCCGGGTGTCCCAAGGCCCAGGGGGTGCGTCAGAACATTTTCATCACCTTTCACAATCACCAATGGGACAAGGCACGGATGTCCTCTGTCCCCTCTCTTATACATCCTAGTGATGGAGCACCTGCTCTCATCAATTCGCCATAACCCCAATATTAGGTGGATTGAGGTGGGAGGCACCGAGTACAAGTGCTCTCTATTTGCTGATGATGTCCTAGTATATATCACTCAATCACATATATCCATCCCTGCTGTTGTGGCTGAAATAGATCACTTTGTTACATGGTAAAATTTTAAAATCAATGCAGCGAAGTCTGAGGCCCTCGATGTCTCCCTCCCTAAATCCATATAGGATTCCATCCAGTCCAACTTTCCCTTTGCCTGGCCCTCACAGGGTATCAAATACTTAGGAATTCCTATTCATAGAGACCTCTCCCATCTATGTTATCTTAATTTTGGGCCCTTTATTGAACAATTCCATACAGACCACGGTTGGCAAGTTGGAACTGTGAGATTCACTACGTGCACCACTGGTATTTTGTGGAAAAGCACATGTAAGATTCTGCAACAGTCTCTGCTGATACTCCTGCATGCGTGCATCCCTTTCTATGGCAGGAATAATTTCTGCAAATTTACTTTTGTACCGGGGATCTAACAGTGTGGCAACCCAGTAGTCAGGATTATTTCTAATTCTCACAATTCGAGGGTCATGTTGCAGGTAGTGCAGCAAGAAGGCACTCATGTGTGTTGCGCATCCAGGAGCACCAAGTCCCTGTTGTGTTGGTGGCGAGGTAACAATCATGCTTCCTTCCTCTGTCCTCTCCCCCCAACCTCGCACAACAGAAATGTGATCAAGGTCTCCCTCATCTGATGAGTCTTCCATCAGTTCGTCCTCCACTTCTTCCTGGGCTCCTGCACCTTCCTCACTAGTTTGGCTGCTACCATGCGCCCTGGTAAAATCATCTCCCCCACCCTCACATGCCTGCCGCCCTGGTGCTGCCGACCGTCTGGACCTTGCAGATGTTAGCCCTTCCGCATACAACTCCTCCTCCTCTACTTCCTCCACCTCCTCTTGTGCCACCACCTGACTCCGAATTCTGTTTAACATGTGCTCCAGCATGTAAATCACCGGAATAGTCATGCTGATAATGGCATCGTCAGCACTAAACATCTTCGTCGCCATTTCAAAACTGTGCAGAAGGGTGCATAGGTCCCTGATCTGAGACCACTCCTCCAGCGTGATTTGCCCCACCTCTGAATCTCGTTGGCCCAGGCTATACGTCAGAACGTATTGCACCAGGGCTTGTCGGTGCTGCCACAGTCGCTGCAACATGTGCAGAGTTGAATTCCACCGGGTAGGCACATCGCATTTTAGCCGGTGAAGTGGCAGGCCCAACGACTTCTGTAGAGATGTAAGTCGCTGAGCTGCGGGATGCGAACGGCGGAAGTGAGCACACAGCGACCGTGCCCTCTGCAGAAGGCCATCTAGTCTGGGATAGTGGGCTAAAAATTGCTGGACAACCAGGTTCAACACGTGAGCCATACAAGGCACGTGTGTGACATTGCCCCGGCGAAGGGCCGCACCCAGGTTTGCAGCATTGTCGCACACGGCCTTCCCTGGTTTCAGGTCCAGTGGAGACAACCATTCATGAAATTAGTTCTCCAGAGCTGACCACAACTCCTCAGCTGTGTGACTCACATTTCCCAGACATTTCAATGTAAAAACCGCCTGATGACGTTGAGCCCTACTGCCAGCATAGTAAGGAGGTGTGCAGGATCCCTTCTGCGCAGTTAGAAAGCTTGTGGCATGACCAGACAGGCTTTGGGTGCAGGTGGAAGACCGAGAGGAGGTTGAGGAGGCAGAAGCAGTGGAGGAAAAATGACATAAAGAGGATTGACGCACAACTCGTGGGGACGGCAAGACTTGGACAGCAGCCCCTTGTCCTGCTGTCACCATAGTTACCCAGTGCCCAGTCAGCGACATGTAACGCCCCTGTCCATGCCTACTCGTCCAAGTGTCTGTGGTGAAATGCACCCTGTCACACACAGAGTTTCTCAAAGAAGCGGTGATGTTGTGTGCGACATGCTGGTGGAGCGCAGGCACACCTTTCTTTGAGAAGTAGTGCCGACTGGGCATCTGGTACTGGGGCACTGCGACGGACATAAGGTCTCGAAAATCCTCTGTGTCCACCAGGCGGAAAGGCAGCATTTCTGTAGCCAAGAGTAGAGATGAGCGTTGTTCTACTCGAACTGTTCACCAATCTCAAATTCGAGCTGTTTTGGGCGGTGTTCGAGCCGTTCGGCGAACATGAACAATTTGAGAAAAATTCGGCTGTTCGAGGTTATGTTCGATAACTGTTCGTGCTCCAAAATCATAACTGGATTTTTTCTCAGTAATGATGAAAATTAATGTTAATACGCAGTTTGAGTGTACAGCGGGGTGGGGGGAGGGGCAGGGGATGGATCTCTGCAGGAACAATGAAGATCTCCATTTTTTTTTCTCTTTCCCGCATTTGCAGTGGGGAGGTGCAATCTGTCAGCCTATCAGCAGCGCACACACGGAGCGAAGTGCTTTTTTTCACACAAGCAAGGGCATGTGTCATTGGCAGTGTATGTCACATGTCCTTGCCCTATAAGACCAAGCCATTTTCCCCGTCGCCACCATTTTCTCACTGCTGCAGCTGCATGTTAGACGGCACCGCTGTTGCTGTGTGCGCTATACCTTGTTAATTTCAAGCCAATTTTCGCACAAATATACAGATAGCTTGGGAGTAGGGAATAGTTGTGATTGCAGTCCTTTTAAGGACTAGGTTACAGCATTTCCTTCGACTTTAATCAGGCAGGTCTGTGCTCTTAAATAGATAGGTTGTGGGAGTAAAGACTAATTGTAATTGGAGTCCTTTTCAGGACTAGGTTACATCAGTTCCTATCAGTTTTTGCCAGGCAGGTCTGTGCCAGTGCTGTGCAAGTTTTTTTCACAGCATTTGGCTGAATCTAGCAAAGCTAATCCTTTTTGGCCTATTGCAGAGTGTGTTAGTCAGTGGAGTAGCCTATCTGTGCTGCAAGATATACCACCTGTTTATAGAATACCAATTTTTTTACTGCACCTAGTGAAGTAAAATCTTTTGGGCATAGCATCATTCTATTAGTCCATCTATACTGACCTCCATCAGGTTGCAAATTAAAACTAATTTTTATCTGCATCTACAGTACCTCTGAAAAAATATTTGGGCTTCTAGCTGTGTGTGGGACTTGTTGTATTAGTCCATCTATACTGACCTCCATCAGGTTGCAAACTGAATATATTTTTTTCTGCATCTACCTCTGAAAAAATATTTGGGCTTCTAGCTGTGTGTGGGTCTTGTTCTATTAATCCATCTATACTGACCTCCATCAGGTTGCAAACTGAATATAATTTTTTTCTGCATCTAGCTCTGAAAAAATATTTGGCCTTCTAGCAGTGTGTCGGACTTTCTCTATTAGTCCATCTATACTGACCTCCATCAGTTTGCAAATTAAAAATAATTTTTATCTGCATCTACAGTACCTCTGAAAAAATATTTGGGCTTCTAGCTGTGTGTGGGACTTGTTGTATTAGTCCATCTATACTGACCTCCATCAGGTTGCAAATTAAAAATAATTTGTATCTGCATCTACAGTACCTCTGAAAAAATATTTGGGCTTCTAGCTGTGTGTGGGACTTGTTGTATTAGTCCATCTATACTGACCTTCATCAGGTTGCAAACTGAATATATTTTTTTCTGCATCTACCTCTGAAAAAATATTTGGGCTTCTAGCTGTGTGTGGGACTTGTTGTATTAGTCCATCTATACTGACCTCCATCAGGTTGCAAATTAAAAATAATTTGTACCTGCATCTACAGTACCTCTGGAAAAATATTTGGGCTGCTAGCTGTGTGTGGGACTTGATGTATTAGGACTTGTTGTATTAGTCCATCTATACTGACCTCCATCAGGTTGCAAATTAAAAATAATTTTTATCTGCATCTACAGTACCTCTGAAAAAATATTTGGGCTTCTAGCTGTGTGTGGGACTTGTTGTATTAGTCCATCTATACTGACCTCCATTAGGTTGCAAACTGAATATATTTTTTTCTGCATCTACCTCTGAAAAAATATTTGGGCTTCTACCTGTGTGTGGGACTTGTTGTATTAGTCCATCTATACTGACCTCCATCAGGTTGCAAATGAAAAATAATTTGTATCTGCATCTACAGTACCTCTGAAAAAATATTTGGGCTTCTAGCTGTGTGTGGGACTTGTTGTATTAGACCATCTATACTGACCTCCATCAGGTTGCAAATTAAAAATAATTTGTATCTGCATCTACAGTACCTCTGAAAAAATATTTGGGCTTCTAGCTGTGTGTGGGACTTGTTGTATTAGTCCATCTATACTGACCTCCATCAGGTTGCAAACTGAATATATTTTTTTCTGCATCTACCTCTGAAAAAATATTTGGGCTTCTAGCTGTGTGTGGTACTTGTTGTATTAGTCCATCTATACTGACCTCCATCAGGTTGCAAACTGAATATATTTTTTTCTGCATCTACCTCTGAAAAAATATTGGGCTTCTAGCTGTGTGTGGGTCTTGTTCTATTAATCCATCTATACAGACCTCCATCAGGTTGCAAACTGAATATAATTTTTTTCTGCATCTACCTCTGAAAAAATATTTGGCCTTGTAGCAGTGTGTCGGACTTTCTCTATTAGTCCATCTACACTGACCTCCATCAGGTTGCAAACTGAATATATTTTTTTCTGCATCTAACCCAGCCAATAGTTTTGGCCTAATACCACAGTTTGGCCACTCAGCTCTGTTCGGTTACCATCCATTGTTTTTTTGTGCAAACAACTCCAGAGTTGTGAATTAGTTAACCACCAAAATGAGTGGAAAAAGGACTGCTGCTGGTGGAAAGGGGAATAGGCGTGTTGGGAAGGGGAAAAAAGGTTGTGTCCATGGGGTAGGTGTTAAAGCAACAGTAACATCTGCAGAAGAAAGACCATCTTCCAGCCAAACTAAAATGTCTACTTCTTTTAGCGGACAATGTGATAAGATCCCTTTCTTACGGCCACGCCAATCGCTACAAATTCCAGATGAGGCACAAAAACAGCAGGTGCTTCAACGGATATCAAGTGCTCCTTTAAGTGGGCTCTCCTCCACATCAACTTCAACATCACAAATACTCCAGTCCTCAAAGGTGTCACCCAAATCTCACTTGCTTCCTCACAGCTCCCAAATCTCCAGCTGCCCATCTGAGTATGAGGTAGAACAGATGGTTGAGTCTGCAGAGCTGTTTACTCATACTATAGCTTGGGAATCAGAGGTCGACTCCAGCGCTTCTGTGAATCCAGACGAGGAAATGATCTGCACTGATGCCCAGAATCTTTATGAGTCGGATCCAGGACCAGACGCAGAAGGTTCTGACCATAATGTAGACCCTCATTCCCAAACTGTAACTCCTGTTGGTGGAGACAATGAGGAAGACGATGATAAGACTCAAATACCTGATTGGAGCGACAACTTTAGTTTTTTGTCAGGGCAGGAACAGGTTGGCTCTGAGGACGACGGGTGTGATAACGCACAGGGTGATGATGATGAGGTTGGAGATCCCACTTACTGTCAACCCACAGTCAGCCAAGAGATGAGGTCAGCAGAGGAGGTGGAGGAAGATGCTAGTGACGACGAGGTCAGGTTGCGCCTTCCTGGACAGAGACGTAGTACTGGAAGCACGTCAACAACTGCATCCTCAAACACAACTCTGCCTCTCACCACAAGTCGTGGTGGCTCTTCAGGTCGCATGGGTGCTAAGCCTTGCATAGCCTGGGCATTTTTTCAGATCGATAAAGATGACCCAACTCGTGTTATCTGTAACATTTGTCAGCAAAAGCTAAGTAGAGGCCAAAAAATACATAGTTTGAGTACTTCATGCATGAACCGGCACATGGACATGAAGCATAAGTTGCAGTGGGAAGCTCAGTGTGCTACAATGCGGCCTAGCCGGCCGGGCCAACCACCGTCTGCCATATCTTGTGCATCCGCGGCCTCTTCATCCTCTGTGACTGGGGGGACAGCAGTCACACCTGTTTTGGGGCGCAGACCTGCCACCTCTTTACCCGCAACAGCCAGCGTGATTGGCAGGTCATCATTTTCTTTGGAGGTGGTAACACCAGCTGGTGTTGAGCGCTGTCCGACATCGATAGCACCACCTTTGGATCAAGGCAACCTAACATGTCCGCCTGCATCTTCCTCACAGACCGGCAGTTTGCCGGGGACACCCTTATCAACCCCGTCTAAGCACAATAGCCAGCCCTCGGTCCCTCAGATGTGGACAAGTAAAAGACCATTTCCTCCTAGCCATGAGAAAGCTAAGAGGTTGAATTTCACCATCTGCAAGCTCTTGGCTACAGAAATGCTGCCTTTCCGCCTGGTGGACACAGAGGATTTTCGAGACCTTATGTCCGTCGCAGTGCCCCAGTACCAGATGCCCAGTCGGCACTACTTCTCAAAGAAAAGTGTGCCTGCGCTCCACCAGCATGTCGCACACAACATCACCGCTTCTTTGAGAAACTCTGTGTGTGACAGGGTGCATTTCACCACAGACACTTGGACGAGTAGGCATGGACAGGGGCGTTACATGTCGCTGACTGGGCACTGGGTAACTATGGTGACAGCAGGACAAGGGGCTGCTGTCCAAGTCTTGCCGTCCCCACGAGTTGTGCGTCAATCCTCTTTATGTCAAAGTTCCTCCACTGCTTCTGCCTCCTCAACCTCCTCTCGGTCTTCCACCTGCACCCAAAGCCTGTCTGGTCATGCCACAAGCTTTCTAACTGCGCAGAAGGGATCCTGCACACCTCCTTACTATGCTGGCAGTAGGGCTCAACGTCATCAGGCGGTTTTTACATTGAAATGTCTGGGAAATGTGAGTCACACAGCTGAGGAGTTGTGATCAGCTCTGGAGAACCAATTTCATGAATGGTTGTCTCCACTGGACCTGAAACCAGGGAAGGCCATGTGCGACAATGCTGCAAACTTGGGTGCGGCCCTTCGCCGGGGCAATGTCACACACGTGCCTTGTATGGCTCACGTGTTGAACCTGGTTGTCCAGCAATTTTTAGCCCACTATCCCAGACTAGATGGCCTTCTGCAGAGGGCACGGTCGCTGTGTGCTCACTTCCGCCGTTCGCATCCCGCAGCTCAGCTGCCACTTCACCGGCTAAAATGCGATGTGCCTACCCGGTGGAATTCAACTCTGCACATGTTGCAGCGACTGTGGCAGCACCGACAAGCCCTGGTGCAATACGTTCTGACGTATAGCCTGGGCCAACGAGATTCAGAGGTGGGGCAAATCACGCTGGAGGAGTGGTCTCAGATCAGGGACCTATGCACCCTTCTGCACAGTTTTGAAATGGCGACGAAGATGTTTAGTGCTGACGATGCCATTATCTGCATGACTATTCCGGTGATTTACATGCTGGAGCACATGTTAAACAGAATTCGGAGTCAGGTGGTGGCACAAGAGGAGGTGGAGGAAGTAGAGGAGGAGGAGTTGTATGCGGAAGGGCTAACATCTGCAAGGTCCAGACGGTCGGCAGCACCAAGGCGGCAGGCATGTGAGGGTGGGGGAGATGGTTTTACCAGGGCGCATGGTTGCAGCCAAACTAGTGAGGAAGGTGCAGGAGCCCAGGAAGAAGTGGAGGACGAACTGATGGAAGACTCATCAGATGAGGGAGACCTTGATCACATTTCTGTTGTGCGAGGTTGGGGGGAGAGGACAGAGGAAGGAAGCATGATTGTTACCTCGCCACCAACACAACAGGGACTTGGTGCTCCTGGATGCGCAACACACATGAGTGCCTTCTTGCTGCACTACCTGCAACATGACCCTCGAATTGTGAGAATTAGAAATAATCCTGACTACTGGGTTGCCACACTGTTAGATCCCCGGTACAAAAGTAAATTTGCAGAAATTATTCCTGCCATAGAAAGGGATGCACGCATGCAGGAGTATCAGCAGAGACTGTTGCAGAATCTTACATGTGCTTTTCCACAAAATACCAGTGGTGCACGTAGTGAATCTCACAGTTCCAACTTGCCAACCGTGGGACCGTCAAGTGTTCAGCACTCAAACCGTAACAGAACCACAGTATCTGGTGGTAACATCAATTTTGCGGAATCATTTCACCACTTTTTTAGCCCATCCTTTGCAAGGCCACAGGAGACAAGAAGTCTGACACATAGTCAACGCCTAGAGACGATGGTACAGGAGTATCTCCAAGTAAACATTGAAGCCACGACTGTGTCACTGGACCCTTGCTCTTTTTGGGCTTCCAATCTGGATAAATGGCCGGAGCTAGCCACTTACGCCTTGGAGATCTTGTCATGCCCCGCAGCCAGCCTTCTGTCTGAACGTGTGTTCAGCGCTGCTGGTGGTGTGCTGACAGATAAGCGCACGCGGCTCTCCACTGATAATGTAGACAGACTCACGTTCATAAAGATGAACAAATCATGGATCCGAAACGACTTTTCTACCCCTGTGTCATCCTGGGGAGAGTAAAAGCTTGATGATTGTTTAAAATCACCCTACCAACCGTTTTAAGCTTTCAAATTACTAATCATGTTTATCTGTATCTTGACTGGAAAATAATTTGGGCTTTGTAGCAGTGTGCAGCACTGATCCTATTAGGCCATCTATAATAAGCTCCACCAGATTTAAAATTAAAAATAATTTTTAGCTGCATCTAGCCCGGAAAATAATTTTGGGGCTCCAAGATGCGCAAAGCACATAAGTGCCTTCTTGCTGCACTACCTGCAGCATGACCCTCATATTGTCAGAATTCGAAGTAATCATGACTACTGGGTTGCCACACTCTTAGATCCCCCAAACTTTTCGATCAACCTTTTCATTTTAATAAAGACCAAAAAAATGGTCATTTTTGAAATTATAAGCATTAGCAGGTTGTTAGAAACTGAAATCAAACAGTTTTCAACTCAAAACTTTATTCTAGGTGATGTTACATTTTCACATAGGACCCCTTGTTCGAAAGGAGCTTCTGAACTCTCTCGTCCATTGAATTTGTCAGGTTTTGGATGGTTTCTGCTTCAATTGTTTTGCATGAGGACAGAATACCCTCCCAGAGCTGTTGCTTAGATGTGAACTGCCTCCCGCCATCATAGACACTCCTTTTAATGATGCTCCAAAGGTTCTGAATGGGGTAGAGGTCAGGGGAGCATGGGGGTCACACCATAAGTTTGTCCCCTTTTATGCCCATATCAGCCAGAGATGCAGATGTTTTATGTGCAGCATGAGATGGTGCATTATCATGCAGAAAAATGATCTTGCTGTGAAATACACGGTTCTTCTTCTTGAACCATGGCAGGAAGTGCTGTTTGAGAAAATCCACATACATTATGGAGTTCATCTTTAGCGCCTTCAGGGATCCTAAAGGGGCCGACAATCTCTCTCCCCATGATTCCAGCTCAAAACATTACTCCACCTCCTCCTTGTTGGCGCTGTAGCCGTGTTTGCGTGGGGTGTCCATCAACCAGCCATCCTACACTCCATCCATCTGGACCATCGAGCGCTGCACGGCACTCATCCGTGAACAAAACAGTTTTGAAATCAGTCTTCATGTAATGTTTGGCCCACTGGAGCCGTTTCTGCTTGTGTGAAGTGGATAGAGGAGGTCGACAGGATGGCGTATGCACAGCTGCAAACCTCTGAAGGACCCTGCATCTTGTTGTTCGAAGGACGTTGGAGGCACAAGCAGCTTCAAAAACTTGTCTGCTGCTATGACAAGGCTTTTTTGCCGCTGCTCTTTCAACCTGACGTAATTGCCTGTAGGAAAGAGTCCTCAATTTGCCCTTATCAGCACGCACACGTGTGTACTGTGAATCAGCTACATACTTCTTGATTGCCAAGACACTTCATCCTGATCATCGCACAATGTTGATTGTAGTCATGCCTTGACCTAAACACTCCACAATTTGTTGCTTCTCAGCAGCCGACACATCCTTTTTCTTTCCCATTTTGGCAGAAAATGTAGGCTGCTGAATAATGTGAGAGAGCCTTCTTAAGTAGTCTTGCCTTTCATTGGACACACCTGAAAAACTAATTAGTAGAGATGAGCGGTGTTCGACTAGAACTGTTCGCCAATCTCAAATTCGAGCTGTTTTGGGCGGTGTTCGAGTTGTTCGACGAACCCGAACGATTTGCAAAAAATTCGGCTGTTCGAGGTTATGTTCGATAACTGTTCGTGCACCAAAAGCGTGTCCTGCATGTCTGGCGCTATTTAGAGCACCAATCATGCAGGGATTGTCTGCCACTCACTGTAATGCCACAGCCATGGTGGTTGTGGCATTACAGTGATTGCCCAAATCGATGGGAACAGTGCCAACAGTGAAACATGAAAAGCCGGCAATTCAGCAGCGGCATACACCTGTACCCGACAATTTAGAACCGAAAGAATAGAGCTTCACACATAGATTAGATAGATATAAATATGTCAGCCACATATATACGAAGTACAGTGAAAGTGCTGCTTACTGTACTTGTCATTTAGCGTAAAGGATTTATCAAAAAAAATAATAGTGTTTTCATGCACTGTCTCTTTAAAAAAGCCGGCCGGCAATTCAGCAGCGGTACCGACAATTTATAACAGACAGAATAGAGCTTCACACATAGATTAGATAGAAACATGTCAGTCACATATATACGAAGTACAGTGACAGTGTTGCTTACTGTACTTGTCATTTAGTGTAAAGGATTTATTTAAAAAAATATTAGTGTTTTCATGCACCGTCTCTTTAAGAAAGCCGGCCGGCAATTCAGCATCTGTACCCGACAATTTATAACAGAAAGAATAGAGCTTCACACATAGATTAGATAGATAGAAACATGTCAGTCACATATATATGAAGTACAGTGATAGTGTTGATTACTGTACTTGTCATTTAGTATTAAAATAAAGGATTTATTATTAAAAAAATTGGCGTGGGGTTCCCCTTAATTTTAGGCTCTAGCGGAGGTTAAGCAGACGGCTGGGGCAGATGTTTGAAGCCTGGGAAGGGGGTAATACCCACGGAGCTTCCCAGGCTACTAATATCAGCCCCCAGCTGAATACATAGCCTTTACTAGCTATTAAAATGGGGGACACCCCAAAAAAAATGACGTGGGGTCCCCCCTAATTTAATAGCTAGCAAAGGCTAGGCAGACAGCTGGGGGCTGATATTAATAGCCCAGGAAGGGAGCCATGAATATTGCCCCCCTCCCAGGCTAGAAACACCAGCCGTCAGCCGCCCCAGAAATGGCGCATTCATAGGATGCGCCAATTCTGGCACTTAGCCTCGCTCTTCCACGCTGCCCTGGTGCGGTGGCAGGGGGTAATAGGGTTGGGGTTGATGTCAGCTTATAATGCCAGCTGACATCAAGCCCAGGTTAGTAATGGAGAGGCGTCTATAAGACACCCCCATTACTAACCCCATAGTCAAAGTTAAAAAAAACACAAACACCCAGAATAAAGTCCTTTAATTGAAATAAAGACACAATCCTTTATTGTTCTAAATTAAACCATACTTACTGTCACGCCCATTCCAGCTGAAGCCAACGATCTCCTGCAATAAAAGAAAAATAATAAAGCAACCTCATCCTTACCTTTCCATGGTTCCCACGACAGCTTCAGCTCTGCTACATCGAGATGACAGGCTGGACCGCAGCAGAACGCTGCCATCCAGCCTCTCATCCCGCAGACACTGAGAAGCGCAGGCTTGCTTGCGCTGCTCAGCGTCTCTCTGTGACGACATCCAGATGAGCCGAGTTCATGTCCAATGAACTCGGCTCACCTCATGCACGTCACTGACAGCGTGGGAAAATTCTCACGCTGAAGCGGTGAGTGCAGGAGAATTCTCCCACGCTGTCAGTGACGTGCATAAGGTGAGCTCATGTCCAATGAACTCAGCTCACCTCCTGCACTTCACTGACAGCGTGGGAGAATTCTACTGCACTCAGCGCTTCAGCGTGAGAATTCTCCCACGCTGAAGCGCTGAGTGCAGGAGAATTTTCCCACGCTGTCAGTGACGTGCATGAGGTGAGCCGAGTTCATTGGACATTAACTCGGCTCATCTGGATGCCCTCACAGAGAGACACTGTGGAGCGCAAGCAAGCCTGCGCTTCTCAGTGTCTGCGGGATGAGAGGCTGGATGGCAGCGTTCTGCTGCGGTCCAGCCTGTCATCTCGATGTAGCAGAGCTGAAGCTGTCATGGGAACCATGGAAAGGTAAGGATGAGGTTGCTTTATTATTTTTCTTTTATTTCAGGAGATCGTTGGCTTCAGCTGGAATGGGCGTGATGGTAAGTATGGTTTAATTTAGAACAATAAAGAATTGTGTGTTTATTTCAATTAAAGGACTTTTTTCTGGGTGTTGTGTTTTTTTTAAATACTTTACTAGAAATTCATGGTGGTCATGTCTAATATTGGCGTGACCCCATGAATTTCGGGCTTAGGGCCAGCTGATAATGCCAAGCTGGCCCTAACCCCTTTATTACCCAGTGAGCCACCGCATCAGGGCCCTGGATGAGTTGGGTGCAGCGCCAGAAGATGGCGCTTCTATGAACGCGCCATTTTCCGGGGTGGCTGCGGACTGCAATTTGCAGCGGGGGTGGCCCAGAAAGCTTGGGCCTCCCTGCGCTGCGGATTCCAGCCCCCAGCTGCCTAGTTGTACCTGGCTGGACACAAAAACAGGGCGAAGCCCCACGTCAATTTTCTTTAAATTATTTCATGAAATAATTAAGAAAAAAAGGGCTTCCCTATATTGTTGTGTCCGGCCAGGTACAAATAGGCAGCTGGTGGTTGGGGGCAGCCCGTTCCTGCCTGCTGTACCTGGCTGGACACAAATATAGTGCGAAGCCCCACGTCAATTTTTTTTAAATTATTTCATGAATTTCCTGAAATAATTTAAAAAAATTGAAGTGGGGCTTCGCACTATATTTGTGTCCAGCCAGGTACAGCAGGCAGGAACGGGCTGCCCCCAACCACCAGCTGCCTATTTGTACCTGGCCGGACACAACAATATAGGGAAGGCCTTTTTTTCTTAATTATTTCATGAATTTCATGAAATAATTTAAAAAAAAGTACGTGGGGCTTCGCCCTATTTTTGTGTCCAGCCAGGTACAACTAGGCAGCTGGGGGCTGGAATCTGCAGCGCAGGGAGGCCCAAGCTTTCTGGGCCCCCCCCCCGCTACAAATTGCAGTCCGCAGCCACCCCGGAAAATGGCGCGTTCATAGAAGCGCCATCTTCTGGCGCTGTACCCAACTCATCCAGGGCCCTGGTGCGGTGGCTCACTGGGTAATAAAGGGGTTAGGGCCAGCTTGGTATTATCAGCTGGCCCCAAGCCCAAAATTCATGGGGTCACGCCAGTATTAGACATGACCGCCATGAATTTCTAGTAAAGTATTTAAAAAAAACACAACACCCAGAATAAAGTCCTTTAATTGAAAAAAAGACACAATTCTTTATTGTTCTAAATTAAACCATACTTACCATCACACCCATTCCAGCTGAAGCCAACGATCTCCTGCAATAAAAGAAAAATAATAAAGCAACCTCATCCTTACCTTTCCATGGTTCCCAGGACAGCTTCAGCTCTGCTACATCGAGATGACAGGCTGGACCGCAGCAGAACGCTGCCATCCAGCCTGTCATCCCGCAGACACTGAGAAGCGCAGGCATGCTTGCGCTCCTCAGTGTCTGACTGTGACGGCATCCAGATGAGCCGACAATGAACTCGGCTCACCTCATGTACGTCACTGACAGCGTGGGAAAATTCTCCTGCACTCAGCGCTTCAGCGTGAGAATTTTCCCATGCTGTCAGTGACGTGCATGAGGTGAGCCGAGTTCATTGGACATGAACTCGGCTCATCTGGATGTCGTCACAGAGAGACGCTGAGCAGCGCAAGCAAGCCTGCGCTTCTCAGTGTCTGCGGGATGAGAGGCTGGATGGCAGCGTTCTGCTGCGGTCCAGCCTGTCATCTCGATGTAGCAGAGCTGAAGCTGTCGTGGGAACCATGGAAAGGTAAGGATGAGGTTGCTTTATTATTTTTCTTTTATTGCAGGAGATCGTTGGCTTCAGCTGGAATGGGCGTGATGGTAAGTATGGTTTAATTTAGAACAATAAAGGATTGTGTCTTTATTTCAATTAAAGGACTTTATTCTGGGTGTTTGTGTTTTTTTTAACTTTTACTATGGGGTTAGTAATGGGGGTGTCTTATAGACGCCTCTCCATTACTAACCTGGGCTTGATGTCAGCTGGCATTATAAGCTGACATCAACCCCAACCCTATTACCCCCTGCCACCGCACCAGGGCAGCGTGGAAGAGCGAGGCTAAGTGCCAGAATTGGCGCATCCTATGAATGCGCCATTTCTGGGGCGGCTGACGGCTGGTGTTTCTAGCCTGGGAGGGGGCCAATATTCATGGCTCCCTTCCTGGGCTATTAATATCAGCCCCCAGCTGTCTGCCTAGCCTTTGCTAGCTATTAAATTAGAGGGGACCCCACGTCATTTTTTTTGGGGGGTCCCCCATTTTAATAGCTAGTAAAGGCTATGTATTCAGCTGGGGGCTGATATTAGTAGCCTGGGAAGCTCCGTGGGTATTACCCCCTTCCCAGGCTTCAAACATCTGCCCCAGCCGTCTGCTTAACCTCCGCTAGAGACTAAAATTAAGGGGAACCCCACGCCAATTTTTTTAATAATAAATCCTTTATTTTAATACTAAATGACAAGTACAGTAACCAACACTATCACTGTACTTCATATATATGTGACTGACATGTTTCTATCTATCTAATCTATGTGTGATGCTCTATCTTTCTGTTCTAAATTGTCGGGTACCGCTGCTGAATTGCCGGCCGGCTTTTTTAAAGAGACAGTGCATGAAAACACTATTATTTTTTTAAATAAATCCTTTACACTAAATGACAAGTACAGTAAGCAACACTATCACTGTACTTATTATATATGTGACTGACATGTTTCTATCTATCTAATCTATGTGTGAAGCTCTATTCTTTCTGTTCTAAATTGTCGGGTACAGATGCTGAATTGCCGGCCGGCTTTTTTAAAGAGACGGTGCATGAAAACACTAATATTTTTTTTAATAAATCCTTTACACTAAATGACAAGTGCAGTAACCAACACTGTCACTGTGCTTCTTATATGTGTGACTGACATGTTTCTATGTATCTAATCTATGTGTGATGCTCTATTCCTTCTTGTCTAAATTGTCGGGTACCGGTGTATGCCGCTGCTGAATTTGCCGGCCGGCTTTTTTAAAGAGAGTGTCTTCTGAGCAGTTTGTCAGCTTTTGGACACCTTTGCAGGTGTTTTCTATGTGTTTCTATGTGTTTTTGTTTGCCTGCCATTGGTTTTAACGGTGTTCGACGGTGTTCTAAGGTGTTCGACGAACAGTTCGACGAACAGTTCCTCGAACATCCCGGTGTTCGACGAACCGAACCGAACCCGAACACTACGGGGGTGGCTCAACACTACTAATTAGCACTGGTGTCTGCAATTGCTTACAGTGATATAAAGAGCCCTGACACACATCACCATCAATGAGTTTAACTGACAAACAAACAAATTCTTCCCTTATCACTCCTAAACACTTTTTGCATAATAATTTGGAACACAGTGTACATGTGCTTTTCCACAAAACACCAGTGCTTCACGTAGTGAATCTTACAGTTCTAACTTGCCAACCGTGGTCTGTATGGAGTTGTTCAATAAAGGGCCCAAAATTAAGATAACATAGATCTGAGAGGTCTCTATGAATAGGAATTCCTAAGTATTTGATACCCTGTGAGGGCCAGGCAAAGGGAAAGTTGGACTGGATGGAATCCTATATGGATTTGGGGAGGGAGACATCGAGGGCCTCAGACTTCGCTGCATTGATTTTAAAATTTGACCATGTAACAAAGTGATCTATTTCAGCCATAACAGCATGGATGGATATATGTGATTGAGTGATATATACTAGGACATCATCCGCAAATAGAAAGCACTTGTACTCGGTGCCTCCCACCTCAATCCACCTAATATTGGGGTTATGGCGAATTGATGAGAGCAGGTGCTCCGTCACTAGGATGTATAAGAGAGGGGATAGAGAACATCCCTGCCTTGTCCCATTGGTGATTGTGAAAGGTGATGAAAATGTTCTGACGCGCCCCCTGGGCCTTGGGACACCCGGAGCCGGACCCTTTTTGGTGGATGCTGGTGGTTGTAGTCTCCGTGGCGGCAACCCGGTTCCGTGGCTCAGGGCGGTCAAACCAGTGGCGGAACTATTTATGTGGTTTTGATGTTTAAATGTCCGACTACGCCACCCGTGGATTGCGGTCAGAGTGAACCGCCGCTCCAGGGCAGACCGCTGAGGCTGGTGTTGTGGGTGCAGCAGAGCGTAGCATAACTCCCCACGGGAGGAGTATAGCCTCAGGGCAGTGTATGCGGAGGATGGGGGTGATGGTGCAGGGCAGCAGCAGTAATGACACGGAGTCAGTGATGCAATCCAGGGCCTTTACTCACAGTTCTTATTATCCAGACCACGTCTGCAGGTAACGGCTGCCCACGTCGTACTGTGCTCACCAGGTGAGGGGCTCAGACAACTCCAAGTTAACTTTGGAGTGCTTCACAGGACCCCCTTTGTGTGTCCTTTGTCTGGCCTTTCTTACCAACCCTTCTGTCCGGCTGCCTCGGGCCTCCTCTTGGTAAACTTGGCGCCAGTTTCCCTGACCCTATGTGGTGCCTTCCTAGCGGGTGTAGCGAGGGGCTGCGCCACATAAAATGTCACAGCCTCCTGTTTCTAGCTGAGGGTCGTTTCCTGCCTCCACTAGTTTCGGGGACTGGTCTCCCCCTTTGGCCTGACCCCTCCACGCAGGTGGATTCTGGCGTGCGGTGGCGACTCGCCCGTCCGCACCCCTGAAATCCCTTCGTTCCTCGTTCCTGGAGCCTTCTCCGCTCCTCTTCCTTCCTTCTCCCTCTTCCAGGCCTGGGCCTCTGTTACTAGGCCCGCCTCCGGAGCAGAGCTCATGCAGAGACCCTGCTCCCTGCCACTTCTGCTCAGACTTCTCTGCACTGAACTAAGATGGTGCCCACCTTTTATACTCCCTTCTCAATGCACCCAGGAACTGCTTCCTCCCTGCTCCTGCACTACAGGGTTCCCCTTCCTCAGTGTTCCCTCCCCCCACTCCAGCCAGGGACAGGGACTGTCGTGCCCATCTCAGGGGCATATTGGTCGCCCTGCCCCACGGCAATGTGGTGTAATGCATGCAAGTGTCGGGTCCTGATCCACACTACATCCTTACCTGAGAGTGAGATATCACACCTCTGGGTGAGGTGCAATACCTCTGTAGCAACCGAGCCCTCAGGGTGCTACAGTTCCATTTATCTTCAGCCTAGGTGACGTATTGCGATACAGGGCCGTGATTTTGGCTATAAAAGGGTCCCCTAGACCCCTACCCCAAGCTTTTTAAGAGAATCATATATGGCGTGCCAGGAGACTCTATGGAATGCTTTCTCAGCATCCAACGAGAGTATCTAATTACAAATTTTTAACTGCATCTAGCCCAGGAAATACTTTGTGCCTAGTAGCAGGGTCTGCTAGTCAGCGGATTATCCCGGCTGTTAAGCAAGCTACACCACCTGTAGTTTGGACACTTCATTTTTTCAAAGGAAATGCTTCGGGACCACGGGATACTCAGTGAAGAGCATCAGGAGGCACCCCAAGGCATAGGGGCTGGGACTGGCAGTAGAATGCCTTGCGGTAGACAGCCGAGCTCGATCCTTATAAAAGCTTTTTAACTGCAGCAGCTTTAGTGGATGCTACTGGAGCTGGAATTACGCGGCTGCTGGCATGAGACTTGCCCTCCAATAGATCCTTGTAAATGGATTTAAAGTGTATTCATTCAAAGTAGAGAGACAATTTAAATTAAAAAGCTTAGAGCTGCCTCCACCACAGGGCGGCTCGCTCGACCCACCAGCGGACAGGCACCAGTTTTGGGAGAGGGGGGCTGGCCATCAGGGTTCACCGCGGCTCTGGCACAAACCCGGCGACACGGAGGTGGCACGGGCAGGAGCGGACTGGCCGTGTCGGCTTCTCACTTTTTGGATTTTAGAAGGGCATGACATGCCTATATCTGTGTCTCCCCCTCCTTTTACTCCTCCATCTCTTTTATTTTCGCATGACTATATGTACTTGTCACTTTTCCATGTGTTAGTTGTGTCTTCTGAGCAGTTTGTCAGCTTTTGGACACCTTTGAAGGTGTTTTCTATGTGTTTCTATGTGTTTTTGTTTGCCTGCCATTGGTTATAACGGTGTTCGAAGGTGTTCGACGAACAGTTCGACGAACAGTTCGGCGAACACACGGGTGTTCGACGAACCGAACCGAACTCGAACACTACGGGGGTGGCTCAACACTAGCCAAGAGCTTGCAGATGGTGAAATTCAACCTCTTAGCTTTCTCATGGCTAGGAGGAAATGGTCTTTTACTTGTCCACATCTGAGGGACCGAGGGCTGGCTACTGTGCTTAGACGGGGTTGATAAGGGTGTCCCCGGCAAACTGCCGGTCTGTGAGGAAGATGCAGGCGGACATGTTAGGTTGCCTTGATCCAAAGGTGGTGCTATCGATGTCGGACAGCGCTCAACACCAGCTGCTGTTACCACCTCCAAAGAAAATGATGACCTGCCAATCACGCTGCCTGTTGCGGGTAAAGATGTGACAGGTCTGCACCCCAAAACAGGTGTGACTGCTGTCCCCCCAGTCACAGAGGATGAAGAGGCCGCGGATGCACAAGATATGGCAGACGGTGGTTGGCCCGGCCGGCTAGGCCGCATTGTAGCACACTGAGCTTCCCACTGCAACTTATGCTTCATGTCCATGTGCCGGTTCATGCATGAAGTACTCAAACTATGTATTTTTTGGCCTCTACTTAGCTTTTGCTGACAAATGTTACAGATAACACGAGTTGGGTCATCTTTATCGATCTGAAAAAATGCCCAGGCTATGCAAGGCTTAGCACCCATGCGACCTGAAGAGCCACCACGACTTGTGGTGAGAGGCAGAGTTGTGTTTGAGGATGCAGTTGTTGACGTGCTTCCAGTACTACGTCTCTGTCCAGGAAGGCGCAACCTGACCTCGTCGTCACTAGCATCTTCCTCCACCTCCTCTGCTGACCTCATCTCTTGGCTGACTGTGGGTTGACAGTAAGTGGGATCTCCAACCTCATCATCATCACCCTGTGTGTTATCACACCCGTCGTCCTCAGAGCCAACCTGTTCCTGCCCTGACAAAAAACTAAAGTTGTTGCTCCAATCAGGTATTTGAGTCTTATCATCGTCTTCCTCATTGTCTCCACCAACAGGAGTTACAGTTTGGGAATGAGGGTCTACATTATGGTCAGAACCTTCTGCGTCTGGTCCTGGATCCGACTCATAAAGATTCTGGGCATCAGTGCAGATCATTTCCTCGTCTGGATTCACAGAAGCGCTGGAGTCGACCTCTGATTCCCAGGCTATAGTATGAGTAAACAGCTCTACAGACTCAACCATCTGTTCTACCTCATACTCAGACGGGCAGCTGGAGATTTGGGAGCTGTGAGGAAGCAAGTGCGATTTGGGTGACACCTTTGAGGACTGGAGTATTTGTGATGTTGAAGTTGATGTGGAGGAGAGCCCACTTAAAGGAGCACTTGATATCCGTTGAAGCACCTGCTGTTTTTGTGCCTCATCTGGAATTTGTAGCGATTGGCGTGGCCGTAAGAAAGGGATCTTATCACATTGTCCGCTAAAAGAAGTAGACATTTTAGTTTGGCTGGAAGATGGTCTTTCTTCTGCAGATGTTACTGTTGCTTTAACAGCTACCCCACGGACACAACCTTTTTTTCCCCTTCCCAACACGCCTATTCCCCTTTCCACCAGCAGGAGGCCTTTTTCCACTCATTTTGGTGGTTAACTAATTCACAACTCTGGAGTTGTTTGCACAAAAAAACAATGGATGGTAACCGAGCAGAGCTGAGTGGCCAAACTGTGGTATTAGGCCAAAACTATTGGCTGGGTTAGATGCAGAAAAAAATATATTCAGTTTGCAACCTGATGGAGGTCAGTATAGATGGACTAATACAACAAGTCCCACACACAGCTAGAAGCCCAAATATTTTTTCAGAGGTACTGTAGATGCAGATAAAAATTAGTTTTAATTTGCAACCTGATGAAGGTCAGTATAGATGGACTAATAGAGAAAGTCCGACACACTGCTAGAAGGCCAAATATTTTTTCAGAGCTAGATGCAGAAAAAAATTATATTCAGTTTGCAACCTGATGGAGGTCAGTATAGATGGATTAATAGAACAAGACCCACACACAGCTAGAAGCCCAATATTTTTTCAGAGGTAGATGCAGAAAAAAATATATTCAGTTTGCAACCTGATGGAGGTCAGTATAGATGGACTAATACAACAAGTCCCACACACAGCTAGAAGCCCAAATATTTTTTCAGAGGTACTGTAGATGCAGATAAAAATTAGTTTTAATTTGCAACCTGATGGAGGTCAGAATAGATGTACTAATAGAGAAAGTCCGACACACTGCTAGAAGGCCAAATATTTTTTCAGAGCTAGATGCAGAAAAAAATTATATTCAGTTTGCAACCTGATGGAGGTCAGTATAGATGGATTAATAGAACAAGACCCACACACAGCTAGAAGCCCAATATTTTTTCAGAGGTAGATGCAGAAAAAAATATATTCAGTTTGCAACCTGATGGAGGTCAGTATAGATGGACTAATACAACAAGTCCCACACACAGCTAGAAGCCCAATATTTTTTCAGAGGTAGATGCAGAAAAAAATATATTCAGTTTGCAACCTGATGGAGGTCAGTATAGATGGACTAATACAACAAGTCCCACACACAGTTAGAAGCCCAATATTTTTTCAGAGGTAGATGCAGAAAAAAATATATTCAGTTTGCAACCTGATGGAGGTCAGTATAGATGGACTAATACAACAAGTCCCACACACAGCTAGAAGCCCAAATATTTTTTCAGAGGTACTGTAGATGCAGATAAAAATTAGTTTTAATTTGCAACCTGATGGAGGTCAGTATAGATGGACTAATAGAGAAAGTCCGACACACTGCTAGAAGGCCAAATATTTTTTCAGAGCTAGATGCAGAAAAAAATTATATTCAGTTTGCAACCTGATGGAGGTCAGTATAGATGGACTAATAGAACAAGACCCACACACAGCTAGAAGCCCAATATTTTTTCAGAGGTAGATGCAGAAAAAAATATATTCAGTTTGCAGCCTGATGGAGGTCAGTATAGATGGACTAATACAACAAGTCCCACACACAGCTAGAAGCCCAATATTTTTTCAGAGGTAGATGCAGAAAAAAATATATTCAGTTTGCAACCTGATGGAGGTCAGTATAGATGGACTAATACAACAAGTCCCACACACAGCTAGAAGCCCAAATATTTTTTCAGAGGTAGATGCAGAAAAAAATATATTCAGTTTGCAACCTGATGGAGGTCAGTATAGATGGACTAATACAACAAGTCCCACACACAGCTAGAAGCCCAAATATTTTTTCAGAGGTAGATGCAGAAAAAAATATATTCAGTTTGCAACCTGATGGAGGTCAGTATAGATGGACTAATACAACAAGTCCCACACACAGCTAGAAGCCCAAATATTTTTTCAGAGGTACTGTAGATGCAGATAAAAATTATTTTTAATTTGCAACCTGATGGAGGTCAGTATAGATGGACTAATACAACAAGTCCCACACACAGCTAGAAGCCCAAATATTTTTTCAGAGGTACTGTAGATGCAGATAAAAATTAGTTTTAATTTGCAACCTGATGGAGGTCAGTATAGATGGACCAATGGAATGATGCTATGCCCAAAAGATTTTACTTCACTAGGTGCAGTAAAAAAATTGGTATTCTATACACAGGTGGTATATCTTGCAACACAGATAGGCTACTCCACTGACTAACACACTCTGTAATAGGCCAAAAAGGATTAGCTTTGCTAGATTCAGCCAAATGCTGTGAAAAAAACTTGCACAGCACTGGCACAGACCTGCCTGGCAAAAACTGATAGGAACTGATGTAACCTAGTCCTGAAAAGGACTCCAATTACAATTAGTCTTTACTCCCACAACCTATCTATTTAAAAGCACAGACCTCCCTGATAAAAGTCGTAGGAAATGCTGTAACCTAGTCCTTAAAAGGACTGCAATCACAACTATTCCCTACTCCCGAGATATCTGTATATTTGTGCGAAAATTGGCTTGAAATTAACAAGGTATAGCGCACACAGCAACAGCGGAGCCGTCTAACACGCAGCTGCAGCAGTGAGAAAATGGTGGCGACGGGGAAAATGGCTTGGTCTTATAGGGCAAGGACATGTGACATACACTGCCAATGACACATGCCCTTGCTTGTGTGAAAAAAAGCACTTCGCTCCGTGTGTGCGCTGCTGATAGGCTGACAGATTGCACCTCCCCACTGCAAATGCGGGAAAGAGAAAAAAAAATGGAGATCTTCATTGTTCCTGCAGAGATCCATCCCCTGCCCCTCCCCCCACCCCGCTGTACACTCAAACTGCGTATTAACATTAATTTTCATCATTACTGAGAAAAAATCCAGTTATGACTTTGGTGCACGAACAGTTATCGAACATAACCTCGAACAGCCGAATTTTTATCAAATTGTTCGTGTTCGCCGAACGGCTCGAACACCGCCCAAAACAGCTCGAATTTGAGATTGGCGAACAGTTCGAGTAGAACAACGCTCATCTCTAGACATAACTCCCTGATTTAAGGGCATAACAATTGTAAGTTTGAAAATTGCAACATTTTCAAAATTTTCGCCAAATTTCCGTTTTTTACACAAATAAACGCAAGTCATATCAAATTTTTTTTTACCACTATCATGAAGTACAATATGTCAGGAAAATACAGTCTCAGAATCAGTGGGATCCGTTGAAGCGTTCTAGAGTTATTATCTCATAAAGTGACAGTGGTCAGATTTAAAAAATAAGGCCTGGTCATAAGCCTGCAAAGTGGCTCGGTCTTTAAGGGGATAATGTCTCCCTCTTCGGCCCCTATACTGTAAATTGTCCCTCTATTCGGCCTTTAGACAGTATAATATCCCCATCTGAAGTGCATTTTAAGTGGAAATAAAAAAATAAACATGATTCTACTCACCTCTTCCATGCTCCAATGATTAGCGTCTCCTTCTTCCTCCCCCATCACATTATACAGGCGCGGTAGTGCAGCAACATCATTAAAGTGCATCGTCTACAAAATCATCTGCTGTATCTGATAGGCATGAGTAGGTATGGCAGGGCAGGAAGACAAGTGGTTCTCTGCCGCGCAATAGTTTTCAGTTGGATGTGTGCAGATTGTTTTGCCCCAGCTCAGGGGCCTATAGGAGACCAGACGCCCATCGGGGGATTTTCTGGACTACCTGATGGACCAGTCATCCGAGTCTGTTCACAATGTAAAGATTAAGTGTTATGGCAGCAACGGAGATGGACTATGCAGAATACTGTCTCAAACTGACTGTGTTTCTAGCAGAAGAAACATCATTCTGCTGTGACTGGAACGAGTGACGTGACATATATTCCATTACACCCTCCACCTTCTTCCCCATTAGAGGCAAAGGAGGCCAATTTTGACAGCTGGTGCCAATTGTGGTGGCATCCATGATATGTTTTTTTTTTTTTTAAACTACCTTGTCATTTGCTAGTGCCTTCTTTTTTCTCTTAGTCGACTTCTTTGGACAAACATAGCCATAGTATCTCTCTTTCCACCAGAGTCACCTTCTACCAATGATGATCCAAGCTGTACGAGACAATACTTACAGACGACTTACTCTTTAGATTGCTAGCTCTTGTGGACAGGTCTGTGTCCAATATCATCTTGTAGCATATTTCTTCTTTTCTCTTAATCTCGTATTGCTTTGTATCACTATCTCTTGATTTGCATCAAATTGTGCAGTGCTATTAAATATTTTGACACTATATAATTCTTCACTTTTGCTTATAATAAAAGTTAGGAAAAATTAACATTTTTCTTCAGTCCACAAAGCTATTAGTTCTAATATCTTTGCCGCTGTAAATCATGGTGGATGTGCCATTTGTTCAGAGCTTAAACATGTTGATGTCAAACCTTCATAGGGTTTATAAAGAAAGGTCAGACTTTCTTATGTATGGCTGCACATGCCGACTCAGAAGGTAAATGTCTCCTGCTTTGTCTTCTCTGATAAATAGTACATGACAATAGAAATATCAAAACACAAAGATGTAGCAGCGTTGAGTTTTTTATTTAAATGGTGTTGTCAAGTGAAGATAATCACTTATACACAGGATAGCTTATAACTAGTGTTGAGCGATACCTTCGAGAAATATCGGATCGGATTGTATCGGACCGATACCCAAAAAATATCAGATATCGCCGATTCCGATACCGGAAACCAATGCAAGTCAATGGGACAGAAATATCGGAATGAAAATAAACCCTTTCTTTCCTTGTAGGTTAATTCTACATGAAGGAAAATAACTAAGAATAATGTAGAATGTATTGGGGGAGGTGGGGGAGACAATAAAGGCATAAAGGTTTAGCCCAATCAAATGGAATAGCAGGAATTAATATTTTTTTTAAGACGTTCTGAGTTATGGAAATATTGACTATGTTAAGTTTTTTTATATTTTGTCAGATATT
Source organism: Phyllobates terribilis (assembly GCF_046119375.1). NCBI lineage: Eukaryota > Metazoa > Chordata > Amphibia > Anura > Dendrobatidae > Phyllobates > Phyllobates terribilis. The sequence continues at coordinate 768,540,509 of NW_027362764.1, forward strand.
TATGTTTCACTACTTCCATGCTCTTCGCCTTCTTTCTTACTTCTCCCACACTTTCTCCTTCATCATCCTCAGCATCAGCATCTTTTTCATCAACTTCTTCTTCACCTTCTTCATCTTCTTCTTCTTCACCTTCTTCGTATTATTATTTTTTTTACATACTTCATATTCTTCTTATTCAACTATTATTCTTCTTCATATTCTACTTCTTCATCTTCTTCATATTCTTCTTCTTCATCATATTCTTATTTGTGACAGGCATTCCTGTAGTTGTTAACTATAAAAGTTTGAACATTACACCTTTCGTTCTGACCATCACAAAAGATTGACAACAGCATTTGTCCGCATTCAGTTTGGCCTGCAGCAGCAGGTCTTTTCCAGGGGCACCACGAGGAGGAACGGACTCACCCCCATACACTTCTTAGTCTTCTTCTGCTTATAATTCAGATAATATCTTTTGCTCTGATTTTTAGTCTTATGCTTAATGTTCTTCTGCTTTTTGTTCTGCAGCTTCTTGTACTACTGCTTCTTGGTTTTCTGTCTCTTGTTCTTCTGTATCTTGGTGGTTGTCCTTTTGTTCTTTATCCTCTTGGTCATCTTCTTCAGGGTCAACTTCTTGGTCTTCTTCGGGGTGGTCTTCAGGGTCGTCGTCTTCAGGGTCGTGATTTTCGGGGTCCTCGTCTTCTTCGGGGTGGTCTTCAGGGTCCTCGTCTTCAGGGTCGTCGTCTTCGGGGACCTCGTCTTCTTCGGGGTGGTCTTCAGGGTCCTCGTCTTCAGGGTCGTTGTTTTCGGGGTCCTCGTCTTCTTCGGGGTGGTCTTCAGGGTCGTTATCTTCAGGGTCCTCGTCTTCGTCGGGGTGGTCTTCAGGTTCCTCGTCTTCAGAGTCCTCGTCTTCGGGGTCCTCGTCTTCTTCGGAGTGGTCTTCAGGGTCGTCGTCTTCAGGGTCCTCGTCTTCTTCGGGGTGGTCTTCAGGGTCGTCGTCTTCAGGGTCGTCGTCTTCGGGGTCCTCGTCTTCTTCAGGGTGGTCTTCAGGGTCCTCGTCTTCAGGGTCCTCGTCAGGGAGAAACAGAGTGATTACCAAGAACCATTTCAAAAAGCTTGAACTTGGAAATGTAGCAGAAGGTACAAGAAGGCTGAGGAACTGCCGAGAACCAGCTGATGGTACTGGAACCCGGATGGGTAGCAGAAGGTACAAGAGCCAATGGAACTACCGAGGACCAGCTGACGGTACTGGAACTCAGTTACTAAGCAGGAGGTACCTGTGCCAGAAAGCACTACCAAGGACCAGCAGACATTGGTGGAACTTGGATACCGAGAAGGAGGCACCTAAGCCAAAGGCACTGCCGAGAACCAGCTGACGGTACTGGAACCCGGATGGGTAGCAGAAGGTACAAGAGCCAATGGAACTACCGAGGACCAGCTGACGGTACTGGCACCCGGTTACTAAGCAGGAGGTACATGTGCCAGAAAGCACTACCAAGGACAAGCAGACGTTGGTGGAACTTGGATACCGAGAAAGAGGCACCTAAGCCAAAGGCACTGCCGAGAACCAGCTGACGGTACTGGAACCCGGATGGGTAGCAGAAGGTACAAGAGCCAATGGAACTACCGAGGACCAGCTGACGGTACTGGAACTCGGTTACTAAGCAGGAGGTACCTGTGCCAGAAAGCACTACCAAGGACCAGCAGACGTTGGTGGAACTTGGATACCGAGAATGAGCTACCTAAGCCAAAGGCACTGCCGAGAACCAGCTGACGGTACTGGAACCCGGATGGGTAGCAGAAGGTATAAGAGCCAATGGAACTACCGAGGACCAGCTGACGGTACTGGAACTCGGTTACTAAGCAGGAGGTACCTGTGCCAGAAAGCACTACCAAGGACCAGCAGACGTTGGTGGAACTTGGATACCGAAAAGGAGGCACCTAAGCCAAAAGCACTGCCGAGAACCAGCTGATGGTACTAGAACTCGGATGGGTAGCAGAAGGTACCCATGAAAAAAAAGTTGCGAGGCCGCGAGCCGGCCACAGTTACCGAAACACACAGTGCTAGAGGGGCTGCTTGTCCTTTTGGCACTATGGAACCAGCCTTCATTGCCAGATCCCGCAGCCCACAAAGGAGTCACCTAAACTGCAGGCACCATAGAGTCGGCTAACCCGACCACAATACGACAGGACAACGCATTGGAGGCAAAGTGACGTTAACACTACCCGGAAACAGCTGGCATGCTGGAACCAGGCTGGGCAGGAGGGAGTACCCATGCCAAAGACACTGCTGGGAAACAGCTGGCTGTGCTGGAACCCAGGGTAAATACTAAAAACGGAGTTGAGCCAGAAGCCTAATTGGAGCAACTTTAAAATCAGTAGTAGACTAGTAGTGTGAATGTGGACAGAGCAGGAAAATTGCCGTACACACAGCAGGGGAACAGCTGACGTTACTGAACCCCAATAACATGGCAGCAAGTGTTGACTGTGCAGACGGCACTTCTGAGCGCCAACTGGCGGTGTTGGAGCTCAGGTATAATACTGAAAACAGAGGAGCCAGAGGTGTAATTGGAGCAACTTTAAAATCTGTAGTAGTGTGAATGTGGACAGAGCAGGAGAAATTGCCGAAGACACACAGCAGGGGAACAGCTGACGTTACTGAACCCCAATAACACGGCAGCAAGTGTTGTCTGTGCAGACGGCACTTCTGAGTGCCAACTGGCGGTGTTGGAGCTCAGGTATAATACTGAAAACAGAGGAGCCAGAGGTGTAATTGGAGCAACTTTAAAATCTGTAGTAGTGTGAATGTGGACAGAGCAGGAGAAATTGCCGTACGCACAGCAGGGGAACAGCTGATGTTACTGAACCCCAAAAACACGGCAGCAAGTGTTGACTGTGCAGACGGCACTTCTGAGCGCCAACTGGCGGTGTTGGAGCTCAGGTATAATACTGAAAACTGAGAAGCCAGAGGTGTAATTGGAGCAACTTTAAAATCTGTAGTAGTGTGAATGTGGACAGAGCTGGAGAAATTGCCGGACACACAGCAGGGGAACAGCTGACGTTACTGAACCCCAATAACACTGGAGCAAGCGTTGACTGTGCAGATGGCACTTCTGAGCAGCAACTAGCGGTGTTGGAACCCAGGGTAAATACTAAAAACAGAGGAGCCGGAGGTATAATTGGAGCAAGTTTTAAATTAGTTGTACAGTGGATATGGACAAAGCAGGAGAATTTTCCAGACACAGAGCTGGGGATCAGCTGACGTTACTGAACCCCAATAAAACTGGAGCAAGCGTTGACTGTGCAGACGGCACTTCTGAGCGCCAACTGGCGGTATTGGAGCTCAGGGATAATACTGAAAACAGAGGAGCCAGAGGTGTAATTGGAGCAACTTTAAAATCTGTAGTAGTGAGAATATGGACAGAGCAGGTGAATTTGCCGGACACACAGCAGGGGAACAGCTGACGTTACTGAACCCCAATAACGCTGGAGCAAACGTTGACTTTGCAGATGGCATTTCTGAGCAGCAACTAGCGGTGTTGGAGCCCAGGGTAAATACTAAAAACAGAGGAGCCAGAGGTGTAATTGGAGCAAGTTTTAAATTAGTAGTACAGTGAATGTGGACAGAGCAGGAGAATTTGCCGGACACACAGTTGGGGATCAGCTGACGTTACTGAACCCCAATAACACTGGAGCAAGCATTGATTGTGCAGACGGCACTTCTGAGCAGCAACTAGCGGTGTTGGAGCCCAGGGTAAATACTAAAAACAGAGGAGCCAGAGGTATAATTTGATCAAGTTTTAAATTAGTAGTACAGTGGATGTGGACAGAGCTGGAGAATTTGACGGTCACACAGCTGGGGATCAGCTGACATTACTGAACCCCAATAACACTAGAGCAAGCGTTGACTGTGCAGACGGCACTTCTGAGCACCAACTGGCAGTGTTGGAGCTCAGGGATAATACTAAAAACAGAGGAGCCAGAGGTGTAATTGGAGCAACTTTAAAATCTGTAGTAGTGAGAATGTCGACAGAGAAGGAGGATTTGCCGGACACACAGCAGTGGAACAGCTGACGTTACTGAACCCCAATAACACTGGAGCCAGCGTTGACTGTGCAGACGGCACTTCTGAGCAGCAACTAGTAGTGTTGGAGCCCAGGGTAAATACTAAAAACAGAGGAGTCAGAGGTATAATTGGAGCAAGATTTAAATTAGTAGTACAGTGGATATGGACAGAGCAGGAGAATTTGCCGGACACACAGCTGGGGATCAGCTGACGTTACTGAACCCCAATAACACTGGAGCAAGCGTTGACTGTGCAGACGGCACTTCTGAGCAGCAACTAGCGGTGTTGGAGCCCAGGGTAAATACTATAAACAGAGGAGCCAGAGGTATAATTGGAGCAAGATTTAAATTAGTAGTACAGTGGATGTGGACAGAGCAGGAGAATTTGCCAGACACACAGCTGGGGATCAGTTGACGTTACTGAACCCCAATAACGCTGGAGCAAGCATTGACTGTGCAGACGGCACTTCTAAGCAGCAACTAGCGGTGTTGGAGCCCAGGGTAAATACTAAAAACAGAGGCGCCAGAGGTATAATTTGAGCAAGTTTTAAATTAGTAGTACAGTGGATGTTGACAGAGCAGGAGAATTTGACGGTCACACAGCTGGGGATCAGCTGACATTACTGAACCCCAATAACACTGTAGCAAGCGTTGACTGTGCAGACGGCACTTCTGAGCAGCAACTGGCGGTGTTGGAGCTCAGGGATTACAGTTCATGTGGTAGAAACATGAACACAACAGGAGACCTGGATACTGTTGCCAACTAATTATTAATTCTGGAAGAGGACTGGCAAATTCATGCGAGATACAGGCCTTGTTCATTTTCAGAAAAGTAAGCCGGTCAACGTTATCGGAGGATAGGCGCATGCGACGGTCTGTTAGTACACCACCTGTGACACTAAAGACGCGTTCCGATAATACACTAGCAGCAGGGCAAGCCCGCACCTCCAATGCATACTGGCTAATCTCTGGCCATGTATCCAGCTTAGAGACCCAAAACTTGAAGGGGGAAGAGCCTTCTGGGAGTATACTGAGAGGGCAAGACATGTAATCTTTCACCATCTGATGTAAACGTTGCCTCCTGCTAACTGGAGCCGTCTGTGATGGTGTAAACATTAGAGATGAGCGTTGTTCTACTCGAACTGTTTGCCAATCTCAAATTCGAGCTGTTTTGGGCGGTGTTCGAGCCGTTCGGCGAACACGAACGATTTGAGAAAAATTCGGCTGTTCGAGGTTATGTTCGATAACTGTTCGTGCACCAAAGTCATAACTGGATTTTTTCTCAGTAATGATGAAAATTAATGTTAATACGCAGTTTGAGTGTACAGCGGGGTGGGGGGAGGGGCAGGGGATGGATCTCTGCAGGAATAATGAAGATCTCCATTTTTTTTTCTCTTCCCGCATTTACAGTGGGGAGGTGCAATCTGTCAGCCTATCAGCAGCGCACACACGGAGCGAAGTGCTTTTTTCACACAAGCAAGGGCATGTGTCATTGGCAGTGTATGTCACATGTCCTTGCCCTATAAGACCAAGCCATTTTCCCCGTCGCCACCATTTTCTCACTGCTGCAGCTGCGTGTTAGACGGCACCGCTGTTGCTGTGTGCGCTATACCTTGTTAATTTCAAGCCAATTTTCGCACAAATCTACAGATAGCTTGGGAGTAGGGAATAGTTGTGATTGCAGTCCTTTTAAGGACTAGGTTACAGCATTTCCTACGACTTTTATCAGGCAGGTCTGTGCTCTTAAATAGATAGATTGTGGGAGTAAAGACTAATTGTAATTGCAGTCCTTTTCAGGACTAGGTTACATCAGTTCCTATCAGTTTTTGCCAGGCAGGTGCAAGTTTTTTTCACAGCATTTGGCTGAATCTAGCAAAGCTAATCCTTTTTGGCCTATTGCAGAGTGTGTTAGTCAGTGGAGTAGCCTATCTGTGTTGCAAGATATACCACCTGTGTATAGAATACCAATTTTTTTACTGCACCTAGTGAAGTAAAATCTTTTGGGCATAGCATCATTCTATTAGTCCATCTATACTGACCTCCATCAGGTTGCAAATTGAATATAATTTTTTTCTGCATCTAGCTCTGAAAAAATATTTGGGCTTCTAGCAGTGTGTGGGACTTGTTCTATTAGTCCATCTATACTGACCTCCATCAGGTTGCAAACTGAATATAATTTTTTTCTGCAGCTAGCTCTGAAAAAATATTTGGCCTTCTAGCAGTGTGTGGGACTTTCTCTATTAGTCCATCTATACTGACCTCCATCAGGTTGCAAACTGAATATATATTTTTTCTGCATCTACCTCTGAAAAAATATTGGGCTTCTAGCTGTGTGTGGGACTTGTTCTATTAATCCATCTATACAGACCTCCATCAGGTTGCAAACTGAATATAATTTTTTTCTGCATCTACCTCTGAAAAAATATTTGGGCTTCTAGCTGTGTGTGGGACTTGTTCTATTAGTCCATCTATACTGACCTCCATCAGGTTGCAAATTAAAAAAATTTTTTATCTCCATCTACCTCTGAAAAAATATTTGGGCTTCTAGCTGTGTGTGGGACTTGCTCTATTAGTCCATCTATACTGACCTCCATCAGGTTGAAAACTGAATATAATTTTTTTCTGCATCTAGCTCTGAAAAAATATTTGGCCTTCTAGCAGTGTGTGGGACTTTCTCTATTAATCCATCTATACTGACCTCCATCAGGTTGCAAATTAAAAATAATTTTTATCTGCATCCAGCTCTGAAAAAATATTTGGCCTTCTAGCAGTGTGTGGGACTTTCTCTATTAGTCCATCTATACTGACCTCCATCAGGTTGCAAATTAAAAATATTTTTTTGTCTGCATCTAGCTCTGAAAAAATATTTGGCCTTCTAGCAGTGTGTGGGACTTTCTCTATTAGTCCATCTATACTGACCTCCATCAGGTTGCAAACTGAATATATTTTTTTCTGCATCTACCTCTGAAAAAATATTGGGCTTCTAGCTGTGTGTGGGACTTGTTCTATTAATCCATCTATACAGACCTCCATCAGGTTGCAAACTGAATATAATTTTTTTCTGCATCTACCTCTGAAAAAATATTTGGGCTTCTAGCTGTGTGTGGGACTTGTTCTATTAGTCATTCTATACTGACCTCCATCAGGTTGCAAACTGAATATATTTTTTTTCTGCATCTACCTCTGAAAAAATATTTGGGCTTCTAGCTGTGTGTGGGACTTTCTCTATTAGTCCATCTATACTGACCTCCATCAGGTTGCAAATTGAATGTAATTTTTTTCTGCATCTAACCCAGCCAATAGTTTTGGCCTAATACCACAGTTTGGCCACTCAGCTCTGCTCGGTTCCCATCCATTGTTTTTTTGTGCAAACAACTCCAGAGTTGTGAATTAGTTAACCACCAAAATGAGTGGAAAAAGGCCTGCTGCTGGTGGAAAGGGGAATAGGCGTGTTGGGAAGGGGAAAAAAGGTTGTGTCCATGGGGTAGGTGTTAAAGCAACAGTAACATCTGCAGAAGAAAGACCATCTTCCAGCCAAACTAAAATGTCTACTTCTTTTAGCGGACAATGTGATAAGATCCCTTTCTTACGGCCACGCCAATCGCTACAAATTCCAGATGAGGCACAAAAACAGCAGGTGCTTCAACGGATATCAAGTGCTCCTTTAAGTGGGCTCTCCTCCACATCAACTTCAACATCACAAATAATCCAGTCCTCAAAGGTGTCACCCCAATCGCACTTGCTTCCTCACAGCTCCCAAATCTCCAGCTGCCCGTCTGAGTATGAAGTAGAACAGATGGTTGAGTCTGCAGAGCTGTTTACTCATACTATAGCCTGGGAATCAGAGGTCGACTCCAGCGCTTCTGTGAATCCAGACGAGGAAATGATCTGCACTGATGCCCAGAATCTTTATGAATCGGATCCAGGACCAGACGCAGAAGGTTCTGACCATAATGTAGACCCTCATTCCCAAACTGTAACTCCTGTTGGTGGAGACAATGAGGAAGACGATGATGAGACTCAAATACCTGATTGGAGCGACAACTTTAGTTTTTTGTCAGGGCAGGAACAGGTTGGCTCTGAGGTTGACGGGTGTGATAACGCACAGGGTGATGATGATGAGGTTGGAGATCCCACTTACTGTCAACCCACAGTCAGCCAAGAGATGAGGTCCGCAGAGGAGGTGGAGAAAGATGCTAGTGATGACGAGGTCTGGTTGCGCCTTCCTCGACAGAGATATAGTACTGGAAGCACGTCAACAACTGCATCCTCAAACACAACTCTGCCTCTCACCACAAGTCGTGGTGGCTCTTCAGGTCGCATGGGTGCTAAGCCTTGCATAACCTGGGCATTTTTTCAGATCGATAAAGATGACCCAACTCGTGTTATCTGTAACATTTGTCAGCAAAAGCTAAGTAGAGGCCAAAAAATACATAGTTTGAGTACTTCATGCATGAACCGGCACATGGACATGAAGCATAAGTTGCAGTGGGAAGCTCAGTGTGTTACAATGCGGCCTAGCCGGCCGGGCCAACCACCGTCTGCCATATCTTGTGCATCCGCGGCCTCTTCATCCTCTGTGACTGGGGGGACAGCAGTCACACCTGTTTTGGGGCGCAGACCTGCCACCTCTTTACCCGCAACAGCCAGCGTGATTGGCAGGTCATCATTTTCTTTGGAGGTGGTAACACCAGCTGGTGTTGAGCGCTGTCCGACATCGATAGCACCACCTTTGGATCAAGGCAACCTAACATGTCCGCCTGCATCTTCCTCACAGACCGGCAGTTTGCCGGGGACACCCTTATCAATCCCCTCTAAGCACAATAGCCAGCCCTCGGTCCCTCAGATGTGGACAAGTAAAAGACCATTTCCTCCTAGCCATGAGAAAGCTAAGAGGTTGAATTTCACCATCTGCAAGCTCTTGGCTACAGAAATGCTGCCTTTCCGCCTGGTGGACACAGAGGATTTTCGAGACCTTATGTCCGTCGCAGTGCCCCAGTACCAGATGCCCAGTCGGCACTACTTCTCAAAGAAAGGTGTGCCTGCGCTCCACCAGCATGTCGCACACAACATCACCGCTTCTTTGAGAAACTCTGTGTGTGACAGGGTGCATTTCACCACAGACACTTGGACGAGTAGGCATGGACAGGGGCGTTACATGTCGCTGACTGGGCACTGGGTAACTATGGTGACAGCAGGACAAGGGGCTGCTGTCCAAGTCTTGCCGTCCCCACGAGTTGTGCGTCAATCCTCTTTATGTCAAAGTTCCTCCACTGCTTCTGCCTCCTCAACCTCCTCTCGGTCTTCCACCTGCACCCAAATCCTCTCTGGTCATGCCACAAGCTTTCTAACTGCGCAGAAGGGATCCTGCACACCTCCTTACTATGCTGGCAGTAGGGCTCAACGTCATCAGGCGGTTTTTACATTGAAATGTCTGGGAAATGTGAGTCACACAGCTGAGGAGTAGAGATAAGCGTTGTTCTACTCGAACTGTTCGCCAATCTCAAATTCGAGCTGTTTTGGGCGGTGTTCGAGCCGTTCGGCGAACACGAACAATTTGAGAAAAATTCGGCTGTTCGAGGTTATGTTCGATAACTGTTCGTGCACCAAAATCATAACTGGATTTTTTCTCAGTAATGATGAAAATTAATGTTAATACGCAGTTTGAGTGTACAGCGGGGTGGGGGGAGGGGCAGGGGATGGATCTCTGCAGGAACAATGAAGATCTCCATTTTTTTTTCTCTTTCCCGCATTTGCAATGGGGAGGTGCAATCTGTCAGCCTATCAGCAGCGCACACACGGAGCGAAGTGCTTTTTTTCACACAAGCAAGGGCATGTGTCATTGGCTGTGTATGTCACATGTCCTTGCGCTATAAGACCAAGCCATTTTCCCCGTCGCCACCATTTTCTCACTGCTGCAGCTGCGTGTTAGACGGCACCGCTGTTGCTGTGTGCGCTATACCTTGTTAATTTCAAGCGAATTTTCGCACAAATCTACAGATAGCTTGGGAGTAGGGAATAATTGTGATTGCAGTCCTTTTAAGGACTAGGTTACAGCATTTCGTACGACTTTTATCAGGGAGGTCTGTGCTCTTAAATAGATAGATTGTGGGAGTAAAGACTAATTGTAATTGGAGTCCTTTTCAGGACTAGGTTACATCAGTTCCTATCAGTTTTTGCCAGGCAGGTCTGTGCCAGTGCTGTGCAAGTTTTTTTCACAGCATTTGGCTGAATCTAGCAAAGCTAATCCTTTTTGGCCTATTGCAGAGTGTGTTAGTCAGTGGACTAGCCTATCTGTGTTGCAAGATATACCACCTGTGTATAGAATACCAATTTTTTTACTGCACCTAGTGAAGTAAAATCTTTTGGGCATAGCATCATTCTATTAGTCCATCTATACTGACCTCCATCAGGTTGCAAATTGAATATAATTTTTTTCTGCATCTAGCTCTGAAAAATATTGGGCTTCTAGCTGTGTGCGGGACTTGTTGTATTAGTCCATCTATACTGACCTCCATCAGGTTGCAAACTGAATATATTTTTTTCTGCATCTACCTCTGAAAAAATATTGGGCTTCTAGCTGTGTGTGGGACTTGTTGTATCAGTCCATCTATACTGACCTCCATCAGGTTGCAAACTGAATATATTTTTTTCTGCATCTACCTCTGAAAAAATATTGGGCTTCTAGCTGTGTGTGGGACTTGTTCTATTAATCCATCTATACAGACCTCCATCAGGTTGCAAACTGAATATATTTTTTTCTGCATCTACCTCTGAAAAAATATTGGGCTTCTAGCTGTGTGTGGGACTTGTTCTATTAATCCATCTATACAGACCTCCATCAGGTTGCAAACTGAATATATTTTTTTCTGCATCTACCTCTGAAAAAATATTGGGCTTCTAGCTGTGTGTGGGACTTGTTGTATTAGTCCATCTATACTGACCTCCATCAGGTTGCAAACTGAATATATTTTTTTCTGCATCTACCTCTGAAAAAATATTGGGCTTCTAGCTGTGTGTGGGACTTGTTCTATTAATCCATCTATACAGACCTCCATCAGGTTGCAAACTGAATATATTTTTTTCTGCATCTACCTCTGAAAAAATATTGGGCTTCTAGCTGTGTGTGGGGCTTGTTCTATTAATCCATCTATACAGACCTCCATCAGGTTGCAAATTGAATATAATTTTTTTCTGCATCTAACCCAGCCAATAGTTTTGGCCTAATACCACAGTTTGGCCACTCAGCTCTGCTCGGTTCCCATCCATTGTTTTTTTGTGCAAACAACTCCAGAGTTGTGAATTAGTTAACCACCAAAATGAGTTTAAAAAGGCCTGCTGCTGGTGGAAAGGGGATTAGGCGTGTTGGGAAGGGGAAAAAAGGTTGTGTCCGTGGGGTAGGTGTTAAAGCAACAGTAACATCTGCAGAAGAAAGACCATCTTCCAGCCAAACTAAAGTGTCTACTTCTTTTAGCAGACAATGTGATAAGATCCCTTTCTTACAGCCACGCCAATCGCTACAAATTCCAGATGAGGCACAAAAACAGCAGGTGCTTCAACGGATATCAAGTGCTCCTTTAAGTGGGCTCTCCTCCACATCAACTTCAACATCACAAATACTCCAGTCCTCAAAGGTGTCACCCCAATCGCACTTGCGTCCTCACAGCTCCCAAATCTCCAGCTGCCCGTCTTAGTATGAGATAGAACAGATGGTTGAGTCTGCAGAGCTGTTTACTCATACTATAGCCTGGGTATCAGAGGTCGACTCCAGCGCTTCTGTGAATCCAGACGAGGAAATGATCTGCACTGATGCCCAGAATCTTTATGAGTCGGATCCAGGACCAGACGCAGAAGGTTCTGACCATAATGTAGACCCTCATTCCCAAACTGTAACTCCTGTTGGTGGAGACAATGAGGAAGACGATGATAAGACTCAAATACCTGATTGGAGCGACAACTTTAGTTTTTTGTCAGGGCAGGAACAGGTTGGCTCTGAGGACGACGGGTGTGATAACGCACAGGGTGATGATGATGAGGTTGGAGATCCCACTTACTGTCAACCCACAGTAAGCCAAGAGATGAGGTCAGCAGAGGAAGTGGAGGAAGATGCTAGTGACGACGAGGTCAGGTTGCGCCTTCCTGGACAGAGACGTAGTACTGGAAGCACGTCAACAACTGCATCCTCAAACACAACTCTGCCTCTCACCACAAGTCGTGGTGGCTCTTCAGGTCGCATGGGTGCTAAGCCTTGCATAGCCTGGGCATTTTTTCAGATTGATAAAGATGACCCAACTCGTGTTATCTGTAACATTTGTCAGCAAAAGCTAAGTAGAGGCCAAAAAATACATAGTTTGAGTACTTCATGCATGAACCGGCACATGGACATGAAGCATAAGTTGCAGTGGGAAGCTCAGTGTGCTACAATGCGGCCTAGCCGGCCGGGCCAACCACCGTCTGCCATATCTAGTGCATCCGCGGCCTCTTCATCCTCTGTGACTGGGGGGACAGCAGTCACACCTGTTTTGGGGCGCAGACCTGCCACCTCTTTACCCGCAACAGCCAGCGTGATTGGCAGGTCATCATTTTCTTTGGAGGTGGTAACACCAGCTGGTGTTGAGCGCTGTCCGACATCGATAGCACCACCTTTGGATCAAGGCAACCTAACATGTCCGCCTGCATCTTCCTCACAGCTCGGCAGTTTGCCGGGGACACCCTTATCAACCCCGTCTAAGCACAATAGCCAGCCCTCGGTCCCTCAGATGTGGACAAGTAAAAGACCATTTCCTCCTAGCCATGAGAAAGCTAAGAGGTTGAATTTCACCATCTGCAAGCTCTTGGCTACAGAAATGCTGCCTTTCCGCCTGGTGGACACAGAGGATTTTCGAGACCTTATGTCCGTCGCAGTGCCCCAGTAACAGATGCCCAGTCGGCACTACTTCTCAAAGAAAGGTGTGCCTGCGCTCCACCAGCATGTCGCACACAACATCACCGCTTCTTTGAGAAACTCTGTGTGTGACAGGGTGCATTTCACCACAGACACTTGGATGAGTAGGCATGGACAGGGGCGTTACATGTCGCTGACTGGGCACTGGATAACTATGGTGACAGCAGGACAAGGGGCTGCTGTCCAAGTCTTGCCGTCCCCACGAGTTGTGCGTCAATCCTCTTTATGTCAAAGTTCCTCCACTGCTTCTGCCTCCTCAACCTCCTCTCGGTCTTCCACCTGCACCCAAAGCCTGTCTGGTCATGCCACAAGCTTTCTAACTGCGCAGAAGGGATCCTGCACACCTCCTTACTATGCTGGCAGTAGGGCTCAACTTCATCAGGCGGTTTTTACATTGAAATGTCTGGGAAATGTGAGTCACACAGCTGAGGAGTTGTGGTCAGCTCTGGAGAACCAATTTCATGAATGGTTGTCTCCACTGGACCTGAAACCAGGGAAGGCCGTGTGCGACAATGCTGCAAACCTGGGTGCGGCCCTTTGCCGGGGCAATATCACACACGTGCCTTGTATGGCTCACGTGTTGAACCTGGTTGTCCAGCAATTTTTAGCCCACTATCCCAGACTAGATGGCCTTCTGCAGAGGGCACGTTCGCTGTGTGCTCACTTCCGCCGTTCGCATCCCGCAGCTCAACGACTTACATCTCTACAGAAGTCGTTGGGCCTGCCACTTCACCGGCTAAAATGCGATGTGCCTACCCGGTGGAATTCAACTCTGCACATGTTGCAGCGACTGTGGCAGCACCGACAAGCCCTGGTGCAATACGTTCTGACGTATAGCCTGGGCCAACGAGATTCAGAGGTGGGGCAAATCACGCTGGAGGAGTGGTCTCAGATCAGGGACCTATGCACCCTTCTGCACAGTTTTGAAATGGCGACGAAGATGTTTAGTGCTGACGATGCCATTATCAGCATGACTATTCCGGTGATTTACATGCTGGAGCACATGTTAAACAGAATTCGGAGTCAGGTGGTGGCACTAGAGGAGGTGGAGGAAGTAGAGGAGGAGGAGTTGTATGCGGAAGGGCTAACATCTGCAAGGTCCAGACGGTCGGCAGCACCAAGGCGGCAGGCATGTGAGGGTGGAGGAGATGGTTTTACCAGGGCGCATGGTAGCAGCCAAACTAGTGAGGAAGGTGCAAAAGCCCAGGAAGAAGTGGAGGACGAACTGATGGAATACTCATCAGATGAGGTAGACCTTGATCACATTTCTTTTGTGCGAGGTTGGGGGGAGAGGACAGAGGAAGGAAGCATGATTGTTACCTCGCCACCAACACAACAGGGACTTGGTGCTCCTGGATGCGCAACACACATGAGTGCTTTCTTGCTGCACTACCTGCAACATGACCCTCGAATTGTGAGAATTAGAAATAATCCTGACTACTGGGTTGCCACACTGTTAGATCCCCGGTACAAAAGTAAATTTGCAGAAATTATTCCTGCAAATAGTCTCTGCATGCAGGAGTATCAGCAGAGACTGTTGCAGAATCTTACATGTGCTTTTCCACAAAATACCAGTGGTGCACGTAGTGAATCTCACAGTTCCAACTTGCCAACCGTGGGACCGTCAAGTGTTCAGCACTCAAACCGTAACAGAACCACAGTATCTGCTGGTAACATCAATTTTGCGGAATCATTTCACCACTTTTTTAGCCCATCCTTTGCAAGGCCACAGGAGACAAGAAGTCTGACACATAGTCAACACCTAGAGACGATGGTACAGGAGTATCTCCAAGTAAACATTGAAGCCACGACTGTGTCACTGGACCCTTGCTCTTTTTGGGCTTCCAATCTGGATAAATGGCCGGAGCTAGCCACTTATGCCTTGGAGATCTTGTCATGCCCCGCAGCCAGCGTTCTGTCTGAACGTGTGTTCACCGCTGCTGGTGGTGTGCTGACAGATAAGCGCACGTGGCTCTCCACTGATAATGTAGACAGACTCACGTTCATAAAGATGAACAAATCATGGATTCGAAACGACTTTTCTACCCCTGTGTCATCCTGGGGAGAGTAAAAGCTTGATGATTGGTTAAAATCACCCTACCAACCGTTTTAAGCTTTCAAATTACTAATCATGTTTATCTGTATCTTGGCTGGAAAATAAATTAGGCTTTGTAGCAGTGTGCAGCACTGATTCTATCAGGCCATCTATAATAATCTCCACCAGATTTAAAATTACTAATCATGTTTATCTGTATCTTGACTGGAAAATAATTTGGGCTTTGTAGCAGTGTGCAGCACTGATCCTATTAGGCCATCTATACTAAAGCTTCACCAGATTTAAAATTAATAATAATTTTTAGCTGCATCTAGCCCGGAAAATAATTTTGGGGCTCCGAGATGCGCAAGACACATAAATGCCTTCTTGCTGCACTACCTGCAGCATGACCCTCATATTGTCAGAATTCGAAGTAATCATGACTACTGGGTTGCCACACTCTTAGATCCCACAAACTTTTCGATCAACCTTTTCATTTTAATAAAGACCAAAAAAATGGTCATTTTTGAAATTATAAGCATTAGCAGGTTATTAGAAACTGAAATCAAACAGTTTTCAACTCAAAACTTTATTCTAGGTGATGTTACATTTTCACATAGGACCCCTTGTTCGATAGGAGCTTCTGAACTCTCTCTTCCATTGAATTTGTCAGGTTTTGGATGGTTTCTGCTTCAATTGTTTTGCATGAGGACAGAATACCCTTCCAGAGCTGTTGCTTAGATGTGAACTGCCGCCCGCCATCATAGACACTCCTTTTAATGATGCTCCAAAGGTTCTGAATGGGGTACAGGTCAGGGGAGCATGGGGGTCACACCATAAGTTTGTCCCCTTTTATGCCCTTATAAGCCAGAGATGCAGATGTTTTATGTGCAGCATGAGATGGTGCATTATCATGCAGAAAAATGATCTTGCTGTGAAATTCACGGTTCTTCTTCTTGAACCATGGCAGGAAGTGCTGTTTGAGAAAATCAACATACATTATGGAGTTCATCTTTAGCGCCTTCAGGGATCCTAAAGGGGCCGACAATCTCTCTCCCCATGATTCCAGCCCAAAACATTACTCCACCTCCTCCTTGTTGGCGCTGTAGCCGTGTTTGCGTGGGGTGTCCATCAACCAGCCATCCTCCACTCCATCCATCTGGACCATCGAGCGCTGCACGGCACTCATCCGTGAACAAAACAGTTTTGAAATCAGTCTTCATGTAATGTTTGGCCCACTGGAGCCGTTTCTGCTTGTGTGAAGTGGATAGAGGAGGTCGACAGGATGGCGTATGCACAGCTGCAAACCTCTGAAGGACCCTGCATCTTGTTGTTCGGGGGACGTTGGAGGCACAAGCAGCTTCAAAAACTTGTCTGCTGCTATGACAAGGCTTTTTTGCCGCTGCTCTTTCAACCTGACGTAATTGCCTGTAGGAAAGAGTCCTCAATTTGCCCTTATCAGCACGCACACGTGTGTACTGTGAATCAGCTACATATTTCTTGATTGCCAAGACACTTCATCCTGATCATCGCACAATGTTGATTGTAGTAATGCCTTGACCTAAACACTCCACAATTTGTTGCTTCTCAGCAGCCGACACATCCTTTTTCTTTCCCATTTTGGCAGAAAATGTAGGCTGCTTAATAATGTGAGACAGCCTTCTTAAGTAGTCTTGCCTTTCATTGGAAACACCTGCCAAACTAATTAGCACAGGTGTCTGCAATTGCTTACAGTGATATAAAGAGCCCTGACACACATCACCATCAATGAGTTTAACTGACAAACAAACAAATTCTTCCCTTATCACTCCTAAACACTTTTTGTATAATAATTTGGAACGCAGTGTACATGTGCTTTTCCACAAAACACCAGTGGTTCACGTAGTGAATCTTACAGTTCTAACTTGCCAACCGTGGTCTGTATGGAGTTGTTCAATAAAGGGCCCAAAATTAAGATAACATAGATGGGAGAGGTCTCTATGAATAGGAATTCCTAAGTATTTGATACCCTGTGAGGGCCAGGCAAAGGGAAAGTTGGACTGGATGGAATCCTATATGGATTTGGGGAGGGAGACATCGAGGGCCTCAGACTTCGCTGCATTGATTTTAAAATTTGACCATGTAACAAAGTGATCTATTTCAGCCATAACAGCATGGATGGATATATGTGATTGAGTGATATATACTAGGACATCATCAGCAAATAGAGAGCACTTGTACTCGGTGCCTCCCACCTCAATCCACCTAATATTGGGGTTATGGCGAATTGATGAGAGCAGGTGCTCCGTCACTAGGATGTATAAGAGAGGGGACAGAGGACATCCCTGCCTTGTCCCATTGGTGATTGTGAAAGGTGATGAAAATGTTCTGATGCACCCCCTGGGCCTTGGGACACCCGGAGCCGGACTCTTTTTGGTGGATGCTGGTGGTTGTAGTCTTCGTGGCGGCGACCCGGTTCCGTGGCTCAGGGTGGTGAAACCAGTGGCGGAACTATTTATGTGGTTTTGATGTTTAAATGTCCGACTACGCCACCCGTGGATTGCGGTCAGAGTGAACCGCCGCTGCAGGGCAGACCGCTGAGGCTGGTGTTGTGGGTGCAGCAGAGCGCAGCATAACTCCCCACGGGAGGAGTATAGCCTCAGGGCAGTGTATGCGGAGGATGGGGGTGATGGTGCAGGGCAGCAGCAGGAACGACACGGAGTCAGTGATGCAGTCCAGGGCCTTTACTCACAGTTCTTATTATTCAGACCACGTCTGCAGGTAACGGCTGCCCACGTCGTACTGTGCTCACCAGGTGAGGGGCTCAGACAACTCCCAGATAACTTTGGAGCGCTTCACAGGACCCCCTTTGTGTGTCCTTTGTCTGGCCTTTCTTACCAACCCTTCTGTCCGGCTGCCTCGGGCCTCCTCTTGGTAAACTTGGCGCCAGTTTCCCTGACCCTATGTGGTGCCTTCCTAGCGGGTGTAGCGAGGGGCTGCGCCACATAAAATGTCACAGCCTCCGGTTTCTAGCTGAGGGTCGTTTCCTGCCTCCACTAGTTTCGGGGACCGGTCTCCCCCTTTGGCCTGACCCCTCCACGCAGGTGGATTCGGGCGTGCGGTGGCGACTGGCCCGTCCGCACCCCTGGGATCCCTTCATTCCTCGTTCCTGGAGCCTTCTCCGCTCCTCTTCCTTCCTTCTCCCTCTTCCAGGCCTGGGCCTCTGTTACTAGGCCCGCCTCCGGAGCAGAGCTCATGCAGAGCCCCTGCTCCCTGCCACTTCTGCTCAGACTTCTCTGCACTGAACTAAGATGGTGCCCACCTTTTATACTCCCTTCTCAATGCACCCAGGAACTGCTTCCTCCCTGCTCCTGCACTACAGGGTTCCCCTTCCTCAGTGTTCCCTCCCCCCACTCCAGCCAGGGACAGGGACTGTCGTGCCCATCTCAGAGGCATATTGGTCGCCCTGCCCCACGGCAATGTGGTGTAATGCATGCAGGTGTCGGGTCCAGATCCACACTCCATCCTTACCTGAGAGTGAGATATCACACCTCTGGGTGAGGTGCAATACCTCTGTAGCAACCGAGCCCTCAGGGTGCTACAGTTCCATTTATCTTCAGCCTAGGTGACGTATTGTGATACAGGGCCGTGATTTTGGCTATAAAAGGGTCCCCTAGACCCCTACCCCAAGCTTTTTAAGAGAATCATATATGGCGTGCCAGGAGACTCTATGGAATGCTTTCTCAGCATCCAACGAGAGTATCTAATTACAAATTTTTAACTGCATCTAGCCCAGGAAATACTTTGTGCCTAGTAGCAGTGTCTGCTAGTCAGCGGATTATCCCGGATGTTAAGCAAGCTGCACCACCTGTAGTTGAGACACTTAATTTTTTCAAAGGAAATGCTTCGGCTCCATGGGATACTCAGTGAAGACCATCAGGAGGCACCCCAAGGCATAGGGGCTGGGACTGGCAGTAGGATGCCTTGCGGTGGACAGCCGAGCTCGATCCTTATAAAAGCTTTTTAACTGCAGCAGCTTTAGTGGACGCTACTGGAGCTGGAATTACGCGGCTGCTGGCATGAGACTTGCCCTCCAATAGATCCTTGTAAATGGATTTAAAGTGTATTCATTCAAATTAGAGAGACAATTTAAATTAAAAAGCTTAGAGCTGCCTGCACCACAGGGGGGCTCGATTGACCCACCAGCGGACAGGCACCAGTATTGGGAGAGGGGGGCTGGCCATCAGGGTTCACCGCGGCTCTGGCACAAACCCGGCGACACGGAGGTGGCACGGGCAGGAGCGGACTGGCCGTGTCGGCTTCTCACTTTTTGGATTTTAAAAGGACATGACATGCCTATATCTGTGTCTCCCCCTCCTTTTACTCCTCCACCTCTTTTATTTTCGCATGACTATATGTACTTGTCACTTTTCCATGTGTTAGTTATGTCTTCTGAGCAGTTTGTCAGCTTTTGGACACCTTTGAAGGTGTTTTCTATGTGTTTCTATGTGTTTTTGTTTGCCTGCCATTGGTTTTAACGGTGTTCGAAGGTGTTCGACGAACAGTTCGACGAACAGTTCGGCGAACACACGGGTGTTCGACGAACCAAACCGAACTCGAACACTACGGGGGTGGCTCAACACTACTGAGGAGTTGTGGTCAGCTCTGGAGAACCAATTTCATGAATGGTTGTCTCCACTGCACCTGAAACCAGGGAAGGCCATGTGCGACAATGCTGCAAACCTGGGTGCGGCCCTTCGCCGGGGCAATGTCACACACGTGCCTTGTATGGCTCACGTGTTGAACCTGGTTGTCCAGCAATTTTTATCCCACTATCCCAGACTAGATGGCCTTCTGCAGAGGGCACGGTCGCTGTGTGCTCACTTCCGCCGTTCGCATCCCGCAGCTCAGCGACTTACATCTCTACAGAAGTCGTTGGGCCTGCCACTTCACCGGCTAAAATGCGATGTGCCTACCCGGTGGAATTCAACTCTGCACATGTTGCAGCGACTGTGGCAGCACCGACAAGCCCTGGTGCAATACGTTCTGACGTATAGCCTGGGCCAACGAGATCCGGAGGTGGGGCAAATCACGCTGGAGGAGTGATCTCAGATCAGGGACCTATGCACCCTTCTGCACAGTTTTGAAATGGCGACGAAGATGTTTAGTGCTGACGATGCCATTATCAGCATGACTATTCCGGTGATTTACATGCTGGAGCACATGTTAAACAGAATTCGGAGTCAGGTGGTGGCACAAGAGGAGGTGGAGGAAGTAGAGGAGGAGGAGTTGTATGCGGAAGGGCTAACATCTGCAAGGTCCAGACGGTCGGCAGCACCAAGGCGGCAGGCATGTGAGGGTGGGGGAGATGGTTTTACCAGGGTGCATGGTAGCAGCCAAACTAGTGAGGAAGGTGCAGGAGCCCAGGAAGAAGTGGAGGACGAACTGATGGAAGACTCATCAGATGAGGGAGACCTTGATCACATTTCTGTTGTGCGAGGTTGGGGGGAGAGGACAGAGGAAGGAAGCATGATTGTTACCTCGCCACCAACACAACAGGGACTTGGTGCTCCTGGATGCGCAACACACATGAGTGCCTTCTTGCTGCACTACCTGCAACATGACCCTCGAATTGTGAGAATTAGAAATAATCCTGACTACTGGGTTGCCACACTGTTAGATCCCCGGTACAAAAGTAAATTTGCAGAAATTATTCCTGCCATAGAAAGGGATGCACGCATGCAGGAGTATCAGCAGAGACTGTTGCAGAATCTTACATGTGCTTTTCCACAAAACACCAGTGGTGCACGTAGTGAATCTCACAGTTCCAACTTGCCAACCGTGGGACCGTCAAGTGTTCAGCACTCAAACCATAACAGAACCACAGTATCTGCTGGTAACATCAATTTTGGGGAATCATTTCACCACTTTTTTAGCCCATCCTTTGCAAGGCCACAGGAGACAAGAAGTCTGACACATAGTCAACGCCTAGAGACGATGGTACAGGAGTATCTCCAAGTAAACATTGAAGCCATGACTGTGCCACTGGACCCTTGCTCTTTTTGGGCTTCCAATCTGGATAAATGGCCGGAGCTAGCCACTTACGCCTTGGAGATCTTGTCATGCCCCGCAGCCAGCGTTCTGTCTGAACGTGTGTTCAGCGCTGCTGGTGTTGTGCTGACAGATAAGCGCACGCGGCTCTCCACTGATAATATAGACAGACTCACGTTCATAAAGATGAACAAATCATTGATCCGAAACGACTTTTCTACCCCTGTGTCATCCTGGGGAGAGTAAAAGCTTGATGATTGGTTAAAATCACACTACCAACCGTTTTAAGCTTTCAAATTACTAATCATGTTTATCTGTATCTTGACTGGAAAATAATTTGGGCTTTGTAGCAGTGTGCAGCACTGATCCTATTAGCCCATCTATACTATGCTCCACCAGATTTAAAATTAATAATAATTTGTAGCTTCATCTAGCCCGGAAAATAATTTTGGGGCTCCGAGATGCGCAAGACACATAGGTGCTTTCTTGCTGCACTACCTGCAACATGACCCTCATATTGTCAGAATTTGAAGTAATCATGACTACTGGGTTGCCACACTCTTAGATCCCCCAAACTTTTCGATCAACCTTTTCATTTTAATAAAGACCAAAAAAATGGTCATTTTTGAAATTATAAGCATTAGCAGGTTATTAGAAACTGAAATCAAACAGTTTTCAACTCAAAACTTTATTCTAGGTGATGTTACATTTTCACATAGGACCCCTTGTTCGAAAGGATCTTCTGAACTCTCTCGTCCATTGAATTTGTCAGGTTTTGGATGGTTTCTGCTTCAATTGTTTTGCATGAGGACAGAATACCCTCCCAGAGCTGTTGCTTAGATGTGAACTGCCTCCCGCCATCATAGACACTCCTTTTGATGATGCTCCAGACGTTCTGAATGGGGTAGAGGTCAGGGGAGCATGGGGGTCACACCATAAGTTTGTCCCCTTTTATGCCCATATCAGCCAGAGATGCAGATGTTTTATGTGCAGCATGAGATGGTGCATTATCATGCAAAAAAATGATCTTGCTGTGAAATACATGGTTCTTCTTCTTGAACCATGGCAGGAAGTGCTGTTTGGGAAAATCCACATACATTATGGAGTTCATCTTTAGCGCCTTCAGGGATCCTAAAGGGGCCGACAATCTCTCTCCCCATGATTCCAGCCCAAAACATTACTCCACCTCCTCCTTGTTGGCGCTGTAGCCGTGTTTGCGTGGGGTGTCCATCAACCAGCCATCCTCCACTCCATCCATCTGGACCATCGAGCGCTGCACGGCACTCATCCGTGAACAAAACAGTTTTGAAATCAGTCTTCATGTAATGTTTGGCCCACTGGAGCCGTTTTTGCTTGTGTGAAGTGGATAGAGGAGGTCGACAGGATGGCATTTGCACAGCTGCAAACCTCTGAAGGACCCTGCATCTTGTTGTTCGGGGGACGTTGGAGGCACCAGCAGCTTCAAAAACTTGTCTGCTGCTATGACAAGGCTTTTTTGCCGCTGCTCTTTTAACCTGACGTAATTGCCTGTAGGAAAGAGTCCTCAATTTGCCCTTATCAGCACGCACACGTGTGTACTGTGAATCAGCTACATACTTCTTGATTGCCAAGACACTTCTTCCTGATCATCGCACAATGTTGATTGTAGTCATGCCTTGACCTAAACACTCCACAATTTGTTGCTTCTCAGCAGCCGACACATCCTTTTTCTTTCCCATTTTGGCAGAAAATGTAGGCTGCTTAATAATGTGAGACAGCCTTCTTAAGTAGTCTTGCCTTTCATTGGACACACCTGCCAAACTAATTAGCACAGGTGTCTGCAATTGCTTACAGTGATATAAAGAGCCCTGACACACATCACCATCAATGAGTTTAACTGACAAACAAACAAATTCTTCCCTTATCACTCCTAAACACTTTTTGCATAATAATTTGGAACACAGTGTACATGTGCTTTTCCACAAAACACCAGTGGTTCACGTACTGAATCTTACAGTTCTAACTTGCCAACCGTGGTCTGTATGGAGTTGTTCAATAAAGGGCCCAAAATTAAGATAACATAGATGAATAGGAATTCTTAAGTATTTGATACCCTGTGAGGGCCAGGCAAAGGGAAAGTTGGACTGGATGGAATCCTATATGGATTTGGGGAGGGAGACATCGAGGGCCTCAGACTTCGCTGCATTGATTTTTAAAATTTCACCATGTAACAAAGTGATCTATTTCAGCCATAACAGCATGGATGGATATATGTGATTGAGTGATATATACTAGTACATCATCAGCAAATAGAGAGCACTTGTACTCTGTGCCTCCCACCTCAATCCACCTAATATTGGGGTTATGGCGAATTGATGAGAGCAGGTGCTCCGTCACTAGGATGTATAAGAGAGGGGACAGAGGACATCCCTGCCTTGTCCCATTGGTGATTGTGAAAGGTGATGAAAATGTTCTGATGCACCCCCTGGGCTTGGGACACCCGGAGCCGGACCCTTTTTGGTGGATGCTGGTGGTTGTAGTCTTCGTGGCGGCGACCCGGTTCCGTGGCTCAGGGTGGTCAAACCAGTGGCGGAACTATTTATGTGGTTTTGATGTTTAAATGTCCGACTACGCCACCCGTGGATTGCGGTCAGAGTGAACCGCCGCTGCAGGGCAGACCGCTGAGGCTGGTGTTGTGGGTGCAGCAGAGCGTAGCATAACTCCCCACGGGAGGAGTATAGCCTCAGGGCAGTGTATTCGGAGGATGGGGGTGATGGTGCAGGGCAGCAGCAGTAACGACACGGAGTCAGTGATGCAGTCCAGGGCCTTTACTCGCAGTTCTTATTATCCAGACCACGTCTGCAGGTAACGGCTGCCCACGTCGTACTGTGCTCACCAGGTGAGGGGCTCAGACAACTCCCAGATAACTTTGGAGCGCTTCACAGGACCCCCTTTGTGTGTCCTTTGTCTGGCCTTTCTTACCAACCCTTCTGTCCGGCTGCCTCGGGCCTCCTCTTGGTAAACTTGGCGCCAGTTTCCCTGACCTTATGTGCTGCCCTCCTAGCGGGTGTAGCGAGGGGCTGCGCCACATAAAATGTCACAGCCTCCGGTTTCTAGCTGAGGGTCAATTCCTGCCTCCACTAGTTTCGTGGACCGGTCTCCCCCTTTGGCCTGACCCCTCCATGCAGGTGGATTCGGGCGTGCGGTGGCGACTCGCCCGTCCGCACCCCTGGGATCCCTTCGTTCCTCTTTCCTGGAGCCTTCTCCACTCCTCTTCCTTCCTTCTCCCTCTTCCAGGCCTGGGCCTCTGTTACTAGGCCCGCCTCCGGAGCAGAGCTCATGCAGAGCCCCTGCTCCCTGCCACTTCTGCTCAGACTTCTCTGCACTGAACTAAGATGGTGCCCACCTTTTATACTCCCTTCTCAATGCACCCAGGAACTGCTTCCTCCCTGCTCCTGCACTACAGGGTTCCCCTTCCTCAGTGTTCCCTCCCCCCACTCCAGCCAGGGACACGGACTGTCGTGCCCATCTCAGGGGCATATTGGTCGCCCTGCCCCACGGCAATGTGGTGTAATGCATGCAGGTGTCGGGTCCTGATCCACACTCCATCCTTACCTGAGAGTGAGATATCACACCTCTGGGTGAGGTGCAATACCTCTGTAGCAACCGAGCCCTCAGGGTGCTACAGTTCCATTTATCTTCAGCCTAGGTGACGTATTGCGATACAGGGCCGTGATTTTGGCTATAAAAGGGTCCCCTAGACCCCTACCCCAAGTTTTTTAAGAGAATCATATATGGCGTGCCAGGAGACTCTATGGAATGCTTTCTCAGCATCCAACGAGAGTATCTAATTACAAATTTTTAACTGCATCTAGCCCAGGAAATACTTTGTGCCTAGTAGCAGTGTCTGTTAGTCAGCGGATTATCCCGGCTGTTAAGCAAGCTACACCACCTGTAGTTTGGACACTTAATTTTTTCAAAGGAAATGCTTCGGGACCACGGGATACTCAGTGAAGAGCATCAGGAGGCACCCCAAGGCATAGGGGCTGGGACTGGCAGTAGGATGCCTTGCGGTGGACAGCCGAGCTCGATCCTTATAAAAGCTTTTTAACTGCAGCAGCTTTAGTGGACGCTACTGGAGCTGGAATTATGCGGCTGCTGGCATGAGACTTGCCCTCCAATAGATCCTTGTAAATGGATTTAAAGTGTATTCATTCAAATTAGAGACACAATTTAAATTAAAAAGCTTAGAGCTGCCTCCACCACAGGGGGGTTCGCTCGACCCACCAGCGGACAGGCACCAGTATTGGGAGAGGGGGGCTGGCCGTCAGGGTTCACCGTGGCTCTGGCACAAACCCGGCGACACGGAGGTGGCACGGGCAGGAGCGGACTGAACTTGTTGGCTTCTCACTTTTTGGATTTTAGAAGGGCATGACATGCCTATATCTGTGTCTCCCCCTCCTTTTACTCCTCCACCTCTTTTCTTTTCTCATGACTATATGTACTTGTCACTTTTCCATGTGTTAGTTGTGTCTTCTGAGCAGTTTGTCAGCTTTTGGACACCTTTGAAGGTGTTTTCTATGTGTTTCTATGTGTTTTTGTTTGCCTGCCATTGGTTTTAATGGTGTTCGAAGGTGTTCGACGAACAGTTCGACGAACAGTGCGGCGAACACACGGGTGTTCGACGAACCGAACCGAACTCGAACACTATGGGGGTGGCTCAACACTAGTAAACATTTGTGGCGGCGGGGACACAAAACTTTCCCACATTTGGGCCATACTGGTCTTGCCTTGTGCTGAGGCACTGCTTCTGCTCCCTCTTTGTGCAGAGCTTCCTCCACTGCCTCGACGCACTGAGCTGCTTTGTAAAGTACTAGCAGTACTGCTCTCGGTTGGTATGGAGAATATGATGGAATGCACAAGTGCGTCTTGGTACTCTCGCATTTTACGCTCCCGGTTCAGCGGTGTTATGAGGCTTTGTAAGTTGTCCCGGTAGCGAGGATCTAGGAGGGTGGACACCCAATAATCAGCTGTGTTGAGAATGTGGGCGATGCGGCGGTCGTTTCTCAGGCACTGCAGCATGAAATCAACCATGTGCTGCAGACTGCCAACTGGCCAAGAAACGCTGTCCCCTGCTTGAGGCGTGATCTCTGCCTGCTCTGCATCACCCCACCCTCGCTCTAGATACTGACTACTAGAGCATTGTGTACCTCCCTCCTCGGAACAGATGTCTTCCTCCTCCATTGACTCCTCCTCATCCTCCTCACAAAGTGTCCCCTGCCTAGGCCTTTGTGAGGAACCACGTTGCGCAGACTGTACAGAAGCAGATGGCATTTGTTACTCCTCATCCTCCACCTCTTTCAAAACCTCCTCCCTTAGTACTTGCAGTGTTTTTTCAAGCAGGCAGATAAGGGGGACAGTCATGCTGACTAGTGCCTCATCTGCACTCGCCATCCACGTGGAATAATCGAAGGCACGCAAAACGTGGCAAATGTCCTTCATAGAGGCCCACTCAGTGGTGGTGAAGTGTGAACGGCGCTCACTGAGACTTGTTTGTGCCTGCTGCAGCTGGTACTCTATTACTGCTGCCTGCTGCTCACACAACCTCTCCAACATATGTAACGTTGAATTCCACCTGGTGGGTAGGTCACATATGATGCGATGTTCCGGAAGACGTAATCGGTGCTGCAGAGCTGCAATGCGTGATCTTGTGATGCTAGAACGCCGCAAGTGAGCGCACTCTATGCTGACATTGTGCAGCAGTGCATCAAGATCCGGATTGTCCCTCAAAATACTCTGCACAACCAAGTTGAGCACATGTGCCAGACATGGGATATGAGTGAAGTTGCCTAGGCCAAGAGCTGCCACCAGATTTCGGCCATTGTCACACACTACCATGCCTGGCTGGAGATTCGCTGGCACAAACCACACGTCGCTCTGCTGCTTGATGGCGTTCCAGAGCTCCTGCGCTGTGTGGCTTCGATTTCCCAAAGAAATTAATTTTAATACGGCCTGTTGACGTTTGGCCACGGCTGTGCTCATATCGGTCATCATAACAGGTAACAGTTCACGGGTCGATGTGGAGGTAGACCGTGACAGCTCCTGCAGCGCTGATTCAGAGGAACTGGAGTATGAGTAGGAGTCAATGTGTACAGACTGGATTCCTGCAATCCTTGGAGTTGGCAGAACACGTACAGCGCCATTCTCAAGATCTGTACCCGGCTCCACAACATACCCAATGGGCAGTGAGGGAATGGTATCGTCCCTGTCCATGCTTACTGGTCCAGCAATCGGTGGTCAGGTGGACCTTGCTACTGACGGCGTTTTGTAGCGCATGTTTAATTTTTCCCTCCACATGCTGTTGCAGGGCAGGGACGGCTTGCCTGCTGAAATAAAAGCGGCTGGGCACGTTGTATTGTTGGACTGCCAAAGCCATAAAGTTACGGAAGGTGTCAGTCTCCACCAGCCTGAATGATAGCATTTCAAGGGCCAGTAGTTTTGCAATGCCAGCATTCAGAGCCTGTGCTCGGGGGTGGTTTGCCGAGTATGGGCACCTTTTCTTCCATGCCTGTGCTAACGATGGCTGTAGACTGGCCTGGGAGTGTGAGGATGACAGGGAAAGCGGTGCTGTGGGTGGAATTACACTGTGTCTCTGTACAACATTTCCAGAGGTTCTTCCATGGCGATCCTGTGAGGAAGCCGAACCAGCTGTGTGTGAGCTGGAGGAAGAGGCTACAACACGAGCTGAAGAGGTGGTAGGTGGCGCTGTAGGTTGGCCTAGGTCTTCAGTGTGTTTTTGTAACTCCACCACGTGCTTGGTCCGCACATGTTTCCACATATTTGTGGTATTGAGGTTGCTGACACTTTTCCCTCTTTTCACCTTCTGATTACACAGCTTGCATTTGACAAAGCAAATGTCATCTGCAACTGTGTCAAAAAAGGACCAGGCACTGCAAGTATTGGGAGAACCCGCTTTGGATTTTGGAAGAGCCAAGCTCCTAATGGGTGCCGAAGTGAAGGCTACAGGCAACCAAGTCTGCCCCCTCCCTCTCTCTCCTTTTTGGGCCGTTCGGGAAATCTCTTCCTCAGAGCTGCTCCCACCACCTTCCTGTCCCTCACACCATGATGGGTCAAGTACCTCATCATCTACACCACCCTCTTCAAACAACTGCTTCTCCTGGGTAGTCTCGACAGCACAGTACGCACCAGAAAGTGGCACCTGAGTCTCATCATCAGATGCGTACTGAGGTGTGCTGCTGACCATAGGCACTGGCCCACCCACCTCTTCAGATTCAGAGAGACAAAACGGTTGCGCATCACTGCATACTACCTCTTCTTCAAATTCTCGAATTCTGCTTGGCTGGCCTCCTCTTTCCAAGCCAAGAGATTCAGAGAACAGAAGTAGAGATGGCTCCTGTCCAGGGCTCTCTGACTGCCTGGGCAATTTGGCAGGTGGTGAAGAGACAGATGGGTGCTCTTCAGTGCTCTGGACCTGAGAGGACCTGGAACTAAATGAAGTCGATGCATTAGCTGCCATCCATCCGACAACGGCTTCAATTTGGTCCTCCCACAGCAGTGGGGTACGGCTAGCTCCTACAAAGCTGCGCATAAAGGACTGTTCCCTGGTAAAACTGGAGGATGCGGAGTCACTGGTGCCTGCAGCAGGCACAGAAGCCCCACGTCCTCTCCCTGCAGGCACAGAATCCTCACGTCCTCTCCCTGCAGAAACTCCACGCCCACGCCCACGACCACGATCACATGCCTTACTCTCTGCCTTCTTCATCTTGGTAGACTGATAAAGATAGGCAGAAAAGTACTAAGGGCTTAGTGTGCTTATTCCTGAACAGCTGCTAACAGGTATAAGAAACACTAATTTTATAAAGTGTGGACTAGACTTTAATATGAGCTAACGTGGCCTACACAACTGTAAAGTGGAGTGTTTGGTGAACTTTATTTAGGTTTTTTTTGTCCCAAAAAGACACTGGATGTGCCCAAAGACGTAATACCGATAGTATCACAATCTTTTTGTAGCTATTACAATGCAGGAAGGTAACCAACAATGCAATAGATGAGGCTACAAAAATAGGCTAATACTAATCTGGCTGGGACTGCAGGG
Organism: Phyllobates terribilis; assembly: GCF_046119375.1. Classification (NCBI taxonomy): domain Eukaryota; kingdom Metazoa; phylum Chordata; class Amphibia; order Anura; family Dendrobatidae; genus Phyllobates; species Phyllobates terribilis. Next base: position 768,569,657 of record NW_027362764.1, read on the forward strand.
CACAATGCTGCAGAAAGGCTCCTCTATCTACTCCTATATAGTGTGCTTGGAACCAATGTAGCTGAATACGGATGGAACCACCACACTAATAGGAGAAATCAGGAAAAATGATCAATTAGCAAAAAAGGACAATGTATGAGGCAATGACGCACGCTGAGCGCACTACAACCAGACGTGGCTGAAGCACACACTACAGCGTGAGCTGCACTCACACACAGAGACCTTGCAGACAGCCATGAACAGTGCAGATGCAGAGCACTGTGCACTAGCGCTGCAAGGCACAGCGATTTATAAAGTAGCTTGGGTAAAGCAGAATAGAGCAAATAGGTAGCTAAAACTGTCCCTCAGAACAACAGCGTCCTATCCCTAACTGAATTCACAGCAGAGTGACCTCAAAATGGCGGCGGCGGCTTTTATAGTGCATCATGACATTATTTCAGCAGCCAATCACAGCCATGCCATTAGTTAACATGCCTACATGCCTAACAGGATGTGCCCACACTTCTTAGGATCCTCATTGGCTGAATAAAATGATACTGGCTCATTGCATTATGGGAACTTCTGATTCCGGTATACAATATCTAAAAGTATCGGAATTAAGTATCGGAATTCCGATACCGCGAATATTGGCCGATACCCGATATTTCAGTATCGGAATGCTCAACACTACTTATAACTTAAAGATCGGTGGTGGTTTAACTGCTGGGACCTGCATTGATCAGCAAAATGGGCAACTTTTATCCCCATCTGCATGAATCGACAGTGCACATGCCTGACTGCTGCTGAATTCATTATGTGGCTACCCAGCAATGTGCTTGGCTTTTCCCAGCAGCCCAATCGAAAATAAATGGAGCGGCTTTCGGGCCCCGTTTTGTCAATCAGTGCAGGTCTCAGCTGTTGGATCACAACCAATCTATCAACTATCAGTTATTCTATGGATAAGTGATAACTTATCTTCCCTGAACCACCCTTTTAACCCTCTTGCTTTGGACTTTGGAACTTTAGGGCTCCTTCTTTTTTATTCCACCCACTGTCTTTTATATAAAGTCTCATAGTAGAGGTAAACAAATCAAATTCCTTATAAAATATCAGAAATTTTGGATTTGGCTAATCTGTAATTATCGAGATTCAGCTTGCATGAATTTCAGTATATTGAGGGCCGGGATAGGTGTTAAAGAATAATAAAATATTATAGCTACTTGTTCAAAGCCACCTTTTATGAGTCCTGCTGCTGCACATCCACATCTGTCCCTCCACTTGCTCGCTCCGGTCTTTAAGTCTACTATGCAGCATACTTCAGGACTGTACAAGGCCACTCCATAGGCCTACAGGGCAACAATACCCAACTTTGAACAATTAGGTCAATAATCTGTGCCATTATGCCTTACGGTTGGGGAAGTGGAGAGCTTATACAGATTGTACTTTACTGCTTGAGTTGCTAAACTAAAGAATGGTTGGACCAGACTAACTGTGACAAGACAGCATTTATTCTTAATTATGTCAGATGTTTTTATTTGGTGGGTCAAGAGACATAGGCCATTGTTATATGAGCCTGACCATTGCCTCTTGAGTTGATGTTTGTTATTATCTTTGGAGGACAGGGACGCAGGGTCATTAGATAATCGATGTTTGCTAATATGTTGATTACCCATTGTATAAGTCCATATAGCTTGTTGACCTGCAAATAATGAACAACAAACTATGCAGATTGATTAAATACTCAAACAATAAGAGATGTCTTCATCCCACTTTCCCCCTGACCTGTGGATGATGACCTTAAAGACAGTTGTGAACAATAAAAGAGGGATCTGCCTCTGTTCCCAGAGAGACATTCTACAAGTTGCCAGCTTAACGGATCATGGCACCAGCTGGAAGAATACAGATATGCCCCCTTGACCATCACTGAATCTTCAAAGACATGTAGAAAATCCAGTTTGGGACAATCAGGTCACTTGGCCACAAACCCCATTGCAGTCGGTCAATTTCCTAAGCTTGCCCCTACCTCCTCTCTATAGATGTCCACCAAAAACGGAGTGTCACTAGTTGGGGTAGTTGGCCCTGGATGCCCCAAAGTCACAGCTGTTCTAATTCCAGCAAGCCAGCGGAAGGGTGAGACTGTCATTTGCACCATCTGGTGTATTTTCTGGGACTGTTCTTTATGTTACAGTCTGTTGATGGTTGAATAAAGTATTGCCACACTATTTTAACCCTCACCCTGTGTTGTCTGAGTAGTATTCTGCCCACGGGAAAGGAGTTCGGGTGTTCAAAGGGATGAGCCCTTGTCCATGCGGTCTTTCTAAAGACAGCCGGGCCAGTGGACAAGAGCACCCACTGACCCTCGTGTCTCCACACTAACAATATCTCACAGATTTACTTGGCGACTCCTGGAAAAAGGCAACATATGCTGGACTCCCTGAGGAGTTGGTAAATCTCCTGGGTTCATGGCAGAGCCCCACAAAATATCAGGGAAAGATGCTCTTCTATGCAAAGAGAATGAAAAAGGCCTGGAGGGGTGAGGACTGACAGTGTAAGTTGCAATATGGTGGCGTAGAAAGTAGGGACATTTTTAGCTGAATGCTTTGGTAAAGCATGCAGACTCCTCTCAATAAGTCTTGGCTTAAAGTTTTCAAGTATGGATTGTCAGGGCATTGGTTGACAATGATCTGGGCCATATTGGTGAGAAAAGTTGTATCCCAGTGGAGAGGTAGGGAATACTGAAATGCTATAATAATGATAATAATAATTTTTATTTATATAGAGCCAACATATTCCGCAGCACTTTACAATTAAGTGGGGACATGTACAGACAATAAATTCAATACAATTTAAGATAGTTTAAACAGTTAAATAAGGAGTGAGGTCACTGCTCACTAGCTTACATTCTACAAGGAAATGGGGGGACCCAATAGGTGGACACAATGGGTGAAAAATGCTTGTTATTTCCCATCTGGCAATTATAATAATTAGAGATTTTCATATAAAGGTGCATGATCCGGTCATCAGCCAGTATGCTTAAGTGCAATAATCAAGTATCGAGTGCAGTTATTATGTGTATGGAGGTGTGGAGACAGATGAAATATTTAGGAGGAGGGAACAGGGGAAAGTTAGTTTACTGAGTAGTTGAGGTGGTAGGCTTGTTTAAAAAGTTGGGTTTTTAATGCGCGCTTGAAGACATCGGGGTTAGGCATCAGTCGGATCGTCTGGGGTAGTGCATTTCAGAGAACTGGCGCAGAAAGAGAGAAGTCTTGGAGATGGAAGAGCGAGGTTCGGATTATGGGAGAAGTTAGTTTTAGGTCATTTGTAGAATGGAGGTCATGTGTAAGGTGATAGACAGAGATGAGAAAGGAGATATAGGGTGGTGCATAACTGTGGAGAGCTTTCTGAGTGAGAGCGATGAGTTTATATTGGACCCTGTAGAGAATGGGCAACCAGTATAATGACTTTCACAAGATGGAGGCATCGTGAAGTGGCTGCACAGAAATACAACCCTGGCTGCCGCATTCAGGATGGATTGGAGAGGAGAAAGTTTGGTAAGAGGGAGACCGATCAGAAGAGAGTTGCAGTAGTCCAGACGAGAGGGAATAAGAGTGACAGTAAGAGTTTTAGCAGTTTCAAAGGTGAGAAAAGGTCGGATTCTGGAGATGTTTTTAAGATGCAGGTGACTAGAGTAGGTGAGTGATCGGATATAGGGAGTAAAGGAAAGTTTAGTGTCGAATATGACCCCAAGGCAGCGGGAGTGCTGCTTGGAAGTTATGGTTGAACCCTCCAAGGTAATTTCGATGTTAGATATAGTTAGGTTAGTAGATGGGAGAAACACAAGAACTTCAGTTTTGGAGAGATTCAGTTTAAGATAGAGGGAGGATATGATGTTAGAGACAGCATACCGAAAATCCTTGGTATTTTGCATTAGGGTAGGGGTGATGTCAGGGGAAGAAGTGTATAATTGGGTGTCGTCAGCATAGAGATGATACTGGAACCCAAATCTGCTGATTGTTTGTCCAATAGGGGCAGTGTATAGAGAGTAGAGAATGGGGACTAGGATTGAGCCCTGTGGAACCCCAATAGTAAGGGGACGAGGAGAGGAAGAGGAGCCAGCAAAAGATACTGTGAAGGAGCGGTCAGAGAGGTAGGAGGAGAACCAGGAAAGAACGGTTACCTTGAGGCCTATAGAGCGGAGCATAGTGAGAAGGAGCTGGTGATCCACAGTGTCAAATGTGGCAGAGAGATCCAGGAGAATCAGCAGGGAGCAGAGACCTTTGGATTTAGCTGTTACTATATCATTAGAGACTTTAGTGAGGACAGTTTCAGTGGAGTGTAAAGAGCGGACACCCGATTGTGGAGGGTCGAGAAGAAAGTTATCTGAGACATAGCGGATTAGATGGGAGTGGGCCAAGCATTCCAGGAGTTTAGAGATGAAAGGAAGGTTAAAGACAGGTCTGTAGTTAGCAGTGCAGCTCTGGTCCAGGGATGGCTTTTTAAGTAAAGGGGTTATGATGGCATGTTTAAATGAGGAGGGAAAGATACCTGAAGAAAGAGAGAGGTTAAATATTTTAGTCAGGTAAGTGGTGACCACCAGTGAGAGAGACTGCAGGAGATGTGAAAGAATGTGGTCACTGTTGCAGGTTGAAGTTTGAGAAGAAATGAGGAGCTGGGTAGATTCTTCTTCTGTAACAGGCTCAAAGATGGCTAGTGAGCTTGAAGTGCGACTGGGAAGGGGATCCAGGCACTGAGGAGATTGGGCTGAGATATCCTGATGGATGTGGTTGATTTTTTCTAGGAAATAAGTGGCCAAAATCTCACCTCTGAGGTTGATGATGGGGCCTGTTCTTTAGGGCTCAGGAGGGAGTTTAAGGTTTCAAAAAGTTGTTTTGGATTGTTGGACAGTGAAGTGATGAGAGTGGTGAAGTAGGATTGTTTGGCCAGTTGAAGGGCAGAGTTATAGGTTTTGAGCATGAATTTATAGTGGCTGAAATCCCCTGCTGAAAGTGATTTTCTCCACTGACGCTCAGCACACCTTGAGCAACGCTGAAAGAAAACGTGTTTGCATAGTGTGCCATGGCTGTCATTGTCTGTGTCGGGTCTTTCTGCATGTTGAAGGTGCTGCTTCATCTAGAGCACTCTTCAGTGTATTATTGTAGTGTGACAATTCTAAGTCTGGACTGGAGAGGGAGGAGATGGGGGCTAAAGATGTTTGTAGATTGTCTATAAGCTGCTGGGTATAAATGGTACATGTATTCCTATAAGTGTGGAAAGTGGGTTGTCCCGAGTGAGGAGACAGTTCTTGACAGAGAAGGAAAGAAGGTTGTGGTCCGAGAGATGGGAGGGGAGTTAGCAAAGTCATGCAGTGAGCAGAGATGGGAGAAAACCAGGTTCAGAGTATTCCCGTCTTCATGCGTAGGAGAATTAGTAAACTGTGAGTGGCAAAATGAGGTGCTTAGAGGAAGTAGATGAGAGGCAGATTGGGAGAGGGGATCATCGATGGGGATGTTAAAGTCTCCCATGATGAGGGTTGGGATGTCACAGAATTGAAAGTGAGGAAGCCAGGTTGTAAAGTGATCCAGGAACTGGTGGGAGGATCCTGGGGGGTGATACACAACCACCACTCACAGGGAGAAGGGTTTGAAGAGTCTGATGGTGTGGACTTCAAAGCAAGGAAACATTAGTGAGGTCATCGGGGGGATGACCTGAAAAGCACATTGTGGAGAAAGCAGCAAACCAACACCTCCACCCTGTCTATTCTCAGGTCTGATGGTATGTGAAAATTTCAGTCCACCAAATGAGAGAGCAGCAGCTGCAGTGGTGTCTGAATACTGGATCCAGGTTTCTGTAATTGCCAGAATTTTAAGGGAATTAGAGAGGAAAACTCGTGAATGTAAGTTAGTTTGTTACACACAGACCGTGCGCTCCAGAGAGCACAGTGGAAAGCAATAGGAGAGGGCATGCACTGAATGTCCAAATGCCATTGTATAACTACTTATTGAAAGCACTTTAAGCTATTGCACTTAAAGTCTATTGCACGCGTGACCCAGCACGCGTGCTATCCCGAGCCAGAGCTGAATATAAAACCCCTGGCAAAAATTATGGAATCACCGGGCTCGGAAGATGTTCATTCAGTTGCTTAATGTTGTTGAAAAAAAGCAGATCACAGACATGGCACAAAACTAAAGTAATTTTAAATGGCAACTTTGGGGCTTTAAGAAACACTAAAAGAAATCAAGATTAAAAATGTGGTACTCAGTAAGGGTAATTTTTTTCAGACCAAGCAGAGGGAAAAAATTATGGAATCACTCAATTCTGTGGAAAAAAATTATGGAATCACCCTGTAAATTTTCATTTCCCAAACTAACACCTGCATCAAATTAGATCTGCTCGTTAGTCTGCATCTAAAAAGAAGTGATCACACCTTGGTGAGCTGTTGCACCAAGTGGACTGTCATGAATCATGGCTCCAACATGAGAGATGTCAATTGAAACAAAGGAGAGGATTATTAAGCTCTTAAAAGAAGGTAAATCATTACGCAATGTTGCAAAAGATGTTGGTTGTTCACAGTCAGCTGTGTCTAAAATCTGGACCAAATACAAACAACATGGAAGGTTGTTAAAGGCAAACATACTGGTAGACCAAGGAAGACATCAAAGCATCAAGACCGGAAACTTAAAGCAATATGTCTCCAAAACAGGAAATGCACAACAAAACAGTGAGGAACAAATGGGAGGAAACTGGAGTCAATGTCTGTGACCAAACTGTAAGAAACCACCTAAAGGAAATGGAATTTACATACAGAAAAGCTAAATATAAGCCATCATTAACACCTAAACAGAAAAAAACAAGGTTACAATCGGCTAAGGAAAAGCAATCGTGGACTGTGGATGACTGGATGATAGTCATATTCAGTGATGAATCGCGAATAGTGTTGAGCATTCCGATACTGAAATATCGGGTATCGGCGGATATTCGCGGTATCGGAATTCCGATACTTAATTCCGATACTTTTGCAATATCATATACCGGAATAGAAAGTTCTCATAATGCAATGAGCCAGTTTCATTTTATTCAGCCAATGAGGATCCTAAGAAGTGTGGGCACATCCTGTTAGGCATGTAGGCATGTTAACTAATGGCATGGCTGTGATTGGCTGCTGAAATGATGTCATGATGCACTATAAAAGCCGCCGCCGCCATTTTGAGCTCACTCTGCTGTGAATTCAGTTAGGGATAGGATGCTGTTGTTCTGAGGGACAGTTTTAGATACCGATTTGGTCTATTCTGCTTTACCCAAGCAACTTTACAAATCGCTGTGCCTTGCAGCGCTAGTGCACAGTTCTCTGTGCTGTTCACCGCTGTCTGCAAGGTCTGTGTGTGTGAGTGCAGCTCACCCTGTAGTGGGTGCTTCAGCCACGTCTGGTTGTAGTGCACTCAGTGTGTGTCACTGCCTCATACATTGTCCTTTTTTGCCAATTCATAATTTTTCCTGATATCTCCTATTAGTGTGGTGGTTCCATCCGTATTCAGCTAAATTGGTTCCAAACACACTATATAGGAGTAGATAGAGAATTTTTTTTTTGTCTTGCAGCGCTAGTGAACAGTGCTCTGCATCTGTACTGTTCACCGCTGTCTGCAAGGTCTGTGTGTGTGAGTGCAGCTCACCCTGTAGTGTGTACTTCAGCCACGTCTGGTTGTAGTGCACTCAGTGTGTGTCACTGCCTCATACATTGTCCTTTTTTGCCAATTCATAATTTTTCCTGATATCTCCTATTAGGGTGTTAGTTCCATCCGTATTCAGCTAAATTGGTTCCAAACACACTATATAGGAGTAGATAGAGAATTTTTTTTTGTCTTGCAGCGCTAGTGCACAGTGCTCTGCATCTGCACTGTTCACCGCTGTCTGCAAGGTCTGTGTGTGTGAGTGCAGCTCACCCTGTAGTGTGTGCTTCAGCCACATCTGGTTATAGTGCACTCAGTATGTGTCACTGCCTCATACATTGTCCTTTTTTGCCAATTCATAATTTTTCCTGATTTCTCCTATTAGTGTGGTGGTTCCTTCCGTATTCAGCTACATTGGTTCCAAACACACTATATAGGAGTAGTTAGAGGAGCCTTTCTGCAGCATTGGGCCCTGCAGCCACAGCCAGATTAGTATTAGCCTATTTTTTGTAGCCTCATCTATTGCATTGTAGGTTACCTTCCTACATTGTAATGGCTACAAAAAGTTTGGTATACTATCGGTATTACATCTTTGGGCACATCCAGTGCCTTTTTGGGACAAAAAAAACCTAAATAAACTTCACCAAACACTCCACTTTACAGTTGTGTAGGCCACATTAGCTCATATTAAAGTCTAGTCCACACTTTATAAAATTAGTGTTTCTTATACCTGTTAGCAGCTGTTCAGGAATAAGCACACTAAGCCCTTAGTACTTTTCTGCCTATCTTTATCAGTCTACCAAGATGAAGAAGGCAGGGAGTAAGGCATGTGGTCAAGGTCGTGGTCGTTGGCGTGGATGTGGAGTTTCTGCAGGGAGAGGACGTGAGGATTCTGTGCCTGCAGGGAGAGGACGTGGGGATTCTGTGCCTGCTGCGGGCACCAGTGACTCAGAATCCCCCAGTTTTACCAGGGAACAGTCCTTTATGCGCAGCTTTGTAGGAGCTAGCTGTACCCCACTGCTGCGGGAGGACCAAATTGAAGAAGTTGTCGGATGCATGGCAGCTAACGCATCGACTTCAATTAGTTCCAGATCCTCTCAGGTCCTGAGCACTGAAGAGCACCCATCTGTCTCTTCACCACCTGCCAAATTGCCCAGGCAGTCAGAGAGCCCTGGACAGGAGCCATCTCTACTTATGTTCTCTGAATCTCTTGGCTTGGAAAGAGGGGGCCAGCCAAGCAGAATTCGAGAATTTGAAGAAGAGGTAGTATGCAGTGATGCGCAACCGTTTTGTCTCTCTGAATCTGAAGAGGCGGGTGGGCCAGTGCCTATGGTCAGCAGCACACCTCAGTACGCATCTGATGATGAGACTCAGGTGCCACTTTCTGGTGCGTACTGTGCTGTCGAGACTACCCAGGAGAAGCAGTTGTTTGAAGAGGGTGGTGTAGATGATGAGGTCCTTGACCCATCATTGCGTGAGGGACAGGATGGTGGTGGGAGCATCTCTGAGGAAGAGATTCCCCGAACAGCCCAAAAAGGAGGGAGAGGGAGGGGGGTAGACTTGGTTGCCTGTAGCCTCCACTTTGGCACCCATTATGAGCATGGCTCTTCCAAAATCTAAAGCGGGCGCTCTCAAGACTTGCAGTGCCTGGTCCTTTTTTGACACAGTTGCAGATGACATTTGCTTTGTCAAATGCAAGCTGTGTAATCAGAAGGTGAAAAGAGGGAAAAGTGTCAGCAACCTCAATACCACAAATATGTGGAAACATGTGCGGACCAAGCACGTGGTGGAGTTACAAAAACACACTGAAGACCTAGGCCAACCTACAGCGCCACCTACCACCTCTTCAGCTCGTGTTGTAGCCTCTTCCTCCAGCTCACACACAGCTGGTTTGGCTTCCTCACAGGATCGCCATGGAAGAATTTCTGGCACTGTTGTACAGAGACACAGTGTAATTACACCCACAGCACCACTTTCCCAGTCATCCTCACACTCCCAGGCCAGTCTACAGCCATTGTTAGCACAGGCATGAGAGAAAAGGCGCCCATACTCGGCAAACCACCCCCGAGCACAGGCTCTGAATGCTGGCATTGCTAAACTACTGGCCCTTGAAATGCTATCATTCAGGCTGGTGGAGACTTTACACCTTCCGTAACTTTATGGCATTGGCAGTCCCACAATACATCGTGCCCAGCCGCTTTTATTTCAGCAGGCAAGCCGTCCCTGCCCTGCAACATCATGTGGAGGGAAAAATTAAACATGCGCTACAAAACGCTGTCAGTAGCAAGGTCCACCTGACCACCGATGCGTGGACCAGTAAGCATGGACAGGGACGATACCTTTCCCTCACTGCCCATTGGGTAAATGTTGTGGAGCTGGGTACAGATCTTGAGAGTGGCGCTGTACGTTTTCTGCCAACTCCAAGGATTGCAGGAATCCAGTCTGTACACATTGATTCCTCCTCATACTCCAGTTCCTCTGAATCAGCACTGCAGGAGCCATCACGGTCTACCTCCACATCGACCCGTGAACGGTTACCTGTTATGATGACCGATATGAGCACAGCCTTGGCCAAACGTCAACAGGCCGTATTAAAATTAATTTCTTTGGGGAATCGAAGCCACACAGAGCAGGAGCTCTGGAATCCCATCAAGCAGCAGAGCGACGTGTGGTTTGTGCCAGCGAATCTCCAGCCAGGTAAGGTAGTGTGTGACAATGGCCAAAATCTGGTGGCAGCTCTGGGCCTAGGCAACCTCACTCACATCCCATGTCTGGCACATGTGCTAAACTTGGTCGTGCAGAGTTTTTTGAGGGACTATCCGGATCTTGATGCACTGCTTCACAAGGTCCGCATAGAGTGCGCTCACTTGCGGCATTCCAGCAACGCAAGATCACGCATTGCAGCTCTGCAGCGCCGATTACGTCTTCCGGAACATCGCATCATATGTGACCTACCCACCAGGTGGAATTCAACGTTACATATGTTGGAGAGGTTGTGTGAGCAGCAGGCAGCAGTAATGGAGTACCAGCTGCAGCAGGCGCAAACAAGTCGCAGTGCGCGCCGTTCACACTTCACCACCACTGAGTGGGCCTCTATGAAGGACATTTGCCACGTTTTGCGTGCCTTCGATTATTCCATGCGGATGGCGAGTGCAGATGATGCACTAGTCAGCATGACTATCCCCCTTATCTGCCTGCTTGAAAAAACACTGCAAGCACTAAGGGACGAGGTTTTGGAAGAGGTGGAGGATGAGGAGTCACAAATGCCATCTGCTTCTCTACAGTCTGCGCAACGTGGTTCCTCACAAAGGCCTAGGAAGGGGACACTTTGTGAGGAGGATGAGGATGAGTCAATGGATGAGGAAGACATCTGTCCAAAGGATGGAGGTACACAATGCTCTAGTAGTCAGTATCTAGAGCGAGGGTGGGGTGATGCAGAGCAGGCAGAGATCACGCCTCAAGCAGGGAACAGCATTTCTTGGCCAGTTGGCAGTCTGCAGCACATAGTTGTTTACATGCTGCAGTGCCTGAGAAACGACCGCCGCATCGCCCACATTCTCAACACGGCTGATTATTGGGTGTTCACTCTCCTAGATCCTCGCAACCAGGACAACTTACAAAGCCTCATAACACCGTTGAACCGGGAGCGTAAAATGCGGGAGTACCAAGACGCACTGGTGCATTCCATCATGTTCTCCATTCCAACCGAGAGCAGTGCTGCTAGTGCTTTACAAAGCAGCTCAGTGCGTCGAGGCAGTGGAGGAAGCTCTGCACAAAGAGGGAGCAGAAGCAGTGCCTCAGCACAAGGCAAGACCAGTATGGCCGAAATGTGGAAAAGTTTTGTGTCCCCGCCGCCACAAATATCTACACCATCACAGACGGCTCCAGTCAGCAGGAGGCAACGTTTCCGTCAGATGGTGACAGACTACATATCTTGCCCTCTTAGTGTACTCCCAGACGGCTCTTCTCCCTTCAAGTTTTGGGTCTGTAAGCTGGATACATGGCCAGAGCTTAGTCAGCATGCATTGGAGGTGCTAGCTTGCCCTGCTGCTAGTGTATTATCGGAACGCGTCTTTAGTGCCGCAGGTGGTGTACTAACAGACCGTCGCATGCGACTATCCTCCGATAACGTTGACAGGCTTACTTTTCTCAAAATGAACAAGGCCTGGATCTCTCATGAATTTGCCAGTCCTCTTCCAGAATAAATAATTGGTTGGCAATAGTATCCAGGTCTCCTGTTGTGTTCATGTTTCTACCTCCTGAACTGTAATCCCTGAGCTCAAACACCGCCAGTTGGCGATCGGAAGTGCCGTCTGCACAGTAAACACTTGTTGCCATGTTATTGGGGTTTAGTAACGTCAGCTGTTCCCCTGCTGTGTGTCCGGCAAATTCTCCTGCTTTGTCCACATCCACTGTACTACTGATTTAAAACTTGCTCCAATTACACCTCTGGCTCCTCTGTTTTTAGTATTTACCCTGGGCTCCAATACCGCTAGTTGCTGCTCGGAAGTGCTGTTTCCACAGTCAACACTTGCTGCCGTGTTATTGGGGTTCAGTAACGTCAGCTGTTCCCCTACTGTGCGGACGGCAATTTCTCCTGCTTTGTCCACATTCTCACTACTACAGATTTTAAAGTTGCTCCAATTACACCTCTGGCTCCTCTGTTTTCAGTATTATCCCTGAGCTCCAACACCGCCAGTTGGCGCTGGGATGTGCCGTCTGCACAGTCAACACTTGCTGCCGTGTTATTGGGGTTCAGTAACATCAGCTGTTCCCCTGCTGTGCGGACGGCAATTTCTCCTGCTCTGTCCACATTCTCACTACTACAGATTTTAAAGTTGCTCCAATTACACCTCTGGCTCCTCTGTTTTCAGTATTATCCATGAGCTCCAACACCGCCAGTTGGCGCTCGGAAGTGCCGTCTGCACAGTCAACACTCACTGCCGTGTTATTGGGGTTCAGTAACGTCAACTGTTCCCCTGCTGTGTGTCCGGCAAATTCTCCTGCTTTGTCCACATCCACTGTACTACTGATTTAAAACTTGCTCCAATTACACCTCTGGCTCCTCTGTTTTTAGTATTTACCCTGGGCTCCAATACCGCTAGTTGCTGCTCGGAAGTGCCGTTTGCACAGTCAACACTTGCTGCCATGTTATTGGGGTTCAGTAACGTCAGCTGTTCCCCTGCTGTGCGGACGGCAATTTCTCCTGCTCTGTCCACATTCTCACTACTACAGATTTTAAAGTTGCTCCAATTACACCTCTGGCTCCTCTGTTTTCAGTATTATCCCTGAGCTCCAACACTGCCAGTTGGCGCTCGGAAGTGCCGTCTGCACAGTCAACACTTGCTGCCATGTTATTGGGGTTCAGTAACATCAGCTGTTCCCCTGCTGTGTGTCCGGCAAATTCTCCTGCTTTGTCCACATCCACTGTACTACTGATTTAAAACTTGCTCCAATTACACCTCTGGCTCCTCTGTTTTTAGTATTTACCCTGGGCTCCAATACCGCTAGTTGCGGCTTCGAAGTGCCTTTTTCACAGTCAACACTTGCTGCCGTGTTATTGGGGTTCAGCAACGTCAGCTGTTCCCCTGCTGTGCGGACGGCAATTTCTCATGCTCTGTCCACATTCTCACTACTAACCAGGGGAGGAGTCCTGAGGAGATAATTTGCATATTCCTACTGCATTTTGGGGTAAGTGAAGAGTCTCCGCGAGCTCAAAGAACACTGGATTTTGGCTGTTGGAGCTGAAAAGAGGACATCGGTAATTTTGAATCTTTTTTTTTTAAGCTTTTTTATCTGTTTTCATAACATTAACAATAAGAACATGGAAGAGTCCAGGAGCCATTTGGTGAGCTGCATATCCTGCTACATGTTCACAGACTTGCCAGTGGAAAAGCCAAACTTCACATGCCAGAAATGCAAGCTTGTGTCCCTGTTGGAGGAAAAGTTGCGAAATCTAGAAGAGAGGTTAACTACCTTGAAAATCATTAAGGAAGGTGAAGAGTTCTTAGACAGAGCAGAATTATCTCTTCATGATTCAGAAAGAGAAGAAATTCGAACTGCACCTGACGAAACCGAGGAATGGAAGCATGTGACCCACAGAAGCAGGAGGATCGAGAGGCAGTCAGCACCCATACTGCTCAGGAACCAGTACCAGGCTCTCACGCAGGAGAACCATGAAGAAATACAGCAAAATAAGACTTTGCCAGCAATGAATAACCTTGTAAGCCCTCAGAATCCTCCTGGATGGAGAAAGAAGAATGTTGTGAAGAAAAAACGGAGAGTGGTGGTTATGGGGGATTCCCTGTTAAGAGGAACAGAGGCCGCTATCTGCAGACCAGACATAACCTCAAGAGAAATGTGCTGTCTTCCAGGAGCAAAAATTAAAGATGTGTCTGACAGGATATCAAGACTCTTCAGACCTACAGATCACTACCCATTCCTGCTAATACATGTGGGGACAAATGACACAGCAAGAAAGGACCTGGAAACCATCTGCAGTGACTTTGAAGACTTAGGCAAGAAAGTGAAAGAATTGGGAGCGCAGGTGGTCTTCTCATCCATCCTCCCAGTGGATGGCCATGGAACAATGAGGTGGAATAAGATTCTACAGGTGAACAACTGGCTACGTCGATGGTGCCGTCAACAAGGATTTGGATTTCTGGATCACGGAATGAATTACCTATACGATGGACTACTTGCTAGAGATGGAGTGCACCTTACGAAGACTGGAAAACATGTATTTGGAAGTCGCCTTGCTACACTCATCAGAAGAGCTTTAAACTAGAACAATGTGGGAAGGGAAGCAAAAGGCCAGAAAAAGCCATACAGCTGACAAATACTATTGAGATCTCTGCTACTGGAAGTGGAAAAGAAGAACAAAGACAAAACAATTTAAATAATAAAAATATGGAAGGAAGAGAAACCAATCACAAACTAAAATGTTTTTATACAAATGCACAAAGCATGGGCAACAAACAAGGAGAATTGGAACTACTAATGCAGGAAAAGGAATATGATGTCATTGGAATCACTGAAACTTGGTGGGACGATACACATGATTGGAATAAAAGGCTAAAAGGATACAACTTATTTGCAAGAAACAGACTTGATAAACGAGGAGGTGTTGCATTGTGTGTTAGAAAAGCGTATATCTGCACAGAGATTGAAGCTTCAGAGACTGGGAGTTCTGTGGAAACTGTTTGGGTAAGAATACAAGGAGAGAACAACGGAAAGGACACCTTTGTAGGCATTTACTACAGGCCACCTGGGCAAGCTGAAGATATGGATGAACTCTTTATGTATCAAATGACCAAGTTCTCCAAAAAATATGACGTAGTGGTCATGGGAGATTTCAACTATCCAGACATTTGTTGGGAATCTCTCTCAAGTAAAACTAACAGGTCAAGCAAATTCTTATCCTCTCTTGCTGACAACTTTATCTTCCAAAAGGTAGGGGAGAAAACAAGGGGATCTGCTACTTTGGATCTAATCCTTATAAACAGGGAGGAAATGGTTGAGGAGGTAAAGGTGGCTGGGACCCTAGGAGGCAGCGATCATGCTATTATAGAATTTTGGATAACTAGAGGAGGAAGACATGTGAAGACTCAAACTTCAAGGTTAGATTTTAGAAAGGCAGATTTTAAGAGACTCAGAAAGAGAATAGGAGGGATCCAATGGCTGGATGTCCTTAAGGACAAAAATGTCCAGGAAGGATGGGAAATTTTTAAAAATGAGATTCTCAAAGCACAATCGTTAACAATCCCGAAAAGTAGGAAGAATGGGAAGCATTTAAGGAAACCAGGATGGATGAACACAGAACTTAAACACATGCTAAAAAGAAAGAAAGAAATGTTTATTAAATGGAAAGAGGGAGGCATATCTAAAGAAGATTATAATGCAGTCTGCAGATCCTGTAGGGCACGTATCAGGTTAGCTAAAGCTGACAATGAATTAAGGCTTGCAAGAGATGTGAAAAGCAATAAAAAAGGATTTTGGGGGTATGTCAAAAGTAAAAGAAAAGTCAAAGATGCTATAGGATTTTTACAGGATGAAAATGGAGAAATGGTAAGAGAGGATGTTGAGAAGGCCGAACTTTTTAATTCCTATTTTGCATCTGTTTTCTCTCAGAAAGAAAATGTAACATCAACTGATCTTCACTGTCCTTTTAAAGGAATAGAGGAATCCAAGTTATCTGTAAACAGAAAGATTGTGAGGGAATATTTAGCTAACATAAATGAGTTCAAGTCTCCAGGTCCAGATGAATTACACCCCAGAGTACTGAAGGAGATCGTAGAAGAAATTTTAGAACCACTCTCCATAATCTTTGAAAATTCTTGGAGAACAGGAGAAGTCCCAGAAGACTGGAGAAGAGCAAATGTTGTTCCTATCTTCAAAAAGGGGAAGAAGGTGGACCCAGGGAACTATAGGCCGGTGAGTCTGACTTCTATACCAGGAAAGATCTTTGAACAAATTATTAAACAACATGTATGTAAGTACATGGATAAGAATGAAGTGATTAACCAGAGTCAGCATGGGTTTGTAACTAACAAGTCATGTCAGACTAACTTAATTTCCTTCTATGACAGAATCACTGACTAGGTGGATCAGGGAAATGCTGTAGATATAGTATATCTTGACTTCAGCAAAGCATTTGACAAAGTATCTCACACCATCCTTATTGAAGAAATGACCAAGTATGCAATGGACCAGGCAACTGTTAGGTGGATTCATAACTGGCTTAGTGATCGGACTCAAAGGGTGGTTGTAAATGGCTTCACATCCAGCTGGATGAATGTCTCAAGTGGGGTACCACAGGGCTCCGTCCTGGGACCTGTATTGTTCAACATCTTTATCAATGATTTAGATGAAGGAATTGAGGGTAAGCTGATTAAATTTGCTGATGACACAAAGCTAGGAGGGATAGCTAATACTAGAGAAGAGAGAGAGAGGATTCAAAAAGACCTAAATAAACTGGAGCAGTGGGCAGCAACCAACAGAATGGTTTTTAACAGGGAAAAATGCAAAGTACTACATCTGGGCAATAAAAATGAAAAAAGCATATACAGAATGGGAGGAATAGAGCTAAGCAACAGTACATGTGAAAAAGACTTAGGTATACTAATAGATCATAGACTGAACATGAGTCAACAGTGTGATGCAGCAGCAAAAAAGGCAAATACAATTCTGGGATGTATTAACAGAAGCATACAGTCTAGATCACATGAAGTCATTATCGGTCTTTACTCCTCTTTGGTCAGACCTCATCTGGAATACTGTGTACAGTTTTGGGCACCACATTTTAAAAAAGACATAGACAAACTGGAGCAAGTTCAGAGAAGAGCGACCAGAATGGTGACTGGTCTGCAAACCATGTCCTATGGGGAACGGTTGCAGGATTTGGGAATGTTTAGCTTGCAAAATAGAAGACTGAGAGGAGACTTAATAGCTGTCTACAAATATGTCAAGGGCTGTCACATTGTAGAAGGATCATCTTTATTCTCATTTGCACAAGGAAAGGCTAGAAGCAATGGGATGAAACTAAATGGGAGGAGACACAGATTAGATATTAGAAAAAACTTTTTGACAGTTAGGGTGATTAATGAGTGGAACAGGCTGCCACGAGAGGTGGTGAGTTCCCCTTCAATGGACGTGTTTAAACAGAGGCTGGACAGACATCTGTCTGAGATGATCTAGTGAATCCTGCTTTGAGCAGGGGGTTGGACCAGATGACCCAGGAAGTCCCTTCCAACTCTACCATTCTATGATTCTATGATACTACAGATTTTAAAGTTGCTCCAATTACACCTCCGGCTCCTCTGTTTTCAGTATTATCCCTGAGCTCCAACACCGCCAGTTGGCGCTCGGAAGTGCCGTCTGCACAGTCAACACTTGCTGCCGTGTTATTGGGGTTTAGTAACGTCAGCTGTTCCCCTGCTGTGTGTCCGGCAAATTCTCCTGCTTTGTCCACATCCACTGTACTACTGATTTAAAACTTGCTCCAATTACACCTCTGGCTCCTCTGTTTTTAGTATTTACCCTGGGCTCCAATATCGCTAGTTGCTGCTCGGAAGTGCCGTTTGCACAGTCAACACTTGCTGCCATGTTATTGGGGTTCAGTAACGTCAGCTGTTCCCCTGCTGTGCGGACGGCAATTTCTCCTGCTCTGTCCACATTCTCACTACTACAGATTTTAAAGTTGCTCCAATTACACCTCTGGCTCCTCTGTTTTCAGTATTATCCCTGAGCTCCAACACTGCCAGTTGGCGCTCGGAAGTGCCGTCTGCTCAGTCAACACTTGCTGCCATGTTATTGGGGTTCAGTAACGTCAGCTGTTCCCCTGCTGTGTGTCCGGCAAATTCTCCTGCTTTGTCCACATGCACTGTACTACTGATTTAAAACTTGCTCCAATTACACCTCTGGCTCCTCTGTTTTTAGTATTTACCCTGGGCTCCAATACCGCTAGTTGCGGCTCGGAAGTACCTTTTGCACAGTCAACACTTGCTGACGTGTTATTGGGGTTCAGTAACGTCAGCTGTTCCCCTGCTGTGCGGACGGCAATTTCTCATGCTCTGTCCACATTCTCACTACTACAGATTTTAAAGTTGCTCCAATTACACCTCTGGCTCCTCTGTTTTCAGTATTATCCCTGAGCTCCAACACCGCCAGTTGGCGCTTGGAAGTGCCGTCTGCACAGTCAACACTTGCTGCCGTGTTATTGGGGTTTAGTAATGTCAGCTGTTCCCCTGCTGTGTCTCCGGCAAATTCTCCTGCTTTGTCCACATCTACTGTACTACTGATTTAAAACTTGCTCCAATTACACCTCTGGCTCCTCTGTTTTTAGTATTTACCCTGGGCTCCAATACCGCTAGTTGCGGCTCGGAAGTGCCGTTTCCACAGTCAACACTTGCTGCCGTGTTATTGGGGTTCAGTAACGTCAGCTGTTCCCCTGCTGTGCGGACGGCAATTTCTCCTGCTCTGTCCACATTCTCACTACTACAGATTTTAAAGTTGCTCCAGTTACACCTCTGGCTTCTCTGCTTTCAGTATTATCCCTGACCTCCAACATCGCCAGTTGGCGCTCGGAAGTGCCGTCTGCACAGTCAACACTTGCTGCCGTGTTATTGGGGTTCAGTAACGTCAGCTGTAGCCCTGCTGTGCGGACGGCGATTTCTCCTGCTCTGTCCACATTCTCACTACTACAGATTTTAAAGTTGCTCCAATTACACCTCTGGCTCCTCTGTTTTCAGTATTACACCTGAGCTCCAACACCGCCAGTTGGCGCTCGGAAGTGCCGTCTGCACAGTCAACACTTGCTGCCGTGTTATTGGGGTTCAGTAACGTCAGCTGATCCCCAGCTGTGTGTCCGGCAAATTCTCCTGCTCTGTCCACATTCACACTACTACAGATTTTAAAGTTGCTCCAATTACGCCTCTGGCTCTACTCTGTTTTTAGTGTTTACCCTGGGTTCCAGCACCGCCAGCTGTTTCCCAGCAGTGTCTTTGGCACGGGTACTCCCTCTTGCCCAGCCTGGTTCCAGCACGCCAGCTGTTTCCGGGTAGTGTCAACATCACTTTGCTTTGTCCTGTCGTTTTGCGATCGGGTTAGCAGACTCTATGGTGCCTGCAGTTTAGGTGACTCCTATGTGGGCTGCGGGATCTGGCAATGAAGGCTGGTTCCATAGTGCCAATAGGACAAGCACCGCCTGTAGGACTGTGGGTTTTGGCAACTGCGGCCGGCTCGCGGCCTTGAAACTTTTTTTTACATGGGTACCTTCTGCTACCCATCCGGGTTCCAGTACCGTCTGCTGGTTCTCGGCAGTGCCTTTGGATTAGGTGCCTCCTTCTCGGTATCCATGTTCCACCAACGTCTGCTGCTCCTTGGTAGTGCTTTCTGGCACAGGTACCTACTGCTTAGTAACCGAGTTCCAGTATCGTCAGCTGGTCCTCGGTAGTTCCATTGGCTCTTGTACCTTCTGCTACCCATCCGGGTTCCAGCACCGTCAGCTGGTCCTCGGTAGTTCCTCAGCCTTCTTGTACCTTCTGCTACATTTCCAAGTTCAAGCTTTTTGAAATGGTTCTTGGTAATCTCTCTTTATCTCCCTGACGTGGACCCTGAAGACGAGGACCCTGAAGACCAACCCGAAGAAGACGAGGACCCTGAAGACCACCCCGAAGAAGACGAGGACCCCGAAGATGAGGACCCTGAAGACGAGGACCCTGAAGACCAACCCGAAGAAGACGAGGACCCCAAAGACGAGGACCCCGAAGACGACGACCCCGAAGACGACGACCCTGAAGACCACCCTGAAGAAGAGCAAAAAGATGACCCTGAAGAAGTTGACCAAGAGGACAAAGAAGAGAAGACAACCACCAAGATGCAGAAGAACAAGAGACAGAAAACCAAGAAGCAGAAGTACAAGAAGCTGCAGAATAAAAAGCAGAAGAACATTAAGCATAAGACTAAAAATCAGAGCAAAAGATATTATCTGAATTATAAGCAGAAGAAGACTAAGAAGTGTATGGGGGTGAGTCCGTTCCTCATCTTGGTGGCTCTGGAAAAGACCTGCTGCTGCAGGCCAAACTGAAAGCGGACAAATCCTGATGTAAATCTTTTGTGACGGGCAAAACGAAAGGTGTAATGTTCAAACTTTTAGAGATAACAACTACAGGAATGCCTGTCACAAATAAGAATATGATGAAGAAGAATAATATGAAGAAGATGAAGAAGTAGAATATGACGAAGAATAATAGTTGAATAAGAAGAATATGAAGAATGTAAAAAAAAAGAATAATACGAAGAAGGTGAAGAAGAAGAAGATGAAGAAGGTGAAGAATTGGATGAAAAAGATGCTGATGCTGAGGATGATGAAGGAGAAAGTGTGGGAGAAGTAAAAAAGAAGGTGAAGAGCATGGAAGTAGTGAAACATAAATATCTGACAAAATATAAAAATACTTAACATAGTCAATATTTCCGTAACTCAGAACGTCTTAAAAAAAATATTAATTCCTGCTATTCCATTTGATTGGGCTAAACCTCTATGCCTTTATTGTCTCCCCCACCTCCCCCAATACATTCTACATTATTCTTAGTTGTTTTCCTTCATGTAGAATTAACCTACAAGGAAAGAAAGGGTTTATTTTCATTCCGATATTTCTGTCCCATTGACTTGCATTGGTTTCTGGTATCGGAAACGGCGATATCCGATACTTTTGGGGTATCGGTCCGATCCAATCCGATCCGATATTTGCCGATATCGGAAGATATCGCTCAACACTAATCGCGAATCTACATTGGGAAAGGTGATGATGCTGGAACTTTTGTTTGTTGCCGTTCCAATGAGATTTATAAAGATGACTGCATGAAGAGAACATGCAAATTTCCACAGTCATTGATGATATGGGGGGCACTGGGGAGATGGCTGTCATTACATCTTCAATAAATGCCCAAGTTTACATTGATATTTTGGACAGTTTTCTTATCCCATCAATTGAAAGGATGTTTGGGGATGATGACATCATTTTTCAAGATGATAATGCATCCTGTCATACAGCAAAAACTGTGAAAACATTCCTTGAAAGAAGACACATAAGGTCAATGTCATGGCCCGCAAATAGTCCGGATCTCAATCCAATTGAAAATCTTTGGTGGAAGTTGAAGAAAATGGTCCATGACAAGGCTCCATCCCGCAAAGCTGATCTGGCAACAGCAATCAGAGAAAGTTGGAGTCAGATTGATGAAGAGTACAGTTTGTCACTCATTAGGTCCATTCCTCCGAGTCTGTAAGCTGTTATTAAAGCCAGAGGTGGTGCAACAAAATACTAGTGATGTATTGGAGTGTTCTTTTGTGTGTTTGTTTTTCATTATTCCATAATTTTTTCCTCAGAATTGAGTGATTCCATAATTTTTTCCCTCTGCTTGGTCTGAAAAAAATTATCCTTACTGATTACCACATTTTTTATCTTGATTCCTTTTAGTGTTTCTTAAATCCCTAAAGTTGCCATTTAAAATGACTTTAGTTTTGTGCCATGTCTGTGATCTGCTATTTTTCAGCAACATTAAACAACTGAATGAACATCCTCGAGCCTGGTGATTCCATAAATTTTGCCATGGGTTGTATATGAATTGAAATGTCTGCCAACATGCTGCACCAGTTGGCCAAAGTGAGTAATTAGCCAATTAGCACAAGGCCAGAGCAGGCAATGCTATGCAGGATAAACAAACCAATTTACAACAGAAGACCATAAAACAGTGAAATAGATAGCTTTGAACACTTTAAAACAAAAAAAAACAAAAACACAGCAGCAATGGATTAAATAGCATGTAGAAAGTCTATGGCTTAGAAAATGGTGAAACAGATATCAGGTGATGTGACAGAGATGAACTCAGTAGAGTGTTTTCTGCCTCCACAGGTGTGGACCTCTGAGCGAAGTGCAGTATGGCTAAGTGTGGCCCATTGAGTAAGTCAGTTAAAAAGGCGGAGTAGTCCAGCATGAGTCTGTAGTCTGAAGGAGATCCTGGCTGCCCTGACAAGATATTTCAGAACAATGCAGGATTCTTGAAAACAGCTTATTTTATTTACAGAGCTTCGAAAATTAAAGAAGTTGACTTGTTTCAGAATTTGAACAGTTAACAGCAAACAGCATCCAATGCATCTTCCTCTACATTTCACAGAATGCAGTATGCTTCGGCATGCACCATCGCCAGCACCCTGACACCTTCCTTTTTGTTGCAGCTTATAGCCCAGTCTTGGTGAGGTCCAGTTCTTGTCAATGTCATACAGGCCCAAAGCCCTAACAAGTGTCCAGTGCCCACCTGCGTCACATGTTCTGAAGACAGCCCTATCCTGGTTACTATCTCCTACCAGACTCTGACCTTTCATCAATGGCTTCCCTCTAAATCCTCGATACTTTGCTGCTGGCCCTGTACAGTAGTCACACCGCTTTGACTAATTTCATTCTTTCACAGAAGGATCACCATTCTGCTTCACATTAGTGCCGGTTCCCATAAATGGCATTTCTCAGTCTCCTTTACCTGAGAAGTGGTGGGGACTCTGGCTCTCCTACGTTGTAAGTACAACTTGTCAGTGACGGCTGCTCATTCCTTTTGTTGTACCCCCACCTGTCTTCACCACATCACTGCCTATCTAGCACTGACAAGTTCCTGCAGGGAAAAACTGTCATGACCCTTGATGGTCACATGACATGAGCCAAATAACACAGCACCTTTTTCACGCCACACCGAAAGATCTGTGCACATTTTTTAATAGAAGGCAATAGAGAGAAAAACAGTTACACCACTCCCAGGCAACTCTTCTTGGTCCCAAGGATTTTTCTTTACAGCAGCGCAGCCTGATATCGTATATAGTCCATGAATAAAATGCACCCAGCTAGCATTAACCTCTTCCTGGGACTAGTCATTCTTCTTGACACCAATAGCTATCCACAGAAGACTTCTTGTCTAGTCACATCTACATCTTTAACACAAGAGAGCAGACTCATAGCTAGACTCTCATAGGAGTCAAAAGTTCATTTTGCTGCTGTGCAGTATGAAGTTCTACAGCAGCTGAGGTGTATTATGAGGCTCAGAAGCAGCTGATGTGTCTAATATGAGGCTCTGGAGAAGCTGAGCTGTGTGTTATAAGGTTGTACAGAAGCTGAGGTGTGTTTTTTTTATGGTTCTTTAGCAGTTGTGTATACATTGTTCTGCAGCAGCTGAGGTGTATTATGAGGTTCTGCAGCAGCTGACATGTTTATGAGATTCTATAATATCTGAGGTGTGTATTATGAGGTTCTGCAGTATCTGAAGTGTATTATGAGGTTCTGCAGCATCTGAAGAGTGTATCATGAGGTTTTTCAGCATCTGAAATCTGTATTCTGAGGTTCTGCAGCAGCTGAAGTGTGCATTATGAGGTTCTGAAGCATCTGAAATTTGTTTTATGAGGTTCTGCAGCAGCTGGAGAGCAGATCAGAACCTTCTTGGACAAGGCGGCACCAGTCAGTTTTGTACTACTATCACAAGTGGCGTACTGCCAATGGTGGCAGGCCACTCCACTGCTATGGGGCCCATGAGCCAGGGGGCCCATGAGCCGGAGGGCCCTGAAGCAGTGGGAGAACAAGGAGGATAGGTGAGTATTGTGGGGGAGAGAGGTTGCGGCAGTGGAGGAGCGGGGCACACGCAGCAGCCGCTGCTGCAGCTGCTAAAGGGACATGAATATTACCTTTTCTCCACTCCCATGGGCATGGAGAAGAGGGAATATTCATTCTCTTTAATAGCAGGCATGGAGGAGCGCTGAGCTGCAGCGTCTGAGAGGGCGCGCTGCTCAGATGCCGTCATGAGCTGCTGGCAGGCAGGACACAGCAGTGCTGGAGCAGAGGTGAGGAAGGAAGGTGAGTATACGTGTTTATTTTTTTGTGTGCACAGTGATGGGGCCACACATACCAGGATTGGGGGGTGAGGAGGCCGCACATACCAGGATTTGGGTTGAGGGGGCCATCCATACCTGGACTGGGGGTTGAGGAGGCCACACATACCAGGATTGGGGGATGAAGAGGCCATGCATACCGGGATTGGGGTATGAGGAGGCCTAGCATACCGGGATTGGGGGATGAGGGGGTCACACATACCAGGATTGGAGGATAAGGGGGGCCACACATACCAGGATTGGGGGATGAGGGGGCCACGCATACCAGGATTGGGGGATGAGGGGGCCATGCATACCAGGATTGGGGGATGAGGCATGTCTTACATGACAGGATTGGGGGATGAGGAGACCATACATACCAGGATTGGGGGATGAGGAGACCATGCATACCAGGATTGGGGGATGAGGGGTGCCATACGTGCCTGGATTTGGGGATGAGGAGTAGTGTTTAGCCACCCCCGCAGTGTTCGAGTTCGGTTCGGTTCGTCGAACACCCGTATTTTCGCCGAACTGTTCGTCGAACTGTTCGTCGAACACCTTCGAACGCCGTTAAAACCAATGGCAGGCAAACAAAAACACATAGAAACACATAGAAAACGCATAGAAAACACTTCAAAAGTGTCCAAAAGCTGATAAACTGCTCAGAGGACACAACTAACACATGGAAAAGTGACAAGTACATATAGTCATGCGAAAAGAAAAGAGGTGGAGGAGTAACAGGAGGGGGAGACACAGATATAGGCATGTCATGCCCTTCTAAAATCAAGAAAGGCTGGAGTAAAAATCTAAAATCAGCCTACCAACACCCAGACGTCGTGACAAGAAAATTAAAAAAAGAAATATCTTTAGGTAGAATGGCAGTTCCATTCAGAACACTTTCCTTACAAGACGTAGTGGTATCCCTGTTGTGAGTTGTGCCAAAAACGGAACCCAATTCATTCGGACTAATCCACCATTTGTCATATCCAAGGGGCAGGTCAGTAAACGACAACATCGACGCGGAACCAAGTACAGTAGTATATACTGTACATCCTTTGACAAGGCAATCAGACGGATCAAGAAGTTGGGAAGCGTCACCCTAATGGCCAAAACATACATTGACGCGGCGTTCCGGTTACTTACTACCTGTGCCTCCGAATAGTGTCCACCTATTGGGCTGCTTCTGGGAAGGAGCATACCATATAGATTGCTGTTTGCCCATGGGGTGGTCCAGATCCTGCTCACTATTTGAGGCATTTAGTTGCTTCCTCGAATAGGTTGTAATGGACGTTTCTAAGGGGGCACATATTATCCATTACCTCGACAACTTCTTATGCCTGGGCCCAAAAGATTCACCACAGTGTGAATACACGCGGTAGTCCACCTGTGAGAAGGAGAGAGCTGGAGGGAGAGCGGACACCACAGAGCCGAGGGGTTAGATGGAGAACGGAAGAAGGATAGAGGGCGAGGGAGGTAAGGGAGTACAGTGGAAGGCCGACCTGAGCTCCCCCACGTTCCTGCGGGGCGGGGAACAGCCCTGGGAAGAAAAGCCGCTTGCGCATCCCTTTGAGGTTACGGGCGCGAGCGGGCAGAGGGACTACGCTGGAGTGCGAAGCCGACACGGCCAGTCCGTACTGCCCGTGCGACCACCGTGTCGCCGGGTTTGTGCCAGAGCCGCGGTGGACCCTGATGGCCAGCCCCCCTCTCCCAATACTGGTGCCTGTCCACTGATGGTTCTAGCCCCCCCGCGGTGGGCGGGGAAGTAACATCTGCAGAAGAAAGACCATCTTCCAGCCAAACTAAGATGTCTACTTCTTTTGTGGACAATGTGATACGATCCCTTTCTTACGGACACGCCCATCGCTACAAATTCCATATGAGGCACAAAAACAGCAGGTGCTTCAACGGATAACAAGTGCTCCTTCAAGTGGGCTCTCCTCCACCTCAACTTCAACATCACAAATGCTCCAGTCCTCAGAGGTGTCACCCCAATCACACTTGCTTCCTCACAGCTCCCAAATCTCCAGCTGCCCGTCTGAGTATGGGGTAACACAGATGGTTGAGTCTGCACAGCTGTTTACTCATACTATAGCCTGGGAAACGGAGGTCTGCTCCAGAGCTTCTGTTAATCAAGACGAGGAAATGATCTGCACTGATGCCCAGAATCTTTATGAGTCGGATCCAGGACCAGATGAAGAAGGTTCTGAGCATAATGTAGACCCTCGTTCCCAAACTGTTACTCCTGTTGCTGGAGACAATGAAGAAGATGATGATGAGACTCAAATACCTGATTGGAGCGTCAACTTGAGTTTTCGGTCAGGGCAGGAAGAGGTTGGCTCTGAGGACGACGGGTGTGAGAACACACAGGGTGATGATGACGAGGTTAGAGATCCCACTTACTGTCAAGCCACAGTCAGCCAGTCGATGGGGTCAGCAGAGGAGGTGGAGGAGGATGTGAATAGCCCAGGGGATGGGGATGACTCGGTACCTGAGCCTTTGCCTGGCCTTGGGGATGTCAAGGTGGTCAGCTCCCGGGCCCTTACCCTGGGGTCACTCTTTAAAAGGGTGGATATTTGTTAATTTTATAAGAGTTTGTGACGCCACCTGTGGTATCTGGTGAGAAGCACCAGCGCTGCAGCAGTCCCCTGAGGCTGTTAATAAGGCAGCTCGATGGTATACCTCCCCACAGGTGGAGCTAGGCCTCAGGGCAGCGTGTGCAGTGGGAATGCAGGATAGGCGAGACCCAGCTGGGTCAGAGCAAGAACGGGAACGGACACGGTAGTCACTTCAGTACCTTTTACTGGTAGAAATTCAGACACATCCCAGAGAACTGTAGGGTGAAGGGAGCATATCAGGATCCTCCCCAATGAGTGGGTGTAGGGCCTCCTGTTTCTTGCCTCTGCGTAGTAAGTTTCTGAACTGCCTGGAGCTAGGCCTAACTTTGTCTCTGTCCTGCGCTGCCTGACCTTGTGGTAGGGCCTTGTCTTGGAGTTCACGCTCCCAGTATGCGGGGCCTAAGTGTCTCTTGGCTCTGTTACGTATCAGCACCTTAGCGATCCTGGGACTTGTAGTTCTCCAGGGATTCCGGTTATGCCTTACTGGGTCATAGAGATCCCGGTAAGCTCGGATCCGGTGTCCGGTAAATTCTTCGGGGTGAGCTGGTTAAGCTCCTCTGCCCCCTATGTACTAACTCTCCACTCGCCTTCGGCTTACTCGGGCCCTCACTAGGCAATAGACACTAACGGCAGCTTGCCGCGCTTCACCGATCTTATGGCATTGGCACACCTTAAGCTCTAACTGGGCTCCCTGAATCTAGCTAGCAGGAGCCTCATGCTCCACTGCTGAACTATTAACTGTGTTCTCTAGACTAGACTGAGCTCCACTGCAGACTGACCTCTCTTAGGCTTCTCTACTGCAGGAACTCTTCAGAGGAACTGAACTGCCTAGCTCCACCTTCCCTATTTATATCCCTAACGGGCTCCCTCTGCTGGTCTGAGGTGGAAGGTGGAGATGTGTGAATGTTTATGGGGGCCTCTTGTGGAGGATTCCATCAATGCACTCTTCTAGGATCTGTGATACCAAGAGCAGCTGGGCGTCACAGATGCTATTGACGACGAGGTTAGGTTGCGCCTTCCTGGACAGAGACAGAGTACTGGAAGCACGTCAACAACTGCATCCTCAAACACAACTCTGCCTCTGACCACAAGTCGTGGTGGCTCTTCAGGTCGCATGGGCTCTAAGCCTTGCATAGCCTGGGCATTTTTTCAAATTGATAAGGATGACCCAACTTGTGTTATCTGTAATATTTGTCACCAAAAGCTAAGTAGAGGCCAAAAAATCCATAGTTTGAATACTTCATGCATGAACCGTCACATGGATATGAAGCATAAGTTGCAGTGGGAAGCTCACTGTGCTACAATGCGGCCTAGCGGGCCGGGCCAACCACCGTCTGCCCCATCTTGTGCATCCGCTGCCTCTTCATCCTCTGTGACTGGGGGGACAGCAGTCACACATGTTTTTGGACGCAGACCTGCCACCACTTTACCCGCAACAGCCAGTGTGATTGGCAGGTCATCATTTCATTTGGAAGTGGAAACACCAGCTGGTGTTGAGCGCTCTCCGACATCGAGAGCACCACCTTTTGATCAAGGCAACCTAACTTTTCCGCCTGCATCTTCCTCACAGACCGTCAGTTTGCCGGGGACACCCTACTCAACCCCGTCTAAGCACAACAGCCAGTACTCGGTTCCTCAGATGTGGACAAGTAAAAGACCATTTCCTCCTAGCCATGACAAAGCTAACAGGTTGAATTTCACCATCTGCAAGCTGTTGGCTACAGAAATGCTGCCTTTCCGCCTGGTGGACACAGAGGATTTTCGAGACCTTATGTCCGTTGCAGTGCCCCAGTAGCAGATGCCCAGTCGGCACTACTTCTCAAAGAAAGGAGTGCCTGCGCTCCACCAGCATGTCGCACACAACATCACCGCTTCTTTGAGAAACTCTGTGTGTGACAGGGTGCATTTCACCACAGACACTTGGACGAGTAGGCATGGACAGGGGCGTTACATGTCGCTGACTGGGCACTGGGTAACTATGGTGACCACAGGACAAGGGGCTGCTGTCCAAGTCTTGCCGTCCCCACGGGTTGTGCGTCAATCCTCTTTATCTAGAAGTTCCTCCACTGCTTCTGCCTCCTCAAGCTCCTCTCGGTCCTCCACCTGCACCTAAAGCCTGTCTGGTAATGCCACCCGCTTTCTAACTGCGCAGAAGGAATCCTGCACACCTCCTTACTATGCTGGCAGCAGGGCTCAACGGCATCAGGCGGTGTTTACTTTGAAATGTCTGGGAAATGTGAGTCACACAGCTGAGGAGTTGTGGTCAGCTCTGGAGACCAAGTTTCATGAATGGTCGTCTCCACTGGACCTGCAACCAGGGAAGGACGTGTGCGACAAAGCTGCAAACCTGGGTGCGGCCCTTCGCCGGGGCAATGTCACACACATGCCTTGTATGGCTCACGTTTTGAATCTGGTTGTCCAGCAATTTTTAGCCCACTATCCCGGACTAGACGGATTTCTGCAGAGGGCACGGTCGCTGTGTGCTCACTTCTGCCGTTCGCATCCCGCAGCTCAACGACTTACATCTCTACAGAAGTCGTTGGGCCTGCCACTTCACCGGCTGAAATGCGATGTGCCGACACGGTGGAATTTAACTCTGCACATGTTTCAGCGACTGTGGCAGCACCGACAAGCCCTGGTGCAATACGTTCTGACATATAGCCTGGGCCAACGAGATCCAGAGGTGGGGCAAATCATGCTGGAGAAGTGGTCTCAGATCAGGGACCTATGCACCCTTCTGCACAGTTTTGAAATGGCGACGAAGATGTTTAGTGCTGACGATGCCATTATCAGCATGACTATTCCGGTGATTTACATGCTGGAGAACACGTTAAACAGAATTCGGAGTCAGGTGGTGGGACAAGAGGACTTGGAGGAAGTAGAGGAGGAGTCAAATGCGGAAGGGCTAACATCTCCAAGGTTCAGACGGTCGGCAGCACCAAGGCAGCAGGCATGGGAGGGTGGGGGAGAGGGATTAACCAGGGCGCATGGTAGCAGCCAAACTGTTGAGGAAGGTGCAGGAGCCGAGGAAGAAGTGGAGGACGAACTGGCGATGGGCATGGAAGACTCATCAGATGAGGGAGACCTTGATCACATTTCTATTGTGTGACGTTGGGGGATGAGGGCAGATGAAGGAAGCATGATTCTAACCACGCCACCAACACAACAAGGACTTGGTCCTCCTTGATGCGCAAGACACATGAGTGCCTTCTTGCTGCACTACCTGCAACATGACCCTCGAATTGTCAGAATTCGAAGTAATCCCGACTACTGGGTTGCCACACTCTTAGATCCCCGGTACAAAAGTAAATTTGCCGAAAGAATTCCTGCCATAGAAAGGGATTCACGCATGCAGGAGAATCAGCAGATGTAGTTGCAGAATCTTACATGTGCTTTTCCACAAAACACCAGTGGTGCACATAGTGAATCTCACAGTTCTAACTTGCCAACCTTGGGACTGTCGAGTCTTCATCACTCAAACCGTAACAGTAGCACAGTATCTGCTGGTAACAGCAATTTTGTGGAATCGTTTCACCACTTTTTTAAACCATCCTTTGCAAGGCCACAGGAGACAAGAAGTCTGACACATAGTCATCGCCTAGAGAGGATGGTACAGGAGTATCTCCAAGAGAACATCGAAGCCATGACTGTGTCACTGGACCCTTGCTCATTTTGGGCTTCTAATCTGGAAAAATGTCCGGAGCTCGCCACTCACGCCTTGGAGATCTTGTCATGCCATGCAGCCAACGTTCTCTCTGAACGTGTGTTCAGCGCTGCTGGTGGTGTGCTGACAGGTAAGCGCACACAACTGTCCACTAAGAATTTAGACAGACTCACGTTCATAAAGATGAACAAATCATGGATCCGCAAGGACTTTTCTACCCCTCTGTCATCCTGGGGAGACTAAAAGCTTGAGGATTTGGTAAGATCACCTCAACCACCGTTTTAAGCAACTCTGGGGCAATTGATGCCACTTAAGAGGTGTCTGTGCCACAATTTTTTGAAAAAATGAAGACTCTTTTTGGAGTCCCCTTGCTGTGTTTTACGTGACGTTGGCATCGTCAATTCCAGGTGGGTTGGGTCGCACCCCCCCCTTTTAACCGTAAGAAACTACATACACTATGGCTTGGGGTAACACAGATGGTTGAGTCTGAAGAGCTGTTTACTCAGAAGTCTGCTCCAAAGCTTCAGTGTCTGCTAGTCAGTGCAGTAGCTCAGCTGTGAAGCAAGCTACACCGCCTGTGTATCTAATAAGAATTTTTAACTGCATCTAGCCTAGGCAGACTGTGGGGACCGCCAACCAAATCCAGACGCTCAGCCCCCCTACCGCCCCCCTTTCCTTGACAATACAATAATGTAACTCTTACAACTGGATGGGTGAGGATCAGTCACAGCTTTATTAACTCTTTATACTCATTCCATTAGAAAGGCATTTTATTTCTAAAATAATTCAGCTTGTTGCCGCATGCCCTGTGTCTCCACACCGGCAAGTTGGCCAACAAGTGTAACTCTCCAACATGTCCTTTCTATTTCCAGGCCACGGAGGATTCTGCTTACTTGTATGCAGGACTCTGACCCCCATCTATCACTCTTAACGCTTGTTCCACTCCATCCTGGAGTCCTGACAGGAATATGTCCAGTCCAATATCCATTAAGTGAACACTGTCGGACCGTATGAGGCCTGATTTCTCTCCTTCCAGCTGTCGGTGTCGTATCACTACACGGCCTCTGTCTCTTCTAAATTTTGCCATCCGAATATTTATTACCCGCCTTGTCCGTTCGATGGCCGTGATGTCTCGCGCACCTTGCCATACCGCTATCGGCACAATCTCTGACCATACTATAGTTAGCTTTGTGAAAAATTCTCTGAAGCGCTCAGTGTCTAGTTTCATTATTTCAATTAGTTATGCGCTCTTGTGATGACCTAGGTCGTTTCCCCCGGCCTGTATAACTAAGATGACCGGACCTCTTGCCTCTCTCCCTACCTTGATTACCTCCATTAGTACCTGTGGCCATTGCAGGTCTCTAATACCTCTCCAGTTGAAATATGTGTTATGAAACTCTAATTTACTCCCGCTTGGGCGGACTTTCGCCCTTTTTTCTGCCCAATATATATACGAGTGGCCTATCACCCACACTGTTGGCTTAGCGTCACCTGTAAAAGAAACAAACCACATTAGGATAACAAGTCTGGTCTTATGTATCTCACGAAACACGTGGATCACCATCTCCCTATCCTCTGAACTTTCGTTTCTGACAGTCCTGCTCTTGCTGCTTCTGTGGCCGCGCCTATGCGGAATGAGTGTGTCCCGTAATCTTTGGAGTGGTTCCCTGCCGATGTTAGCCATTTATTAAATACTAGATGGTGGCCCGATTCTAATGCATCGGGTATTCTAGAATATGTATGCGGCTGACCAGGAGCAATTAGCTCAGCGGTGTTTAAATTTGGCGCCAAAATTGCTGATTAGTCGCGACCAATCAGCAAAGCGGTGTTTAAATTTGGCGGCAATATCGGTGATTGGTTGCAAGCGGCGGCCGCGGCCAATCAGCGAACCGTGTTAGTGAGGACTGGAGAGCGTGTTTAAATTTGGCGCCAAAATCGCTGATTAGTCTCAACCGCGACCAATCAGCAAAGCGGTGTTTAAATTTGGCGCCAAAAATGCTGATTGGTCGCGGCCTGCAAACGCGACCAATCAGCAGAGGGGTGTTTAATTTTAGCGCCAAAATCAATGATTGGTCGCGGCCGGCGGTCACGACCAATCAGCAGAGCTGGGTTTAAACTTGGCGCCAATAATGCTGATTGGTCGCGGCCGGCGACCAATCAGCAGAGCGGTGTTTAAATTTGGCGCCAATGCTGCTGATTGGTCGCGGCCGGCGACCGAGAGCAATCAGCATAAAGATGCAGAGCGGGGTTTAAATTTGGCGCCAAAATAGCTGATTGGTTGCGGCTGGCGGCCGCAAAAAATCAGCAGAGTGTTGTTTAAATTTGGCGCCAATCTCGCTGATTGGTCGCGGCCGCCAACCGCGAACAATCAGCAGAGTGTTGTTTAAATTTGGCGCCAATCTCGCTGATTGGTCGCGGCCGCCAACCGCGAACAATCAGTAGAGCGCTGTTTAAATTTTGCGCCAAAATCGCTGATTGGTCGCATCTGGCGGCCACGACCAATCAGCAGAGCGGGGTTTAAATTTGGCGCCAATAATGCTGATTGGTCACGGCCAGCAACCGCAACCAATCAGCAGAGCGGCGTTTAAATTTGCCGCCCATATCGGTGATTGGTCGCGGCCAGCCACCGCCACCAATCAGCAAAGCGGGTTTAAATTTGGCGCCAATAATGCTGATTGTTCGTGGATGGCGACCGCGACCAATCAGCAGAGCGGG
Organism: Phyllobates terribilis; assembly: GCF_046119375.1. Taxonomy (NCBI): domain Eukaryota; kingdom Metazoa; phylum Chordata; class Amphibia; order Anura; family Dendrobatidae; genus Phyllobates; species Phyllobates terribilis. The sequence goes on from NW_027362764.1 coordinate 768,602,696, forward strand.
GTTTAAATTTGGCGCCAATAATGCTGATTGGTAGCGGCGGGCGACCGCGACCAATCAGCAGAGCGGCGTTTAAATTTGTCGCCAACATCGTAGATTGGTCACAGGCCGGCCACCACGACCAATCAGCAGAGCGGCGTTTAAATTTGCCGCCCATATCGCTGATTGGTCACGGCCTGCCACCGCGACCCATCAGCAGAGCGAGGTTTTAATTTGGCGCCTATAATGCTGATTTGTCGTGGCCGGCGACCGCGACCAATTAGCAGAGCGTCGTTTAAATTTGCCACCCTTATCGCTGATTGGTCGCGGCCGCCCTCGGCGACCAATCAGCAGAGCGGTGTTTAAATTTGGTGCCAATCTCGCTGATTGTTCGCGGCTGGCGGCCGCGATCAATCAGCAGAGCGGTGTTTAAATTTTGCACCAAAATCGGTGATTGGTCGCAGCCGGCCACCACGACCAATCAGCAGAGTGGAGTTTAAATTTGGCGCCCATATCGCTGATTGGTCGCGGCCGGCCACCGCGACCCATCAGCAGAGCGGGGTTTAAATTTGGCGCCTATAATGCTGATTTGTCGTGGCCGGCGACCGCGTCCAATCAGCAGAGCGTCGTTTAAATTTGCCGCCCATATCGCTGATTGGTCGCGGCCGCCCTCGGCGACCAATCAGCAGAGCGGTGTTTAAATTTGGTGCCAATCTCGCTGATTGTTCGCGGCTGGCGGCCGCGACCAATCAGCAGAGCGGTGTTTAAATTTTGCACCAAAAACGGTGATTGGTCGCGGCCGGCCACCACGACCAATCAGCAGAGCGGAGTCTAAATTTGGCGCCAATAATGCTGATCGGTCGCGGCCGGCCACCGCGACCAATCAGTAGAGCGGGGTTTAAATGTGGCGACAATAATGGTGATTGGTCGCGGCCGGCGACCGCGACCAATCAGCAGAGCGGCGTTTAAATATGCCCCCCATATCGCTGATTCGTCGCGGTCGGCCACCGCGACCAATCAGCAGAGCGGGGTTTAAATGTGGCGACAATAATGGTGATTGGTCGCGGCCGGCGACCGCGACCAATCAGCAGAGCGGCGTTTAAATATGCCCCCCATATCGCTGATTCGTCGCGGTCGGCCACCGCGACCAATCAGCAGAGCGGGGTTTAAATTTGGCACCAATAATGCTGATTGGTAGCGGCGGGCGACGGCGACCAATCAGCAGAGCGGCATTTAAATTTGTCGCCAACATCGTAGATTGGTCGCAGGCCGGCCACCACGACCAATCAGCAGAGCGGCGTTTAAATTTGCCGCCCATATCGCTGATTCGTCACGGCCTGCCACCGCGACCCATCAGCAGAGCGGGGTTTAATTTGGCACCTATAATGCTGATTTGTCGTGGCCGGCGACCGCGACCAATCAGCAGAGCGTCGATTAAATTTGCCGCCCATATCGCTGATTGGTCGCGGCCGCCCTCGGCGACCAATCAGCAGAGCGGTGTTTAAATTTGGTGCCAATCTCGCTGATTGTTCGCGGCTGGCGGCCGCGACCAATCAGCAGAGCGGTGTTTAAATTTTGCACCAAAGTCGGTGATTGGTCGCGGCCGGCCACCACGACCAATCAGCAGAGCGGAGTTTAAATTTGGCGCCAATAATGGTGATTGGTCGCGGCCGGCAACCGCGACCAATCAGCAGAGCGGCGTTTAAATTTGCCCCCCATATCGCTGATTCGTCGCGGTCGGCCACCGCGACCAATCAGCAGAGCGGGGTTTAAATTTGGCGCCAATAATGCTGATTGGTTGTGGCGGGCGACTGCGACCAATCAGCCGAGCGGCGTTTAAATTTGGCGCCAACATCGCAGATTGGTCGCAGGCCGGCCACCGCGACCAATCAGCACAGCGGCGTTTAAATTTGCCGCCCATATCGCTGATTGGTCACGGCCTGCCACCATGACCAATCTGCAGAGCGGCGTTTAAATTTTCCTTCCATATCGCTGATTGGTCGCGGGCGTCGAACGCGACCATTCAGCGTCGTATTAGTGAGGACCAGGGAGCGGCGCTGCTTGTGCGGCTACTTCCGCTGCGAGAAGCCGGGAGATGAGCGGCTGCTCGCAGCAGAAGCATCCCGATCGGCGGCGCCGCTCCCCGATCCTCCGTTTACACTTGCCGTCCAGAGATCAGCGGGCCACTGATCTCCCGACTTTAGCCGCTTGGAGGTGAGCGGCGTCGCCTGTTGGGGTACTTGTGCTGCCAGTAGCGGGGAGGTGAGCGGCTAGCACCGGTCATCTCCCTGCTGCATCGCCGGTGACCTCCCTGCAGCAGATGAGCCGCTGACGGCCGCCATCTTTTTCTGAAATCCCGCGTCGCTGATTGGCCGCGGCCAGACCAATGAGCGACGCGGGATTTCCTTGACAGACAGCGGCCGGACCAATGAGCGACGCGGGATTTCCTGGACAGACAGACAGACAGAAAGACAGACAGACAGACGGGATAAGACAATTATATATATAGATAGCTTGGAACTGGTATCTTGATAATGGCGTTCCATCAATGTGTGATAGGAAGAAATTACTTTGTGATCTGATGGTTATATATGTTTTTACCATTGTTACCCTACTCAGTGTACCGTTTGTGGGTTGTAGAAGTACCAAAGTCCCCCTGCCCGCTGGAACCGTTTTCGATTTGCATATGCGTAGACGTATTGCATTATTGGTTATGACTACGTCCTGGTGTAATAAGTAGTGTTGAGCCACCCCCGTAGTGTTCGGGTTCGGTTCAGTTCGTCGAACACCGGGATGTTCGAGGAACTGTTCGTCGAACTGTTCGTCGAACACCTTAGAACACCGTCGAACACCGTTAAAACCAATGGCAGGCAAACAAAAACACATAGAAACACATAGAAAACACCTGCAAAGGTGTCCAAAAGCTGACAAACTGCTCAGAAGACACTCTCTTTAAAAAAGCCGGCCGGCAAATTCAGCAGCGGCATACACCGGTACCCGACAATTTAGACAAGAAGGAATAGAGCATCACACATAGATTATATAGATAGAAACATGTCAGTCACACATATAAGAAGCACAGTGACAGTGTTGGTTACTGCACTTGTCATTTAGTGTAAAGGATTTATTAAAAAAAATATTAGTGTTTTCATGCACCGTCTCTTTAAAAAAGCTGGCCGGCAATTCAGCATCTGTACCCGACAATTTAGAACAGAAAGAATAGAGCTTCACACATAGATTAGATAGATAGAAACATGTCAGTCACATATATAATAAGTACAGTGATAGTGTTGCTTACTGTACTTGTCATTTAGTGTAATGGATTTATTTAAAAAAATAATAGTGTTTTCATGCACTGTCTCTTTAAAAAAGCCGGCCGGCAATTCAGCAGCGGTACCCGACAATTTAGAACAGAAAGATAGAGCATCACACATAGATTAGATAGATAGAAACATGTCAGTCACATATATATGAAGTACAGTGATAGTGTTGGTTACTGTACTTGTCATTTAGTATTAAAATAAAGGATTTATTATTAAAAAAATTGGCGTGGGGTTCCCCTTAATTTTAGGCTCTAGCGGAGGTTAAGCAGACGGCTGGGGCAGATGTTTGAAGCCTGGGAAGGGGGTAATACCCACGGAGCTTCCCAGGCTACTAATATCAGCCCCCAGCTGAATACATAGCCTTTACTAGCTATTAAAATGGGGGACCCCCCAAAAAAAATGACGTGGGGTCCCCCCTAATTTAATAGCTAGCAAAGGCTAGGCAGACAGCTGGGGGCTGATATTAATAGCCCAGGAAGGGAGCCATTAATATTGGCCCCCTCCCAGGCTAGAAACACCAGCCGTCAGCCGCCCCAGAAATGGCGCATTCATAGGATGCGCCAATTCTGGCACTTAGCCTCGCTCTTCCACGCTGCCCTGGTGCGGTGGCAGGGGGTAATAGGGTTGGGGTTGATGTCAGCTTATAATGCCAGCTGACATCAAGCCCAGGTTAGTAATGGAGAGGCGTCTATAAGACACCCCCATTACTAACCCCATAGTCAAAGTTAAAAAAAACACAAACACCCAGAATAAAGTCCTTTAATTGAAATAAAGACACAATCCTTTATTGTTCTAAATTAAACCATACTTACCATCACGCCCATTCCAGCTGAAGCCAACGATCTCCTGCAATAAAAGAAAAATAATAAAGCAACCTCATCCTTACCTTTCCATGGTTCCCACGACAGCTTCAGCTCTGCTACATCGAGATGACAGGCTGGACCGCAGCAGAACGCTGCCATCCAGCCTGTCATCCCGCAGACACTGAGAAGCGCAGGCTTGCTTGCGCTGCTCAGCGTCTCTCTGTGACGACATCCAGATGAGCCGAGTTCATGTCCAATGAACTCGGCTCACCTCATGCACGTCACTGACAGCGTGGGAAAATTCTCACGCTGAAGCGCTGATTGCAGGAGAATTTTCCCACGCTGTCAGTGACGTGCAGGAGGTGAGCTGAGTTCATTGGACATGAGCTCACCTCATGCACATCACTGACAGCGTGGGAGAATTCTCCTGCACTCAGCACTTCAGCGTGAGAATTTTCCCACGCTGTCAGTGACGTGCATGAGGTGAGCCGAGTTCATTGGACATGACCTCGGCTCATCTGGATGCCGTCACAGCGAGACAGTGAGGAGCGCAAGCATGCCTGCGCTTCTCAGTGTCTGCGGGATGACAGACTGGATGGCAGCGTTCTGCTGCGGTCCAGCCTGTCATCTCGATGTAGCAGAGCTGAAGCTGTCGTGGGAACCATGGAAAGGTAAGGATGAGGTTGGTTTATTATTTTTCTTTTATTGCAGGAGATCGTTGGCTTCAGCTGGAATGGGTGTGATGGTAAGTATGGTTTAATTTAGAACAATAAAGAATTGTGTCTTTATTTCAATTAAAGGACTTTATTCTGGGTGTTGTGTTTTTTTTAACTTTGACTATGGGGTTAGTAATGGGGGTGTCTTATAGACGCCTCTCCATTACTAACCTGGGCTTGATGTCAGCTGGCATTATAAGCTGACATCAACCCCAACCCTATTACCCCCTGCCACCGCACCAGGGCAGCGTGGAAGAGCGAGGCTAAGTGCCAGAATTGGCGCATCCTATGAATGCGCCATTTCTGGGGCGGCTGACGGCTGGTGTTTCTAGCCTGGGAGGGGGCCAATATTCATGGCTCCCTTCCTGGGCTATTAATATCAGCCCCCAGCTGTCTGCCTAGCCTTTGCTAGCTATTAAATTAGGGGGGACCCCACGTCATTTTTTTGGGGGGGTCCCCCATTTTAATAGCTAGTAAAGGCTATGTATTCAGCTGGGGGCTGATATTAGTAGCCTGGGAAGCTCCGTGGGTATTACCCCCTTCCCAGGCTTCAAACATCTGCCCCAGCCGTCTGCTTAACCTCCGCTAGAGCCTAAAATTAAGGGAACCCCACGCCAATTTTTTTAATAATAAATCCTTTATTTTAATACTAAATGACAAGTACAGTAACCAACACTATCACTGTACTTCATATATATGTGACTGACATGTTTCTATCTATCTAATCTATGTGTGAAGCTCTATTCTGTCTGTTATAAATTGTCGGGTACCGCTGCTGAATTGCCGGCCGGCTTTTTTAAAGAGACGGTGCATGAAAACACTATGATTTTTTTAAATAAATCCTTTACGCTAAATGACAAGTACAGTAATCAACACTGTCACTGCACTTCTTATATATGTGACTGACATGTTTCTATCTATCTAATCTATGTGTGATTCTCTATTCCTTCTATTCTAAATTGTCGGGTACCGCTGCTGAATTGCCGGCCGGCTTTTTTAAAGAGACGGTGCATGAAAACACTATTATTTTTTTTGATAAATCCTTTACGCTAAATGACAAGTACAGTAAGCAGCACTTTCACTGTACTTCGTATATATGTGGCTGACATGTTTATATCTATCTAATCTATGTGTGAAGCTCTATTCTTTCGGTTCTAAATTGTCGGGTACAGGTGTATGCCGCTGCTGAATTGCCGGCTTTTCATGTTTCACTGTTGGCACTGTTCCCATCGATTTGGGCAATCACTGTAATGCCACAACCACCATGGCTGTGGCATTACAGTGAGTGGCAGACAATCCCTGCATGATTGGTGCTCTAAATAGCGCCAGACATACAGGACACGCTTTTGGTGCACGAACAGTTATCGAACATAACCTCGAACAGCCGAATTTTTTGCAAATCGTTCGGGTTCGTCGAACAACTCGAACACCGCCCAAAACAGCTCGAATTTGAGATTGGCGAACAGTTCTAGTCGAACACCGCTCATCTCTAGTAATAAGCCTCCACTGGTGGTAATTTTGGATTGAGGGACTAATTCGCTTATGCATAGCGCCCCGAAGAAGGCGATCGCAAATGCAGTAGACAGTAGTGTTGCTTCAAATTGTGAGTGTCATGTTAATGGTGTTAGGGATATGATGTGAGAAATCAGTTTTAGTGACACGGGATGGGACGTCTACACTCCTGACTTGGCGGACCCCTTTTCCACCCTCTTATGGATTGTCTGATGATGAATCTCTTCATCACATCTCCCCAATTCAGTAGTTGGAAGTGAAATGCTACTCCGGTCAGACACCACTGCGCTGACACCACTGATATGCCCCTCATCATTAGCTGGTGGAGAAATTCTATGGTGACTTGTAATCTGGCTTATTCACATTGGTCAACCCGTCTGCCTGCTACTTGCCGTGTCCACTCTTCCCATGCCTTACCGTATGCTTGCCACGTCGACGGGGCAACTGACGCTCTGATTAATGGCATCAACTATTCGCCACTAGATCCCATAGGGAGGGTGGGCAACTGTTGCCCGATGGGTGGGCGTTGGGGAGGAGCTCTGTGAAAATCTGCCAATTGAATTGTGATAAAGCATTAGACCCCTCAGCATCGTGGTTAGCGCGGACCCATACATTGTGTTTTAGGCACAGGAATGCTAGCAGGCATAGTAGGCCTAGCACTTGGAGAGACGATGATGCCATCTTATTAATGCAGCGCACTAGGCTGGTGTTTGTTGTTATGAAGCGTATATTTTGGTTAGCCAGGCGCGTGCCCCATATTTCTATTGCTACCACTATTGGGAAGAAAAATTATTTTCCGGGCTAGATGCAGCTAAAAATTATTATTAATTTCAAAGCTGGTGGAGCTTGGTATAGATGGCCTAATACAAAGAGTACCACACACTGCTACTATGCCCAAAATTATTTTCCGGGCTAGATGCAGCTAAAAATTATTATTAATTTCAAAGCTGGTGGAGCTTGGTATAGATGGCCTAATACAATGAGTACCACGCACTGCTATTATGCCCAAAATTATTTTCCGGGCTAGATGCAGCTAAAAATTATTAGTAATTTCAAAGCTGGTGGAGCTTGGTATAGATGGCCTAATACAATGAGTACCACACTGCTACTATGCCCAAAATTATTTTCTGGGCTAGATGCAGCTAAAAATTATTTGTAATTTCAAAGCTGATGGGGCTTGGTATAGATGGCCTAATACAATGAGTACCACACACTGCCACTATGCCCAAAATTATTTTCCGGGCTAGATGCAGCTAAAAATTATTATTAATTTCAAAGCTGGTGGAGCTTGGTATAGATGGCCTAATACAATGAGTACCACACACTGCTACTATGCCCAAAATTATTTTCCCGGCTAGATGCAGCTATTATTATTAATTTCAAAGCTGGTGGAGCTTGGTATAGATGGCCTAATACAATGAGTACCACACTGCTACTATGCCCAAAATTATTTTCCGGGCTAGATGCAGCTAAAAATTATTAGTAATTTCAAAGCTGGTGGAGCTTGGTATAGATGGCCTAATACAATGAGTACCACACACTGCTACTATGCCAAAAATTATTTTCCGGGCTAGATGCAGCTAAAAATTATTATTAATTTCAAAGCTGGTGGAGCTTGGTATAGATGGCCTAATACAATGAGTACCACACTGCTACTATGCCCAAAATTATTTTCTGGGCTAGATGCAGCTAAAAATTATTAGTAATTTCAAAGCTGGTGGAGCTTGGTATAGATGGCCTAATGCAATGAGTACCACACACTGCTACTATGCCCGAAATTATTTTCCGGGCTAGATGCAGCTAAAAATTATTATTAATTTCAAAGCTGGTGGAGCTTAGTATAGCTGGCATAATAGAATGAGTACCACACACTGCTACTATGCCCAAAATTATTTTACAGGCAAGATGCAGCTAAAAATTATTAGTAATTTGAAAGCTGTTGGAGCTTAGTATAGATGGCCTAATAGAATGAGTACCACACACTGCCACTATGCCCAAAAATATTTTATAGGCTAGATGCAGCTAAAAATTATTTAGTATTTTGAAAGTTGGTGGAGCTTAGTATAGATGGCCTAATAGAATGAGTACCACACATTGCTAATATGCCCAAAATTATTTTTAAGGCAAGATGCAGCTAAAAATTATTTGTAATTTGAAAGCTGGTGAAGCTTAGTATAGATGGCCTGATAGAATGAGTACCACACACTGCTAATATGCCCAAAATTATTTTATAGGCATCATGCAGCTAAAAATTATTAGTAATTTGAAAGCTGGTGGAGCTTAGTATAGATGGCCTAATAGAATGAGTACCACACACTGCTACTATGCCCAAAATTATTTTCCAGTCAAGATGCAGCTAAAAATTATTATTAATTTAAAAACTGATGGAGCTTGGTATAGATTGCCTAATACAATGAGTACCACACACTGCCACTATGCCCAAAATTATTTTCCGGGCTAGATGCAGCTAAAAAATATTAGTAATTTCAAAGCTGGTGGAGCTTGGTATAGATGGCCTAATACAATGAGTACCACACACTGCTACTATGCCCAAAATTATTTTCCGGTCTAGATGCATCTAAAAATTATTATTAATTTCAAAGCTGGTGGAGCTTAGTATAGATGGCCTAATAGAATGTGTACCACACACTGCTACTATGCCCAAAATTATTTTACATTCAAGATGCAGCTAAAAATTATTAGTAATTTGAAAGCTGGTGGAGCTTAGTATAGATTGCCTAAGAGAATGAGTACCCCACACTGCTACTATGCCCAAAATTATTTTACAGGCAAGATGCAGCTAAAAATTATTAGTAATTTGAAAGCTGGTGGAGCTTTGTATAGATGGCCTAATAGAATGAGTACCACACACTGCTAATATGCCCAAAATGATTTTACAGGCAAGATGCAGCTAAAAATTACTAGTAATTTGAAAGCTGGTGGAGCTTGGTAAAGATGGCCTAATACAATGAGTACCACACACTGCTACTATGCCCAAAATTATTTTCCGGGCTAGATCCAGCTAAAAATTATTAGTAATTTGAAACCTGGTGGAGATTAGTATATATGGTCTAATAGAATGAGTACCACACACTGCTACTATGCCCAAACTTATTTTACAGGCAATATGCAGCTAAAAATTATTAGTAATTTGAAAGCTGGTGGAGCTTGGTATAGATGGCCTAATACAATGAGTACCACACACTGCTACTATGCCCAAAATTATTTTCCAGGCTAGATGCAGCTAAAAATTATTATTAGTTTCAAAGCTGGTGGAACTTGGTATAGATGGCCTATTACAATGAGTACCACACACTGCTACTATGCCCAAAATTATTTTCCAGGCTAGATGCAGCTAAAAATTATTATTAGTTTCAAAGCTGGTGGAACTTGGTATAGATGGCCTATTATAATGAGTACCACACACTGCTACTATGCCCACAATTATTTTCCGGGCTAGATGCAGCTAAAAATTATTATTCATTTCAAAACTGGTGGAGCCTAGTATAGATGGCCTAATAGAATGAGTACCACACACTGCCACTATGCCCAAAATTATTTTGCAGGCAAGATGCAGCTAAAAATTATTAGTAATTTAAAAGCTAGTGGAGCTTAGTATAGATGGCCTAATAGAATGAGTACCACACACTGCTAATATGCCCAAAAGGTTTTACTTGACTAGGTGCAGTAAAAAATTTGTATTACAAACACACGTGGTATAGCTTGCAACACAGATAGGCTACTCCACTGACTAACACACACTGCTACTATGCCCAAACGGTTTTACTTGGCTAGGTGCAGTAAAAATTAGTATTACATCCACAGTGCAATGCACACGCCCGGGCTGAGCGGCGTGTGCGTGTATATGTAGTGATTCCACTGTTCGGTGCCGGAGAGTGAATGCCTGGAGGGGCATAACTAAGTATTCACCCGATCCAACCAGGGTCGCACGACGGCATACGACGCCAGTGCACCAAGGAGGAACCGAGCAGAGGGACCAGGTGCTACTCCAGGACAGACCCCGGACACGGATGATGACCCACACCGGGGAATACAGGAACAGACTGGTTAGGCTGGCACACAGACTGGTGGGTATAGGCAGGCACGACTGGTATGCAGGCAGGCGGGTATGCAGGCAGGGGGGTACAGGCAAGCATGGCTAGAGTGCAGACATGGAGGCACTAGCAGGATGGAACACAGGCGGGATAGGACCCAGTACACACTGGGACTCAGGAACTGAACCACAGATGTGGCGGACAAACACAGCAGAGTGAGGCCTCCCAGAGTGATGAGCGAGAGCAGGGCAAGACGAGACCGCCTAGAGCGGTGAGCGAGAGAAGAACAGGACGAGGCCGCCTGGAGCGGTGAGCAAGAGTAGAGCAGGACGAGGCCGCCTGGAGCGGTGAGCAAGAGTCAGAGCAGAGCGAGACTGCCGGAGCAGCGAGCAAGAGTCAGAGCAGAGCGAGACTGCCGGAGCAGCGAGCAAAGGGTCACAGCAGAGCGAGACTGCCGGAGCAGCGAGCAAAGGGTCAGAGCAGAGCGAGACTGCCGGAGCAGCGAGCAAAAGGTCAGAGCAGAGCGAGACTGCCGGAGCAGCGAGCAAAGGGTCAGAGCAGAGCGAGACTGCCGGAGCAGCGAGCAAAGGGTCAGAGCAGAGCGAGACTGCCAGAGCAGCGAGCAATGGGTCAGAGCAGAGCGAGACTGCTGGAGCAACGAGCAAAGGGTCAGAGCAGAGCGAGACTGCCGGAGCAGCGAGCAAAGGGTCAGAGCAGAGCGAGACTGCTGGAGCAGCGAGCAAAGGGTCAGAGCAGAGCGAGACTGCCGGAGCAGTGAGCAAAGGGTCAGAGCAGAGCGAGACTGCCGGAGCAGCGAGCAAAGGGTCAGAGCAGAGCGAGACTGCCGGAGCAGCGAGCAAAAGGTCAGAGCGGAGGAAGACTGCCGGAGCAGTGAGCAAAGGGTCAGAGCAGGCCAGAACCGCCGGAGCGGTGAGCAAGGTAGAGCAGGGGGGACAGGGCTCTTTTCACACAGAACAGACAGGAAGGGAAAGGCAGAACCTGATACCCACAGGGTACTTGCAGTGAAGTAGCGAGTGGACCACAAACTCACAAACGGGAGTACAGGGACAATGAGTAGGAGTTAGGTACGAGTTCAGACTCTGCAGAAAAAGGAAAGGTACGGACATAGAGAACAACAGGAAACAGGCTAGAAGAGTATACAGACAAGAACAGACACAGTAGCAAGATACTGGAGCGGGTCTAGGTATGCAGCCCCTAGAGGGCAGAAGGAACAGGCTAGGAGTGAGTTCAGACAGGCCTGGAAATACAGCCTCCTGGAAAGGCAGGCAAGCAAACACAGAAAGGGACCTGGCACATTCAGAGTGAAAGAGCACACTGAAGAAACACAATGCTCAGGCAGGGTTTCTTGGGAGGAGCTGGGTTAAATACCAGGTGACAGACAGCAATAGGCTGAGGACGCATCAGGGGTGTGTCTACAGCAGTTACAAGAAACAGGAAGTGATCGGGCGCCGCCCTTAAGCTGCAGAAACAGAGGCAAGCAGACAGCATGGAGGGAAGTCAGGCTAGCAGACTGGACTGGAGATCAAGTGCGCGCTCTTGCACAGTGGGAGATGGACCACTATGCAAGGACGCCGCCAGGTATGTTACACACAGGAGGTGTAACTTGCAACACAGATAGGCTACTCCACTGCCTAACACACACTGCAAGAGGCCCAAAAGGATTTGCTTAGCTAGATTTAGCCAAATGCGGTGAAAAACACTTGCACAGCACTAAAACAGACCTGCCTGACAAAAAGTGATAGGAACTTATGTAACCTAGTCCTTAAAAGGGCTGGAATTACAACTAGTCACTACTCCCAACCTATCTGTCTATTTAAGAGCACAGACCTGCCTGCTAAAAGTCGTAGGAAATGCTGTAACCTAGCCCTCAAAAGGGCTGCAATTAGAACTAGTCCCTACTCCCAAGCTATCTGTCTATTTCAGATAAAATTCGCTTGCAATTCACACAGTTATACTGTATAGTGCACACACAGCAGCAGCAGCGGTGCCGTCTAACACTCAGCTGCAGCAGTGAGAAAATGGTGGCGACGGGGAAAATGGCTGGGTCTTATAGGGCAAGGACATGTGACATACACAGCCAATGACACATGCCCTTGCTTCGCTCCGTGTGTGCGCTGCTGATAGGCTGACAGACTGCACCTCCCCACTGTAAATGTGGCAAAGAGAAAAAAAAATGGAGATCTTCATTATTCCTGCAGAGATCCATCCCCTGCCCCTCCCCCAGCCCCGCTGTACACTCAAACTGTGTAATAACATTGATTATCAGCATTACTGTGAAAAAATACAGTTATGACTTTGGTGCACGAACAGTTATCGAACATAACCTCGAACAGCCGGATTTTTTTCAAATCGTTCGGGTTCGTCGAACGGCTCGAACACCGCCAAAAACAGCTCGAATTTGAGATTGGCGAACAGTTCGATTCGAACACCGCTCATCTCTAATGAGGAGTCCATGCATACCAGGATTGGGGATGAGGAGACCTTGCGTACCAGGATTCGGGGATGAGGGGTGCCATGCGTACCAGGATTGGGGATGAGGTGTGCCATACATACTAGGATGGGGAAATTTACCAGGAGCTGCTGCATTTCCCACCCTAGGCTTATACTCGAGTCAATACATTTTCCAATTTTTAAAGTGGTAAAATTAGGGGCTTCAGCTTATACTCGGGCCGGCTTATTTAAAATATACGGTATTTTACAATCATTGAGTATGTGGTGTCCATAATATTGCAGGACTGTGGGGCACATTATACTATATGGGGGCTGCATTTTACCATATGGGGTGTGTAATATACTGTATTGAGGACTATGGGGAATGCATTATATTCTATGGAAAACCATGGGAAGTTCAATGCACTATATGGCGGATTATGGGGGCGCATTATACTATATGGACGATTATGGGTGGTGTATTATACTATATGGAAGGCTATGTGGGGCCATTAAAATATTTTCAGGGCTATGTGGGGGGCCATTATACTGTATGAAAGCAATTATACAGTGTGATGATTTGTGTGGGTGCCATCATACTGTTTGGAGGGCTGTGAGGGGGCCATTATACTGTTTGGAGGGCTGTTTGGGGGCCATTATACTCTTTGGAGGGCTAGTGAGGGCCATTATACTGTATGTAGGCCAATTATACTGTATGGAGGGCTTTGTGGGAGTCACAGTTGGAGAATCATACTGTGTTAGGGTCACCATACTTTGCCAGGGGAGTTGAAGTGGGGTACAATAGGGTCATTATACTGTGCATGTGGAGGCTAATGTGGAGGAATGCACCATGGGGGTATCATACTGTGTTTGGGGGGGCACTTTTGTTTGCATCATACTTTATGGGGGCAATTAAAGAGGAATCTAGGACTTCAGCAGGAGGAAAATTACTAAGTAAAGGCTGGAAGGTTGTGAGATCTGCTTTTCTGTGACCCCGACAAATATTTATTTACTTTTTTGTTGGGGCGGGGGCCAAATTAGAGCTTCTGCTATGGGGCCCCATGATTTCTATGTACGCCCCAGACTATCACGTATAGACTCGGTAATGGAATCTTCCTTATTACTGAAGTATACACCAGTTACAATAATAAAATAATAACGCACTGTCAGATGTCCTCCTGTATATCCTGATAATATAAAGATCTGTCCGCCAATGTTGTTGTCTGCAGCACATTCCACATATGTGGTGCGGGGATTATACTTTGTGATAAATACATCGCCGGCTCCATGACTAGAGAAAATTGTGTGACTGTTCTTCCTCTCAAGTGCATTGCTTTCAAAACCTACATAAAGAATTGCTACAATTTAAATAAAGATACGGAAGAAGAAGAAACAGCTTTTGTATCTGCGGAGAACGCGACAGCACAGCCAGGAGTTTAGTCTTCATGTTTAATAGAAGGTATTCAATGAAAAGCTATTGGAGACTCCGCCGCTGCATCACAAGAAAGAGAATTATGGATTATTCAGACAAATTCTATTATTGAAAAAGTTGAGGATAACTTGTTTAAAAGAGAAACATTGTTACCATCACAGAAAAAGTCAATTCCGACTCTGAAGTTACTATTTTCTCTATCGTTCTACATTATATATTATATTTATATATTATCTGCTATTATGTGCCTCATTCTGTATCATTTAGAGTGGATATAATAATCATGGCTCCCTCTGCTAACAAAAGAAACAAAAGCAAAAAGTTTTGTGACTGTTGACTGCAGCCCATTAGTCGCATACATGACAACTTTTGGAGTCGGTTTTCTGGAAATTTTGGGCACTGACCTTTTTGGAGAGTAGACAAGTGAGGGTGAAGAGTAATAATTGAGGATGTGAGGGTGACCCTTATTGGCTATTCTTCACCCCTCCATGCCTATTCTCTACCCTGTCCAACCATTTGTCCAGCCTTCCCAAGATGTTGAGGCACAAGAATCCTTCAGCAATCCCAATTTTCTGTAACGTCTAGAAAGATTTGCCCCTTTTTCCTGCAGTCTGTCAGACTTTTTGGGACGCTAGGAAAGTAGTGACCAAAATGACCAAACTGTCTTTTCTAGAGGACATATAACATTGCATAACCTTTTCTGTCTACCAAGAAGGCTACTTTTGCCACAGACAGATTACAAATAGATACAGTATCCTGCTTCTCTCACCCGCCTCCAATGGAAACAAGATTCATGTTCTCCGATAGATTACACCTAGGGCTCGTTCACATGAGCGTATTTTGGTGAAAAAAACTGATCACACTCGGACCAATGTAATTCAATGGGGCAGCGCAGGTGAGTGACATTTGACTGGGAATGTCTACCTCTTATATATCTTTTTCTGAACTCCTCTGAGCTGATTTATAACCACAGACCGCAACAAAGTTGAATGTGTAGAGAAACAAAGAATCTGTGAAAGCCAAATGGTGCAATATTTTCAGTGAAACATAATTGCAAAAATTACTTTTAGCCCCAAATACATGCAATTAAGTGAAGAAAATGTCTTTAGAGCTAGGTAACTTGTTTAACCAGTTCCCAACATATCACATACAGAGATATGTCAGGCCCCTGACTTTTATAAGGGCTCGTGCTGATGCACTGCTATGTACAGTGCAAGCAGTCAGATAATCACAGCTTCATGTCCCCTAAGGGGACTCTTAAATACAGCAAAATATAAACAAAATGTTTTTTAAAATATGAAAAAATGTAAAAAAAATAGTAATGTTCAAATCACCTTCCTTTTGCTCTAAAAAAATAAAAAATACCCACATTTAGTATTGCTGCATTTGTTAAAATCTATCAAGATATAAAATAAATTAATCCAATCGATAAGCAACGCAACAAGAAAAAAAAAAAATACCAGAATTACGTTTTTGGCCACCTCCAACATTGCAATAAAATGCAATAACAGGTGATCAAAACATTGTATCTACCCCAAAATGGTATCAATAAAAATGTCAGCTCGGGGCACAAAAATGAAGCCCACAACCAGCCTTACATCCCAAAAATTTAAAGTGTTACAGGTCTCAGAAAATAACCAGAAAAAAAAGCTATTTTTTTTTAATGCAAATTTCCAAATTCTATTTCACCACTTAAATAAAAAAAATAAACGTGTTCTCTATCTGTGTAATCGTGCTGACCTGGAAAATCATATTGCCCAAAAGAGAAATTATAAAATTCTAAAAAAAATAAATAAATAAAACAAACACAAAAGGAAGAACAGGGAACAGGGACACTGACAGAGTAATTAATGGGGGGTTGATCACCAGTAGACCACCATTTATTTAATGTATCATTTTAGCAATCATAACACGAACTTCAGCATATTGAGTAGTCATGGACTGACATTGATCGCACCCAACAATCGTCAAAGGGGTTGTTTCATCTTCTTCCTCTTTGTTCTCAAGTAAGGATAGATTTTTAATTTTAGAGTTTACAACTTCTTGTCTTGTTTTCTGACCACTCTATCAGTGGTGGCCAGTCTCTTAAACTAAAACAGTGGTGCTTGCAAAATATTTGCTATAAAAGTTGCTTTGCAGCTGACTAGTTCACTGAATCCGGCCAGTGCCCCTGTTTTCTTTCGATGCTGCAAGGCAAATCCACTTTTGTATGCAGCATGGGAGAAGTCATAGTTCAGAGAAGCGGAGTGATCATGCCCGACTTTTTCCCAAGTGATCAACGGTTTGCCAGGGGGCGTTGCACCTTTCCCTGGCAAACAGGAAACCGAGAAGCCGGTTAACATTGCAAGCCTGAATACAGAAGACGTAGCATCCACTTTGATGTAAATGTAATTGTTCTTTCTGCTTCTTCGAGACACGTTATGAAGTCCCATAAAGCTCTAAACAATGGCGTCTGTCACGCAAGGTGTGGGAAAGACCAGTGCAATACAAAGGGAAGAGGGAAAGGAAGCCCAGACTCTAGGGAAAGGAGGGAGTGAAGACCTCCTAGGCTGATCTACTATCACCCTGTCTCCACTAATGTCCCTACATTTGGTTCTTCACCAATCGTCGCACGTGAACTTCACCCTGTCTTTCCCTTGCGTTAAGCCCTGGCTTGGGAAGGAAGGGAATGAGCGCTAGTCGATCCCCACTGAACACTAAGGACAACAATGAGAGAAGATAGCTTAGCTTTAGTCAACTTCAGAGAAATGAACACCCGTCCTCACAGCTCCAGAGAGGAAGATGCAATGCACTTGTTCTGAGCCTTCACAAGGGGTAAATATGAGTATCGCTGGCACATCCTTCTGGCACAGCAGTATTTATACACCCAGGCCAGGGTGTTAATTAGCCAGAGGAAGGTAGCTTCTGGGTCCCACAGAGACAGCTTCTAGGAAGTTGTCTGTGATGGCAAACGAAGAGATCTCCTTCAACCAACTGCAGGGTTACTGTCTGTCACTTCTGACACACCCATGACAGCATCATACCGAATGATGAAGTATGCCCCCACCATATGTTCTATTGGGAGATTTTCTCCCCCAGATGTGGCATGTTACCACTTTTTTTTCAATGCAACATACAGTACAGACCAAAAGTTTGGACACACCTTCTCATTTAAAGATTTTTTTGTATTTTCATGACTATGAAAATTGTACATTCACACTGAAGGCATCAAAACTATGAATTAACACATGTGGAATTATATACTTAGCCAAAAAGTTTGAAACAACTGAAAATATGTCTTATATTCTAGGTTCTTCAAAGTAGCCACCTTTTGCTTTGATGACTGCTTTGCACACTCTTGGCATTCTCATGATGAGCTTCAAGAGATAGTCACCGGAAATGGTTTTCACTTCACAGGTGTGCCCTGTCAGGTTTAGTAAGTGGGATTTCTTGCCTTATAAATGGGCTTGGGACCATCAGTTGTGTTGTGCAGAATAGAGATGAGCAGTGTTCGACTAGAACTGTTCGCCAATCTCAAATTCGAGCTGTTTTGGGCGGTGTTTGAGTTGTTCGACGAACCCGAACGATTTGCAAAAAATTCGGCTGTTCGAGTGTTATGCACACGCCCGGGCTAAGCGGCGTGTGCGTGTGATTGGTAGTGATTCCACTGGACCGTGCCGGAGAGTGAATGCCTGGAGGGGCGTGACTAGGTATTCACCCGATCCGACCAGGGTCGCACGACGGCATACGACGCCAGTGCACCAAGGAGGAACCGAGCAGAGGGACCAGGTGCTACTCCAGGACAGACCCCGGACACGGCTGTTGACCCACACAGGGGAATACAGGAACAGGCTGGTAGGCTGGCACACAGACTGGTGGGTAAAGGCAGGCACGACTGGTATGCAGGCAGGCGGGTATGCAGGCAGGGGGGTAAAGGCAAGCACAGCTAGAGTGCAGACAGGGAGGCACTAGCAGGTAGGAACACAGGCGGGATAGGACCCAGTACACACCGGGACACAGGAACAATACAGGCAAAGGGGTACAGGCAAGCACGGCTAGAGTGCAGACAAGGCTGAGCAGGGAGGACAGGGCTCTGTTCACACGGAACAGACAGGAAGGGAAAGGCAGAGCCAGACACCCACAGGGTACTTGCAGTGAAGTAGCGAGTGGACCACAAACTCACAAACGGGAGTACAGAGACAACTGGCAGGAGTTAGGTACGAGTTCAGACTCTGCAGAAAAAGGAAGGGAACGGACATAGAGGCAAAAACAGGTAAAGGATAGGAGAGAGTTCAGACTGGAACTGAGTGTACGGAGGAGACCGACACTGCAGCGGGATACAGGAGCGGGTCTGGGAATACGGCCCCCAGAGAGGCAGGATGAACAGGCAAGGAGCGTGTTCAGACAGGACAGACAAGATACAGGAACAGGTCTAGGTAATCAGCCCCTAGAAGGCGAGAGGAACAGGCTAGGAGCATGTTCAGACAGGACAGACAAGAGAACACAGAAAGGAGTCAGTTCAGACACGGGAGCTGATACCGCAAAGCAGGAGACATACAGGACTCAGTTCAGACACGGGAGCTGATACCGCAAAGCAGGAGACATACAGGACTCAGTTCAGACACGGGAGCTGATACCGCAAAGCAGGAGACATACAGGACACAGTTCAGACACGGGAACTGATACAAAAAGCAGGAGACAAGAGACGGGACCTGGCACCTTCAGAGTGCAAGCACACACTGAAGGAAACACTATGCTCAGGCAGGGATAGAAGGGAGCTGCTGAGCTATATACCAAGTGACAGACAGCAATAGGCTGAGGACGCACAAGGGGTGTGACCCACAGCAGGTACAAAAGGCAGGAAGTGATCGGGCGCCGCCCTTAAGCAGCAGAAACAGACACAAACAGACAGCATGGAGGGAAGCCAGAGAGACATTCTGGACAGGAGATCAAGTGCGCCCTCTTGCACAGTGGGAGATGGACCACCATGCAAGGACGCCGCCAGGTATGTTACATCGAGGTTATTTTCGATAACTGTTCGTGCACCAAAAGCGTGTCCTGCATGTCTGGCGCTATTTAGAGCACCAATCATGCAGGGATTGTCTGCCACTCACTGTAATGCCACAGCCATGGTGGTTGTGGCATTAGAGTGATTGCCCAAATCGATGGGAACTGTGCTCACAGTGAAACATGAAAAGCCGGCAATTCAGCAGCGGCGCACACAGGTACCCGACAATTTAGAACCGAAAGAATAGAGCTTCACACATAGATTAGATAGATAGAAACATGTCAGTCACATATATAAGAAGTACAGTGACAGTGTTGATTACTGTACTTGCCATTTAGTGTAAAGGATTTATTAAAAAAAATATTAGTGTTTTCATGCACCGTCTCTTTAAAAAAGCCGGCCGGCAATTCAGCAGTGGTACCCGACAATTTAGAATGGAAGGAATAGAGCATCACACATAGATTAGATAGATAGAAACATGTCAGTCACATATATATGAAGTACAGTGACAGTGTTGATTACTGTACTTGTCATTTAGTGTTAAAATAAAGGCTTTATTTAAAAAAAAATTAGCGTGGGGTTCCCCTTAATTTTAGGCTCTAGCGGAGGTTAAGCAGACGGCTGGGGAAGATGTTTGAAGCCTGGGAAGGGGGTAATACCCATGGAGCTTCCCAGGCTACTAATATCAGCCCCCAGCTGAATGCCTAGCCTTTACTAGCTATTAAAATGGGGGACCCCCCAAAAAACTGACGTGGGGTCCCCCCTATTTTAATAGCTAGCAAAGGCTAGGCAGACAGCTGGGGGCTGATATTAATAGCCCTGGAAGGGTGCCATGAATATTGGCCCCCTCCCAGGCTAGAAACACCAGCCGTCAGCCGCCCCAGAAATGGCACATCCATAGGATGCACCAATTCTGGCACTTAGCCTCGCACTTCCCACTGCCCTGTAGCGGTGGCAGTGGGGTAATAGGGCTGGGGTTGATGTCAGCTTATAATGCCAGCTGACATCAAGCCCAGGTTAGTAATGGAGAGGCGTCTATAAGACACCCCCATTACTAACCCCATAGTCAAAGTTAAAAAAAAACACAAACACCCAGAATAAAGTCCTTTAATTGAAATAAAGACACAATTCTTTATTGTTCTAAATTAAACCATACTTACCATCACGCCCATTCCAGCTGAAGCCAACGATCCCCTGCAATAAAAGAAAAATAATAAAGCAACATCATCCTTACCTTTCCATGGTTCCCACGACAGCTTCAGCTCTGCTACATCGAGATGACAGGCTGGACCGCAGCAGAACGCTGCCATCCAGCCTATCATCCCGCAGACACTGAGAAGCGCAGGCATGCTCAGTGTCTCTCTGTGACGGCATCCAGATGAGCCGAGGTCATGTCCAATGAACTCGGCTCACCTCATGCACGTCACTGACTGCGTGGGAAAATTCTCCTGCACTCAGCGCTTCAGCGTGGGAGAATTCTCACGCTGATGCGCTGAGTGCAGGAGAATTTTCCCACGCTGTAAGTGACGTGCATGAGGTGAGCAGTGATCATTGGACATGAACTCACCTCATGCACGTCACTGACAGCGCTTCAGCGTGAGAATTTTCCCACGCTGTCAGTGACGTGGATGAGGTGAGTTCATGTCCAATGAACTCAGCTCACCTCATGCACGTCACTGACAGCGTGGGAAAATTCTCCTGCACTCAGCGCTTCAGCGTGAGAATTCTCCCACGCTGAAGCGCTGAGTGCAGGAGAATTTTCCCACGCTGTCAGTGACGTGCATGAGGTGAGCCGAGTTCATTGGACATTAACTCGGCTCATCTGGATGCCCTCACAGAGAGACACTGTGGAGCGCAAGCATGCCTGCGCTTCTCAGTGTCTGCGGGATGACAGGCTGGATGGCAGCGTTCTGCAGGTCCAGCCTGTCATCTCGATGTAGCAGAGCTGGAGCCGTCCTGGGAACCATGGAAAGGTAAGGATGAGGTTGCTTTATTATTTTTCTTTTATTTCAGGAGATCGTTGGCTTCAGCTGGAATGGGCGTGACGGTAAGTATGGTTTAATTTAGAACAATAAAGAATAGTGTGTTTATTTCAATTAAAGGACTTTTTTCTGGGTGTTGTGTTTTTTTTAAATACTTTACTAGAAATTCATGGTGGTCATGTCTAATATTGGCGTGACCCCATGAATTTTGGGCTTAGGGCCAGCTGATAATGCCAAGCTGGCCCTAACCCCTTTATTACCCAGTGAGCCAACGCATCAGGGCCCTGGATGAGTTGGGTACAGCGCCAGAAGATGGCGCTTCTATGAACGCGCCATTTTCCGGGGTGGCTGCGGACTGCAATTTGCAGCGGGGGTGGCCCAGAAAGCTTGGGCATCCCTGCGCTGCGGATTCCAGCCCCCAGCTGCCTAGTTGTACCTGGCTGGACTCAAAAACAGGGCGAAGCCCCACGTCAATTTTCTTTAAATTATTTCATGAAATAATTAAGAAAAAAAGGGCTTCCCTATATTGTTGTGTCCGGCCAGGTACAAATAGGCAGCTGGTGGTTGGGGGCAGCCCGTTCCTGCCTGCTGCACCTGACTGGACACAAATATAGTGCGAAGCCCCACGTCAATTTTTTTTAAATTATTTCATGAATTTCCTGAAATAATTTAAAAAAATTGAAGTGGGGCTTCGCACTATATTTGTGTCCAGCCAGGTACAGCAGGCAGGAAGGGGCTGCCCCCAACCACCAGCTGCCTATTTGTACCTGGCCGGACACAACAATATAGGGAAGGCCTTTTTTTCTTAATTATTTCATGAATTTCATGAAATAATAAAAAAAAATTGAAGTGGGGCTTCGCACTATATTTGTGTCCAGCCAGGTACAGCAGGCAGGAACAGGCTGCCCCCAACCACCAGCTGCCTATTTGTACCTGGCCGGACACAACAATATAGGGAAGGCCTTTTTTTCTTAATTATTTCATGAATTTCATGAAATAATAAAAAAAAATTGAAGTGGGGCTTCGCACTATATTTGTGTCCAACCAGGTACAGCAGGCAGGAACGGGCTGCCACCAACCACCAGCTGCCTATTTGTACCTGGCCGGACACAACAATATAGGGAAGGCCTTTTTTTCTTAATTATTTCATGAATTTCATGAAATAATTAAAAAAAAAATACGTGGGGCTTCGCCCTATTTTTGTGTCCAGCCAGGTACAACTAGGCAGCTGGGGGCTGGAATCTGCAGCGCAGGGAGGCCCAAGCTTTCTTGCCCCCCCCCCGCTGCAAATTGCAGTCCGCAGCCACCCCGGAAAATGGCGCGTTCATAGAAGCGCCATCTTCTGGCGCTGTACCCAACTCATCCAGGGCCCTGGTGCGGTGGCTCACTGGGTAATAAAGGGGTTAGGGCCAGCTTGGTATTATCAGTTGGCCCTAAGCCCAAAATTCATGGGGTCACGCCAGTATTAGACATGACCGCCATGAATTTCTAGTAAAGTATTTAAAAAAAACACAACACCCAGAATAAAGTCCTTTAATTGAAATAAACACACAATTCTTTATTGTTCTAAATTAAACCATACTTACCATCACGCCCATTCCAGCTGAAGCCAACAATTAAAGGACTTTATTCTGGGTGTTTGTGTTTTTTTTAACTTTGACTATGGGGTTAGTAATGGGGGTGTCTTATAGACGCCTCTCCATTACTAACCTGGGCTTGATGTCAGCAGGCGTTATAAGCTGACATCAAGCCCAACCCTATTACCCCACTGCCACCGCTACAGGGCAGTGGGAAGAGCGAGGCTAAGCGCCAGAATTGGCGCGTCCTATGGATGTGACATTTCTGGGGCGGCTGACGGCTGGTGTTTCTAGCCTGGGAGGGGGCCAATATTCATGGCACCCTTCCTGGGCTATTAATATCAGCCCCCAGCTGTCTGCCTAGCCTTTGCTAGCTATTAACATAGGGGGGACCCCACGTCATTTTTTTTGAGGGGTCCCCCATTTTAATAGCTAGTAAAGGCTAGGTATTCAGCTGGGGGCTGATATTAGTAGCCTGGGAAGCTCCGTGGGTATTACCCCCTTCCCAGGCTTCAAACCTCTGCCCCAGCCGTCTGCTTAACCTCCGCTAGAGACTAAAATTACGGGGAACCCCACGCCAATTTTTATTTTAATAAATCCTTTATTTTAACACTAAATGACAAGTACAGTAAACAACACTGTCGCTGTACTTATTATAAATGTGACTGACATGTTTCTATCTATCTAATCTATGTGTGAAGCTCTATTCTTTCTGTTCTAAATTGTTTGGTACAGATGCTGAATTGCCGGTCGGCTTTTTTAAAGAGACAGTGCATGAAAACACTAATATTTTTTTTACTAAATCCTTTACACTAAATGACAAGTGCAGTAACCAACACTGTCACTGTACTTCATATATATGTGACTGACATGTTTCTATCTATCTAATCTATGTGTGAAGCTCTATTCTTTCTGTTCTAAATTGTCGGGTACCGCTGCTGAATTGCCGGCCGGCTTTTTTAAAGAGACGGTGCATGAAAACACTAATATTTTTTTTACTAAATCCTTTACACTAAATGACAAGTGCAGTAACCAACACTGTCACTGTGCTTCTTATATGTGTGACTGACATGTTTCTATCTATCTAATCTATGTGTGATGCTCTATTCCTTCTTGTCTAAATTGTCGGGTACCGGTGTATGCCGCTGCTGAATTTGCCGGCCGGCTTTTTTAAAGAGAGTGTCTTCTGAGCAGTTTGTCAGCTTTTGGACACCTTTGCAGGTGTTTTCTATGTGTTTCTATGTGTTTTTGTTTGCCTGCCATTGGTTTTAACGGTGTTCGACGGTGTTCTAAGGTGTTCGACGAACAGTTCGACGAACAGTTCCTCGAACATCCCGGTGTTCGACGAACCGAACCGAACCCGAACACTATGGGGGTGGCTCAACACTAGTGCAGAAGTCTGGTGGATACACAGCTGATAGTCCTACTGAATAGACTGTTAGAATTTGTATTATGGCAAGAAAAATGCAGCTAAGTAAAGAAAAACGAGTGGCCATCATTACTTTATGAAATGAAGGTCAGTCAGTCCAAAAAATTGGGCAAACTTTGAAAGTGTCCCCAAGTGCAGTTGCAAAAACCATCAAGCGCTACAAAGAAACTGGCTCACATGAGGACTGCCCCGGGAAAGTAAGACCAAGAGTCACCTCTGCTTCTGAGGATAAGTTTATCCGAGTCACCAGCCTCAGAATTCGCAGGTTAACAGCAGCTCAGATTAGAGACCAGGTCAATGCCACACAGAGTTCTAGCAGCATACACATCTCTACAACAAATGTTAAGCATGGAGGGGTAGATGTGATGGTGTGTGGGTGCTTTGCTGGTGACACTGTTGGGTATTTATTCAAAATTGAAGGCATACTGAACCAGCATGGATACCACAGCATCTTGCAGCGGCATGCTATTCCATCCAGTTTGTGTTTAGTTGGACCATCATTTATTTTTCAACAGGACAATGACCCCAAACACACCCCCAGGCTGTGTAAGGGCTATTTGACCAAGAATGAGAGTGATGGGGTGCTACGCCAGATGACCTGGCCTCCACAGTCACCAGACCTGAACCCAATCGAGATAGTTTGGGGTGAGCTGGACTGCAGAGTGAAGGCAAAAGGGCCAACAAGTAATAAGCATCTCTGGGAACTCCTTCAAGATTGTTGGAAGACCATTTCCGGTGACTACCTCTTGAAGCTCATCAAGAGAATGCCAAGAGTGTGCAAAGCAGTCATCAAAGCAAAAGGTGGCTACTTTGAAGAAACTAGAATATAAGACATATTTTCAGTTGTTTCACACTTTTTTGTTAAGTATATAATTCCACATGTGTTAATTCATAGTTTTGATACCTTCAGTGTGAATGTACAATTTTCATAGTCATGAAAAAACAGAAAAATCTTTAAATGAGGTGTGTCCAAACTTTTGGTCTGTACTGTATATAAAATAGCCCACATACTACTCCATGTGGAATTAGAGGCACGAAGAGTATAGCTCCATGCACCTCTATGGGTGTCTTATTGTAGAAATTTAAGTGTGTTTTATGAACAGAATTTCTGTGTTATAATCCTACCCAAAGGCTTTGTGTCCTCTTCTTCCCTTTTATATTTTGGAGTTTTATGTACTTATTTTATACGAGATAACTAGAGAACGTAGACAAGCAATATATTTTTCACAATGTTCTCCTGCATGGCAGCCTTTTTTTGCCTTTTTTTTTCTTACTGATCTCGTCTTGTTCTTCACATATAAAATTTAACAATCTATATCCAAAAAGGCAATACAATCTACAAAGAAATACTTTTCTTGTCATAGTGGCTTGGAGACCGAAATTGTAAATGTTCTGTGACTAGTATGTGCCGCGCTTTTAAATGGTTTCCCAATACTCATGGCGTATTTCACCGAGCATAAAAGTCATGGTGAAATATTTGACAATGGAGGGAAAAGTTAAACTCTCTCTGCCTTGTACTTTCATTTTTAATAAGAACACAGTCTGTTACATATGGACAAATCAATCGTCAACCGAAGAGGTTGTCACGTACAATCACTAGTGATTTAATATACGTTATTTCATATCTTGCCTCTCACGGTTTAATAACTTTTACACATTGTGCTTTTTAAATATTTCCCAAAATGTATGTTTTTTTTTTAAGAAGTCTTCTCAAGGGGCAAGGCATCAATAAGGCTGGGTCTGTGACATTAAATCAAAGTAAAATTCTATAAAGATTTATCATTGCCTTTGTGCCTGTTTTTTGTCTAGTTGTGGGTTTTGCACCTTTTTTTATTGCACCCAATTCATTATTCTATTTTTGCCTTTTTTTAAATATACTTTATATGTGCTGGCCTGTTTTTTGCCTTTGTTTTCCACTTTTCGGAGTTTAGCAATTCCAGATGTTATAACCATATTCAACAACAGGGACCTTTTAAAAAGTCAACAAAATTTGGCGCAACTCTACTCCAATCCCCACTTGGTGTGTTTTTGAGTATTCCAACATTTTGTTGCAATTTTTGAACTTTTGGCACCAAAATTCGCAAAATAAGTTCAAGACAATAAAAAAAGTATTTTTTTTTTAAATTTGCTCCAAATTTTTGAATTGAATTCACCATTTTGATGAATTTGGCACCAAAAATGACAACAAATACTACAAGGCAAAAATAGGAAAGTGACTCTAAAAAATGCAAATGATGAATCAAAGCCAAAGAGAAAATACAAAGTGTCTGCTATAAGACTTTTATATCAATGACATCCACAGGACCACTGTAACAGTGACAACTACCTGACTCTTTAGCCGTTACAACCACAAGATTTCTATGACTCAAAAGGGGAGGTTAAAAAAAACACAATACAATAATCAGTTACTCATCTGTCCCACCAAGCTCAAATTTTGTGTTTTTTCTTTGTATTTTTTGCATTCTGTGCAAAACAGGGTGTGGCCTTCCTTCCTAGAGCTTGATAATACATTTAAAAAGCTTCCCTTGGGTGGTGTCCACAGTTCAGGACCCAGTCCTTTGTCTGCCCTTAGTCATACAAAGATCAACTTTGACACATGGTAAGGTTTTTAATATTAGACAGTGTAGGACTCTCCCGAACAGGTTCATCTTGTTGTGGTGGGAAATCTTTTATACTATTTTTGATCAAAAACAGTGTTACTAAGAACCCTTTTTTATTTAAATGCACTTGCTTTTTATTTATTTACAGCAGAGTTTATGTTCATTTTGCTTACTGTAGGTTTAGCTGTCCCACCATGCAACTCCCTCCAGCCCAGGTCATTTCTTGGGGCTCTTTAATGCCTTAGGTGTTGACAAGTCCTTTCAATGTCATGATTTCATGGGGAGGACGTGCCAAAGAGCCCTGAAAATGACATGAGACTGAACAGCAGGACAATTGGGAATGGGGAGAGGTTGGTATTATATGTTTTTCGTTTAACCTTGTCAAATAGCCAACAGGGGGAATTACACAGATCTCTCGGCTCATACCACTTTGTCAGGGGTAACGCTCCGCCACCTCCAATCATCAGGACAATTACACAATTGAATGACAAGTGATAGATGAGTCCATGGCTGTTTCCACAACTAGGCCAGTTATTGGGGAGTTCACAGTGAGCGTAGGTATATGCACGTCCGATTCCAACACATGGAATACAGTCATATGAAAAAGTTTGGGCACCCCTATTAATCTTAAGCTTAATGTTTAATAAAAATTGGTGTTTTTGCAACAGCTATTTCAGTTTGATATATGTAATAACTGTTGGACACAGTAATGTTTCTGCCTTGAAATGAGGTTTATTGTACTAACAGAAAATGTGCAATCTGCATTCAAACAAAATTTGACAGGTGCATAAGTATGGGCACCCTTATCATTTTCTTGTTTTAAATACTCCTACCTACTTTTTACTGACTTACTAAAGCACTTTTTTTGGTTTTGTAACCTCATTGAGATTTGAACTTCATAGCCAGTTGTATGCAATCATGAGAAAAGCTACTTAAAGTGGCCACTTGCAAGTTGTTCTCATGTTTGAATCTCCTCTGAAGAGTGGCATCATGGGCTCCTCAAAACAACTGTCAAATGATCTTAAAACAAAGATTATTCAACATAGTTGTTCCGGGGAAGGATACAAAAAGCTGTCTCAGAGATTTAACCTGTCAGTTTCCACTGTGAGGAACATAGTAAGGAAATGGAAGAACACAGGGACAGTTCTTGTTAAGGCCAGAAGTGGCAGGCCAAGAAAAACATCATAAAGGCAGAGAAGAAGAATGGTGAGATCAGTCAAGGACAATCCTCAGACCACCTCCAGAGAGCTGCAGCATCAACTTGCTGCAGATGGTGCCACTGTGCATCGGTCAACTATACAACGCACTTTGCACAAGGAGAAGCTGTATGGGAGAGTGATGCGAAAGAAGCCGTTTCTGCAAGCACGCCACAAACAGAGTCGGCTGAGGTATGCAAAAGCACATTTGGAGAAGCCAATTTCTTTTTGGAAGAAGGTCCTGTGGACTGATGAAACCAAGATTGAGTTGTTTGGTCATACAAAAGGCGTCATGCATGGTGGCAAAAAAACACAGCATTCCAAGAAAAACACTTGCTACCCACAGTAAAATTTGGTGTAGGTTCCATCATGCTTTGGGGCTGTGTGGCCAATGCCGGAACTGGGAATCTTGTTAAAGTTGAGGGACGCAAGGATTCCACTCAGTATCAGCAGATTCTTGATAATAATGTTCAAGAATCAGTGATAAAGTTGAAGTTACGCAGGGGATGGATCTTTCAGCAAGACAATGATCCAAAACACCGCTCCAAATCTACTCAGGCATTCATGCAGAGGAACAATTACAATGTTCTGGAATGGCCATCCCAGTCCCCAGACCTGAATATCATTGAACATCTGTGGGATCATTTGAAGAGGGCTGTCCATGCTCGGCGACCATCAAACTTAACTGAACTGGAATTGTTTTGTAAAGAGGAATGGTCAAAAATACCTTCATCCAGGATCCAGGAACTCATTAAAAGCTACAAGAAGCGACTAGAGGCTGTTATTTTTGCAAAAGGAGGATCTACTAAATATTAATGTCACTTTTCTGGTGAGGTGCCCATACTTATGCACCTGTCAAATTTTGTTTGAATGCAGATTGCACATTTTCTGTTAGTACAATAAATCTCATTTCAAGGCAGAAACATTACTGTGTCCAACAGTTATTACATATATCAAACTGAAATAGCTGTTGCAAAAACACCAATTTTTATTAAACATTAAGCTTAAGATTAATAGGGGTGCCCAAACTTTTTCATATGACTGTATATGTATACCCCATTTCGGTTACTGCCAAACTCCACCATAACAAAAGGAACTAGCTGCCACCATCAATCATTTATACAGGTCGATTGGCTTCCTGTTACAGATAGCGTATGGCTTCAGAAGTGCTGTCACAGTACTGTTGCAGGATATCATGGGGCAAAGGGGATTTTTCCCTTTCCTTCAGGCTAAGGGGTGCAGTAGTCTATCCCTGTCCCCCGGATTACTCCGGAAGGTGGAGATGCCGGGGGCAAATGCCTGGCTACGCTCCTAATTTACCCTTATCTGTAGCCCCAAATCCCACTTCTAATGTGTTAATTTCTACAATGAATGGCTGAGTGATGTCAGGCTGTGAAAGATTCGGTGCAGAATCAAGACATTTCTTTAAAGTAGCAAGTGCCTCAGTGGCTGGACTGGACCATTTAGAAAAGTCCGTCTCTTTCCTGGTCATATCTATCAGAAGTTTGGCCACTACCGAAACTACTTATGGTAGTAATTGGAGAATTGTAAAAATCTTTGTAAACCATTTTGCCCTGATGATCTGGTTAAACAGTTCTGGAATGAGATGGAGAGGATATGGATCCTGAACCGTGATGCGATTTCGTTCATGGAAATTAGGCAGTGACATAACCACCGTCTTTTTTCTTAACTAATAAAAATCCTGCTGCAATGAGAGATGAGGAAGGTCTGGGGGTCGTGGCCTTAGCCAGACTTTCTGCGATATAGTCCTTCATGGCCTGCCTCTGTGTACCTGAAACATTATATAACCTGATCTTAGGCAATTTGGCTCCAAAATTTAGATTAACTGCGTAATCATAAGCACAATGAGGAGGAAGTTCTTGACACTCCTGTTCCGAGAACATATCCTCAAGGTCAGACAGGTATTCCAGCAGAGACTGGGTATCGGCCCTCAGGACTCCATTGGCCATCTTGATTTTAAAACCTTGTGCACTTCATTAATATCCTGCAGACTCATAGGTAAATCAATTATAGTCAAAGTATGTATGCGGCATAATCCATATTAAATATTAAGTTCAAATCAACCATTGATAGTGATCAGCACTGATCATCAAAATGACAGAGAAAAGAGGAAACATCAAATCACTTCACAGAAAGACAGTGTAACTAAAACCCTCATTAAGGTCGAATAGACTGAGAGAATTTATTCTGTAGACCCACTTAGCTTCCTCTTTCAACGGATTTTATCCAAAATCCCCCCTCTCAGACCCAAGAACATTTTCCTAATGCTCCAAAATTCCAACTCCAAAGCGTTGGAAGTATGGAATGCTCTCTTATGATGTGAGAGTGGGATATCCGTGTCCTTATTGATGGAGCTAAGATGTTTAGAAATTCTTCTTCTGAATTCTTGGATGGTTTTATTGCGACATATAATTTCATACAGGGACATTTGGCTACATAGACTACTCCCTTTGATTTGCAGTTAATCCGATCCTCAATGTAATAGTTAGATTATACACAGGATTAGTAAAATCTTTTTTGCGGGGCAGGTATCTACAGATAGAACAGTTGCCACATGGAAGAGAACCACTATGATGTTCATCGGTTGCACTACTTGACCAGCGACAAAGTCAGCGACAAAGTGACTATGTGTGAGGAATTCTTACAGATTCCTTCCTTAGCGGAAGGCGATTTCAGTTTGTCCACCAACAATATCCCTCAATTCTGGGTCTGCTAGTAATATGGGCCAATATTTCTGAGTAATTTGATGATGTCACAACAGAAGCCTTAAAAGACCTTGTACTATATTTTTTAACTCAGTCTAGCCTAAGTCCCCTGATGAAGCCAGTTATGGCGAAATAGTGGAGAAATAGTGGCGGCTGGGGACCGAGTATGGACACCCGCCGCCATGAGGTTTTGAACAGCATCCGCATCCACGAGCCTAAAAGGCCACATTTCAAATGCAAGCAGCTGTCAAAAATTTGGCAGTATAGTATTGCAGCCTGTGGGTGGGTGGGTGGCTGGCTGCATACTTGTGCTTGCATTCCAAAGAATGGGGTAAGGAAAATTGAACGCTGCGCTGGGACAAGGACATGGATGGTGATTGTTGCAAGTCTGTAACGACTTGTGCATGGCGGGAGGCATCTTCGCATACACCAAGGATCACTTATGATGGGCACACTTTTAGGCAGTGACCTGGGAGTCAGAGATGCTTCCATGGATCTTCCCCATGCAATTCCCATGTGTTTTCAGCACTGTATGCATGTGTCTGATGATGTGTCACACACCACATGGCCAGATAAGGTTGTAAAATGTTAAAATTACATTTCCCAGTGAATGCATTTGTCTTGGTTGAAAGCAATGCAAAAGTGCAAAAACGCATCAAAAACGCTACGTGTGAACATAGCCCAAGGTGTGGAGGAGCATTTATGTTTTTGGTTATTTATTTTGCCCTATATACAAGTCATTACCCTGGAAAGGATATTCTTTAACATTTTTCCCAGGAAAATCCATTTTGCTTTCGCTTTTGTTTTTTTTATTACGAGTCTGTAAAAGTGGCGTAATATCTCTGACATTGTTGTTGACAGCAGTGACCTGGGAGTCAGAAATGCTTCCAAGGGTCTTCCCCATGCTGTTCCCATGTCATTTAAACACTCTTCCCGTCGATTTTGTCAATTTTTAGGCCCTTTGCAGACCGCCGGGAAAGCGCCAGAAAAATTCTCAAGTTTCCCATAGACTTACATTTGGCTCATTACTCGGACCGAGCACTCGATCATTCCAATTTGCTCGACCCAAGCAATGAGTACCCGAGCATTTTAGTGCTCGCTCATCACTATTAACTACAGATCGTGGGGCCATTCCACTTATTATTGGTAGACCACCTATGGAACTCATAGCAATACTCCTCCTCTGCCCGGTTACCCTGCTGATGCTGACGTAATTTAGACTCAGCCAGAGAGACACAGTCAAGGGTCATCATAGATATGACCCAGAGCCTTTAAAAATTCCTCAACTGTCTGAAGCGACTGGGACTCAGACGGGAGAGAAAATGTCCAGACTTGGGGGTCACCATGAAGGAGAGAAATTACAATCCCCACCCATTGCTCCTCGGTACTTGAGGGGTGAGGACGTAACTTAAAATAGAGTTTTCAGGACTACCTAAAAACTATGAACTTATCCTAAACCCCAGAGAACGTTCTTGGGCTCCATCAGGTGTTGCCTGGGAGCTGCTGGCCCTGAGTCTGGAGTGAATGGGCGCTGCAAAGGAACTGCATGCAAGTCTGCCACCTCCAGGCTAAGTTGTTGTAGTTCCCTCTCCCTCCCAGGAAGGTGTGAGGCCACAGTGTATAGGATAACACTAAACAGGCAGACAGGGATAAATAAAAACTACAATCATACAAAATACTAACAACAGAGTGGTACACAGGGGAGGGTAAGGTAGATCAAACCATATAGGAGTGTAAGAGGATGAACACGCAAACAAACTCCACACAGAAATCTCCAAAACAACCCGCCAGCTCCAAACACCAGCTCCAAACACCATACAATTCCCCCAACTCCAAACCAGTCAGAATGAACTATCACTAATAATTCCCAAATGCCAGTGGCAAACATATACAGTATGCCAGAGGGGAGTGTCCAACACAGAACAGCTGAGGCAATCTAGAATGGAGAGTGCCAGGAGATCAACTCAACAAATTAACCTTAGCAGTGCCAGAGCAAAGAAATCTTGCACTGTTTAGAAGGCTGGTGTAGTAGTTCCAACCAGTGAAGGAGTTCTGGCCCCTCTCTTTATCGGTAGCAGATTGATACAATGCCATAACTGTCAAGAAACAGGGGGAACTATGAAGATTTAACAAAAACCCCTGATTGTCCATCAAGCCCTGCATGTCTTTGGCCCACTTACTAGCCCTAACAATTGGCGAGTCAACAGGGACTTTATCTAGGGGCAGACAGACATATCATTGATGCAACCTGTGCAGTCACACACGGGCCCAAGAGATAATGGGTCTACTTTCACCTCCAAACAGTTGGAATTGTGCATTATGATGAGCTATTGGACTACAAAGGGTCGATGTATTGATATTGCACAAAGGCACTTGTTTGTCTGTGTCCGCCACTGAATTTATTAATTCGCATAGCAGTGTGACTCTTATTCTGCTCTCCTATTCCCCCTTCAGGAAAATTTACACCAAAACCGCAAACGTGCTGCCCAGCGTTGATATGATAGCTATCTGCCAAGCCGTCAAGTCAGAGCAGTGATGGCCCACAGCAGTGGTAGCCAAACTGGTGCAGGAACAGATCAGTATGATAAAATTTATCTTAGATGATAACAGAGGCCAGTAGATCTTTGGATTCAGTTGATCTACAATATTTTTCTTACTTTATTTATGAGCTTAGTTTAGATTAATACTCATTGCACAGGATGTCTTAACATTGTCCTTGATTGTTTTTCTATTTTCTTTTCCATTTACCAACTTCCGCCACCTAACAATGGCTTTGAATGAGGAAAGACAAATTTTATTGTTCCAATTCTGCTTTGTGTTTTAGGAAAAAGCATTGCCAACAAAACCGGCCATGGAAAGAAAAGATGATAGTACAATATTTGTGATATATTTAGAGCTGGGTATTTTCTTGGGTGTATTTTTTTTAGTTTTCTATAGAAAGGAGAATAATGTTTTCATTATGGTTTTAGACAAGGTATACATTCTAAGTGCTCACAATTTTGGGAAGAGAGGGAAAAAAAAGAGCATAAACGACTTCTTATTAGTACAGGGTAATTTAGAGGCACTTAAATGTGACACTGCTGTGGCTGCAGACCAATTGTGGAGGGATGTATCGTTTATCAAAATGGTTTCCAAAATGCTCCGTTTGCAAGCATTCAGTAAACCTACAAATCAGTGTCAATCTCAAGTGCTTTTGTAACTGTTTAAAGGAGAAGCCGTACCTTGTATTATTGCTCAAAATGCTATTTATATTGCCAAATTTGGAGGACATCACAATGTAATTTCAGCTTATGTATTTGGATTTTTTTTTTTTTTTGTAGCATAAATGAAAAACATACATAACCTGCAGTCCATAAGACAAGAGAAGCAATGAAGGATGCACAATAGCAACAGGATCACACCATAACTGCATTAATTACTCCATTAGTGGATAGAATTAAATTATTTCTATAACTTAAAGGGTTATCCCCATTTTGGTATATCTGTTATATAGACAACACCTTCCTGATCACTAGAGGTCTGATCGCTTGAACCTCTATCAATCCCGAGAACAGGAATAGGAAATGTCCCATTAGAATGGATTTGTGGTCACACATTCCTTGCCCATAATACAGCTAGAGAAAGCAGTTACATAGACAATGAATGAGCTCCATTCCATTCTAACAGAGAATTATATAGCTTTTTGTGGATTGGTTGGGGTCTCCATGGATAGGGAATGCCTTGATAACTTGGCAATAATACTTTAAAAAGGTTGACACTTATTTTATCATCAGGAGTGCATTACTTCCTTGCCTCCTGAATTCATTCTTGCCATTGCCATTGAGCTACTGCATGATTGACTGTTGAAACAGGTAGATCGTTGCTTCTCTGGCCTGAACGGTGCACTCTCCAATGCCTCATGTATACATTGCTTTTCCACTGCAAAATTAGGCTCAGGGGTATTGAAGCAGGTTGAATTTAGCAATTTTTTCCGTATTCAGAGCAGTGATTACAAGTTCTATAGCAAAGAACTTGTAAGTGTTGCACTTCTTTCCTTCAAGACCAACCACAGCTGATGGACTGCAGTAGTGGATGGTAATTAAGGTAATAAATAATGAAATGAAAAATCCCTACTTTTGCAATTTCAGCTATTTATAATGCAGAGAACACCTCTTTATGAATAATCAGAACCTAATACGTCATGACTCTAAACAGTAGCCACAGCTACAGTAAAACATAAGGGTTTGTTCCAAGAGCATAAATGTTAGACCACGGCCCCACTATCCGTATTTTGTCAGTATTCGGTCAGTGTTTTTTCTCAGGAATGGGAGCCAAAACCTGGAGTGGGTGATAAATACAGAATTGGTGAACTTGTTTCCATTATGTCTTTTCTCATATTGTTCCTCACCTGGTTTTGGCTCCCAATCCTGAGAAAAAAATACTGACCAAACACTCATAGTAGGGCCGTGGCCTTATTGTCATTAGCAAGCTCATAATATCCAATATGCTTTCAAACGATTACAGGATCAGCACTCTGCAATATATGGGAAGTGGCATTAATTTCAAGTTCATGTGCAGAATGAAAGGTTTTACCTGGTTCTGTATCTGTGTAGAGAAGGGGGAGCTGTAAGTGAGAACATACAGATAAATTACAGCTTGTCACTGTCAAATCTTCTCTTCCTATAAACTCATTGGTGTGATACAAAAATAATGAGACACACGGGACTACAGTATAGCCCACTGTACTTCGATGCATGTGATTGTATAGGAGTTTACAAAGCGAGGAACTTAGTATCTCAATAATGCCCCCAGTGTGTGCGACCTCTTGGACCCTCATTCAGCTTGTTAAGTGTATGATATTAGGACTAACATTCTGACAAAGCGATTATATTAATATTTCGCTCCACTACAGCTTAGTAGTTTGGATGATTGATGAGTTTCCCAGGCGTGGGACCCTTATTGATTACATATTAATTACTTTGTCTTCTATAAGTCTTAACTTTGACCTTTTTTGAACGCTAGTCCTTTGTAGAGATGAGCGTTGTTCGACTCGAACTGTTCGCCAATCTCAAATTCGAGCTGTTTTGGGCGGTGTTCGAGCCGTTCGGCGAACACGAACGATTTGAGAAAAATTCGGCTGTTCGAGGTTATGTTCGATAACTGTTCGTGCACCAAAATCATAACTGGATTTTTTCTCAGTAATGATGAAAATTAATGTTAATACGGAGTTTGAGTGTACAGCGGGGCCGGGGGAGGGGCAGGGGATGGATCTCTGCAGGAATAATGAAGATCTCCATTTTTTTTTCTCTTTCCCGCATTTACAGTGGGGAGGTGCAGTCTGTCAGCCTATCAGCAGGGCACACACGGAGCGAAGTCGCCACCATTTTCTCACTGCTGCAGCTGCGTGTTAGACGGCACCGCTGTTGCTGTGTGCGCTATACCTTGTTAATTTCAAGCCAATTTTCGCACAAATCTACGGATAGCTTGGGAGTAGGGAATAGTTGTGATTGCAGTCCTTTTAAGGACTAGGTTACAGCATTTCCTACGACTTTTATCAGGCAGGTCTGTGCTCTTAAATAGATAGATTGTGGGAGTAAAGACTAATTGTAATTGCAGTCCTTTTCAGGACTAGATTACATCAGTTCCTATCAGTTTTTGCCAGGCAGGTCTGTGCCAGTGCTGTGCAAGTTATTTTCACAGCATTTGGCTGAATCTAGCAAAGCTAATCCTTTTTGGCCTATTGCAGAGTGTGTTAGTCAGTGGAGTAGCCTATCTGTGTTGCAAGATATACCACCTGTGTATAGAATACCAATTTTTTTACTGCACCTTGTGAAGTAAAATCTTTTGGGCATAGCATCATTCTATTAGTCCAGCTATACTGACCTCCATCAGGTTGCAAATTGAATAAAAAAAATTTCTGGATCTAGCTCTGAAAAAATATTTGGGCTTCTAGCAGTGTGTGGGACTTGTTCTATTAGTCCATCTATACTGACCTCCATCAGGTTGCAAACTGAATATAATTTTTTTCTGCATCTAGCTCTGAAAAAATATTTGGCCTTCTAGCAGTGTGTGGGACTTGTTCTATTAGTCCATCTATACTGACCTCCATCAGGTTGCAAATTAAAAATAATTTTTTGTCTGCATCTAGCTCTGAAAAAATATTTGGCCTTCTAGCAGTGTGTGGGACATTCTCTATTAGTCTATCTATACTGACCTCCATCAGGTTGCAAACTGAATATATTTTTTTTCTGCATCTAGCTCTGTAAAAATATTTGGCCTTCTAGCAGTGTGTGGGACTTTCTCTATTAGTCCATCTATACTGACCTCCATCAGGTTGCAAACTGAATATAATTTTTTTCTGCATCTAGCTCTGAAAAAATATTTGGGCTTCTAGCAGTGTGTGGGACTTGTTCTATTAGTCCATCTATACTGACCTCCATCAGGTTGCAAACTGAATATAATTTTTTTCTGCATCTAGCTCTGAAAAAATATTTGGCCTTCTAGCAGTGTGTGGGACTTGTTCTATTAGTCCATCTATACTGATCTCCATCACGTTGCAAATTCAAAATAATTTTTTGTCTGCATCTAGCTCTGAAAAAATATTTGGCCTTCTAGCAGTGTGTGGGACTTTCTCTATTAGTCAATCTATACTGACCTCCATCAGGTTGCAAATTAAAAATAATTTTTATCTGCATCTACCTCTGAAAAAATATTTGGGCTTCTAGCTGTGTGTGGGACTTGTTCTATTAGTCCATCTATACTGACCTCCATCAGGTTGCAAACTGAATATAATTTTTTTCTGCATCTAGCTCTGAAAAAATATTTGGCCTTCTAGCAGTGTGTGGTAGTTGTTCTATTAGTCCATCTATACTGACCTCCATCAGGTTGCAAATTAAAAATAATTTTTTGTCTGCATCTAGCTCTGAAAAAATATTTGGCCTTCTAGCAGTGTGTGGGACATTCTCTATTAGTCCATCTATACTGACCTCCATCAGGTTGCAAACTGAATATATTTTTTTTCTGCATCTAGCTCTGAAAAAATATTTGGCCTTCTAGCAGTGTGTGGGACTTGTTCTATTAGTCCACCTATACTGACCTCCATCAGGTTGCAAATTCAAAATAATTTTTTTGTCTGCATCTAGCTCTGAAAAAATATTTGGCCTTCTAGCAGTGTGTGGGACTTTCTCTATTAGTCCATCTATACTGACCTCCATCAGGTTGCAAATTGAATATAATTTTTTTCTGCATCTAGCTCTGAAAAAATATTTGGGCTTCTAGCAGTGTGTGGGACTTGTTCTATTAGTCCATCTATACTGACCTCCATCAGGTTGCAAACTGAATATATTTTTTTTCTGCATCTAGCTCTGAAAAAATATTTGGCCTTCTAGCAGTGTGTGGGACTTGTTCTATTAGTCCATCTATACTGATCTCCATCACGTTGCAAATTCAAAATAATTTTTTGTCTGCATCTAGCTCTGAAAAAATATTTGGCCTTCTAGCAGTGTGTGGGACTTTCTCTATTAGTCCATCTATACTGACCTCCATCAGGTTGCAAATTAAAAATAATTTTTATCTGCATCTACCTCTGAAAAAATATTTGGCCTTCTAGCAGTGTGTGGGACCTGTTCTATTAGTCCATTTATACTGACCTCCATCAGGTTGCAAACTGAATATAATTTTTTTCTGCATCTAGCTCTGAAAAAATATTTGGCCTTCTAGCAGTGTGTGGGACTTTCGCTATTAGTCCATCTATACTGACCTCCATCAGGCTGCAAATTAAAAATAATTTTTATCTGCATCTAGCTCTGAAAAAATATTTGGCCTTCTAGCAGTGTGTGGGACTTTCTCTATTAGTCCATCTATACTGACCTCCATCAGGTTGCAAATTAAAAATAATTTTTTGTCTGCATCTAGCTCTGAAAAAATATTTGGCCTTCTAGCAGTGTGTGGGACTTTCTCTATTAGTCCATCTATACTGACCTTCATCAGGTTGCAAACTGAATATATTTTTTTTCTGCATCTACCTCTGAAAAAATATTTGGGCTTCTAGCTGTGTGTGGGACTTGTTCTATTAGTACATCTATACTGACCTCCATCAGGTTGCAAATTGAATATAATTTTTTTCTGCATCTAACCCAGCCAATAGTTTTGGCCTAATACCACAGTTTGGCCACTCAGCTCTGCTCGGTTCCCATCCATTGTTTTTTTGTGCAAACAACTCCAGAGTTGTGAATTAGTTAACCACCAAAATGAGTGGAAAAAGGCCTGCTGCTGGTGGAAAGGGGAATAGGCGTGTTGGGAAGGGGAAAAAAGGTTGTGTCCGTGGGGTAGGTGTTAAAGCAACAGTAACATCTGCAGAAGAAAGACCATCTTCCAGCCAAACTAAAATGTCTACTTCTTTTAGCGGACAATGTGATAAGATCCCTTTCTTACGGCCACGCCAATCGCTACAAATTGCAGATGAGGAACAAAAACAGCAGGTGCTTCAACGGATATCAAGTGCTCCTTTAAGTGGGCTTTCCTCCACATCAACTTCAACATCACAATTACTCCAGTCCTCAAAGGTGTCACCCCAATCGCACTTGCTTCCTCACAGCTCCCAAATCTCCAGCTGCCCGTCTGAGTATGAGGTAGAACAGATGGTTGAGTCTGCAGAGCTGTTTACTCATACTATAACCTGGGAATCAGAGGTCGAATCCAGCGCTTCTGTGAATCCAGACGAGGAAATGATCTGCACTGATGCCCAGAATCTTTATGAGTCGGATCCAGGACCAGACGCAGAAGGTTCTGACCATAATGTAGACCCTCATTCCCAAACTGTAACTCCTGTTGGTGGAGACAATGAGGAAGACGATGATGAGACTCAAATACCCGATTGGAGCGACAACTTTAGTTTTTTGTCAGGGCAGGAACAGCTTTGCTCTGAGGTCGACGGGTGTGATAACGCAAAGGGTGATGACGATGAGGCTGGAGATCCCACTTACTGTCAACCCACAGTCAGCCAAGAGATGAGGTCAGCAGAGGAGGTGGAGGAGGATGCTAGTGACGACGAGGTCAGGTTGTGCCTTCCTGGACAGAGACGTAGTACTGGAAGCACGTCAACAACTGCATCCTCAAACACAACTCTGCCTCTCACCACAAGTCGTGGTGGCTCTTCAGGTCGCATGGGTCCTAAGCCATGCATAGCCTGGGCATTTTTTCAGATCGATAAAGATGACCCAACTCGTGTTATCTGTAACATTTGTCAGCAAAAGCTAAGTAGAGGCCAAAAAATGCATAGTTTGAGTACTTCATGCATGAACCGGCACATGGACATGAAGCATAAGTTGCAGTGGGAAGCTCACTGTGCTACAATGCGGCCTAGCCGGCCGGGCCAACCACCGTCTGCCATATCTTGTGCATCCGTGGCCTCTTCATCCTCTGTGACTGTTGGGACAGCAGTCACACCTGTTTTGGGGCGCAGACCTGCCACCTCTTTACCCACAACAGCCAGCGTGATTGGCAGGTCATCATTTTCTTTGGAGGTGGTAACACCAGCTGGTGTTGAGCGCTGTCCGACATCGATAGCACCACCTTTGGATCAAGGCAACCGAACATGTCTGCCTGCATCTTCCTCACAGACCGGCAGTTTGCCGGGGACACCCTTATCAACACCGTCTAAGCACAATAGCCAGCGCTCGGT
Source organism: Phyllobates terribilis (assembly GCF_046119375.1). NCBI lineage: Eukaryota > Metazoa > Chordata > Amphibia > Anura > Dendrobatidae > Phyllobates > Phyllobates terribilis. Next base: position 768,643,122 of record NW_027362764.1, read on the forward strand.
CCCTCAGATGTGGACAAGTAAAAGACCATTTCCTCCTAGCCATAAGAAAGCTAAGAGGTTGAATTTCACCATCTGCAAGCTCTTGGCTACAGAAATGCTGCCTTTCCGCCTGGTGGACACAGAGGATTTTCGAGACCTTATGTCCGTCGCAGTGCCCCAGTACCAGATGCCCAGTCGGCACTACTTCTCAAAGAAAGGTGTGCCTGCGCTCCACCAGCATGTCGCACACAACATCACCGCTTCTTTGAGAAACTCTGTGTGTGACAGGGTGCATTTCACCACAGACACTTGGACGAGTAGGCATGGACAGGGGCGTTACATGTCGCTGACTGGGCACTGGCTAACTATGGTGACAGCAGGACAAGGGGCTGCTGTCCAAGTCTTGCCGTCCCCACGAGTTGTGCGTCAATCCTCTTTATATCACAGTTCCTCCACTGCTTCTGCCTCCTCAACCTCCTCTCGGTCCTCCACCTGCACCAAAAGCCTGTCTGGTCATGCCACAAGCATTCTAACTGCGCAGAAGGGATCCTGCACACCTCCTTACTATGCTGTCAGTAGGGCTCAATGTCATCAGGCGGTTTTTACTTTGAAATGTCTGGGAAATGTGAGTCACACAGCTGAGGAGTTGTGGTCAGCTCTGGAGAACCAATTTCATGAATGGTTGTCTCCACTGGACCTGAAACCAGGGAAGGCCGTGGGCAACAATGCTGAAAACCTGGGTGCGGCCCTTCGCCAGGGCAAAGTCCCACACGTGCCTTGTATGGCTCACGTGTTGAACCTGGTTGTCCAACAATTTTTAGCCCACTATCCCGGACTAGATGGCTTTCTGCAGAGGGCACGGTCGCTGTGTGCTCACTTCCGCCGTTCGCATCCCGCAGCTCAGCGACTTACATCTCTACAGAAGTCGTTGGGCCTGCCACTTCACCGGCTAAAATGCGATGTGCCTACCCGGTGGAATTCAACTCTGCACATGTTGCAGCGACTGTGGCAGCACCGACAAGCCCTGGTGCAATACGTTCTGATGTATAGCCTGGGCCAACGAGATCCAGAGGTGGGGCAAATCACGCTGGAGGAGTGGTCTCAGATCAGGGACCTATGCACCCTTCTGCACAGTTTTGAAATGGCGACGAAGATGTTTAGTGCTGACGATGCCATTATCAGCATGACTATTCCGGTGATTTACATGCTGGAGCACATGTTAAACAGAATTCGGAGTCAGGTGGAGGCACAAGAGGAGGTGAAGGAAGTAGAGGAGGAGGAGTTGTATGCGGAAGGGCTAACATCTGCAAGATCCAGACGGTCGGCAGCACCAAGGCGGCAGGCATGTGAGGGTGGGGGAGATGGTTTTACCAGGGCACATGGTAGCAGCCAAACTAGTGAGGAAGGAGCAGGAGCCCAGGAAGAAGTGGAGGACGAACTGATGGAAGACTCATCAGATGAGAGAGACCTTGATCACATTTCTGTTGTGCGAGGTTGGCGCGAGAGGACAGAGAAAGGAAGCATGATTTTTACCTCGCCACCAACACAACAGGGACTTGGTGCTCCTGGATGCGCAACACACATGAGTGCCTTCTTGCTGCACTACCTGCAACATGACCCTCGAATTGTGAGAATTAGAAATAATCCTGACTACTGGGTTGCCACACTGTTAGATCCCCGGTACAAAAGTAAATTTGCAGAAATTATTCCAGCCATAGAAAGGGATGCACGCATGCAGGAGTATCAGCAGAGACTGTTGCAGAATCTTACATGTGCTTTTCCACAAAACACCAGCGGTGCACCTAGTGAATCTCACAGTTCCAACTTGCCAACCGTGGGACCGTCGAGTGTTCAGCACTCAAACCGTAACAGAACCACAGTATCTGCTGGTAACATCAATTTTGCGGAATCATTTCACCACTTTTTTAGCCCATCCTTTGCAAGGCCACAGGAGACAAGAAGTCTGACACATAGTCAACGCCTAGAGACGATGGTACAGGATTATCTCCAAGTAAACATTGAAGCCATGACTGTGTCACTGGACCCTTGCTCTTTTTGGGCTTCCAATCTGGATAAATGGCCGGAGCTCGCCACTTACGCCTTGGAGATCTTGTCATGCCCCGCAGCCAGCGTTCTGTCTGAACGTGTGTTCAGCGCTGCTGGTGGTGTGCTGACAGATAAGCGCACGCGGCTCTCCACTGATAATGTAGACAGACTCACGTTCATAAAGATGAACAAATCATGGATCCCAAACGACTTTTCTACCCCTGTGTCATCCTGGGGAGAGTAAAAGCTTGATGATTGGTTAAAATCACCTCACCAACCGTTTTAAGCTTTCAAATTACTAATCATGTTTATCTGTATCTTGGCTGGAAAATAATTTGGGCTTTGCAGCAGTGTGCAGTACTGATTCTATTAGGCCATCTATACTAAGCTTCACCAGATTTAAAATTACTAATCATGTTTATCTGTACCTTGGCTGGAAAATAATTTGGGATTTGTAGCAGTGTGCAGCACTGATTGTATTAGGCCATCTATACTAAGCTCCACCAGATTTAAAATTATAATAATTTTTAGCTGCATCTAGCCCGGAAAATAATTTTGGGGCTCCGAGATGCGCAAGACACATAAGTGCCTTCTTGCTGCACTACCTGCAACATGACCCTCATATTGTCAGAATTCGAAGTAATCCTGACTACTGGGTTGCCACACTCTTAGATCCCCCAAACTTGTCGATCAACCTTTTCATTTTAATAAAGACCAAAAAAATGGTCATTTTTGAAATTATAAGCATTAGCAGGTTATTAGAAACTGAAATCAAACAGTTTTCAACTCAAAACTTTATTCTAGGTGAAGTTACATTTTCAATATAGGACACCTTTTTCGAAAGGAGCTTCTGAACTCTCTCGTCCTTTGAATTTGTTAGGTTTTGGATGGTTTCTGCTTCAATTGTTTTGCATGAGAACAGAATACCCTCCCAGAGCTGTTGCTTATATGTGAACTGCCTCCCGCCATCATAGACACTCCTTTTGATGATGCTCCAGAGGTTCTGAATGGGGTAGAGGTCAGGGGAGCATGGGGGTCACACCATAAGTTTGTCCCCTTTTATGCCCATATCAGCCAGAGATGCAGATGTTTTATGTGCAGCATGAGATGGTGCATTATCATGCATAAAAATGATCTTGCTGTGGAATACACGGTTCTTCTTCTTGAACCATGACAGGAAGTGCTGTTTGAGAAACTCCACATACATTATGGAGTTCATCTTTACCCCTTCAGGGATCCTAAAGGGGCCGACAATCTCTCTCCCCATGATTCCAGCCCAAAACATTACTCCACCTCCTCCTTGTTGGCGCTGTAGCCGTGTTTGCGTGGGGTGTCCATCAACCAGCCATCCTCCAGCCAGTGGTTCATGTAGTGAATCTTACAGTTCAAACTTGCCAACCGTGGTCTGTATGGAGTTGTTCAATAAAGGGCCCAAAATTAAGATAACATAGATGGGAGAGGTCTCTATGAATAGGAATTCCAAAGTATTTTATACCCTGTGAGGGCCAGGCAAAGGGAAAGTTGGACTGGATGGAATCCTGTATGGATTTGGGGACGGAGACATCGAGGGCCTCAGACTTCGCTGCATTGATTTTAAAATTTGACCATGTAACAAAGTGATCTATTTCAGCCATAACAGCATGGATGGATATATGTGATTGAGTGATATATACTAGGACATCATCAGCAAATAGAGAGCACTTGTACTCGGTGCCTCCCACCTCAATCCACCTAATATTGGGGTTATGGCGAATTGATGAGCGCAGGTGCTCCGTCACTAGGATGTATAAGAGAGGGGACAGAGGACATCCCTGCCTTGTCCCATTGGTGATTGTGAAAGGTGATGAAAATGTTCTGATGCACCCCCTGGGCCTTGGGACACCCGGAGCCGGACCCTTTTTGGTGGATGCTGGTGGTTGTAGTCTCCGTGGCGGCGACCCGGTTCCGTGGCTCAGGGCGGTCAAACCAGTGGCGGAACTATTTATGTGGTTTTGATGTTTAAATGTCCAACTACGCCACCCGTGGATTGCGGTCAGAGTGAACCGCCGCTGCAGGGCAGACCGCTGAGGCTGGTGTTGTGGGTGCAGCAGAGCGTAGCATAACTCCCCACGGGAGGAGTATAGCCTCAGGGCAGTGTATGCGGAGGATGGGGTTGATGGTGCAGGGCAGCAGCGGTAACGACACGGAGTCAGTGATGCAGTCCAGGGCCTTTACTCACAGTTCTTATTATCCAGACCACGTCTGCAGGTAACGGCTGCCCACGTCGTACTGTGCTCACCAGGTGAGGGGCTCAGACAACTCCCAGATAACTTTGGAGCGCTTCACAGGACCCCCTTTGTGTGTCCTTTGTCTGGGCTTTCTTACCAACACTTCTGTCCGGCTGCCTCGGGCATCCTCTTGGTAAACTTGGCGCCAGTTTCCCTGACCCTATGTGGTGCCTTCCTAGCGGGTGTAGCGAGGGGCTGCGCCACATAAAATGTCACAGCCTCCGGTTTCTAGCTGAGGGTCGTTTCCTGCCTCCACTAGTTTCGGGGACCGGTCTCCCCCTTTGGCCTGACCCCTCCACGCCGGTGGATTCGGGCGTGCGGCGGCGACTCGCCCGTCCGCACCCCTGGGATCCCTTCGTTCCTCGTTCCTGGAGCCTTCTCCGCTCCTCTTCCTTCCTTCTCCCTCTTCCAGGCCTGGGCCTCTGTTACTAGGCCTGCCTCCGGAGCAGAGCTCATGCAGAGCCCCTGCTCCCTGTCACTTCTGCTCAGACTTCTCTGCACTGAACTAAGATGGTGCCCACCTTTTATACTCCCTTCTCAATGCACCCAGGAACTGCTTCTTCCCTGCTCCTGCACTACAGGGTTCCCCTTCCTCAGTGTTCCCTCCCCCCACTCCAGCTAGGGACAGGGACTGTCGTGCCCATCTCAGGGGCATATTGGTCGCCCTGCCCCACGGCAATGTCGTGTAATGCATGCAGGTGTCTGGTCCTGATCCACACTCCATCCTTACCTGAGAGTGAGATATCACACCTCTGGGTGAGGTGCAATACCTCTGTAGCAACCGAGCCCTCAGGGTGCTACAGTTCCATTTATCTTCAGCCTAGGTGACGTATTGCGATACAGGGCCATGATTTTTGCTATAAAAGGGTCCCCTAGACCCCTACCCCAAGCTGTTTAAGAGAATCATATATGGCGTGCCAGGAGACTCTATGGAATGCTTTCTCAGCATCCAACGAGAGTATCTAATTACAAATTTTTAACTGCATCTAGCCCAGGAAATACTTTGTGCCTAGTAGCAGTGTCTGCTAGTCAGCGGATTTTCCTGGCTGTTAAGCAAGCTCCACCACCTGTAGTTTGGACACTTAATTTTTTCAAAGGAAATGCTTCGGGACCACGGGATACTCAGTGAAGAGCATCAGGAGGCACCCCAAGGCATAGGGGCTGGGACTGGCAGTAGGATGCCTTGCGGTGGACAGCCGAGCTCGATCCTTATAAAAGCTTTTTAACTGCAGCAGCTTTAGTGGACGCTACTGGAGCTGGAATTACGTGGCTGCTGGCATGAGGCTTGCCCTCCAATAGATCCTTGTAAATGGATTTAAAGTGTATTCATTCAAATTAGAGAGACAATTTAAATTAAAAAGCTTAGAGCTGCCTCCACCACAGGGGGGCTCGCTCGACCCACCAGCGGACAGGCACCAGTATTGGGAGAGGGGGGCTGGCCGTCAGGGTTCACCGCGGCTCTGGCACAAACCCAGCGACACGGAGGTGGCACGGGCAGGAGCGGACTGGCCGTGTCGGCTTCTCACTTTTTGGATTTTAGAAGGGCATGACATGCCTATATCTGTGTCTCCCCCTCCTTTTACTCCTCCACCTCTTTTCTTTTCGCATGACTATATGTACTTGTCACTTTTCCATGTGTTAGTTGTGTCTTCTGAGCAGTTTGTCAGCTTTTGGACACCTTTGAAGGTGTTTTCTATGTGTTTCTATGTGTTTTTGTTTGCCTGCCTTTGGTTTTAACGGTGTTCGAAGGTGTTCGACGAACCAAACCGAACTCGAACACTACGGGGGTGGCTCAACACTAGTCCTTTGTACAATTTTTACTTGTTGAAATATAGCCTAACCTAAAAATAATAGAAAATAAGACAAAATGAGAAAAAAATTGAGAGAAGAAAAATTAAGATTGGGAAGTAGTGAATTGGGGGACAATAATTACAGATGCAACTTTACATAATACCGCAGATGTAACAACCGTTTGAAACTCTTATACAATAATATGTAACATGGCGGGACAAATATAATGGATCATGATACTGACTTTTCATAAGAGGAAAAAATATCTCTGCAGCTCCCTCAGGCTCTTTGACATTATTGCAACTAATATCTACTTACCCCTACAGTTAATGACTACTGACCTCATTCATTTTAAGGTTTTTCTAAAGTATATCTATCAGTATACATGGGGAAAAATGTAAAAACAAAAATCACTTGGGTGTTTAATGGGTTAATTGAATACCTATATAACTCACTAAGCCCTAAACACTTTTGTAATTAGCTTTATTATAAAATTACCCACTCTATCCTGCTATTCCCAATATGTATTTTTTAACTTGTTTCGTTTCACGGGAGACTCAAATGGGACAGCACAGGAGGATGGTCCTGCGATCACTTACCAAAGCTCCTGTCACCGCTGTTCCCTGATGATGTCCTGTTTCAGGAGGGGTGATGGAAAATTGACTACAGCTCAAGCGGCCGCCACCACACTTTATCTATACCACTGCCAACATCTTCAAACTGTTTCAGGAGAAAGGGAGGGGTGATAGAAACTGCAGAGAAGTGACTGCAGGGCCATCCTCCTCTGACATCCCGTTTGAGTTCCCTCTCAAATGAAACATCACAGGAAGTAAGGTAAAAAAACACATAAAGGGATTAGCTGTATGGGGAAAAGTGTAGGGAATTTTAAAATAAAGCAAATAAGTGGTTAGGGCTTAACCCCTTACTGGCCTGGGACGTATTAGTACGCCCCAGGCCATCACCCCCGGTTCAGCCCGGGCTCCGACGTTGAGCCCGCACTGAACCAGGCACATGTCAGCTGATTCTTACAGCTGACATGTGCCCGCAACAGTCGCTGGTGGAATCGCGATCCACCCGCGGCTGTACACCAGTTAAATGTCGCTGTCAATCTCTGACAGCGACATTTTACAGCGACAAGCCGGAAGCGCATCACTTACCCCGCCCATCGGTGACCCAGTCACGTGATCGCGAGTCACTGATGGGTGAGCATGACAACCCTTGGTCTGCAGCAGACCCCTGTAAGTGTCATGTAAAGATCGCTATGAGCGTCACCTAGTGGTCGGCGCTCATAGCACAGGAGCATTTCTGCTACATAGAGGTGATCTGCTCATCACCTCTATGTAGCAGAGGCGATCGGACAGTTGCTGCTACTAGTCTCTTATGGAGACTATAGAAGCGTGAAAAAAGTGTAAAAAAAATGTTTTTAAAAATATTAAAAAAAATTAAAAAATATAAAAGTTTAAATCATCCCCCTTTTGCCCCATTCAAAATAAAATAATAAAAAATAATACACATACACATATTTGGTATCGCCAAGTTCAGAATCACCTGATCTATCAATGTAAAAGAAGAATTAATCCGATCGATAAACGGCGTAATGAGAAAAAAATTCCAAACGCCAGAATTAAGGTTTTTTTTTGGTCGGCGCAGCATTGCCATAAATTGCAATAACGAGCAATCAAAACATCGTATCTACCCCAAAATAGTATCAATAAAAACATCAGCCCGGCACTCAAAAAATAAGCCCTCACCCAGCCCCAGATCCCGAAAAATGGAGTCGCTGCAGGTAATTTTTTTTTTTTAGCAAACTTTGGATGTTTTTTTCACCACTTAAATAAAAAAAGAACCTATACATGTTTGGTGTCTACGAACTCATAATGACCTGTAGAATAATTATGGCAGGTCAGCTTTAGCATCCAGTGAAGGTGGAAAGAAAAAGAAAAACAACAACTGTGAAATTGCATTTTTTTTTGCAATTTCACCGCACTTGGAATTTTTTTCATGTTTTCCACTACACGATATGGTAAAACTAGTAATGGCGTTTAAAAGTACAACTTGTCCTGCAAAAATAAGCCTTCACATGGCCATATTGCCCAAAAATTGAAAACGCTATGGCTCTGGGAACAAGCGGATCAAAAAACGAAAATGCAAAAATGAAAAATCCCAAGGTCGTAAAGATATTTAGAAAGAGCTTTATAGATATCAGACCACTCCTTTAACCATTAATGCTGATCCCTGAATCATCACCAGGGTCACATCATGATGTTATCACTAGAGATGAGCGGTGTTAAATTCGAGCTGTTTTGGGAGGTGTTCGAGCCGTTCGGCGAACACGAGCAATTTGAAAGAAATTCGGCTATTCGAGGTTATGTTCGATAACTGTTCGTGCACCAAAATCATAAGTGGATTTTTTCTCAGTAATGCTGAAAATTAATGTTAATACGCAGTTTGAGTGTACAGCGGGGCAGGGGGAGGGGCAGGCGATGGATCTCTGCAGAAATAATGAATATCTCCATTTTTTTTCTCTTTCCCGCATTTACAGTGGGGAGGTGCAATCTGTCAGCCTATCAGCAGCGCACATACGGAGCGAGCTGCTTTTTTTCACACAAGCAAGGGCATGTGTCATTGGCAGTGTATGTCACATGTCCTTGCCCTATAAGACCAAGCCATTTTCCCCATCGCCACAATTTTCTCACTGCTGCAGCTGCGTGTTAGACCGCACCGCTGTTGCTGTGTGCGCTATACTTTGTTAATTTCAAGCCAATTTTTGCACAAATCTATAGATAGCTTGGGAGGAGGGAATAGTTGTGATTGCAGTTCTTTTAAGGACTAGGTTACATCATTTCCTATTACTTTTATCAGGCAGGTCTGTGCTCTTAAATAGATAGGTTGGGAGTAAAGACTAAATGTAATTGCAGTCCTTTTCAGGGCTAGGTTACATCAGTTCCTATCACTTTTATCAGGCAGGTCTGTGCTCTTAAATAGATAGGTTGGGAGTAAAGATTAATTGTAATTGCAGTCAAATTGAGGGCTAGGTTACATCAGTTCCTATCACTTTTTGCCAGGCAGGTCTGTGCCAGTGCTGTGCAAGTTTTTTTCACAGCATTAGGCTAAATCTAGCAAAGCAAATCCTTTTTGGCCTCTTGCAGTGTGTGTTAGTCAGTGGAGTAGACTATCTGTGTTGCAAGCTACACCACCTGTGTATAGAATACTATTTTTTTTAACTGCACCTAGTGAAGTAAAACCTTTTGGGCATAGCATCATTCTATTCGTCCATCTATACTAAACTCCACCTGGTTGCAAATTCAATACAATTTTTTTCTGCCTCTAGCTCTGAAAAAATATTTCGGCTTGTAGCAGTGTGTGGGACTTGTTCTATTAGTCCATCTATACTAACCTACACCAGGTTGCAAATTCAATATAATTTTTTTCTGCATCTAGCTCTGAAAAAATATTTCGTCTTGTAGCAGTGTGTGGGACTTGTTCTATTAGTCCATCTATACTAACCTCCACCAGGTTGCAAATTCAATATAATTTTTGTCTGCATCTAGCTCTGAAAAAATATTTCGGCTTGTAGCCGTTGTGGGACTTGTTCTATTAGTCCATCTATACTAGCCTCCACCAGGTTGCAAATTCAATATAATTTTTGTCCGCATCTAGCTCTGAAAAAATATTTCGGCTTGTAGCAGTGTGTAGGACTTGTTCTATTAGTCCATCTATACTAACCTCCACCAGGTTGCAAATTCAATATAATTTTTGTCTGCATCTAGCTCTGAAAAAATATTTCGCCTTGTAGCAGTGTGTGGGACTTGTTCTATTAGTCCATCTATACTAGCCTCCACCAGGTTGCAAATTCAATATAATTTTTTTCTGCATCTAGCTCTGAAAAAATATTTTGGCTTGTAGCAGTGTGTGGGACTTGTTCTATTAGTCCATCTATACTAACCTCCACCAGGTTGCAAATTCAATATAATTTTTTTCTGCATCTAGCTCTTAAAAAATATTTCGGCTTGTAGCAGTGTGTGGGACTTGTTCTATTAGTCCATCTATACTAACCTCATCTATACTAACCTCCACCAGGGTGCAAATTCAATACAATATTTTTCTGCATCTAGATCTGAAAAAATATTTCGGCTTGAAGCAGTGTGTGGGACTTGTTCTATTAGTCCATCTATACTAACCACCACCAGGTTGTAAATTCAATATAATTTTTTTCTGCATATAGCTCTGAAAAAACATTTCGGCTTGTAGCAGTGTGTGGGACTTGTTCTATTAGTCCATCTATACTAACCTCCACCCGTTTGCAAATTCAATACAATTTTTTTCTGCATCTAGCTCTGAAAAAATATTTCGGCTAGTAGGAGTGTGTTGGACATGTTCTATTAGTCCATCTATACTAACTTCCACCAGGTTGCAAATTCAATATAATTTTTATCTGCATCTAGCTCTGAAAAAATATTTTGGCTTGTACCAGTGTGTGGGACTTGTTCTATTAGACCATCTATACTAACCTCCACCAGGTTGCAAATTCAATGCAATTTTTTTCTGCATCTATCTCTGAAAAAATATTTTGGCTTGTACCAGTGTGTGGGACTTGTTCTATTAGTCCATCTATACTAACCTCCACCAGGTTGCAAATTCAATTTAATTTTTTTCTGCATCTAGCTCTGAAAAAATATTTCAGTTTGTAGCAGTGTGTGGGACTTGTTCTATTAGTCCATCTATACTAACCTCCACCAGGTTGCAAATTCAATACAATTTTTTTCTGCATCTAGCTCTGAAAAATATTTTGGCTTGTAGCAGTGTGTGGGACTTGTTCTATTAGTCCATCTATACTAACCTCGACCAGGTTGCAAATTCAATATAATTATTTTCAACATCTAGCTCTGAAAAACTATTTCGGCTTGTAGCAGTGTGTGGGACTTGTTCTATTAGTTATTAGTCCATCTATACTAACCTCCACCAGGTTGCAAATTCAATATAATTTTTTTCTGCATCTAGCTCTGAAAAAATATTTCGGCTTGTAGCAGTTTGTGGGACTTGTTCTATTAGTCCATCTATACTAACCTCCACCAGGTTGCAAATTCAATACAATTTTTTTCTGCATCTAGCTCTGAAAAAATATTTTGGCTTATAGCAGTGTGTGGGACTTGTTCTATTAGTCCATCTATACTAACCTCCACCAGGTTGCAAATTCAATTTAATTTTTTTCTGCATCTAGCTCTGAAAAAATATTTCAGTTTGTAGCAGTGTGTGGGACTTGTTCTATTAGTCCATCTATACTAACCTCCACCAGGTTGCAAATTCAATACAATTTTTTTCTGCATCTAGCTCTGAAAAATATTTTGGCTTGTAGCAGTGTGTGGGACTTGTTCTATTAGTCCATCTATACTAACCTCGACCAGGTTGCAAATTCAATATAATTATTTTCTGCATCTAGCTCTGAAAAACTATTTCGGCTTGTAGCAGTGTGTGGGACTTGTTCTATTAGTTATTAGTCCATCTATACTAACCTCCACCAGGTTGCAAATTCAATATAATTTTTTTCTGCATCTAGCTCTGAAAAAATATTTCGGCTTGTAGCAGTGTGTGGGACTTGTTCTATTAGTCCATCTATACTAACCTCCACCCGTTTGCAAATTCAATACAATTTTTTTCTGCATCTAGCTCTGAAAAAATATTTCGGCTAGTAGCAGTGTGTTGGACATGTTCTATTAGTCCATCTATACTAACTTCCACCAGGATGCAAATTCAATATAATTTTTATCTGCATCTAGCTCTGAAAAAATATTTTGGCTTGTACCAGTGTGTGGGACTTGTTCTATTAGACCATCTATACTAACCTCCACCAGGTTGCAAATTCAATGCAATTTTTTTCTGCATCTATCTCTGAAAAAATATTTTGGCTTGTACCAGTGTGTGGGACTTGTTCTATTAGTCCATCTATACTAACCTCCACCAGGTTGCAAATTCAATTTAATTTTTTTCTGCATCTAGCTCTGAAAAAATATTTCAGTTTGTAGCAGTGTGTGGGACTTGTTCTATTAGTCCATCTATACTAACCTCCACCAGGTTGCAAATTCAATACAATTTTTTTCTGCATCTAGCTCTGAAAAATATTTTGGCTTGTAGCAGTGTGTGGGACTTGTTCTATTAGTCCATCTATACTAACCTCGACCAGGTTGCAAATTCAATATAATTATTTTCTGCATCTAGCTCTGAAAAACTATTTCGGCTTGTAGCAGTGTGTGGGACTTGTTCTATTAGTTATTAGTGCATCTATACTAACCTCCACCAGGTTGCAAATTCAATATAATTTTTTTCTGCATCTAGCTCTGAAAAAATATTTCGGCTTGTAGCAGTGTGTGGGACTTGTTCTATTAGTCCATCTATACTAACCTCCACCAGGTTGCAAATTCAATACAATTTTTTTCTGCATCTAGCTCTGAAAAAATATTTTGGCTTATAGCAGTGTGTGGGACTTGTTCTATTAGTCCATCTATACTAACCTCCACCAGGTTGCAAATTCAATTTAATTTTTTTCTGCATCTAGCTCTGAAAAAATATTTCAGTTTGTAGCAGTGTGTGGGACTTGTTCTATTAGTCCATTTATACTAACCTCCACCAGGTTGCAAATTCAATACAATTTTTTTCTGCATCTAGCTCTGAAAAATATTTTGGCTTGTAGCAGTGTGTGGGACTTGTTCTATTAGTCCATCTATACTAACCTCGACCAGGTTGCAAATTCAATATAATTATTTTCTGCATCTAGCTCTGAAAAACTATTTTGGCTTGTAGCAGTGTGTGGGACTTGTTCTATTAGTTATTAGTCCATCTATACTAACCTCCACCAGGTTGCAAATTCAATATAATTTTTTTCTGCATCTAGCTCTGAAAAAATATTTCGGCTTGTAGCAGTGTGTGGGACTTGTTCTATTAGTCCATCTATACTAACCTCCACCAGGTTGCAAATTCAATACAATTTTTTTCTGCATCTAGCTCTGAAAAAATATTTTGGCTTATAGCAGTGTGTGGGACTTGTTCTATTAGTCCATCTATACTAACCTCCACCAGGTTGCAAATTCAATACAATTTTTTTCTGCATCTAGCTCTGAAAAAATATTTTGGCTTGAAGCAGTGTGTGGGACTTGTTCTATTAGTCCATCTATACTAACCTCCACCAGGTTGCAAATTCAATACAATTTTTATCTGCATCTAACCCAGCCAATACTTTTGGGCTAATACCACAGTTTGGCCACTCAGCTCTGCTAGGTTCCCATCCATTGTTTTTTGTGCAAACAACTCCATAGTTGTGAATTAGTTAACCACCAAAATGAGTGGAAAAAGGCCTGCTGATGGTGGAAAGGGGAATAGGCGTATTGGGAAGGGAAAAAAAGGTTGTGTCCGTGGGGTAGGTGTTAAAGCAACAGTACCATCTGCAGAAGAAAGACCATCTTCCAGCCAAACTAAGATGTCTACTTCTTTTAGCGGACAATATGATAAGATCCCTTTCTTACGGCGACGCCAATTGCTACAAATACCAGATGAGGCACAAAAACAGCAGGTGCTTCAACGGATATCAAGTGCTACTTTATGTGGGCTCTCCTCCACCTCAACTTCAACATCACAAATACTCCAGTCCTCAGAGGTGTCACCCCAATCGCACTTGCTTCCTCACAGCTCCAGCTGCCCGTCTGAGTATGGGGTAGAACAGATGGTTGAGTGTGCGGAGCTGTTTACTCATACTATAGCCTGGAAATCAGAGGTCGGCTCCAGAGCTTCTGTGAATCCAGACGAGGAAATGATCTGCACTGATGCCCAGAATCTTTATGAGTCGGATCCAGGACAAGACGCAGAAGGTTCTGACCATAATGTAGACCCTCGTTCCGAAACTGTAACTCCTGTTGGTGGAGACAATGAGGAAGACGATGATGAGACTCAAATACCTGATTGGAGCGACAACTTTAGTTTTTTGTCAGGGCAGGAAGAGGTTGGCTCTGAGGACGATGGGTGTGATAACACACAGGGTGATGATGACCAGGTTGGAGATCCCACTTACTGTCAACCCACAGTCAGCCAAGAGATGAGGTCAGCAGAGGAGGTGAAGGAGGATGCTAATGACGACGAGGTTAGGTTGCGCCTTCCTGGACAAAGACGGAGTACTGGAAGCACGTCAACAACTGCATCCTCAACCACAACTCTGCCTTTGACCACAAGTCGTAGTGGCTCTTCAGGTCGCATGGGCTCTAAGCCTTGCATAGCCTGGGCATTTATTCAGATCGATAAGGATGACCCAACTCGTGTTATCTGTAATATTTGTCACCAAAAGCTAAGTAGAGGCCAAAAAATCCATAGTTTGAGTACTTCATGCATGAACCGGCACATGGATATGAAGCATAAGTTGCAGTGGGAAGCTCACTGTGCTACAATGCGGCCTAGCCGGCCGGGCCAACCACCGTCTTCCACATCATGTGCGTCCGCGGCCTCTTCATCCTCTGTGATTGGGGGACAGCAGTCACACCTGCTTTGGGACACAGACCTGCCACCTCTTTACCCGCAACAGCCAGCGTGATTGGCAGGTCATCATTTTCTTTGGAGGTGAAACACCAGCTGGTGTTCAGGGCTGTCCGACATCGATAGCACCACCTTTGGATCAAGGCAACCTAACATGTCCGCCTGCATCTTCCTCAAAGACAGGCAGTTTGCCGGGGACACCCTTCTCAACCCCGTCTAAGCACAACAGCCAGCCCTCAGTCCCTCAGATGTGGACAAGTAAAAGACCATTTCCTCCTAGCCATGAGAAAGCTAAGAGGTTGAATTTCACCATCTGCAAGCTCTTGGCTACAGAAATGCTGCCTTTCCGCCTGGTGGACACAGAGGATTTTCGAGACCTTATGTCCGTCGCAGTGCCCCAGTACCAGATGCCCAGTCGGCACTACTTCTCAAAGAAAGGTGTGCCTGCGCTCCACCAGCATGTCGCACACAACTTCACCACTTCTTTGAGAAACTCTGTGTGTGACAGGGTGCATTTCACCACAGACACTTGGACGAGTAGGCATGGACAGGGGCGTTACATGTTGCTGACTGGACACTGGGTAACTATGGTGAAAGCAGGACAAGGGACTGCTGTTCAAGTCTTGCCGTCCCCACGAGTTGTGCGTCAATCCTCTTTATCTCAAAGTTCCTCCACTGCTTCTGCCTCCTCAACCTCCTCTCAGTCCTCCACCTGCACCCAAAGCCTGCCTAGTCATGCCACAAGCTTTCTAACTGTGCAGAAGGGATCCTGCACACCCCCTTACTATGCTGTCAGCAGGGCTCAACGTCATCAGGCGGTATTTACTTTGAAATGTCTGGGAAATGTGAGTCACACAGCTGAGGAGTTGTGGTCATCTCTGTAGAACCAGTTTCATGAATGGTTCTGTCCACTGGACCTGAAACCAGGGAAGGCCGTGTGCGACAATGCTGCAAACCTGGGTGCGGCCCTTCGCCGGGGCAATGTCACACACGTGCCTTGTATGGCTCACGTGTTGAACCTGGTTGTCCAGCAATTTTTAGCCCACTATCCCGGACTAGATGGCCTTCTGCAGACGGCACGGTCGCTGTGTGCTCACTTCCGCCGTTCGCATCCCGCAGCTCAGCGACTTACATCTCTACAGAAGTCGTTGGGCCTGCCACTTCACCGGCTAAAATGCGATGTGCCTACCCGGTGGAATTCAACTCTGCACATGTTGCAGCGACTGTGGCAGCACCGACAAGCCCTGGTGCAATATGTTGTGACATATAGCCTGGGCCAACGAGATCCAGAGGTGGGGCAAATCACACTGGAGGAGTGTTCTCAGATCAGGGACCTATGCACCCTTCTGCACAGTTTTGAAATGGCGACGAAGATGTTTAGTGCTGACGATGCCATTATCAGCATGACTATTCCGGTGATTTACATGCTGGAGCACATGTTAAACAGAATTCAGAGTCAGGTGGTGGCACAAGAGGAGGTGGAGGAAGTAGAGGAGGTGGAGTTGTATGCGGAAGGGCTAAATCTGCAAGGTCTAGACGGTCGGCAGCACCAAGGCGGCAGGCATGTGAGGGTGGGGGAGATGGTTTTACCAGGGCGCATGGTAGCAGCCAAACTAGTGAGGAAGGTGCAGGAGCCCAGGAATAAGTGGAGGACGAACTGATGGAAGACTCATCAGATGAGGGAGACCTTGATCACATTTCTGTTGTGCGAGGTTGGGGGGAGAGGGCAGAGGAAGGAAGAATGATTGTTACCTCGCCACCAACACAACAGGGACTTGGTGCTCCTGGATGTGCAAGACACATGAGTGCCTTCTTGCTGCACTACCTGCAACATGACCCTCGAATTGTGAGAATTAGAAATAATCCTGACTACTGGGTTGCCACACTGTTAGATCCCCGGTACAAAAGTAAATTTGCAGAAATTATTCCTGCCAAAGAAAGAGATGCATGCATGCAGGAGTATCAGCAGAGAATGTTGCAGAATCTTACATGTGCTTTTCCCCAAAACACTAGTGGTGCACGTAGTGAATCTCACAGTTCCAACTTGCCAACCGTAGGACCGTCGAGTGTTCAGCACTCAAAACGTAACAGAAACACAGTATCTGCAGGTAACATCAATTTTGCGGAATCATTTCACCTCTTTTTTAGCCCATCCTTTGCAAGGCCACAGGAGACAAGAAGTCTGACACATAGTCAATGCCTAGAGACGATGGTACAGGAGAATCTCCAAGTAAACATTGAAGCCATGACTGTGTCACTGGACCCTTGATCTTTTTGGTCTTCCAATCTGGATAAATGGCCGGAGCTCGCCACTTACGCCTTGGAGATCTTGTCATGCCCCGCAGCCAGCGTTCTGTCTGAACGTGTGTTCAGCGCAGCTGGTGGTGTGCTGACAGATAAGCGCACGCGGCTCTCCACTGATAATGTAGACAGACTCACGTTCATAAAGATGAACAAATCATGGATCCGAAACGACTTTTCTACCCTTGTGTCATCCTGGGGAGAGTAAAAGCTTGATGATTTGTTAAAATCACCTCACCAACCGTTTTAATCTTTCAAATTACTAATTATGCTTATCTGTATCTTGGCTGGAAAATAATTTGGGCCTTGTAGCAGTGTGCAGTACTGATTCTATAAGGCCATCTATACTAAACTCCACCAGATTTAAAATTACTAATCATGTTTATCTGTATCTTGCCTAGAAAATAATTTGGGCCTTGTAGCAGTTTGCAGTACTGATTCTATTAGGCCATCTATGCTAAGCTCCACCAGCTTTCAAATCAATAATAATTTTTAGCTGCATCTAGCCCGGAAAATAATTTTGGGGCTCCTAGATGCGCAACTGGGTTGCCACACTCTTAGAAACTGAAATCAAACAGTTTTCAACTCAAAACTTTATTCTAGGTGATGTTACATTTGCACATAGGACTAGAGATTAGCATTGTTCGACTCGAACTGTTCGCCAATCTCAAATTCGAGCTGTTTTGGGCAGTGTTTGAGCCGTTCGGTGAACACGAACGATTTGAAAATAATTCGGCTGTTCGAGGTTATGTTCGATAACTGTTCGTGCACCAAAATCATAACTGGATTTTTTCTCAGTAATGATGAAAATTAATGTAAATACGCAGATCTCCATTTTTTTTTTCTCTTTCCAGGATTTACAGTGGGGAGGTGCAATCTGTCAGACTATCAGCAGCGCACACAGGGAGCGAAGTGCTTTTTTTCACACAAGCAAGGGCATGTGTCATTGGCAGTGCATGTCACATGTCCTTGCCCTATAAGACCCAGTCATTTTCCCTGTCGCCACCATTTTCTCACTTCTGCAGCTGCGTGTTAGACGGCACCGCTGTTGCTGTGTGCGCTATAGCTTGTTAATTTCAAGCCAATTTTCGCACAAATCTACAGATAGCTTGGGAGTAGGGAATAGTTGTGATTGCAGTCCTTTTCAGGACTAAGTTACATCAGTTCCTATCAGTTTTTGCCAGGCAGGTCTGTGCCAGTGCTGTGCAAGTTTTTTTCACACAATTTGGCTAAATCTAGCAAAGCTAATCCTTTTTGGCCTATTGCAGAGTGTGTTAGTCAGTGGAGTAGCCTATCTGTGTTGCAAGCTACACCACCTGTGTATAGAATACCAATTTTTTTACTGCACCTAGTGAAGTAAAACCTTTTGGGCATATCATCATTCTATTAGTCCATCTATACTGACCTCCATCAGGTTGCAAATTGAATATAATATTTTTCTGCATCTAACTCTGAAAAAATATTTGGCCTTCTAGCAGTGTGTGGGACTTGTGCTATTAGTCCATCTATACTGACCTCCATCAGGTTGCAAATTCAAAATAATTTTTTGTCTGCATCAAGCTCTGAAAAAATATTTGGCCTTCTAGCAGTGTGTGGGACTTGTTCTATTAGTCCATCTATACTGACGTCCATCAGGTTGCAAATTAAAAATAATTTTTATCTGCATCTAGCTCTGAAAAAATATTTGGCCTTCTAGCAGTGTGTGGGACTTGTTCTATTTGTCCATCTATACTGACCTCCATCAATTTGCAAACTGAATATAATTTTTTTCTGCATCTACCTCTGAAAAAATATTTGGGCTTCTAGCTGTGTGTGGGACTTGTTCTATTAGTCCATCTATACTGACCTCCATCAGGTTGCAAATTGAATATAATATTTTTCTGCATCTAGCTCTGAAAAAATATTTGGGCTTCTAGCAGTGTGTGGGACTTGTTCTATTAGTCCATCTATACTGACCTACATCAGGTTGCAAATTGAATATAATTTTTATCTGCATCTAGCTCTGAAAAAATATTTGGCCTTCTAGCAGTGTGTGGGACTTGTTCTATTAGTCCATCTATACTGACCTCCATCAGGTTGCAAACTGAATATAATATTTTTCTGCATCTAGCTCTGAAAAAATATTTGGGCTTCTAGCAGTGTGTGGGACTCATTGTATTAGGCCATCTATACCAAGCTCCACCAGCTTTTAAATTAATAATAATTTTTAGCTGCATCTAGTAATGAAAATAATTTTTCTTCCCAATAGTGGTAGCAATAGAAATATGGGGCGCGCTCCTGGCTTACAAAAATATACGCTTCATAACAAAAAACACCAGCCTAGCGCACTGCATTAATAAGATGGCATCATCGTCTCTCCCAGTGCTAGGCCTACTACCCAGGCTAGCATTCCTGTGCCTAAAACACAATGTATGGGTCCGCGCTAGCCACTATGCTGAGGGGTCTAAAGCTGCTGCTAACGCTTTATAACAATTCAATTGGCAGATTTTCACAGAGCTCTTCCACAACGCCCACCCATCGGGCAACAGTTGCCCACCTTCCCTATGGGATCTAGTGGCGAATAGTTGATGCCATTAATCAGAGTGTCAGTTGTCCCAGGGCCGGCTCCAGGTTTTTCTGGGCCCCGGGCGAAAGAGTCTCAGTGGGCCCCTTTAACACATACCACGATTCATGATGCAGAGATACGGCGGAGAAATAAATAAATATATATATATATATATATATATATATATATATATATATATATATATATATTAGTACAATGCAAAGATTTCACTTCTTACATTACATGAGTGATATCTATTGTAAATTCCACAATAGCTCAGAAACCTGTGAATCGCTCCACACAGAATACTGGCCCCCATATAAGGCTCCATACGGAATACTGGCCCCCATATAAGGCTCCATGCGGAATACTGACCCCCTTATAAGGCTCCATACGGAATACTGGCCCCCATATAAGGCTCCATACGGAATACTGGCCCCCATATAAGGCTCCATACGGAATACTGGCCCCCATATAAGGCTCCATACGGAATACTGGCCCCCATATAAGGCTCCATACGGAATACTGGCCTCCATATAAGGGTCCATACGGAATACTGGCCCCCATATAAGGCTCCATACAGAATACTGGCCCCCATATAACGCTCCATACAGGATACTGGTCCCCTTATAAAGCTCCATACAGGATACTGGCCCCCATATAACGCTCCCTACAGGATACTGGTCCCCTATAAAACTCCATACAGGATACCGGCCCCCATATAACGCTCCATACAGGAGACCGGTCCCCATATAATGCTGCATGCAGGCTGTTACCCCCCACATAATGCCCCATACAGGCTGCCCCCCCTTATAATGCTCCATGCAGGCTGTTACCCCCCACATAATGCCCCATACAGGCCCCCCCCCTTATAATGCTCCATGCAGGCTGTTACCCCCCACATAATGCCCCATACAGCCCCCCCCTTTTAATGCTCCATGCAGGCTGTTACCCCCCACATAATGCACTATGCAGGCTGTTCCCCACCTTATAATGCCCCATGGAGGATGCCCCCCCCACTTCTCTTTATACTGCCCCATGCCTCCATACATTTAAAAAAAAAAAAATCAAATACTCACCTCCCTTCTCCTCACCTGCTGCCTGCTGCCCGCTGCTCGGGTCCGAACTCCAGCGTTGTCTGCGTCTTCCCGCTCAGCGCTCCCTGTGATGGCCCAGGGGAGGGCGCGGTGTAAAGACGTCACCGCGCCCTCTGACCTGAGACGTCACAGGGAGCGCAGAGCAGGAAGACAGCTGATCTGCGGAGGCACGGGGAGAGGTAAGTATCCAGCTGCCGGGGCCCTGATCAAGCGGCGGAGAAGGGCAGACACTGACACCGCTCTCCTCCGCCCATAGCCCAGCGGGGTGCGCGACCGCCAGTGGGCCCCTCTGCCTGCTCAGGGCCCCGGCATTTGCCCGGGTGCGCCGGGTGCTGACGCCGGCCCTGAGTTGTCCCGTCGACGTGGCAAGCATACGGTAAGGCATGGGAAGAGTGGACACGACTAGTAGCAGGAAGACGGGTTGACCAATGTGAACAAGCCAGATCACAAGTCACCATAGAATTTCTCCACCAGCTAATGATGAGGGGCATATCAGGGGCGTCAGCGCAGCGGTGTCTGACCGGAGTAGCATTTCACTTCCAACTACTGAATTGGGGAGATGTGACAAAGATTCATCATCAGACAATCCATAAAAGGGTGGAAAAGGGGTCAGCCAAGTCAGGAGTGTAGACGTCCCGTCCCGTGTCACTAAAACTGATTTCTCACATCATATCCCTAACACCATTAACATGACACTCACAATTTGAAGCAACACTACTGTCTACTGCATTTGTGATCGCCTTCTTCGGGGCGCTATGCATAAGCGAATTAGTCCCTCAATCCAAAATTGCCACCAGTGGAGGCTTATTACACCAGGATGTAGTCATAGCCAATCATGCAATACGTCTACGCATATGAAAATTAAAAACGGTTCCAGCGGGCAGGGGCACTTGGGTACTTCTACCATCCACAAACGGTACACTGAGTCGGGTAACAATAGTTAAAACATATCTAACCATCAGATCACAAAGTAATTTCTTCCTATCACACATTGATGGAACGCCATTATCAAGATACCAGTTCCAAGCTATATTTAATAAATGCATAACATCGGCAGGGAACCACCCCAAAGATTACAGGACACACTCATTCCGCATAGGCGCGGCCACGGAAGCAGCAAGAGCAGGACTGTCAGAAACGGAAGTTCAGAGGATAGGGAGATGGAGATCCACGTGTTTGGCAAGATACATAAGACCGGACTTGTTATCCTAACGTGGTTTGTTTCTTTTACAGGTCACGCTAAGCCAACAGTGTGGGTGATAGGCCACTCGTATATATATTGGGCAGAAAAAAGGGCGAAAGTCCGCCCAGGCGGGAGGAAATTAGAGTTTCATAACACATATTTCAACTGGAGAGGTATTAGAGGCCTGCTATGGCCACAGGTACTAATGGAGGTAATCAAGGTAGGGAGTAGTGTTGAGCCACCCCCTTAGTGTTCGAGTTCGATTCGGTTCGTCGAACACCCGTGTGTTCGCCGAACTGTTCGTCGAACTGTTCATCGAACACCTTTGAACACCGTTAAAACCAATGGCAGGCAAACAAAAACACATAGAAACACATAGAAAACACCTTCAAAGGTGTCCAAAAGCTGACAAACTGCTCAGAAGACACAACTAACACATGGAAAAGTGACAAGTACATATAGTCATGCGAAAAGAAAAGAGGTGGAGGAGTAAAAGGAGGGGGAGACACAGATATAGGCATGTCATGCCCTTCTAAAATCCAAAAAGTGAGAAGCCGACACGTTCAGTCCGCTCCTGCCCGTGCCACCTCCGTGTCGCCGGGTTTGTGCCAGAGCCGCGGTGAACTCTGACGGCCAGCCCCCCTCTCCCAATACTGGTGCCTGTCCGCTGGTGGGTCGAGCGAGCCCCCCTGTGGTGGAGGCAGCTCTAAGCTTTTTAATTTAAATTGTCTCTCTAATTTGAATGAATACACTTTAAATCCATTTACAAAGATCTGTTGGAGGGCAAGTTTAATGCCAGCAGCCGCGTAATTCCAGCTCCAGTAGCGTCCACTAAAGCTGCTGCAGTTAAAAAGCTTTTATAAGGATCGAGCTCGGCTGTCCACCGCAAGGCATCCTACTGCCAGTCCCAGCCCCTATGCCTTGGGGTGCCTCCTGATGCTCTTCACTGAGTATCCCATGGTCCCGAAGCATTTCCTTTGAAAAAATTAAGTATCCAAACTACAGGTGGTGTAGCTTGCATAACAGCCGGGATAATCCGCTGACTAGCAGACACTGCTACTAGACACAAAGTATTTCCTGGGCTAGATGCAGTTAAAAATTTGTAATTAGATACTCTCGTTGGATGTTGAGAAAGCATTCCATAGAGTCTCTTGGCACGCCATATATGATTCTCTTAAAAAGCTTGGGGTAGGGGTCTAGGGGACCCTTTTATAGCCAAAATCACGGCCCTGTATCACAATACGTCACCTAGGCTGAAGATAAATGGAACTGTAGCACCCTGAGGGCTCGGTTGCTACAGAGGTATTGCACCTCACCCAGAGGTGTGATATCTCACTCTCAGGTAAGGATGGAGTGTGGATCAGGACCCGACACCTGCATGCATTACACCACTTTGCCATGGGGCAGGGCAACCAATATGCCTCTGAGATGGGCACGACAGTCCCTGTCCCTGGCTGGAGTGGGGGGAGGGAACACTGAGGAAGGGGAACCCTGTAGTGCAGGAGCAGGGAGGAAGCAGTTACTGGGTGCATTGAGAAGGGAGTATAAAAGGTGGGCACCATCTTAGTTCAGTGCAGAGAAGTCTGAGCAGAAGTGGCAGGGAGCAGGGGCTCTGCATGAGCTCTGCTCCGGAGGCGGGCCTAGTAACAGAGGCCCAGGCCTGGAAGAGGGAGAAGGAAGGAAGAGGAGCGGAGAAGGCTCCAGGAATGAGGAATGAAGGGATCCCAGGGGTGCGGACGGGCGAGTCGCCACCGCACGCCCGAATCCACCTGTGTGGAGGGGTCAGGCCAAAGGGGGAGACCGGTCCCCGAAACTAGTGGAGGCAGGAAACGACCCTCAGCTAGAAACAGGAGGCTGTGACATTTTATGTGGCGCAGCCCCTCGCTACACCCGCTAGGAAGGCACCACATAGGGTCAGGGAAACTGGCGCCAAGTTTACCAAGAGGAGGCCCGAGGCAGCCGGACAGAAGGGTTGGTAAGAAAGGCCAGACAAAGGACACACAAAGGGGGTCCTGTGAAGCGCTCCAAAGTTATCTGGGAGTTGTTTGAGCACCTCACCTGGTGAGCACAGTACGACGTGGGCAGCCGTTACCTGCAGACGTGGTCTGGATAATAAGAACTGTGAGTAAAGGCCCTGGACTGCATCACTGACTCTGTGTCATTACCGCTGCTGCCCTGCACCATCACCCCCATCCTCCGCATACACTGCCCTGAGGCTATACTCCTCCCGTGGGGAGTTATGCTACGCTCTGCTGCACCCACAACACCAGCCTCAGCGGTCTGCCCTGCAGCTGCGGTTCACTCTGACCGCAATCCACGGGTGGCGTAGTCAGACATTTAAACATCAAAACCACATAAATAGTTCCGCCACTGGTTTGACCACCCTGAGCCACGGAACCGGGTCGCCGCCACGAAGAATACAACCACCAGCATTCACCAAAAAGGGTCCGGCTCCGGGTGTCCCAAGGCCCAGGGGGTGCATCAGAACATTTTCATCACCTTTCACAATCACCAATGGGACAAGGCAGGGATGTCCTCTGTCCCCTCTCTTATACATCCTAGTGACGGAGCACCTGCTCTCATTAATTCGCCATAACCCCAATATTAGGTGGATTGAGGTGGGAGGCACCGAGTACAAGTGCTCTCTATTTGCTGATGATGTCCTAGTATATATCACTCAATCACATATATCCATCCATGCTGTTATGGCTGAAATAGATCACTTTGTTACATGGTAAAATTTTAAAATCAATGCAGCGAAGTCTGAGGCCCTCGATGTCTCCCTCCCCAAATCCATATAGGATTCCATCCAGTCCAACTTTCCCTTTGCCTGGCCCTCACAGGGTATCAAATACTTAGGAATTCCTATTCATAGAGACCTCTCCCATCTATGTTATCTTAATTTTGGGCCCTTTATTGAACAACTCCATACAGACCACGGTTTGCAAGTTAGAACTGTAAGATTCACTACGTGAACCACTGGTGTTTTGTGGAAAAGCACATGTACACTGTGTTCCAAATTATTATGCAAAAAGTGTTTAGGAGTGATAAGGGAAGAATTTGCTTGTTTGTCAGTTAAACTCATTGATGGTGATGTGTGTCAGGGCTCTTTATATCACTGTAAGCAATTGCAGACACCTGTGCTAATTAGTTTGGCAGGTGTGTCCAATGAAAGGCAAGACTACTTTAGAAGGCTGTCTCACATTATTAAGCAGCCTACATTTTCTGCCAAAATGGGAAAGAAAAAGGATGTGTCGGCTGCTGAGAAGCAACAAATTGTGGAGTGTTTAGGTCAAGGCATGACTACAATCAACATTGTGCGATGATCAGGATGAAGATTCTTGGCAATCAAGAAGTATTTAGCTGATTCACAGTACACACGTGCGCGTGCTGATAAGGGCAAATTGAGGACTCTTTCCTACAGGCAATTACGTCAGGTTAAAAGAGCAGCGGCAAAAAAGCCTTGTCATAGCAGCAGACAAGTTTTTGAAGCTGCTGGTGCCTCCAACGTCCCCCGAACAACAAGATGCAGGGTCCTTCAGAGGTTTGCAGCTGTGCATATGCCATCCTGTCGACCTCCTCTATCCACTTCACACAAGCAGAAACGGCTCCAGTGGGCCAAACATTACATGAAGACTGATTTCAAAACTGTTTTGTTCACGGATGAGTGCCGTGCAGCGCTCGATGGTCCAGATGGATGGAGTGGAGGATGGCTGGTTGATGGACACCCCACGCAAACACGGCTACAGCGCCAACAAGGAGGAGGTGGAGTAATGTTTTGGGCTGGAATCATGGGGAGAGAGATTGTCGGCCCCTTTAGGATCCCTGAAGGCGCTGAAGATGAACTCCATAATGTATGTGGATTTTCTCAAACAGCACTTCCTGCCATGGTTCAAGAAGAAGAACCATGTATTTCACAGCAAGATCATTTTTTTGCATGATAATGCACCATCTCATGCTGCACATAAAACATCTGCATCTCTGGCTGATATGGGCATAAAAGGGGACAAACTTAGGGTGTGACCCCCATGCTCCCCTGACCTCTACCCCATTCAGAACCTCTGGAGCATCATCAAAAGGAGTGTCTATGATGGCGGGAGGCAGTTCACATCTAAGCAACAGCTCTGGGAGGGTATTCTGTCCTCATGCAAAACAATTGAAGCAGAAACCATCCAAAACCTGACAAATTCAATGGACGAGAGAGTTCAGAAGCTCCTTTCGAACAAGGGGTCCTATGTGAAAATGTAACATCACCTAGAATAAAGTTTTGAGTTGAAAACTGTTTGATTTCAGTTTCTAATAACCTGCTAATGCTTATAATTTCAAAAATGACCATTTTTTTGGTCTTTATTAAAATGAAAAGGTTGATCGAAAAGTTTGGGGGTTCTAAGAGTGTGGCAACCCAGTAGTCATGATTACTTCGAATTCTGACAATATGAGGGTCATGTTGCAGGTAGTGCAGCAAGAAGGCACTTATGTGTCTTGCGCATCTCGGAGCCCCAAAATTATTTTCCGGGCTAGATGCAGCTAAAAATTATTATAAATTTTAAATCTGGTGGAGCTTAGTATAGATGGCCTAATAGGATCAGTGCTGCACACTGCTACAAAGCCCAAATTATTTTCCAGTCAAGATACAGATAAACATGATTAGTAATTTTAAATCTGGTGGAGCTTATTATAGATGGCCTAATAGAATCAGTGCTGCACACTGCTACAAAGCCCAAATTATTTTCCAGCCAAGCTACAGATAAACATGATTAGTAATTTGAAAGCTTAAAACGGTTGGTAGGGTGATTTTAACCAATCATCAAGCTTTTACTCTCCCCAGGATGACACAGGGGTAGAAAAGTCGTTTCGGATCCATGATTTGTTCATCTTTATGAACGTGAGTCTGTCTACATTATCAGTGGAAATCCGCGTGCGCTTATCTGTCAGCACACCACCAGCAGCGCTGAACACACGTTCAGACAGAACAATGGCTGCGGGGCATGACAAGATCTCCAAGGCGTAAGTGGCTAGCTCCGGCCATTTATCCAGATTGGAAGCCCAAAAAGAGCAAGGGTCCAGTGACACAGTCATGGCTTCAATGTTTACTTGGAGATACTCCTGTACTATCGTCTCTAGGCGTTGACTATGTGTCTCCTGTGGCCTTGCAAAGGATGGGCTAAAAAAGTGGTGAAATGATTCCGCCAAATTGATGTTACCAGCAGATACTGTGGTTCTGTTACGGTTTGAATGCTGAACACTTGACGGTCCCACGGTTGGCAAGTTGGAACTGTGAGATTCACTACGTGCACCACTGGTGTTTTGTGGAAAAGCACATGTAAGATTCTGCAACAGTCTCTGCTGATACTCCTGCATGCGTGCATCCCTTTCTATGGCAGGAATAATTTCTGCAAATTTACTTTTGTACCGGGGATCTAACAGTGTGGCAACCCAGTAGTCAGGATTATTTCTAATTCTCACAATTCGAGGGTCATGTTGCAGGTAGTGCAGCAAGAAGGCACTCATGTGTGTTGCGCATCCAGGAACACCAAGTCCCTGTTGTGTTGGTGGCGAGGTAACAATCATGCTTCCTTCCTCTGTCCTCTCCCCCCAACCTCGCACAACAGAAATGTGATCAAGGTCTCCCTCATCTGATGAGTCTTCCATCAGTTCGTCCTCCACTTCTTCCTGGGCTCCTGCACCTTCCTCACTAGTTTGGCTGCTACCATGCGCCCTGGTTAAACCATCTCCCCCACCCTCACATGCCTGCCGCCTTGGTGCTGCCGACCGTCTGGACCTTGCAGATGTTAGCCCTTCCGCATACAACTCCTCCTCCTCTACTTCCTCCACCTCCTCTTGTGCCACCACCTGACTCCGAATTCTGTTTAACATGTGCTCCAGCATGTAAATCACCGGAATAGTCATGCTGATAATGGCATCGTCAGCACTAAACATCTTCGTCGCCATTTCAAAACTGTGCAGAAGGGTGCATAGGTCCCTGATCTGAGACCACTCCTCCAGCGTGATTTGCCCCACCTCTGGATCTCGTTGGCCCAGGCTATACGTCAGAACGTATTGCACCAGGGCTTGTCGGTGCTGCCACAGTCGCTGCAACATGTGCAGAGTTGAATTCCACCGGATAGGCACATCGCATTTTATCTGGTGAAGTGGCAGGCCCAATGACTTCTGTAGAGATGTAAGTCGCTGAGCTGCGGGATGCGAACGGCGGAAGTGAGCACACAGCGACCGTGCCCTCTGCAGAAGGCCATCTAGTCTGGGATAGTGGGCTAAAAATTGCTGGACAACCAGGTTCAACACGTGAGCCATACAAGGCACGTGTGTGACATTGCCCCGGCGAAGGGCCGCACCCAGGTTTGCAGCATTGTCGCACACGGCCTTCCCTGGTTTCAGGTCCAGTGGAGACAACCATTCATGAAATTGGTTCTCCAGAGCTGACCACAACTCCTCAGCTGTGTGACTCACATTTCCCAGAAATTTCAAAGTAAAAACCACCTGATGACGTTGAGCCCTACTGCCAGCATAGTAAGGATGTGTGCAGGATCCCTTCTGCGCAGTTAGAAAGCTTGTGGCATGACCAGACAGGCTTTGGGTGCAGGTGGAAGACCGAGAGGAGGTTGAGGAGGCAGAAGCAGTGGAGGAACTTTGACATAAAGAGGATTGACGCACAACTTGTGGGGACGGCAAAACTTGGACAGCAGCCCCTTGTCCTGCTGTCACCATAGTTACCCAGTGCCCAGTCAGCGACATGTAATGCCCCTGTCCATGCCTACTCTTCCAAGTGTCTGTGGTGAAATGCACCCTGTCACACACAGAGTTTCTCAAAGAAGCGGTGATGTTGTGTGCGACATGCTGGTGGAGCGCAGGCACACCTTTCTTTGAGAAGTAGTGCCGACTAGGCATCTGGTACTGGGGCACTGCGACGGACATAAGGTCTCGAAAATCCTCTGTGTCCACCAGGCGGAAAGGCAGCATTTCTGTAGCCAAGAGCTTGCAGATGGTGAAATTCAGCCTCTTAGCTTTCTCATGGCTAGGAGGAAATGGTCTTTTACTTGTCCACATCTGAGGGACCGAGTGCTGGCTATTGTGCTTAGACGGGGTTGATAAGGGTGTCCCCGGCAAACTGCCGGTCTGTGAGGAAGATGCAGGCGGACATGTTAGGTTGCCTTGATCCAAAGGTGGTGCTATCGATGTCGGACAGCGCTCAACACCAGCTGGTGTTACCACCTCCAAAGAAAATGATGACCTGCCAATCACGCTGGCTGTTGCGGGTAAAGAGGTGGCAGGTCTGCGCCCCAAAACAGGTGTGACTGCTGTCCCCCCAGTCACAGAGGATGAAGAGGCCGCGGATGCACAAGATATGGCAGACGGTGGTCGGCCCGGCCGGCTAGGCCGCATTGTAGCACAGTGAGCTTCCCACTGCAACTTATGCTTCATGTCCATGTGCCGGTTCATGCATGAAGTACTCAAACTATGTATTTTTTGGCCTCTACTTAGCTTTTGCTGACAAATGTTACAGATAACACGAGTTGGGTCATCTTTATCGATCTGAAAAAATGCCCAGGCTATGCAAGGCTTAGCACCCATGCGACCTGAAGAGCCACCACGACTTGTGGTGAGAGGCAGAGTTGTGTTTGAGGATGCAGTTGTTGACGTGCTTTCAGTACTACGTCTCTGTCCAGGAAGGCGCAACCTGACCTCGTCGTCACTACTATCTTCCTCCACCTCCTCTGCTGACCTCATCTCTTGGCTTACTGTGGGTTGACAGTAAGTGGGATCTCCAACCTCATCATCATCACCCTGTGCGCTATCACACCCGTCGTCCTCAGAGCCAACCTGTTCCTGCCCTGACAAAAAACAAAAGTTGTCGCTCCAATCAGGTATTTGAGTCTCATCATCGTCTTCCTCATTGTCTCCACCAACAGGAGTTACAGTTTGGGAATGACTGGTCTACATTATGGTCAGAACCTTCTGCGTCTGGTCCTGGATCTGACTCAAAGATTCTGGGCATCAGTGCAGATCATTTCCTCGTCTGGATTCACAGAAGCGCTGGAGTCGACCTCTGATTCCCAGGCTATAGTATGAGTAAACAGCTCTGCAGACTCAACCATCTGTTCTACCTCATACTCAGACGGGCAGCTGGAGATTTGGGAGCTGTGAGGAAGCAAGTGCGATTTGGGTGACACCTTTGAGGACTGGAGTATTTGTGATGTTGAAGTTGATGTGGAGGAGAGCCCACTTAAAGGAGCACTTGATATCCGTTGAAGCACCTGCTGTTTTTGTGCCTCATCTGGAATTTGTAGCGATTGGCGTGGCCGTAAGAAAGGGATCTTATCACATTGTCCGCTAAAAGAAGTAGACATTTTAGTTTGGCTGGAAGATGGTCTTTCTTCTGCAGATGTTGCTGTTGCTTTAACACCTACCCCACGGACACAACCTTTTTTCCCCTTCCCAACACGCCTATTCCCCTTTCCACCAGCAGCAGGCCTTTTTCCACTCATTTTGGTGGTTAACTAATTCACAACTCTGGAGTTGTTTGCACAAAAAAACAATGGATGGGAACCGAGCAGAGCTGAGTGGCCAAACTGTGGTATTAGGCCAAAACTATTGGCTGGGTTAGATGCAGAAAAAAATTATTTTTAATTTGCAACCTGATGGAGGTCAGTATAGATGGACTAATAGAGAAAGTCCCACACACTGCTAGAAGGCCAAATATTTTTTCAGAGCTAGATGCAGATATAAATTATTTTTAATTTGCAACCTGATGGAGGTCAGTATAGATGGACTAATAGAGAAAGTCCCACACACTGCTAGAAGGCCAAATATTTTTTCAGAGCTAGATGCAGAAAAAAATTATATTCAGTTTGCAACCTGATGGAGGTCAGTATAGATGGACTAATAGAACAAGTCCCACACACAGCTAGAAGGCCAAATATTTTTTCAGAGGTAGATGCAGATAAAAATTATTCTTAATTTGCAGCCTGATGGAGGTCAGTATAGATGGACTAATAGAGAAAGTCCCACACACTGCTAGAAGGCCAAATATTTTTTCAGAGCTAGATGCAGACAAAAAATTATTTTTAATTTGCAACCTGATGGAGGTCAGTATAGATGGACTAATAGAGAAAGTCCCACACACTGCTAGAAGGCCAAATATTTTTTCAGAGCTAGATGCAGATAAAAATTATTTTTAATTTGCAACCTGATGGAGGTCAGTATAGATGGACTAATAGAGAAAGTCCCACACACAGCTAGAAGCCCAAATATTTTTTCCGAGGTAGATGCAGATAAAAATTATTTTTAATTTGCAACCTGATGGATGTCAGTATAGATGGACTAATAGAGAAAGTCCCACACACTGCTAGAAGGCCAAATATTTTTTCAGAGCTAGATGCAGACCAAAAATTATTTTGAATTTGCAGCGTGATGGAGGTCAGTATAGATGGACTAAAAGAACAAGTCCCACACACTGCTAGAAGGCCAAATATTTTTTCAGAGCTAGATGCAGAAAAAAATTATATTCAGTTTGCAACCTGATGGAGGTCAGTATAGATGGACTAATAGAACAAGTCCCACACACTGCTAGAAGCCCAAATATTTTTTCAGAGCTAGATGCAGAAAAAAATTATATTCAATTTGCAACCTGATGGAGGTCAGTATAGATGGACTAATAGAATGATGCTATGCCCAAAAGATTTTACTTCACTAGGTGCAGTAAAAAATTGGTATTCTATACACAGGTGGTGTATCTTGCAACACAGATAGGCTACTCCACTGACTAACACACTCTGCAATAGGCCAAAAAGGATTAGCTTTGCTAGATTCAGCCAAATGCTGTGAAAAAAACTTGCACAGCACTGGCACAGACCTGCCTGGCAAAAACTGATAGGAACTGATGTAACCTAGTCCTGAAAAGGACTGCAATTACAATTAGTCTTTACTCCCACAATCTATCTATTTAAGAGCACAGACCTGCCTGATAAAAGTCATAGGAAATGCTGTAACCTAGTCCTTAAAAGGACTGCAATCACAACTATTCCCTACTCCCAAGCTATCTGTAGATTTGTGCGAAAATTGGCTTGAAATTAACAAGGTATAGCGCACACAGCAACAGCGGTGCCGTCTAACACGCAGCTGCAGCAGTGAGAAAATGGTGGCGACGGGGAAAATGGCTTGGTCTTATAGGGCAAGGACATGTGACATACACTGCCAATGACACATGCCCTTCCTTGTGTGAAAAAAAGCACTTCGCTCCGTGTGTGCGCTGCTGATAGGCTGACAGATTGTACCTCCCCACTGTAAATGGGGGAAAGAGAAAAAAAAATGGAGATCTTCATTATTCCTGCAGAGATCCATCCCCTGCCCCTCCCCCCACCCCGCTGTACACTCAAACTGCGTATTAACATTAATTTTCATCATTACTGAGAAAAAATCCAGTTATGATTTTGGTGCACGAACAGTTATCGAACATAACCTCGAACAGCCGAATTTTTCTCAAATCGTTCGTGTTCGCCGAACGGCTCGAACACCGCCCAAAACAGCTCGAATTTGAGATTGGTGAACAGTTCGAGTCGAGCAACGCTCATCTCTAGTAGGGAGAGAGGCAAGATGTCCGGTCATCTTAGTTATACAGGTCGGGGGAAACAACCTAGGTCATCACAAGAGCGCATAACTAATGGCAATAATGAAACTAGACACTGAGCGCTTCAGAGAATTTTTCACAAAACTAGCTATAGTATGGTCAGAGATTGTGCCGATAGCGGTATGGCAAGGTGCGCGAGACATCACGGCCATCGAACGGACCAGGCGGGTAATAAATATTCGGATGGCAAAATTTAGAAGAGACAGAGGCGGTGTAGTGGTACGACACCGACAACTAGAAGGAGATAAAGCAGGCCTCATACGGCCCGACGGTGTTCACTTAATGGATATTGGACTGGACATATTCCTGTCAGGACTCCAGGACGGAGTGGAACAAGCGTTAAGAGTGATGGGTGGGGGTCAGAGTCCTGCATACGAGTACGCAGGATCCTCCGTGGCCTGGAAATAGAAAGGACATGTTGGAGAGTTACACTTGTTGGCCAAGTTGCCGGAGTGGAGACCCAGGGCATGCTGCAATATGCTGAATTATTTTAGAAATAAAATGCCTTTCTAATGGAATGAGTATAAAGAGTTAATAAAGCTGTGACAGATCCTCACCCATCCAGTTGTAAGAGTTACATTATTGTATTGTCAAGGAAAGGGGGGCGGTAGGGGGGCTGAGCGTCTGGATTTGGTTGGGGGTCCCCACAGTCTGCCTAGGCTAGATGCATTTAAAAATTCTTATTAGATGCACAGGCGGTGCAGCTTGCTTCGCAGCTGGGCTACTACGCCCAAAGTATTGCCTAGGCTAGATGCAGTTAAAAATTCTACGCTGACTAGCAGACACTGAAGATTTGGAGCAGACCTCTGAGTAAACAGCTCTTCAGACTCAACCATCTGTGTTACCCCAAGCCATAGTGTATGTAGTTTCTTACAGTTAAAAGGGGGTGGGAGCGACCCAACCCACCTGGAATTGACGATGCCAACGTTACGTAAGACACAGCAAGGGGACTCCAAAAAGAGTCTCCATTTTTTCCCAAAATTGTGGCACAGACACCACTTAACCCTAGAACGCATAACTGGGGCCTCGCAGTCCCGCCCTGTTAATTGTTTTATATTTTCTGCAAGATTACTTTAGTTAGAATTTTGAAACTCTAGGTATTCTTCATGTATATAGTTGTTTGTCATTTGAGTTTGAGTTATTCCATGTTATTTGCACACGGGCCTAAAAGGCCCCAGGTATATGAAAGTGTAGATTTTTATGGTCATGCTTTCTAGGGTTAAGTGGCATCAATTGCCCCAAAGTTACTTAAAACGGTTGGTGAGGTGATATTACCAAATCCTCAAGCTTTTAGTCTCCCAAGGATAACACAGGGTTAGAAAAGTCCTTGCGAATCCATGATTTGTTCATCTTTATGAACGTGAGTCTGTCTACATTCTCAGTGGACAGCCGCGTGCGCTTATCTGTCAGCACACCATCAGCAGCGCTGAACACACGTTCAGAGAGAACACTGGCTGCAGGGCATGACAAGATCTCCAAGGCGTGAGTGGCGAGCTCCGGCCATTTTTCCAGATTGGAATACCAAAATGAGCAAGGGTCCAGTGACACAGTCATGGCTTCGATGTTCACTTGGAGATACTCCTGCACCATCCTCTCTAGGCATTGACTATGTGTCAGACTTCTTGTTTCCTGTGGCCTTGCAAAGGATGGTTTAAAAAAGTGGTGAAACGATTCCACAAAATTGTTGTTACCAGCAGATACTGTGTTACTGTTACGATTTGAGTGATGAAGACTCGACAGTCCCACGGTTGGCAAGTTAGAACTGTGAGTTTCACTTCGTGCACCACTGGTGTTTTGTGGAAAAGCACATGTAAGATTCTGCAACAGCGTCTGCAGATACTCCTGCATGCGTCAATCCCTTTTTATGGCATGAATTATTTCGGCAAATTTACTTTTGTACAGGGGATCTAAGAGTGTGGCAACCCAGTAGTCGAGATTACTTCGAATTCTGCAATCTGAGGGTCATGTTACAGGTAGTGCAGCAAGAAGGCACTCATGTGTCTTGCGCATCCAGGAGGACCAAGTCCTTGTTGTGTTGGTAGCGAGGTAAGAATCATGCTTCCTTCCTCTGCCCTCTCCCCCCAACCTCGCACAACAGAAATGTGATCAAGGCCTCCCTCATCTGATGAGTCTTCCATGCCCATCGCCAGTTCATCCTCCACTTCTTCCTCGGCTCCAGCACCTTCCTCAACAGTTTGGCTGCTACCATGCGCCCTGGTTAATCCCTCTCCCCCACCCTCCCATGCCTGCCGCCTTGGTGCTGCCAACCGTCTGGACCTTGGAGATGTTATCCCTTCCGCATACGACTCCTCCTCTACTTCCTCCACCTCCTCTTGTCCGACCACCTGACTCTGAATTCTGTTTAATGTGTGCTCCAGCATGTAAATCACCGGAATAGTTATGCTTCAGTGCTAACCACTAGAGATGAGCGTTGTTCTACTCGAACTGTTCGCCAATCTCAAATTCGAGCTGTTTTGGGCGGTGTTCGAGCCGTTCGGCGAACACGAACAATTTGAGAAAAATTCGGCTGTTCGAGGTTATGTTCGATAACTGTTCGTGCACCAAAATCATAACTGGATTTTTTCTCAGTAATGATGAAAATTAATGTTAATACGCAGTTTGAGTGTACAGCGGGGTGGGGGGAGGGGCAGGGGATGGATCTCTGCAGGAACAATGAAGATCTCCATTTTTTTTTCTCTTTCCCGCATTTGCAGTGGGGAGGTGCAATCTGTCAGCCTATCAGCAGCGCACACACGGAGCGAAGTGCTTTTTTTCACACAAGCAAGGGCATGTGTCATTGGCAGTGTATGTCACATGTCCTTGCCCTATAAGACCAAGCCATTTTCCCCGTCGCCACCATTTTCTCACTGCTGCAGCTGCGTGTTAGACGGCACCGCTGTTGCTGTGTGCGCTATACCTTGTTAATTTCAAGCCAATTTTCGCACAAATCTACAGATAGCTTGGGAGTAGGGAATAGTTGTGATTGCAGTCCTTTTAAGGACTAGGTTACAGCATTTCCTAAGACTTTTATCAGGGA
Source organism: Phyllobates terribilis (assembly GCF_046119375.1). Lineage (NCBI taxonomy): Eukaryota > Metazoa > Chordata > Amphibia > Anura > Dendrobatidae > Phyllobates > Phyllobates terribilis. The sequence goes on from NW_027362764.1 coordinate 768,678,527, forward strand.
GGTCTGTGCTCTTAAATAGATAGGTTGTGGGAGTAAAGACTAATTGTAATTGGAGTCCTTTTCAGGACTAGATTACATGAGTTCCTATCAGTTTTTGCCAGGCAGGTCTGTGCCAGTGCTGTGCAAGTTTTTTTCACAGCATTTGGCTGAATCTAGCAAAGCTAATCCTTTTTGGCCTATTGCAGAGTGTGTTAGTCAGTGGAGTAGCCTATCTGTGTTGCAAGATATAACACCTGTGTATAGAATACCAATTTTTTTACTGCACCTAGTGAAATAAAATCTTTTGGGCATAGCATCATTCTATTAGTCCATCTATACTGACCTCCATCAGGTTGCAAACTGAATATAATTTTTTTCTGCATCTAGCTCTGAAAAAATATTTGGGCTTCTAGCAGTGTGTGGGACTTGGTCTATTAGTCCATCTATACTGACCTCCATCAGGTTGCAAATTAAAAATAATTTTTTTCTTCATTTAGCTCGGAAAAAATATTTGGGCTTCTAGCAGTGTGTGGGACTTGTTCTATTAGTCCTTCTATACTGACCTCCAGCAGGTTGCAAATTGAATATAATTTTTTTCTGCATCTAGCTCTGAAAAAATAGTTGGGCTTCTAGCGGTGTGTGGGACTTGGTCTATTAGTCCATCTATACTGACCTCCATCAGGTTGCAAATTAAAAATAATTTTTTTCTGCATTTAGCTCTGAAAAAATATTTGGGCTTCTAGCAGTGTGTGGGACTTGGTCTATTAGTCCATCTATACTGACCTCCATCAGGTTGCAAATTAAAAATATTTTTTTTCTGCAACTAGCTCTGAAAAAATATTTGGGCTTCTAGCAGTGTGTGGGACTTGGTCTATTAGTCCATCTATACTGACCTCCATCAGGTTGCAAATTAAAAATATTTTTTTTCTGCATCTAGCTCTGAAAAAATATTTGGGCTTCTAGCAGTGTGTGGGACTTGGTCTATTAGTCCATCTATACTGACCTCCATCAGGTTGCAAATTAAAAATATTTTTTTTCTGTATCTAGCTCTGAAAAAATATTTGGGCTTCTAGCAGTGTGTGGGACTTGGTCTATTAGTCCATCTATACTGACCTCCATCAGGTTGCAAATTAAAAATAATTTTTTTCTTCATTTAGCTCTGAAAAAATATTTGGGCTTCTAGCAGTGTGTCGGACTTGTTCTATTAGTCCTTCTATACTGACCTCCAGCAGGTTGCAAATTGAATATAATTTTTTTCTGCATCTAGCTCTGAAAAAATAGTTGGGCTTCTAGCGGTGTGTGGGACTTGGTCTATTAGTCCATCTATACTGACCTCCATCAGGTTCCAAATTAAAAATATTTTTTTTCTGTATCTAGCTCTGAAAAAATATTTGGGCTTCTAGCAGTGTGTGGGACTTGTTCTATTAGTCCTTCTATACTGACCTCCAGCAGGTTTCAAATTGAATATAATTTTTTTCTGCATCTAGCTCTGAAAAAATAGTTGGGCTTCTAGCGGTGTGTGGGACTTGGTCTATTAGTCCATCTATACTGACCTCCATCAGGTTGCAAATTAAAAATAATTTTTTTCTGCATCTAGCTCTGAAAAAATATTTGGGCTTCTAGCAGTGTGTGGGACTTGGTCTATTAGTCCATCTATACTGACCTCCATCAGGTTGCAAATTAAAAATAATTTTTTTCTGCATCTAGCTCTGAAAAAATATTTGGGCTTCTAGCAGTGTGTGGGACTTGTTCTATTAGTCCATCTATACTGACCTCCAGCAGGTTGCAAATTGAATATAATTTTTTTCTGCATCTAGCTCTGAAAAAATAGTTGGGCTTCTAGCGGTGTGTGGGACTTGGTCTATTAGTCCATCTATACTGACCTCCATCAGGTTGCAAATTAAAAATAATTTTTTTCTGCATCTAGCTCTGAAAAAATATTTGGGCTTCTAGCAGTGTGTGGGACTTGGTCTATTAGTCCATCTATACTGACCTCCATCAGGTTGCAAATTAAAAATATTTTTTTTCTGCATCTAGCTCTGAAAAAATATTTGGGCTTCTAGCGGTGTGTGGGACTTGGTCTATTAGTCCATCTATACTGACCTCCATCAGGTTGCAAATTAAAAATAATTTTTTTCTGCATCTAGCTCTGAAAAAATATTTGGGCTTCTAGCAGTGTGTGGGACTTGGTCTATTAGTCCATCTATACTGACCTTCATCAGGTTGCAAATTAAAAATAATTTTTTTCTTCATTTAGCTCTGAAAAAATATTTGGGCTTCTAGCAGTGTGTGGGACTTGTTCTATTAGTCCTTCTATACTGACCTCCAGCAGGTTGCAAATTGAATATAATTTTTTTCTGCATCTAGCTCTGAAAAAATAGTTGGGCTTCTAGCGGTGTGTGGGACTTGGTCTATTAGTCCATCTATACTGACCTCCATCAGGTTGCAAATTAAAAATAATTTTTTTCTGCATCTAGCTCTGAAAAAATATTTGGGCTTCTAGCAGTGTGTTGGACTTGGTCTATTAGTCCATCTATACTGACCTCCATCAGGTTGCAAATTAAAAATAATTTTTATCTGCATCTACAGTACCTCTGAAAAAATATTTGGGCTTCTAGCAGTGTGTGGGACTATTTGTATTAGTCCATCTATACTGACCTCCATCAGGTTGCAAATTCAAAATAATTTTTTTCTGCATCTAACCCAGCCAATAGTTTTGGCCTAATACCACAGTTTGGCCACTCAGCTCTGCTCGGTTACCGTCCATTGTTTTTTTGTGCAAACAACTCCAGAGTTGTGAATTAGTTAACCACCAAAATGAGTGGAAAAAGGCCTGCTGCTGGTGGAAAGGGGAATAAGCGTGTTGGGAAGGGGAAAAAAGGTTGTGTCCGTGGGGTAGGTGTTAAAGCAACAGTAACATCTGCAGAAGAAAGACCATCTTCCAGCCAAACTAAAATGTCTACTTCTTTTAGCGGACAATGTGATAAGATCCCTTTCTTACGGCCACGCCAATCGCTACAAATTCCAGATGAGGCACAAAAACAGCAGGTGCTTCAACGGATATCAAGTGCTCCTTTAAGTGGGCTCTCCTCCACATCAACTTCAACATCACAAATACTCCAGTCCTCAAAGGTGTCACCCAAATCGCACTTGCTTCCTCACAGCTCCCAAATCTCCAGCTGCCCGTCTGAGTATGAGGTAGAACAGATGGTTGAGTCTGCAGAGCTGTTTACTCATACTATAGCCTGGGAATCAGAGGTCGACTCCAGCGCTTCTGTGAATCCAGACGAGGAAATGATCTGCACTGATGCCCAGAATCTTTATGAGTCGGATCCAGGACCAGACGCAGAAGGTTCTGACCATAATGTAGACCCTCATTCCCAAACTGTAACTCCTGTTGGTGGAGACAATGAGGAAGACGATGATAAGACTCAAATACCTGATTGGAGCGACAACTTTAGTTTTTTGTCAGGGCAGGAACAGGTTGGCTCTGAGGACGACGGGTGTGATAACGCACAGGGTGATGATGATGAGGTCGGAGATCCCACTTTCTGTCAACCCACAGTCAGCCAAGAGATGAGGTCAGCAGAGGAGGTGGAGGAAGATGCTAGTGACGACGAGGTCAGGTTGCGCCTTCCTGGACAGAGACGTAGTACTGGAAGCACGTCAACAACTGCATCCTCAAACACAACTCTGCCTCTCACCACAAGTCGTGGTGGCTCTTCAGGTCGCATGGGTGCTAAGCCTTGCATAGCCTGGGCATTTTTTCAGATCGATAAAGATGACCCAACTCGTGTTATCTGTAACATTTGTCAGCAAAAGCTAAGTAGAGGCCAAAAAATACATAGTTTGAGTACTTCATGCATGAACCGGCACATGGACATGAAGCACAAGTTGCAGTGGGAAGCTCAGTGTGCTACAATGCGGCCTAGCCGGCCGGGCCAATCACCGTCTGCCATATCTTGTGCATCCGCGGCCTCTTCATCCTCTGTGACTGGGGGGACAGTAGTCACACCTGTTTTGGGGCGCAGACCTGCCACCTCTTTACCCGCAACAGCCAGCGTGATTGGCAGGTCATCATTTTCTTTGGAGGTGGTAACACCAGCTGGTGTTGAGCGCTGTCCGACATCGATAGCACCACCTTTGGATCAAGGCAACCTAACATGTCCGCCTGCATCTTCCTCACAGACCGGCAGTTTGCCGGGGACACCCTTATCAACCCCGTCTAAGCACAATAGCCAGCCCTCGGTCCCTCAGATGTGGACAAGTAAAAGACCATTTCCTCCTAGCCATGAGAAAGCTAAGAGGTTGAATTTCACCATCTGCAAGCTCTTGGCTACAGAAATGCTGCCTTTCCGCCTGGTGGACACAGAGGATTTTCGAGACCTTATGTCCGTCGCAGTGTCCCAGTACCAGATGCCCAGTCGGCACTACTTCTCAAAGAAAGGTGTGCCTGCGCTCCACCAGCATGTCGCACACAACATCACTGCTTCTTTGAGAAACTCTGTGTGTGACAGGGTGCATTTCACCACAGACACTTGGACGAGTAGGCATGGACAGGGGCGTTACATGTCGCTGACTGGGCACTGGGTAACTATGGTGACAGCAGGACAAGGGGCTGCTGTCCAAGTCTTGCCGTCCCCACGAGTTGTGCGTCAATCCTCTTTATGTCAAAGTTCCTCCACTGCTTCTGCCTCCTCAACCTCCTCTCGGTCTTCCACCTGCACCCAAAGCCTGTCTGGTCATGCCACAAGCTTTCTAACTGCGCAGAAGGGATCCTGCACACCTCCTTACTATGCTGGCAGTAGGGCTCAACGTCATCAGGCGGTTTTTACATTGAAATGTCTGGGAAATGTGAGTCACACAGCTGAGGAGTTGTGGTCAGCTCTGGAGAACCAATTTCATGAATGGTTGTCTCCACTGGACCTGAAACCAGGGAAGGCCGTGTGCGACAATGCTGCAAACCTGGGTGCGGCCCTTCGCCGGGGCAATGTCACACACGTGCCTTGTATGGCTCACGTGTTGAACCTGGTTGTCCAGCAATTTTTAGCCCACTATCCCAGACTAGATGGCCTTCTGCAGAGGGCACGGTCGCTGTGTGCTCACTTCCGCCGTTCGCATCCCGCAGCTCAGCGACTTACATCTCTACAGAAGTCGTTGGGCCTGCCACTTCACCGGCTAAAATGCGATGTGCCTACCCAGTGGAATTCAACTCTGCACATGTTGCAGCGACTGTGGCAGCACCGACAAGCCCTGGTGCAATACGTTCTGACGTATAGCCTGGGCCAACGAGATTCAGAGGTGGGGCAAATCACGCTGGAGGAGTGGTCTCAGATCAGGGACCTATGCACCCTTCTGCACAGTTTTGAAATGGCGACGAAGATGTTTAGTGCTGACGATGCCATTATCAGCATGACTATTCCGGTGATTTACATGCTGGAGCACATGTTAAACAGAATTCGGAGTCAGGTGGTGGCACAAGAGGAGGTGGAGGAAGTAGAGGAGGAGGAGTTGTATGCGGAAGGGCTAACATCTGCAAGGTCCAGACGGTCGGCAGCACCAAGGCGGCAGGCATGTGAGGGTGGGGGAGATGGTTTTACCAGGGCGCATGGTAGCAGCCAAACTAGTGAGGAAGGTGCAGGAGCCCAGGAAGAAGTGGAGGACGAACTGATGGAAGACTCATCAGATGAGGGAGACCTTGATCACATTTCTGTTGTGCGAGGTTGGGGAGAGAGGACAGAGGAAGGAAGCATGATTGTTACCTCGCCACCAACACAACAGGGACTTGGTGCTCCTGGATGCGCAACACACATGAGTGCCTTCTTGCTGCACTACCTGCAACATGACCCTCGAATTGTGAGAATTAGAAATAATCCTGACTACTGGGTTGCCACACTGTTAGATCCCCGGTACAAAAGTAAATTTGCAGAAATTATTCCTGCCATAGAAAGGGATGCACGCATGCAGGAGTATCAGCAGAGACTGTTGCAGAATCTTACATGTGCTTTTCCACAAAATACCAGTGGTGCACGTAGTGAATCTCACAGTTCCAACTTGCCAACCGTGGGACCGTCAAGTGTTCAGCACTCAAACCGTAACAGAACCACAGTATCTGCTGGTAACATCAATTTTGCGGAATCATTTCACCACTTTTTTAGCCCATCCTTTGCAAGGCCACAGGAGACAAGAAGTCTGACACATAGTCAACGCCTAGAGACGATGGTACAGGAGTATCTCCAAGTAAACATTGAAGCCACGACTGTGTCACTGGACCCTTGCTCTTTTTGGGCTTCCAATCTGGATAAATGGCCGGAGCTAGCCACTTACGCCTTTGAGATCTTGTCATGCCCCGCAGCCAGCGTTCTGTCTGAACGTGTGTTCAGCGCTGCTGGTGGTGTGCTGACAGATAAGCGCACGCGGCTCTCCACTGATAATGTAGACAGACTCACGTTCATAAAGATGAACAAATCATGGATCCGAAACGACTTTTCTACCCCTGTGTCATCCTGGGGAGAGTAAAAGCTTGATGATTGGTTAAAATCACCCTACCAACCGTTTTAAGCTTTCAAATTACTAATCATGTTTATCTGTATCTTGACTGGAAAATAATTTGGGCTTTGTAGCAGTGTGCAGCACTGATCCTATTAGGCCATCTATACTAAAGCTTCACCAGATTTAAAATTAAAAATAATTTTTAGCTGCATCTAGCCCGGAAAATAATTTTGGGGCTCCAAGATGCGCAAAGCACATAAGTGCCTTCTTGCTGCACTACCTGCAGCATGACCCTCATATTGTCAGAATTCGAAGTAATCATGACTACTGGGTTGCCACACTCTTAGATCCCCCAAACTTTTCGATCAACCTTTTCATTTTAATAAAGACCAAAAAAATGGTCATTTTTGAAATTATAAGCATTAGCAGGTTGTTAGAAACTGAAATCAAACAGTTTTCAACTCAAAACTTTATTCTAGGTGATGTTACATTTTCACATAGGACCCCTTGTTCGAAAGGAGCTTCTGAACTCTCTCGTCCATTGAATTTGTCAGGTTTTGGATGGTTTCTGCTTCAATTGTTTTGCATGAGGACAGAATACCCTCCCAGAGCTGTTGCTTAGATGTGAACTGCCTCCCGCCATCATAGACACTCCTTTTAATGATGCTCCAAAGGTTCTGAATGGGGTAGAGGTCAGGGGAGCATGGGGGTCACACCATAAGTTTGTCCCCTTTTATGCCCATATCAGCCAGAGATGCAGATGTTTTATGTGCAGCATGAGATGGTGCATTATCATGCAGAAAAATGATCTTGCTGTGAAATACACGGTTCTTCTTCTTGAACCATGGCAGGAAGTGCTGTTTGAGAAAATCCACATACATTATGGAGTTCATCTTTAGCGCCTTCAGGGATCCTAAAGGGGCCGACAATCTCTCTCCCCATGATTCCAGCCCAAAACATTACTCCACCTCCTCCTTGTTGGCGCTGTAGCCGTGTTTGCGTGGGGTGTCCATCAACCAGCCATCCTCCACTCCATCCATCTGGACCATCGAGCGCTGCACGGCACTCATCCGTGAACAAAACAGTTTTGAAATCAGTCTTCATGTAATGTTTGGCCCACTGGAGCCGTTTCTGCTTGTGTGAAGTGGATAGAGGAGGTCGACAGGATGGCGCATGCACAGCTGCAAACCTCTGAAGGACCCTGCATCTTGTTGTTCGGGGGACGTTGGAGGCACAAGCAGCTTCAAAAACTTGTCTGCTGCTATGACAAGGCTTTTTTGCCGCTGCTCTTTCAACCTGACGTAATTGCCTGTAGGAAAGAGTCCTCAATTTGCCCTTATCAGCACGCACACGTGTGTACTGTGAATCAGCTACATACTTCTTGATTGCCAAGACACTTCATCCTGATCATCGCACAATGTTGATTGTAGTCATGCCTTGACCTAAACACTCCACAATTTGTTGCTTCTCAGCAGCCGACACATCCTTTTTCTTTCCCATTTTGGCAGAAAATGTAGGCTGCTTAATAATGTGAGAGAGCCTTCTTAAGTAGTCTTGCCTTTCATTGGACACACCTGCCAAACTAATTAGCACAGGTGTCTGCAATTGCTTACAGTGATATAAAGAGCCCTGACACACATCACCATCAATGAGTTTAACTGACAAACAAACAAATTCTTCCCTTATCACTCCTAAACACTTTTTGTATAATAATTTGGAACGCAGTGTACATGTGCTTTTCCACAAAACACCAGTGGTTCACGTAGTGAATCTTACAGTTCTAACTTGCCAACCGTGGTCTGTATGGAGTTGTTCAATAAAGGGCCCAAAATTAAGATAACATAGATGGGAGAGGTCTCTATGAATAGGAATTCCTAAGTATTTGATACCCTGTGAGAGCCAGGCAAAGGGAAAGTTGGACTGGATGGAATCCTATATGGATTTGGGGAGGTAGACATCGAGGGCCTCAGACTTCGCTGCATTGATTTTAAAATTTTACCATGTAACAAAGTGATCTATTTCAGCCATAACAGCATGGATGGATATATGTGATTGAGTGATATATACTAGGACATCATCAGCAAATAGAGAGCACTTGTACTCGGTGCCTCCCACCTCAATCCACCTAATATTGGGGTTATGGCGAATTGATTAGAGCAGGTGCTCCGTCACTAGGATGTATAAGAGAGGGGACAGAGGACATCACTGCCTTGTCCCATTGGTGATTGTGAAAGGTGATGAAAATGTTCTGACGCACCCCCTGGGCCTTGGGACACCCGGAGCCGGACCCTTTTTGGTGGATGCTGGTGGTTGTAGTCTTCGTGGCGGCGACCCAGTTCCGTGGCTCAGGGCGGTCAAACCAGTGGCGGAACTATTTAAGTGGTTTTCATGTTTAAATGTCCGACTACGCCACCCGTGGATTGCGGTCAGAGTGAACCGCCGCTACAGGGCAGACCACTGAGGCTGGTGTTGTGGGTGCAGCAGAGCGTAGCATAACTCCCCACGGGAGGAGTATAGCCTCAGGGCAGTGTATGCGGAGGATGGGGGTGATGGTGCAGGGCAGCAGCAGTAACGACACGGAGTCAGTGATGCAGTTCAGGGCCTTTACTCACAGTTCTTATTATCCAGACCACGTCTGCAGGTAACGGCTGCCCACGTCGTACTGTGCTCACCAGGTGAGGGGCTCAGACAACTCCCAGATAACTTTGGAGCACTTCACAGGACCCCCTTTGTGTGTCCTTTGTCTGGCCTTTCTTACCAACACTTCTGTCCGGCTGCCTCGGGCCTCCTCTTGGTAAACTTGGCGCCAGTTTCCCTGACCCTATGTGGTACCTTCCTAGCGGGTGTAGCGAGGGGCTGCGCCACATAAAATGTCAGAGCCTCCGGTTTCTAGCTGAGGGTCGTTTCCTGCCTCCACTAGTTCGGGGACCGGTCTCCCCCTTTGGCCTGACCCCTCCACGCAGGTGGATTCGGGCATGCGGTGGCGACTCGCCATTCCGCACCCCTGGGATCCCTTCATTCCTCGTTCCTGGAGCCTTCTCCGCTCCTCTTCCTTCCTTCTCCCTCTTCCAGGCCTGGGCCTCTGTTACTAGGCCCGCCTCCGGAGCAGAGCTCATGCAGAGCCCCTGCTCCCTGCCACTTCTGCTCAGACTTCTCTGCACTGAACTAAGATGGTGCCCACCTTTTATACTCCCTTCTCAATGCACCCAGGAACTGCTTCCTCCCTGCTCCTGCACTACAGGGTTCCCCTTCCTCAGTGTTCCCTCCCCCCACTCCAGCCAGGGACAGGGACTGTCGTGCCCATCTCAGGGGCATATTGGTCGCCCTGCCCCACGGCAATGTGGTGTAATGCATGCAGGTGTCGGGTCCTGATCCACACTCCATCCTTACCTGAGAGTGAGATATCACACCTCTGGGTGAGGTGCAATACGTCTGTAGCAACCGAGCCCTCAGGGTGCTACAGTTCCATTTATCTTCAGCCTAGGTGACGTATTGCGATACAGGGCCGTGATTTTGGCTATAAAAGGGTCCCCTAGACCCCTACCCCAAGCTTTTTAAGAGAATCATATATGGCGTGCCAGGAGACTCTATGGAATGCTTTCTCAGCATCCAACGAGAGTATCTAATTACAAATTTTTAACTGCATCTAGCCCAGGAAATACTTTGTGCCTAGTAGCAGTGTCTGCTAGTGAGCGGATTATCCCGGCTGTTAAGCAAGCTGCACCACCTGTAGTTTAGACACTTATTTTTTTCAAAGGAAATGCTTCGGGACCATGGGATACTTAGTGAAGAGCATCAGGAGGCACCCCAAGGCATAGGGGCTGGGACTGGCAGTAGGATGCCTTGCGGTGGACAGCCGAGCTCGATCCTTATAAAAGCTTTTTAACTGCAGCAGCTTTAGTGGACGCTACTGGAGCTGGAATTACCGCGGCTGCTGGCATGAGACTTGCCCTCCAATAGATCCTTGTAAATGGATTTAAAGTGTATTCATTCAAATTAGAGAGACAATTTAAATTAAAAAGCTTAGAGCTGCCTCCACCACAGGGGGGCTCGCTCGACCCACCAGCGGACAGGCACCAGTATTGGGAGAGGGGGGCTGGCCGTCAGGGTTCACCGCGGCTCTGGCACAAACCCGGCGACACGGAGGTGGCACGGGCAGGAGCGGACTGGCCGTGTCGGCTTCTCACTTTTTGGATTTTAGAAGGGTATGACATGCCTATATCTGTGTCTCCCCCTCCTTTTACTCCTCCACCTCTTTTATTTTCGCATGACTATATGTACTTGTCACTTTTCCATGTGTTAGTTATGTCTTCTGAGCAGTTTGTCAGCTTTTGGACACCTTTGAAGGTGTTTTCTATGTGTTTCTATGTGTTTTTGTTTGCCTGCCATTGGTTTTAACGGAGTTCGAAGGTGTTCGACGAACAGTTCGACGAACAGTTCGGCGAACACACGGGTGTTCGACGAACCGAACCGAACTCGAACACTACCGGGGTGGCTCAACACTACTCCCTGCACTACAACCACCATCATCCACCCACACTGCCCTGAAGCTACACTCTTCCTGTGGTGAGTAATAATACCATTGCTGCAAAACCACCAGCTTCAGATGACTGTTCCGCAGCGGCGTGCCCCTTGGCCGCACTCCACAGGTGGCGTAGTCGGACATTATAAAATCCATATATACAAATTACCGTTGGATTGACCGCCCTGGGTCACGGACCGGGTCACCGCCACAGTGACTACAACCCCCTGCGTCTACCGGCCCGGCTCAGGGTACCCCATGGCCCAGGGGGCGCGTCAACTTCATAGGTCCCTGATCTGAGACCACTCCTGCAGCGTGATTTGCCCCATCTCTGGATCTCGTTGGCCCAGGCTATACGTCAGAACGTATTGCACCAGGGCTTGTCGGTGATGCCACAGGCGCTGAAACATGTGCAGAGTTGAATTCCACCGTGTCGGCACATCGCATTTCAGCCAGTAAACTGGCAGGCCCAACGACTTCTGTAGAGATGTAAGTCGTTGAGCAGCAGGATGCGAACGGCGGAATTGAGCACACAGCGACCGTGCCCTCTGCAGAAGGCCTTCTAGTCCGGGATAGTGGGCTAGAAATTTATGGACAACCAGGTTCAACACGTGAGCCATACAAGGCACGTGTGTGACATTGCCCCGGCGAAGGGCCGCACCCAGGTTTGCAGCATTGTCGCACACGGCCTTCCCTGGTTGCAGGTCCATTGGAGACAACCATTCATGAAACTTGGTCTCCAGAGCTGACCACAAGTCCTCAGCTGTGTGACTTACATTTCCCAGACATTTCAAGGTAAACACTGATGCCGTTGAGCCCTGCTGCCAGCATAGTAAGGAGGTGTGCAGGATTCCTTCTGCGCAGTTAGAAAGCAGGTGGCATTACCAGACAGGCTTTGGGTGCAGGTGGAGGACCGAGAGGAGGTTGAGGAGGCAGAAGCAGTGGAGGAACTTCGAGATAAAGAGGATTGACGCAAAACTCGTGGGGATGGTAAAACTTGGACAGCAGCCCCTTGTCCTGCTGTCACCATAGTTACCCAGTGCCCAGTCAGCGACATGTAACGCCCCTGTCCATGCCCACTCGTCCAAGTGTCTGTGGTGAAATGCACCCTGTCACACACAGAGTTTCTCAAAGAAGCAGTGATGTTGTGTGCGACATGCTGGTGGAGCGCAGGCACACCTTTCTTTGAGAAGTAGTGCCGACTGGGCATCTGGTACTGGGGCACTGCGACGGACATAAGGTCTCAAAAATCCACTGTGTCCTCCAGGCGGAAAGGCAGCATTTCTGTAGCCAACAGCTTGCAGATGGTGAAATTCAACCTCTTAGCTTTCTCATGGCTAGGAGGAAATGGTCTATTACTTTTCCACATCTGAGGGACCGAGGGGTGGCTGTTGTGCTTTGACGGGGTTGAGTAGGGTGTCCCCGGCAAACTGTCGGTCTGTGAGGAAGATGCAGGCGGACATGTTAGGTTGCCTTGATCCAAAGGTGGTGCTCTCGATGTCAGAGAGCACTCAACACCAGCAGGTGTTTCCACTTCCCAATGAACTGACGACCTGCCAATCACACTGGCTGTTGCAGGTAAAGAGGTGGCAGGTCTGCGTCCAAAAACATGTGTGACTGCTGTCCCCCCAGTCACAGAGGATGAAGAGGCCGCGGATGCACAAGATGGGGCTGACGGTGGTTGGCCCAGCCTGCTAGGCCGCATTGTAGCATAGTGAGCTTCCCACTGCAACTTATGCTTCATATCCATGTGTCGGTACATGCATGAAGTACTCAAACTATGGATTTTTTGGCCTCTACTTAGCTTTTGATGACAAATATTACAGATAACACGAGTTGGGTCATCCTTATCGATCTGAATAAATGCCCAGGCTATGCAAGGCTTAGAGCCCATGCGACCTGAAGAGCCACAACAACTTGTGGTCAGAGGCAGAGTTGTAGTTGAGGATGCAGTTGTTGACGTGCTTCCAGTACTCCGTCTCTGTCCAGGAAGGTGCAACCTAACCTCGTCATCAATAGCATCTGTGACCCCCCGCTGCGCTTGGTATCACAGATCCTAGAAGAGTGTATTGATGGAATCCTCCACAAGAGGCCCCGATAAACATTCACACATCTCCACCTTCCACCTCAGACCAGCAGAGGGAGCCCGTTAGGGATATAAATAGGGAAGGTGGAGCTAGGCAGTTCAGTTCCTCTGAAGAGTTCCTGCAGTAGAGAAGCCTAAGAGAGGTCAGTTTGCAGTGGAGCTCAGTCTAGTCTAGAGAACTCAGTTAATAGTTCAGCAGTGGAGCACGAGGCTTGAGCTAGCTAGATTCAGGGAGCCCAGATAGAGCTTAAGGTGTGCCGGCGCCATAAGATTGGAGAAGCGCGGCAAGCTACCGTTAGTGTGTATAGCCTAGTGAGGGCCCAAGTAGGCCGAAGGCGAGTGGCGAGTTAGTACATAAGAGGCAGAGGAGCTTAACCAGCTCACCCCGAAGCATTTACCGGACACCGGATCCGAGCTTACCGGGATCTCTATGACCCAGTAAGGCATAACCGGAATCCCTGGAGAACTACAAGTCCCAGGATCGCTAAGGTGCTGATACGCAACAGAGCCAGGAGACGCTTAGGCCCCACATACTGGAAGCGTGAACTCCAAGAGAAGGCCCTACCACAAGGTCAGCCAGTGCAGGACAGAGACAAGGTTAGGCCTAGCTCCAGGCAGGTCAGAAACTTACTACGCAGAGGCAAGAAACAGGAGGCCCTACACCCGCTCATTTGGGAGGATCCTGATATGCACCCTTCACCCTACAGTGCTCCGGGATGTGCCTGAATTTCCTCCAGTAAAAGGTACTGAAGTGACTACCGTGTCCATTCCCGTTCTTGCTCTGACCCAGCTGGGTCTCACCTGTCCTGCATTCCACCTGCATACGCTGCCCTGAGACCTAGCTCCACCTTTGGGGAGCTATACTATCGAGCTGCCTTATCACGGGCCTCAGAGGACTGCTGCAGCGCTGGTGCTTCTCACCAGATACCACAGGTGGCGTCTTATAAAATTAACAATTATCCACCCTTTTAAAGAGTGACCCCAGGGTACGGGCCCGGGAGCCGACCACCGCGACATCCCCAAGGCCAGGCAAAGGCCCGGGTGATCTCATCGACTGGCTGACTGTGGGTTGACAGTAAGTGGGATCTCCAACCTTGTCATCATCACTCTGTGTGTTATCACACCCGTCGTCCTCAAAGCCAACCTCTTCCTGCCCTGACCGAAAAGTCAAGTTGTCGCTCCAATCAGGTATTTGAGTCTCATCATCGTCTTCATCATTGTCTCCACCAAAAGGAGTTACAGTTTGGGAACGAGGGTCTACATTATGCTCAGAACCTTCTTCATCTGGTCCTGGATATGACTTATAAAGATTCTGGGCATCAGTGCAGATCATTTCTTCATCTGGATTAACAGAAGCTCTGGAGCAGACCCCCGTTTCCCAGGCTATAGTATGAGTAAACAGCTCTGCAGACTCAACCATCTGTGTTACCACATACTCAGACGGGCAGCTGGAGACTTGGGAGCTGTGAGGAAGCAAGTGCGATTGGGGTGACAACTCTGAGGACTGGAGTATTTGTGATGTTCAAATTGAGGTGGAGGAGAGCCCACTTGAAGGAGCACTTGATATCCGCTGAAGCACCTGCTGTTTTTGTGCCTCATCTGGAATTTGTAGCGATGGGCGTGTCCGTAACAATGGGATCGTATTACATTGTCCACGAAAAGAAGTCGACATGTTAGTTTGGCTGGAAGATGGTCTTTCTTCTGCAGATGTTACTCCCCCCCCACCGTGGTGGGGCTCGACCCACCAGCGGACAGGCACCAGTATTGGGAGAGGGGGGCTGGCCGTCAGGGTCCACCGCGGCTCTGGCACAAACCCGGCGACACGGATGTGGCACGGGCAGGAACGCACTGGTCGTGTCGGCTTCTCACTTTTTGGATTTTAGAAGGGCATGACATGCCTATATCTGTGTCTCCCCCTCCTTTTACTCCTCCACCTCTTTTCTTTTCGCATGACTATATGTACTTGGCACTTTTCCATGTGTTAGTTATGTCTTCTGAGCAGTTTGTCAGCTTTTGGACACCTTTGAAGGTGTTTTCTATGTGTTTCTATGTGTTTTTGTTTGCCTGCCATTGGTTTTAATGGTGTTCGAAGGTGTTCGACGAACAGTTCAACGAACAGTTCGGCGAACACACGGGTGTTCGACGAACCGAACCGAACTCGAACACTACGGGGGTGGCTCAACACTACATAGGACCGCTTGTTCGAAAGGAGCTTCTGAACTCTCTCGTCCATTGAATTTGTCAGGTTTTGGATGGTTTCGGCTTCAATTGTTTAGCATGAGGACAGAATACCCTCCCAGAGCTGTTGCTTAGATGTGAACTGCCTCCCGCCATCATAGACAGTCCTTTTGATGATGCTCCAGAGGTTCTCAATGGGGTTGAGGTCAGGTGAGCATGGGGGTCACACCCTAAGTTTGTTCCCTTTTATGCCCATATCAGCCAGAGATGCAGATGTGTTATGTGCATGAGACGGTGCATTATCATGCATGAAAATGATCTTGCTGCGGAATATACGGTTCTTCTTCTTGAACCATGGCAGGAAGTACTGTTTGAGAAACTCCACATACATTATGGAGTTCATCTTTACCCCTTCAGGGATCCTGAAGGGGCCGACAATCTATCTCGCCATGATTCCAGCCCAAAACATTACTCCACCTCCTCCTTGTTGGTGCTGTAGCCGTGTTTGCATGGGGTGTCCATCAACCAGCCATCCTCCACTCCATCGATGTGGACCATCGAGCGTTGCACGGCACTCATCGGTAAACAAAACAGTTTTGAAGTCAGTCTTCATGTTTTGTTTGGCCCACTGGAGCCATTTCTGCTTGTGTACAGTGGATAGAGGAGGTCGACAGGATGGCTTACGCACAGCTGCAAACCTCTGAAGGACCCTGCATCTTGTTGTTCGGGGGACCAGCAGCTTCAAAAACTTGTCTGCTGCTATGACAAGGCTTTTTTGCCGCTGCTCATTTAACCTGACGTAATTGCCTGTAGGAAAGAGTCCTCAATTTTCCCTTATCTGCACGCACACGTGTGTACTGTGAATAAGCTACATACTTCTTGATTGTGCGATGATCAGGATGAAGTGTCTTGGCAATGTTGATTGTAGTCATGCCTTGACCTAAACACTCCACAATTTGTTGCTTCTCAGCAGTCGACACATCCTTTTTCTTTCCCATTTTAGCAGAAAATGTAGGCTGCTTAATAATGTGGGACAGCCTTCTTAAGTAGTCTTGCCTTTCATTGGACACACCTGCCAAATTAATTAGCACAGGTGTCTGCAATTGCTTACAGTGATATAAAGAGCCCTGACACACATCACCATCAATGAGTTTAACTGACAAACAAACAAATTCTTCCCTTATCACTCCTAAATACTTTTTGCATAATAATTTGGAACACAGTGTACATGTGCTTTTCCACAAAACACCAGTGGTTCACGTAGTGAATCTTACAGTTCTAACTTGCCAACCGTGGTCTGTATGGAGTTGTTCAATAAAGGGCCCAAAATTAAGATAACATAGACGGGAGAGGTCTCTATGAATACGAATTCCTAAGTATTTGATACCCTGTGAGGGCCAGGCAAAGGGAAAGTTGGACTGGATGGAATCCTGTATGAATTTGGGGAGGGAGACATCGAGGGCCTCAGACTTTGCTGCTTTGATTTTAAAATTTGACCATGTAACAAAGTGATCTATTTCAGCCATAACAGCAGGGATGGATATATGTGATTGAGTGATATATACTAGGACATCATCAGCAAATGCAGAGCACTTGTACTCGGTGCCTCCCACCTCAATCCACCTAATATTGGGGTTATGGCGAATTGATGAGAGCAGGTGCTCCATCACTAGGATGTATAAGAGAGGGGACAGAGGACATCCCTGCCTTGTCCCATTGGTGATTATGAAAGGTGATGAAAATGTTCCATTTATCTTCAGCCTAGGTGACGTATTGCGATACAGGGCCGTGATTTTGGCTATAAAAGGGTCCCTTAGACCCCTACCCTAAGATTTTTAAGAGAATAATATATGGCGTGCCAGGAGACTCTATGGAATGCTTTCTCAGCATCCAATGAGAGTATCTAATTACAAATTTTTAACTGCATCTAGCCCAGGAAATACTTTGTGCCTAGTAGCAGTGTCTGCTCGTCAGCGGATTATCCCAGCTGTTAAGCAAGCTATACCACCTGTAGTTTGGACACTTAATTTTTTCAACGGAAATGGTTCGGGCCCCCGGGACACACAGTGAAGAGCATCCGGGAGGCACCCCAAGGCATAGGGGCTGGGACTGGCGGTAGGACGCCTTGCGGTGGACCGCCAAGCTCGATCCTTATAAAAGCTTTTTAACTGCAGCAGCTTTAGTGGACGCTACTGGAGCTGGAACTCTTTTTAATTATAAAAATACAAAAACACATATACAAAACACAAAAACCAAACCACAAATACAAACATTATACAACAAACAAAAGCCCAACAAGACATAACCTAAAATCTGAAATTATATAGAGTCCAACAGAAACATATGAGACAAGAAGTCCACGTCCTCCAGGAGACTCCCTAGGAGACCACCCAGCAAGGGAAGACCCTCCATACCTCCAGGGTGCGCCCTAAAGCGCACCCGACCCCTAACATATACAACATTCATACCTGCACATTCATGCCTAACCCCCTTACAAAAAGGAAAAACTAAAAAACTGGCCCATCGCCAAAAATAATAGATAGGCCACCTGGCCATAAACTTAATCTATAACACTACAACACAGAAAACACCCTTTTTTTTTTTTCCCACCACCATTTTTTAAACACCCAAGGTCCCACGAAAGTCTGTGGCCTTATCACAGCAAGGTCCCACGAAAGTTTGTGGCCATTAGATACACACATAACGGGTCCTTTTTCCCGCATCCCGTAGGACATCCATTTTCCCAAACCCCCCCCCCTCACCCCCGAAACCCCCCACCCAACCTACTCTAAACCCCCCCCACGCAAATTACACATACATAAAATACACAACATAACTATACATGTACATACACTACACATCATAACCATAGCAATAACACAACATAACAATAGCACAAAAAAAAAACTGACCATATCCATGAAACCAAAAGTCAGACCCAAGTTCAGTGCTTGCAAGCCCTATATTCGGGTTTCCAATACCATAAAACAAAAGCTACAATGTGAGGGGAGCAGCCCACCACAAGGAAACTGGAGACTACCGAGGCTCTCACCCTAATCTAACACACAACACCCTGTCCCTCCCTATTAAAGAAGAAGAAAACCTCTCCCTACCGCCCTACCAATCTTTCCCTACCTGTCCCTACCTGTCCCTCTCTGACCCTCACTACCAACCTAAAGCTAACTACCTATCCCTGAAGACTTTCCCTGTCTGTCCCTCCCTGACCCTACACAACTATCTGACCCTACAAATAAATATAAAATATAGAAAGGGACTAGACTAACCCTATCACAGACACATACCCGGACCCTAACTCTCCCTAGGGCACATTAAAAGATAACCCCCTCCATAGAAGGGAAGCCCTCCCTGCACCCAACCTCTCATACTCCAGCGAGCACAATTTTGCCAGGTCACCCAGGATGTTCCTAATCACCTCTTCCCAGGGGAGGGCTTTCTGCTGGGTGGACACCAAACACCGTGCATTCCACGTGTAAAACCTAGTCACTAAGCTAACTAAGAAAACCGTGCCCCGATCTCAGCCACCAAGGGACCTGAATGCCCCATAGGCCCACTGCGCATAGGATAGGCTTGCCAGCCGAGGCCAGCCAATGGAAGCACCCACCCTGCTGTAGACCTCTGTATTAAAGGGACACCGAAGCAGGAAGTGCTCCATGCTTTCAAGCACTCCTCGCGGGGACATTCCCGGTCATCAGAGTTCCTGTACTTCAGGTTGTCAGTCACATACAGTCTCCCATGGAAGCAGCGCCAAGCCAAGTCCCAAAACTTCACGGGGATCCGTTTTGAGTTCAAAAGCCTGAGCCCCACCTCCAGATCCCAGCTTGGGCAATCCTTGAGCACCAGGGGCTTCTGGAAGTGGGTCAACTGAACCCTATTGTTAAATAGTTTTCTCGACAAGGTCCTGGTCTCCCACACTCCCAGACCACACCTGCGGATGACTTTCAGAACCGGGGTAGCGTAAGTCGGAAGATGCCCATGAAGCGTTCGCAGGTCCTTCACCTGCCCTCCCGTCTCCCATTCCTGGAAGAAAGGCCGAAACCACCCCCTACAGGACAATACCCTCGGAGGAGCCCTCCCTAACCAGAGGTTGGCGATGTTAGCCTTAAGAAAGGTGTTTACTAAAAACACCACCGGGTTGACCATACCCAACCCTCCTAGTCTCCTTGTGCGGTACGTGACCTCCCTCTTGATTAGGTTCAGCCTTTTCCCCCACAATAGCTGGAAGAACAGGCTGTAGACCCGTGCCCAAAGAGGCTCTGGCAAGATGCAAACGCTTCCCAGGTATATTAGTAAAGGGAGCAAATACCCCTTGGCCAGGCTAACCCTTTCCCTCAGGGTCAAGGACCAACCCTTCCACTGATCCACCTTCTGGGCGGCAATCTTCAGTCTGCCCTCCCAATTTTGCTGGGGATAATCCCCCGGGCCGAAACTGATGCCTAGAATTTTTGCTGTGGCCTGAGGCCCTGGAAGGGTGTCCGGGAGATCAAAACTTGGATCTCCCCCTCCCAGCCAGAGACTCTCACACTTATCCCAGTTGATCATGGACCCGGATGCCACCTAGTAGCGCTCAACCTCAGACATGACCCAATCCGCCTCCTCTCTCGAGGATACAAAAAGGGAAACATAGTCGGAGTATGCCACTACCCTCAAGGTGGCCTCTGACTCCGCCCGGTCCATCCCGACTCCCACCAACGGTCCACACTCCACCCTCCTTAGAAGGGGGTCGATCGCGAACACGTATAACAGTGGGCTCAGAGGAGAGCCCTGGCGGACTCCAGACTTCACCTCAAAAGGGTGTCCAACCCAACCATTCACAAGCAGAAAAGTCTCTGCCCCATTGTATAACACTCTTAACCAATCTACAAACCTCCCTGGCATACCATACCTCAGAAGGACGGACCAGAGGTACTCATGGTTAACCTGGTCAAAGGCCTTCGCCTGATCTAAAGACAGCAAGTACCCCTTCCAGTGACCGGCCCTACCCTGCTCCACTGCCTCTCGGACACCGAGCATAGCACTAAAAGTACTGCGGCCTGGAACAGAGCAGTGCTGGGCCTCTGAAAGGAGCCGAGGCGCAAACTTCACCAACCGGTTAAAAAGCACCATTGCCAGCACCTTTCGGTCCGTATTGAGAAGCGCTATGGGACGCCAATTCTCAATACGGGACGAGTCTTTACCCTTTGACAGAATAATCAGGGCAGACTTCCTCATTGAACCAGGCAGAATGTCCGAGGAGAGACATTCATTAAAGGCCTCAGTCATGAGGGGCACCAAAGAGTCCCTAAAAGTCGTGAAAAACTCGGATGTTAAGCCATCCAGACCAGGCGATTTCTTGGGCCGGAGCCCATCAATGGCCCGTCTCAATTCCTCTTCCCTGATCACCTCTGTCAGAACATGAAGAGCGGGGTCATCCCCTTGCTCAGGGATGGCTTCAGCCAGGAAAGCCGACATCTCATCCCGATCAGGATCCCCCCTCCCTAAGAGGTGTGAGTAGAAGGATCTGACCACCTCCAGGATCCCTGATTTGGATCTGTTCAGGGATCCTGTACTGTCGGTCAGTCCCGTTACCACTTTGCAATTCACTGACATCCTGCAGTTCCTGTAGGGGTCAGGCGAGTTGTATTTCCCGAAATCCCTCTCAAAAACCAAGGACGTGTGCCTATCATACTGACACCTCTTGAGCAAGGCCTTCACCCTTGAGATTTCCTCACGGTCCCCTCCAGTCGAGACGAGCTGCTCAAGTTTCCTCCCCAGATCCCGATACAGGCGGTACTTGTTCAGGCCTCTGAGGCTCGAGAGCTGACGGAAGAACCTTGTGACCCTTTTTTTGAAGATCTCCCACCACTCAGACTTACTGCTGCAGAGACCCAAGAGAGGTACTTGGCTCTGAAGAAACTCCTCAAAGGATTGTCTCACCTCCGCTTCTTCCAACAGGGATGAATTCAGCTTCCATAGGCCTCTCCCCATCCGGGGGGTCTCTGTAACATTCAAAGAAAAGAAAAGAAAACAGTGGTCGGAGAATTCCACCTCAACAGCGGACACTGCAGAAGAGACGGCTTCCTCCTTTAAAAAAAACCTATCTATCCTAGACCTACTGCTACCCCTATGAAAGGTGAAACCCCCGTGACCTGGGGTGTGCCGGATGTGGATATCCACCAGGCGAGCTTCACTCACTATACTATTCAAGGCTATGCTATCATAAGCCAACCGGTTTCCAGGGCCTCCCCTATCACGGGATCTAGTTATAGTGATAAAATCCCCACCGAAGACCACCTGCCGGCTTGTAGAAAGATAGGGCTTGACCTTCAGAAAGAGACATTTACGGTCCCACTTGGACTGCGGGCCATAGATATTAATGAGCCGAAGCTCTTGTCCCCTCATGAAGACGTCAAGAACCAAGCACCTCCCAATTTGTACCTCAATCACCCGTCTGCATTCCACCGAAGCGGCCTTAAAAAGGACCGCTATCCCGCTATACGGCTCGGCCGCAAGAGACCAGTATGAGGGCCCACTCCTCCACTCTCTTTTTGCTTTATAAATGGCCCCCATGTCCTTTAGTCTGGTCTCCTGCAAGAATAAAATGTCAGCCTCAACTCGGGTGAAAAAATCAAAGGCCATAAATCTGGCCGCATCTGACTTAATGCTGGCGACATAAATCGACGCCAGAGTCAACGGGGTAGGTTCCGACATCATGGGTGATTGAGTTAGATGGCCTTCTTTTTAACCGCACCCCCAGTTTTCTTATTAACCTCGCCGTCTGAAGAGGAGCCCGAGCCTCCCCTCCGCTTCAGCGACACGGAGGGGTCCATATCACCCGATGACACCCCCTTCCCAGTAACGGATTCCACACCTCTGGACCCCGGGACAGTCCCCCCCCAGAGGAATGCGAGTCCTCTGGAGGATGGACCCCGCCACTCCCTGAAGGCGTCCCAGATGTTACAACCAGTCCTTCACCCTCGACCTCCGTCACAGCAGAGTCGTCGAGGGTTTGGAACCGGTTGGAGAGGGGGATCAGAGGGGAGCCGGTGAGCCCTTCTGTGGGCGCCTTAGCAGCCAGGGGGGGGCTTTAGATTTTTTTACCCCTTTTTTGTTCTTCCTCCTCCGACTCTTACTTTCACCCGATTTTTTAGGCTGCTCCACCACCTTCTCATCCAGACTTTTATACTGGGAGGAGTCATCGGGAGCAGCCACCTCCTCCCTCTCCATCCTCCTGATCTCCTTGCTCACCACTTCCTCCCCCAGAGCCTCAGGGGCTCCGGCTGCCACTTCCGGGGAGGGGATAGTCATCACCCCAGTTGCCTGAGGCTTATCCTGCCCCCTACCCCCACGGCGCCTCACCTGTTGTCACTGGTGGGCAGATGTCCTGGCCTCACCTTCCCTCACTGGTCCCTCAGCTCCTCTTCCGCCCCCACCTTCAGTTCCAGCAGAGGATGCAACACTGGGGACCCCCCTACAGCTCTCCCCCACCTGACCAGAGATGGTGTTGGAAAAGGAGCGGGGGCAGCGGCTATACGAGTGACGTAGATCACCACACAGGTGGCACCTAATGTCACCACAGGCCGCGGCCAGATGACCTATCCCACCACACAAGGCACATTTCTGCATCTTGCAGCCCGCGCTGAAGTGGTGGGGATCACCGCACCTGTGGCAGACCTTCGGTTGCCCCTGGTAGAAGACCAGGATTCTGTCCCTCCCCAGGAATGCTGAGAAGGGGATGTGGGTGACAGTACCACTTGAGACCTTCAACTTCACCATGAAGGTCCAGCCCCCTGACCAAATGCCAAACTCGTCCCTGTTCTTTTTCGGGACATCCGTGACATCCCCATAACGGGACAGCCATGTCATTATATCCTCTCCAGAAAGTGACTCGTTGTTGGTCAGAACGCGCACTCTCTTAACACCATTTTGGCGAGACACCGCCTGTACGGCAAAGTCTCTCCAGCCGGGTTCCCCCTTCACCAGCTCAAAATTCGACCAGAAAAGCTCTAGGCCATCTGGCCGAACAAAACTGATGTCGAAGATGGGGGTACCAAAAGGATGGATCAGGGCAAAAATGTCAATCGCCCTGAAATACATCTTCAGGAGGAGCTCCACGACCTTCGCTCTTGGCGGGCACGCTTCACTGCCCCTCCACCAAAGACAGACTACATTCCTCCTGGTAACCCCCTGCCCGGCTGTCGGAAGGGACCATACTGTCTCCCCCCTCCCTTTTATCTTGGAATGCGGCCAGGCCATGCCTATCTAGCCAAAAGGCAAGGTCCACCTCTCTTCCCTCTACCTCGATCGTCCGTTCTCCCTTTCTGAGAGCCTCCAGGAAACGGCGTCCAAGTCACCGTCCCCGAGGTCCAGATGTGAGGAAGCCCCCCGAGAAAGCCCCGAGGCCCCGGCTGTTACCCCCACATAGGACGGGGGACTCGCAGCCGGGGGGGCAGATGGTCCAGCCCCCTCCCCGTGCCCCCCACTACTACCAGCCACTCCACTCTCCCCCACCGCCACAGACTTACCAACATTCTTATCCACAACCATAGATACACCCATGCCATCCTCATCCACACCAACATGCGCCCCACTCACATGCACACTGGGGTCACTATTATTGTTTCCATGGGATTCTTTATTTTTCCCACCACCGCCACCTACTGGTGGAAAGTTCCCTGCTGGGGGGTTCTGGGAGCCAAGCGCCACCGGCCCTTTAAGGACCACACTGCACGGCTTAAGATGTAATACAAAATAGATACCACAGAGCAGTCCGCATTATAAAAAACAATTCAGACTATATTGAGCGGGCAAAGGATAGTCAGTATACGGGTATCGTAGGTAAACATCTAGAGAAGAAGAGGAGAAAAAGAACATACGACATAGGACCCAAATAATGAAAATATACAGAATGTTTATTAGAGATAATACATTAAAATACATGGAGCTGTTAGGCACAGACTGCTATGTGTACAAAAAACAAGAGGACCCCACCAAAAACCCTCACAACAGTGAAAGCGTAGTATAGGCCAGCAGGTAAGTATATGGATTCTTAAAGACACTTATCTCCTAGACAGTATGAAGAGAACCCAGTATCATAGAAGGTAGACAGTATTATTACAATAATAAACTAGGCAAATATGGGGATGTGCCTAAATATTAGAAATAGACCGCATGGCAGAAAGTTCAGGAGGTGATGACTTAATAAAGTGTAGTCATAGTCATAACATACCAGAGGGGAAGGGGGTCCACCCCTATGCACGTTTCGGACGCAGCCTTCTTCAGGGGGCATAAGGAGTAACACATATGGTGCCTCTTTATAGGGAACCAGGAATATGAGGGGGCCGCACGCAGCTGTTGGAGGTTAGCACTGAGGACCTGGGTGAAGCTTACCGCGTCACGGTGGGCGGGCGGGGCGAACCGCGGCGTCGGCATCATGTGACGACCACGTGATGGTCAGCTGACCATCACACAGGTCCTCACAGAGAGATGCCGAGAGCCGCGGGACGCACGGCCGGCGTGCAGCGGAAGCGTACATGGTCGTCAGGGCAACGAATGGTAACAACAAATAGATAAAGATTTTTATGCATAGTAAATGGGGAAGCTGCGGGGGACAGCTGTGATGGGGGAACAGACCAGGGACAGAATATATAAATACACATGTTAGTAGAAAGAAAGAAAAAGAAGAACGCTGCACAATAGCAGTAAAAAGTATGATAGAAAGAAAATATATATCAGCATTAGTGGCAAAAATGCATATAAGGTTGGGTCAATATATATCACAACAAAAGCAAATAGTCATCATGGAGTCCTCATAAGTATAGAGGTCCAAGGAAATAGGCCCAGATTTGGTTTATAGAGCAATATTAGTATGATATAATAGACCCAAATAGTACATCATGAGTATAAATTAAATTAAATATAATAAATAAAGAGAGATAAATTAGAATATAGATTGTATAGATAATAAGTATACAAAGTAGGAAAATCCCCAAAGTTGAAGTAACAATCACAGCGGTTAACTATATATAGATGGAAAAAACAGTAGAGGTAGATGTATCTTCACAAACTGGTTCACATAAATCTTCAAAAAGAGGGTAGAAAACGATGCGATGTAGGATATCCTCAAATGATGAGAAAAGGAAGAGGACCAGACTGTGTTGGCCATAGCAGGATGAGTGCTAGAAAAAAAGTTGTGGGAACAAATATAGACATTAAAAACAAGTTAAAAACATTGAATGGCACACATGAGGTAAGGGAGGGGCGATCACAAGAAAGGGACAAAGCTAAGACACTCATTAAGACCTTTTGGATGGACTGTATCTAAAAGCCAAATCCAACGAGCCTCCAATTGTGCAAGTCGTTGGCTTGTGTTTCCCCCACGTTGAGTATTAGTAAGTTGGTCGATGCCTCGTACGTGTAGAGCCGAGCTGTCACAGTTATGAAAAAGTTTAAAGTGGCGGGGAATGGTCCTGAGCGTGGAAGCATCCCGGTGGCCACCGGCAGCCTGAATACCAAGGACATGCTCACGGACTCTAACTTTTAGTTGTCTTGAAGTAAGGCCCACATATATAAGTCCGCATGGGCAGGTAGCAAAGTAAATAACATGTCTCGAAAGACAGTTGATGGCCTTATTTATAGGATATGTTTTAGACCATGAAGAATTGAAGAATTGAGTCGCATGTTCAATATTGGAACAGGGAATGCAGTGGCCACAGGGCCTACTTCCCGGCGCAGGACCAACCCTATCAATAAAGCCACTAGTAAGTGCCGGTTGGTAATCGCTGTGAATAAGATGGTCGCGTAAATTCCTAGATCTCCTAACTGTGATACTCGGGCTAGGGGGTATAAATTTGGCAATAACGGGATCAGTTAGGAGGATCGGCCAGGCCTTAGCAAGGCAGTTGCGCATCAGCGAGAACTGGGCATGGTAGTTAGTGATAAATCTAACTTTTTTGTTTTTATTGATCACAGTTTTTTGTTTGTATAATAAATCCGAGCGTTTAGAATGAAGAGCCCGGTTGAAGGCCTTTTTAACTGTTCTCCTACTGTAGCCTCTCTCGTAGAACCAAGATTTAAGTTCCTCAGATTGTTTGAGGAACTCTTGGTCATCTGAATAGATTCTACGTAGTCGGAGAAATTATCCGACTGGGACTGACTGGACCATGTACTTAGGATGTGCTGATGAAGCGTGCAATAGGGAATTGCTGGCGGTAGATTTCCTAAAGATACTGGTCTGAAGAAAGTCATATTTATCCCTATGGATGGTTACATCTAGAAACAGAATTTTATTTTTGTCATATTGGTAGGTGATATTTATATTGATGTCATTAAGGTTGAGAGACTGCATAAATAGCTTCAGTTCATCCTCAGGGCCCTGCCAGATGAAGAGGATGTCATCAATGTACCGCATCCAAAGGGGGATGTGGCCCATTGATGACGGCCCATCGTGCAGGGCAAGATCGCGCTCCCACAGCCCCAGGAAAAGATTAGCATACGCCGGGGCAAAAGAAGCCCCCATGGCGGTTCCCTGGAGCTGGACATAGTTTGAGCCTTTGAATGAAAAGAAGTTGTGCATGAGGGAGAATTCTAAAAGTTCCAAAATGAATGAAACTAGATCCACAGACAGATTGGAGTGAGAAAGGAAAAAACGTGTATCTCTAATGCCATCAGAGTGCCTAATACTGGTGTATAGCGACTCAATGTCGCCGGCCACAAAGAACATGTCATCACTAAGGTTCAAACCATCGACTTTTTTAAGGAGATCCCCAGTATCCAACAGGAGCGAAGGAAGGGTTTCCACCAGTGGTTGCAGTTTGGATTCAATCCAAATATTCACCTTTTCCAAGAAACCCCCCGTGTCAGATATGATAGGGCGTCCAGGTGGTGTCTTAGGATTTTTATGTATTTTGGGAGTAGGTACAAGGTCGCTATCGAGGGCTCCCCGACAAGTAGCGCTGAAGCCAGATCATTAGTTATTACCGCATTATTACTCGCTGTTTTTAAGATTTTTGAAAGTTTGGTGGTGAAGGACCTAAGGGGATTAAAGGTTAGGCATTTATAGCAAAGTTCATTAGACAGCTGGCGAAGGGCTTCCGTTTCATACATAGTGGTCTGCCATATAACAATAATGCCGCCCTTGTTGGCTGGCTTCAGTACCCCGAAGCGACCGTAACCTCTCTCTTTCAACAGTGGATATATTATCACGTTCAATAAAATGAGGAATTTGATTAAATTCCTTTGCCACCACCTGGACGAACATATCAACACTGGCACACGTGGAAAATGGAGGAAACTTAGTAGATTTAGGTCTGATGGAGTTGGGGATCTTACCTTCCTCAAGCAGAGAGCTCTCCAAAGCTAGATCCTCAAAGGAATTCAGCGCATCCTGTTCCTCCTCTGAGGGAAAAAGAGAATGAAGATGGTCATCATAGAAATGCTTTTTGTAGATTAACTTTCGTGCAAAAAGATGCAAGTCTTTAACGGCTGTGAAACAGTCAAACCTAGCTTTGGGAGAAAATGTTAGTCCCTTGCTCAAAAGATTAATATCGGTGGCAGTCAATTGATGGTTACTTATGTTAATTACCTTGCTATCCTTTCTTTCACCGTGTGGTGATTTGAAGTGATGTCTTTTGTAAGGATGGAATTCGAATTCTCTGGTCTTATTGAAGTTACGTCCAGAGCGTGTTTGAATAGAAGAAGTGGAGGCTATAGAAGACCCACTAG
Source organism: Phyllobates terribilis (assembly GCF_046119375.1). NCBI lineage: Eukaryota > Metazoa > Chordata > Amphibia > Anura > Dendrobatidae > Phyllobates > Phyllobates terribilis. The sequence continues at coordinate 768,706,504 of NW_027362764.1, forward strand.
CGGGGGAAAGAGAAGCATCGGATGGAAGCCGAATGCTTCTAGAAGTCTGGTGTACATTTTTCTTCCAAAAATAGATAGAGTTTGTATTGAAATCTTTTTGGTCTCTCAGAAGCTTTTTTGCTTGTGTGTCTTTGATTTTTTGGACACGTGTCCAAGTTTTTTTCAATTTGGGCATTCAGTGGACCAAGGCGTTCAACCGGGCAAGAAGTTTTAAAGGTCAATTGAAGCTCATCAATAGATTTATCAAGTTCGGTAATAGCTCTTGTTTTGTGATCAATAAGTAATTGCATTAGGGTAGCAGAGCATTTATTGCACGCTGCTTCCCATCCAAGTATGAGTTCACTGTCTTCAACAAAGAAGGCAGGGATGGTACGGACACGTAGTCCTCTAGGTATAAGGCTACATGTTAGATATTTTTGGAGGAAGGCCCGGTTCCACCACAATTTGGTGCATTTAAGTAGTAACTGTTGTAATGAGTGTGATTGCTTGTCTCAGGTATGATTGCCCTCCCCCAGATCACCTGCGCCTTCTGCTCCAAAGGTTTGTTCAATGTGGTTGAGCCAACTCTTTTCCTTAGCTCGGTAGTCCATCTCTGTGGACAAGATAAGATCTGTGAATAATGCAGCAAGGTAAAGACAAAATAGATACCACAGAGCAGTCTGCATTATAAAAACCTATTCAGACCATATTGAGCGGGCAAAGGATAGTCAGTATACGGGTATCGTAGGTAAACATCTAGAGAAGAAGAGGAGAAAAAGAACATATGACATAGGACTCAAATAATGAAAAAATACAGAATGTTTAATATAGATAATACATTAAAATACAAGGAGCTTTTAGGCACAGAGTGCCATGTGTACAAAAAACAAAAAACAAGAGGACCCCACCAAAAACCCTCACAACATTGAAAGCGTAGTATAGGCCAGCAGGTAAGTATATGGATTCTTAAAGACACTTATCTCCTAGACAGTATGAAGAGAACCCAGTTTCATAGAAGGTAGACAGGATTATTACAATAATAGACTAGGCAAATATGGGGATGTGCCTAAATATTAGAAATAGACCACATGGCAGAAAGTTCAGGAGGTGATGACTTAATAAAGTGTAGTCATAGTCATAACATACCAGAGGGGAAGGAGGGTCCACCCCTACGCACGTTTCGGACGCAGCCTTCTTCAGGGGGCATAAGGAGTAACACATATGGTGCCTTTTTATAGGGAACCAGGAATATGAGGGGGCCACACGCAGCTGTTGGAGGTTAGCACTAAGGACTTGGGTGACGCTTACCGCGTCACGGTGGGCGGGGCGAACCGCGGCGTCGGCATCATGTGACGACCACGTGCCGGTCAGCTGACCATCACACAGGTCCTCACAGAGAGATGCCGAGAACCGCGGGACGCACGGCCGGCGTGCAGCGGAAGCATACATGGTCATCAGGGCAGCGAATGATAACAACAAATAGATAAAGATTTTTATGCATAGTAAATTGGTAAGCTGCGGGGGACAGCTGTGATGGGGGAACAGACCAGGGACAGAATATATAAATACACATGGTAGTAGAAAGAAAGAAAAAGAAGAACGCTGCACAATAGCAGTAAAAAGTATGATAGAAAAAAAATATATATCAGCATTAGTGGCAAAAATGCATATAAGGTTGGGTCAATATATATCACTACAAAAGCAAATAGTCATCATGGAGTCCTCATAAGTATAGAGGTCCAAGGAAATAGGCCCAGATTTGGTTTATAGTGCAATATTAGTATGATATAATAGACCCAAATAGTACATCATGAGTATAAATTAAATTAAATATAATAAATAAAGAGAGATAAATTAGAATATAGATTGTATAGATAATAAGTATACAAAGTAGGAAAATCCCCAAAGTTGAAGTAACAATCACAGCGGTTAACTATATATAGATGGAAAAAACAGTAGAGGTAGATGTATCTTCACAAACTGGTTCATATAAATCTTCAAAAAGAGGGTAGAAAACGATGCGATGTAGGATATCCTCAAATGATGAGAAAAGGAAGAGGACCAGACTGTGTTGTCCATAGCAGGATGAGTGCTAGAAAAAAAATTGTGGGAACAAATATAGACATTAAAAACAAGTTAAAAACATTGAATGGCACACATGAGGTAAGGGAGGGGTGATCACAAGAAAGGGACAAAGCTAAGACACTCATTAAGACCTTTTGGACGGACTGTATCTAAAAGCCAAATCCAACGAGCCTCCAATTGTGCAAGTCGTTTGCTTGTGTTTCCCCCACGTTGAGTATTAGTAAGTTGGTCCATGCCTCGTACGCGTAGAGCCGAGCTGTCACAGTTATTAAAAAAGTTTAAAGTTTCGGGGAATGCTCCTGAGCGTGGAGGCATCCCGGTGGCCACCGGCAGCCTGAATACCAAGGACATGCTCACGGACTCTAACTTTTAGTTGTCTTGAAGTAAGGCCCACATATATAAGTCCGCATGGGCAGGTAGCAAAGTAAATAACATGTCTCGAAAGACAGTTGATGGCCTTATTTATAGGATATGTTTTAGACCGTGAAGAATTGAAAAATTGAGTCGCATGTTCAATATTGGAACAGGCAATGCAGTGGCCACAGGGCCTACTTCCCGGTGCAGGACCAGCCCCGTCAATAAAGCAACTAGTAAGTGCCGGTTGGTAATGGCTGTGAATAAGATGGTCGCGTAAATTCCTAGATCTCCTAACTGTGATACTCGGGCTAGGGGGTATAAATTTGGCAATAACGGGATCAGTTAGGAGGATCGGCCAGGCCTTAGCAAGGCAGTTGCGCATCCGTGAGAACTGGGCATGGTAGTTAGTGATAAATGTAACTTTGTTGTTTTTATTGATCACAGTTTTTTGTTTGTATAATAAATCCGAGCGTTTAGAATGAAGAGCCCGGTTGAAGGCCTTTTTTACTGTTCTCCTACTGTAGCCTCTCTCGTAGAACCGAGATTTAAGTTCCTCAGATGGTTTGAGGAACTCTTGGTCATCTGAACAGATTCTAGGTAGTCGGAGAAATTGTCCGACTGGGACTGAATGGACCATGTACTTAGGATGTGCTGACGAAGCGTGCAATAGGGAATTGCTGGCGGTAGATTTCCTAAAGATACTGGTCTGAAGAAAGTCATATTTATCCCTATGGATGGTTACATCTAGAAACGTAATTTTATTTTTGTCATATTGGTAGGTGATATTTATATTGATGTCATTAAGGTTGAGAGACTGCATAAATAGCTGCAGTTCATCCTCAGGGCCCTGCCAGATGAAGAGGATGTCATCAATGTAACGCATCCAAAGGGGGATGTGGCCCATTGATGACGGCTCATTGTGCAGGGAGAGATCGCGCTCCCACAGCCCCAGGAAAAGATTAGCATACGCCGGAGCAAAAGAAGCCCCCATGGCGGTTCCCTGGAGCTGGTGATAGTATCAGCATTTGAATGAAAAGAAGTTGTGCATGAGGGAGAATTCTAAAAGTTCCAAAATGAATGAAAGTAGATCCACAGACAGATTAGAGTGAGAAAGGAAAAAACAGGTAGCTCTAATGCCATCAGAGTGCCTAATACTGGTGTATAGCGACTCAATGTCGCTGGCCACCAAGAACATGTCATCACTAAGGTTCAAACCATCGACTTTTTTAAGAAGATCCCCAGTATCCAACAGGAACGAAGGAAGGGTTTCCACCAGTGGTTGCAGTTTGGATTCAATCCAAATGTTCACCTTTTCCAAGAAACCAACCGTGCCAGATATGATAGGGCATCCAGGTGGTGTCTTAGGATTTTTATGTATTTTGGGGAGTAGGTACAAGGTCGCTAGCGAGGGCTCCTCGACAAGTAGTGCCGAAGCCAGTTCATTAGCTATTACCGCATTATCACTCGTTGTTTTTAAGATTTTTGAAAGTTTGGCGGTGAAGGACCTAAGGGGATTAAAGGTTAGGCGTTTATAGCAAAGTTCATTAGACAGCTGGCGAAGAGCTTCCTTTTCATACATAGTGGTCGGCCATATAACAATATTGCCGCCCTTGTTGGCTGGCTTCAGTACCATGTCAGGGAGACCCCGAAGCGACCGTAACCTCTCTGTATTTTTTCATTATTTGGGTCCTATGTCGTATGTTCTTTTTCTCCTCTTCTTCTCTAGATGTTTACCTGCGATACCCGTATACTGACTATCCTTTGCCCGCTCAATATGGTCTGAATAGTTTTTATAATGCGGACTGCTCTGTGGTATCTATTTTGTCTTTACCTTGCTGTGTTATTCACAGATCTTATCTTGTCCACAGAGATGGACTACCGAGCTAAGGAAAAGAGTTGGCTCAACACATTGAACAAACCTTTGGAGCAGAAGGCGCGGGTGATCTGGGGGAGGGCGATCATACCTGGGACAAGCAATCACACTCATTACAACAGTTACTACTTAAACGCACAAAATTGTGGTGGAACCGGGCCTTCCTCCAAAAATATCTAACATGTAGCCTTATACCTAGAGGACTACGTGTCTGTACCATCCCTGCCTTCTTTGTTGAAGACAGTGAACTCATACTTTGATGGGAAGCAGCGTGCAATAAGTGCTCTGCTACCCTAATGCAATTACTTATTGATCGCAATACAAGAGCTATTACCGAACTTGATAAATCTATTAATGAGCTTCAATTGACCTTTAAAACTTCTTGCCCGGTTGAACGCCTTGGTCCACTGAATGCCCAAATTGAAAAAAGCTTGGACACGAGTCCAAAAAATCAAAGACACACAAGCAAAGAGCTACTGAGAGACCAAAAAGATTTCAATACAAACTCTATCTATTTTTGGAAGAAAAATGTACACCAGACTTCTAGAAGCATTCGGCTTCCATCCGATGCTTCTCTTTCCTCCGCTAGTGGGTCTTCTATAGCCTCCACTTCTTCTATTCAAACACACTCTGGACGTAACTTCAATAAGACCAGAGAATTCGAATTCCATCCTTACAAAAGACATCACTTCAAATCACCACACGGTGAAAGAAAGGATAACAAGGTAATTAACATAAGTAACCATCAATTGACTGCCACCGATATTAATCTTTTGAGCAAGGGACTAACATTTTCTCCCAAAGCTAGATTTGACTGTTTCACAGCCGTTAAAGACTTGCATCTTTTTGCATGAAAGTTAATCTACAAAAAGCATTTCTATGACGACCATCTTCATTCTCTTTTTCCCTCAGAGGAGGAACAGGATGCGCTGAATTCCCTTGAGGATCTAGCTTTGGAGAGCTCTCTGCCTGAGGTAGGTAAGATCCCCAACTCCATCAGACCTAAATCTACTAAGTTTCCTCCATTTTCCACGTGTGCCAGTGTTGATATGTTCGTCCAGGTGGTGTCAAAGGAATTTAATCAAATTCCTCATTTTATTGAACGTGATAATCTATCCATTGTTGAAAGGGAGAGGTTCCGGTCGCTTCGGGGTCTCCCTGACGTGGTACTGATGCCAGCCGACAAGGGCGGCAATATTGTTGTATGGCAGACCACTATGTATGAAAAGGAAGCCCTTCGCCAGCTGTCTAATGAACTTTGCTATAAACGCCTAACCTTTAATCCCCTTAGGTCCTTCACCACCAAACTTTCAAAAATCTTAAAAACAGCGAGTGATAATGCGGTAATAACTAATGAACTGGCTTCGGCGCTACTTGTCGGGGAGCCCTCGATAGCGACATTGTACCTACTCCCCAAAATACATAAAAATCCTAAGACACCACCTGGACGCCCTATCATATCTGGCACGGGTGGCTTCTTGGAAAAGGTGAACATTTATATTGAATCCAAACTGCAACCACTGGTGGAAACGCTTCCTTCGTTCCTTTTGGATACTGGGGATCTTTTTAAAAAAGTCGATGGTTTGAACCTTAGTGATGACATGTTCTTTGTGGCCGGCGACATTGAGTCGCTATACACCAGTATTAGGCACTCTGATGGCATTAGAGCTACACGTTTTTTCCTTTCTCACTCTAATCTGTCTGTGGATCTAGTTTTATTCATTTTGGAACTTTTAGAATTCTCCCTCATGCACAACTTCTTTTCATTCAAAGGCTCATACTATCTCCAGCTCCAGGGAACCCCCATGGGGGCTTCTTTTGCCCCGGCGTATGCTAATCTTTTCCTGGGGCTGTGGGAGCGCGATCTCGCCCTGCACGATGGGCCGTCATCAATGGGCCACATCCCCCTTTGGATGCGGTACATTGATGACATCCTCTTCATCTGGCAGGGCCCTGAGGATGAACTGCAGCTATTTATGCAGTCTCTCAACCTTAATGACATCAATATAAATATCACCTACCAATATGACAAAAATAAAATTACGTTTCTAGATGTAACCATCCATAGGGATAAATATGACTTTCTTCAGACCAGTATCTTTAGGAAATCTACCGCCAGCAATTCCCTATTGCACGCTTCGTCAGCACATCTTAAGTACATGGTCCAGTCAGTCCCAGTCAGACAATTTCTCCGACTACGTAGAATCTGTTCAGATGACCAAGAGTTCCTCAAACAATCTGAGGAACTTAAATCTCGGTTCTATGAGAGAGGCTACAGTAGGTGAACAGTAAAAAAGGCCTTCAACCGGGCTCTTCATTCTAAACGCTCGGATTTGTTATACAAACAAAAAACTGTGATCAATAAAAACAACAAAGTTAGATTTATCACTAACTACCATGCCCAGTTCTCACGGATGCGCAACTGCCTTGCTAAGGCCTGGCCGATCCTCCTAACTGATCCCGTTATTGCCAAATTTATACCCCCTAGCCCGAGTATCACAGTTAGGAGATCTAGGAATTTACGCGACCATCTTATTCACAGCCATTTCCAACCGGCACTTACTAGTGGCTTTATTGACGGGGTTGCTCCTGCGCCAGGAAGTAGGCCCTGTGGTCACTGCATTGCCTGTTCCAATATTGAACATGCGACTCAATTCTTCAATTCTTCATGGTCTAAAACATATCCTATAAATAAGGCCATCAACTGTCTTTCGAGACATGTTATTTACTTTGCTACCTGCCCATGCGGACTTATATACGTGCGCCTTACTTCAAGACAACTAAAAGTTAGAGTCCGTGAGCATGTCCTTGGTATTCAGGCTGCCGTTGGCCACCGGGATGCTTCCATGCTCAGGACCATTCCCCGCCACTTTAAACTTTTTCATAACTGTGACAGCTCGGCTCTACGCGTACGAGGCATCGACCAACTTACTAATACTCAACGTGGGGGAAACACAAGCCAACGACTTGCACAATTGGAGGCTCGCTGGATTTGGCTTTTAGATACAGTCCATCCAAAAGGTCTTAATGAGTGTCTTAGCTTTGTCCCTTTCTTGTGATCGCCCCTCCCTTACCTCATGTGTGCCATTCAATGTTTTTAACTTGTTTTTAATGTCTATATTTGTTCCCACAATTTTTTTTCTAGCACTCATCCTGCTATGGCCAACAGAGTCTGGTCCTCTTCCTTTTCTCATCATTTGAGGATATCCTACATCGCATCGTTTTCTACCCTCTATTTGAAGATTTATGTGAACCAGTTTGTGAAGATACATCTACCTCTACTGTTTTTTCCATCTATATATAGTTAACCGCTGTGATTGTTACTTCAACTTTGGGGATTTTCCTACTTTGTATACTTATTATCTATACAATCTATGTTCTAATTTATCTCTCGTTATTTATTATATTTAATTTAATTTATACTCATGATGTACTATTTGGGTCTATTATATCATACTAATATTGCACTATAAACCAAATCTGGGCCTATTTCATTGGACCTCTATACTTATGAGGACTCCATGATGACTATTTGCTTTTGTAGTGATATATATTGACCCAACTTTATATGCATTTTTGCCACTAATGCTGATATATATTTTCTTTCTATCATACTTTTTACTGCTATTGTGCAGCGTTCTACTTTTTCTTTCTTTCTACTACCATGTGTATTTATATATTCTGTCCCTGGTCTGTTCCCCCATCACAGCTGTCCCCCGCAGCTTACCAATTTACTATGCATAAAAATCTTTATCTATTTGTTGTTACCATTCGTTGCCCTGACGACCATGTACGTTTCCGCTGCACGCCGGCCGTGCGTCCTGCGGCTCTCGGCATCTCTCTGTGAGGACCTGTGTGATGGTCTGCTGACCGTCACGTGGTCGTCACATGATGCCGACGCCGCGGTTCGCCCCGCCCACCGTGACGCGGTAAGCGTTTCCCAGGTCCTCAGTGCTAACCTCCAACAGCTGCGTGCGGCCCCCTCATATTCCTGGTTCCCTATAAAGAGGCACCATATGTGTTACTCCTTATGCCCCCTGAAGAAGGCTGCGTCCGAAACGTGCATAGGGGTGGACCCCCCTTCCCCTCTGGTATGTTATGACTATGACTACACTTTTTTAAGTCATCACCTCCTGAACTTTCTGCCATGCGGTCTATTTCTAATATTTAGGCACATCCCCATATTTGCCTAGTCTATTATTGTAATAATCCTGTCTACCTTCTATGTTACTTGGTTCTCTTCATACTGTCTAGGAGATAAGTGTCTTTAAGAATACATATACTTACCTGCTGGACTATACTACGCTTTCACTGTTGTGAGGGTTTTGGTGGGGTCCTCTTGTTTTTTGTTTTTTGTACACATGGCACTCTGTGCCTAAAAGCTCCATGTATTTTAATGTATTATCTCTAATAAACATTCTGTATTTTTTCATTATTTGGGTCCTATGTCGTATGTTCTTTTTCTCCTCTTCTTCTCTACACGGCTTAAGATGTGCTGCCTCCAGACTCCCAGCATGCACTGTGCCTCCTTTCACAGGAAGGAGGCCAGGAGCAGCACCACCCCCAGCCACAGCCGAAGCACCCTTGGATGCCCGCACAGCCAGAGACCCTGCCCCAGGTAAGCCCCCAGACACAGGGGACCCTGATAGGCAGACACCCACACCATTTACCTCTGCAGCAGCTGTGGCACCACTGCTCCCAGCAACCAGCGCGGTTTGCGCTAAGCTCTGCCCCTTTTCGAGTGGAGCCACGCCCAGAGGCTGGGTCTGCCCACTAAGCCACGCCCCCACACCCAGCGGCACAACAAGGCTCTCTGAGGCCACGCCCACCGGCGCTGGGGACGCCGGGGTGGCTACACCCCCCGAAACTGGCCGTTCTGGAGCCCCTGAAGCCGACCCGGACCCGGTCTACTCACTGGGGCCCCTGGACCAGTGGCACCAGTTCCCTGGGGCACAGCACCCCCCAGCGTCACACCCTTGGCCACACAGAGCCTGGACCCAGCAGCTCCTATGGCCGGCACCAGGCTAGGCCACTCCCCATCAGCATCCACCGGCGTCGGAGCCCCCTGCACCCACCCATTACTGGGTCCCTGCGCAGGGGACCCCGACCTCGCCGCGATTCCCGCCAGGAGAGCAGGCCCCGCCACCTTTATCTTATGAGCCGGCCGCACAGGAGCCGCAGGCCCCACATCCTTACTCCTAGGAGGTGCCTGGGTCCCCAAATGCGATCCAGACTTTTTTTTCGGATCCGTGCGTGAGGGACCCAGACACCCCAGCACACGCCACCGGAGACGCGGCCCCTGCAGCAGGTGCACCACCAGTAGCACAGGGGGCAGCGGCAGATGTACACGCCGTCCCCTGTACACCAGCAGGCGCACCAGGCGCCAGGCCAGTCCCCCCTTTCACAGGGGATTCAGCCCGAGCACCACCACTGGTGTTAACCACCGTCAGGCCACCCTCCGTGCCATGCACCATATCAGACACATCCGCCCCACCACCTCCATTACTACCAACAGAGGCAGCGCTCTGAATGCCATGGCCTATGCTCTCCCCGCTCCCTTGCTGCAGACCCACAGCAGGGCCCGAGCCGGGGTGGGTAGCAGGTGTCACACAACGGGACAGGAGGGCCCCAGGAAGGGGGACATACACAAACTTGTGCGCGACCGATGTTTTTTTCTGCTTCTTCTTTGCCTTTCTCTTCTCCCCCCTCTCGGGTACCTCATCCTCGCAGATCTCATCCCTGAACGCAAGCTGACCAAAGCGAACCGGGGACTTGATCTGCTGCATCTGCTGCATGATGAGGCAGGCCCCCTTACTACTACTACTCCCTTCCTCCTCATCCTCCCCCTCACTCCCGCTGCCCTCTGAAGGGCTAGAATCAGAAGGGGGAGCCATCTGCTCGGGGGCAATCCCGCTATGCGATGCCTGGAGATCACTTACCCGGCCACCAGACGGTGGGTAAGGTGCGATCTCTTCTTCTTCCATGTCATCCTCCTCCACCGCCTGGCCAGAGCTCCGTGACCCCTCCAGAGCCCCACCGGTCATGGCTCTGAACCGGTCCTCGTTCTCCAGCTTCTCTTTGAAGGGACCCGCTCCGGCCAAGATGGTGCACCGGCGGTCCTCCAGGTCTTGAATGGACCGCTTGATCTTCCGTAACGTGGCAGATAGCCCATGCTTCTTGCTGCTAGAGGCCCTTTCGGACCTCTCCTGGGCTACCCTCAACTGCCCCCAGAGGGATTTTAGCCTTTTAGAGGCGTCCTCATACTCGCAGTGGTGTGTGTCTATGCGGGCAACATAGCTGACAGTTGCCTCCTTAGGTATCTTGGTGCCCCAACCAGGGGGCCCCTCCGCAGCACCTCTGCTCGTACTCGACCCACCTCCAGGTGAAGGAGCTGCCACGGTCACGGCCCCAGGGGTCCTCCTCAGCTGAGTCCTCATCCCAGGTCCTTTGCCAGATGCCTGGCCAGCTCTTCAGGACCTTGCCGAGCTGGAAACCCTCCCACCTCCCGCCAGCTTGGACCGGGAGGTGGGAGCCGGGGGCCCAGCCCCAGAGGCCAGTCCCCACGCAAGTCTCCTTTCCTGGGAAGGGGGCAGGCAGAAAGTTCCAGGTGAAAATCCTCCCTTCCCAGGAGCTCACACACAGCAGCACACGGCAGGTAGGCTCCTCCTCTTCCACTTCCTGTTACCGCGGCTGCTTGCATCAGAGTTGACCTTCAATAGATCCTTGTAAAAGGATTTAAAGTGTACTCATTCAAATTAGAGAGACAATTTAAATTAAAAAGATTAGATCTGCCTCCACCGCAGGGGGGGTCGCTCGACCCACCAGCGGACAGACACCAGTATTGGGAGAGGGGGGCAGGCCATCAGGGTCCACAGTGGCTCTGGCACAAACCCGGCGACACGGAGGTCGCACAGGCAGGAACGGACTGGCCGTGTCGGCTTCGCACTTTTTTGGTTTTAGAAGGGCATGACATGCCTATATCTGTGTCTCCCCCTCCTTTTACTCCTCCACCTCTTTTCTTTTCGCATGACTATATGTACTTGTCACTTTTCCATGTGTTAGTTGTGTCTTCTGAGCAGTTTTTCAGCTTTTGGACACCTTTGAAGGTGTTTTCTATGTGTTTCTATGTGTTTTTGTTTGCCTGCCATTGGCTTTAATGGTGTTCGAAGGTGTTCGACGAACAGTTCGACGAACAGTTCGGCGAACATACGGGTGTTCAACGAACCGAACCGAACTCGAACACTACGGGGATGGCTCAACACTAGTTATCACATCTAACCAAAGACAGTGATCAGAGGAATAAAACCAAAAGAATTTAGGTGTTTTTTTTTTTACATAGGTTTTAATTTTAACAATTTGGACGCATATAAACCTATGTGGAAATCTCCCTTAAAGGGGTTTTCTAGCAACAACAATGTAGTGTGAATATTTGCATAGGTATGATTGAAGCAGCATAACTGTGGGAGTCTAGTGCTGGACTTTCTGCAGTATATGACTTCATGTCTGCCAATCATATGGGTTATTCTCGTGTTAGCCCCTTCCCCTCGGAACATGGAAGGTGAGGGAGTTATATTGCATCTGCACTAGATGGAAAGGCAAACAACTTATCTAATTACAAGAGGGTCCAGATAGCAAACTACTTCACCAAGGGGGATAGCAGGACAGCAAACCATGTGTGGCACCCTGCTGTTCACAGGTACAACAGAACCCAAAAGGGTGCATGGATGGACTTCTCCACAAGATGCCCCCATTACATGCAGACACCTCCACCCTTCCACCTCATACCACCAGAGGGAGCCCGGATAGGGATATATATATATGGAGGGTGGAGCCAGGCAGTTAGAGAGAGTTCAGAGAGTGTGCTGCCACTGAGAGCAGTGAAGACGCAGCACATATGCTGCTGAATTGAGGGCACCGAGTGTGGCCAAAGGCAGTAAGGAGAAGAGAGAGAGGACTTGAGGGGGCAGAGGAGCATCATAGGCTCGCCCCAAGACACAAACTGGACACCGGGTCCACGCCTACAGGGTCCTCTATACCCAGTAGGGACAACCGGCTTACCAGGAGGCTTCCAGACCCCTGGTCATCCTAAAGCTTCCAGCAATAACCGGACTAGGAACCACGAAGGCCCAGGCGTCCAAGCATAGTGGTTGCTAAAGAAAGGTCCTACTACTAAGTGGTCAGGTGAGAGAGCAACACAACACAGAAGCTAAGCCAAGTTTCATGCTGGCTAGAAGCTTAGAGAGAGGGAGACACGGATCAGGAGGCCTTATACCCGCTCACTGGGGAGAAGTCCTGATGTGCACCCTTCCTAGCAAGTACCCTGGACCATACCAGCCGTTACACCAGTAAAGGTACTGAAGCGAATCCCCTGTGTGAGTGTCCATAATTCCCCCTGACCTAGCCATCTTTCACCTGCATCCTTTCATCAACTCTGCCCAGGGGATCCGCTCCACCTGTGGGGAGCAGAAACATCCCAGCTGCCAGTTCATCACCCCAGGAGGTCTGCAGCAGTGCCGGTAACCATTACCGGAAACCACAGGTGGTGTCACGAAACAAACTATACACTAAAAACCCCTTTTTCAAGAGAGACCCCAGAGTACGGGCCCAGGAGCCGACTGCCGTGATATCCTAAGCAAGGTGAAAGGCCCGGGTACCGAGTGCCCCCATATCCCCCTGGGCGACACATCTCTCTTCCTGGCGTCACAAACAGGATTTCGTGCCCATTGCCACCGGGTTCTGTGTGCCGTATTTGAACTGTGATTTAACTGTGTTGAACATTGCCGCCATTACCACGACGCTGCCCGGGAAGAAGAGGGGCGTAACCACAGGAATCAGAGAGGCGTGACTGTTGGAAGCGCGCGAAGCTCAAGCCCCGCCTCACGCTATGTGACGCAGCACCAGGAAGCCGTGGGAGGACTAACGACCAACTTCGCCCTCCAGGAGAATTCATCTGCTACCGTTGCCACAAGGCAGGCCACACCGCGCGGAACTGTCCTTTAAATGGGCAAACCCTGGGGCCAAGGGCCAACACCCAGGAGTAGATCAACCAGGCCCATCAAGCTAGTACCACCGGTTTGTAGGAGGGAGGCCTTTCCTGTCCATTGTGCTGGACGGTATAGCAACACCAGCATTACTGGACACCGGCTCACAGGTAACCATCATACCTGATGTCCTCTACAAAAGGTACTGGTCCATAGATGAACTCTACCCGCCAGCCCCAAACCTCTCTGTGTATGCCTCTAACGGCTTTCCTCTTAACCTAGTAGGGGTTAAGGACGTGACAGTGAAGGTGGGGAGAGTGGAACTAAAGGACCAAGGACTAATTGTTATAGAAACTAAACCTGGTGATACCAATCCGTATATGATACTTGGTACAAATATTGTTGGTAACTGTTTGGGAGAAGTGTTGTTTTTACTCCAACAGATTGCTAACACTGCCAAACCAGGGCAGAGGAAGGTGCTCCAGAAAGAAATTCGAGCCCTGCTGTACCAGCAAAAGGTAAAGTTAACAGGTGGTGAGATTGATAATGTACTGGTGACAGACCCGATACACATTGTGATTCCCCCAATGAGTGAAATGCTGATTTGGTGTAGGGCAGCAATAGGTCTCAAGGGACAGAACTACCAGGCAGTAGTGGAGCCCATTAGCTCAGAGCACAGACCTACACTCCTAACTGCTAGAGGGGTAGTTGATGTACGCAATGGAAGGGTAACTGTACGTCTCCTAAATTGTGGGGAGGAGGAAGTTAAATTGGCAAGATACGCCACTGTTGCCAGATTGTATACTGTGAAAAATGATACCATACACACAGTGGAATCCTTGACCCCACCAGACACAGTGGAGGACAATGACTCCGAAGCTCAGCTGGAGGATTGGTGTCAACAGCTCCATGTTGAGACTGATGCCACCCCTGTCCATCAGGGGTGGTTCAGGAATATGAACAAGTGTTTAGTAAGCATGCGTGACGCTCGAAAGTCCTACCCTGGGAAATGGGGGACTCGGAGCCGGGTCCTCTATGGTAGATGGGGTGCAGCCATGGCCCGGACCCTCTCCGTGCCCAGGGCCGTCGCACTAAAATGGATGGTATGGGCTTATCTGGGTTGAGTGGCTGATCTCGACTACGCCACCTGTGGCACCTGGTGAAGGCCACCAGCGCTGCTGCAGTCCGCTGAGGCATGGTGTTATTGCAGCCATCGTTGTTACTACTCCCCACAGGCGGAGCAGGGCCTCAGGGCAGAGGGCCAGGATGAAGGGGGTTGTAGTCTAGGAGGTCTGGGGTTGCATAGTGCGTTGTAATGCAGAATAAAGAGTACGGAGGCCAAAGGGGTTAACTTCCAGGGTCTTTTACTCACGATGGAGATGGCAGTAGGAAGGCGTCTCCCTGCTCCTCGCGGAGTTCTGCAGTCACCAGAGACGGCGGTGGTCCGACAACCTCCGAGTAAGTCAAGTGTTCAATCAGGACCCCGCACTAGAGTGTTTCTAGATTTCAGACCGGGTCCTTTCCTGTCTGTGTGTGTGTAGATAGGCTGGGTCTCCCTCTGAACTTCACTCAGAAAAAGGGTACGGGTGGCAGCTCCGCTCCTTCCGTTACCCGGTGGGATCCTCAGGGCCTACCGGACTTCCCTGACCAGGACGTAGAGTAGCAAGGTCAGGTGTCGAGGGCCGGTACCCCTCTTGCAGTCGGAATCCCTCTGAATAAATCAGGTTGGCGAGGACAGGTGACGTATACCGCTCCGTCTGCATCCCCCTGGGATCCATTTGCAGTGGAGCTACACTCCTAAGCTCCGGGCCTTCTTGGTCATGGTCCTTGACCGGGCTGAGACATACATTGTCGGCAGCCTGCCCCTCGACCCAAGGCCGGGGTACGACGGTCGTGTCCCCGTCCTCTGTAGGTCCACACAGGATCCACGCTCAGGGAGGAAGGTCACGATATGGAACAGTCAAAAGAACCCAGAACCAAAAATGGCTGTGAATTAAATATGAAATTTAAAGTGTCACTAAAATGTGAATCCTCCACCCTCACCCACTAATTGGTTCCCCTATCTCTTGGTTCCCCAGTCTCCCAACTACCAGCAGGGGCAGCACCTAGTGCCTTCTAGCCCCCTCTGGTGGGAGAAGTGTGGTGTTGGATGTGGAGGTGAGGTCCTGACCATCGCACTGTTCTTACCTCAGAGGAGGAACACCACACTCCATTAGAGAAGTGCAGCATCCCTGTGGCGGTCGAACCCTCAGGGGCACCACATTTCCCCCTGGTGAAACACAGCACGTCCGCGGGCTGCAAAAGAGCAATACCTGGTACAGTCTTTTTATATATAGCAGTAAACAATCTTCCCTTTATGGGAGTCACATCTTCTTAAACATTTCAAACAGCATATAATATAAAAGTACAAAGGTATAAAAACATAAAAATGCAAGAATCATGCAGAGACATTTATGCACAGACAGACGGGTTTAAGTGCAGGGACTAAAGGCAGTTCAGAAGCACGAGGGACCTGTCCCAAACCCCCAACGTGGGCCCTGGGGTGGCTGCAGGGCATGAAGATCCCGAGTTGGACGTCCAGGAGAGCCACCCAGACAGGTTTTTCTTCCGAGGCCTGAGGTAGAAATATCCGCGATTTTACATAAAACCAATAAGGAGCACCCAAAGAGATGCAAGCTATTCACAGGGTAGGAGTCTGTCTGCTGCAAGTCCGCAGAGACCAATGTCTCTAGAAACCGGGGATATGAATCTATATATATAATCGTCTTATCCCGTCTGTCTGTCTTTCTGTCTGTCTGTCCTGGAAATCCCGCGTCGCTCATTTGTCCGGCAGCGGCCAATCAGCGCCGCGGGATTTCTGAAAAAAGATGGCGGCCGTTAGCGGCTCATCTGCGGGACGGAGCTCAGCGGCGATGCAGCCGGAAGATGACTGGCGCGAGGCGCTCATCTCCCCGCCGGTACCAGCAGAAGGACCTCGACCACCGGACCCATCTGCGGGACGGAGATGCAGCCAGGAGATGAGCGGCGCGAGGCGCTCATCTCTCGGCCGGTAGCAGCGGAAGGACTGCCGGCGCCGCTGACCTCCATGCGGAAGGGAGGACCGGGGAGCGGCGCTGCGGGTCGGGATACTTCTGCTGCGAGCGCTCATGTCCCGGGTTCTCGCAGCGGAAGTACCCGCACAGGCAGCGCCGCTCCCCGGTCCTCACCAAGATGATTCGATGATTTGTCGCGGTCTTGGGACCCGACCAATCACTGATCTTACTGCAAAAGTTAAACACCGGTATGCTGATTGGTCGCGGACGCTGCCCGCGACCAATCACCGATTTGGGCGCCACATTTAAATATCGGCCGCGACTAATCACCGATCTTGGCTCCACATTTAAACACTGCTGTTCTGATTGGTCGCCGACGCCGGGCGCGACCAATCAACGATTTTGGCGCCACATTTAAATAGCGTCCGCGACCAATCAGCACAGCGGTGTTTAAATGTGGAGCCAAGATCAGTGATTGGTCGCGGCCGATATTTAAATTTGGCGCCCAAATCGGTGATTGGTCGCGGGCTGCGTCCGTGACCAATCAGCACAGTAGTGTTTAACTTTTGCGGCAAGATCAGTGATTGGTCGCGGGCCAAGACGGCGACCATTCACCGATTTGTGCGGCACATTTAAATAGCAGCCGCGACCAATTGGATGTCAGCGCCGCTCCCCGGTCCTCCCTACACACCCTAGGCGCATGGATGTCAGCGGCGCTGCCTGTGCATATACTTCCGCTGCGAGAACCCGGGACATGAGCGGGCGCTCGCAGCGGAAGTATCCCGACCCGCATCGCCGGTCCTCCCTTGACACGCTAGCCGCTGATGTCCCCACAGTATCCGCATGGTGTTACAAAGGTCCGGACATTTGTGTTAAAAATCGCTGATTGGTCGCGGACGCTGCCCGCGACCAATCACCGATCTTGGCGCCACATTTAAATATCGGCCGCAACCAATCACCGATCTTGGCGCCACATTTAAACACCGCTGTGCTAATTGGTTGCGGACGCTATTTAAATGTTGCGCCCAAATCGGTGATTGGTCGCGGTCTTGGCCCGCGACCAATCACTGATCTTGCCGCAAAAGTTAAACACTACTGTGCTGATTGGTCGCGGACGCTGCCCGCGACCAATCACCGATTTGGGCGCCAAATTTAAATATCGGCCGCGACCAATCACCGATCTTGGCTCCACATTTACAGCGCTGTACTGATTGGTCGCGGACACTATTTAAATGTGGCGCCCAAATCAGTGATTGGTCGCGGGCAGCGCCAGCGACCAATCAGCGATTTTTAACACAAATGTCCAGACCTTTGTAACACCATGCGGATACTGTGGGGACATCAGCGGCTAGCGTGTCAAGGGAGGACCGGGGAGCGGCGTTGCGGGTCGGGATACTTCTGCTGCGAGCAGTCGCTCATGTCCCGGCTTCTCGCGGCGGAAGTGTCCGCACAGGCAGCGGTGCTCCCCGGTCCTCACCAATACGATTTCGCTCCCCGATCCTCACCAATACGATTCGCTGATTGGTCACGCTCTCCGCCCGCGACCAATCGGTTATGTTGGCACTAAAGTTAAACACCGCTCTGCTGATTGGTCGCGGCCGCTGCCCGCGACCAATCACCGATTTGGGCGCCACATTTAAATAGCGGCCTCAACCAATCACCGATCTTGCCGCCACATTTAAACACTGCTGTGCTGATTGGTAGCGGAAAACCAAACAGCGAGCTTGTCCACAAATTTAAACAACACTCTGCTGATTGGTCGCGTCTGGCGTCCGCGACCAATCAGCAGAGCGTTGTTTAAATTTTGCACCAATCTCGCTGATTGGTCGCGTCTGGCGTCTGCGACCAATCAGCAGAGCGTTGTTTAAATTTTGCGACAATCTCGCTGATTGGTCGCGGCTGGAGTCCGTGACCAATCAGCAGAGCGCTGTTTAAATTTGGCGCCAATCTCGCTGATTGGTCGCGTCTGGCGTCCGCGACCAATCAGCGAGATTGGCGCCAAATTTAAACAGCGCTCTGCTGATTGGTCACGGACTCCAGCCGCGACCAATCAGCGAGATTGTCGCAAAATTTAAACAACGCTCTGCTGATTGGTCGCAGACGCCAGACGCGACCAATCAGCGAGATTGGCGCCAAATTTAAACAACGCTCTGCTGATTGGTCGCGGATGACAGCCGACCGCGACCAATCAGCGAGATTGGCGCCTAATTTAAACAGCGCTATGATCTCCCGACGGCAAGTGTGAACGGAGGACCGAGGAGCGGCGCCGCCGGTCGGGATGCTTCTGCTTCGAGCAGCCGCTCATCTCCCAGCTGCTCCCAGCGAAAGTACCCGCACAGGCAGCGCCGCCCCCCGGTCCTCACTAATACGACGCTGATTGGTTGCTGCCGCCGGCCCCGACCAATCCTCGATATTGCCGGCAAATTTAAACCCCGCTCTGCTGATTGGTCGCGGTGGCCGGCCCTGACCAATCAGCGATTTTGGTGGCAAATTGAAACACCGCTCTGCTGATTGGTCGCTACCGCCAGCCACGACCAATCAGCGAGATTGGCACCAAATTTAAACAACGCTCTGCTGATTGGTCGCGGACGCCAGATGCGGCCAATCAGCGAGATTGGCGCCAAATTTAAACAATACTCTGCTAATTGGTCGCGGTCGCCGGCCGCGAACAATCAGCAGTATTGGCACAAAATTTAAACCCCTCTCTGCTGATTGGTCGCGACCGCTGGGCGTGACCAATCAGCGATTTTGGTGCCAAATGTAAACCCCGCTCTGCTGATTGGTCGGGGTGGCCGGCCGCGACCAATCAGCAATTTTGGTGCCAAAATTAAACAACGCTCTGCTAATTGGTCGCGGTTACCGGTCACGAATAACCAGCATTATTGGCGACAAATTTAAACACCGCTCTGCTGATTGGTCGCGGCCGTGACCAATCACCCTTATTGGCGCCAAATTTAAATACCGGTCTGCTGATTGGTCGCGACCGCCGGCCGCAAACGATCAGCATTATTGCCGCCAAATTTAAACCCCGCTCTGCTGATGGGTCGCGTTCGCTGGCCGTGACCAATCAGTATTATTGGCGCCAAATTTAAACCTCACTCTGCTGATTAGTCGCGACCGCCGGCCGTGACCAATCTGCGATATAGGCGCCAAATTTTAATACCGCTTTGCTGATTGGTCGCGGTTGCCAGCCTCGACCAATCAGCGATTTTGGCGCCAAATGTAAACACCGCTCTGCTGCTTGCGCCCGGTCGGCCGCATACCTATTCTAAAAACCCGATGCGTTAGAATCGGGCCACCATCTAGTTAAAACATAAACATAATAACTTTTAAACAAGTTACAGTCGCCTGGGCTGCTTAATTCTCGGGTCCCCTCCGGGGAAAAGGCTCATTCCTCCCGACGGAGGCTGACCGGTCCTCTGAGGCCGAGCGCGAGGAGGGGTCGCTCCTGGACACCTTGTGGACATCCAGGGCGTACCACCCTCGCACCCCGTGGTGGCGGGTGTACGTGACTATGTCACCCGGGAAGAGGTTCCGGCCAGGGTGTCCCTTTTTCAGCCGCGGCTCGACGTCTCGCCGGCTGACGACGACGTCGTGCTCGTGCTGGGAACTCCGAATTAATCCCCACCCCGCCTCATGGTGAAAGCGGACAACTTGCCTTTCCACTCGGGGGCTTGGACGGGTCGCCTCCTCCTGGTGGGCCCGGGACTTGGCAGCCTTGGCGCGCACCTCGAGGCGCTGGCAGCGGATCTCCCTCTGGCGTTGCTCCCGGCTGAGTTGAAGGATCTGCTGATGGCACAGCTCGCTCCTCCTGCACGCTTCAGCCCGGGTCTCCCGGGGGAAGCCCATCAGGTCCCCCCCCTGGTTGTTCCAGACCCACTCCTCAGCCTCCGGCCAGGTGACTGTCGGTGCGGGCAGCGGTGTCAGCAGGGGTTGCTGCGGGTACTCTGCAAGTGAGGACAAGTCCGGGTTGGGGTCGGTGGATCCCCAAGCAGCCTCAGGTACTTCCAATTCAGGAGTTGGGCGGCAGTGCAGGTCTCCGCCTATAGCTGAAGCTTGCAGCTCCGGGGCAAAGACCTGCTCCCAGGTGACCACGCCGGGCTGGAGATACTCGGCCATGAGGTCCAGTATGGGTACGGTAGGTTCAGCAGCCAGGGCAGGGGCAGCACACTCACCCGCCTCTGGGCCGCTCGCGACCTCTGTCACCGCTTCTCCCTGAGCTTCAGCTCCTTGGCGGCGGGTCCGGATGCGCAGCAGCATTTCTTCCCGCCACGCAGCAGACGCCGCCTTCTGGGCCTCATCCAGTCTCCGTTCAAGACCCGGGGCTTCCTGGTGGAGAAATTCAATATCTCCCGCTGTAAGTATTTTGCCGCTTTGCTCCCTACCAGGGGAAGGACCCGGGCCGGGTTCGGAAAGCTCTGTTTGTTGCGCTCCAGCAGCTCCTGAAGATCGCCAAACTCCAACTGCAATGGCCGCACCTTGTTGTTTTTCTTCTTTTTCCTCCTCTTTCAGGGTGGCCCCAGGGCTGTATGCGGACAGGCACGCCTTCGTTCAGTCCATCCATTTTGACGGGCAGTACCCCGCGGACAGTTTCTGATGGAAGGGGTGGTCCGAACTTTTGGCGCCATGTGGGAGCCTGGCCCACGATAGGAGGTAATAGAAGACCGTCTTTCTGATGCACTATGGCACCTGTTCTTCTTGGGCGGGCGCCATTTTAAGTGGAAAACGACAGTCCAAGATGTAAGGCACAAAGTACCCGGTAGCAATGGGTAATTCCTTTCTTTCCTGCGGGCACGTGATCCTGCCGACTACGCCAGTTTGTGTGATGCTCGAAAGCCCTACCCTGGGAGATGGGGGACTCGGAGCTGGGTCCTCTATGGTAGATGGGGAGCAGCCATGGCCCGGACCCGCTCCGTGCCCAGGGCCGTCGCACTAAAAAGGATGGTATGGGCTTATCCGGGTTGAGCGGCTGATCTCGACTACGCCACCTGTGGCTCCTGGTGAAGGCCACCAGAGCTGCTGCAGTCCGCTGAGGCATGGTGTTATTGCAGCCATCGTTGTTACTACTCCCTACAGGCAGAGCAGGGCCTCAGGGCAGAGGGCCAGGATGAAGGAGGTTGTAGTCTAGGAGGTCTGGTGCTGCGTAGTACGGTGTAATGCAGAATAAAGAGTCCGGAGTCCATAGGGGTTAACTTCAAGGGTCTTTTACTCACGATGGAGATGGCAGTAGGAAGGCGTCTCCCTGCTCCTCGCGGAGTTCTGCGGTTACCAGAGACGGGGGGGGGCAGTCTGACAACCTCCGAGTAAGTCCAGTGTTCAATCAGGACCCCGCACCAGAGTGTTCCTAGACTTCAGACCAGGTACTTTCCTGTCTGTGTGTGTGTAGATAGGCTGGGTCTCCCTCTGAACTTCACTCAGAAAAAGGGTACGGGTGGCAGCTCCGCTCCTTCCGTTACCCGGTGGGATCCTCAGGGCCTACCGGACTTCCCTGACCAGGACGTAGAGTAGCAAGGTCAGGTGTCAGGGGCCGGTACCCCTCTTGCAGTCGGAATCCCTCTGAATAAATCAGGTTGGCGAGGACAGGTGGCGTATACCGCTCTGTCTGCATCCCCCTGGGATCCATTTGCGGTGGAGCTACACTCCTAAGCTCCGGGCCTTCTTGGTCATGGTCCTTGACCGGTCTGAGACATACATTGTCTGAAGCCTGCCCCTCGACCCAAGGCCAGGGTACGAGGGTCATGTCCCCGTCCTCTGCAGGTCCACACAGGATCCACGCTCAGGGAGGAAGGTCACGATATGGAACAGTCAAAAGAACCCTGAACCAAAAATGGCTGTGAATTAAATATGAAATTTAAAGTGTCACTAAAATGTGAATCCTCCACCCTCACCCACTAATTGGTTCCCCTATCTCTTGGTTCCCCAGTCTCCCAACTACAGCAGGGGCAGCACCTAGTGCCTTCTAGCCCCCTCTGGTGGGAGAAGTGTGGTGTTGGATGTGGAGGTAGGGTCCTGACCATCGCACTGTTCTTACCTCAGAGGAGGAACACCACACTCAATTAGAGAAGTGCAGCATCCCTGTGGCGGTCGAACCCTCAGGGGCGCCACAAGCACCCACTTGATTTTGGAAGGATTAAAGGGGTACAACCCCACATACCCACCGGTGATCATCCACACATTAAGGAGCGTTACAGACCCATACCACCTGCACATTACCAAATAGCCAAAATGTTGCATGACATGAAAAAGGCAGGGGTAGTAAGGGATAACTGTAGCCCCTGGGCAGCTCCCCAGGTCCTGGTCAGAAAGAAGGATGGTAGCATGAGGATGTGTGTAGATTATAGACAAATTAATCGAATAACACATAAAGATGCATACCCTTTGCCCTGTATAGAGGAATCCCTGGCTGCACTAAAATCTGCCAATTACTTCTCTACATTGGATCTCACTAGGGGGTACTGGCAAGTCTCTGTTGCTGAGGAAGACCGGGAGAAGACAGCCTTCACCACCCCTATGGGATTATGCGAGTTAATCAGTATGCCGTTTGGGCTCTGCAACGCCCCCGGAACGTTCCAGAGGCTAATGGAGTGTTGCTTGGGACACCGGAAGTTTGAGACAGTGCTGCTGTACCTGGATGACGTTATCGTGTACTCGAGGACGTATGAAGACCATCTGAAACACCCGACGGAGGTATTTGAAGCATTGTCCCGGTATGGGATGAAACTAAAACCTTCTAAATGCCACTTGCTCAAGCAGAAGGTTCAGTACCTGGGACACGTAGTCAGCTCATAGGGAGTAGCACCAGACCCGGAGAACGTCACTGCCATCCAGAAGTGGCCTGAACCGAAAAACATCAAGGAAGTACGTCAATTTCTGGGACTCGTCGGGTAATACAGTAGGTCCATAAAGGATTACACCAAAAAGGCAGCACCTTTACAAGATCTCCTGGTAGGACAGTCCAAGAGAGGTAAAAGTCCCCCATTCCAGTGCGATAAGGAACAGGTTGAATCCTTTGCAGTAAAGAAGGAAGTCCTAACTGGTGAAGAAATCCTGGCTTACACTTACTACAGCCAGCCTTTCCTGTTGTATACCGACGCCAGCAAAGAGGGACTGGGAGCTGTGTTGTCCTAGAAGCAAAACGGCAGAGAAAAGGTAATTGTTTATGCCAGTAGGAAGCTTCGCCCAGAGAATAACAGTTCCTTCAAGCTGGAGTTCCTGGTCTTGGTCTGGGCTATCACTGAAAGATTCAAGCATTTCCTAGCCTCAACTAAGTTCACAGCCTTTACTGACAATAATCCCTTGACACACCTGGAGACAGCCAGGTTGGGAGCCATGGACCAGCGTTGAGTGGCCTGGTTGTCGAATTATCAGTTCACAATCAAGTATCGGGCAGGTCACAAGAATACCAATGCTGATGCCTTGTCAAGGATGCCCCACCAGTTGGACTCCGAGGATGAAGTGGATGATCTCGAAGAAATTGAACTACCTGCTTTCCACAGAAATGGAATGGTCCACGAGCAACATGCCTCCAGAAGATGTCATGGTAGGATGCCAAACCCTCTACCTCATCACAGCTGGAAGGAGACCCAGGACAGTGACCAGGTTGTCAGCCTCATCAAAAGACTGATAACCCAAGAAGGTTATCACCTGGAGAAGCATGCTCCCCCACAAGCCAAACACCTGTGGAATGAGAGAAGCCGGCTGTTCATCTACAGAGAGAAGCTGAGCAGAAGGTAAGTCAACCCCAAGACCCATGAAATGGTGTGGCAGATTGTTGTACCCAGGACAGATATCCAGATGGTGTTAGAGGTCTACCATGATCAAGCAGATCACTTTGGCTGGAAGAAGCTGGAGACCTTGCTGAAGGACCGGTTCTATTGGGTTGGAATGCGGAGCTCCATAGAAAGGTGGTGCCGGAATTGTGGACCCTGTAGCCTCAGAAGGAAAGACTACGGCAGCCAGAAAGCACCCTTGCAGTCCATCAAAACAACCCAACCCCTGGAGATTGTCGCTCTGGATCACGTCAAACTGTCACCCAGCAGATCAGGCTACTCCTATGCCCTGACTATGGTGGATCACTATTCCCAGTTCCTGGTGGTAGCCCCTGTCAAGGACATGACAGCAGAAACTGCAGCAAGAACGTTCCAAGCCTACTTCTGCAGACCCCATGGATATCCGGAAAAGGTGCTCACAGATCAAGGCCCTTCTTTCGAAGCTGAGATATTCAAGCAATTCTGTCACCTGTATGGATGCAAAAAGATCCGGAATACGCCATATCATCCGCAAACCAACGGTATGTGCGAGAAAATGAACAACATCGTTATAGACCTGTTGAAAACCCTCCCTTTGGAAGAAAGAAACCAGTGGCCAGAAGAACTAGCTGACCTAGTGGACCTGTATAACCACATACCCGTGAGTTCTACTAATTGTACCCCTGCGTACCTTATGAGAGCAAGACCTGGAAAATTGCCCATGGACCTGGATCTCGGAGTGGTAGAACCTGCTGCAGATACGTCCACCGAAGACTGGGACACAAGTCGGCAAGAGCAGTACAGGAAGGTACAGGCCTGTGTCAAAGACAGTCTAAACAAGGTGAGGGAAAGACAAGAAGAGCAGTATAACAGACATGCACCAGCAGAACCCTTGTCACCTGGAGAGATAGTGCTAAAGCGGAAAAGAAGAGGTCACAAGCTCGATGATCAGTGGGAAAGAGAGCCCTACACTGTGTAAAACTCCAGATTTGACAACAGTAATGTAGTGCCGGCGTCCCTGCCCTCTGCTAGGCAGGGACGCTGTTCTCCTCACCGCTCTGCTCCGTGCCCGGCGTCCCTCTCCCGCTCTGCTGGCAGCGCGCGCTCCTTCCCGGCCACTGTGCTTAGGGTGCGCGCGCGCGCCCTCCCTCCCTCTTAAAGGGGCCGCGCGCGCCGTCCTAAGGAGTCCCCGGCCAATGGCCGGAGGACTTTACCATATATAGGGCACCTCCTCCAAAATGGAGGTGCCCGAGCAATGTTGTTGCACCGTTCTACTCTGCTTCAGCCCTCAGGTCCCGTTGCCAGTTACCTGCCAGTTACCTGCCAGATTCCTGCCAGCTTGCTGTCCTAATCCTGCCTGATTTCCTGTTACCTGCCTGCCTGCCTGAGGTCCGACGGTCTGCCTTACAACTCCGGTCAGTCTGTCTAAGGACCAACTTGCCCGCTCACCTGGGAGCGCACATCAGCTACCTGCCTGCTTGCCTGAGGTCCGACGGTCTGCCTTACAACTCCGGTCAGTCTGTCTATGGACCAGCTTGCCCGCTCACTTGGGAGCGCTTCTCCGCTACCTGCCTGCTTGCCTGCCCGGAGGCTCCGCTGTCATGTGCTGTGACCACCAGCTATTCCAGACTCTTGCCCGCTCACCTGGGAGCGCTTCTCCGCTACCTGCCTGCTTGCCTGCCCGGAGGCTCCGCTGTCACGTGCTGTGACCACCAGCTATTCCAGACTCTTGCCCGCTCACCTGGGAGCGCTTCTCCGCTACCTGCCTGCTTGCCTACCTGGAGGCTCCGCCGTCACGTGCTGTGACCACCTGCTATTCCAGAGACTCTCGCTTGCTCACCTGGGAGCACACATCCTCCTTCTGCCTTGCTAGCCTACCTGGAGGTTCAGCCATCACAGGTCGTACCTACCCTTTACCTAGAGACTGCCCCGGTCACTTGCCGTGACCTCCAGCCCGTTCTTCCAGAGACTGCCCCGGTCACTTGCCGTGACCTCCAGCCCGTTCTTCCAGAGACTGCCCTGATCACTTGCCGTGACCTCCTGCCCGTACACCCAGAGACTATCCCGGTCACCTGCTGTGACTGCCTGCCTGGTCGCCACCTGCTCCCTTACAAGGACCGCTCCCTTGTATAGTAGCCCAGAGGTTCCGCCTCCCGGACCCGTTACAAGTAAAACCTGCCTGATTAGTAAGGATAGAGGTAAGACAACCGCAACAGTCTCAAGAGACCACTTGAAGGTGTGCCCAGGTCTACTGAAGACAACGGAGGAAGAAGTACCTCCTTTAGCAGCGGAAGAACCCAAAGAAGATGTGCTTCACTCAGTTCTAGGAGATTTCCCTGAGGACTGGCCTCAACTTGATGGAGCAGTTATTATACCAGTAATACACTTCTATCAACCACAAGAAGAACCTGTGGGTGCCCTAGAGGAACCTGCTCAGGAACAGGAAGAGTTCCCAGTCAGAGCAGGATCACCCGTTGAAACAGAGCCTGAAGGCCCAGTAATCAGTGCACTTGCCAGTCCCATAGAGAGATTAAGGCAGTTTTATAATCTACCAGCACGTACACCTGATAGGTTAGCAGAGAGTGCATGCACAGACACTAGTATCACCCCAGTGCTATGAAGGTCCACACGCAGCACACAAGTAGAGATGAGCGGTGTTTGACTCGAACTGTTCACCAATCTCAAATTCGAGCTGTTTTGGGCGGTGTCCGAGCCGTTCGGCGAGCCCGAACGATTTGAAAAAAATTCGGCTATTCGAGGTTATGTTCGATAACTGTTCGTGCACCAAAATCATAACTGGATTTTTTCTCAGTAATGCTGAAAATTAATGTTAATACGCAGTTTGAGTGTACAGCGGGGCGGGGGGAGGGGCAGGGGATGGATCTCTGCAGAAATAATGAAGATCTCCATTTTTTTTCTCTTTCCCGCATTTACAGTGGGGAGGTGCAATCTGTCAGCCTATCAGCAGCGCACACATGGAGCGAGCTGCTTTTTATCACAAAAGCAAGGGCATGTGTCATTGGCAGTGTACGTCACATGTCCTTGCCCTATAAGACCCAGCCATTTTCCCCGTCGCCACCATTTTCTCACTGCTGCAGCTGCGTGTTAGACGGCACCACTGTTGCTGTGTGCACTATACTTTGTTAATTTCAAGCCAATTTTAGCACAAATCTACAGATAGCTTGGGAGTAGGGAATAGTTGTGATTACAGTTCTTTTAAGGACTAGGTTACATCATTTCCTACGACTTCTATCAGGCAGGTCTGTGCTCTTAAATAGATAGGTTGGGAGTAAAGACTAATTGTAATTGCAGTCCTTTTCAGGACTAAGTTACATCAGTTCCTATCACTTTTTGTCAGGCAGGTCTATGCCAGTGCTGTGCAAGTTGTTTTTCACAGCATTTGGCTAAATCTTGCAAAGCAAATCCTTTTTGGCCTATTGCAGTGTGTGTTAGTCAGTGGAGTAGCCTATCTGTGTTGCAAGCTACACCACCTGTGTATAGAATACCAATTTTTTTACTGCACCTATCGAAGTACAACCTTTTGGGCATAGCATCATTCTGGCCTAGCCTGGGAGGCCCAGGACTGAAGGAGAGAAGAGAGGAGTGGGAGCAGGAAGGCTCCAGGAACCGAAGGGACCCAAGGGGTACGGGCCGTGCAGAAGGCCACCCGTACGCCCGCTGCTTCCAGGAGGTAGAGGGGTCAGGCCAGATAAGGGGAACCAGTCCCTCAACTAGCGGAGAAACAGCAAGGCTCAACTAGAAACCGGAGGCTGCAGCATTTCATGTACTGCAGGCCAAAGTCCACACCAGTCTCACTAAGAAGGTAGCCACATAGGACCCAGGGGACGGAACACACGTCGCCCGCAAAGGCCCGAGGATACCGGATAGAAGTGTCACTGGGTGTGAGGTGCAGGGAGAAGGCCAGAAAAAGGACCCACAGAAGGGGGTTCTGCTAAGTACTCCGGAGCTATCTGGGGGTGGACTGAGCCCCTCGCTGAGTACACACAGCACAACGGGGGAGATTGCTCTGGTACCTGTAATCTGGACTGCAACAACTGTGAGTAAAGATCTTGGGACTGCATCACACGGACTCTGTGTTCATTACTGACTCCCTGCACTACAACCACCATCATCCACCCACACTGACCTGAAGCTACACTCTTCCTGTGGGGAGTAATAATACCATTGCTGCAAAACCACCTGCTTCAGAGGACTGTTCCGCAGCGGCGGCCCCTTTGGCCGCACTCCACAGGTGGCGTAGTCGGACATTATAAAACCCATATATACAAATTACCCTTGGATTGACCGCCCTGGGTCTCGGACCGGGTCGCCGCAACAGTGACTACAACCCCCAGCGTCTACCGGTCTGGCTCCGCGTACCCCACGGCACAGGGGGCGTGTCAACTTCATAGGTCCCTGATCTGAGACCACTCCTGCAGCTTGATTTGCCCCACCTCTGGATCTCGTTGGCCCAGGCTATACGTCAGAACGTATTGCACCAGGGCTTGTCGGTGCTGCCACAGTTGCTGCAACATGTGCAGAGCTGAATTCCACCGGGTCAGCACATCGCATTTCAGCCGGTGAACTGGTAGGCCCAACGACTTCTGTAGAGATGTAAGTCGTTGAGCTGCGGGATGCGAACAGCGGAAGGGAGCACACAGCGACCGTGCCCTCTGCAGAAGGCCATCTAGTCCGGGATAGTAGGCTAAAAATTGGTGGACAACCAGGTTCAACACGTGAGCCATACAAGGCACGTGTGTGACATTTCCCCAGCTAAGGGCCGCACCCAGGTTTGCAGCATTGTCGCACACAGCCTTCCCTGGTTGCAGGTCCAGTGGAGACCACCATTCATGAAACTGGGTCTCCAGAGCTGACCACAACTTCTCAGCTGTGTGACTCACATTTCCCAGACATTTCAAAGTTAACACCACCTGATGCCATTGAGCCCTGCTGCCAGCATAGTAGGGAGGTGTGCAGGATTCCTTCTGCGCAGTCAGAAAGCGGGTGGCATTACCAGACAGGCTTTGGGTGCAGGTGGAGGACCGAGAGGAGGTTGGAGGAGGCAGAAGCAGTGGAGGAACTTCTAGATAAAGAGGATTGACATACAACTCGTGGGGACGGCAAGACTTGGACAGCAGCTCCTTGTCCTGCTGTCACCATAGTTACCCAGTGCCCAGTCAGCAACATGTAACGCCCCTGTCCATGCCTACTCGCCCAAGTGTCTGTGGTGAAATGCACCCTGTCACACTCAGAGTTTCTCAAAGAAGCGGTGATGTTGTGTGTGACATGCTGGTGGAGCGCAGGCACACCTTTCTTTGAGAAGTAGTGCCGACTGGGTATCTGGTACTGGGGCACTGCAATGGACATAAGGTCTCGAAAATCCTCTGTGTCCACCAGGCGGAAAGGCAGCATTTCTGAAGCCAAGAGCTTGCAGATGGTGAAATTCAACCTCTTAGCTTTCTCATGGCTAGGAGGAAATGGTCTTTTACTTGTCCACATCTGAGGGACCGAGGGCTGGCTGTTGTGCTTAAACGGGGTTGAGTAAGGTGTCCCCGGCAAACTTGCCGGTCTGTGAGGAAGATGCAGGCGGAAAAGTTAGGTTGCCTTGATCCAAAGGTGGTGCTCTTGATGTAGGAGAGCGCTCAACACCAGCTGGTGTTTCCACTTCCAAATGAAATGGCCAATCACACTGGCTGTTGCGGGTAAAGAGATGTCAGGTCTGCATCCAAAAACGTGTGTGACTGCTGTCCCCCCAGTCACAGAGGATGAAGAGGCCGTGGATGCACAAGATGGGGAAGACGGTGGTTGGCCCGGCCCGCTAGGCCGCATTGTAGCACAGTGAGCTTCCCACTGCAACTTATACTTCATATCCATGTGACGTTTCATGCATGAAGTACTCAAACTATGGATTTTTTGGCCTCTACTTAGCTTTTGGTGACAAATATTACAGATAACACGAGTTGGGTCATCCTTATTGATCTGAATAAATGCCCAGGCTATGCAAGGCTTAGAGCCCATGCGACCTGAAGAGCCACTACGACTTGTGGTCAGAGGCAGAGTTGTGGTTGAGGATGCAGTTGTTGACGTGCTTCCAGTAGTCCGTCTGTGTCCAGAAAGGTGCAACCTAACCTCGTCGTCAATAGCATCTGAGACGCCCAGCTGCGCTTGGTATCACAGTTCCTAGAAGAGTGCATTGATGGAATCATCCACAAGAGGCCGCCATAAACATTCACACATCTCCACCTTCCACCTCAGACCAGCAGAGGGAGCCCGTTAGGGATATAAATAGGTAAGGTGGAGCTATGCAGTTCAGTTCCTCTGAAGAGTTCCTGCAGTAGAGAAGCCTAAGAGAGGTCAGTCTGCAGTGGAGCTCAGTCTAGTCTAGAGAACTCCGTTAATAGTTCAGCAGTGGAGCACAAGGCTCCAGTTAGCTAGATTCAGGGAACCCAGTTAGAGCTTAAGGTGTGCCAGTGCCATAAGGTCGGTGAAGCGCGGCAAGTTGCCGTTAGTGTGTATAGCCTAGTGAGGGCCTGAGCAGGCTGAAGGCAAGTGGAGAGTTAGTACATAGGGGGCAGAGGAGCTCAACCAGCTCACCCCGAAACATTTACCGTACACCGGATCCGAGCTTACCGGGATCTCTGACCCAGTAAGGCATAACCGGAATCCCTGGAGAACTACAAGTCCCAGGATCGCTAAGGTGCTGATACGTAACAGTGCCAGGAGACGCTTAGGCCCCGCATACTGGGAGCATAAACTCCAAGACAAGGCCCTACCACAAGGTCAGCCAGCGTAGGACAGAGACAAAGTTAGACCTAGCTCCAGGCAGGTCTGAAACTTACTACGCAGAGGCAAGAAACAGGAGGCCCTACACCCGCTCATTGGGGAGGATCCGGATATGCACCCTTCACCCTACAGTGCTCCGGGATGTGCCTGAATTTCCACCAGTAAAAGGTACTGAAGTGACTACCGTGTCCGTTCCCGTTCTTGCTCTGACCCAGCTGGGTCTCGCCTGTCCTGCATTCCCCCTGCATATTCTTTTCTGAGGCCTAGCTCCACCTGTAGGGAGCTATACCATCGAGCTGCCTTATCACTGGCCTCAGTTGACTGCATCACAAACTCTTTTAAAATTAACAATTATCGACACTTTTAAAGACTGACCCCAGGGTACGGGCACGGGAGCCGACCACCGCAACATCTCAAAGGCCAGGCAAAGGCCCGGGTACTGAGTTATCCGCATCCCCTGGGCTAGTCACATCCTACTCCACCTCCTCTGCTGACCTCATCGACTGGCTGACTGTGTGTTGACAGTAAGTGGGATCTCCAACCTCATCATCATCAGCCTGTGTGTTCTCATACCCATCGTCCTCAGAGCCAACCTCTTCCTGCCCTGACCGCAAAGTCAAGTTGTCGATCCAATCAGGTATTTGAGTCTCATCATCGTCTTCCTCATTGTCTCCACCAATAGGAGTTACAGTTTGGGAACGAGGGTCTACATTATACTCAGAACCTTCTTCATCTGGTCCTGGATCCAACTCAAAGATTCTGGGCATCAGTGCAGATCATTTCCTCGTCTGGATTAACAGAAGCTCTGGAGCAGACCTCCGTTTCCCAGGCTATAGTATGAGTAAACAGCTGTGCAGACTCAGCCATCTGTGTTACCCCATACTCAGACGGGCAGCTGGAGACTTGGGAGCTGTGAGGAAGCAAGTGCGATTGGGGTGACACCTCTGAGGACTGGAGTATTTGTGATGTTGAAGTTGAGGTGGAGGAGAGCCCACTTGAAGGAGCACTTGATATACGTTGAAGCACCTCCTGTTTTTGTGCCTCATTTGGAAATTGTAGCGATGGGCGTGTCCGTAAGAAAGGGATCGTATCACATTGTCCACGAAAAGAAGTATACATCTTAGTTTGGCTGGAAGATGGTCTTTCTTCTGCAGATGTTACTCCCCCCCACCGCGGGGGGGGCTCGACCCACCAGCGGACAGGCACCAGTATTGAGAGAGGGGGGCTGGCCATCAGGGTCCACCGCAGCTCTGGCACAAACCCAGCGACATGGAGGTCGCACGGGCAGGAACGGACTGGTCGTGTCGGCTTCGCACTTTTTTGGTTTTAGAAGGGCATGACATGCCTATATCTGTGTCTCCCCTTCCTTTTACTCCTCCACCTCTTTTCTTTTCGCATGACTATATGTACTTGTCACTTTTCCATGTGTTAGTTGTGTTTTCTGAGCAGTTTTTCAGCTTTTGTACACCTTTGAAGGTGTTTTCTATGTGTTTTAATGTGCTTTTGTTTGCCTGCCATTGGTTTTAACGGTGTTCGAAGGTGTTCGACGAACAGTTCGACGAACAGTTCGGCGAACATACGGGTGTTCGACGAACTGAACCGAACTCGAACACAACGGGGGTGGCTCAACACTACACACAAGGACAAATCCCTGCCAGGTTTAGGGATTAAAATACAAAGTGCCTAAAGTATAAATAGTTACCCAGTTGGGTATTGCCTATTGTTTATTGTGTAAACTGAAATTAATGTGTACCTGTAGTTACCCGTCAGGGTACAGAGACTTGTAGGCTGAGGACTGTGAGCAGCCAAAAACTGTCCTTGTAAATAGTTGCACTCATCAAAAGTGCCCCCTTATTTGACCACTGAACAAAAACCTGTTTGGCGTGGCCGAAGACGTGATCCAACACCTGGATCACTTATGCCATGTAGCCACGACCAGGGCCTATGTTGAGTATATTCAGGTGGGTCCCTCATGTTACTCATTTTACGCTTTCTTCTGTGAAATGGACACCGGGTTACGGGACTTACTGTAACTTTATTATTGTTATTGTTATTATAATTATTGTTATTGTTGTAACCTGTTACAAAATGCTTCAGTCCAGGAGTACTGAATTGTACTAGGGGGGAATGTGCCACCCTGCTGTTCATAGTTACCACAGAACCCAAAAGGGTGCATGGATGGACTTCTCCAAAAGAGGCCCTCATTACATGCAGACACCTCCACCCTTCTACCTCATACCACCAGAGGGAGCCCAGATAGGGATATATATGTGGAGGGTGCAGCCAGGCAGTCAGAGATTTCAGAGAGTGTGCTGCCACTGAGAGCAGTGAAGATGCAGCACGTCTGCTGCTGAATTGAGGGCCCCGAGTGTGGCCGGAGGCAGTAAGGAGAAGAGAGAGAGGAGTTAAGGGGGCAGAGGAGCATAATAGGCTCACCCCAAGATACAAACTGGACACCGGTCCACGCCTACAGGGTCCTCTATACCCAGTAGGGACAACTGGCTTACCAGGAGACTTCCAGACCCTTGGTCATCCTGAAGCTACTAGCAATAACCGGACTAGGAACCACAAAGGCCCCGGCGTCCAGGGATAGTGGTTGCCAAAGAAAAGTCCTTCTACCAAGCGGTCAGGTGAGAGAGCAACACAACACAGAGGCTAGGCCAAGTTTCAGGCTGGCTAGAAGCTTAGAGAGAGGGAGACACGGATCAGGAGGCCTTATACCCGCTCACTGGGGAGAAGTCCTGAAGTGCACCCTTCCTAGCAAGTACCCTGGACCATACCTGCCGTTACACCAGTAAAGGTACTGAAGCGAATTCCCTGTGTGAGTGTCCGTCATTACCCATGACCTGGCCATCTTTCACCTGTATCCTTTCATCAACTCTGCCCCGGGTGTCTGCTCTGCCTGTGGGGAGCAGAAACATTTCAGCTGCCAGTTCATCACCACTGGAGGTCTGCAGCAGCACCGGTAACCATTACCGGAAACCACAGGTTTTTCAAGAGAGACCCCAGAGTACGGGCCCGGGAGCCGACAGCCGTGACATCCTAAGCAAGGTGAAAGGCCCGGGTACCGAGTCCCCCTATGTCCCCCTAGGCGACACACATGCACTTGATAGAAGGGATGTCATGCAGTTCTAGAAAGTGTCACATTGTTATTTGCAGATGTCATAGGGAAAGAGCAAGCCCTGAAGCTAAGATTTGAAGCAGACTTAGACTTCTATGGGCAAGGTACTTCAATCATGCCCGAACAAACGTTTCAATAAAATTTTTTGTGAGTGAATATTTCCTTTAGAGTCATCATTATCTACCGACTTTTCCCTAAAGAGTAAAAGGAGTTGTCCATGGCTTAGATATTGTTCATCTCTGCTTAGGATAGGTCAGCAATACAAGATGTGTGGAGTTCCACCACCTGGCACCCAAATGGATCAACTGTTTGTAGGTCCCACAACTGCAGGAGGATTACAGTGTATGGAGTCGGAAAACTACAATTTCTTATTCGGTGGACATTCTCGAGTATTGAAGATCACATTCACTTCAAAAATAGATGATTAGCAATAGAGGAGAATGGCTGCTACAAAGTGCATAGAGCTGTAATCCCCAGCATAGGCAGGATCTGACACCAGCTGATTGGAGGGGGTGTCGGTGTGGTGTCCCCATCATTCCAATATTGATTACCTATTCTATCAATGTTCCAGACAACATCTCGGCTACATCTGTATATATTATGAGCACCGCAAAAGTAATTTCTAAGTCATATCCTCTCTCATTTTGATACAAAGTATTTTGACATAGAAATCAGAATGAGATAATTCTTCACTGCAGGAACATACAGTTCTCTATCTACTTAAATGATGAAACTCTCTGTCATA
Source organism: Phyllobates terribilis (assembly GCF_046119375.1). Lineage (NCBI taxonomy): Eukaryota > Metazoa > Chordata > Amphibia > Anura > Dendrobatidae > Phyllobates > Phyllobates terribilis. The sequence continues at coordinate 768,741,208 of NW_027362764.1, forward strand.
GACCGGTGGCAGAGATCACGCTGTTCGGGTTATTCCGAAGTGTTACTGTTTTATTAATATGACATATCCAGATTGAAAAGTTTGCTCTTCCACTTTCTTTTCCCTCATAGTAACAGGCCATGGACGATATTACTCATGGACTTAAACATTCCATCGCATTTACCATTAGGCATAAAAATGATATCATCTCTTAAAAAATGGATATTTTTTTTCTCACAGCATTCTTGTCAGTTTAAGATAGTCTGGCATAGACACTTTTTATTTTACGTTTCAAATAAAAGATTTTCAGCAATGAATGCGGAGTTTGTAAGCAAAGATTCTACGTGCACAAAATGAGACCACAGGAGACCTATTGCTGCGTGGCCAGTTCCCCTGTCCACTGAGCTATTGCCTTTTCTCCCCTGTCCAAATTCTTATGGTTTCTATGGTCTTTCTTCCCCCTTCTTGGTTTTCTCCTCTCCAGGTGTTTTCCATTTTCCTGTTTTGGTCTGTTCTATCACATTCTTGGTTGAGTTTTATATGTTCACCCTTCATATCACTTCCTTGCTGGCTATATCTCTAGGTGGACATGGGTTTAGGAGTTCCAACCCTTCAGCTCAGGGGTTTACCTTGCATAGTCAACAACAGTTGGATTCCTGCAGCAAGTCTGCTTGTTTTCCTTCCTAGCTCCTCTTCCTTTCACCTCTTTAAATTTCGGGGAGGTTATACTTGTTACGTTTACTTTTGGCTTTTCTTAGCTTTCCCTCTCTATCCTATTTGAAAGTGTTTTCAATTTCTAAACTTTGGTTTTGTATATTTCTGCACATTTTCCTCTCCACTTGTTGGCAATGTGTTGCAGCCTCCCCTCTGGTTCCTCAGGAGGTATGAGAAACCACTCAATGGCCTTTTAAGGAGCCAGGTCTGAGGTGGTATTTTTGAGTTGTGCAACTAGGGTTTTTCTAGTCTGTATAGTGACCAGTTTTGTGTGGGTGCCACATCTCCCTGTAGTAGGTCTTCCATTTTTCCATTACCTGTGAGTGAGTGTGTTACATTCATAACAACCGGTACATTGCATAATGCTGTTTATCTGCAAAGAAACATTATAGGGCCAAGGTCCCCAACCAATGTATAAAATCTTGACTTCCAGGAGAAAATTAGCTTTAATCTTCCCAGGAGCCTCCTTCTTTCAGTGTCATAGAGATGTACCTATGCAGTCACGGCTCACAATTTGTCAGAGGGGGCTGTAATCATGCCCCGGAATTTTGACTGACAACCTGTTCTGCACTGATGCACTGTAGAGAGAACTGTCAATCAAAGTGCTGGGGCGTGCTTTCAGCTGCAGCACCAGCACATCTCTACAGGGAGGAAATAACTTAAGTTTCTCCGGGAGCCACAGCTTCAGTATGATAACCGGGCAACTTTTTAATGGTATTTACTAGTGTTGAGCGAGCACTAAAATGCTCGGGTGCTCGAAGCTCGGCCCGAGCTCGCCGTGATACTCGGATGCTCGACCAGAGCAACGAGTCCAATGTTAGTCTATGGGAGACCCAAGCATTTTTGCGGCAGCACCCCCGGCAGCCTTTTAAAAGCCTAACAAGTGCCCAAAACGATAGTGACAGTGCTCAAATGACATAAGGACAGCATGGGGATCGCCCCAGGAAGCATTTCTGACCCCCAGGTCACTGCTGTCAACAACGTGGTCAGAGGTATTAAGCCACTTTTACAGGCTCATAATAAAACGTTCAAAAATGAAAGTGAAACTTTTTTCCTGTGAAGCATGTTAAGGAATTTCTTTTCCAGGGTAAAGACTTGTGTATAAGGTAAAATAAATAACAAAACAAAAATACTCCTCCAAACCTTGGGCTATGTTCACAAGTAGCATTTTTTATGCATTTTTGCCCTTTGGTATTGCTTTCAACTGTGACAAATGCATTCACCGGGAAATGTCATTTTAACATTTTACAACCTTATCTGGCCATGTGCTGTGTGACACATGCATACAGTGCTGAAAAGACATGGGGACAGCATGGGGAAGACCCCTGGAAGCATCTCTGACTCCCAGGTCACTGCCTAAAAGTGTGACCATCAGAAGTTATCCTTGCCGCATCAGAAGATGCAGACTTGCAACTATCCCCGTGCAAGTCCTTGTCCCAGGGCAGTGTTCAATTGTACCTCCCCCATTCTTCCAATGCAAGCGCAAATATGCAGCCAACCACCCACCCCCAGGCTGCAATACCATACTGCTAGCTTGCACTTGAAATGAGGCCTTTTAGTTTTGAGGAGGCCGAAGCTGGCCACTACCTCATGGCTGCATCGGCAGCGAGGTATCCATACTCAGTCCCCAGCCGCCCGGCGGCCGGATGTAAACGCTCGGTCCCCAGCCGCCAGGGGGCGGTCGGGTGTCCATAAATGGTCCCCAGCCGCCACGATTTCTCCGCAGAACATCACCACAGACTTTTCTTAGCCCGGCCTACTTTAGGGCAGCATTGGACGAGCCCACCAGAGAACCAGACTCCTCCGGTGGGCCCTGGCTTCTCCATCAGGGGAGTTGTTTGTGCCAAGGTGTGAAGCATGATGATGATTAGTGTTGAGCATTCCGATACTGAAATATCGGGTAGCGGCCGATATTCGCAGTATCGGAATTCCGATACTTAATTCCGATACTTTTGCAATATCGCATACCGGAATCGGAAGTTCCCATAATGCAATGAGACATTTTCATTTTATTCAGCCAATGAGGATCCTAAGAAGTGTGGGCACATCCTGTTAGGCATGTAGGCATCTTAACTAATGGCATGGCTGTGATTGGCTGCTGAAATGATGTCATGATGCACTATAAAAGCCGCCGCCGCCATTTTGCTGTGAATTCAGTTAGGGATAGGACGCTGTTGTTCTGAGGGACAGTTTTAGCTACCTATTTGGTCTATTCTGCTTTACCCAAGCTACTTTATAAATCGCTGTGCCTTGCAGTGCTAGTGCACAGTTCTCTGTGCTGTTCACCGCTTTCTGCAAGGTCTCTGTGTGTGAGTGCAGCTCACCCTGTAGTGTGTGCTTCAACCACGTCTGGTTGTAGTGCACTCAGTGTGTGTCACTGCCTCATACATTGTCCTTTTTTTTCAATTCATAATTTTCCTGATATCTCCTATTAGTGTGGTGGTTCCATCCGTATTCAGCTAAATTGGTTCCAAACACACTATATAGGAGTAGATAGAGAAATTTTTTTGGTCTTGCAGCGCTAGTGCACAGTGCTCTGCATCTGTACTGTTCACCGCTGTCTGCAAGGTCTGGTGTGTGAGTGCAGCTCACCCTGTAGTGTGTGCTTCAACCCCGTCTGGTTGTAGTGCACTCAGTGTGTGTCACTGCCTCATACATTGTCCTTTATTGCCAATTCATAATTTTTCCTGATATCTCCTATTAGTGTGGTGGTTCCATCCGTATTCAGCTAAATTGGTTCCAAACACACTATATAGGAGTAGATAGAGGAGCCTTTTTGCAGCATTGGGCTCTGCAGCCCCAGCCAGATTAGTATTAGCCCATTTTTTGCAGCCTCATCTATTGCATTGTAGGTTACCTTCCTACATTGTAATAGCTACAAAAAGTTTGTGATACTATCGTTATTACATCTTTAGGCACATCCAGTGTCTTTTTGTGACAAAAAAAACCTAAATAAAGTTCACCAAACACTCCACTTTACAGTTGTGTATGCCACATTAGCTCATATTAAAGTCTAGTCCACACTTTATAAAATTAGTGTTTCTTATACCTGTTAGCAGCTGTTCAGGAATAAGCACACTAAGCCCTTAGTACTTTTCTGCCTATCTTTATCAGTCTACCAAGATGAAGAAGGCAGGGAGTAAGGCATGTGGTCGTGGGCGTGGGCGTGGGCGTGGAGTTTCTGCAGGGAGAGGACGTGAGGATTCTGTGCCTGCAGGGAGAGGACGTGGGGATTCTGTGCCTGCTGCGGGCACCAGTGACTCAGCATCCCCCAGTTTTACCAGGGAACAGTCCTTTATGCGCAGCTTTGTAGGAGCTAGCCGTACCCCACTGCTGCGCGAGGACCAAATTGAAGCCGTTGTCGGATGGATGGCAGCTAATGCATCGACTTCAATAAGTTCCAGATCCTCTCAGGTCCTGAGCACTGAAGAGCACCCATCTGTCTCTTCACCACCTGCCAAATTGCCCAGGCAGTCAGAGAGCCCTGGACAGGAGCCATCTCTACTTCTGTTCTCTGAATCTCTTGGCTTGGAAAGAGGGGGCCAGCCAAGCAGAATTCTAGAATTTGAAGAAGAGGTAGTATGCAGTGATGCGCAACCGTTTTGTCTCTCTGAATCTGAAGAGGCGGGTGGGCCAGTGCCTATGGTCAGCAGCACACCTCAGTACGCATCTGATGATGAGACTCAGGTGCCACTTTCTGGTGCGTACTGTGCTGTCGAGACTACCCAGGAGAAGCAGTTGTTTGAAGAGGGTGGTGTAGATGATGAGGTCCTTGACCCATAATGGGGTGAGGGCCAGGAAGGTGGTGGGAGCAGCTCTGAGGAAGAGATTCCCCGAACGGCCCAAAAAGGAGGGAGAGGGAGGGGGCAGACTTGGTTGCCTGTAGCCTCCACTTCGGCACCCATTAGGAGCATGGTTCTTCCAAAATCCAAAGCGGGCGCTCCCAAGACTTGCAGTGCCTGGTCCTTTTTTGACACAGTTGCAGATGACATTTGCTTTGTCAAATGCAAGCTGTGTAATCAGAAGGTGAAAAGAGGGAAAAGTGTCAGCAACCTCAATACCACAAATATGTGGAAACATGTGCGGACCAAGCACGTGGTGGAGTTACAAAAACACACTGAAGACCTAGGCCAACCTACAGCGCCACCTACCACCTCTTCAGCTCGTGTTGTAGCCTCTTCCTCCAGCTCACACACAGCTGGTTCGGCTTCCTCACAGGATCGCCATGGAAGAATCTCTGGCACTGTTGTACAGAGACACAGTGTAATTTCACCCACAGCAAATCTTTCCCAGTCATCCTCACACTCCCAGGCCAGTCTACAGCCATCGTTAGCACAGGCATGGGAGAAAAGGTGCCCATACTCGGCAAAACACCCCCGAGCACAGACTCTGAATGCTGGCATTGCTAAACTACTGGCCCTTGAAATGCTATCATTCAGGCTGGTGGAGACTGACACATTCCGTAACTTTATGGCATTGGCAGTCCCACAATACAACGTGCCCAGCCGCTTTTATTTCAGCAAGCAAGCCGTCCCTGCCCTGCAACATCATGTGGAGGGAAAAATTAAACATGCGCTACAAAACGCCGTCAGTAGCAAGGTCCACCTGACCACCGATGCGTGGACCAGTAAGCATGGACAGGGACGATACCTTTCCCTCACTGCCCATTGGGTAAATGTTGTGGAGCCGGGTACAAATCTTGAGAGTGGCGCTGTACGTGTTCTGCCAACTCCAAGGATTGCAGGAATCCAGTCTGTACACATTGACTCCTCCTCATACTCCAGTTCCTCTGAATCAGCGCTGCAGGAGCCGCCACAGTCTACCTCCACATCGACCCGTGAACGGTTACCTGTTATGATGACCGATATGAGCACAGCCGTGGCCAAATGTCAACAGGCCTTATTAAAATTAATTTCTTTGGGGAATCGAAGCCACACAGCGCGGGAGCTCTGGAATGCCATCAAGCAGCAGAACGACGTGTGGTTTGTGCCAGCGAATCTCCAGCCAGGCATGGAAGTGTGTGACAATGGCCGAAATCTGGTGGCAGCTCTGGGCCTAGGCAACCTCACTCACATCCCATGTCTGGCACATGTGCTCAACTTGGTCGTGCAGAGTTTTTTGAGGGACTATCCGGATCTTGATGCACTGCTTCACAAGGTCCGCATAGAGTGCGCTCACTTGCGGCGTTCCAGCAATGCAAGATCACGCATTGCAGCTCTGCAGCGCCGATTACGTCTTCCGGAACATCGCATCCTATGTGACCTACCCACCAGGTGGAATTCAACGTTACATATGTTGGAGAGGTTGTGTGAGCAGCAGGCAGCAGTAATGGAGTACCAGCTGCAGCAGGCGCAAACAAGTCGCAGTGCGCGCCGTTCACACTTCACCACCACTGAGTGGGCCTCTATGAAGGACATTTGCCACGTTTTGCGTGCCTTCGATTATTTCATGCGGATGGCGAGTGCAGATGATGCACTAGTCAGCATGACTATCCCCCTTATCTGCCTGCTTGAAAAAACACTGCAAGCACTAAGGGATGAGGTTTTGGAAGAGGTGGAGGATGAGGAGTCACAAATGCCATCTGCTTCTCTACAGTCTGTGCAACGTGGTTCCTCACAAAGGCCTAGGCAGGGGACACTTTGTGAGGAGGATGAGGAGGAGTCAATGGATGAGGAAGACATCTGTCCAGAGGAGGGAGGTACACAATGCTCTAGTAGTCAGTATCTAGTGCGAGGGTGGGGTGATGCAGAGCAGGCAGAGATCACGCCTCAAGCAGGGGACAGTGTTTATTGGCCAGTTGGCAGTCTGCAGCACATGGTTGATTTCATGCTGCAGTGCCTGAGAAACGACCGCCGCATCGCCCACATTCTCAACACGGCTGATTATTGGGTGTCCACCCTCCTAGATCCTCGCTACCGGGACAACTTACAAAGCCTCATAACACCGTTGAACCGGGAGCGTAAAATGCGGGAGTACCAAGACGCACTGGTGCATTCCATCATGTTCTCCATTCCAACCGAGAGCAGTGCTGCTAGTGCTTTACAAAGCAGCTCAGTGCGTCGAGGCAGTGGAGGAAGCTCTGCACAAAGAGGGAGCAGAAGCAGCGCCTCAGCACAAGGCAAGACCAGTATGGCCGAAATGTGGCAAAGTTTTGTGTTCCCGCCTCCACAAATGTCTACACCATCACAGACGGCTCCAGTCAGCAGGAGGCAACGTTTCCGTCAGATGGTGACAGACTACATGTCTTGCCCTCTTAGTGTACTCCCAGACGGCTCTTCTCCCTTCAAGTTTTGGGTCTGTAAGCTGGATACATGGCCAGAGCTTAGTCAGTATGCATTGGAGGTGCTAGCTTGCCCTGCTGCTAGTGTAATATTGGAACGCGTCTTTAGTGCCGCAGGTGGTGTACTAACAGACCGTCGCATGCGACTATCCTCCGATAACGTTGACCGGCTTACTTTTCTCAAAATGAACAAGGCCTGGATCTCTCATGAATTTGCCAGTCCTCTTCCAGAATAAATAATTGGTTGGCAACAGTATCCAGGTCTCCTGTTCTGTTCATGTTTCTACCACCTGAACTGTAATCCCTGAGCTCCAACACCGCCAGTTGGCGCTCGGAAGTGCCGTCTGCACAGTCAACACTTGCTGCCGTGTTATTGGGGTTCAGTAACGTCAGCTGTTCCCCTGCTGTACGGACTGCAATTTCTCCTGCTCTGTCCACATTCTCACTGCTACAGATTTGAAAGTTTCTCCAATTACACCTCTGGCTCCTCTGTTTTCAGTATTATCCCTGAGCTCCAACACCGCCAGTTGGCGCTCGGAAGTGCCGTCTGCACAGTCAACACTTGCTGCCGTGTTATTGGGGTTCAGTGACGTCAGCTGTTCCCCTGCTGTGCGGACGGCAATTTCTCCTGCTCTGTCCACATTCTCACTACTACAGATTTGAAAGTTTCTCCAATTACACCTCTGGCTCCTCTGTTTTCAGTATTATCCCTGAGCGCCAACTGGCCCCTGAGCTCCAACACCGCCAGTTGGCGCTCGGAAGTGCCGTCTGCACAGTCAACACTTGCTGCCGTGTTATTGGGGTTCAGTAACATCAGCCGTTCCCCTGCTGTGCGGACGGCAATTTCTCCTGCTCTGTCCACATTCTCACTACTACAGATTTGAAAGTTTCTCCAATTACACCTCTGGCTCCTCTGTTTTCAGTATTATCCCTGAGCTCCAACACCGCCAGTTGGCGCTCGGAAGTGCCGTCTGCACAGTCAACACTTGCTGCCGTGTTATTGGGGTTCAGTAACGTCAGCCGTTCCCCTACTGTGCGGACGGCAATTTCTCCTGCTCTGTCCACATCCACTGTACTACGGATTTAAAACCTCCTCCAAATACACCTCTGGCTCCTCCATTTTTAGTATTTACCCTGGGCTCCAACACCGCCAGTTGGCGCTCGGAAGTGCCGTCTGCACAGTCAACGCTTGCTCCAGTGTTATTGGGGTTCAGTAACGTCAGCTGATCCCCAGCTGTGTGTCCGGCAAATTCTCCTGCTTTGTCCACATCCACTGTACTACGGATTTAAAACTTGCTCCAATTACTCCACTCTGTTTTTAGTATTTACCCTGGGTTCCAGCACCGCCAGCTGGTTCTCGGCAGTTCCATCGGCTCTTGTACCTTCTGCTACCCATCCGTGTTCCAGTACCGTCGGCTGGTTCTCGGCAGTGACTTTGGCACGGGTACTCCCTCCTGCCCAGCCTGGTTCCAGCACGCCAGCTGTTTCCGGGTAGTGTCAACGTCACTTTGCCTCCAATGCGTTGTCCTGTCGTGTTGCGGTCGGGTTAGCCGACTCTATGGTGCCTGCAGTTTAGGTGACTCCTATGTGGGCTGCGGGATCTGGCAATGAAGGCTGGTTCCATAGTGCCAATAGGACAAGCACCCCCTGTAGGACTGTGGGTTTTGGTAACTGCGGCCGGCTCGCGGCCTTGAAGTTTTTTTACATGGGTACCTTCTGCTACCCATCCGGGTTCCAGTACCGTCAGCTGGTTCTCGGCAGTGCCTTTGGATTAGGTGCCTCCTTCTCGGTATCCAAGTTCCACCAACGTCTGCTGGTCCTTGGTAGTGCTTTGTGGCACAGGTACCTCCTGCTTAGTAACCGAGTTCCAGTACCGTCAGCTGGTCTTCGGCAGTTCCATTGGCTCTTGTACCTTCTGCTACCCATCCGGGTACCAGTACCGTCAGCTGGTTCTCGGCAGTGACTTTGGCACGGGTACTCCCTCCTGCCCAGCCTGGTTCCAGCACGCCAGCTGTTTCCGGGTAGTGTCAACGTCACTTTGCCTCCAATGCGTTGTCCTGTCGTGTTGCGGTCGGGTTAGCCGACTCTATGGTGCCTGCAGTTTAGGTGACTCCTATGTGGGCTGCGGGATCTGGCAATGAAGGCTGGTTCCATAGTGCCAATAGGACAAGCACCCCCTGTAGGACTGTGGGTTTTGGTAACTGCAGCCGGCTTGCGGCCTTGAACTTTTTTTTACATGGGTACCTTCTGCTACCCTTCTGGGTTCCAGTACCGTCAGCTGGTTCTCGGCAGTGCCTTTGGATTAGGTGCCTTCTTCTCGGTATCCAAGTTGCACCAACGTCTGCTGGTCCTTGGTAGTGCTTTCTGGCACAGGTACCTCCTGCTTAGTAACCGAGTTCCAGTACCGTCAGCTTGTCTTCGGCAGTTCCATTGGCTCTTGTACCTTCTGCTACCCATCTGGGTTCCAGTACCGTCAGCTGGTTCTCGGCAGTGACTTTGGCATGGGTACTCCCTCCTGCCCAGCCTGGTTCCAGCACGCCAGCTGTTTCCGGGTAGTGTCAACGTCACTTTGCCTCCAATGCGTTGTCCTGTCGTGTTGCGGTCGGGTTAGCCGACTCTATGGTGCCTGCAATTTAGGTGACTCCTATGTGGGCTGCGGGATCTGGCAATGAAGGCTGGTTCCATAGTGCCAATAGGACAAGCACCCCCTGTAGGACTGTGGGTTTTGGTAACTGCGGCCGGCTCGCGGCATTGAACTTTTTTTTACATGGGTACCTTCTGCTACCCATCCGGGTTCCAGTACCGTCAGCTGGTTCTCGGCAGTGCCTTTGGATTAGGTGCCTCCTTCTCGGTATCCAAGTTCCACCAACGTCTGCTGGTCCTTGGTAGTGCTTTCTGGCACAGGTACCTCCTGCTTAGTAACCGAGTTCCAGTACTGTCAGCTGGTCTTCGGCAGTTCCATTGGCTCTTGTACCTTCTGCTACCCATCCGGGTTCCAGTACCGTCAGCTAGTCCTCGGTAGTTCCTCAGCTTTCTTGTACCTTCTGCTACATTTCCAAGTTCAAGCTTTTTGAAATGGTTCTTGGTAATCACTCTAGATCTCCCTGACGAGGACCCTGAAGACGAGGACCCTGAAGACCAACCCTAAGAAGACGAGGACCCCGAAGACGACGACCCTGAAGACGAGGACCCTGAAGACCACCCCGAAGAAGACGAGGACCCTGAAGACCACCCTGAAGAAGACGAGGACCCTGAAGACCACCCCGAAGAAGACGAGGACCCCGAAGACGAGGACCCAGGAGACCAACCCGAAGAAGACGAGGACCCTGAAGACAAGGACCCCCGAAGACGACGACCCTGAAGACCACCCCGAAGAAGACCAAGAAGATGACCCTGAAGAAGTTGACCAAGAGGACAAAGAAGAGAAGACAAGCACCAAGATGCAGAAGAACACGAGACAGAAAACCAAGAAGCAGAAATACAAGAAGCTGCAGAACAAAAAGCGGAAAAACATTAAGCATAAGACTAAAAATCAGAGCAAAAGATAATATCTAAATTATAAGCAGAAGATGACTAAGCAGTGTATGGGGGTGAGTCCGTTCCTCCTCGTGGTGCCCCTGGAAAAGACCTGCTGCTGCAGGCCAAACTGAACGCGGACAAATCCTGTTGTAAATCTTTTGTGACGGGCAGAACGAAAGGTGTAATGTCCAACCTTTTATAGATAACAACTACAGGAATGCCTGCCACAAATAAGAATATGATGAAGAAGAAGAAGATGAAGAAGATGAAGAAGTAGAATATGAAGGATGTAAAAAAAAAGAATAATACGAAGAAGGTGAAGAAGAAGAAGGTGAAGAAGAAGAGGATGAAAAAGATGCTGAGGATGATGAAGGAGAAAGTGTGGGAGAAGTAAAAAAGAAGGTGAAGAGCATGGAAGTAGTGAAACATAAATATCTGCCAAAACCTAAAAATACTTAACATAGTCAATATTTCCGTAACTCAGAACGTCTTAAAAAAAATATTAATTCCTGCTATTCCATTTGATTGGGCTAAACCTCTATGCCTTTATTGTCTCCCCCACCTCCCCCAAAACATTCTACATTATTCTTAGTTGTTTTCCTTCATGTAGAATTAACCTACAAGGAAAGAAAGGGTTTATTTTCATTCCGATATTTCTGTCCCAATGACTTGCATTGGTTTCCGGTATCGGAATCGGCGATATCCGATACTTTTTCGGCATCGGTCCGATCCAATCCGATCCGATATTTCCCGATATCGGAAGATATCGCTCAACACTAATGATGATAGAAGTTAGCATCTGCTTTGTTTTGTTGGAATGCAAGCGTAAGTGTGCAACCTGCCACCCACCCACCCCCAGGCTGCAATACCATACTGCTAGCTTGCTTGCACTTCAAATTGGGCCTTTTAGGCATGTGGAGGCAGACGCCGGCCACCATGTCATGGCTGCATCGGCGGCCCTTTTATCCACACTCAGTCCCCAGCCGCCCTGCGGCCGGGTGTCCATGCTCGGTCCCCAGCCGCCAGGGGGCGGCCGGGTGTCCACACACGGTCCCCAGCCGTCTGGGGGAGGCCTGGTGTCCATAAACGGTCCCCAGCTGCCCCAATTTCTCCGCGGAACATCCCCACACACTTTTCTTAGACTGGCCTGCTTTAGGGCAGCATTGGACGAGCCCACCAGAGAACTCGACTCCTCCGGTGGGCCCTGTCTTCTCCATCAGGGGAGCTGAGAGTGCCAAGGTGAGGAGCATGATGATGATGATAGAAGTTAGCATCTGCTTTGTTTTCAAGGAATGCAAGCGCATGTATGTAGTAGTGGCTAGGCCTGAGGTGGTCAGCGTTTTGGCGCATATCCTACCTCCTCTGAGGATTCCTGGATGTTTTCCTGCTACTATCAAAGTTCTATGACTCCCGTTAAAACAAAGCTTCAGGAGATAAATGATGGATGAGGTAGTGGCAAAGGTGAAAAAGCAGGAGGAACAGGGACCATTCTCATCAATATCTGGCCAGTCAACCACATATGTCTTGTAGGATATGTTTCTGTAACAAAAGGAGCGGTTCGGCTACACAGTTATAGGGCATACAGTGAGTGCAATGCCTACCAAAAATATGTAGGCACTCCAATGCCCCTTGGAAATGACATGGAGGTCAGAGGGCCTTAACTAAACCTTTTTTTCCATTTATAGCAACTGGGTCTCCTGTGCACTGTTGGCCTAAGCAGTGAATGGAAGGCTTTAGAAAAATTATGAGTAACTGCAATGCCCCTTGAAACAGACGTGGATTACAGCATACTAAAATCCTTCTGCCCATTATTGGGGAGTGTGTCTCCCTTAGTTTTCACCTTTGCATTGAAAAACAAAAGCTGACTAAAATTAGGAGGAAATGCAATGCCCGTTGGAAGAGTTGTGGAGGTTAGAGGTAATTAAAAACAACTTTTCAATGCCCCTTGGAAGAGCTGTGGAGTTAAGAGTGGCTTAAGAAGACGCTTTTAATGCCCCTTTGAAGAGACGTGGAGGTCACAGTAGCTTAACAAGATGATTTTAATGCCCCATAAGGCATAAGCTTCCAAAAATTAGGATGGAGCAACTTGCAATGCCCCTTACAAGAGCCATGCAGTACAGCATATTACAAACATAAGTCCCATTACTGGGGAGAGGGTCTCCCATAGTATTTGCTTATGCCTTCCAAGCAAAAGCTTCCAAAAATTAGGACGGAGCAACTTGCAATGCCTCTTACAAGAGCCATCCAGTACAGCATATTACAAACATAAGTCCCATTATTGGGGAGTGGGTCTCCCATAGTATTTGCTTATGCCTTCCAAGCAAAATCTTCCAAAAAATAGGATGGAGCAACTTGCAATCCCTCTTACAAGAGCCATGCAGTACAGCATATTACAAACATAAGTCCCATAACTGGGGAGTGAGTCTCCCATAGTATTTGCTTATGCCTTCCAAGAAAAAGCTTCCAAAAATTAGGACGGAGCAACTTGCAATGCCCCTTACAAGAGCTATGCAGTACAGCATATTACAAACATAAGTCCCATTACTGGGGAGTGGGTCTCCCATAGTATTTGCTTATGCCATCCAAGCAAAAGCTTCCAAAAATTAGGATGGAGCAACTTGCAATGCCTCTTACAAAAGCCATGCAGTACAGCATATTACAAACATAAGTCCCATTATTGGGGAGTTGGTTTTCCATAGTATTTGCTTATGCCTTCCAAGCAAAAGCTTCCAAAAATTAGGACGGAGCAACTTGCAATGCCCCTTACAAGAGCCATGCAGTACAGCATATTATAAACATAAGTCCCATTACTGGGGAGTGGGTCTCCCATAGTATTTGCTTATGCCTTCCAAGCAAAAGCTTCCAAAAATTAGGACGGAGCAACTTGCAATGCCTCTTACAAGAGCCATGCAGTACAGCATATTAAAAACAAATTTCCCATTATTGGGGAGTGAGTCTCCCATAGTATTTGCTTAGGCCTTCCAAGAAAAAGCTTCCAAAAATTAGGACGGAGCAACTTGCAATGCCCCTTACAAGAGCCATGCAGTACAGCATATTACAAACATAAGTCCCATTACTGGGGAGTGGGTCTCCCATAGTATTTGCATATGCCTTCCAAGAAAAAGCTTCCAAAAATTAGGACGGAGCAACTTGCAATGCCCCTTACAAAAGCCATGCAGTACAGCATATTTCAAACATAAGTCCCATTATTGGGGAGTGGGTCTCCCATAGTATTTGCTTATGCCTTCAAAGCAAAAGCTTCCAAAAATTAGGACGGAGCAACTTGCAATGCCTCTTACAAGAGACATGCAGTACAGCATATTACAAACATTAGTCCCATTATTGGGGAGTGGGTCTCCCATAGTATTTGCTTATGTCTTCCATGCAAAAGCTACCAAAAATTAGGACGGAGCAACTTGCAATGCCCCTTACAAGAGCCATGGAGTACAGCATATTACACACATAAGTCCCATTATTGGGGAGTGAGTCTCCCATAGTATTTGCTTATGCCTTCCAAGCAAAAGCTTCCAAAAATTATGAGGAAATGCAATGCCCGTTCGAAGAGTCGTGAAGGTCCCAGTAGCTTAACAAGACGCTTTTAATGGCCCTCAGAAGAGACGTGGAGGTCAGAGTGGTATAACAAGACTCTTTTAATGCCCCTCAGAAGAGACGTGGAAGTCAGAGTGGTATAACAGGACGCTTTTAATACCCCTTACAAAAGATGTGGAGGTCAGAGTGGTATAACAAGACTCTTTTAATGCCCCTCAGTAGAGATGTGGAGGTCAGAGTGGTATAACAAGACGATTTTAATGCCCCTTACAAGAGACGTGGAGGTTAGAGTGGTATAACAAGACGCTTTTAATGCCCCTCAGAAGAGACGTGGAGGTCAGAGTGGTATAACAAGACGCTTTTAATGCCCTTTACAAGAGACGTGGAGGTCAGAGTGGTATAACAAGACACTTTTAATGCCCCTTGGAAAAGCCATACAGTACAGCATCTTAAAAATATTATTCCCATTATTGGGGAGTGGGTCTCCCACAGTCTTTGCTTATGCCTTCCAAGCAATAGCTGACAAAAATCAGGATGGAGGAACTTTCAATAATGGCAACACGGACCACGGTCACCCTTGTGGTATAGTGGTGGTGGCTGAGGATAAGGAGAAGAACATAGAACAGCCGAAATGAGGAAGCGTATATCCATGTGTGGGTGTGAAGGGGAGCATGTGAATACACCTCCCGAAATAACACAGTGGATTTGACTTTATGTTACTCTGCTGTCATTTGGTGGTGATGAGAAGTCTGGCATAATCCAGCCCTTGTTCATTTTGATAAGGGTCAGCTTGTCAGCATTGTCAGTTGACAGGCGAGTGCGCTTATCAGTTATAATTCCCCCAGAGGCACTAAAAACACGCTCCGATAACACGCTAGCGGCAGGGCAGGCCAGGACCTCCAAGGCGTTCAGAGCGAGTTCATTCCAAGTGTCCAGCTTGGATACCCAATAATTAAAAGGCACAGAGGAATCACAGAGGATGCTGGTATGGTCGGCAAGGTACTCCCTCACCATCTTTTGAAACTTTCCACTCCTTGTGAGAGTACCCCACGCCTCAGGGTCTGTCCAAAGGGAGGGTCTGAGAAAACTGTCCCAGAACGTTGACAGTGTTCCCCTGCCTCTTCTGGATTGGAGTTGCGTCTCTCTCGCATGTACGCCTTGGTTGGGCAACAACGAACTGAGACCTCTGCCGCTAGCGTGTTCAGATGGGAATTTTTTTAACAGTTTTGCAGCAAGGGCCTTTTTGTACTGCCCCATTTTTGTAGACCTCTCCACCTCAGGAATAAGAGAGTGAAAGTTCTCCTTGTAGCGGGGGTCTACAAGTGTCACCAACCAGTAACGACTGTCACCCAACATTTTTACAATGCGAGGGTCACGGTTAAGGCAGCGTAACAAAGTCAGCCATGCGTGCCAGACTGGTAACGGGCAAGATTTCCGTGTCCTCACCAAGATGATGACTGACCATGCTCTCCTCCTCCTCCTCCTCCCCCCTGTCCTCAGGCCACCCACGCTGAACCGATGGTATGACAGTTGTAGAGGTACTACCGTCTACAGCGCTTGACACCAGCTCCTGTTCTTCCTCCTCCTCCTCCTCCTCTCCCTCATTGTCCCCCAATGCACGTTGGGATGAGATGAGGCTGGGCTGTGTGTAAACGCCCGCTAAGGCTTCTTGATCCATCTCATCATACTCTGGCTGCAATTCCTCCTCTTTAATTCTCTGCAGAGAGCGTTGCAAAAGACAGACAAGTGGGATGCTGACACTAATGATGGCGTCATCGCCACTCACCATCTTGGTGGCCTCCTCAAAGTTTGTCAGGATGGTACATATGTCAGACATCTAGGTCCACTCCTGAGGTCTTATGTGTGGAGTCTGACCTGAATATCGACGGCCTTGTTGCAGCTGGTACTCCACAACTGCTCTCTTCTGTTCACAAATCCTTAGCAACATGTGGAGGGTAGAGTTACAATGTGTCGGGGCATCACACACCAGTCGGTGTGCCGGAAGCTGCAAAAGCTGCTGCAACACAGCAAGGGCGGCGGAAGCTGTAGCCGACTTGCAAAAATGAGCTGACAGGCAGCGTACTTTGACGAGCAGATCTGGCAACTCGGGGTACGATTTAAGAAACCTCTGAACCATGAGGTTAAGCACATGAGCCAGGCATGGTACATGTGTTATCTCGCCTCGCCTCAGAGCCGCCACCAGGTTACGGCCATTGTCACACACGATCATGCCTGGATGTAGGCTCAGCGGTCTCAGCTACAGATCTGCCTACTCTTTCACAGCTGTCCACAACTCACAAGCAGTGTGAGGTTTCTCACCTAAGCTTATGAGTTTCAGCACAGCCTGTTGCCGCTTGGCGGAGGCAATACTGCAGTGCTTCCAGCTTGTAACTGATGTGGTGATATCTGAGATGGAGGCTGAGCATGAGGAGGAGGAGGAGGAGAATGATGCATAGGAGCTGCACACTGTGGGGGCAACTCTGACTGACAAAGGGCCCGCAATCCTCGGTGTGAGGAGGATGTGTTCCGTCCCAAGGTCCGACTGGGTCCCGGCTTCCACTATGTTTTACCCAGTGTGCCGTCAGGGAGATGTACCGTACCTGGCCACAAGCACTTGTCCACGTGTCCTTTGTCAGGTGGACTCTCCCAGTAACTGCGTTGTTCAGGGCATGGCAGATGTTTTGGGACACGTGCTTGTGTAGTGCGGAGATGGCACACCAGGCAAAATAGTGTCGGCTGGGGACCGAGTACCGAGGGACGGCCACCGCCATAAGGTTGCGGAAGGATTCCGTCTCCACCAGCCTAAATGGCAGCATTTCCAATGCAAGCAGTCGTGAAATGTGCGAATTTAGGACTGTGGCCTGTGGGGTGTTAGCTGCGAATTTCCGCTTTCATTCAAAGCTCTGGGATATGGCCAATTGAACGCTGCGGTGGGATGTGAACGTGGACGTTGATGCTGTTTCTTGAGAAACTGCCAAAACAAGAGAAGACTGAGAGGAGGGGGCATCTTTACATGCAGTATGGACAGGGGATTGCCTTGCACACACAATAGGGGGATCTATTGCAAGCACAACAGCGGAAGAAGCAGTGGTGAACCCTGCTGATACTGGTCATGGACGCTGGGGTTCGCCCCACAAAGTCGGGTGCTTTGCTGCCATGTGCCTGATTATGCTGGTGGTGGTCAGGCTGGTAGTTTTGTCACCCCTGCTGATGCTGGCATGGCAGGTGGTAGAAATGGCCTTTTTGGGGTTATCAGCAGAGTCTTTAAAAAAATTCCAGACTCTGGAAGACCTACCTCTTGTACTGGCAACGTCCCTCGTGTTGGTGTTACGGGGAACTGTTGCCCGCCTTCTGTCTGCGACCACCACAATGCTTCTTCCTGCCTTTTGGGATATTCTGCCTCCCTCCCCCTGTGTGCTGCTGACCTCACTCTGCATGTCCTCCTGCCACGTTAGGTCAGTTACTAGATCATCCACCACCTCCCCCTCTTCCACTTGAGCACAACGATCCTGCTTCTCACTTCCTGGCAATTGTGTCTCGTCATCGTCCACTTCTTGTGACAAATTGCCAGCGTCAACTTCCTGTGGCCATGGCTGTTCAAATATTTGGGCATCGCTACATGGGATCTCCTCTTCCACCACTATAAGCGGAGCAGGCGAGGAGCACAAATCTGGAAAATGGACCAGTGAACAGCACTTCAGAATGTCCAAGTGTGGGATCAGTTGCTGTCAGACGACACTCGGCATGGTGGGAGGAAGGAGCATCAGGGTGAGGAGGAGTATGCGGTCCAGACTCACGGCTATTAATATTTGACCGTGTGGAAGACAGACCGGAGGTAGTGATGCTCAGGTAACTGGAAGTATTATCTGCTATCCAATTAATAACCTGTTCACACTGATCAGTTCGCAATACTCGTGTTGTTCTATGCTTCCCTATTAATTCGGTCAAGAAGTGGGAGCGAGAAGATGTCACTGTTGGTTGTGGCACATTTTCACCTTGGCCACGGCCCCGTCTTCTGCACGCACCATCACCAGAACGTCCACTTCCACGTCCCTTGCCACGCGCCTTGCCCATTGTAAAGGAAGTAAAATAGCTTACACTCGCACTATCAATGGAAAAAGGGTAATAAAAAGTAGATTAGAACTGTGGAAGAGGAAAACCACAGTTCTATTTCTCTGGCCTTCACTCAACTTTTTTAAACAATCAGAACAATCAGGGATAAACTATCACTGTTTTTCTTTACGGAAAAAATACCAAAACCTGAATAATAGAGATTTTTTACCGTGGAATGGCAAAACCACAGTTATTGTTTACTGGGGTATACCATAAAATTTTAAATATATATATTTACGGCTGAACTGTGAGCGACACACTCAAACTGTTTTTTTTTAGATACTAAAGGCCCAAAACTGGATACTACAGAGATTTGACCCGTGGAACTGCAAAATCACTCTTGGATTTGTCAGGCCTTCAACAGACTATTTTCAACAGATATATTTTTGTGTCTGGACAATCAGGGAGACACGATTACATTTTTTTTTTTACTGCAAAAAATGCGAAAAGCAGGATAATAGAGATTTTTTACCGTGGAACAGCAAACCCACAGTTATAATTTACTGGTGTATACCAGACTTTTTTAAATGTATATATTTGCGGCTGAACAGTGAGCGACACACTCAAACTGTTTTTTTTACATACAAAAGGCCCAAAACTGGATCATACAGAGATTTGACCCGTGGAACTGCAAAACCACTCTTCTGTATCTGTGGCCTATACCAGACTCTTTTCAACAGATATATTTTTGTCTGAAAAATCAGAGACACACTTTTTTTCTTGGGGGGGGGGGGACACCAATAGGTTAATAAGACAGGTGTTTGTACAGTGTGAAGAAGGGAAAAAAAAAGAGATTTAAGATGAAAAAAAAAGGATTTTTACTGGCCCCCGAGACCTGGAGCTAAGTCCAGCAATTACAGAAACAGGAGCACACATGACTGTAATGCAGCATTTGCTGGTATAACCACTGCGTCTCCAGCACTGTCTAATCCGGAGCGACTGAGTCCAAGATGGCGGCGCCCAGTTTTAAATACTCGAGGTGACGCTGTGCGGCCAGCCAATCACTGTAATGCCCACAAACAACATGGCTGTGGAATTACAGTGACTGGAGGGCAATCCCTGCATGTTCATTGGCTCTGTAAAGAGCGCTAAACATGCTGGGCGGAGACCGGAGCTCCCGCCCGAGTAACCCGGAAATGCTCCGTGCTCGCCGAACATCCCGAGTAGCGTGATGCTCGGGCGAGTACCGAGCAGTGTCGAGCATGCTCGCTCAACACTAGTATTTACCTGCAAATTTACCCCATATCTGTAAGTGAATAGCGACAGATTTTCCTTTAAACTTACTTTTTCTTTTTATATGCAATTGTTTTTAGGTAGGGTGGTTTCAGGATAACTTACAGCATTCCCAGCAATAGTCGTGGAATTATAATGTGCTTTAAGGGTTAATACTCCATATTCCTAATTCTTAATAAACTCTTGAGGTTTTTTGACAGTTAAGCAGTTATTGATTATATCCCCATTAATTTATAGTAATTGAAAATATTAATGGATATATTTCTCATTCTCTGGATCAGTATTAGGGTTAATGAATAAATGAACAATGGTCTGTGGGACTGAGGAGTTTACTTACTACCTTCCTAGTCGTCTAAGGGACTGAAAAAAAATATTAATATATTCCTGGTGGTCTTGAGCGCTTAAAAGTTTAATGTGTACATTCCTAGTAGCCTAGGGGACTGAACAACTTATTGAGTGATTTCATAATGTTCTAAGGTATTAAAAAGTTTAATGGATACATTCCTAGTAGCCTAGAGAAGATTTATTGGTATATTCCTGGTGGTCTAAGGGACTAAAAATATTAAAGGGTGTATTCCTGGGGTCAACGTGACTGGATAGGTTAAAGAAGTTGCCCACTACTGTAACATTGATGTCTTATCATTAAGATAGGTCATCAATGTCTAATTGATGGAGGTGTGACACATGCACTGCCGCTGATCAGCAGTTCTCTGTGTCGGATGGAAAAGACCAGTTACGGAGCTGCACAGCGCAAATTCATCTACTGTACAGTGGCTATGGCCAAGTACGGCACATCCACTCTCTTATTATTTGAATAAGGGGGGATTTGCAGTACCTGACAACCATATAGTAGTCGGAGCTGCACTGTGCAGCTCCATAACTGGTGAGTTCTGGATGTCACCGACACCGAGAACAGCTGATTAGCCGGGGTGTGGGGAACCAATCAGATATTGCTGATCAATCCTGAGGATGGGCCATCAATGTTAAATTAATAGAAGACCTCTTTAATGTATACAGTGCATTCGAGTAGGTCTAGGAGACTAGAAAGCTTAATGTATATTTAAGGGGCTGAGTAGCTTAATGTAAGACTAATATACATTGTACATTCCTGGAGAGATAGGCAACTGGAAACGGTAATCGGTACATTCCTGGTGGTCAAGAGGACTGAAGAAATTATTGAGTAATCACTTGATGCTTTAGGGAACTTAAAGGGAACCTGACAGCTGATACATGCTGACCTATCTACATTGATGGTCTGTTCCATCATCCAGCCCAAAATTATTTTCTTGGCCATCCTATATCTATGACCATGATCAGTCCATAGATTGAAGATATTTTTAGTCTTCGATTACTAAAACAACATCATCATTGTCCATTTGGTTGTGACAAGTACTGCAGGATCTTTAGCATGATGTAATCCCTTTACCGTAGCTCCTATATAATTATAACTTTTTAGCACAAAAAGTCATTTTCATATTCTGTTTCTAAAACTTTAAATAGCATCTTAAGTTTTTTTCCATGCGTATTATATGCCAAACTTTTTTTTTTCCAGAAAGCTGCAGACGGCACCAGTAAGACATATAAAGTTTTTTTTTTTCCTGTAGAAACATCTGCTGTTCTGACACAAATACTAGATTTTATAGACTTTTGGTACATTTTGAAATCATTTCCACTGCAGTGAACAACGCAAAAAAAAGGAATGAACGGGGGATGAGTCAATTATAAAAGATAACAGCTATCTGCTATCAACTGATACAATTATTACTTCTGTCCAAACTCCAAATGACCATCTATTGTGGACAAGTGACCCGGAAAAAACAATGGATATTTTGCTGGTACAAGAAAATAATTGTGCAAACATGCGAGCACTTTACAGTCATCTGAGCTTGAAACATGAGAAAATGATCAGTCATTTTTTAAAGACGTGATGATTGCTCCTTTGTCCCTGTCTGCTCAATTTCTCATACCTTGGGGTTTTTTTCTGGAGCTTTGACTTCACTTTTGATTGATTTGATATCTTTATGTTTCATTGTAAAGGGGATTAAATGCTCATGGAGTAGAAATGTTGTAACCATTGATGGAAAGGGCTAACATGATTAGGAACCAAAGCAATGACTCCTGTGATGACAATGTCAAGGAATGACTTGGGTTGGTATTTGGGTTTTGGAAGTAAAAACTTCTACCTTAAAGAGTAATTGAACTTTTTTTCATGCACTTATTTTCCAGACATTACTGACGCGCCCCCTGGGCCAGTGCTGTAGTGCGGCGCGCGTGCGCGCGGGGAATACCCGGAGCCGGATCCGATGGGGGTAGTAGTCTTCGTGTGGCGGTGACCCGGTCCGTGCCCAGGGTGGTCAAACTAAGTGGCAGTTATTGGTATGATGGTATTAGTGTCCGACTACGCCACCCGTTGAATGCGGCTATGAAGCCGCCGCTGCAGGGCAGTCCGCTGAGGCCGGTGGTACGGATGTGCAGCGTGGATGGTATAACCCCCAACGGGAGGGGTATGGCCTCAGGGCAGAGGATGAGAATGATGTTGGGAGAGATGGTGTGTATGTCCCAGCACTGATGGTACCGGTGCGACAAGGAATCACTGAGACTTGCAATTGCAGTTTTCACAGCTTTACTCACAGTTCTTTATCAGGTCCCTTGTGCACAGTTAGGACCACCCGAGCCGTGCTGCGTCCACCAGGTGCGGGACTCGGCCAACTCCCAGGCAGTTCCAGAGCGTGGTCCTGAGCTCCCCTCTCTTCCTTCCTACTGGCCGTCCCCACCAGGGATCCACCTTTGTCCAGCTCCCTCGGGCCTTCTAGTGGTGAAACCTTTCCCAGTTTCCCTGACCCTATATGGTATGCCTTCCTGATAGATATGGCGAGGGGTCGCGCCAAAACTTGTCCACGACCTCCGGTTCCTGGCTAAGGATAATTGGCCTCCACCAGTTTGGGATCCGGCACCCTGTTCTGCCAACCCTTCACCCGTTATTCCGTGGGATCTTAGGGTTCCCTCTTTTCCTGCGTCTCTGGGCCTTTCCTGGTGTTTCTGTTCCTTCTTCCTCTTACTTCTCTCTCTCTCTGCTTCAGGCCTCCACTCCAGGCCTGGCTCTGGAGCTGGGCCCAGACTGAGCCACAGCTCCCTGTCAGCCCTCTCTGGCTGAGCTCCTCTCTGAACAGACCCTGATCTAAGATGGTGCCCACCTTTTATACCTCCTTCTGACACCCGAGCCCAGGTGACCAGCACCCAATGGGCTCCTACCTATGCCCAGAGTCCCTCCCCTGTCTGCTCCTACACCACTGGGATGTTCCTCTCCCCCCCAACTCCAGCCAGGGACAGAAGCTGTCATACCTGCACATCTATCTGGTGGGAGTACCGTTGATCTGTCCCCCGGAAATGGGGTGAGTGTAGTGCATGCAGCTAACTGAGCCCAGTTCCACACTCCATCCTTACCCGGGAGTGGAATACCACACCTCTGGTCTGAGGTGCAATACCCCTGTAGCAGCCGAGTCCTCGGGGTGCTACATTACAAAGTTATGAATCTGTGTAATATGCACCATTACATTATTTAGCTTCCTTCTATTCAAAACACCATGCTGAAAGTGCTGTTTTAACTGTCTAGTTCATACTACTTTAGTACCTGATTTGAACCACAGCTCTAGAAAGAATTCATACTAAAATAATATTGAAAAACATTTTCACTGTCAGAGAATTAAGGAGGGGAAATGGGAAGCTCACACAGTGAGAGTGGCATGACTCTGTTGATGGGTATCCTGGGGCCAGGGGCTCCTTCCCTGTACCTAATGCTAGGGGTTCCCTAGCTGGCCCTGTTCCCTGGATTACTTCTAAAGGTGAAGATGCCTGGGCCACATACCTTGTCTGAGCTCTTCAGTCTACCCTCAGTCTATTCCCTTCCCCCACCAAGGGAAGAAGTGAGTTGTAGTTTATAGCAGTACACCAACCAGACTAACAAGTTAATACTAACAGGGCTAAAGGAAAATACCAATCGTACAAATAAATGCACACAAACAACAAAGGTTAACACTGGGAAGTGGAGGTTGGGGAACAAACAAAAAAAGGAGAAGAGGAGGATTACACACAAACGAAACCACGCAACAGTCTTAGCTTAAATCTTCCAAACACTGTCTCAGACAACAACTCTCCACTAGTGTTGAGCCACCCCAGTAGTGTTCGAGTTTGGTTCGGTTTGTCGAACACCCGTGTGTTCGCCGAACTGTTCGTCGAACACCTTCGAACACCGTTAAAACCAATGGCAGGCAAACAAAAACACATAGAAACACATAGAAAACACCTTCAAAGGTGTCCAAAAGCTGACAAACTGCTCAGAAGACACAACTAACACATGGAAAAGTGACAAGTACATATAGTCATGCGAAAAGAAAAGAGGTGGAGGAGTAAAAGGAGGGGGAGACACAGATATAGGCATGTCATGCCCTTCTAAAATCCAAAAAGTGAGAAGCCGTTCCTGCCCGTGCCACCTCTGTGTCGCCGGGTTTGTGCCAGAGCCGCGGTGGACCCTGACGGCCAGCCCCCCTATCCCAATACTGGTGCCTGTCCGCCGGTGGGTCGAGGCCCCCCACGGTTGGGGGGGGTAACATCTGCAGAAGAAAGACCATCTTCCAGCCAAACTAAGATGTCGACTTCTTTTCGTGGACAATGTGATACGATCCCATTCTTACGGACACCCCCATCGCTACAAATTCTAAATCAGGCACAAAAACAGCAGGTGCTTCAACGGATATCAAGTGCTCCTTCAAGTGGGCTCTCCATCACCTCAATTTCAACATCACAAATACTCCAGTCCTCAGAGGTGTCACCCCAATCGCACTTGCTTCCTCACAGCTCCCAAGTCTCCAGCTGCCCGTCTGAGTATGGGGTAGCACAGATGGTTGAGTCTGCACAGCTGTTTACTCATACTATAGCCTGGGAAATGGAGGTCTGCTCCAGAGCTTCTGTTAATCCAGATGAGGAAATGATCTGATCTGATGCCCAGAATCTTTATAAGTCGGATCCAGGACCAGATGAAGAAGGTTCTGAGCATAATGTAGACCCTTGTTCCCAAACTGTAACTCCTGTTGGTGGAGACAATGATGAAGACGATGATGAGACTCAAATACCTGATTGGAGCGACAACTTCACTTTTCGGTCAGGGCAGGAAGAGGTTGGCTCTGAGGACGACGGGTGTGATAACACACAGGGTGATGATGACGAGGTTGGAGATCCCACTTACTGTCAACCCACAGTCAGCCAGTCGATGAGGTCAGCAGAGGAGGTGGAGGAGGATGTGACTAGCCCTGGGGATGGGGATGACTCGGTACCCGGGCATTTGCCTGGCCTTGGGGATGTCGCGGTGGTCGGCTCCCTGGCCCGTACCCTGGGGTCTCTCTTTAAAAGGGTGGATAATTGTTAATTTTATAAGAGTTCATGACGCCACCTGTGGTATCTGGTGACAAGCACCAGCTCTGCAGCAGTCCACTGAGGACGGTGATAAGGCAGCTCGATGGTATAGCTCCCCACAGGTGGACCTAGGTCTCAGGGCAGCGTATGCAGGGGGAATGCAGGACAGGCGAGACCCAGCTGGGTCAGAGCAAGAACGGGAACGGACACGGTAGTCACTTCAGTACCTTTTACTGGTGGAAATTCAGGCACATCCCGGAGCACTGTAGGGTGAAGGGTGCATATCAGGATCCTCCCCAATGAGCGGGTGTAGGGCCTCCTGTTTCTTGCCTCTGCGTAGTAAGTTTCTGACCTGCCTGGAGCTAGGCCTAACTTTGTCTCTGTCCTGCGCTGGCTGACCTTGTGGTAGGGCCTTCTCTTGGAGTTCACGCTCCCAGTATGCGGGGCCTAAGCGTCTCCTGGCTCTGTTACATATCAGCACCTTAGCGATCCTGGGACTTGCAGTTCTCCAGGGATTCCGGTTATGCCTTACTGGGTCATAGAGATACCGGTAAGCTCGGATCCTGTGTCCGGTAAATGCTTTGGGGTGAGCTGGTTAAACTCCTCTGCCCCTTATGTACTAACTCGCCACTCGCCTTCGGCCTACTCGGGCCCTCACTAGGCTATACACACTAACGGCAGCTTGCCGCGCTTCACTGATCTTACGGCACCGGCACACCTTAAGCTCTATCTGGGCTCCCTGAATCAAGCAAGCAGGAGCCTCGTGCTCCACTGCTGAACTATTAACTGCGTTCTCTAGACTAGACTGAGCTCCACTGCAGACTGACCTCTCTTAGGCTTCTCTACTGCAGGAACTCTTCAGAGGAACTGAACTGCCTAGCTCCACCTTCCCTATTTATATCCCTAACGGGCTCCCTCTGCTGGTCTGAGGTGGAAGGTGGAGATGTGTGAATGTTTATGGGGGCCTCTTGTGGAGGATTCCATCAATGCACTCTTCTAGGATCTGTGATACCAAGCGCAGCGGGGCATCACAGATGCTATTGACGACGAGGTTAGGTTGCGCCTTCCTGAACAGAGACGGAGTACTGGAAGCACGTCAACAACTGCATCCTCAACCACAACTCTGCCTCTGACCACAAGTCGTAGTGGCTCTTCAGGTCACATGAGCTCTAAGCCTTGCATAGCCTGGGCATTTATTCAGATCGATAAGGATGACCCAACTCGTGTTATCTGTAATATTTGTCAGCAAAAGCTAAGTAGAGGCCAAAAAATCCATAGTTTGAGTACTTCATGCATGTACCGTCACATGGATATGAAGCATAAGTTGCAGTGGGAAGCTCACTGTGCTACAATGCGGCCTAGCCGGCTGGGCCAACCACCGTCTGCCCCATCTTGTGCATCCGCAGCCTCTTCATCCTCTGTGACTGGGGGGACAGCAGTCACACATGTTTTTGGACACAGACCTGCCACCTCTTTACCCGCAACAGCCAGTGTGATTGGCAGGTCGGCAGTTCATTGGGAAGTGGAAACACCTGCTAGTATTGAGCGCTCTCCGACATCGAGAGCACCACCTTTGGATCAAGGCAACCTAACATGTCCGCCTGCATCTTCCTCACAGACCGTCAGTTTGCCGGGGACACCCTACTCAACACCGTCTAAGCACAACAGCCAGCCCTCGGTCCCTCAGATGTGGAAAAGTAAAAGACCATTTCCTCCTAGCCATGAGAAAGCTAAGAGGTTGAATTTCACCATCTGCAAGCTGTTGGCTACAGAAATGCTGCCTTTCCACCTGGAGGACACAGAGGATTTTCAAGACCTTATGTCCGTCACAGTGCCCCAGTACCAGATGCCCAGTCGGCACTCCTTCTCAAAGAAAGGTGTGCCTGCGCTCCACTAGCATGTCGCACACAACATCACCGCTTCTTTGAGAAACTCTGTGTGTGACAGGGTGCACTTCACCACAGACACTTGGACGAGAAGACATGGACAGGGGCGTTACATGTCGCTGACTGGGCACTGGGTAACTATGGTGACAGCAGGACAAGGGGCTGCTGTCCAAGTCTTACCGTCCCCACGAGTTGTGCGTCAATCCTCTTTATCTCGAAGTTCCTCCACTGCTTCTGCCTCCTCAACCTCCTCTCGGTCCTCCACCTGCACCCAAAGCCTGTCTGGTAATGCCACCTGCTTTCTAACTGCGCAGAAGGAATCCTGCACATCTCCTTACTATGCTGGCAGCAGGGCTCAACGGCATCAATGTGTACTTTGAAATGTCTGGGAAATGTGAGTCACACAGCTGAGGAGTTGTGGTCAGCTCTGGAGACCCAGTTTCATGAAAGGTTGTCTCCACTGGACCTGCAACCAGGGAAGGCCATGTGCGACAATGCTGCAAACCTGGGTGCGGCACTTCGCCGGGGCAATGTCACACACGTGCCTTGTATGGCTCACGTGTTGAACGTGGCTGTCCAGCAATTTTTAGCCCACTATCCCGGGCTAGATGGCCTTCTGCAGAGGGCACGGTCGCTGTGTGCTCACTTCTGCCGTTCGCATCCCGCAGTTCAATGACTTACATCTCTACAGAAGTCGTTGGGCCTGCCAGTTCACCGGCTGAAATGCGATGTGCCGACACGGTGGAATTCAACTCTGCACATGTTGCAGCGACTGTGGCAGCACCGACAAGCCCTGGTGCAATAGTTTCTGACGTATAGCCTGGGCCAACGAGATCCAGAGGTGGGGCAAATCACGCTGCAGGAGTGGTCTCAGATCAGGGACCTATGAAGTTGACGCGCCCCCGGGGCCATGGGGTACCCTGAGCCGGGCCGGTAGACTCTGGGGGTTGTAGTCACTGTGGCGGTGACCCAGTCCGTGACCCAGGGCGGTCAATCCAAGGGTAATTTGTATATATGGATTTTATAATGTCTGACTACGCCACCTGTGGAGTGCTGCCAAAGGGGCCGTCACTGCGGAACAGTCCTCTGAAGCTGGTGGTTTTGAAGCAACGGTATTATTACTCACCACAGGAAGAGTGTAGCTTCAGGGCAGTGTGGGTGGATGATGGTGGTTGTAGTGCAGGGAGTCAGTAATGAACACAGAGTCCGTGTGATGCCGTCTCAAGATATTACACACAGTTGTTGTAGTCCAGATTACAGGAACCAGAGCAATCTCCCCCGTCGTGCTGTGCATACTCAGTGAGGGGCTCAGTCCACCCCCAGATAGCTCCAGAGTACTTAGCAGGACCCCCTTCTGTGTGTCCTTTCTCTGGCCTTCTCCCTGCACCTCACACCCAGTGACACTTCTATCCGGTATCCTCGGGCCTTGGCGGGTGACGTGTGTTCCGTCCCCTGGGTCCTATGTGGCTACCTTCTTAGTGAGACTGGTGTGGACTTTGGCCTGCAGTACATGAAATGCAGCAGCCTCCGGTTTCTAGTTGAGCCTTGCTGTTTCTCCGCTAGTTGAGGGACCAGATCCCCTTATCTGGCCTGACCCCTCTACCTCCTGGTAGCAGCGGGAGTACGGGTGGCCTTCTGCACGGCCCGTAGCCGTAGGGTCCCTTCGGTTCCTGGAGCCTTCCAGCTCCCACTCCTCTCTTCTCTCCTTCAGTCCTGGGCTTCCCAGGCTAGGCCCGCCTCCGGAGCAGAGCTCATGCCTAGTCTCTGCTCCTGTCACTTTTCCTCCTCTGTCTGGCTTGCTCTTTCTAAGATGGCTTCCTATTTATACTCTGCTTGTCATGTGCTCCCCTAAGCTGCTCCCCTAAGCACCCACTACATAGGACCCTCAAACCAGCTAGGGACCTGGGACTGTGCTCTCCCTTAGGAGCAATCTCGCCCTACCCCCACTGCGGGTATGTGTTGGATGCAGGAGTCAGGGTCCCGAGCCATACGCCTTCCTTACCTGAGGGTGAGATACCACACCTCTGGGTGAGATGCAGTAACTCTGTGGCGACAGAACCCTCAGGGGCGCCACACACCCTTCTGCACAGTTTTGAAATGGCGACGAAGATGTTTAGTGCTGACGACGATGCCATTATCAGCATGACTATTCCGGTGATTTACATGCTAGAGAACACATTAAACAGAATTCAGAGTCAGGTGGTGGGACAAGAGGAGGTGGAGGAAGTAGAGGAGGAGTCGTATGCGGAAGGGATAACATCTCCAAGGTCCAGACGGTTGGCAGCACCAAGGCGGCAGGCATGGGAGGGTGGGGGAGAGGGATTAACCAGGGCGCATGGCAGCAGCCAAACTGTTGAGGAAGGTGCAGGAGCCGAGGAAGAAGTGGAGGACGAACTGGCGATGGGCATGGAAGACTCATCAGATGAGGGAGACCTTGATCACATTTCTGTTGTGCGAGGTTGGAGGGAGAGGGCAGAGGAAGGAAGCATGATTCTTACCTCGCTACCAACACAACAAGGACTTGGTACTTCTGGATGCGCAAGACACATGAGTGCCTTCTTGCTGCACTACCTGCAACATGACCCCCGGATTGTCAGAATTCGACGTAATCCCGACTACTGGGTTGCTACACTCTTAGATCCCCGGTACAAAAGTATATTTGCCGAAATAATTCCTGCCATAAAAAGGTATTGACGAATGCAGGAGTATCTGCAGACGCTGTTGCAGAATCTTACATGTGCTTTTCCACAAAACACCAGTGGTGCACGTAGTGAATCTCACAGTTCTAACTTGCCAACGGTGGGACTGTCGAGTCTTCCACACTCAAACAGTAACAGTAACACAGTATCTGCTGGTAACAGCAATTTTGTGGAATCGTTTCACCACTTTTTTAGACCATCCTTTGCAAGGCCACAGGAGACAAGAAGTCTGACACATAGTCAATGCCTAGAGAGGATGGTACAGGAGAATCTCCAAGTGAACATCGAAGCCATGACTGTGTCACTGGACCCTTGCTCATTTTGGTATTCCAATCTGGAATAATCGCCGGAGCTCGCCACTCACGCCTTGGAGATCTTGTCATGCCATGCAGCCAGCGTTCTCTCTGAACGTGTGTTCAGCGCTGCTGGTGGTGTGCTGACAGATAAGCGCACGCGGCTGTCCACTGAGAATGTAGACAGACTCACGTTCATAAAGATGAACAAATCATGGATTCGCAAGGACATTTCTACCACTGTGTCATCCTTGGGAGACTAAAAGCTTGGGGATTTGGTAAAATCACCTCACCATTCGTTTTAAGCAACAGTGGGGCAATTGATGCCACTTAACCCTAGAACGCATGACCATAAAAATCTACACTTTCACATACCTGGGGCCCTTTAGGCCCGTGTGCAAATAACATGGAATAACTCAAACTCAAATGACAAACAACTATATACATGAAAAATACCTAGAGTTTCAAAATTCTAACTAAAGTAATCTTGCAGAAAATAGAAGACAATTAACTGGGCGGGCCTGCAAGGCCACAGGTATGCATTCTAGGGTTAAGTGGTGTCTGTGCCACAATTTTGGGAGTCCCCTTGCTGTGTCTTACGTGACGTTGGCATCGTCAATTCCAGGTGGGTTGGGTCGCACCCCCCCCCCTTTTTAACTGTAAGAAACTACATACACTATGGCTTGGGGTAACACAGATGGTTGAGTCTGAAGAGCTGTTTACTCAGAGGTCTGCTCCAAATCTTCAGTGTCTGCTAGTCAGCGTAGAATTTTTAACTGCATCTAGCCTAGGCAATACTTTGGGCGTAGTAGCCCAGCTGCGAAGCACGCTGCACCGCCTGTGTATCTAATAAGAATTTTTAAATGAATCTAGCCTAGGCAGACTGTGGGGACCCCCAACCAAACCCAGACGCTCAGCCCCCCTACCGCCCCCCTTTCATGGACAATACAATAATGTAACTCTTACAACTGGATGGGTGAGGATCGGTCACAGCTTTATTAACTCTTTATACTCATTCCATTATAAAGGCATTTTATTTCTAAAATAATTCAGCTTGTTGCAGCATGCCCTGGGTCCCCACTCCGGCAAGTTGGCCAACAAGTGTAACTCTCCAACATGTCCTTTCTATTTCCAGGCCACGGAGGATCCAGCGTACTCGTATGCAGGACTCTGACCCCCACCCATCACTCTTAACGCTTGTTCCACTCCGTCCTGGAGTCCTGACAGGAATATGTCCAGTCCAATATCCATTAAGTGAACACCATAGGGCCGTATGAGGCCTGCTTTACCTCCTTCCAGTTGTCGGTGTCGTATCACTACACCGCCTCTGTCTCTTCTAAATTTTGCCATCCGAATATTTATTACCCGCCTTGTCCATTCGATGGCCGTGATGTCTCGCGCACCTTGCCATACCGCTATCAGCACAATCTCTGACCATACTATAGCTAATTTTGTGAAAAATTCTCTGAAGCGCTCAGTGTCTAGTTTCATTATTGCCATTAGTTATGCGCTCTTGTGATGACCTAGGTTGTTTCCCCCGGCCTGTATAACTAAGATGACCGGACCTCTTGCCTCTCTCCCTACCTTGATTACCTCCATTAGTACCTGTGGCCATAGCAGTCCTCTAATACCTCTCCAGTTGAAATATGTGTTATGAAACTCTAATTTCCTTCCGCCTGGGCGAACTTTCGCCCTTTTTTGTGCCCAATATATATACGAGTGGCCTATCACTCACACTGTTGGCTTAGCGTCACCTGTAAAAGAAACAAACCACGTTAGGATAACAAGTCCGGTCTTATGTATCTCGCCAAACACGTCGATCGCCATCTCCCTATCCTCTGAACTTCCGTTTCTGACATTCCTGCTCTTGCTGCTTCCGTGGCCGCACCTATGCGGAATGAGTGTGTCCCGTAATCTTTGGGGTGGTTCCCTGCCGATGTTATGCATTTATTAAATATAGCTTGGAACAGGTATCTTGATAATGGCGTTCCATCAATGTGTGATAGGAAGAAATTATTTTGTGATCTGATGGTTAGATATGTTTTTACTATTGTTACCCGACTCAGTGTACCGTTTGTGGGTTGTAGAAGTACCCAAGTACCCCTGCCCGCTGGAACCGTTTTCGATTGGTGTATGCGTAGACGTATTGCATTATTGGCTATGACTACGTCCTGGTGTAATAAGCCTCCACTGGTGGTAATTTTGGATTGAGGGACTAATTCGCTTATACATAGAGCCCCGAAGAAGGCGATCACAAATGCAGTAGACATTAGTGTTGCTTCAAATTGGGAGTGTCATGTTAATGGTGTTAGGGATATGATGTGAGAAATCAGTTTTAGTGACACGGGACGGGACGTCTACATTCCTGACTTGGCTGACCCCTTTTCCACCCTTTTATGGATTGTCTGATGATGAGTCTTTGTCACATCTCCCCAATTCAGTAGTTGGAAGTGAAATGCTACTCCGGTCAGACACCGCTGCACTGACGCTCCTGATATTCCCCTCATCATTAGCTGGCAAAAAAGAAGCAAGACAAAAATATATCTCATACCCTACCATAATTATATATAAATGTAAAGCAAAATTGCATAATAAATATAGGGTACTTAGTGAACTATTTTTGATCAAAAAAAGTATACAAGCCGTCCCACCAGCGGCAAGGTGACCCTAAATTGGGACGGTACCTATACTGCCTATATTAAAAACCTTACTGTATATCAAAGTTGAAGCAATGCATATAAAAGGGTAGACAAATAGGACCGGGTCCCAACTCCAGACCACCTAGGCCCGTGGTAAGCTACATATATACCAATCAGCTCAACAAAGGGCATGCCACACCCTTAAATTGCACAGAATGCAAACAAGTCAAAAAACCAGACAATGTGAACTGAGGTCTAAGATGGCAGACATACAAGAAACAGAGGCATGTTCACACTAGCAAAAAAGAAGCAAGACAAAAATATATCTCATACCCTACCATAATTATATATAAATGTAAAGCAAAATTGCATAATAAATATAGGGTACTTAGTGAACTATTTTTGATCAAAAAAAGTATACAAGCCGTCCCACCAGCGGCAAGGTGACCCTAAATTGGGACGGTACCTATACTGCCTATATTAAAAACCTTACTGTATATCAAAGTTGAAGCAATGCATATAAAAGGGTAGACAAATAGGACCGGGTCCCAACTCCAGACCACCTAGGCCCGTGGTAAGCTACA
The DNA here is from genome assembly GCF_046119375.1 of Phyllobates terribilis. Taxonomy (NCBI): domain Eukaryota; kingdom Metazoa; phylum Chordata; class Amphibia; order Anura; family Dendrobatidae; genus Phyllobates; species Phyllobates terribilis. The sequence goes on from NW_027362764.1 coordinate 768,774,105, forward strand.
TATATACCAATCAGCTCAACAAAGGGCATGCCACACCCTTAAATTGCACAGAACGCAAACAAGTCAAAAAACCAGACAATGTGAACTGAGGTCTAAGATGGCAGACATACAAGAAACAGAGGCATGTTCACACTAGCAAAAAAGAAGCAAGACAAAAATATATCTCATACCCTACCATAATTATATATAAATGTAAAGCAAAATTGCATAATAAATATAGGGTACTTTGTGAACTATTTTTGATCAAAAAAAGTATACAAGCCGTCCCAACAGCGGCAAGGTGACCCTAAATTGGGACGGTACCTATACTGCCTATATTAAAAACCTTACTGTATATCAAAGTTGAAGCAATGCATATAAAAGGGTAGACAAATAGGACCGGGTCCCAACTCCAGACCACCTAGGCCCGTGGTAAGCTACATATATACCAATCAGCTCAACAAAGGGCATGCCACACCCTTAAATTGCACAGAATGCAAACAAGTCAAAAAACCAGACAATGTGAACTGAGGTCTAAGATGGCAGACATACAAGAAACAGAGGCATGTTCACACTAGCAAAAAAGAAGCAAGACAAAAATATATCTCATACCCTACCATAATTATATATAAATGTAAAGCAAAATTGCATAATAAATATAGGGTACTTAGTGAACTATTTTTGATCAAAAAAAGTATACAAGCCGTCCCACCAGCGGCAAGGTGACCCTAAATTGGGACGGTACCTATACTGCCTATATTAAAAACCTTACTGTATATCAAAGTTGAAGCAATGCATATAAAAGGGTAGACAAATAGGACCGGGTCCCAACTCCAGACCACCTAGGCCCGTGGTAAGCTACATATATACCAATCAGCTCAACAAAGGGCATGCCACACCCTTAAATTGCACAGAATGCAAACAAGTCAAAAAACCAGACAATGTGAACTGAGGTCTAAGATGGCAGACATACAAGAAACAGAGGCATGTTCACACTAGCAAAAAAGAAGCAAGACAAAAATATATCTCATACCCTACCATAATTATATATAAATGTAAAGCAAAATTGCATAATAAATATAGGGTACTTAGTGAACTATTTTTGATCAAAAAAAGTATACAAGCCGTCCCACCAGCGGCAAGGTGACCCTAAATTGGGACGGTACCTATACTGCCTATATTAAAAACCTTACTGTATATCAAAGTTGAAGCAATGCATATAAAAGGGTAGACAAATAGGACCGGGTCCCAACTCCAGACCACCTAGGCCCGTGGTAAGCTACATATATACCAATCAGCTCAACAAAGGGCATGCCACACCCTTAAATTGCACAGAATGCAAACAAGTCAAAAAACCAGACAATGTGAACTGAGGTCTAAGATGGCAGACATACAAGAAACAGAGGCATGTTCACACTAGCAAAAAAGAAGCAAGACAAAAATATATCTCATACCCTACCATAATTATATATAAATGTAAAGCAAAATTGCATAATAAATATAGGGTACTTAGTGAACTATTTTTGATCAAAAAAAGTATACAAGCCGTCCCACCAGCGGCAAGGTGACCCTAAATTGGGACGGTACCTATACTGCCTATATTAAAAACCTTACTGTATATCAAAGTTGAAGCAATGCATATAAAAGGGTAGACAAATAGGACCGGGTCCCAACTCCAGACCACCTAGGCCCGTGGTAAGCTACATATATACCAATCAGCTCAACAAAGGGCATGCCACACCCTTAAATTGCACAGAATGCAAACAAGTCAAAAAACCAGACAATGTGAACTGAGGTCTAAGATGGCAGACATACAAGAAACAGAGGCATGTTCACACTAGCAAAAAAGAAGCAAGACAAAAATATATCTCATACCCTACCATAATTATATATAAATGTAAAGCAAAATTGCATAATAAATATAGGGTACTTGGTGAACTATTTTTGATCAAAAAAAGTATACAAGCCGTCCCACCAGCGGCAAGGTGACCCTAAATTGGGACGGTACCTATACTGCCTATATTAAAAACCTTACTGTATATCAAAGTTGAAGCAATGCATATAAAAGGGTAGACAAATAGGACCGGGTCCCAACTCCAGACCACCTAGGCCCGTGGTAAGCTACATATATACCAATCAGCTCAACAAAGGGCATGCCACACCCTTAAATTGCACAGAATGCAAACAAGTCAAAAAACCAGACAATGTGAACTGAGGTCTAAGATGGCAGACATACAAGAAACAGAGGCATGTTCACACTAGCAAAAAAGAAGCAAGACAAAAATATATCTCATACCCTACCATAATTATATATAAATGTAAAGCAAAATTGCATAATAAATATAGGGTACTTAGTGAACTATTTTTGATCAAAAAAAGTATACAAGCCGTCCCACCAGCGGCAAGGTGACCCTAAATTGGGACGGTACCTATACTGCCTATATTAAAAACCTTACTGTATATCAAAGTTGAAGCAATGCATATAAAAGGGTAGACAAATAGGACCGGGTCCCAACTCCAGACCACCTAGGCCCGTGGTAAGCTACATATATACCAATCAGCTCAACAAAGGGCATGCCACACCCTTAAATTGCACAGAATGCAAACAAGTCAAAAAAACAGACAATGTGAACTGAGGTCTAAGATGGCAGACATACAAGAAACAGAGGCATGTTCACACTAGCAAAAAAGAAGCAAGACAAAAATATATCTCATACCCTACCATAATTATATATAAATGTAAAGCAAAATTGCATAATAAATATAGGGTACTTTGTGAACTATTTTTGATCAAAAAAAGTATACAAGCCGTCCCACCAGCGGCAAGGTGACCCTAAATTGGGACGGTACCTATACTGCCTATATTAAAAACCTTACTGTATATCAAAGTTGAAGCAATGCATATAAAAGGGTAGACAAATAGGACCGGGTCCCAACTCCAGACCACCTAGGCCCGTGGTAAGCTACATATATACCAATCAGCTCAACAAAGGGCATGCCACACCCTTAAATTGCACAGAATGCAAACAAGTCAAAAAACCAGACAATGTGAACTGAGGTCTAAGATGGCAGACATACAAGAAACAGAGGCATGTTCACACTAGCAAAAAAGAAGCAAGACAAAAATATATCTCATACCCTACCATAATTATATATAAATGTAAAGCAAAATTGCATAATAAATATAGGGTACTTAGTGAACTATTTTTGATCAAAAAAAGTATACAAGCCGTCCCACCAGCGGCAAGGTGACCCTAAATTGGGACGGTACCTATACTGCCTATATTAAAAACCTTACTGTATATCAAAGTTGAAGCAATGCATATAAAAGGGTAGACAAATAGGACCGGGTCCCAACTCCAGACCACCTAGGCCCGTGGTAAGCTACATATATACCAATCAGCTCAACAAAGGGCATGCCACACCCTTAAATTGCACAGAATGCAAACAAGTCAAAAAACCAGACAATGTGAACTGAGGTCTAAGATGGCAGACATACAAGAAACAGAGGCATGTTCACACTAGCAAAAAAGAAGCAAGACAAAAATATATCTCATACCCTACCATAATTATATATAAATGTAAAGCAAAATTGCATAATAAATATAGGGTACTTGGTGAACTATTTTTGATCAAAAAAAGTATACAAGCCGTCCCACCAGCGGCAAGGTGACCCTAAATTGGGACGGTACCTATACTGCCTATATTAAAAACCTTACTGTATATCAAAGTTGAAGCAATGCATATAAAAGGGTAGACAAATAGGACCGGGTCCCAACTCCAGACCACCTAGGCCCGTGGTAAGCTACATATATACCAATCAGCTCAACAAAGGGCATGCCACACCCTTAAATTGCACAGAATGCAAACAAGTCAAAAAACCAGACAATGTGAACTGAGGTCTAAGATGGCAGACATACAAGAAACAGAGGCATGTTCACACTAGCAAAAAAGAAGCAAGACAAAAATATATCTCATACCCTACCATAATTATATATAAATGTAAAGCAAAATTGCATAATAAATATAGGGTACTTAGTGAACTATTTTTGATCAAAAAAAGTATACAAGCCGTCCCACCAGCGGCAAGGTGACCCTAAATTGGGACGGTACCTATACTGCCTATATTAAAAACCTTACTGTATATCAAAGTTGAAGCAATGCATATAAAAGGGTAGACAAATAGGACCGGGTCCCAACTCCAGACCACCTAGGCCCGTGGTAAGCTACATATATACCAATCAGCTCAACAAAGGGCATGCCACACCCTTAAATTGCACAGAATGCAAACAAGTCAAAAAAACAGACAATGTGAACTGAGGTCTAAGATGGCAGACATACAAGAAACAGAGGCATGTTCACACTAGCAAAAAAGAAGCAAGACAAAAATATATCTCATACCCTACCATAATTATATATAAATGTAAAGCAAAATTGCATAATAAATATAGGGTACTTAGTGAACTATTTTTGATCAAAAAAAGTATACAAGCCGTCCCACCAGCGGCAAGGTGACCCTAAATTGGGACGGTACCTATACTGCCTATATTAAAAACCTTACTGTATATCAAAGTTGAAGCAATGCATATAAAAGGGTAGACAAATAGGACCGGGTCCCAACTCCAGACCACCTAGGCCCGTGGTAAGCTACATATATACCAATCAGCTCAACAAAGGGCATGCCACACCCTTAAATTGCACAGAATGCAAACAAGTCAAAAAACCAGACAATGTGAACTGAGGTCTAAGATGGCAGACATACAAGAAACAGAGGCATGTTCACACTAGCAAAAAAGAAGCAAGACAAAAATATATCTCATACCCTACCATAATTATATATAAATGTAAAGCAAAATTGCATAATAAATATAGGGTACTCCATCATTAGCTGGTGGAGAAATTCTATGGTGACTTGTGATCTGGCTTGTTCACATTGGTCAACCCGTCTGCCTGCTACTAGTCGTGTCCAATCTTCCCATGCCTTACCGTATGCTTGCCACGTTGACGGGGCAACTGACGCTCTGATTAATGGCATCAACTATTCGCCACTAGATCCCATAGGGAGGGTGGGCAACTGTTGCCCGATGGGTGGGCGTTGTGGAAGAGCTCTGTGAAAATCTGCCAATTGAATTGTTATAAAGCGTTAGCAGCAGCTTTATACCCCTCAGCATAGTGGCTAGCGCGGACCCATACATTGTGTTTTAGGCACAGGAATGCTAGCCTGCGTAGTAGGCCTAGCACTGGGAGAGACGATGATGCCATCTTATTAATGCTGTGCGCAAGGCTGGTGTTTTGTGTTATGAAGCGTATATTTTTGTTAGCCAGGCGCGCGCCCCATATTTCTATTGCTACCACTATTTGGAAAAATTATTTTCAGGGCTAGATGCAGCTAAAAATTATTATTAATTTCAAAGCTGGTGGAGCTTGGTATAGATGGCCTAATACAATGAGTCCCACACACTGCTAGAAGCCCAAATATTTTTTCAGAGCTAGATGCAGATAAAAATTATTTTTAATTTGCAACCTGATGGAGGTCAGTATAGATGAACTAATAGACCCAGTCCCACACACTGCTAGAAGCCCAAATATTTTTTCAGAGCTAGATGCAGAAAAAAATTATATTCAATTTGCAGCCTGATGGAGGTCAGTATAGATGGACTAATAGAACAAGTCCCACTCACTGCTAGAAGCCCAAATATTTTTTCAGAGCTAGATGCAGAAAAAAATGATATTCAATTTGCAACCTGATGGAGGTCAGTATAGATGGACTAATAGACCAAGTCCCACAAAACTGCTAGAAGCCCAAATTCTTTTTCAGAGCTAGATGCAGATAAAAATTATTTTTAATTTGCAACCTGATGGAGATCAGTATAGATGGACTAATAGACCAAGTCCCACACACTGCTAGAAGCCCAAATACTTTTTCAGAGCTAGATGCAGATAAAAATTATTTTTAATTTGCAACCTGATGGAGGTCAGTATAGATGAACAAATAGAACAAGTCCCACACATAGCTAGAAGCCCAAATATTTTTTCAGAGCTAGATGCAGATAAAAATTATTTTTAATTTGCAACCTGATGGAGATCAGTATAGATGGACTAATAGACCAAGTCCCACACACTGCTAGAAGCCCAAATTTTTTCAGAAGTAGATGCAGAAAAAAATGATATTCAGTTTGCAACCTGATGGAGGTCAGTATACATGGACTAATAGAACAAGTCCCACACACTGCTAGAAGGCCAAATATTTTTTCAGAGCTAGATGCAGATAAAATTATTTTTAATTTGCAACCTGATGGAGATCAGTATAGATGGACTAATAGACCAAGTCGCACACACTGCTAGAAGCCCAGCCATTTTTTCAGAAGTAGATGCAGAAAAAAATTATATTCAATTTGCAACCTGATGGAGGTCAGTATAGATGGACTAATAGAACAAGTCCCACACACTGCTAGAAGGCCAAATATTTTTTCAGAGGTAGATGCAGAAAAAAATTATTTTTAATTTGCAGCCTGATGGAGGTCAGTATAGATGGACTAATAGAGAAAGTCCCAAACACTGCTAGAAGGCCAAATATTATTTCAGAGTTAGATGCAGACAAAAAATTATTTTTAATTTGCAACCTGATGGAGGTCAGTATAGATGGACTAATAGAGAAAGTCCCACACACTGCTAGAAGGCCAAATATTTTTTCAGAGCTAGATGCAGAAAAAAATTATATTCAGTTTGCAACCTGATGGAGGTCAGTATAGATGGACTAATAGAACAAGTCCCACAAACAGCTAGAAGCCCAAATATTTTTTCAGAGCTAGATGCAGATAAAAATTATTTTTAATTTGCAACCTGATGGAGATCAGTATAGATGGAATAATAGACCAAGTCCCACACACTGCTAGAAGCCCAAACATTTTTTCAGTAGTAGATGCAGAAAAAAATGATATTCAATTTGCCAGCTGATGGAGGTCAGTATAGATGGACTAATAGAACAAGTCCCACACACTGCTAGAAGGCCAAATATTTTTTCAGAGGTAGATGCAGATAAAAATTATTTGTAATTTGCAGCCTGATGGAGGTCCGTATAGATGGACTAATAGAGAAAGTCCCACACACTGCTAGAAGGCCAAATATTTTTTCAGAACTAGATGCAGACAAAAAATTATTTTTAATTTGCAACCTGATGGAGGTCAGTATAGATGGACTAATAGAGAAAGTCCCACACACTGCTAGAAGGCCAAATATTTTTTTCAGAGCTGATGCAGATATAAATTATTTTTAATTTGCAACCTGATGGAGGTCAGTATAGATGGACTAATAGAGAAAGTCCCACACACTGCTAGAAGGCCAAATATTTTTTCAGAGCTAGATGCAGAAAAGAATTATATTCAGTTTGCAACCTGATGGAGGTCAGTATAGATGGACTAATAGAACAAGTCCCACACACTGCTAGAAGCCCAAATATTTTTTCAGAGCTAGATGCAGAAAAAAATTATATTCAATTTGCAACCTGATGGAGGTCAGTATAGATGGACTAATAGAATGATGCTAAGCCCAAAAGATTTTACTTCACTAGGTGCAGTAAAAAAATTGGTATTCTGTACACAGGTGGTATATCTTGCAACACAGATAGGCTACTCCCCTGACTAACACACTCTGCAATATTCCAAAAAGGATTAGCTTTGCTAGATTCAGCCAAATGCTGTGAAAAAAACTTGCACAGCACTGGCACAGACCTGCCTGGCAAAAACTGATAGGAACTGATGTAACCTAGTCCTGAAAAGGACTGCAATTACAATTAGTCTTTACTCCCACAATCTATCTATTTAAGAGCACAGACCTGCCTGATAAAAGTCGTAGGAAATGCTGTAACCTAGTCCTTAAAAGGACTGCAATCACAACTATTCCCTACTCCCAAGCTATCTGTAGATTTGTGCGAAAATTAGCTTGAAATTAACAAGGTATAGCGCACACAGCAACAGCGGTGCCATCTAACATGCAGCTGCAGCAGTGAGAAAATGGTGGCGACAGGGAAAATGGCTGGGTCTTATAGGGCAAGGACATGTGACATACACTGCCAATGACACATGCCCTTGCTTGTGTGAAAAAAAGCACTTCGCTCCGTGTGTGCGCTGCTGATAGGCTGACAGATTGCACCTTCCCACTGTAAATGCGGGAAAGAGAAAAAAAAATGGAGTTCTTCATTATTCCTGCAGAGATCCATCCCCTGCCCCTCCCCCCGCCCCGCTGTACACTCAAACTGCGTATTAACATTAATTTTCATCATTATTGAGAAAAAATCCAGTTATGATTTTGGTGCACGAACAGTTATCGAACATAACCTCGAACAGCCGAATTTTTCTCAAATCGTTCTTGTTCGACGAGCGGCTCGAACACCGCCCAAAACAGCTCGAATTTGAGATTGCCGAACAGTTTGAGTAGAACAACGCTCATCTCTACTCTCCACCACTCTCCTAACACCATGCAGCATAAGCTAGCTCTGACAATCACTCCAAGCCAAAGGCCAGAATATATATTAGCAGGGTGTGGCTAACACTGGACAGGTGAGAGCCTTAATGCAGGTAAGCTTTCAGGAGCTCACAACTGTGCAGATTAACCCCTGCACTGCTGAAAGAAATCTGCATCATTTAATATGAAGGTGAAATGCTTCTAGTGAATGCAGGTGTGGGAGGAATCTGATGCTGCGGTCTCCTGGCTCCTCTCTGTCATGGTAAACCAGTGACAGAGAGTGTTTGTAAATAATGTTTGAGTATGGACTCTTGTTAGAGCTGCAGTTCAAAGCAGTTTGTAAAAGTGCATGAACTAGAGGGTTAAAATAACACTTTTATCATGGTGTTTGGGAAGGAAAGTACTGTATTGGAGTTTATTGGGTAGCACGGTGTCTCAGTGGTTATCACTGCAGCCTTGCAGCGCTGAAGTCTTGGGTTCACATCTGACCAAGGACAACATCTGCAAGGAGTTTGTATGTTCTCCTCGTGTTTGTGTGGGTTTTCTCCGGGTTCTCCAGTTTCCTCCCACACTCCAAAGACATACTGATAGGGAATGTAGATTGTCAGCCCCAATGGAGACAGTGCCCATAATGTCTGTAAAGCGATGTGGAATTAATGGCGATATTTAAGTGAGTATAATAAATAAATAAATAAATAAAATATTGCGCAGATTGAAAATTGGGCAATGCTTGGATATGGATGGAAATGAGAATTCTATTGACTGGATTTCTCACATTTCTTTATGGCTTTCACCAACTTAATTTTCATGATCTCATCAACTCCATGTATCAAAGTGAGAAACAAGTGTCCATATGATTTCATATCCTAAGGATGTCATCAGTATATGTGATAAGCAGAGACGTCTGACACTCAGGAGTTATGCAGGCCTTTTTTATATTCATGTGGCAGTTTGGTGTTTTTTCCCTCTGCGGTGGTACATAAATGTTAGAGGGAATATGATGCAGGGACAGATGCATTTAGTTTCTGATCTGGCTATGGACAGCAGACCAGTGCACTTTGGCTTCAGATGTCTCTCGCTCTGGTGTAAAACAACTGATTGAACTTGACTGATGTATGGAAGTTTATTTTGACTGCCTAGTATGCTACATAGGCTGTATGAGGCTTTATACCAGTACTATATAAAATCACATGAACATTTGTGCTTCTGTGTCAGGTTATGCCGTGAGAATAACATAGATCGATATGAAGTAATTGGTTTACACCACTTTGGACATAAACTGAAATGCTAAAAATCTTAATTTTTTTGCTCTCCATTTTTTCGCTAAAAATTATTTTAATGCTCTTCTCAGCTCTAAAAAGTGGTGAGAATAGTGGGTGAGGCCGTGCAGACAGATTTATAAATACTAAAGTGAGAAAATGCTACATTGTTCTACTCTACAACTGGCCTAGATTTTATTTTCTGACTTTAGGAAATTTCAACAATCTTTAAAAATATTTTTGTTATATGAAACTATAATTAACACTGCAATGAGCAAAGCAGACTGTTTCTCATCACATGTCTCACACTAAGCCTGTTCTAAGCTTTTGTGGGGGCGTGTTCTTCTCTTCCCAGTGTGTTTCTGCCTACTTCTGATTGGACCTCTTCAGAAAGATGAAGCACACGCCCCCAGTGAAATCTCTCTGGCAATGCCCACTTTACCTTAAAAACAATTAACTGTTTAGGTGCCAAATAATTTGATTGCTAACATCTCCACGACAAAGATGGTTAATAAAAAAAAACAAAAAACATTTTATTCTGTTCCGTAGCTATTATTGCGTTGTGTGTCCAGTTGAACATGAAAAATTTGGTGAAAGTTCCTCTATATGGATGCATGAATCTGTCAAATTTGAATTCCCAAGGATTCATTCGAGATTGACAGGGAAATTCAATTTGTATCCAATTTATTTGATGACTCTGAATGCACATTATTATGACCCCTAAACAAAATAGACACAAAAAGTTAGATAAAGAAAAAAATATGTATGAAAAAAATTATGCTCACCTGGTCCTCACCTGTCCTGCCACAAAGTCTAGTCTAGTCATCTTCTTCGATGCAGTCATCGGTGGTATCTTTAGCCACAATCTGACTAGGCAACACATGATGTTATGATGTTGCGGATCCTAGTCAGTGCCAGAAGCATGGAAGATTCCACTGGAGACCAGACCAGACTGAATCAGATGACATGATTTGAGTTGGGCTCCACAAGTAAGAACTTGATAAGAATATATATTTTTTTTTACTCATGTCTATTTTGCTAAATGACCTGGAGAGATCTTGGATCATAATAATGCCCATTTGATTTGCATAAAATAAATTTGATGCAAATCATATTTCCTTTCCAAATTTGAGTGAATCTACAGAGAAAAGATGTAAAAATAAAATTCTAAAAAAAAGATTGATGGGTCAAATTGTTCCTTCAAAAATATTTCATTCACTCAGAAGCATTCCCAGAAATTAAGCAAATGAAATAAGTATTTGAACAATAAAAAAAAGTCCAAAGTATAATCAAAGACTTTCGTCTTCTAATGATAAAGGACTGAGGTGGAATGAAAAGTGGTTGTCAAATATTGGCAATCATTTTTTGCTATAAAAAAGTCTGCAAAATAAGCTGCTTACAGGGACCTCCATGAAAAGCAGAAATTGTGAAATATGCTCTTTGCAGTCTCTCTCTACTTCAGCTATTAGATAGGACAAGCCCTTTAAGATGTTAAACAACCTCTATAGGTTTAATTATGTAGAATAATCTGAGAGACGTTCTGACAAATCATTTAGCAAATGCAAAACTTTTCACAAGTCTTGCAATTATTAAAACCGAGTCGTAAGAGTTTAAACTTCGGCTATATCTAAGGAATATAAAAGAACACTTAAAAGGTATTTCATCTCAATTTGCTCAACATCTGGCAAGATAAATGAAAAGCATTACTTACAATTACACAGCGAAATAACAATGAACATGACTAATTTAACTAATCCATACATCTCTCCATTCACCATATGTGATGTAAGTTAGTTATAGCTTGTTGCTAGAAGTTCAGCTTTCGGGTGTTGAATGCATAAGGAAAAGGATTACTAAAAATACTGTTTCAGTAGACTGAAGGCAGTTATAAAAATAAATTCTGTATTACGTCACACTGCCTTTAAGTCACACACATGAGGAAGAAATGCATTCTAAATTGGCCACGCAGTCATTCGTGTCTCTAACAGATTCTAATTTCACAACCGAGCTGGCCCAATTATCATCATAACTATAGATAGTGATAAAGTGGACCAACACCACCAAATACATAGAGAGATGTGCCATATACCCAAGGACAATAGTAAGGAACAAAAAGGGAAAAGAGTATGGAATAGGCACTAATATCCCTACAACATCACCAAAAACCAGGGATGGTAAAAATGGAAATATTTATATAGTCATCTCATCAGTAGTGATGAGTAGAGATGAGCGTTGTTCTACTCGAACTGTTCGCCAATCTCAAATTCGAGCTGTTTTGGGCGGTGTTCGAGCCGTTCGGCGAACACGAACAATTTGATAAAAATTCGGCTGTTCGAGGTTATGTTCGATAACTGTTCGTGCACAAAAATCATAACTGGATTTTTTCTCAGTAATGATGAAAATTAATGTTAATACGCAGTTTGAGTGTACAGCGGGGTGGGGGGAGGGGCAGGGGATGGATCTCTGCAGGAACAATGAAGATCTCCATTTTTTTTTCTCTTTCCCGCATTTGCAGTGGGGAGGTGCAATCTGTCAGCCTATCAGCAGCGCACACACGGAGCGAAGTGCTTTTTTTCACACAAGCAAGGGCATGTGTCATTGGCAGTGTATGTCACATGTCCTTGCCCTATAAGACCAAGCCATTTTCCCCGTCGCCACCATTTTCTCACTGCTGCAGCTGCGTGTTAGACGGCACCGCTGTTGCTGTGTGCGCTATACCTTGTTAATTTCAAGCCAATTTTCGCACAAATATACAGATAGCTTGGGAGTAGGGAATAGTTGTGATTGCAGTCCTTTTAAGGACTAGGTTACAGCATTTCCTACGACTTTTATCAGGGAGGTCTGTGCTCTTAAATAGATAGGTTGTGGGAGTAAAGACTAATTGTAATTGGAGTCCTTTTCAGGACTAGGTTACATCAGTTCCTATCAGTTTTTGCCAGGCAGGTCTGTGCCAGTGCTGTGCAAGTTTTTTTCACAGCATTTGGCTGAATCTAGCAAAGCTAATCCTTTTTGGCCTATTGCAGAGTGTGTTAGTCAGTGGAGTAGCCTATCTGTGCTGCAAGATATACCACCTGTGTATAGAATACCAATTTTTTTACTGCACCTAGTGAAGTAAAATCTTTTGGGCATAGCATCATTCTATTAGTCCATCTATACTGACCTCCATCAGGTTGCAAATTAAAACTAATTTTTATCTGCATCTACAGTACCTCTGAAAAAATATTTTGGCTTCTAGCTGTGTGTGGGTCTTGTTCTATTAATCCATCTATAATGACCTCCATCAGGTTGCAAACTGAATATAATTTTTTTCTGCATCCTGCTCTGAAAAAATATTTGGCCTTCTAGCAGTGTGTCGGACTTTCTCTATTAGTCCATCTATACTGACCTCCATCAGGTTGCAAATTAAAAATAATTTGTATCTGCATCTACAGTACCTCTGAAAAAATATTTGGGCTTCTAGCTGTGTGTGGGACTTGTTGTATTAGTCCATCTATACTGACCTCCATCAGGTTGCAAACTGAATATATTTTTTTCTGCATCTACCTCTGAAAAAATATTTGGGCTTCTAGCTGTGTGTGGGACTTGTTGTATTAGTCCATCTATACTGACCTCCATCAGGTTGCAAATTAAAAATAATTTTTATCTGCATCTACAGTACCTCTGAAAAAATATTTGGGCTTCTAGCTGTGTGTGGGACTTGTTGTATTAGTCCATCTATACTGACCTCCATCAGGTTGCAAACTGAATATATTTTTTTCTGCATCTACCTCTGAAAAAATATTTGGGCTTCTAGCTGTGTGTGGGACTTGTTGTATTAGTCCATCTATACTGACCTCCATCAGGTTGCAAATTAAAAATAATTTTTATCTGCATCTACAGTACCTCTGAAAAAATATTTGGGCTTCTAGCTGTGTGTGGGACTTGTTGTATTAGTCCATCTATACTGACCTCCATCAGGTTGCAAATTAAAAATAATTTGTATCTGCATCTACAGTACCTCTGAAAAAATATTTGGGCTTCTAGCTGTGTGTGGGACTTGTTGTATTAGTCCATCTATACTGACCTCCATCAGGTTGCAAACTGAATATATTTTTTTCTGCATCTACCTCTGAAAAAATATTTGGGCTTTTAGCTGTGAGTGGGACTTGTTGTATTAGTCCATCTATACTGACCTCCATCAGGTTGCAAACTGAATATATTTTTTTCTGCATCTACCTCTGAAAAAATATTGGGCTTCTAGCTGTGTGTGGGACTTGTTGTATTAGTCCATCTATACTGACCTCCATCAGGTTGCAAACTGAATATATTTTTTTCTGCATCTACCTCTGAAAAAATATTGGGCTTCTAGCTGTGTGTGGGTCTTGTTCTATTAATCCATCTATACAGACCTCCATCAGGTTGCAAACTGAATATAATTTTTTTCTGCATCTACCTCTGAAAAAATATTTGGCCTTGTAGCAGTGTGTCGGACTTTCTCTATTAGTCCATCTATACTGACCTCCATCAGGTTGCAAACTGAATATATTTTTTTCTGCATCTAACCCAGCCAATAGTTTTGGCCTAATACCACAGTTTGGCCACTCAGCTCTGCTCGGTTACCATCCATTGTTTTTTTGTGCAAACAACTCCAGAGTTGTGAATTAGTTAACCACCAAAATGAGTGGAAAAAGGCCTGCTGCTGGTGGAAAGGGGAATAGGCGTGTTGGGAAGGGGAAAAAAGGTTGTGTCCGTGGGGTAGGTGTTAAAGCAACAGTAACATCTGCAGAAGAAAGACCATCTTCCAGCCAAACTAAAATGTCTACTTCTTTTAGCGGACACTGTGATAAGATCCCTTTCTTACGGCCACGCCAATCGCTACAAATTCCAGATGAGGCACAAAAACAGCAGGTGCTTCAACGGATATCAAGTGCTCCTTTAAGTGGGCTCTCCTCCACATCAACTTCAACATCACAAATACTCCAGTCCTCAAAGGTGTCACCCAAATCGCACTTGCTTCCTCACAGCTCCCAAATCTCCAGCTGCCCGTCTGAGTATGAGGTAGAACAGATGGTTGAGTCTGCAGAGCTGTTTACTCATACTATAGCCTGGGAATCAGAGGTCGACTCCAGCGCTTCTGTGAATCCAGACGAGGAAATAATCTGCACTGATGCCCAGAATCTTTATGAGTCGGATCCAGGACCAGACGCAGAAGGTTCTGACCATAATGTAGACCCTCATTCCCAAACTGTAACTCCTGTTGGTGGAGACAATGAGGAAGACGATGATAAGACTCAAATACCTGATTGGAGCGACAACTTTAGTTTTTTGTCAGGGCAGGAACAGGTTGGCTCTGAGGACGACGGCTGTGATAACACACAGGGTGATGATGATGAGGTTGGAGATCCCACTTACTGTCAACCCACAGTCAGCCAAGAGATGAGGTCAGCAGAGGAGGTGGAGGAAGATGCTAGTGACGACGAGGTCAGGTTGCGCCTTCCTGGACAGAGACGTAGTACTGGAAGCACGTCAACAACTGCATCCTCAAACACAACTCTGCCTCTCACCACAAGTCGTGGTGGCTCTTCAGGTCGCATGGGTGCTAAGCCTTGCATAGCCTGGGCATTTTTTCAGATCGATAAAGATGACCCAACTCGTGTTATCTGTAACATTTGTCAGCAAAAGCTAAGTAGAGGCCAAAAAATACATAGTTTGAGTACTTCATGCATGAACCGGCACATGGACATGAAGCATAAGTTGCAGTGGGAAGCTCAGTGTGCTACAATGCGGCCTAGCCGGCCGGACCAACCACCATCTGCCATATCTTGTGCATCCGCGGCCTCTTCATCCTCTGTGACTGGGGGGACAGCAGTCACACCTGTTTTGGGGCGCAGACCTGCCACCTCTTTACCCGCAACAGCCAGCGTGATTGGCAGGTCATCATTTTCTTTGGAGGTGGTAACAGCAGCTGGTGTTGAGCGCTGTCCGACATCGATAGCACCACCTTTGGATCAAGGCAACCTAACATGTCCGCCTGCATCTTCCTCACAGACCGGCAGTTTTCCGGGGACACCCTTATCAACCCCGTCTAAGCACAATAGCCAGCCCTCGGTCCCTCAGATGTGGACAAGTAAAAGACCATTTCCTCCTAGCCATGAGAAAGCTAAGAGGTTGAATTTCACCATCTGCAAGCTCTTGGCTACAGAAATGCTGCCTTTCCGCCTGGTGGACACAGAGGATTTTCGAGACCTTATGTCCGTCGCAGTGCCCAGTCGGCACTACTTCTCAAAGAAAGGTGTGCCTGCGCTCCACCAGCATGTCGCACACAACATCACCGCTTCTTTGAGAAACTCTGTGTGTGACAGGGTGCATTTCACCACAGACACTTGGACGAGTAGGCATGGTCAGGGGCGTTACATGTCGCTGACTGGGCACTGCGTAACTATGGTGACAGCAGGACAAGGGGCTGCTGTCCAAGTCTTGCCGTCCCCACGAGTTGTGCGTCAATCCTCTTTATGTCAAAGTTCCTCCACTGCTTCTGCCTCCTCAACCTCCTCTCGGTCTTCCACCTGCACCCAAAGCCTGTCTGGTCATGCCACAAGCTTTCTAACTGCGCAGAAGGGATCCTGCACACCTCCTTACTATGCTGGCAGTAGGGCTCAACGTCATCAGGCGGTTTTTACATTGAAATGTCTGGGAAATGTGAGTCACACAGCTGAGGAGTTGTGGTCAGCTCTGGAGAACCAATTTCATGAATGGTTGTCTCCACTGGACCTGAAACCAGGGAAAGCCGTGTGCGACAATGCTGCAAACCTGGGTGCGGCCCTTCGCCGGGGCAATGTCACACACGTGCCTTGTATGGCTCACGTGTTGAACCTGGTTGTCCAGCAATTTTTAGCCCACTATCCCACACTAGATGGCCTTCTGCAGAGGGCACGGTCGCTGTGTGCTCACTTCCGCCGTTCGCATCCCGCAGCTCAGCGACTTACATCTCTACAGAAGTCGTTGTGCCTGCCACTTCACCGGCTAAAATGCGATGTGCCTACCCGGTGGAATTCAACTCTGCACATGTTGCAGCGACTGTGGCAGCACCGACAAGCCCTGGTGCAATACGTTCTGACGTATAGCCTGGGCCAACGAGATTCAGAGGTGGGGCAAATCACGCTGGAATAGTGGTCTCAGATCAGGGACCTATGCACCCTTCTGCACAGTTTTGAAATGGCGACGAAGATGTTTAGTGCTGACGATGCCATTATCAGCATGACTATTCCGGTGATTTACATGCTGGAGCACATGTTAAACAGAATTCGGAGTCAGGTGGTGGCACAAGAGGAGGTGGAGGAAGTAGAGGAGGAGGAGTTGTATGCGGAAGGGCTAACATCTGCAAGGTCCAGACGGTCGGCAGCACCAAGGCGGCAGGCATGTGAGGGTGGGGGAGATGGTTTTACCAGGGCGCATGGTAGCAGCCAAACTAGTGAGGAAGGTGCAGGAGCCCAGGAAGAAGTGGAGGATGAACTGATGGAAGACTCATCAGATGAGGGAGACCTTGATCACATTTCTGTTGTGCGAGGTTGGGGGGAGAGGACAGAGGAAGGAAGCATGATTGTTACCTCGCCACCAACACAACAGGGACTTGGTGCTCCTGGATGCGCAACACACATGAGTGCCTTCTTGCTGCACTACCTGCAACATGACCCTCGAATTGTGAGAATTAGAAATAATCCTGACTACTGGGTTGCCACACTGTTAGATCCCCGGTACAAAAGTAAATTTGCAGAAATTATTCCTGCCATAGAAAGGGATGCACGCATGCAGGAGTATCAGCAGAGACTGTTGCAGAATCTTACATGTGCTTTTCCACAAAATCCCAGTGGTGCACGTAGTGAATCTCACAGTTCCAACTTGCCAACCGTGGGACCGTCAAGTGTTCAGCACTCAAACCGTAACAGAACCACAGTATCTGCTGGTAACATCAATTTTGCGGAATCATTTCACCACTTTTTTAGCCCATCCTTTGCAAGGCCACAGGAGACAAGAAGTCTGACACATAGTCAACGCCTAGAATCATCTAATCATAGAATCATAGAATCATAGAATGGTAGAGTTGGAAGGGACCTCCTTGGTCATCTGGTCCAACCCCCTGCTCAAAGCAGGATTCACTAGATCATCTCAGACAGATGTCTGTCCAGCCTCTGTTTGAAGACGTCCATTGAAGGGGAACTCACCACCTCTCGTGGCAGCCTGTTCCACTCATTAATCACCCTAACTGTCAAAAAGTTTTTTCTAATATCTAATCTGTGTCTCCTCCCATTTAGTTTCATCCCATTGCTTCTAGTCTTTCCTTGTGCAAATGAGAATAAAGATGATCCTTCTACAATGTGACAGCCCTTGACATATTTGTAGACAGCTATTAAGTCTCCTCTCAGTCTTCTTTTTTGCAAGCTAAACATTCCCAAATCCTGCAACCGTTTCTCATAGGACATGGTTTGCAGACCAGTCACCATTCTGGTCGCTCTTCTCTGAACTTGCTCCAGTTTGTCTATGTCTTTTTTAAAATGTGGTGCCCAAAACTGTACACAGTATTCCAGATGAGGTCTGACCAAAGAGGAGTAAAGACCGATAATGACTTCACGTGATCTAGACTGTATGCTTCTGTTAATATATCCCAGAATTGTATTTGCCTTTTTTGCTGCTGCATCACACTGTTGACTCATGTTCAGTCTATGATCTATTAGTATACCTAAGTCTTTTTCACATGTACTGTTGCTTAGCTCTATTCCTCCCATTCTGTATATGTTTTTTTCATTTTTATTGCCCAGATGTAGTACTTTGCATTTTTCCCTGTTAAAAACCATTCTGTTGGTTGCTGCCCACTGCTCCAGTTTATTTAGGTCTTTTTGAATCCTCTCTCTCTCTTCTCTAGTATTAGCTATCCCTCCTAGCTTTGTGTCATCAGCAAATTTAATCAGTTTACCCTCAATTCCTTCATCTAAATCATTGATAAAGATGTTGAACAATACAGGTCCCAGGACGGAGCCCTGTGGTACCCCACTTGAGACATTCATCCAGCTGGATGTGAAGCCATTTACAACCACCCTTTGAGTCCGATCACTAAGCCAGTTATGAATCCACCTAACAGTTGCCTGGTCCATTGCATACTTGGTCATTTTTTCAATAAGGATGGTGTGAGATACTTTGTCAAATGCTTTGCTGAAGTCAAGATATACTATATCTACAGCATTTCCCTGATCCACCCAGTCAGTGATTCTGTCATAGAAGGAAATTAAGTTAGTCTGACATGACTTGTTAGTTACAAACCCATGCTGACTCTGGTTAATCACTTCATTCTTATCCATGTACTTACATACATGTTGTTTAATAATTTGTTCAAAGATCTTTCCTGGTATAGAAGTCAGACTCACCGGCCTATAGTTCCCTGGGTCCACCTTCTTCCCCTTTTTGAAGATAGGAACAACATTTGCTCTTCTCCAGTCTTCTGGGACTTCTCCTGTTCTCCAAGAATTTTCAAAGATTATGGAGAGTGGTTCTAAAATTTCTTCTACGATCTCCTTCAGTACTCTGGGGTGTAATTCATCTGGACCTGGAGACTTGAACTCATTTATGTTAGCTAAATATTCCCTCACAATCTTTCTGTTTACAGATAACTTGGATTCCTCTATTCCTTTAAAAGGACAGTGAAGATCAGTTGATGTTACATTTTCTTTCTGAGAGAAAACAGATGCAAAATAGGAATTAAAAAGTTCGGCCTTCTCAACATCCTCTCTTACCATTTCTCCATTTTCATCCTGTAAAAATCCTATAGCATCTTTGACTTTTCTTTTACTTTTGACATACCCCCAAAATCCTTTTTTATTGCTTTTGACATCTCTTGCAAGCCTTAATTCATTGTCAGCTTTAGCTAACCTGATACGTGCCCTGCAGGATCTGCAGACTGCATTATAATCTTCTTTAGATATGCCTCCCTCTTTCCATTTAATAAACGATGGTACAGGAGTATCTCCAAGTAAACATTGAAGCCACGACTGTGTCACTGGACCCTTGCTCTTTTTGGGCTTCCAATCTGGATAAATGGCCGGAGCTAGCCACTTACGCCTTGGAGATCTTGTCATGCCCCGCAGCCAGCGTTCTGTCTGAACGTGTGTTCAGCGCTGCTGGTGGTGTGCTGACAGATAAGCGCACGCGGCTCTCCACTGATAATGTAGACAGACTCACGTTCATAAAGATGAACAAATCATGGATCCGAAATGACTTTTCTACCCCTGTGTCATCCTGGGGAGAGTAAAAGCTTGATGATTGTTTAAAATCACCCTACCAACCGTTTTAAGCTTTCAAATTACTAATCATGTTTATCTGTATCTTGACTGGAAAATAATTTGGGCTTTGTAGCAGTGTGCAGCACTGATCCTATTAGGCCATCTATAATAAGCTCCACCAGATTTAAAATTAAAAATAATTTTTAGCTGCATCTAGCCCGGAAAATAATTTTGGGGCTCCGAGATGCGCAAGACACATAAGTGCCTTCTTGCTGCACTACCTGCAGCATGACCCTCATATTGTCAGAATTCGAAGTAATCATGACTACTGGGTTGCCACACTCTTAGATCCCCCAAACTTTTCGATCAACCTTTTCATTTTAATAAAGACCAAAAAAATGGTCATTTTTGAAATTATAAGCATTAGCAGGTTGTTAGAAACAGTTTTCAACTCAAAACTTTATTCTAGGTGATGTTACATTTTCACATAGGACCCCTTGTTCGAAAGGAGCTTCTGAACTCTCTCGTCCATTGAATTTGTCAGGTTTTGGATGGTTTCTGCTTCAATTGTTTTGCATGAGGACAGAATACCCTCCCAGAGCTGTTGCTTAGATGTGAACTGCCTCCCGCCATCATAGACACTCCTTTTAATGATGCTCCAAAGGTTCTGAATGGGGTAGAGGTCAGGGGAGCATGGGGGTCACACCATAAGTTTGTCCCCTTTTATGCCCATATCAGCCAGAGATGCAGATGTTTTATGTGCAGCATGAGATGGTGCATTATCATGCAGAAAAATGATCTTGCTGTGAAATACACGGTTCTTCTTCTTGAACCATGGCAGGAAGTGCTGTTTGAGAAAATCCACATACATTATGGAGTTCATCTTTAGCGCCTTCAGGGATCCTAAAGGGGCTGACAATCTCTCTCCCCATGATTCCAGCCCAAAACATTACTCCACCTCCTCCTTGTTGGCGCTGTAGCTGTGTTTGCGTGGGGTGTCCATCAACCAGCCATCCTCCACTCCATCCATCTGGACCATCGAGCGCTGCACGGCACTCATCCGTGAACAAAACAGTTTTGAAATCAGTCTTCATGTAATGTTTGGCCCACTGGAGCCGTTTCTGCTTGTGTGAAGTGGATAGAGGAGGTCGACAGGATGGCGTATGCACAGCTGCAAACCTCTGAAGGACCCTGCATCTTGTTGTTCGGGGGACGTTGGAGGCACAAGCAGCTTCAAAAACTTGTCTGCTGCTATGACAAGGCTTTTTTGCCGCTGCTCTTTCAACCTGACGTAATTGCCTGTAGGAAAGAGTCCTCAATTTGCCCTTATCAGCACGCACACGTGTGTACTGTGAATCAGCTACATACTTCTTGATTGCCAAGACACTTCATCCTGATCATCGCACAATGTTGATTGTAGTCATGCCTTGACCTAAACACTCCACAATTTGTTGCTTCTCAGCAGCCGACACATCCTTTTTCTTTCCCATTTTGGCAGAAAATGTAGGCTGCTTAATAATGTGAGAGACCCTTCTTAAGTAGTCTTGCCTTTCATTGAACACACCTGACAAACGAATTAGCACTGGTGTCTGCAATTGCTTACAGTGATATAAAGAGCCCTGACACACATCACCATCAATGAGTTTAACTGACAAACAAACAAATTCTTCCCTTATCACTCCTAAACACTTTTTGCATAATAATTTGGAACACAGTGTACATGTGCTTTTCCACAAAACACCAGTGGTTCACGTAGTGAATCTTAGAGTTCTAACTTGCCAACCGTGGTCTGTATGCAGTTGTTCAATAAAGGGCCCAAAATTAAGATAACATAGATGGGAGAGGTCTCTATGAATAGGAATTCCTAAGTATTTGATACCCTGTGAGGGCCAGGCAAAGGGAAAGTTGGACTGGATGGAATCCTATATGGATTTGGGGAGGGAGACATCGAGGGCCTCAGACTTCACTGCATTGATTTTAAAATTTGACCATGTAACAAAGTGATCTATTTCAGCCATAACAGCATGGATGGATATATGTGATTGAGTGATATATACTAGGACATCATCAGCAAATAGAGAGCACTTGTACTCGGTGCCTCCCACCTCAATCCACCTAATATTGGGTTAAGGCGAATTGATGAGAGCAGGTGCTCCGTCACTAGGATGTATAAGAGAGGGGACAGAGAACATCCCTGCCTTGTCCCATTGGTGATAGTGAAAGGTGATGAAAATGTTCTGACGCGCCCCCTGGGCCTTGGGACACCCGGAGCCGGACCCTTTTTGGTGGATGCTGGTGGTTGTAGTCTCCGTGGCGGCAACCCGATTCCGTGGCTCAGGGCGGTCAAACCAGTGGCGGAACTATTTATGTGGTTTTGATGTTTAAATGTCCGACTACGCCACCCGTGGATTGCGGTCAGAGTGAACAGCCGCTCCAGGGCAGACCGCTGAGGCTGGTGTTGTGGGTGCAGCAGAGCATAGCATAACTCCCCACGGGAGGAGTATAGCCTCAGGGCAGTGTATGCGGAGGATGGGGGTGATGGTGCAGGGCAGCAGCAGTAATGACACGGAGTCAGTGATGCAGTCCAGGGTCTTTACTCACAGTTCTTATTATCCAGACCATGTCTGCAGGTAACGGCTGCCCACGTCGTACTGTGCTCACCAGGTGAGGGGCTCAGACAACTCCCAGATAACTTTGGAGCGCTTCACAGGACCCCCTTTGTGTGTCCTTTGTCTGGCCTTTCTTACCAACCCTTCTGTCCGGCTGCCTCGGGCCTCCTCTTGGTAAACTTGGCGCCAGTTTCCCTGACCCTATGTGGTGCCTTCCTAGCGGGTGTAGCGAGCGGCTGCGCCACAAAAAATGTCACAGCCTCCTGTTTCTAGCAGAGGGTCGTTTCCTGCCTCCACTAGTTTCGGGGACCGGTCTCCCCCTTTTGTCTGACCCCTCCACGCAGGTGGATTCTGGCGTGCAGCGGCGACTCGCCCGTCCGCACCCCTGAGATCCCTTCGTTCCTCGTTCCTGGAGCCTTCTCCGCTCCTCTTCCTTCCTTCTCCCTCTTCCAGGCCTGGGCCTCTGTTACTAGGCCCGCCTCCGGAGCAGAGCTCATGCAGAGCCCCTGCTCCCTGCCACTTCTGCTCAGACTTCTCTGCACTGAACTAAGATGGTGCCCACCTTTTATACTCCCTTCTCAATGCACCCAGGAACTGCTTCCTCCCTGCTCCTGCACTACAGGGTTCCCCTTCCTCAGTGTTCCCTCCCCCCACTCCAGCCAGGGACAGGGACTGTCGTGCCCATCTCAGGGGCATATTGGTCGCCCTGCCCCACGGCAATGTGGTGTAATGCATGCAGGTGTCGGGTCCTGATCCACACTACATCCTTACCTGAGAGTGAGATATCACAACTCTGGGTGAGGTGCAATACCTCTGTAGCAACCGAGCCCTCAGGGTGCTACATTTCCATTCATCTTCAGCCTAGGTGACGTATTGCGATACAGGGCCGTGATTTTGGCTATAAAAGGGTCCCCTAGACCCCTACCCCAAGCTTTTTAAGAGAATCATATATGGCGTGCCAGGAGACTCTATGGAATGCTTTCTCAGCATCCAACGAGAGTATCTAATTACAAATTTTTAACTGCATCTAGCCCAGGAAATACTTTGTGCCTAGTAGCAGGGTCTGCTAGTCAGCGGATTATCCCGGCTGTTAAGCAAGCTACACCACCTGTAGTTTGGACACTTCATTTTTTCAAAGGAAATGCTTCGGGACCACGGGATACTCAGTGAAGAGCATCAGGAGGCACCCCAAGGCATAGGGGCTGGGACTGGCAGTAGGATGCCTTGCGGTGGACAGCCGAGCTCGATCCTTATAAAAGCTTTTTAACTGCAGCAGCTTTAGTGGACGCTACTGGAGCTGGAATTACGCGGCTGCTGGCATGAGACTTGCCCTCCAATAGATCCTTGTAAATGGATTTTAAGTGTATTCATTCAAATTAGAGAGACAATTTAAATTAAAAAGCTTAGAGCTGCCTCCACCACAGGGGGGCTCGCTCGACCCACCAGCGGACAGGCACCAGTATTGGGAGAGGGGGGCTTGCCATCAGGGTTCACCGCGGCTCTGGCACAAACCCGGCGACACGGAGGTGGCACGGGCAGGAGCGGACTGGCCGTGTCGGCTTCTCACTTTTTGGATTTTAGAAGGGCATGACATGCCTATATCTGTGTCTCCCCCTCCTTTTACTCCTCCACCTCTTTTATTTTCGCATGACTATATGTACTTGTCACTTTTCCATGTGTTAGTTATGTCTTCTGAGCAGTTTGTCAGCTTTTGGACACCTTTGAAGGTGTTTTCTATGTGTTTCTATGTGTTTTTGTTTGCCTGCCATTGGTTTTAATGGTGTTCGAAGGTGTTCGACGAACAGTTCGACGAACAGTTCGGCGAACACACGGGTGTTCGACGAACCGAACCGAACTCGAACACTACGGGGGTGGCTCAACACTAGTGATGAGCGAGCACTAAAATGCTCGGGTA
This sequence comes from Phyllobates terribilis, assembly GCF_046119375.1. NCBI lineage: Eukaryota > Metazoa > Chordata > Amphibia > Anura > Dendrobatidae > Phyllobates > Phyllobates terribilis. The sequence continues at coordinate 768,798,580 of NW_027362764.1, forward strand.
CTCATTGCTCGGGTCGAGCAAATAGGAATACTCGGGTGCTCGACCCGAGCAACAAGCCCAATGTAAGTCTATGGGAAACTCGAGCATTTTTCAGGCGGCTCCCCTCGGCGGTCTACAGAGGGTCTAAAAATTGCCCAAATCGATGAGAACAGTGCTCAAATGACATGGGAACAGCATGGGGAAGACCCATGGAAGCAACTCTGACTCCCAGATCACTGCTGTCAACAACGTGGTCAGAGTATTACGCCACTTTTACGGACTCACAATAAAAAATACAAAAACAAAACCAAAATGGATTTTCCTGGGAAATATGTTAAGGAACATCCTTTCCAGGATAATGACTTGTATATAAGGCAAAATAAATAACCAAAACCAAAAATACTCCTCCAAACCAAGTAGCGTTTTTGATGCGTTTTTGCACTTTTGCATTGCTTTCAACCAAGACAAATGCATTCACTGGGAAATGTCATTTTAACATTTTACAACCTTATCTGGCCATGTGGTGTGTGACACATCATCAGACACATGCATACAGTGCTGAAAAGACATGGCAACAGCATGGGGAAGACCTCTGGAAGCATCTCTGACTCCCAGGTCACTGCCTAAAAGTGTGCCCATCATAAGTGATCCTTGGCACATGCAAAGATGCCTCCCGCCATGCACCTGTCATTGAAGACTTGCAGCAATTACCGTCCACGTCCTTGTCCCACTGCAGCATTCAGTTGTCCCTACCCCATTCCTTGGAATGCAAGAGCAACAATGCAGGCAGCCACCCACCCACCCACAGGCTGCAATACTATACTGCCAAATTTTTGACGGCTGCTTACACTTGAAATGTAGCCTTTTGGCTCGTGGAGGTAGAAGCTTTTCGTAACCATATGCCGGCGGTGGCCGGGTGTCCATACTCTGTCCCCAGCTGCCACTATATTTCCCGGTATCGCCTCCGCCTTCCACTAGCACGGGTCCCACAACATTACCCGTGCCCTCCCCAGTGCACTTACTGGGAAGGACCGCCTCACCACAAACACATGGAAAGGTGAATGTGGCCAGAGACGGTACGGAGCCAGTCCACAACTTTTTTTGCTGAGAGTTGTATTTAGCTCAGTGAAAGGACTGGCATAGAGGGAAACCGTATCTACCCTGCGTGTCATTACTCACAGGAAGTGCTGTAATTGAGCTTGTTGCAGAAGCAATGGCAGCCCGTCCAACATCAAGTCGCACATGTTGGTGGTGCTTTGACACACACACATCTTTTCTTTGCGCATTTAATTTCTTGAATACAGAGTTAGACAATGGCCTGATCTGTAATGCGTTTTGAGAAATAACATGCATAAGCATGGCCGATCCACATTAAAAAAAGCAGCCATAGAGTGTCCGGGAATCTTCCCCCACACTTTTCTTAGCCAGGACTGCTTTTCGGCAGGGTTGGACGGGTCCACCAGAGAACCGGAGACTCCTCCGGCGGGCCCTGGCTTCTCCTTCAGGAGAGTTCATAGTGCCGAGGTGAGGCCATGATGATGATAGAGGCCACCATCTGCTTAGTTTTCTGTTACTTGGAATGCAAGTGGAAGTATGCAGCCAGCCACCAACCCACCCACAGGCCACAGCACTAAACTTCCAGATTTCTGGGCAGCTTCTTGCACTTGAAATATGGCCTTTTAAGCTTGTGGAGGTGGAAGCTTTTCACAATCTCATGCCGGCGGCGGCCGGGTGTCCATACTCGGTTCCCAGTCACCAATATATTTCCCGATATCGTCTCCGCCTTCCACAAGCACGGGTCCCACAACATTACCCGTGCCCTCCCCAGTGCACTTACTGGGAAGGACCGCCTAACCACAAACTCGTGGACAGGTGAATGTGGCCAGGGACAGTAGGGAGCCAGTTCGCAATTTTTTTTGCTAAGAGTTGTATTTAGCTCGGTGAAAGGACTGGCATAGAGGGAAACCGTATCTACCCTGAGTGTCATTTCTCCCAGGAAGTCCTCTAATGCAGATTGTTGCAGAAGCAATGGCAGCCCGTCCAACATCAACTCGCACTTGTCGGTGGTGCTTTGAAACACACACATCTTTCTTTGCGCATTTTATTTCTTGAATACAGAGTTAGACAATAGCCTGATCTGTAATGCGTTTTGAGAAATAACATGCATAAGCATGGCCAATCCACATTAAAAAAAGCAGCCATAGAGTGTTCAGGAATCTTCCCCCACACTTTCCTTAGCCAGGGCTGCTTTTCGGCAGGGTTGGGCGGGCCCACCAGAGAACCGGAGACTCCTCCGGCGGGCCCTGGCTTCTCCTTCAGGAGAGTTCATAGTGCCGAGGTGAGGCCATGATGATGATGATAGAGGCCCCACTAAGAATTTAAAGACACATGGAGCAGGGCCACAATAACAATATAAGACATGTTCCCATTAGAAAGGAGAGGGTCTGCTATACAGTTATAGGGTATGCAGTGAGTCCAATGGCTGAACAATTTTAGGAAAAACCCCACTAAGAATTTAAAGACACACAGAGCAGGGCCACAGTAACAAGGTACAACATGTTCCCATTGGAAAGGAGAGGGTCTGCTATACAGTTATAGGGTATGCAGTGAATCCAACGGCTGACCAATTTTTGGAAAAACCCCACTAAGAATTTAAAGACACACGGAGCAGGGCCACAATAACAATATAAGACATGTTCCCATTAGAAAGGAGAGGGTCTGCTATACAGTTATAGGGTATGCAGTGAGTCCAATGGCTGAACAATTTTAGGAAAAACCCCACTAAAAATTTAAAGACACACAGAGCAGGGCCACAGTAACAAGGTACAACATGTTCCCATTAAAAAGTAGAGGGTCTTTTATACAGTTATAGGGTATGCAGTGAGTCCAACGGCTGACCAATTTTAGGAAAAACCCCACTAAGAATTTAAAGACACACGGAGCAGGGCCACAGTAGCAAAGTACGACATGTTCCCATTAGAAAGGAGAGGGTCTGCTATACAGTTATAGAGTATGCAATGAGTCCAACGGCTGACCAATTTTAGGAATAACCCCACTAAGAATTTAAAGACACACAGAGCAGGGCCACAGTAACAACAAATTCCCAATAGAAAGGAGAGAGTCTCCCATAGAGTTGGCCTAGGCAGTGAATGCAAGGGCTGCCAAAAATTTGGAGGCACTTCAATGACCCTTGGAAGAGATGTGGAGGAGGGCCTCATAAAAAAATGTTCCCATAAGAAAGGAGCGGGCCTCCTATACTTGTGATTCCCATGCACAAAGTGTATGGGCTGACAAACATTTACCCCTGGGGAGTATACATGAGCATACTGTCTTTAAAAATTTTTTTACGGGCATCATAATCACGCTTTAAAAAAATTATGTGGGTGTTGCATCACGAACCACGGTCATCTTGGTGATATGGTGGTGGAGGATGAGGAGAAGGAGGAGGACAAGAGCAAATAGCCAAAATCAGGAAGCGTATACCCATGTGTGGGTGTGAAAAGGTGTATGGGAATACACCTCCCAAGAAAAGACACTGGATTTGAGTTTATGTTACGCTGCTGTCAGTCGGTGGTGTTGAGAAGTCTGGCCCAATCCAGCCCTTGTTCATTTTTATAAGAGTCAGCCTGTCAGCATTTTCTGTTGACAGGCGGATGCACTTATCATTTATAATTCCACCAGCGGCACTAAAAACCCGCTCTGATAAATCGCTGGCGGCAGGGCAGGCCAGGACCTCCAAGGCATAGAGAGCCAGTTCATTCCACTTATCCAGCTTGGATACCCAATAATTATAAGGTACAGCTGAATCACGGAGGATGTTGGTACGGTTGCCAAGGTACTCCCTCAGCATCTTCCCAAATTTTGCACTCCTTGTGAGAGTATCCCGCGCCTCAGGGCCTGTGCGATGGGAGGGTCTGAGAAAATTCTCCCAGAACTTTGACAGTGTTTCCCTGCCTCTCCTGGATTGAAGTTGTGTCTCTCTTGCCTGTACTCCTTGGTTGTCCAACGTAGTGTGCCCTCTGCCGCCAGCGTTTTCAGATGGGAATATTTTTAATAGTTCCGCAACAAGGGCCTTCTGGTACTGCCCCATTTTTGTAGACCTGTCCGCCTCAGGAATAAGAGATATAAAGTTCTCCTTGTAGTGTGGGTCTAGAATTGTCACCAACCAGTAATGACTGTCACCCAAAATTTTGAGAACGCGAGGGTCATGGGAAAGGCAGTGTAACATAAAGACAGCCATGCGTGCCAGACTACTAGCAGGCAAGACTTCTGTGTCCTCACCAAGAGGATGACTGATCATGCTCTCCTCCTCCTCCTCCTCCTCTCTGTCCTCTGGCCATCCACGCTGAACAGACGGTATGATAGCTGTGCAGGTAGTTCTGTCTATAGTGCATGAAACTAGCTCCTGTCCTTCCTCCTCCTCTTCCTCTTCCTCATTGCCACCCAATCCACGTAGGGATGAGATAAGGCTTGGCTGTGTGTAATCACCCTGTATGGTTCCTTGGCCATCTCATCGTGCTCCGCCTGCAATGCATCCTCTTTGATTGTGAGCAGAGAGCATTTCAGAAGACAGAGAAACGGGATCTTGGTGGAGTCCTCAAAGTTTTAGAGGATGGTACATATGTCTGACATCCATGTCCACTCCTGAGGTCTTATGTGTGGAATCTGAACTGAATACCGACGGCCTTGTTGATGCTGGTACTCAACAACTGCCCACTTCTGCTCACAAATCCTTCCCAACATCTGCAGTGTAGAGTTCCATTGCGTGGGACATCACACACCAGTCTGTGAGTGGGAAGCTGCAAACTCTGCGGAAACATGGCAAGGGCGGCGGAAGCTGTAGCTGACTTTCTAAAATGGGCACACAGGCAGTTACTTTAACAAGCAGATCCGGCAGCTCCGGGTAGGATTTGAGAAATCGCTGAACCACGAGGTTAAGCACATGGGCCAGTCATGTTACGTGTGTGCCTCGACTCAGAGCCACCACCAGGTTCCGGCAATTGTCACACACGACCATGCCTGGCTGTAGGTTCAGCGGTGTGAGCCACAGATCTGCCTGCTCTTTCAGAGCTGTCCACAACTCTTCAGCATGGTGCAGTTTGTCACCTAAGCATATTAGCTTCATAAAAGCCTGTTGCCGCTTGGCCGAGGCAGTGCTGCAGTGCTTCCAGATTGTGACTGATGTGGTCATTTCGGAGATGGTGGCTGAAGAGGAGGAGGAGGCTGAGGAGGATGAGGTGCAGGATCTGTAGACCGTGGGGGCAACCCTGATTGACCTAGGGCCTGCAATCCTTGGCGTCGGGAGGACGTGTTCCATCCCAAGGTCTGACTTGGTCCCGGCTTCCACTATATTAACCCAGTGTGCCGTCAGCGAGATATACAGTCCCTGCCCACAAGCACTTGTTCACGTGTCCGTGGTTAGGTGGACTTTCCTGGTAACTGCGTTGTTGAGGGCACGGCTAATGTTTTGGGACACGTGCTTGTGTAATGCGGGGACGGCACGCCGGGAGAAATAGTGGTGGCTATGGACCAAGTAATGAGTGATGGCCGCCGCCTTCAGGTTGCGGAATGCTTCCGTCTCCCCGAACCTGAATGGCAACATTTCGAGCGCAAGCAGTCGTGAAATGTGAGAAATTAGTAGTGTGGCCTGTGGGGCGTTGGCTGCATATTTGCGCTTGCCTTCCAAGGACTGGGGTATGGACAACTGAACGCTGCACTGGGACAAGGACATGGACGTGCTTCCTGATGCTGCATCTTGAGAGTGTGCAACGACAGGTGCAGGGCAGGAGGCATCTTCGCATGCACCATGGACAGGGGATTGGCTTGAATGCACAACAGCGGAAGAAGCAATGGTGCCACCTGCAGACACTGCACCTGGACGCTGGGGTTCGGCCCACAAAGTCGGGTGCTTTGCTGCCATGTGTCTGATCATGCTGGTGGTGGTCAGGCTGGTCGTTTTGCTACCCCTGCTGATGCTGGCCTGGCTGGTGGTGCAAATGGCCTATTTGGGATTATCGGTAGAGTCTTTAAAAAACAACCAGACTCGGGAAGACCTGACAGTTGTACTGGTAACTTCCATCGCGTTGGTGTTACGGGGAACGGTTGCCTGCCTTCTGTCTGTGGCCACCACACTGCTTCTTCCTGCCTGTTGGGGTGCTCTGCCTCCCTCCCCCTGTGTGCTGCTGTCCTCGCTCTGCAAGTCCTCCTGCCAGGTTGGGTCAGTTACTATATCATCCACCACCTTGTATTCCACTTTCACACCCTTGTCCTCCTCCTGACTTTCTGGCAATTGTGTCTCATCATCGTCCACCTCTTGTGACACTTTCCCACCATCACCTTCATGTGACCGTGGCTGCTCAAATATTTGGGCATTGCTACACGCGATCTCCTCTTGCCCCGCTTCAAGTGGAACAGCCGAGAGGCCGAATCTATAAATGGAAAAGTGAACAGCTCTTCAGAGTGTCCAAGTGTGGGATCAGTTGTCTCTGGGTACTCGGCATGGTGGGAGGAAGGAGGATCAGGGTGAGGAATATGCGGTCCAGACTCACGGCTACTATGACTTGACCGTGTGGAAGACAGGGTGGTGGTGGTTAAGTGACTGGAAGCATTATCCGCTATCCAATCAACAACCTTTTGACACTGCTCTGGGTTCAATAGTGGTGTGCTGCTTTCCCCTAGAAATTGGGACAGGAAGGTCAGACGAGAAGATGTGGGTGTTTGTTGTGGCCAAATTTCGGCTCGCCCACGGCCTTGTCCTAGGCTTCTGCATTCACCATTACCATCACGTCCTGTTCCCCGTCCCTTACCATGTGCCTTGCCCATTTTAAATGGAGGACAGTATCTTCCATGCTCACTACAAATGACTGAGTTTGGAGCAAACTTATATGTGATCCGTGTGATGGAGAAAACAGAGTTTTAAATACCTGGCCTGTAGGTAAGTAGTTTGAACAGCAAACTGCGGTGAATTTCTTCACTGACACCCTGAAAGAAATTTTTAATAATGGCCAGAAATGTCAGTATTTTCTGACAACGTATATGTGATCCATTTGACGGAGAAAACAGAGTTGTAAATACCTGGCCTGTAGGTAAGTAGTTTGAACAGCAAACTGCAGTGAATTTCTTCACTGACACACTAAAGTAAATTTTTAATGGAGGCCAGAAATGGCAGTATTTTCTGACAACGTATATGTGATCCGTTTGATGGAGAAAACACAGTTTTAAATAGCTGGATTTCAAGCTCTCTAATATGGAAAGGACCTGGCTGTATTCTGCAGTGCCAACAAACAAATGGCGCAGAAAAAACGGTGTTCTCTGGATTGCTTTTTAAGCAAATAATGAGGATTAAGATCCAAAGAAAAGTATTCCTGGCCCCTGAGACCTTGGCCTTTGTATAGAAATATCTAACAGCAGCAGAAGGCAGAATTGGAATGGAGCCTCTTGTGCTATATGCACTGCAGTCTGCTATATACCCTTCCTGCCTATACACCCTGCCTGCCTGATATCTCTGCAGATGGATTAGTCCTCAGAAGGACTGTTTGTTAAGGTGGATATGTGTAATGTGCGGTTTTCTCCCTACACTACCTAATACTGTACACAAGCAAATCTGTCCGTGACGCAGCAGCACCTCTCCCTACACAAGCAAATGCCGCAGAAAAACGGTGTTCTCTGGAATGCTTTTTAAGCAAATAATGAGGATTAAGATCCAAAGAAAAGTGTTTCTGGCCCCTGAGACCTGGGCTTTTGTATAGAAATATCTAACAGCGGCAGAAGGCAGAATTGGAATGGAGCCTCTTCTGCTATATGCACTGCAGTCTACTATATACACTGTCTGCGTATACACCTTGCCTGCCTGATATCTCTGCAGATGGATTAGTCCTCAGAAGGACTGTTTGCTAAGATGGATATGTGTAATGTACGTTTTTTCTCCCTACACTACCTAATACACAAGCAAATCTCTCCCTTCGCAGCAGCAGCTCTCCCTACACTGTCTGATCCGGAGTAACTTTGACGAGCATGGCGGCGCCAGGTCTGATATAGACCTGATGAATTCTGTGTCCCCTTCTAGCAAATAGGGCTGTTTATTTGTATTTTCTGTTGAATTCTTTTTCTTTTGTCTTTCGTCTTTTTATTTGGAGCTACCTTGCTTTATTTATATGTATTTTTAATTATTTTCAAGTAACAATATCTTTATTATAATGTGGGGATTCCTTCCACTCATTTTAGCCTAAAATTATACAGTATAGTAGAGTAAAACACCCTTCCGCTGGCTCGCCGGGGAATAGAGAATTTGCGACTTCTGGGCATCCATTCCATTTGGCTCATATCTCTAAAGTCAAAGATTGTTCATTCCTTTCTAAATACTGCAACTGCAACTTTCTCCAGTTACTTTTACAGCTTGCTACCTCTGTTTTCTTTCAGCACACATATACCCAGCAAGTAACTCACTTTATTATCTTCTCCAAAACTTCTACTACCTAATACAGCAGGATAAAAATCCCTTCTCATCCCTCCCACTATCTGATCAGTTAAAAACCTTTTCTCTCCAGCTGTCTATGTATCTACAGCCCTATATGTGGAATAGCAGTCATAAAACATCAGAACAAGGAACAGAATCATTACAAACATGTATTTTGTAACATGTAACAGCAAAACAAAATCTGCAGAAGATGCTTGGTGCACCATGTAGAGTAGAAACTCTATAAGAAGTATGTGGCAGGCTTGCCCTTACTTTTACAAGTTTGACATTATGTCCTAAACAGTCCAAAGAAACAGATTCTCAAAACATTGACAATATCACTTTTTCAGCTGGAATCACTCAATTTGTACTGTGAGCACCAATAAGCGTTGCAACCAATATAGTATGCACAGTCCTAAAGATTAACTATAGCGTTGGTACACCAGGTGCCCCTTCTTCCTGAATATATACTTTAGAATATAACTCTGGCTTCCAAACCCACTGTGGAGTCCTGAACAGATTTTGGAGGAGAACAGATGGATCACTGGTTTCGATATTCTGATGGATACTAGTTATGAATCAAAACATCTAGAGCTTTGTTGTGATCAGATGAAGGAACCCTAAATGTATATTCTGAGACATCTGTATCAGTGCCTGCCATTCCTGCCTCTGCTTCTGTTGCCATGCGGCGTTGCGCACTCATTTCGGTTGATGCAAGGCTACAGTTCTAGTTCTGTGCTCTCTGTTACTTGCAGTCCCATCTATACTGGGAGACTGCTGTGTTCTTTGGATGGGTTTGCAAGCTATTTAAGATCCTGAAATCCTGCTGTCCACTGCCAGTTATATTCTGACTTGCTTCTGTGCAATCTTGCCTTGCTTTGCTCCCAGAGGACAGTCCTGACTTAATCTTGGCTTGCTTTTGACTATTCTCATTCTTTACAATTTTGACCCTGTGCCTATCTCCTCATCTGACTCCGGCTTGAATTCTAAATACCTGCTTGCCTCCTGATTCTGTCATTAACGCGACTTCTTGGCTTTGACCCTGCTTGGCGTACTTTCCTGCCTTTGGACAGCAGCCCTTCGGTGATAGCTATCCCATTGTAAAACCAAATCCCTACATAGGGGTTGAGGTGTATCGGGACTTCTCTAAAATCTGCCAGATGGAGAGGCTTGCGCCAATTTTGTTCGAGGAGGCCATTTTGTGCCTGTGGCCTCTCACAGATGTAACACAATCATAAATAAACAAAACAACTTATGCATTTAAAGCAACATCCATGGTTTCCAGCTCATTTCTTCTATTCCAAGTGACTGCTGATAAAAATCCACACTTTTTCACCAGCTTTCATTTAATAATTTTGTCCAAAATATTTTTTTTTTAATAATTTTGGAATGTAATACTTCTGTGTTTGATGAAAATGTAATATAATTTATTATATTAAAAAAATACAATATAAGATGTAATAAAAAAATAAGAAGAATTTTTTTTACCACAGATAATTCAGATATATTTCAGTCCCTAATATCCTTTAATATTCTCTAACATTTTTTCTGTCTTTTTTTTTTGCTTTATTGTTATTTTGCTGAAAAAAAAATGTATTCCCATTTTCCATTTCCATGCTTGTAGGAAGTTGTCCTTGCCTATCACCTTCTCACTTATTAACTGTCACACCTAACAATGTTCTGTTCCTATTCTTGGCATTTTAACCATGGCTCTGATTAAAAACAGCAGGCATTTTAGTACATCATAAAGTAGATTCTTTCGCTGCTAGATATAGTAGGAGAATTCATTTTTTAATCTGTAAAGCTATAAAATAATATATCATGGATGTTGATAACTTATGTTCAGTATAACAACTTCCAAATCTTGTCGAATGTCAAAATTGAAATTGTACCATACAGTAGCAATCTAATATTTTGTCCTCCTAGGGTCCATTGAACTTATCACTAGAAGAAATTTTTCTTGGGACCTATGCTCCAACTATGCAGAACGTTCCAATGCCCAATTTAATAAGGTTTATTTATGAATAAACTCATTAGAAAGACAGTGCTCAACATTAATGAGTACAACTCCTTGAAAAGTAAGATTTTGATCAATGTCTTGCTGAGCAGAAGATCAATTTCAAAAACTTTTACAACTTTGAGTTTCATAGAACATTTTTTTAACCCATAACATGAAAGTAAGGTTAATAATATAACTTTCATTACAAAATATTCAGTTTTACGCAAATTAGTTAATGTAAAAAGTAATACAAACCACATCAAAAACTGCTAGATCTAGTATTTTGCATGATCTCCACTCCATGATTTTTAAGGACAGCACCAAGTCTTCTAGACATGGATTGAACAATTTTGGGGACTTTGCTATACGTTTTTGATGACAACCTGAGTTTCTCCTCATGCATGGGTAAGATGCATCCCTATAAATAGTATGCTAATTATGCCCGCTTGTCTTGAGACACTTTATAGTATTTGCTCCTAAGGGTTGCTCTTGCCTATAAGCTTATGTCTAATACTTTTTTCTAACTACTCTTTTTGACAACTCATGGTTGTTAGGCATTTGTCTGTCTTTTCGATACATTTAAAAAAAATGTTAACTGCTTTATTAATAAAAATATACTAACTGAACTATTTATACTCCGCATCCTCCTGTTCCTATATGGATTAAACAAGCTGGCGACGTATTGCAACATCTTTTTCCTTTCTTCAAGAATTACCTTTTAGAGCCACGGATGCTAAATGGAAAGTGATGACAACTTGTCTCTTCAGAATTCCCCATAGATGTCTGGTTGGGTACAGATCAGGAGACACTTGGCCACTGAATCACTGTCACCCTGTTCTTCTACAGAAATGCAACAGATTTGTATTTTGAATTATTGTTATGTTGGACGTCTACCAAGGGCACGGAGTGATGGTGGCATTTTCTCTTTCACCGTCAACGAAATGTAGCTCCCCGAAACCAGCAGCGCTTGTGCAGCCCCACATAAGGACACTTCCACCACCATGTTAAATGGTAAGCACCATGCATTTGGAGAAATTTATTTTTCAAAGTGCATAGTGCCTACAATGAAATATGGTGGAAACAGCACCCTTATGAGGTGCCAGTGTCCCTGCACACTTCCCATCCTCCTCTTCTACATCAAGGACACAGACTCACTCACCACCCAGGCGTCCTTTTTCTACTGCTTAATCCCAGGGTTTGCGCACTCCTGGCAGATCCCTTGGTACTGTGTTTAGGGCACATGTGTGCTCCTGGTCTCTTAAAGAGACAGCACGCACCATCCTAAAATGTACCCAGCCAATGGCTGGGAGACAATTATTATTTAAGGCACATCCACCTGTTCGGAGGTGCCTGAGCAACGTGTACACACTAATTTTTTGCATGCTTTCTAGTTTTCAGCTCCCCTGTCCTAGGTTATCTTCCAGTACCTGCCAAGAACCAGCCTGCACCTGCCATGTCCACCTGTTTACCAGTTGTATCTGCCTGCACTGCTGTGCCCACCAGTATACCAGTCATACCTGCCTGCACCTGCCGTGCCTTTATACCAGCCGTACCTGCCAGCACCTGCCGTGCCTTCCTGTATATCTGCTGTGCATGCCTCTATACGAGCTGTACCAGCCCGAACCTGCAGCGCCCACCTGTATACCAGCCATGCCTGTCTACACCAGTCTTGCCTGTCTGTATACCAGTCGTTCTTGCCAGCACCTGCTGATCCTGTATTGTAGCCGTGCCTACCTGTACAAGCCGAGCATTCCCTTTCCAGGCCTCTGCCTCTTTGGTGGTCAGCTACCGTATGTCCGAGGTCCATCTTGGAGCAGCACCTGGTGTTCATCTTAAGCCAAGTTTAACCCACCATCAGTGGCTCAAGCGAATAGTAAGGTGTTCACCTAGTCATGCTCCTCCAGGCTCTCCTCGGTTCACGGCACAGTGGTTCCATCAACACAAGCTGCTTGAGGGCTGCTGGTGTCAGGGAGCTACATTTCATTGATGATATAATGAATTCCCAGATGTACTGCTCTAAAGTGAAAGGGAAGATGCCGCCATCACTCCATGCCCTTAATAGACGTGCACTTTTCCAAAATGATAATGTTCCAAAACACACATCTGTTACATTTCTGAAGAACAGGATGAAAGTGATTCAGTTGCCAAGTGTCTTCTGATATGACACAACCAAACACCTATGGGTAATTTTGAAGTGACAAGTTGTCATCACCCTTTATAGAGCATCCAGGTACTAAAAGAGGTTGAATGAGGTTGAAGAGAAAAAGTTAGATCTTGTGATATGTCACCAATTTAGTGCTGTTCTTAAAAATAATAGAATTCATACAAAATACAAGATGTACCAGTTTTTGATGTGGGGTGTATTCATTTTTTAAACTAATTTGAGTAAAGCTGTATATTTTCTAATGACATTTCTATTATATTTATTTATATATTTATATTATTAATAGTGATGGGTGAGCACTAAAATGCTATAGTGCTCGATGCTCGGGCCGAGCAGATTGAAATACTCAGGTGCTTGACCCGAGCAACTAGCCCAATGTAAGTCTACGGGAAACTCAAGCATTTTTCAGGCGGCTCCCCCCGGCGGTCTGCAGAGGGCCTAAAAATTGCCCAAATCGATGGGAACAGTGCTCAAATGACATGAGAACAGCATGTGTGACGCTTACTTCGCTACTCGCTAGCCCACCCTGAGAGATGGGGGTACTAGGAACCGGGCCTCCAGATGGAAGGTGGATGCAGTCGTGGCCTAGGCCTGGCCCGTGCCCAGGGTTGTCACAGTCAAAAATAAGGGCTAGGAGGGACGGTGGTAATCGAATGGATTAAATGACTACGCCATCTGTAGAGTCTGGTGATTCGCCACCAGCGCTGCGGCAGTCCTCTGAGGCGGGATGTAGTGGCAGCAGAAGATAGTACTACTCCCCACAGGTGGAGCAGGACCTCAGGGCAGAGAAGACAGATCAGGGGGGTCGTAGTGGGTGGCGCGGTATGGTGTCGCGCTGAAATAAGGGACCGGAGGCAATGGATGCAGTCTTCCAAGCTTTACTCACATTGTTAGGTGTCAGCTGCAAGGCTTCTCCTTGCTCCACATGGCGCGCTGCGGCCACCAGGAAGGGGTTCAGCACACTCCGGGTAGTTCGAGTGCATCTATCAGGACCCCCTGCACCAGAGTGTTCCTAGACTTTCCCACTAGGTCCTCTCCTGTCCGTATGTGGTGCGTGTTACACGGCTGGGTCTCCCTCTGGCTATACACAGAACAAGGGTACGGGTGGCGACTCCGCTCCATCCGTTATCCGGTGGGATCCTTTAAGCCTCCAGGCTTTTCTGACTAGGACATGAAGTAGCAGAGTCAGATATCGGGGCCCGGTACCCCTCTTACGGAGCTTTTCTCCTCTACTCCCCACCTAAGGAGCTTCCTCCTCTGCTTCCCGCCTACGGAGCTTCCTACTCTGCTCCTCGCCTACGGAGCTTCCTCCTCTGCTCCCCGCCTTGGCCTTCTTGCTTCTGGGACCCTGGCCAGGGTGGAGGCGCCAATACTCCACCGCCGAACACTCCACCCCGCTCCTCGTCTCGAGGCCTGAGACCGAGGACCGTAAGCCTCCAGCCAGATGAGGCCCTGCGCTGCCTTCCAGCCGAAGACCCACAACCAAAGACACTGAACTTAAGATGGCCGCTGGTTAAATATGAATTGGATGAGTGTAACCTAAAGGTGCGTCTTCCACCCTCACCCACTACATAGTTCCCCCTTTCTTTGGTTCCCCCCATCTCCTCTATCCCGGCTGGGGCAGCACTATGGTGCCTTAAAGCCCCCCTCAGGACAGGAGTGGTGTATTGTTGAATGGATGGCTGAGTCCTGAGAGGTGCTCCACCCTTACCTCGGAGAGGAGATACCACACCTCGGTCTGAGGTGCAGTACCCCTGTGGTGACTGAACCCTCAGGGGTGCCACACATGGAGAAGACTCCTGGAAGCATTTCTGTCTCCCAGGTCACTGCTGTCAACAACGTGGTCAGAGGTATTACGCCACTTTTACAGACTCACAATAAAACATACAAAAACAAAATGGATTTTTTTCCTGGGAAATATGTTAAGGAACATCCTTTCCAGGGTAATGACTTGTATATAAGGTAAAATAAATAACCAAAACCCAAAATACTCCTCCATACCTTGGGCTATGTTCACACGTAGCGTTCTTGATGCGTTTTTGCACTTTTGTATTGCTTTCAACCAAGACAAATGCATTCACTAGGAAATGTCATTTTAACATTTTACAACCTTATCTGGCCATGTGGTGTGTGACATATCATCAGACACATGCATACAGTGCTGAAAAGACATGGGAACAGTATGAGGAAGACCACTGGAAGCATCTCTGACTCCAAGGTCACTGCCTAAAAGTGTGTCCATTATAAGTGATCCTTGGCGCATGCGAAGATGCCTCCCGCCATGCACCTGTAGTTGAAGACTTGTAACAATCACTCTCCATGTCCTTGTCCCAATGCAGCGTTCAGTTGTCCCTACCCCATTCTTTGAAATGCAAGCGCAAGTATGCAGCCAGCCACTCAGACACCCACAGGCTGCAATACTATACTGCCAAATTTTTGTCAGCTGCTTGCACTTGAAATGTGGCCATATAGGTTCGTGGAGGCGGAAGCTTTTCACAACCTCATGCGGAGGCGGCCGGGTGTCCATACTCAGTCCCCAGTGGCCACTATTTGTCCCTGTGTCGTCTCCGCCTTCCACAAGCACGGGTCCCACAACATTACCCGTGCCCTCCCCAGTGCACTTACTGGGAAGGACCGCCTAAATACAAACACATGGACAGGTGAATTTGGCCAGAGATGGTACAGAGCCAGTCCACCTTAAAAATGCAACCATAGAGTGTCCGGGAGGCTGCTTCTCGACAGGGTTGGACGGGCCCACCAGAGAACCGGAGACTCCTCCGGTGGGTCCTGGCTTCTACTTCAGGAGAGTTCATAGTGCTGAGGTGAGGCCATGATGATGATAGAGGCCACCATCTGCTTAGTTTTCTGTTACTTGGAATTCAAGAGCAAGTATGCAGCCAGCCAGTCACCTACCCACAGGCTGCAACACTAAACTGCCAGATTTCAGGGCAGTTGCTTGAACTTGAAATGTGGCCTTTTAAGCTCGTGGAGGGGGAAACTGTCAACAACCTTATGGCGACGTTGGCCAGGTGTCCATACTCGGTCCCCTGCCGCCACTATTTCTCCCGTTATCGTCTCCGCCTTCCACAAGCACGGGTCCCACAACATTACCCGTGCCCTCCCCAGTGCACTTAAAGGGAAGGACCACCTAACCACAAACACTTTGTCAACTAAATGTGGCCAGGGACGGTATTGAGCCAGTCCACAGCTTTTTTTGCTGAGAGTTGTATTTCACCACAGACATATTCTTTAGCTTGGTGAAAGAAATTGGGAAACCATATCTACTCTGGCTGTCATTTCTCGCATGAAGTCCTCTAAAGCTGCTTGCACTTGAAATGTGGCCTTTTAGGCTCGTGAAGGCAGAAGCTTTTCACAACCTCATGCCAGCGGCGGCCGGGAGTCCATACTCAATCCCCAGTCACCACTATTTCTCCCGGTATCGTCTCCACCTTCCACAAGCACGGGTCCCACAACATTACCCATGCCCTCCCCAGTGCACTTACAGGGAAGGACCGCCTAACCACAAACACGTGGACAGGTGAATGTGGCCAGGGATGGTATAGAGCCAGACCACTTTAAAAATGCAGCCATAGAGTGTCCGGGAATCTTCCCACACACTTTTCTTAGCCATGATAGGCGCAAACTTTGCAGCTGCTATGGGGCTATTGAGCAGGGGAGAAAGGTGAGCCCTCAGAATCAAATCCTCTGGTGGGCCCAATGTTTTTCAATCTGAAACAGCTTCTCAGTGGGAGTTGTATTTCACCACAGCCATATTCTTTAGCTCGGTGAAAGGACTGGCATAGAGGGAAACCATATCAACTCCGGCTGTCATTTCTCCGTCACCAGGTTCCATCCATTGTCACACACGACCATGCCTGGCTGTATGTTCAGCGGTGAGAGCCACAGATCAGGCTGCTGTGATACAGCTTTCAACATCTCTGCAGCGTTGGCTGGGCGGTTTGTTTTCTAAGCATTAAGCATGTTATCTTCAGCACAGACTGTGGCCACTTGGTCAAGGCAGTGTTGCAGTGCTTTCAGTTTGTGACTGATTTAGTCATTTCAGTGATGGAGGAGGAGGTGCAGGAGGTGAACAATGTGATTAAATTGAGGTAACATTGGCGACTCTGTTTTTTATACTAAAGAAAGATCTTACAGGTTTTTTTTTTACATTATTTTTTAAAACAAATGTATTCACCGGGAAATGTCATTTTAACATTTTACAACCTTTTCTGACCATGGGGTGTCTGACACATCATCAGACTCAACTTGTTGGAGGGACTCTGAAACTCACAAAGAATATTTTTATAGGACCATCAGGCGGCTTTTACTATTCTTAAAGGGCCAGCCGTCAGCCCTCACTATTGTTAGAGAGCCATCAGCCGGCTATGCTTTTTTGTTCTCATTATTAACGAGTGGGTCTCCTATAGTGTTATACTGTTATAGCATATGCAGTCACTGCAAGGGCTGCCAAAAATTCTGATGCAACTCAATACCCCTTTGAAGAGACATAGAGGAGGGTCTCAGTAAAAAAAATTTCCCATTATAAAGGAGCTTGTCTCCTATAGTGGTAATGCCCATGCTGTGACTGCAAGGGCTGCCAAAATTAGGGAAAAACTCCACTAACAATTTAAAGACACACAGAGCAGGGCCACAGTAGTGACATGTTTCCATTACAAAGGAGCGGGTGTGCTATACAGTTATAGGGTATGCAGTGAGTTCAACGGCTGACAAAATTTAGGTAAAACCACATTAACACACATAGAGCAGGGCCACAGTAATGAAATGTTTCCATTACAAAGGAGCAGATGTGCTATACAGTTATAGGGTATGCAGTGAGTCCAACGGCTGGCAAAATTTGGGAAAAACCCCACAAACAATTTAAAGACACATACAGCAGGGCCACAGTAACGACAAATTTCCATTAGACAGCAGAGGGTCTCCCATAGTGTTGGCCTATGCAGTGAATGCAAGGGCTGCCAAAAATTTGGAGGCACTCCAATGCCCCTTGGAAGAGACTTAGAGGGCCTCATAAAAAAATGTTCCCATTAGAAAGGAGCAGGTCTCCTATACTTGGAAAGCACATGCACTAAGTGTATGGGCTGACAAACATTTTCCCCTGGGGGGTATACATGAACATACTGTAAGAAAAATTTTTTTGCAGGCATCATAAACACCCTTTAAACATTTTTTGACGGTGTTGCATCACGGACTACCGTCTCCCTGGTGATATGGTGGTGTAGGATGAAGATGAGGAGAAGGAGGAGGGCAAGAGCAAATAGCCAAAATCAGGAAGCATATACCCATGTGTGGGTGTAAAAAGGTGCATGGGAATACACCTCCCAAAAAAAGACACTGGATTTGAGTTTATATTATGCTGCTATCATTCAGTGGTGTTGAGAAGTGTGGCCCAATCCAGCCCTTGTTCATTTTTATAAAAGTCAGCCTGTCAGCATTTTCAGTTGACAGGCGGATGCGCTAATTAGTTATAATTTCACCAACAGCACTAAAAGCCTGCTCGGATAAAATGCTAGCATCAGGGTAGGCCAGGACCTCAAAGGCATAGAGAGCCAGTTCATTCCACGTATCCAGCTTGGATACCCAATAATTATAAGGCACAGAGGAATCATGGAGGATGTTAATACGGTAGGCAAGGTAGTCCCTCAGCATCTTCCCAAACTTTGCACTCCTTGTGAGAGTACCCTGCGCCTCAGGGCCTGTGCAATGGGAGGGGCTGAGAAAATTCTCCCAGAACTTTGCCAGTGTTCCCCTGCCTCTGCTGGATTGGAGTTGTGTCTCTCTCGCTTGTAGTCCTTGGTTGTCCAACGAACTATGACCTCTGCTGCCAGCGTTTTCAGATGGGAATTTTTTAATGGTTCCGCAACATGGGCCTTCTTATACTGCCCCATTTTTGTAGACCTTTCCACCTCAGGAATAAAAGATATAAAGTTTTCCTTGTAGCATTGGTCTAGAAGTGTCCCCAACCAGTAACTGTCACCCAAAATTTTGAAAACGCGAAGGTCATGGGAAAGGCAATGTAACAAACTCTGTCATGCGTGCCAGATTGCTAACAGGCAAGACTTCCGTGTCCTCACCAAGAGGATGAGTGACCATGCTCTTTTCCTCTTACTCCTCTCTGTCCTCTGGCGATCCGCGCTGAACAGACGGTATGACAGCTGTGCAGGTAGTACAGTCTATAGCATATGAAACTAGCTCCTGTTCTTCCTCGACCTCCTCTTCATCATTGTCACCCAATTCACATTGGGATGAGATGAGGCTGGGCTGTGTGTACTCACCCTGTATGGTTCCTTGCTCCATCTCATCGTGCTCCGCCTGCAATGCATCCTCTTTGATTGTGAGCAGAGAGCATTTCAGAAGACAGCTAAGTGGGAAGGTGATGCTAATTATGGCGTCAGCGATGCTCACCATCTTGGTGGAGTCCTCAAAGTTTTGGAGGATGATACATATGTCTGACATCCATGTCCATTCCTGAGGTCTTATGTGTGGAGTCTGAACTGAATACCTACGGTCTTGTTGATGCTGGTACTCAACAACTAACCTCTTTTGCTCACAAATCCTTCTCAACATCTGCAGTGTAGAGTTCCAACACGTGGGGACTTCACACACCAGTCTGTGAGACGTAAGAGGCAAATGCTGCTGAAACACTGCAAGGGCGGCGGAAGCTGTAGGTGACTTTCTAAAATGGGCACACAGGCGGCGTACTTTATCAAGCAGATACGGCAGCTACGGGTAGGATTTGATAAACCACTGAACCACGAGGTTAAGCACATGGGCCAGGCATGGTATGTGTGTGAGCTCGCCTAAGAGCCGCCACCAGGTTCCGGCCATTGTCACACAAAACCATGCCTGGCTGTAGGTTCAGCGGTGTGAGTCACAGATCTGCCTGCTCTTTCAGAGCTGTCCTCAATTTTTCAGCATTGTGTGGTTTGTCACCTAAGCATATTTGCTTCAGTACAGCCTGTTGCCGCTTGGCTGAGGCAGTGCTGCAGTGCTTCTAGCTTGTGGTTGATGTGGTGATTTCAGAGATGGAGGCTGAAAGGGAGGAGGAGGCTGAGGAGGATGAGGTGCAGGAGCTATAGACTGTGAAGGCAACCCTGATTGACATAGGGCCTGCAATCATTGGCGTCGGGAGGACGTGCTCCGTCCCAAGGTCCGACTGGATTCCGGCTTCCACTAGGTTAACCCAGTGTGCCGTCAGCGAGATGTACCTTCCCTGCCCACAAGCACTTGTCCACGTGTCCGTGGTTAGGTGGACTTTTCCGGTAACTGCATTGTTGAGGGCACGGCTATTGTTTTAGGACACGTGCTTGTGTAATGTGGAGACGGCACACCGGGAGAAATAGTTGTGGCTGGGGACCGAGTACCGAGGAACTGCCGCCGCCATCAGGTTGCGGAATGATTCCATATCCACGAGCCTAAAAGGCAACATTTCGAGAGCGTGCAGTTGCAAAATGTGGGAATTTAGTAGTGTTGTGTGTGGGACGTTGGCTGCGTATTTGCGCTTGCATTACAAGAACTGCGGTATGGACAACTGATCGCTGCGTTGGGACAAGAAAGTGGATGTGCTTCTTGATGCTGCTACTTGAGAGTGTGCAATAACAGGTGCAGAGCAGGAGGCATCTTCGCATGCACCATGGACAGGGGATTGGCTTGCACGCATAACAGCAGAAGAAGCCGTGGTGCCACTCGCAGACACTGTTCCTGGATCCTGGGGTTTGGACCACAAAGTCGGGTGCTTTGCTGCCATGTGCCTGATCATGCTGGTGGTGGTCAGGCTGGTAGTTTTGCTACAACTGCTGATGCTGACCTGGCAGATGGTGAAAATGGCCTTTTTGGGGTTACAGTCTATAAAAAACAATCAGATTCGGGAAGACCTAACAGTTGTACTGGCAACTTCCTTCGTGTTGGTGTTACGTGGAACGGTTGCCTGCCTTCTGTCTGCAGCCATCACACTGCTTCTTCGTGCCTGTTAGGGTACTCTGCCTCCCTACCCCTGTGTGCTGCTCTTCTCGCTCTGCATGTCCTTCTGCCAGTTTGGGTCAGTTACTATATCATCCACCACCTTGACTTCCACTTCCGCACCCTGGTCCTCCTCCTGACTTTATGGCAATTGTGTCTCATCATCGTTCACCTCTTGTGACATTTTACCACCGTCGCCTTCGTGTGACTGTGGCCGCTCAAATATTTGGGCATTGCTACATTCGATCTCCTCTTGCCCTGCTTCAAGTGGACCGGGTGAGAGGTCCGAATCTATAAATTTAAAAGTGAACAGCTTTTCGGAGTGTCTAAGTGTGGCATCAGTTGTCTCTAGGCACTCGGCATGGTGGGAGGAAGAAGGTTCAGGGTGAGGAATATGCGGTCCAGACTCACAGCTACTGAGACTTGACCATGTGGAAGACAAGGTGGTGGTGGTGGTGGCTAAGTGACTGGAAGCATTATCTGCTATCCAACCAATAACCTTTTCACACTGCTCTGTGTTCAATACTGGTGTTCTGCGGTCCCCTATTAATTGGGACATGAAGGTCGAGCGAGAAGATGTGGGTGTTTGTTGTGGCACAATTTCAGCTTGCCCACGGCCTCAGCCTCTGCATGCACCATCATCACCATTATATCCAGTTCCCCGTCCCTTGCCACGTGCCTTGCCTATTTTAAATGGAGGACAATATCTTCCACGCTCCCAACAAATGACTGAATTTGGAGCAAACTTATATGTCATCTGTGTGATGGACAAACCACAGTTTTAAATACCTCCAGATACATAACATTATCAGCAATCCCTTTGTAAGTATTATGACTGTCTTAAATATAGATACTTTAGACATACCTTAGATGCCTTAGACATACCCTAGATATCTCATACCTGGGTTTTTTCACTAGAACAATTGCACTATTTTTGGCACTTTATAGTATGATTAGATTCTATAATTAGACTGTCACTTGACATTTATTTACAACATTGCCTTCATATTATGCACAAAATTAAATTTGGAGTAATTTTTATGGGAATAGTGCAAATTGGTACTGATGTCTTAATGGATCTGGAATGATACTAAGTTTCTTGTCGATATATCAGTTAGGGATAATACTATATGTTACTGGATTGATTGGGATTGGTCTCCTTTATTGTTTTTAGGTCTCTGCTTTTACTTATTTCTTAGTGTATTCTAATGAAAAAAATTTTTTTAATTGGTGAAATAAAAGAATGATTTTATTAAGATTTTTGTTGTATATCTTCCTTAAACCAGATTATTAACTGTGGTTTGTGTGTGTAAAAGATTCTATGGCGGAGGAATACTCTTTGACCTTTTTGATATAAAATTAACTGTGTACTGTTTTTGAACAGATGGTCTAACAAATTTAAATGGATTTCAAAGCCAGGGAGACAGCCTGGAGATCTAAAACTTCCAATATGTTTAAGCAGGGACTTTCAGGTGCTGCACAAGACCCTATAAAGGAAAATAGGGATTTGATGATGCAATACAAATTTGAAATTCAGAAGAAATTGAGGGTATGGTGGAATAAGACAACATTAGAAAATTATCATGAACAGAAAATCATCCCTAGGGGTTTGCGAGTCCAATATATTCATCCTTTGACCTGGAGAACATAGATCTGATTAATAGGTGGAAAAATGCCGCTAGTGCTTGTTCATTAGAGTTTCTAAAAATAATTATTGAGAAAAATACTATTTCTCTCAATATAATTGACAAAAAAATTGAGGATCTACATAACGATCTGAGAAAGGAGCTCCACTCGGATAGATTTGACAGTTATCTTAAAACTGTAGAAAACGATATTGACAAGTGGGAAGATGAGATCAGTAGAATCAAACAAAAGAAATATATACGGGATTTGCATGACTATGAGAACAATAAAATTTTTTAGTGGCAATTGCCTAAACGTAAGACTCAGAATCAATTAAATGCCACCAAGTCCTCGGTTTCTGAACCATTTGGTTCAGAAACTAGCACCTCATGCAGTGAGACTGAAGAAACTGCTGAACAGACGAGACCCAACACAAGATTACAACAAAGAAAATACCCCGAGATATTCTCGAAAAGGTCTGGCAGGAAACAAGATGATAGACTAAAGGTAATAAACTTATCAAATGTGACACTAACAACAACACAGGTAATAGTCTTGGAAAAGGGTTTAACATTCTCTCCATCCTCATATTTAGATCAATTCACGGTGGTAAAAGACCTCCACCTTTTTGCTAGGAAATTGGTCCTACAAAAGCTTCATTTTAAGTCAGATTTGGACTTACTTTTTCCTACCGAACTGGAAAGGAGGACCCTCAAAGACCTTGAAGATCTAGAGAATGAAAATATACAGAGTACCAGAGGTAGGTTTCCCATGCATCTGGTCCAAAAATCAAAAATTTTTCCCCCACTCTCGACATGTTCAGCGGTAGATGTCTTCACTAGAATGGTGACTACCGAGATTGAATCACTTCCACGCGTCTCCAGGAGTAGACTTAACCTAAGCTCTGAAGAAAAAGTGGCCCTTGAGGATCTGAAAAAGTTACCAGATGTTATCATAAAACCGGCTGATAAAGGCGGGAATTTGGTTATTTGGCCACAAAATCTCTATGAGAAACAAGCCGATAAAATCCTGGACTTCCCCGGTTGTTATCAGAAACTTACCTATAACCCATTGACTCAATTTCAGTCTCAATTAGTCGTAATCCTTGAAAAAGCATTTGAAGCAGATTTAATTCCCAAGAAATTTGTCGACTTAATTAAAAAATTACGACCAAGATTGTCTACTTTTTATTTACTACCAAAACTACACAAAGATCAGATGGACCCCCCTGGGAGGCCCATTATCTCTGGCAATGGTAGTCTCTGTGAGGATATTTGTGTCATTATTGATTTTTTTCTTCAGCCTTTGGTCCACACGTTACCATCATACATCAAAGACTCTACTGAAGCCTTGAAAAGAATGGACTCAGTATATTTGGAGACAGGATCTATGATGGTAACTGTTGATGTTGAGGCACTTTATTCATCAATTAGACATCAAGACGGATTGAAGGCAGTGGCCCTGTTTCTTTATGAGAGTAATATCGAACAATCTATGTCGACATTAATTATCACTTTACTTGAATTTGTTTTAGAACATAATGTTTTTATTTACAAAAACAAGGTACTGCAATGGGGGCTTCCTGCGCCCCTTCATATGCAAATTTATTCTTGGGGGCATGGGAGAGATCTCTTTTTCAGGGCGATGTCATCGATGATATCCACCTCGTACAGGGGTGGATGAGATTCATCGATGACATATGGTTCATTTGGGAAGGTACTGACGTGCAATTGAAGAGATTCATAGAGCAATTGAACAACAACGAACTGAACATTAAATTGACATTTCAATATGGGCGGGAAGTCAATTTTTTGGATTTACATATCTGGACTTCTGCTAGTGGTTGTATCATGACGGATATATATAGAAAAAAGACCGCCACTAATACCATACTCCATAATACCTCCTCCCACCCACCATCCACCATTAGGGGCATTCCTGTGGGCCAATTTTTGAGGCTAAGACGGATTTGTACAAGCAATGAATCCTTTCAAGCTCAATCACGGGACCTTGTAAGACGCTTCCAGGACCGTGGGTATAGTAAAAGGAATATAAAGGCGGGCTTTAAGAGAGCGGCAAATACGGATCGGCAACAACTATTATATGGTAATAAGACAACTAGGGAAGAAAAACCAGGAATTGTCAGATTCATATCAGATTATAATGTGCAGTGGCCGGAGCTTGGGGCAATATTGAGGAAACATTGGGGAGTCTTATTAACTGACCCCATACTGAAAAAAATTTTACCTCCAAAACCAGTCATGGTTGCGAGACGTACCAGGAACCTGAAGGACTCCTTGGTACACAGCCATTATGAAAAAGATTCATATGTGCGTAAAGTGGACGACAATAAGAATGGCTTCTTCGTATGCGGAAAATGTAAAACATGCAAAAATATGATCAATAGTAAGGAGTTCAGGAATCACGACAATAGTCGAATATACGAGATTAGAAAGCCCCTATCATGCAGTTCAAAGGGTGTTATTTATCATGCGGAGTGTCCGTGTAAGAAAATATACATTGGGCTCACAACACGAGAATTAAGAATAAGGACTAGGGAGCATATCCTGGATATAGAAAAATCAATGTCCATGGAGGAAACAACTGGATTGAGAACTCTCCCTAGACACTTTAAGCTCCACCATAATAGCGACCCTAGAGGTCTCATAATAAAAGGCATTGACCAGGTTGATATGGGGATTAGAGGGGGTAATCTGGGCCAAGCCTTAGCGAGACTGGAGAGTAAATGGATATTCAGGCTGGGCACTATATCCCCCCAAGGCCTTAATGAACAATTCGGCTTTGCTGCTTTTCTATGCAACTTCATTAAGAATTAATTGGGATATATGGTACATATTCATATCCATATCCATGATATCATTTCCATAATTTTGAATTGCATAACATCTAATACAGATTCCATTGTATAGTACCTAAATTTTAGTCTATGCAATTGTCTCTGTATTTTCTTTATTCTCTAAATATACAATTTTTCATTTCCTTAAATCTTGTCTGGCACCTTTTTAAGCTGTTCCGTGTTTTTATGTGGTTTTAACTTTATTTTGTTCCATTTAGTCCTCACCTGTTGCTTTGGTCGATGCTCCGTGGTGGTGTCCCTTGTATTGGTCGTGGTTGGTTGTGTCCTTGTGGTGATCTGGCCAGACCTCTGCAAAAAAGAGATGAATAACATAAGAAGATAAAGGTCGGAGCCTCTACCTGAAACCAAATCAACAAATATCATAAACTTAAACTGTGGACTTTTTTTTAAAAATAGTAAAAACATGTATGGTACAGTGATGATGGAACTAGTTATAAATGGAGGAATTATGAGCTGTATCGCATTATTGTTATATATTACATTAATTAATTATATATTTTTTAATTAGATTTTATGCCTGTGTAAAACATTATATATATGAAAAAAAAATTTTATTCATTTATTTATTTATTCTTCAATCTAGTTACACTATTTCACTCTAGTCACCTTATATATTTTTTATATTTGTTATTTTTTTATTATTCATGAATTTTTGCACATGTCACTATATTTTACATGTCACTATATAATATATTACATTTAATATATATTACATATATGAATATGCTCACTTCACTTTTATATATTTAAATCCCCTTTCATTCACATTACACTATTATATTGCACCACTTTTTTCACCTTTATACTTTATATCTTATGTAATATTGACGATAAATAATTATATCTCCCTACACATCACTTTATAATTCATACACAGTAGTTTACATCTATATTATGTGTTATTCATGGCATCTGCTATGACTAATCTATTTATGCATTGTATAATAGACATTATTTGACATACAGTACACTATTTATATGAATTCATCTTTATATGGCACTTCTTTTTGATATCATATTTTTTTTATTATTGCTATACAGCATATGTACATCATTATTCCATAATGACTATATGGTCACCCTTGGATTCAATTACAATTAAAGCCACTGCCGTACCGCGTGTTATAGGGTTCAAATAAATATAATGGTTATCCACTTACGGGCACGATCTATGCTTCGCCACTTCTATATGGGGAATCTAGTATGGAGAGTGCGCATGAGCACGAGCGGACCCGTGGGACTTCCGGTCTTGCGCACTACACACAGCGTGCGTTCCATCGCATGCGTGTCAGGCGCCATATTCCGGAAGTCCGGTTATGCACACGGTACTCCCAGTAATGCGGTCATGCGCCGAAACCACTCCCATATTGATAATTATTGAAATCGGCGGGTGGGGGGATTTATAAAAATGGAAGGCTTCGTACTAAGTATACGCCCCTATTGAAGAAGCACATTAGCGAAACGGCGTCGTCGGGGCAGGTTCTGTCTTGGAGACCTCCAGATACATAACATTATCAGCAATCCCTTTGTAAGTATTATGACTGTCTTAAATATAGATACTTTAGACATACCTTAGATGCCTTAGACATACCCTAGATATCTCATACCTGGGGTTTTTTCACTAGAACAATTGCACTATTTTTGGCACTTTATAGTATGATTAGATTCTATAATTAGCCTGTCACTTGACATTTATTTACAACATTGCCTTCATATTATGCACAAAATTAAATTTGGAGTAATTTTTATGGGAATAGTGCAAATTGGTACTGATGTCTTAATGGATCTGGAATGATACTAAGTTTCTTGTCGATATATCAGTTAGGGATAATACTATATGTTACTGGATTGATTGGGATTGGTCTCCTTTATTGTTTTTAGGTCTCTGCTTTTACTTATTTCTTAGTGTATTCTTATGAAAAAAATTTTTTTAATTAGTAAAATAAAAGAATGATTTTATTAAGATTTTTGTTGTATATCTTCCTTAAACCAGATTATTAACTGTGGTTTGTGTGTGTAAAACACCTCATATACTTGTACATAGTAATAAGATCACCCCTTAGCCTTCGTTTTTCCAGAGTAAATAACCCCAAGTGTAATAACCTGTCTTGGTATTGCAGACCCCCCAGTCCTCTAATAACCTTGGTCGCTCTTCTCTGCGCCCTCTCTAGTTCAGCTATGTCTTTCTTATACACCGGAGATCAGAACTGTACACAGTATTCTAAGTGTGGTCGCACTAATGACTTGTATAGAGGTAAAATTATGTTCTCCTCATGAGCATCTATGCCTCTTTTAATGCATCCCATTATTTTATTTGCCTTTGCAGCAGCTGCCTGACACTGGCCACTAAACGTGAGCTTGTCGTTCACCAATACACCCAGGTCTTTTTCAGTGATTGTTTTTGCCCAGTGTTTTACAATTAAACATATAATTATACATTTTATTTCCTCTGCCCAAGTGCATTACCTTACATTTATCCCCATTAAAGCTCATTTGCCATTTATCAGCCCAAGCATCTAGTTTACATGGATCCTCCTGTAATATAAAATTGTCCTCCTCTGTATTGATTACCCTGCAGAGTTTAGTGTCAACTGCAAATATTGAAATATTACTCTGTATGTCCCCTACAAGGTCATTAATAAATATGTTAAAAAGAAGGGGGCCCAATACTGACCCCTGTGGTACCCCACTGTTAACTGAGACCCAGTCTGAGTGTTTTCCATTAATAGCCACCCTTTGATTCCTATCACTGAGCCAATTCTTAACCCACATACATACAGTACAGACCAAAAGTTTGGACATACCTTCTCATTTAAATATTTTTCTGTATTTTTAAGACTATGACAATTGTACATTCACACTGAAGGCATCAAAACTATGAACTAACACATGTGGAATTATATACTTAACAAAAAAGTGTGATGCAACTGAAAATATGTCTTATATTCTCTGCTCTTCAAAGTAGCCACCTTTTGCTTTGATGACTGCTTTGCACACTCTTGGCATTCTCTTGATGATCTTCAAGAGGTAGTCATCGGAAATGGTTTTCACGTCACAGGTGTGCCCTGTCAGGTTTAAAAAGTGGGATTTCTTGCCTTATAAATGGGGTTGGGAAAATCAGTTGTGTTGTGCAGAAGTCTGGTGGATACACAGCTGATAGTACTACTGAATAGACTGTTAGAATTTGTATTATGGCAAGAAAAAAAGCAGCTAAGTAAAGAAAAATGAGTAGCCATCATTACTTTAAAAAGTGAAGGTCAGTCAGTGTGAAAAATTGGGACAACTTTGAATGTGTCCCCAAGTGCAGTTGCAAAACCATCAAGCGCTACAAAGAAACTGTCTCACATGACGACCGCCCCAGGAAAGGAAGACCAATAGTCAACTCTGCTTCTGAGGATACGTTTATCCGAGTCACCAGTAGTGTCGAGCCACCCCCGTAGTGTTCGAGTTCGGTTCGGTTCGTCGAACACCCGTGTGTTCGCCGAACTCTTCGTCGAACTGTTCATCGAACACCTTCGAACACCGTTAAAACCAATGGCAGGCAAACAAAAACACATAGAAACACATAGAAAACACCTTCAAAGGTGTCCAAAAGCGGCCAAACTGCTCAGAAGACATAACTAACACATGGAAAAGTGACAAGTATATATAGTCATGCGAAAAGAAAAGAGGTGGAGGATTAAAAGGAGGGGGAGACACAGATATAGGCATGTCATGCCCTTCTAAAATCCAAAAAGTGAGAAGCCGACACGGCCAGTCCGTTCCTGCCCGTGCCACCTCCGTGTCGCCGGGTTTGTGCCAGAGCAGCGGTGGACCCTGACGGCCAGCCCCCCTCTCCCAATACTGGTGCCTGTCCGCAGGTGGGTCGAGCGAGCCCCCCTGTGGTGGAGGCAGCTCTAAGCTTTTTAATTTAAATTGTCTCTCTAATTTGAATGAATACACTTTAAATCCTTTTACAAGGATCTATTGGAGGGCAAGTCTCATGCCAGCAGCCGCGTAATTCCAGCTCCAGTAGCGTCCACTAAAGCTGCTGCAGTTAAAAAGCTTTTATAAGGATCGAGCTCGGCGGTCCACCGCAAGGCATCCTACCGCCAGTCCCAGCCCCTATGCCTTGGGGTGCCTCCTGATGCTCTTCACTGAGTATCCCGTGGTCCCGAAGCATTTCCTTTGAAAAAATTAAGTGTCCAAACTACAGGTGGTGTAGCTTGCTTAACAGCCGGGATAATCTGCTGACTAGCAGACACTGCTACTAGGCACAAAGTATTTCCTGGGCTAGATGCAGTTAAAAATTTGTAATTAGATACTCTCGTTGGATGCTGAGAAAGCATTCCATAGAGTCTCCTGGCATATGATTCTCTTAAAAAGCTTGGGGTAGGGGTCTAGGGGACCCTTTTATAGCCAAAATCACGGCCCTGTATCGCAATACGTCACCTAGGCTGAAGATAAATGGAACTGTAGCACCCAGAGGGCTCGGTTACTACAGAGGTATTGCACCTCACCCCGAGGTGTGATATCTCACTCTCAGGTAAGGATGGAGTGTG
This sequence comes from Phyllobates terribilis, assembly GCF_046119375.1. Lineage (NCBI taxonomy): Eukaryota > Metazoa > Chordata > Amphibia > Anura > Dendrobatidae > Phyllobates > Phyllobates terribilis. The sequence continues at coordinate 768,828,199 of NW_027362764.1, forward strand.
GATCAGGACCCGACACCTGCATGCATTACACCACATTGCCGTGGGGCAGGGCGACCAATATGCCCCTGAGATGGGCACGACAGTCCCTGTCCCTGGCTGGAGTGGGGGGAGGGAACACTGAGGAAGGGGAACCCTGTAGTGCAGGAGCAGGGAGGAAGCAGTCCCTGGGTGCATTGAGAAGGGAGTATAAAAGGTGGGCAGCATCTTAGTTCAGTGCAGAGAAGTCTGAGCAGAAGTGACAGGGAGCAGGGGCTCTGCATGAGCTCTGCTCTGGAGGTGGGCCTAGTAAAAGACGCCCAGGCCAGGAAGAGGAGCGGAGAAGGCTCCAGGAACGAGGAACGAAGGGATCCAAGGGGTGCGGACGGGCGAGTCACCACCCCACGCCCGAATCCACCTGCATGGAGGGGTCAGGCCAAAGGGGGAGACCGGTCCCCGAAACTAGTGGAGGCGGGAAACGACCCTCAGCTGGAAACCGGAGGCTGTGACATTTTATGTGGCGCAGCCCCTCGCTACACCAGCTAGGAAGGCACCACATAGGGTCAGGGAAACTGGCGCCAAGATTACCAAGAGGAGGCCCAAGGCAGCCAGACAGAAGGGTTGGTAAGCAAGGCCAGACAAAGTACACACAAAGGGGGTCCTGTGAAGCGCTCCAAAGTTATCTGGTAGTTGTCTGAGCCCCTCACCTGGTGAGCACAGTACGACGTGGGCAGCCGTTACCTGCAGAAGTGGTCTGGATAATAAGAACTGTGAGTAAAGGCCCTGGACTGCATCACTGACTCCGTGTCGTTACTGCTGATGCCCTGCACCATCACCCCCATCCTCCGCATACACTGCCCTGAGGCTATACTCCTCCCGTGGGGAGTTATGCTATGCTCTGCTGCACCCACAACACCAGCCTCAGCGGTCTGCCCTGCAGCGGAGGTTCACTCTGACCGCAATCCATGGGTGGCGTAGTCGGACGTTTAAACATCAAAACCACATAAATAGTTCCGCCACTGGTTTGACCGCCCTGAGCCACTGAACCAGGTCGCCGCCACGGAGACTACAACCACCAGCATCCACCAAAAAGGGTCCGGCTCCGGGTGTCCCAAGGCCCAGGGGGCGCGTCAGAACATTTTCATCACCTTTCATAATCACCAATGGGGCAAGGCAAGGATGTCCTCTGTCCCCTCTCTTATACATCCTAGTGACGGAGCACCTGCTCTCATCAATTCACCATAACCCCAATATTAGGTGGATTGAGGTGGGAGGCACCGAGTACAAGTGCTCTCTATTTGCTGATGATGTCCTAGTATATATCACTCAATCACATATATCCATCCCTGCTGTTATGGCTGAAATAGATCACTTTGTTACATGGTCAAATATTAAATTCAATGCAGCGAAGTCTGAGGCCCTCGATGTCTCCCTCCCCAAATCCATGCAGGATTCCATCCAGTCCAACTTTCCCTTTGCCTGGCCCTCACAGGGTATCAAATACTTAGGAATTCCTATTCATAGAGACCTCTCCCATCTATGTTATCTTAATTTTGGGCCCTTTATTGAACAACTCCATACAGACCACGGTTGGCAAGTTAGAACTGTAAGATTCACTACGTGAACCACTGGTGTTTTGTCGAAAAGCACATGTACACTGTGTTCCAAATTATTATGCAAAAAGTGTTTAGGAGTGATAAGGTAAGAATTGTTTTGTTTGTCAGTTAAACTCATTGATGGTGATGTGTGTCAGGACTCTTTATATCACTGTAAGCAATTGCAGACACCTGTGCTAATTAGTTTGGCAGGTGTGTCCAATGAAAGGCAAGACTACTTAAGAAGGCTGTCCCACATTATTAAGCAGCCTACATTTTCTGCCAAAATGCGAAAGAAAAAGGATGTGTCGGCTGCTGAGAAGCAACAAATTGTGGAGTGTTTTGGTCAAGGCATGACTACTATCAACATTGTGAGATGATCAGGATGAAGTGTCTTGGAAATCAATAAGTATGTAGCTGATTCACAGTACACATGTGTGCGTGCTGATAAGGGCAAATTGAGGACTCTTTCCTACAGGCAATTACGTCAGGTTAAAAGAGCAGCGGCAAAAAAGCCTTGTCATAGCAGTAGACAAGTTTTTGAAGCTGCTGGTGCCTCCAACGTCCCCCGAACAACAAGATGCAGGGTCCTTCAGAGGTTTGCAGCAGTGCGTAAGCCATCCTGTCAACCTCCTCTATCCACTGCACACAAGTAGAAACGGCTCCAGTGGGTCAAACAATACATGAAGACTGATTTAAAAACTGTTTTGTTCACGGATGAGTGCCATGCAACGCTCGATGCTCCAGATGGATGGAGTGGAGGATGGCTGGTTGATGGACACCCCACGCAAACACGGCTACAGAGCCAACAAGGAGGAGGTGGAGTAATGTTTTGGTTTGGAATCATGGGGAGAGAGATTGTCGGCCCGTTTAGAATCCCTGAAGGGGTAAAGATGAACTCCATAATGTATGTGGAGTTTCTCAAACAGCACTTCCTGCCATGTTTCAAGAGGAAGAACCGTGTATTCCACAGCAAGATCAGTTTCATGCAGGATAATGCACCGTCTCATGCAGCACATAACACATCTGCATCTCTGGCTGATATGGGCATAAATGGGGACAAACTTATGGTGTGAACCCCATGCTCCCCTGACCTCTACCCCATTCAGAACCTCTGGAGCATCATCAAAAGGAGTGTCTATGATGGCGGGAGACAGTTCACATCTAAGCAACAGCTCTGGGAGGGTATTCTGTCCTCATGCAAAACAATTGAAGCAGAAACCATCCAAAACTTGACAAATTCAATGGACGAGAGAGTTCAGAAGCTCCTTTCGAGCAAGGGGTCCTATGTGCAAATGTAACATCACCTAGAATAAAGTTATGAGTTGAAAACTGTTTGATTTCGGTTTCTAATAACCTGCTAATGCTTATAATTTAAAAAATGACCATTTTTTTGGTCTTTATTAAAATTAAAAGGTTGATCGAAGAGTGTGGGGGATCTAAGAGTGTGGCAACCCAGTAGTCAGGATTACTTCGAATTCTGATAATCTGAGGGTCATGTTGCAGGTAGTGCAGCAAGAAGGCACTTATGTGTCTTGCGCATCTACGAGCCCCAAAATTATTTTCCGGGCTAGATGCAGCTAAAAATTATTATTAATTTTAAATCTGGTGGAGCTTAGTATAGATGGCCTAATAGAATCAGTACTGCACACTGCTACAAAGCCCAAATTATTTTCCAGCCAAGATACAGATAAACATGATAAGTAATTTGAAAGCTTAAAAAGGTTGGTGAGGTGATTTTAACCAATCATCAAGCTTTTACTCTCCCCAGGATGACCGAGGGGTAGAAAAGTCATTTCGGATCCATGATTTGTTCATCTTTATGAACGTGAGTCTGTCTACATTATCAGTGGAGAGCCGCGTGCACTTATCTGTCAGCACACCACCAGCAGCGCTGAACACACGTTCAGACAGAATGCTTGCTGCGGGGCATGACTAGATCTCCAAGGCGTAAGTGGCTAGCTCCGGCCATTTATCCAGATTGGAAGCCCAAAAAGAGCAAGGGTCCAGTGACACAGTCATGGCTTCAATGTTTGCTAGGAGATATTCCTGTACCATCATCCCTAGGCGTTGACTATGTGTCAGACTTCTTGTCTCCTGTGGCCTTGCAAAGGATGGGCTAAAAAAGTGGTGAAATGATTCCGCAAAATTGATGTTACCAGCAGATACTGTGTTTCTGTTACGGTTTGAGTCCTGAACACTCGACGGTCCCTCGGTTGGCAAGTTGGAACTGTGAGATTCACGACGTGCACCACTGGTGTTTTGTGGAAAAGCACATGTAAGATTCTGCCACAGTCTCTGCTGATACTCCTGCATGCGTGCATCCCTTTCTATGGCAGGAATAATTTCTGCAAATTTACTTTTGTACCGGGGATCTAACAGTGTGGCAACCCAGTAGTCAGGAATGTTTCTAATTCTCACAATTCGAGGTTCATGTTGCAGGTAGTGCAGCAAGAAGGCACTCATGTGTCTTGCGCATCCAGGAGCACCAAGTCCCTGTTGTGTTGGTGGTGAGGTAACAATTATGCTTCCTTCCTCTGTCCTCTCCCCCCAACCTCGCACAACAGAAATGTGATCAAGGTCACCCTCATCTGATGAGTCTTCCACTTCTTCCTGGGCTCCTGCGCCTTCCTCACTAGTTTGGCTGCTACCATGCGCCCTGGTAAAACCATCTCCCCCACCCTCACATGCCTGCCGCCTTGGTGCTGCCGACCGTCTGGACCTTGCAGATGTTAGCCCTTCCGCATACAACTCCTCCTCCTCTACTTCCTCCACCTCCTCTTGTGCCACCACCTGACTCCGAATTCTGTTTAACATGTGCTCCAGCATGTAAATCACCGGAATAGTCATGCTGATAATGGCATCGTCAGCACTAAACATCTTTGTCGCCATTTCAAAACTGTGCAGAAGGGTGCATAGGTCCCTGATCTGAGACCACTCCTCCAGCGTGATTTGCCCCACCTCTGGATCTCGTTGGCCCAGGCTATACGTCAGAACGTATTGCACCAGGGCTTGTCGGTGCTGCCACAGTCACTGCAACATGTGCAGAGTTGAATTCCACCGGGTAGGCACATCGCATTTTAGCCGGTGAAGTGGCAGGCCCAACGAATTCTGTGGAGATGTAAGTCGCTGAGCTGCGGGATGCGAACAGCGGAAGTGAGCACACAGCGACCGTGCCCTCTGCAGAAGGCCATCTAGTCCGGGATAGTGGGCTAAAAATTACTGGAAAACCAGGTTCAACACGTGAGCCATACAAGGCACATGTGTGACATTGCCCCGGCGAAGGGCCGCACCCTGGTTTGCAGCATTGTCGCACACGGCCTTTCCTGGTTTCAGGTCCAGTGGAGACAACCATTCATGAAATTGGTTCTCCAGAGCTGACCACAACTCCTCAGCTGTGTGACTCACATTTCCCAGACATTTCAAAGCAAAAAAAGCCTATTGACGTTGAGCCCTACTGCCAGCATAGTAAGGAGGTGGGCAGGATCCCTTCTGCGCAGTTAGAAAGCTTGTGGCATGACCAGACAGGCTTTGGGTGCAGGTGGAGGACCGAGAGGAGGCTGAGGAGGCAGAAGCAGTGGAGGAACTTTGAGATAAAGAGGATTGACGCACAACTCGTGGGGACGGCAAGACTTGGACAGCAGCCCCTTGTCCTGCTGTCACCATAGTTACCCAGTGCCCAGTCAGCTACATGTAACGCCCCTGTCCATGCCTACTCGTCCAAGTGTCTGTGGTGAAATGCACCCTGTCACACACAGAGTTTCTCAAAGAAGCGGTGATGTTGTGTGTGACATGCTGGTGGAGCGCAGGCACACCTTTCTTTGAGAAGTAGTGCCGACTGGGCATCTGGTACTGGGGCACTGCGACGGACATAAGGTCTCGAAAATCCTCTGTGTCTACCAGGTGGAAAGGCAGCATTTCTGTAGCCAAGAGCTTGCAGATGGTGAAATTCAACCTCTTAGCTTTCTCATGGCTAGGAGGAAATGGTCTTTTACTTGTCCACATCTGAGGGACCGAGGGCTGGTTGTTGTGCTTAGACGGGGTTGATAAGGGTGTCCCTGGCAAACTGCCGGTCTGTGAGGAAGATGCAGGCGGACATGTTAGGTTGCCTTGATCCAAAGGTGGTGATATAGATTTCGGACAGCGCTCAACACCAGCTGGTGGTACCACCTCCAAAGAAAATGATGACCTGCCAATCACGCTGGCTGTTGCGGGTAAAGAGGTGGCAGGTCTGCGTTCCAAAACAGGTGTGACTGCTGTTCCCCCAGTCACAGAGGATGAAGAGGCCGCGGATGCACAAGATGTGGCAGATGGCGGTTGGCCCGGCCGGCTAGGCCGCATTGTAGCACAGTGAGCTTCCCACTGCAACTTATGCTTCATGTCCATGTGCCGGTTCATGCATGAAGTACTCAAACTATGTATTTTTTGGCCTCTACTTAGCTTTTGCTGACAAATGTTACAGATAACACGAGTTGGGTCATCTTTATCGATCTGAAAAAATGCCCAGGCTATGCAAGGCTTGGAACCCATGCGACCTGAGGAGCCACCACGACTTGTGGTGAGAGGTAGAATTGTGTTTGAGGATGCAGTTGTTGACGTGCTTCCAGCACTACGTCTCTGTCCAGGAAGGTGCAACCTGACCTCTTCGTCACTAGCATTCTCCTCCACCTCCTCTGCTGACCTCATCTCTTGGCTGACTGTGGGTTGACAGTAAGTGGGATCTCCAACCTCATCATCATCACCCTGTGTGTTATCACACCCGTCGTCCTCAGAGCCAACCTGTTCCTGCCCTGACAAAAAACTAAAGTTGTCGCTCCAATCAGTATTTGAGTCTCATCATTGTCTTCCTCATTGTCTCCACCAACAGGAGTTACAGTTTGGGAATGAGGGTCTACATTATGGTCAGAACCTTCTGAGTCTAGTCCTGGATCCGACTCATAAAGATTCTGGGCATCAGTGCAGATCATTTCCTCGTCTGGATTCACAGAAGCGCTGGAGCCGACCTCTGATTCCCAAACTATAGTATGAGTAAACAGCTCTGCAGACTCAACCATTTGTTCTACCTCATACTCAGACGGGCAGCTGGAGATTTGGGAGCTGTGAGGAAGCAAGTGCGATTGGGTTGACACCTCTGAGGACTGGAATTTTTGTGATGTTGAAGTTGATGTGGAGGAGAGCCCACTTAAAGGAGCACTTGATATCCGTTGAAGCACCTGCTGTTTTTGTGCCTCATCTGGAATTTGTAGCGATTAGTGTGGCCGTAAGAAAGGGATCTTATCACATTGTCCGCTAAAAGAAGTAGACATTTTAGTTTGGCTGGAAGATGGTCTTTCTTCTGCAGATGTTACTGTTGCTTTAACACCTACCCCACGGACACAACCTTTTTTTCCCCTTCCCAACACACCTATTCCCCTTTCCACCAGCAGCAGGCCTTTTTCCACTCATTTTGGTGGTTAACTAATTCACAACTCTGGAGTTGGTTGCACAAAAAAACAATGGATGGGAACCGAGCAGAGCTGAGTGGACAAACTGTGGTATTAGGCCAAAACTATTGGCTGGGTTAGATGCAGAAAAAAATTATATTCAATTTGCAACCTGAGGGAGGTCAGTATAGATGGACTAATAGAACAAGTCCCACACACTGCTAGAAGCCCAAATATTTTTTCAGAGCTAGATGCAGATAAAAATTATTTTTAATTTGCAACCTGATGGAGGTCAGTATAGATGGACTAATAGAACAAGTCCCACACACTGCTAGAAGCCCAAATATTTTTTCAGAGCTAGATGCAGAAAAAAATTATATTCAATTTGCAACCTGATGGAGGTCAGTATAGATGGACTATTAGACCAAGTCCCAGACACTGTTAGAAGCCCAAATATTTTTTCAGAGCTAGATGCAGATAAAAAATAATTTTAATTTGCAACCTGATGGAGGTCAGTATAGATGGACTAATAGACCAAGTCCCACACACTGCTAGAAGCCCAAATATTTTTTCAGAGCCAGATGCAGAAAAAAATTATATTCAATTTGCAACCTGATGGAGGTCAGTATAGATGGTCTAATAGAACAAGTCCCACACACTGCTAGAAGCCCAAATATTTTTTCAAAGCTAGATGCAGAAAAAAATTATATTCAATTTGCAACCTGGTGGAGGTCAGTATAGATGGGCTAATAGAACAAGTCCCACACACTGCTAGAAGCCCAAATATTTTTTCAGAGCTAGATGCAGATAAAAATTATTTTTAATTTGCAACCTGATGGAGGTCAGTATAGATGGACTAATAGAAAAAGTCCCACACACTGCTAGAAGCCCAAATATTTTTTCAGAGCTAGTTGCAGAAAAAAATTATATTCAATTTGCAACCTGATGGAGGTCAGTATAGATGGACTAATAGACCAAGTCCCACACACTGCTAGAAGCCCAAATATTTTTTCAGAGCTAGATGCAGAAAAAAATTATATTCAATTTGCAACCTGGTGGAGGTCAGTATAGATGGACTAATAGAACAAGTCCCACACACTGCTAGAAGCCCAAATATTTTTTCAGAGCTAGATGCAGATAAAAATTATTTTTAATTTGCAACCTGATGGAGGTCAGTATAGATGGACTAATAGAAAAAGTCCCACACACTGCTAGAAGCCCAAATATTTTTTCAGAGCTAGATGCAGAAAAAAATTATATTCAATTTGCAACCTGATGGAGGTCAGTATAGATGGACTAATAGACCAAGTCCCACACACTGTTAGAAGCCCAAATATTTTTTCAGAGCTAGATGCAGATAAAAAATAATTTTAATTTGCAACCTGATGGAGGTCAGTATAGATCGACTAATAGACCAAGTCCCACACACTGCTAGAAGCCCAAATATTTTATCAGAGTTAGATGCAGAAAAAAATTATATTCAATTTGCAACCTGATGGAGGTCAGTATAGATGGTCTAATAGAACAAGTCCCACACACTGCTAGAAGCCCAAATATTTTTTCAAAGCTAGATGCAGAAAAAAATTATATTTAATTTGCAACCTGGTGGAGGTCAGTATAGATGGACTAGTAGAACAAGTCCCACACACTGCTAGAAGCCCAAATATTTTTTCAGAGCTAGATGCAGATAAAAATTATTTTTAATTTGCAACCTGATGGAGGTCAGTATAGATGGACTAATAGAAAAAGTCCCACACACTGCTAGAAGCCCAAATATTTTTTCAGAGCTAGATGCAGAAAAAAATTATATTCAATTTGCAACCTGATGGAGGTCAGTATAGATGGACTAATAGACCAAGTCCCACACACTGTTAGAAGCCCAAATATTTTTTCAGAGCTAGATGCAGATAAAAAATAATTTTAATTTGCAACCTGATGGAGGTCAGTATAGATGGACTAATAGACCAAGTCCCACACACTGCTAGAAGCCCAAATATTTTTTCAGAGTTAGATGCAGAAAAAAATTATATTCAATTTGCAACCTGATGGAGGTCAGTATAGATGGTCTAATAGAACAAGTCCCACACACTGCTAGAAGCCCAAATATTTTTTCAAAGCTAGATGCAGAAAAAAATAATATTCAATTTGCAACCTGGTGGAGGTCAGTATAGATGGACTAGTAGAACAAGTCCCACACACTGCTAGAAGCCCAAATATTTTTTCAGAGCTAGATGCAGATAAAAATTATTTTTAATTTGCAACCTGATGGAGGTCAGTATAAATGGACTAATAGACCAAGTCCCACACACTGCTAGAAGCCCAAATATTTTTTCAGAGCTAGATGCAAATAAAATTTATTTTTAATTTGCAACCTGATGGAGGTCAGTATAGATGGACTAATAGACCAAGTCCCACACACTGCTAGAAGCCCAAATATTTTTTCAGAGCTAGCTGCAGATAAAAATTATTTTTAATTTGCAACCTGATGGAGGTCAGTATAGATGGACTAATTGACCAAGTCCCACACACTGCTAGAAGCCCAAATATTTTTTCAGAGCTAGATGCAGAAAAAAATTATATTGAATTTGCAACCTGATGGAGGTCAGTATAGATGGACTAATAGACCAAGTACCACACACTGCTAGAAGCCCAAATATTTTTCAGAGCTAGATGCAAATAAAAATTATTTTTAATTTGCAACCTGATGGAGGTCAGTATAGATGGACTAATAGACCAAGTCCCACACACTGCTAGAAGCCCAAATATTTTTTCAGAGCTAGCTGCAATTAAAAATTATTTTTAATTTGCAACCTGATGGAGGTCAGTATAGATGGAATAATAGACCAAGTCCCACACACTGCTAGAAGCCCAAATATTTTTTCAGAGCTAGATGCTGAAAAAAATTATATTGAATTTGCAACCTGATGGAGGTCAGTATAGATGGACTAATAGAACAAGTCCCACACACTGCTAGAAGCCCAAATATTTTTTCAGAGCTAGATGCAAATAAAAATTATTTTTAATTTGCAACCTGATGGAGGTGAGTATAGATGGACTAATAGACCAAGTCCCACACACTCCTAGAAGCCCAAATATTTTTTCAGAGCTAGATGCAGAAAAAAATTATATTGAATTTGGAACCTGATGGAGGTCAGTATAGATGGACTAATAGAACAAGTTCCACACACTGCTAGAAGCCCAAATATTTTTTCAGAGCTAGATGCAGATAAAAATTATTTTTAATTTGCAACCTGATGGAGGTCAGTATAGATGGACTAATAGAACAAGTCCCACACACTGCTAGAAGCCCAAATATTTTTTCAGAGCAAGATGCAGAAAAAAATTATATCCAATTTGCAACCTGGAGGTTAGTATAGATAGACTAATAGAATGATGCTATGCCCAAAAGGTTTTACTTCACTAGGTGCAGTAAAAAAATTGGTATTCTATACACAGGTGGTTTAGCTTGCAACACAGATAGGCTACTCCACTGACTAACACACTCTGCAATAGGCCAAAAAGGATTAGCTTTGCTAGATTTAGCCAAATGCTGTAAAAAAAACTTGCACAGCCCTGGCACAGACCTGCCTGGCAAAAACTGATAGGAACTGATGTAACTTAGTCCTGAAAAGGACTGCAATTGCAATTAGGCTTTACTCCCGACCTATCTATTTAAGAGCACAGACCTGCCTGATAAAAGTCGTAGGAAATGCTGTAACCTAGTCCTTAAAAGGACTGCAATCACAACTATTCCCTAATCCCAAGCTATCTGTAGATTTGTGCGAAAATTGGCTTGAAATTAGCATGGTATAGCGCACACAGCAACAGCGGTGCCATCTAACATGCAGCTGCAGCAGTGAGAAAATGGTGGCGACAGGGAAAATGGCTGGGTCTTATAGGGCAAGGACATGTGACATACACTGCCAATGACACATGCCCTTGCTTGTGTGAAAAAAAGCACTTTGCTCAGTGTGTGCGCTGCTGATAGGCTGACAGATTGCACCTCCCCACTGTAAATGCGGGAAAGAGAAAAAGAAATGGAGATCTTCATTATTCCTGCAGAGATCCATCCCCTGCCCCTCCCCCCGCCCCGCTGTAAACTCAAACTGCATATTAACTTTAATTTTCATCATTACTGAGAAAAAATCAAGTTAAGATTTTGGTGCACGAACAGTTATCGTACATAACCTCGAACAGCCGAATTTTTTTCAAATCGTTCGTGTTCGCCGAACGACTCGAACACCGCCCAAAACAGCTCGAATTTGAGATTGGCAAACAGTTCGAGTCGAACAACGCTCATCTCTAGTCACCGGCCTCAGAAATCGCAAGTTATCAGCAGCTCAGATTAGAGACCAGGTCAATGCCACACAGAGTTCTAGCAGCAGACACATCTCTTCAACAACTGTTAAGAGGAGACTTTGTGCAGCAGGCCTTCATGGTAAAATAGCTGCTAGGAAACTACTGCTAAGGACAGGCAATAAGCAGAAGAGACAGAAGAGACTTGTTTGGGCTAAAGAACACAAGGAATGGACATTAGATCAGTGGAAATCTGTGCTTTGGTCTGATGAGTCCAAATTTGAGATCTTTGGTTCCAACCACCGTGTGTTTGTGCGATGCAGAAAAGGTGAACGGATGGACTCTACATGACTGGTTCCCACCGTGAAGCATGGAGGAGAAGGTGTGATGGTGTGGCGGTGCTTTGCTGGTGACACTGTTGGGGATTTATTCAAAATTGAAGGCAAACTGAACCAGCAAGGCTACAACATTATCTTGCAGCAGCATGCTATTCCATCCGGTTTGCGTTTAGTTGGACCATCATTTATTTTTCAACAGGACAATGACCCGAAACACACCTCCAGGCTGTGTAAGGGCTATTTAACCAAGAAGGAGAGTGATGGGGTGCTACGCTAGATGACCTGGCCTCCACAGTCACCAGACCTGAACCCAATCGAGATGGTTTGGGGTGAGCTGGACTGCAGAGTGAAGGCAAAAGGGCCAACAAGTGGTAAGCATCTCTGGGAACTCCTTCAAGATTGTTGGAAGACCATTTCCGGTGACTACCTCTTGAAGCTCATCAAAAGAATGCCAAGAGTGTGCAAAACAGTCATCAAAGCAAAAGGTGGCTACTTTGAAGAACCTAGAATATAAGACATATTTTCAGTTGTTTAAGACTTTTTTGTTAAGTATATAATTCCACATGTGTTAATTCATAGTTTTGATGCTTTCAGTGTGAATGTACAGTTTTCATAGTCATGAAAATACAGAAAAATCTTTAAATGAGAAGGTGTGTCCAAACTTTTGGTCAGTACTGTATATTTTCCCCTATCCCCATTTTTCTCATTTTATGTATCAACCTTTTGTGTGGAACCGTATCAAAAGCTTTTGAAAAGTCCATATACACAACATCCACTGCATTTCCTTGGTCCAGTCTGGAACTTGCCTCCTCATAAAAACTAATCAGATTAGTTTGACAGGAACAGTCCCTCGTAAACCCATGTTGATATTGGGTCATGAGGTTATTCTTCTTCAGATACTCTATTATAGCATCTCTTAGGAAACCATCCATGATTTTACCTACAGTAGAGGTTAAGCTTACTGGCCTATAATTTCCAAGTTCAGTTTTTGTCCCCTTTTTGAATATTGGCACCACATTTGCTATACGCCAGTCCTGTGGTACAGACCCTGTTATTATGGAATCTTTAAAGATTAAAAATAATGGTCTATCTATGACGTTACTTAATTCCTGCAGTACTCGCGGGTGTATTCCATCCGGGCCTGGGGATTTGTCAACTATAGTGATTTTTAGACGCTGCTGTACTTCCTGCTGGGTTAAGCAAGTGACATTTAATGGAGAATTTTTGTTATCACTAATCATGTTTTCTGTCATGCGATTTTCTTGTGTAAATACGGTTGAAAAAAAATCATTTAGCATATTGGCTTTTTCCTCATCCTCATCCACCATTTCACACAGACTATTTTAAGGGGGCCAACACTATCATTTTTTAGGTTTTTTACTATTTATGTAGTTAAAGAATATTTTGGGGTTATTTTTAATTTCTCTGGCAATGATTCTCTCTGTCTCAATCTTTGCTGCCTTGATTTGTTTTTTACAGAATTTATTTAATTTTCTATATTTATTTAATGCCTCATCACTACCTACTTGCTTTAGTTCTCTAAATGCTTTCTTTTTGTCACTTATTGCGCCCCTTACAGCTCTATTTAGCCATAGTGGTTTCCTCCTATTTCTAGCATGTTTATTCCCATAGGGTATATATTTTGCACAGGTCCTATTCAGGATGCTAATAAATGTCTCCCATTTGCTTTGTGCAGTTTTATGTCTAAGAATATCGTCCCAGTTTATTGCACTAAGATCATCTCTCAACCGTTGGAAATTTGCCTTCCTGAAGTTTAGTGTCCTTGTAACCCCTCTACTACACATCTTATTAAAGGTTACATGAAAACGTATTATTTTGTGATCACTATTACCAAAGTGACCCCCAACTCGTATATTTGATATGCGGTCTGGCCTGTTGGTTAATATTAGGTCTAGCAGTGCCCCCCTTCTTGCTGGGTCCTGAACCAATTGTGAAAGGTAATTGTCTCTCATAGTTGTCAAAAACCTATTACCTTTGCTTGAACTACAGGTTTCTGTCCCCCAATGTATTTCAGGGTAGTTGAAGTCCCCCGTAATAATGACTTCTCTTTGAGTCGCTGCTTCATCTATTTGCTTTACGAGGATATTCTCCCCTGCTTCCATTATTTTTGGAGACTTATAACAAACCCCTATCAGTAATTTTTTTTTTTTTTTCCCCCTCCGCTTACCTCCATCCACAGGGACAGTACATTTCCATTAGATTCACATATATCCTCCCGCAAGATGGGTTTTAACATATAAACACCCCCCCCTCGCTTGTTTGTACGGTCATTTCTGGACAGACTATAGCCACGTATATTAACTGCCCAGTCATGGCTCTCGTCCAGCCATGTCCCAGATATACCCACCATGTCATAATTATTTTCCAACAAAATTAATACTAATTCCTCCATTTTGTTGGTGAGGCTTCTTGCATTAGTTAAAATATAGAAAGAAGGTGGTCCAGCTTCATAAATAGTTGCAAAAATTTCTTCTATTGTAGAAAAAATATATTAAAATTCAGATTCAGATTCCATAGTCATGGTGTATAGCCAGGGCAATGCGTTTTGAACGCCAAAGATGCATTCTTTGCCTTCTGGCATTAGTGTACATGCATTTTATGTATCTCTCTGTACCTCTATTCCTTCTTACTTTATTGACGTATAAACATACTTCTAATAGTCATGCCTGCCTTTCTAAGAGGAAAATTGAAACTTTTTAATATCCTACTTGAATTGTTACAAATACATGAGCTTTGGGATATGATTAATTAATATCTTTTTAATTCTCATATTAGTTAAATTAAAAAAAAATAAGAAAACAATGGAATTATTGCCTACTGCAGACTTCGAGATATTTGTAATTATTACACAGGGCTTACAGTATGAAGTCATTGAAATCCATTACAAGGATGCAAGATTGATAAAACAGAGCTGCAGGATTTACTGTGTCAGCATTGTTTTTAATTATCAGTCATTGCTCATTTATATAATTAAAGTAACAGCAGCACTGCTCAAGCATTAAATAGAAGTGGCCTTTTATGTGAGATCTTGTATGTATCACTGTTCTGGAACATAGAAAATAAAAACTATGGCCCCAATTTAGCAAACAAGTTTATGCTAGAATCCTGCAGTAAAACTGTTTGAAAAATCGCAAAATTTTGGTGTAACTCTTACTTTTTGCCATTTTTACTACAGCTGGTAAGGGAGATTTGGCCGAGCACAGAGCACAAATTTATTATAATTTGGAAATGGGTAGGTAAATAATATCTTAATATAGTGGTATAAAAAATTTAACTCATCCCACAAAAAATAAGTCCGCATACAGCTTTGCCAACTGAATGTGCTCGCGATCGAATTTTCAGTTTGGCAGTTCACTCAAAATTGGCCAGGAAATTCAATTTGCACTGACCTTATTTGTTGCAAACCAAATGTACATTGTTATGACCTGAACTTTCTTTAGACACCAGATCATAATAAACATATGTAACATAATCCCCTAAAAACATATATATATATATACACTGTCCTAACCTGTCCCGCTGTGCAGCCTTTTTCAGTTCAGTTAACCTCTTTCGTTCTTTTTTGTCCAAATTTGGTTCCAGCAAATTTGGCATTTTTCGCCCCTGGGCATCTTCCTCATTTCTTCTTCTGATTAAACCAAAATGGCAACATTCTTCATCATGGCACCTCTGAGCCAGTGTAGGAAACAGCAAAGATGTTTGTTGTCTGAAAATGCCCAAGTTGAACCAGTGAAGACCACACCAATGATTAGACCAAAGAAGACAACTGAAAGCATGGTGAATGTTTTTTTTTTATAAAATTACTTTTTTAACATCTTCTCGGCTTTTTACTTGTCACCACAGTTCTGGATTAATGCGACTAGAATCACAACAAAACAATTTGAATTCTAGTAAATCTAAATTTTTTGAGAAATTTGAGCTGAATTAGATTTGACTTAAAGTGATTCCATCATCCCTACCATCTATATTTCCTTAGCTTGGCATCAATAAAGTCCAGTAACAACATCTGCTGGAAAGAATTGCTAAACAGTTGAGTTAAATATTGAAAATGTCATCCCTGACCAATATTTTGTATCTAGTTAAATATGTTATTCATCATGTGGATGAGTTATTGCATTGGTCCAGCAGTCCGGCTATATAATTGGGAGAGCAGAAATGTAGTTTATTTCAAAGTCAATAAATCGCCCTGTAAAAAATTCAAAGTCTCAATCACTGGTGGAAAAACAGTCTGTTAAAAATTACAAGCATTCTCTAAGGACTAATTAAAATTAAGAGCACTAGCCAAGAAATATCATTAGCTTTCCATGGTTAACTGAAAAGCAATCTATATAGCATTAATATGTCTTGTAAATATTGTAAATGTGTCACTGTAAAAACAAATGGTTCAATATCAGCTTTTAGCTAAGCACAGTTTCTAAAAATGAAATTAATATGTGGCATCTAGTTTTTCAATAGAAGCTCAAGGTAACAGAAAGTAAGCATATCCTGAAAGTGGTATGCACTATTTATATATTATGTAAATATTAGTGTTGAGCGAGCACTAAAATGCTCGGGTGCTCGAAGCTCGGGCCGAGCTCACCGTGACACTCGGGTGCTCGACCCGAGCAGCGAGCCCAATGTTACTCTATGGGAGACCCGAGCATTTTTGCGGCGGCACCCCCGTCAGTCTGTAGAAAGCCTAAAAAGTGCCCAAAACGAATGACATGGGGACAGCATGGGGATCGCCCCAGGAAGCATTTCTGACCCTCAGGTCACTGCTGTCAACAACGTGGTCAGAGGTATTAAGTAGAGATGAGCGTTGTTCTACTCGAACTGTTCGCCAATCTCAAATTCGAGCTGTTTTGGGCGGTGTTCGAGCCGTTCGGCGAACACGAACAATTTGAGAAAAATTCGGCTGTTCGAGGTTATGTTCGATAACTGTTCGTGCACCAAAATCATAACTGGATTTTTTCTCAGTAATGATGAAAATTAATGTTAATACGCAGTTTGAGTGTACAGCGGGGTGGGGGGAGGGGCAGGGGATGGATCTCTGAAGGAACAATGAAGATCTCCATTTTTTTTTCTCTTTCCCGCATTTACAGTGGGGAGGTGCAATCTGTCAGCCTATCAGCAGCGCACACACGGAGCGAAGTGCTTTTTTTCACACAAGCAAGGGCATGTGTCATTGGCAGGGTATGTCACATGTCCTTGCCCTATAAGACCAAGCCATTTTCCCCGTCGCCACCATTTTCTCACTGCTGCAGCTGCGTGTTAGACGGCACCGCTGTTGCTGTTTGCGCTATACCTTGTTAATTTCAAGCCAATTTTCGCACAAATCTACAGATAGCTTGGGAGTAGGGAATAGTTGTGATTGCAGTCCTTTTAAGGACTAGGTTACAGCATTTCCTACGACTTTTATCAGGCAGGTCTGTGCTATTAAATAGATAGATTGTGGGAGTAAAGACTAATTGTAATTGGAGTCCTTTTCAGGACTAGGTTACATCAGTTCCTATCAGTTTTTGCCAGGCAGGTCTGTGCCAGTGCTGTGCAAGTTTTTTTCACAGCATTTGGCTGAATCTAGCAAAGCTAATCCTTTTTGGCCTATTGCAGAGTGTGTTAGTCAGTGGAGTAGCCTATCTGTGTTGCAAGATATACCAACTGTGTATAGAATACCAATTTTTTTACTGCACCTAGTGAAGTAAAATCTTTTGGGCATAGCATCATTCTATTAGTTCATCTATACTGACCTCCATCAGGTTGCAAATTGAATATAATTTTTTTCTGCATCTAGCTCTGAAAAAATATTGGGCTTCTAGCTGTGTGTGGGACTTGTTGTATTAGTCCATCTATACTGACCTCCATCAGGTTGCAAACTGAATATATTTTTTTCTGCATCTACCTCTGAAAAAATATTGGGCTTCTAGCTGTGTGTGGGACTTGTTGTATTAGTCCATCTATACAGACCTCCATCAGGTTGCAAACTGAATATATTTTTTTCTGCATCAACCTCTGAAAAAATATTGGGCTTCTAGCTGTGTGTGGGACTTGTTCTATTAGTCCATCTATACTGACCTCCATAAGGTTGCAAACTGAATATAATTTTTTTCTGCATCTACTTCTGAAAAAATATTTGGGCTTCTAGCTGTGTGTGGGACTTGTTCTATTAGTCCATCTATACTGACCTCCATAAGGTTGCAAACTGAATATAATTTTTTTCTGCATCTACCTCTGAAAAAATATTTGGCCTTCTAGCTGTGTGTGGGACTTATTCTATTAGTCCATCTATACTGACCTCCATAAGGATGCAAACTGAATATAATTTTTTTCTGCATCTACCTCTGAAAAAATATTTGGCCTTCTAGCTGTGTGTGGGACTTGTTCTATTAGTCCATCTATACTGACCTCCATAAGGTTGCAAACTGAATATAATTTTTTTCTGCATCTACCTCTGAAAAAATATTTGGCCTTCTAGCTGTGTGTGGGACTTGTTCTATTAGTCATCTATACTGACCTCCATCAGGTTGCAAATTCAAAATAATTTTTTGTCTGCATCTACCTCTGAAAAAATATTTGGCCTTCTAGCTGTGTGTGGGACTTGTTCTATTAGTCCATCTATACTGACCTCCATAAGGTTGCAAACTGAATATAATTTTTTTCTGCATCTACCTCTGAAAAAATATTTGGCCTTCTAGCTGTGTGTGGGACTTGTTCTATTAGTCCATCTATACAGACCTCCATAAGGTTGCAAATTCAAAATAATTTTTTGTCTGCATCTACCTCTGAAAAATTATTTGGCCTTCTAGCTGTGTGTGGGACTTGTTCTATTAGTCATCTATACTGACCTCCATCAGGTTGCAAATACAAAATAATTTTTTGTCTGCATCTACCTCTGAAAAAATATTTGGCCTTCTAGCTGTGTGTGGGACTTGTTCTATTAGTCCATCTATACTGACCTCCATAAGGTTGCAAACTGAATATAATTTTTTTCTGCATCTACCTCTGAAAAAATATTTGGGCTTCTAGCTGTGTGTGGGACTTGTTCTATTAGTCATCTATACTGACCTCCATCAGGTTGCAAATTCAAAATAATTTTTTGTCTGCATCTACCTCTGAAAAAATATTTGGCCTTCTAGCTGTGTGTGGGACTTGTTCTATTAGTCCATCTATACTGACCTCCATAAGGTTGCAAACTGAATATAATTTTTTCTGCATCTACCTCTGAAAAAATATTTGGCCTTCTAGCTGTGTGTGGGACTTGTTCTACTAGTCAATCTATACTGACCTCCATAAGGTTGCAAACTGAATATAATTTTTTTCTGCATCTACCTCTGAAAAAATATTTGGGCTTCTAGCTGTGTGTGGGACTTGTTCTATTAGTCCATCTATACTGACCTCCATAAGGTTGCAAATTCAAAATAATTTTTTGTCTACATCTACCTCTGAAAAAATATTTGGCCTTCTAGCTGTGTGTGGGACTTGTTCTATTAGTCATCTATACTGACCTCCATCAGGTTACAAATTCAAAATAATTTTTTTTCTATATCTACCTCTGAAAAAATATTTGGCCTTCTAGCTGTGTGTGGGACTTGTTCTATTAGTCCATCTATACTGACCTCCATAAGGTTGCAAACTGAATATAATTTTTTTCTGCATCTACCTCTGAAAAAATATTTGGCCTTCTAGCTGTGTGTGGGACTTGTTCTATTAGTCCATCTATACTGACCTCCATAAGGTTGCAAACTGAATATAATTTTTTTCTGCATCTACCTCTGAAAAAATATTTGGCCTACTAGCTGTGTGTGGGACTTGTTCTATTATTCCATCTATACTGACCTCCATAAGGTTGCAAACTGAATATAATTTTTTTCTGCATCTACCTCTGAAAAAATATTTGGCCTTCTAGCAATGTGTGGGTTTCATTGTATTAGGCCATCTATACCAAGCTCCACCAGCTGTTCAATTAATAATAATTTTTCGCTGCATCTAGCCCTGAAAATAATTTTTCTTCCCAATAGTGGTAGCAATAGAAATATGGGGCGTGCTCCTGGCTTACAAAAATATACGCTTCATAACAAAAAACACCAGCTTAGCGCACTGCATTAATAAGATGGCATCATCGTCTCTCCCATTGCTAGGCCTACTAACCAGGCTAGCATTCCTGTGCCTAAAACACAATGTATGGGTCCGCGCTAGCCACTATGCTGAGGGGTCTAAAGCTGCTGCTAACGCTTTATAACAATTCAATTGGCAGATTTTCACAGAGCTCTTCCACAATGCCCACCCATCGGGACAACAGTTGCCCACCTTCCCTATGGGATCTAGTGGCGAATATCTGATGCCATTAATCAGAGCGTCAGTTGCCCCGTCGACGTGGCAAGCATACGGTAAGGCATGGGGAGAGTGGACACGACTAGTAGCAGGCAGACGGGTTGACCAATGTGAACAAGCCAGATCACAAGTCACCATAGAATTTCTCCACCAGCTAATGATGAGGGGCATATCAGGGGCGTCAGCGCAGCGGTGTCTGACCGGAGTAGCATTTCACTTCCAACTACTGAATTGGGGAGATGTGACAAAGAGTCATCATCAGACAATCCATAAAAGGGTGGAAAAGGGGTCAGCCAAGTCAGGAGTGTAGACGTCCCGTCCCGTGTCACTAAAACTGATTTCTCACATCATATCCCTAACACCATTAACATGACACTCACAATTTGAAGCAACACTACTGTCTACTGCATTTGTGATCGCCTTCTTTGGGGCGCTATGCATAAGCGAATTAGTCCCTCAATCCAAAATTAGCACCAGTGGAGGCTTATTACACCAGGACGTAGTCATACCCAATAATGCAATACATCTACGCATACACAAATCGAAAATGGTTCCAGCGGGCAGGGGCACTTGGGTACTTCTACAACCCACAAACGGTACACTGAGTCGGGTAACAATAGTAAAACCATATCTAACCATCAGATCACAAAGTAATTTGTTCCTATCACACATTGATGGGACGAGATTAGCAAGATACCAGTTCCAAGCTATATTTAATAAATGCATAACATCGGCAGGGAACCACCCCAAAGATTACGGGACACACCCATTCCGCATAGGCGCGGCCACAGAAGCAGCAAGAGCAGGACTGTCAGAAACGGAAGTTCAGAGGATAGAGAGATGGTGATCCACGTGTTTGGCAAGATACATAAGACCGGACTTGTTATCCTAACGTGGTTTGTTTCTTTTACAGGTGACGCTAAGCCAACAGTGTGGGTGATAGGCCACTCGTATATATATTGGGCAGATTAAAGGGCGAAAGTCCGCCCAGGCGGGAGGAAATTAGAGTTTCATAACACATATTTCAACTGAAGAGGTATTAGAGGCCTGCTATGGCCACAGGTACTAATGGAGGTAATCAAGGTAGGGAGAGAGGCAAGATGTCTGGTCATCTTAGTTATACAGGCCGGGGGAAACAACCTAGGTCATCACAAGAGCGCATAACTAATGGCAATAATGAAACTAGACACTGAGCGCTTCAGAGAATTTTTCACAAAACTAGCTATAGTATGGTCAGAGATTGTGCCGATAGCGGTATGGCAAGGTGCGCGAGACATCACGGCCATCGAACGGACAAGGCGGGTAATAAATATTCCGATGGCAAAATTTAGAAGAGACAGAGGCGGTGTAGTGGTATGACACCGACAACTGGAAGGAGATAAAGCAGGCCTCATACGGCCCGACGGTGTTCACTTAATGGATATTGGACTGGACATATTCCTGTCAGGACTCCAGGACGGAGTGGAACAAGCGTTAAGAGTGATGGGTGGGTGTCAGAGTCCTGCATACGAGTACGCAGGATCCTCCGTGGCCTGGAAATAGAAAGGACATGTTGGAGAGTTACACTTGTTGGCCAAGTTGCCGGAGTGGAGACCCAGGGCATGCTGCAACAAGCTGAATTATTTTAGAAATAAAATGTCTTTCTAATGGAATGAGTATAAAGAGTTAATAAAGCTGTGACCGATCCTCACCCATCCAGTTGTAAGAGTTACATTATTGTATTGTCAAGGAAAGGGGGACGGTAGGGGGGCCGAGCGTCTGGGTTTGGTTGGGGGTCCCCACAGTCTGCCTAGGCTAGATGCATTTAAAAATTCTTATTAGATACACAGGCGGTGCAGCTTGCTTCGCAGCTGGGCTACTACGCCCAAAGTATTGCCTAGGCTAGATGCAGTTAAAAATTCTACGCTGACTAGCAGACACTGAAGATTTGGAGCAGACCTCTGAGTAAACAGCTCTTCAGACTCAATCATCTGTGTTACCCCAAGCCATAGTGTATGTAGTTTCTTACAGTTAAAAGGGGGGGGGAGCGACCCAACCCACCTGGAATTGACGATGCCAACGTCACGTAAGACACAGCAAGGGGACTCCAAAAAGAGTTTCCATTTTTTCCCAAAATTGTGGCACAGACACCACTTAACACTAGAACGCATACCTGGGGCCTCGCAGTCCCGCCCTGTTAATTGTTTTCTATTTTCTGCAAGATTACTTTAGTTAGAATTTTGAAACTCTAGGTATTCTTCATGTATATAGTTGTTTGTCATTTGAGTTTGAGTTATTCAATGTTATTTGCACACGGGCCTAAAAGGCCCCAGGTATATGAAAGTGTAGATTTTTATGGTCATGCGTTCTAGGGTTAAGTGGCATCAATTGCCCCACAGTTGCTTAAAACGGTTGGTGAGGTGATATTACCAAATCCTCAAGCTTTTAGATTCCCAAGGATAACACAGGATTAGAAAAGTCCTTGCGAATCCATGATTTGTTCATCTTTATGAACGTGAGTCTGTCTACATTCTCAGTGGACAGCCGCGTGCGCTTATCTGTCAGCACACCATCAGCAGCGCTGAACACACGTTCAGAGAGAACACTGGCTGCAGGGCATGACAAGATCTCCAAGGCGTGAGTGGCGAGCTCCGGCCATTTTTCCAGATTGGAATACCAAAATGAGCAAGGGTCCAGTGACACAGTCATGGCTTCGATGTTCACTTGGAGATACTCCTGCACCATCCTCTCTAGGCATTGACTATGTGTCAGACTTCTTGTCTCCTGTGGCCTTGCAAAGGATGGTCTAAAAAAGTGGTGAAACGATTTCACAAAATTGCTGTTACCAGCAGATACTGTGTTACTGTTACGATTTGAGTGATGAAGACTCGACAGTCCCGCGGTTGGCAAGTTAGAACTGTGAGATTCACTTCGTGCACCACTGGTGTTTTGTGGAAAAGCACATGTAAGATTCTGCAACAGCGTCTGCAGATACTCCTGCATGCTTCAATCCCTTTTTATGGCAGGAATTATTTTGGCAAATTTACTTTTGTACCGGGGATCTAAGAGTGTGGCAACCCAGTAGTCGAGATTACTTTGAATTCTGCAATCTGAGGGTCATGTTGCAGGTAGTGCAGCAAGAAGGCACTCATGTGTCTTGCGCATCCAGGAGGACCAAGTCCTTGTTGTGTTGGTAGCGAGGTAAGAATCATGCTTCTTTCCTCTGCCCTCTCCCCCCAACCTCGCACAACAGAAATGTGATCAAGGTCTCCCTCATCTGATGAGTCTTCCAGGCCCATCGCCAGTTCATCCTCCACTTCTTCCTCGGCTCCTGCACCTTCCTCAACAGTTTGGCTGCTACCATGCGCCCTCTTTAATCCCTCTCCCCCACCCTTCCATGCCTGCCTCCTTGGTGCTGCCAACAGTCTGGACCTTGGAGATGTTATCCCTTCCGCATACGACTCCTCCTCTACTTCCTCCACCTCCTCTTGTCCGACCACCTGACTCTGAATTCTGTTTAATGTGTGCTCCAGCATGTAAATCACCGGAATAGTTATGCTGATAATGGCATCGTCGTCAGCACTAAACATCTTCGTCGCCATTTCAAAACTGTGCAGAAAGGTGTGTGGCGCCCCTGAGGGTGCAGTCACCACAGAGTTACTGCATCTCACCCAGAGGTGTGGTATCTCACCCTCAGGTAAGGAAGGCATATGGCTCGGGACCCTAACACCTGCATCCAACACATACCCGCAGTGGGGTTAGGGTGAGATTGCTCCTAAGGGAGAGCACAGTCCCAGGTCCCTAGCTGATGGGAGGATCCTATGTAGTGGGTGCTTAGGGGAGCAGCTTAGGGGAGCACATGACAGGGAGAGTATAAATAGGAAGCCATCTTAGAAAGAGCAAGCCAGTCAGAGGAGGAAAAGTGACAGGAGCAGAGGCTCGGCATGAGCTCTGCTCCGGAGGCGGGCCTAGCCTGGGAGGCCCAGGACTGAAGGAGAGAAGAGAGTAGTGGGAGCAGGAAGGCTCCAGGAACCGAAGGGACCCTAGGGCTACGGGCCGTGCAGAAGGCCACCCGTACTCCCGCTGCTACCAGGAGGTAGAGGGGTCAGGCCAGATAAGGGGAACCGGTCCCTCAACTAGAGGAGAAACAGCAAGGCTCAACTAGAAACCGGAGGCTGCAGCATTTCATGTACTGCAGGCAAAAGTCCACACCAGTCTCACTAAGAAGGTAGCCACATAGGACCCAGGGGACGGAACACAAGTCGCCCGCCAAGGCCCGAGGATACCGGATAGAAGTGTCACTGGGTGTGAGGTGCAGGGAGAAGGCCAGAGAAAGGACACACAGAAGGGGGTCCTGCTAAGTACACCGGAGCTATCTGGGGGTGGACTGAGCCCCTCAATGAGTACGCACAGCCCGACGGGTGAGATAGCTCTGGTACCTATAATCTGGACTGCAACAACTGTGAGTAAAGATCTTGGGACTGCATCACATGGACTCTGTGTTCATTACTGACTCCCTTCACTACAACCACCATCATCCACCCACACTGCCCTGAAGCTACACTCTTCCTGTGGTGAGTAATAATACCATTGCAGCAAAACCACCAGCTTCAGAGGACTGTTCCGCAGCGGCGGCCCCTTTGGCCGCACTCCACAGGTGGCGTAGTCGGACATTATAAAATCCATATATACAAATTACCGTTGGATTGACCGCCCTGGGTCACGGACTGGGTCACCGCCACAGTGACTACAACCCCCAGCGTCTACCGGCCCGGCTCCGGGTACCCCACGGCCCAGGGGGCGCGTCAACTTCATAGGTCCCTGATCTGAGACCACTCCTGTTGTGTGATTTGCCCCACCTCTGGATCTCGTTGGCCCAGGCTATACGTCAGAAACTATTGCACCAGGGCTTGTCGGTGCTGCCACAGTCGCTGCAACATGTGCAGAGTTGAATTCCACCGTGTCGGCACATCGCATTTCAGCCGGTGAACTGGCAGGCCCAACTACTTCTGTAGAGATGTAAGTCGTTGAGCTGCGGGATGCGAACGGCGGAAGTGAGCACACAGCGACCGTGCCCTCTGCAGAAGGCCATCTAGTCCGGGATAGTGGGCTAAAAATTGCTGGACAACCAGGTTCAACACGTGAGCCATACAAGGCACGTTTGTAACATTGCCCCGGCGAAGGGCCGCACCCAGGTTTGCAGCATTGTCGCACACGGCCTTCCCTGGTTGCAGGTCCAGTGGAGACAACCATTCATGAAACTGGGTCTCCAGAGCTGACCACAAGTCCTCAGCTGTGTGACTCACATTTCCCAGACATTTCAAAGTAAACACTGATGCCGTTGAGCCCTGCTGCCAGCATAGTAAGGAGGTGAGCAGTTAGAAAGCAGGTGGCATTACCAGACAGGCTTTGGGTGCAGGTGGAGGACCGAGAGGAGGTTGAGAAGGCAGAAGCAGTGGAGGAACTTCTAGATAAAGAGGATTGACGTACAACTCGCGGGGACGGCAAGACTTGGACAGCAGCCCCTTGTCCTGCTGTCACCATAGTTACCCAGTGCCCTCTCAGCGACATGTAACGCCCCTGTCCATGCCTACTCATCCAAGTGTCTGTGGTGAAATGCACCCTGTCACACACAGAGTTTCTCAAAGAAGCGGTGATGTTGTGTGCGACATGCTGGTGGAGCGCAGGCACACCTTTCTTTGAGAAGTAGTGCCGACTGGGCATCTGGTACTGGGGCACTGCGACGGACATAAGGTCTCGAAAATCCACTGTGTCCTCCAGGCGGAAAGGCAGCATTTCTGTAGCCAACAACTTGCAGATGGTGAAATTCAACCTCTTAGCTTTCTCATGGCTAGGAGGAAATGGTCTTTTACTTGTCCACATCTGAAGGACCGAGGGCTGGCTGTTGTGCTTTGACGGGGTTGAGTAGGGTGTCCCTGGCAAACTGCCGGTCTGTGAAGAAGATGCAGGCGGACATGTTAGGTTGCCTTGATCCAAAGGTGGTGCTCTCGATGTCAGAGAGCTCTCAATACCAGCAGGTGTTTCCACTTCCCAATGAACTGACGACCTGCCAATCACACTGGCTGTTGCAGGTAAAGAGGTGGCAGGTCTGCGTCCAAAAACATGTGTGACTGCTGTCCCCCCAGTCACAGAGGATGAAGAGGCCGCGGATGCACAAGATGGGGCAGACGGTGGTTGGCCCAGCCTGCTAGGCCGCATAGTAGCACAGTGAGCTTCCCACTGCAACTTATGCTTCATATCCATGTGACGGTACATGCATGAAGTACTCAAACTATGGATTTTTTGGCCTCTACTTAGCTTTTGGTGACAAATATTACAGATAACACGAGTTGGGTCATCCTTATCGATCTGAATAAATGCCCAGGCTATGCAAGGCTTAGAGCCCATGCGACCTGAAGAGCCACTACGACTTGTGGTCAGAGGCGGAGTTGTGGTTGAGGATGCAGTTGTTGACGTGCTTCCAGTACTCCGTCTTTGTCCAGGAAGGCGCAACCTAACCTCGTCGTCAATAGCATCTGTGATGCCCCGCTGCGCTTGGTATCACAGATCCTAGAAGAGTGTATTGATGGAATCCTCCACAAGAGGCCCCCATAAACATTCACACATCTCCACCTTCCACCTCAGACCAGCAGAGGGAGCCCGTTAGGGATATAAATAGGGAAGGTGGAGCTAGGCATTTCAGTTCCTCTGAAGAGTTCCTGCAGTAGAGAAGCCTAAGAGAGGTCAGTCTGCAGTGGAGCTCAGTCTAGTCTAGAGAACTCAGTTAATAGTTCAGCAGTGGAGCACGAGGCTCCTGCTAGCTAGATTCAGGGAGCCCAGATAGATCTTAAGGTGTGCCAGCGTCATAAGATCGGTGAAGCGCGGCAAGGTGCCGTTAGTGTGTATAGCCTATTGAGGGCCCGAGTAGGCCGAAGGCGAGTGGCGAGTTAGTACATAAGGGGCAGAGGAGCTTAACCAGCTCACCCCGAAGCATTTACCGGACACCGGATCCGAGCTTACCGGGATCTCTATGACCCAGTAAGGCATAACCGGAATCCCTGGAGAACTACAAGTCCCGGGATCGCTAAGGTGCTGATACGTAACAGAGCCAGGAGACGCTTAGGCCCCGCATACTGGGAGCGTGAACTTCAAGAGAATGCCCTACCACAAGGTCAGCCAGCGCAGGACAGAGACAAAGTTAGGCCTAGCTCCAGGCAGGTCAGAAACTTACTGCGCAGAGGCAAGAAACAGGAGGCCCTACACCAGCTCATTGGGGAGGATCCTGATATGCACCCTTCACCCTACAGTGCTCCAGGATGTGCCTGAATTTCCTCCAGTAAAAGGTACTGAAGTGACTACCGTGTCCGTTTCCGTTCTTGCTCTGACCCAGCTGGGTCTCGCCTGTCCTGCATTCCCCCTGCATACGCTGCCCTGAGACCTAGCTCCACCTGTGGGGAGCTATACCATCGAGCTGCCTTATCACGGGCCTCAGTGGACTGCTGCAGCGCTGGTGCTTCTCACCAGATACCACAGGTGGTGTCACAAACTCTTATAAAATTAACAATTATCCACCCTTTTAAAGAGTGACCCCAGGGTACGGGCCAGGGAGCCGACCACCGCGACATCCCAAAGGCCAGGCAAAGGCCCGGGTGACCTCATCGACTGGCTGACTGTGGGTTGACAGTAAGTGGGATCTCCAACCTTGTCATCATCACCCTGTGTGTTATCACACCCGTCATCCTCAAAGCCAACCTCTTCCTGCCCTGACCGAAAAGTCAAGTTGTCGCTCCAATCAGGTATTTGAGTCTCATCATCGTCTTCATCATTGTCTCCACCAACAGGAGTTACAGTTTGGGAACGAGGGTCTACATTATGCTCAGAACCTTCTTCATCTGGTCCTGGATCCGACTTATAAAGATTCTGGGCATCAGTGCAGATCATTTCCTCGTCTGGATTAACAGAAGCTCTGGAGCAGACCTCCGTTTCCCAGGCTATAGTATGAGTAAACAGCTGTGCAGACTCAACCATCTGTGTTACCCCATACTCAGACGGGCAGCTGGAGACTTGGGAGCTGTGAGGAAGCAAGTGCGATTGGGGTGACACCTCTGAGGACTGGAGTATTTGTGATGTTGAAGTTGAGGTGGAGGAGAGCCCACTTGAAGGAGCACTTGATATCTGCTGAAGCACCTGCTGTTTTTGTGCCTCATCTGGAATTTGTAGCGATGGGCGTGTACGTAACAAAGGGATCGTATCACATTGTCCACGAAAAGAAGTCGACATGTTAGTTTGGCTGGAAGATGGTCTTTCTTCTGCAAATGTTACTTCCCCCCCACCGCGGGGGGCTCGACCCACCAGAGGACAGGCACCAGTATTAGGAGAGGGGGGCTGGCCGTCAGGGTCCACCGCGGCTCTGGCACAAACCCGGCGACACGGAGGTGGCACGGGCAGGAACGGACTGGCCGTGTCGGCTTCTCACTTTTTGGATTCTAGAAGGGCATGACATGCCTATATCTGTGTCTCCCCCTCCTTTTACTCCTCCACCTCTTTTATTTTCGCATGACTATATGTACTTGTCACTTTTCCATGTGTTAGTTATGTCTTCTGAGCAGTTTGTCAGCTTTTGGACACCTTTGAAGGTGTTTTCTATGTGTTTCTATGTGTTTTTGTTTGCCTGCCATTGGTTTTAACGGTGTTCGAAGGTGTTCGACGAACAGTTCGACGAACAGTTCGGCGAACACACGGGTGTTCGACGAACCGAGCCAAACTCGAACACTACGGGGGTGGCTCAACACTAGTATTAAGCCACTTTTACGGGCTCACAATAAAATGTTCAAAAACGAAACTGAAACGGTTTTCATGTGAAATATATTAAGGAACATCCTTTCCAGGATAAAGACTTGTGTATAAGGTAAAATAAATAACCCCCCCAAAAAAATACTCCTCCACACCTTGGGCTATGTTCACAAGCAGCATTTTTTATGCGTTTTTGCACTTTTGTATTGCTTTCAACCGTGACAAGTACATTCACCGGGAAATGTCATTTTAACATTTTACAACCTTATCTGGCCATGTGCTGTGTGACACATGCATACAGTGCTGAAAAGACATGGGAACAGCATGGGGAGGACCCCTGGAAGCATCTCTGACTCCCAGGTCACTGCCTAAAAGTGTGCCCATCAAAAGTGATCCTTGCCGCATCAAAAGATGCAGACTTGCAACTATCCCCGTGAAAGTCCTTGTCCCAGGGCAGTGTTCAATTGTACCTCCCCATTCCTTGCAATGCAAGCACAAGTATGCAGCCTGCCACCCACCCACCTCCAGGCTGCAATACCATACTGCTTTCTTGCTTGCACTTGAAATTGGGCCTTTTAGGCAAGTGGAGGTGGAATCTGGCCTCCACGTCATGGCTGCGTCGGCGGCCTGGTATCCATACTCAGTCCCAAGCCGCCCTGCAGCCGAGTAACCACGCTTGGTCCCCAGCCGCCAGGGGGTGGCCGGGTGTACATACTCAATCCCCAGCCAACCCGCGGCCGGGTGCCCACACACGGTCCCCAGCCGCCTGGGGGCGGCCGAGTGTCCATAAACGGTCCGCAGCCACCCCTATTTGAAGGACAGCCTAACCACAAACACGTGGACAAGATAATGTGGCCACGGATGGTCCATCTGACTGATGCCTTTACACAGGGTTAATATTGTGGAAGCTGGGACACAGTTGGACACTGGGATGCAACATGTCCTCCAGACATAGAGGATTGCGGGTCCTGGGTCAATCAGGCTTCAACACAAAGTTCAGAAGGTAGGCAGCAGCAGTGGTCGGCCTACTACACAACAAGTAAATTATTAATGATCATGAGGCTATCCATCTCCTTAGCTTTCTGTTCCTTGGAATGCAAGCGCATATATGTAGTAGTGGCTAGGCCTGAGGTGGTCAGCGTTTTGGCGCATATCCTACCTCCCCTGAGGATTGCTGGATGTTTTCCTGCTACTGTCCCAGTTCTATGACTCCCGTTAAAAAAAAGCTTCAGGTGATGAATGATGGATGAGGTGGTGGCAAAGGAGAAAGCAGGAGGAACAGGGACCATTCATATTAATATCAGGCCAGTCAACCACACATGTCTCGAAGGATATGTTTCTGTACCAAAAGGAGCGGTTCGGCTACACAGTTATTGGGCATACAGTGAGTGCAATGCCCACTAAAAATTTTGAGGCACTCCAATGCCCATTGGAAGTGACATGGAGGTCAGAAGGCCTTAACTAAACCGTTTTTTCCATTTATAGCAACTGGGTCTCCTGTACACTGTTGGCCTAAGCAGTGAATGGAAGGCTTTCCAAAAATTATGAGGAACTGCAATGCCTCTTGAAACAGATGTGGACTACAGCAAACTAAAAACCTTCTACCCATTATTGGGGAGTGGGTCTCCCTTAGTGTTCGCCTATGCATTGAAAAGCAAAAGCTGACTAAAATTAGGAGAAAATGCAATGCCCGTTGGAAGAGTCGTGGAGGTTAGAGTCAATTAAAAACAACATTTCAATGCCCCTTGGAAGAGCTGTGGAGTTCAGAGTGGTTTAACAAGATGGTTTTAATGCCCCTTGGGAGAGACGTGGAGGTCACAGTAGCTTAACAAGATGGTTTTAATGCCCCTTGGGAGAGACGTGGAGGTCACAGTAGCTTAACAAGACGGTTTTAATGCCCCTTGGAAGAGTGGTGGAGGTCACAGTAGCTTAACAAGACAGTTTTAATGCCCCTTGGAAGAGAGGTGGAGGTCACAGTAGATTAACAAGAAGGTTTTAATGCCCCTTGGAAGAAAGGTGGAGGTTACAGTAGCTTAACAAGGCAGTTTTAATGCCCCTTGGAAGAGTGGTGGAGGTCACAGTATCTTAACAAGACTGTTTAAATGCCTCTTGGAAGAGACATGGAGGTCACAGTAGCTTAACAAGACTGTTTTAATGCCCCTTGGAAGAGACGTGGAGGTCACAGTAGCTTGGCAAGACGGTTTTAATGCCCCTTGGAAGATACGTGGAGGTCACACTAGCTTAACAAGACGCTTTTAATGACCATTGGAAGAGTGATGGAGGTCAAAGTAGCTTAACAAGACTGTTTTAATGCCCCTTGGAAGAGTGATGGAGGTCACAGTAGCTTAAAAAGACAGTTTTAATGCCCCTTGGAAGAGACATGGAAGTCACAATAGCTTAACAAGACTGTTTTAATGCCCATTGAAAGAGTGGTGGAGGTAACAGCAGCTTAAAAAGACAGTTTTAATGACCCTTGGAAGAGACGTGGAGGTCACAGTAGCTTAACAAGACGGTTTTAATGCCCCTTGGTAGAAAGGTGGAGGTCACAGTAGCTAAACAAGACAGTTTAAATGTCCCTTGGAAGATACGTGGAGGTCACAGTAGCTTAACAAGACGGTTTTAATGACCCTTGGAAGAGTGGTGGAGGACACAGTAGCTTAACAAGATGGTTTTAATGCCCCTTGGAAGAGAGGTGGAGGTCACAGTACCTTGACCAGACGGTTTTAATGACCCTTGGAAGAGACGTGGAGGTCACAGTAGCTTAACAAGACGGTTTTAATGCCTCTTGGAAGAGTGGTGGAGGTCACAGTAGCTTAACAAGATGGTTTTAATGCCCCTTGGAAGAGACGTGGAGGTTACAGTAGCTTAACAATATGGTTTTTATGCCCCTTGGAAGAGTGGTGGAGGTCACAGTAGCTTAACAAGATGGTTTTAATGTCCCTTGGAAGAGACGTGGAGGTCAGAGTAGCTTAGCAAGACGCTTTTAATGCCCATTGAAAGAGTGGTGGAGGTAACAGCAGCTTAAAAAGACAGTTTTAATGACCCTTGGAAGAGACGTGGAGGTCACAGTAGCTTAACAAGACGGTTTTAAGCCCCTTGGAAGAAAGGTGGAGGTCAGAGTAGCTAAACATGACAGTTTTAATGTCCCTTGGGAGAGACGTGGAGGTCACAGTAGCTTAACAAGACGGTTTTAATGCCTCTTGGAAGAGTGGTGGAGTTCACAGTAGCTTAAAAAGACTGTTTTAATGCCCCTTGGAAGAGACGTGGAGGTTACAGTAGCTTAACAATATGGTTTTTATGCCCCTTGGAAGAGTGGTGGAGGTCAAAGTAGCTTAACAAGACGGTTTTAATGCCCCTTGGAAGAGACGTGGATGTCACAGTAGCTTAGCAAGACTGTTTTAATGCTACTTGGAAGAGTGGTGGAGGTCACAGTAGCTTAACAAGACAGTTTTAATGCCCCTTGGAAGAGACCTGCAGGTCACAGTAGCTTAACAAGACGGTTTTAATGCCCTTTGGTAGATAAGTGGAGGTCACAGTAGCTTAACCATACGGTTTTAATGCCTCTTGGAAGAGTGGTGGAGGTCACAGTAGCTTACCAAGACGGTTTTGATGCCCCTTGAAAGAGACGTGGAGGTCACCGTAGCTTAACAAGATGGTTTTAATGCCCCTTGGAAGAGACGTGGAGGTCACAGTAGCTTACCAAGACGGTTTTGATGCCCCTTGAAAGAGACGTGGAGGTCACAGTAGCTTAACAAGATGGTTTTAATGCCCCTTGGAAGAAACGTGGAGGTCACAGTAGCTTACCAAGACTGTTTTGATGCCCCTTGGAAGAGACGTGGAGGTCACAGTAGCTTAACAAGATGGTTTTAATGCCCCTTGGAAGATACGTGGAGGTCACAGTAGCTTAACAAGACGCTTTTAATGCCCATTGGAAGAGTGGTGGAGATCAAAGTAGCTTAACAAGACTGTTTTAATGCCCCTTGGAAGAGTGGTGGAGGTCACAGTAGCTTAAAAGGACAGTTTTAATGCCCCTTGGAAGAGACGTGGAAGTCACAGTAGCTTAACAAGACTGTTTTAATGCCGATTGAAAGAGTGGTGGAGGTAACAGCAGCTTAAAAAGACAGTTTTAATGCCCCTTGGAAGAGACGTGGAGGTTACAGTAGCTTAACACTACGGTTTTTATGCCCCTTGGAAGAGTGGTGGAGGTCAAAGTAGCTTAACAAGACGGTTTTAATGTCCCTTGGAAGAGACGTGGAGGTCACAGTAGCTTATGAAGACGCTTTTAATGCCCATTGGAAGAGTGGTGGAGGTCAAAGTAGCTTAACCAGACGGTTTTAATGCCCCTTGGAAGAGTGGTGGAGGTCACAGTAGCTTAACAAGACAGTTTTAATGCCCCTTGGAAGAGACGTGGAAGTCACAGTAGCTTAACAAGACTGTTTTAATGCCAATTGAAAGAGTGGAGGAGGTAACAGCAGCTTAAAAAGACAGTTTTAATGACCCTTGGAAGAGACGTGGAGATCACAGTAGCTTAACAAGACGGATTTAATGCCCCTTGGAAGAAAGGTGGAGGTCACAGTAGCTAAACATGACAGTTTTAATGTCCCTTGGGAGAGACGTGGAGGTCACAGTAGCTTAACAAGATGGTTTTAATGCCTCTTGGAAGAGTGGTGGAGGTAACAGTAGCTTAAAAAGACTGTTTTAATGCCCCTTGGAAGAGACGTGGAGGTTACAGTAGCTTAACAATACGGTTTTTATGCCCCTTGGAAGAGTGGTGGAGGTCAAAGTAGCATAACAAGATGGTTTTAATGCCCCTTGGAAGAGACGTGGATGTCACAGTAGCTTAGCAAGACTGTTTTAATGCCCCTTGGAAGAGTGGTGGAGGTCACAGTAGCTTACCAAGACTGTTTTGATGCCCCTTGGAAGAGACGTGGAGGTCACAGTAGCTTAACAAGAAGGTTTTAATGCCCCTTGGAAGAGACGTGGAGGTCACAGTAGCTTACCAAGACTGTTTTGATGCCCCTTGGAAGAGACGTGGAGGTCACAGTAGCTTAACAAGATGGTTTTAATGCCCCTTGGAAGATACGTGGAGGTCACAGTAGCTTAACAAGACGCTTTTAATGCCCATTGGAAGAGTGGTGGAGGTCAAAGTAGCTTAACAAGGCTGTTTTAACGCCCCTTGGAAGAGTGGTGGAGGTCACAGTAGCTTAACAAGACAGTTTTAATGCCCTTTGGTAGATAAGTGGAGGTCACAGTAGCTTAACCATACAGTTTTAATGCCTCTTGGAAGAGTGGTGGAGGTCACAGTAGCTTACCAAGACGGTTTTGATGCCCCTTGAAAGAGACGTGGAGGACACCGTAGCTTAACAAGATGGTTTTAATGCCCCTTGGAAGAGACGTGGAGGTCACAGTAGCTTACCAAGATGGTTTTCATGCCCCTTGAAAGAGACGTGGAAGTCACCGTAGTTTAACAAGAAGGTTTTAATGCCCCTTGGAAGAGACGTGGAGGTCACAGTAGCTTACCAAGACTGTTTTGATGCCCCTTGGAAGAGACGTGGAGGTCACAGTAGCTTAACAAGATGGTTTTAATGCCCCTTGGAAGATACGTGGAGGTCACAGTAGCTTAACAAGACGCTTTTAATGCCCATTGGAAGAGTGGTGGAGGTCAAAGTAGCTTAACAAGACTGTTTTAACGCCCCTTGGAAGAGTGGTGGAGGTCACAGTAGCTTAACAAGACAGTTTTAATGCCCCTTGGAAGAGACGTGGAAGTCACAGTAGCTTAACAAGAATGCTTTAATGCCGATTGAAAGAGTGGTGGAGGTAACAGCAGCTTAAAAAGACAGTTTTAATTCCCCTTGGAAGAGACGTGGAGGTTACAGTAGCTTAACAATACGGTTTTTATGCACCTTGGAAGAGTGGTGGAGGTCAAAGTAGCTTAACAAGACGGTTTTATTGTCCCTTGGAACAGACGTGGAGGTCACAGTAGCTTATCAAGACGCTTTTAATGCCCATTGGAAGAGTGGTGGAGGTCAAAGTAGCTTAACCAGACGGTTTTAATGCCCCTTGGAAGAGTGGTGGAGGTCACAGTAGCTTAACAAGACAGTTTTAATGCCCCTTGGAAGAGACGTGGAAGTCACAGTAGCTTAACAAGACTGTTTTAATGCCCATTGAAAGAGTGGTGGAGGTAACAGCAGCTTAAAAAGACAGTTTTAATGACCCTTGGAAGAGACGTGGAGATCACAGTAGCTTAACAAGACGCTTTTAATGCCCCTTGGAAGAAAGGTGGAGGTTACAGTAGCTAAACATGACAGTTTTAATGTCCCTTGGTAGAGACGTGGAGGTCACAGTAGCTTAACAAGACGGTTTTAATGCCTCTTGGAAGAGTGGTGGAGGTCACAGTAGCTTAAAAAGACTGTTTTAATGCCCCTTGGAAGAGACGTGGAGGTTACAGTAGCTTAACAATACGGTTTTTATGCCCCTTGGAAGAGTGGTGGAGGTCAAAGTAGCTTAACAAGACGGTTTTAATGCCCCTTGGAAGAGACGTGGATGTCACAGTAGCTTAGCAAGGCTGTTTTAATGCACCTTGGAAGAGTGGTGGAGGTCACAGTAGCTTAACAAGACAGTTTTAATGCCCATTGGAAGAGACGTGGAGGTCACAGTAGCTTAACAAGACGGTTTTAATGCCCTTTGGTAGATAAGTGGAGGTCACAGTAGCTTAACCAAACGGTTTTAATGCCTCTTGGAAGAGTGGTGGAGGTCACAGTAGCTTACCAAGACGGTTTTCATGCCCCTTGAAGGAGACGTGGAGGTCAACGTAGCTTAACAACATGGTTTTAATGCCCCTTGGAAGAGATGTGGAGGTCACAGTAGCTTACCAAGACGGCTTTGATGCCCCTTGAAAGAGACGTGGAGGTCACCGTAGCTTAACAAGATGGTTTTAATGCCCCTTGGAAGAGACGTGGAGGTCACAGTATCTTACCAAGACTGTTTTGATGCCCCTTGGAAGAGACGTGGAGGTCACAGTAGCTTAACAAAATGGTTTTAATGCCCCTTGGAAGAGTGTTGGAGGTAACAGTAGCTTAACAAGACGGTTTTAATGCCCCTTGGAAGAGACGTGGAGGTCACAGTAGCTTAGCAAGACGGTTTTAATGCCACTTGGAAGAGTGGTGGAGGTCACAGTAGCTTGACAAGACGGTTTTAATGCCCCTTGGGAGAGTGGTGGAGGTCACAGTAGCTTAACAAGATGGTTTAAATGCCCCTTGGAAGAGTGGTGGAGGTCACAGTAGCTTAACAAGATGGTTTAAATGCCCCTTGGAAGAGACGTGGAGGTCACAGTAGCTTAACAAAACGGTTTTAATGCCCCTTGGAAGAGACGTGGAGGTCACAGTAGCTTAACAAGACAGTTTTAAAGCCCCTTGGAAGAGACGTGGAGGTCAGAATGGTTTAACAGACGGTTTTAATGCCCCTTGAAAGAGTGGTGGAGGTCACAGTAGCTTAACAAGACGGTTTTAATGCCCCTTGGAAGATACATGGAGGACACAGTAGCTTAACAGGATGGTTTTGATGCCCCTTGGAAGAGTGGTGTAAGTCACATTAGCTTATCAAGACTGTTTTAATGCCCCTTGGAAGAGTGGTGGAGGTCACAGTGGCTTAACAAGATGGTTTTAATGCCCCTTGGAAGAGTGGTGGAGGTCACAGTGGCTTAACAAGATGGTTTTAATGCCCCTTGGAAGAGTGGTGGAGGTCAGAGTGGTTTAACAAGACTGTTTTAATTAGAGATGAGCGGTGTTTGAATCGAACTGTTCGCCAATCTCAAATTCGAGCTGTTTTGGGCGGTGTTGGAGCAGTTTGATGAACCCAAACGATTTGAAAAAAATCCGGCTGTTTGAGGTTATGTTCGATAGCTGTTCGTGCACCCAAATTATAACTGGATTTTTTCACAGTAATGCTGATAATCCATGTTAATGCACAGCTTGTGTGTACAGCGGGGTGGGGGGAGTGGCATGGGATGGATCTATGCAGAAATAATGAAGATCTCCATTTTTTTTCCTCTTTCCCGCATTAACAGTGGGGATGTGCAGTCTGTCAGCCTATCAGCAGCGCACACACGGAGCGAAGTGCTTTTTTCACACAAGCAAGGGCATGTGTCATTGGCTGTGTATGTCACATGTCCTTGCCCTATAAGACCCAGCCATTTTCCCCGTCGCCACCATTTTCTCACTGCTGCAGCTGAGTGTTAGACGGCACTGCTGCTGCTGTTAGCGCTATATTGTGTAACTGAATTGCAAGCAAATTTTCTCTTAAATAGACAGAAAGGTTTAGGGAGTAGGGACTAATTTGTAGTTGCAGCCCATTTGAGGGCCAGGTTACAGCAGTTCCTAGCACTTTTAGCAGGCAGGTCTGTGCTCTTAAATCAACAGATAGGTTGGGAGCAGTGACTAGTTGTAATTCCAGCCCTTTTGAGGCATAGGTTACATCAGTTCCTATCACTTTTTGCCAGGCAGGTCTGTTTTAGTGTTGTGCACGTGTTTTTCACAGAATTTGGCTAAATCTAGCTAAGCAAATCCATTTGGGCCTCTTGCAGAGTGTGTTAGTCAGTGGAGTAGCCAATCCGTGTTGCAAGCTACACCACCTGTGTATGTAATACAATTTTTTTACTGCACCTAGCCAAGTAAAACCTTTTGGGCATAATAGCACTCATTCTATTAGGCCATCTATACTAAGCTCCACCAGCTTTCAAATTACTAATAATTTTTAGCAGCATCTTGCCTGTAAAATAATTTTGGGCATAGTAGTAGTGTGTGGTACTCATTGTATTAGGCCATCTATACCTAGCTCCACCAGCTTTGAAATTAATAATAATTTTTTGCTGCATCTAGCCCGGAAAATAATTTTGGGCTTAGTAGCAGTGTGTGGTACTCATTCTATTAGGCCATCTATACTAAGCTCCACTAGCTTTCAAATTACTAATAATTTTTAGCTGCATCTTGCCTTGAAAATAATTTTGGGCCTAGTAGTAGTGTGTGGTACTCATTGTATTAGGCCATCTATACCAAGCTCCACCAGCTTTGAAATTAATAATAATTTTTAGCTGCATCTTGCCTGTAAAATAATTTTGGGCATATTAGTAGTGTGTGGTATTCCTTCTATTAGGCGATCTATACTAAGCTCCACCAGCTTTCAAATTACTAATAATTTTTAGCTGCATCTTGCCTGGAAAATAATTTTGGGCCTAGTAGTAGTGTGTGGTACTCATTGTATTAGGCCATCTATACCAAGCTCCACCAGCTTTGAAATTAATAATAATTTTTAGCTGCATCTTGCCTGTAAAATAATTTTGGGCATATTAGTAGTGTGTGGTATTCCTTCTATTAGGCGATCTATACTAAGCTCCACCAGCTTTCAAATTACTAATAATTTTTAGCTGCATCTTGCCTGGAAAATAATTTTGGGCCTAGTAGTAGTGTGTGGTACTCATTGTATTAGGCAATCTATACCAAGCTCCACCAGCTTTGAAATGAATAATAATTTTTAGCTGCATCTTGCCTGTAAAATAATTTTGGCCATATTAGCAGTGTGTGGTACTCATTCTATTAGGCCAGCTATACTAAGCTCCACCTGCTTTGAAATTACTAATAATTTTTAGCTGCATCTAGCCCAGAAAATAATTTTTCTTCTCAATAGTGGTAGCAATAGAAATATGGGGCGCGAGCCTGTCTAACAAAAATATGCGCATCATAACAAAAAACACCAGCCTAGCGCACTGCATTAATAAGATGGCATCATCGTCTCTCCAAGTGCTAGGCCTACTACGCCAGCTAGCATTCCTGTGCCTAAAACACAATGTATGGGTCCACGCTAGCCACGATTCTGAGGGGTCTAAAGTTGCTGCTAACGCTTTATCACAATTCAATTGGCAGATTTTCACAGAGCTCCTCCCCAACGCCCACCCATCGGGTAGCAGTTGCCCACCCTCCCTATGGGATCTAGTGGCGAAGAGTTGATGCCATTAATCAGAGCGTCAGTTGCCCCGTCGACGTGGCAAGCAGACGGTAGGGCATGGGAAGAGTGGACACGATTAGTAGCAGGCAGACGGGTTGACCAATGTGAACAAGCCAGATTACAAGTCACCATAGAATTTCTCCACCAGCTAATGATGAGGGGCATATCAGGGGCGTCAGCGCAGCGGTGTCTGACCGGAGTAGCATTTCACTTCCAACTACTGAATTGGGGAGATGAGACAAAGAGATTCATCATCAAACAATCCATAACAGGGTGGAAAAGGGGTCAGCCAAGTCAGGAGTGTAGACGTCCCGTCCCGTGTCACTAAAACTGATTTCTCACATCATATCCCTAATACCATTAACATGACACTCACAATTTGAAGCAACACTACTGTCTACTGCATTTGCGATCGCCTTCTTCGGGGGGCTATGCATAAACGAATTAGTCCCTCAATCCAAAATTACCACCAGTGGAGGCTTATTACACCAGGACGTAGTCATAGCTAATAATGCAGTAAGTCTGTTCCAGTGGGCAGGGGCACTTGAGTACTTCTACAACCCACAAACGGTACACTGAGTCGGGTAACAATAGTAAAAACATATATAACCATCAGATCACAAAGTAATTTCTTCCTAAAACTCATTGATGGAATGCCATTATCAAGATACCAGTTCCAAGCTTTATTTAATAAATGCATAACATCGGCAGGGATCCACCCTAAAGATTACGGGACACACTCATTCCGCATAGGCGCGGCCACGGAAGCAGCAAGAGCAGGACTGTCAGAAACGGAAGTTCAGAGGATAGGGAGATGGCGATCCACGTGTTTGGCGAGATACATAAGACCGGACTTGTTATCCTAACGTGGTTTGTTTCTTTTACAGGTGACGCTAAGCCAACAGTGTGGGTGATAGGCCACTCGTATATATATTGGGCAGGAAAAAGGCCGAAAGTCTGCCCAGGTGGGAGTAAATTAGAGTTTCTTAACACATATTTCAACTTGAGAGGTATTAGAGGCCTGCTATGGCCACAGGTACTAATGGAGGTAATCAAGGTAGGGAGAGAGGCAAGAGGTCCGGTCATCTTAGTTATACTGGCCGGGAGAAACGACCTAGGTCATCACAAGAGCGCATAACTAATGGCAATAATGAAACTAAACATTGAGCGCTTCAGAGAATTTTTCACAAAACTAACTATAGTATGGTCAGAGATTGTGCCTATAATGGTATGGCAAGGTGC
This sequence comes from Phyllobates terribilis, assembly GCF_046119375.1. NCBI lineage: Eukaryota > Metazoa > Chordata > Amphibia > Anura > Dendrobatidae > Phyllobates > Phyllobates terribilis. The sequence continues at coordinate 768,868,168 of NW_027362764.1, forward strand.
GCGAGACATCACGGCCATCTACCGGACAAGGTGGGTAATAAATATTCGGATGGCAAAATTTAAAAGAGACAGAGGCAGTGTAGTGATACAACACCGACAACTGGAAGGAGATAATGCAGCCCTCATACGGCCCGACGGTGTTCACTTAATGGATATTGGACTGGACATATTCCTGTCAGGACTCCAGGACGGAGTGGAACAAGCGATAAGAGTGATGGATGGGGGTCAGAGTCCTGCATACGAGTATGCAGGATCCTCCGTGGCCTGGAAATAGAAAGGACATGTTGGCGAGTTATACTTGTTGGCCAACTTGCCGGTGTGGAGACCCAGGGCATGCTGCAACAAGCTGAATTTTTTTAGAAATAAAATGCCTTTCTAATGGAATGAGTATAAAGAGTTAATAAAGCTGTGACCGATCCTCACCCATCCAGTTGTAAGAGTTACATTATTGGATTGTCAAGGAAAGGGGGGCGGTAGGGGGGCTGAGCATCTGGGTTTGGTTGGAGGTCCCCACAGTCTGCCTAGGCTAGATGCATTTAAAAATTCTTATTAGATACACAGGCGGTGCAGCTTGCTTCGCAGCTGGGCTACTATGCCCAAAGTATTGCATAGGCTAGATGCAGTTAAAAATTCTACGCTGACTAGCAGACACTGAAGCTTTGGAGCAGACCTCTGAGTAAACAGCTCTTCAGACTCAACCATCTGTGTTACCCCAAGCCATAGTGTATGTAGTTTCTTACAGTTAAAAGGGCGGGGGGGGGGGGAGCGACCCAACCCACCTGGAATTGACGATGACAATGTCACATAAAACACAACAAGGGAACTCCAAAAAGAGTCTCCATTTTTTCCAAAAATTGTGGCACAGACACCACTTAATTGGCATCAATTGCCCCAGAGTTGCTTAAAATGGTTGGTGAGGTGATTTTACCAAATCCTCAAGCTTTTAGTCTCCCCAGGATGACACAGGGGTAGAAAAGTCCTTGCGGATCCATGATTTGTTCATCTTTATGAATGTGAGTCTGTGTAGCGCTGGCGTCCCTGCCCTCTGCTAGGCAGGGACGCTGCTCCCCTCACCGCTCTGCTGTCAGCGCGCGCTCCGTCCCGGCGTCCTCTCCCCGCTCTGCTGTCAGCGCGCGCTCCGTCCCGGCGTCCTCCTCCTGCTCTGCTGTCAGCGCGCGCTCCGTCCCGGCGACCTCCTCCTGCTCTGCTCTCAGCGCGCGCTCCTTCCCGGCCCCTGTGCTTAGGGCGCGCGCGCGCTCCCCTCCTCTTAAAGGGGCCGCGCGCGCCGCCCTAAAGAGTCCCCGGCCAATGGCCGGAGGACTTCATCATATATAAGGCACCTCCTCCAAAATGGAGGTGCCCGAGCAATGTTGTTTGCACCTGTGTCTCACCTGTGCTTCAGCCCTCAGGTCCCGTTGCCAGTTACCTGCCAGTTTCCTGCCAGTTTCCTGCTAGTTACCTGCCTGATTCCTGCCTGAATACTTGTTACCTGCCTGCCTGCCTGAGGTCCGACGGTCTGCCTTACAACTCCGGTCAGTCTGTCTAAGGACCAACTTGTCCGCTCACCTGGGAGCGCACATCAGCTACCTGCCTGCTTGCCTGAGGTCCGACGGTCTGCCTTACAACTCCGGTCAGTCTGTCTATGGACCAGCTTGCCCGCTCACCTGGGAGCGCTTCTCCGCTACCTGCCTGCTTGCCAGCCCGGAGGCTCCGTTGTCACGTGCTGTGACCACCAGCTATCTCAGAGACTCTTGCCCGCTCACCTGGGAGCGCATCTCCGTTACCTGCCTGCTTGCCAGCCCGGAGGTCCCGTTGTCACGTGCGGTGACCACCAGCTATTCCAGAGACTCTTGCCCGCTCACCTGGGAGCGCTTCTCCGTTACCTACCTGCCTGCCAGCCCGGAGGTTCCGCTGTCACGTGCCGTGACCACCTGCTATTCCAGAGACTCTCGCTTGCTCACCTGGGAGCACACATCTACCATCTGCCTGCTAGCCTACCCGGAGGCTCCGCCATCACAGGTCGTACCTACCCCTTACCCAGAGACTGCCCTGATCACTTGCCGTAACTCCCTGTCCGTTCACCCAGAGACTGCCACCCGCTCCCTTACAAGGGCCGCCCCCTTGTATAGTAGCTCAGAGGTTCCGCCTCCCGGACCCGTTACAGTTTGCTCGGGCCATGGAACCCGGTGGCACCCAAGCTCCCTCGCTCACGGACCTGTGTCATGAACTGTCCCGTCAAAGGTCCCAACAGGAGTCCATCCTGGGTCACCTGCGGAATGTCAATACTCGCCTGGATACTCTGACAACACCACCTGCAACTACGGCCAGTACCATGGTATCCTTTTCCGGACCCCGGCTCTCTGCACCTCCTCGCTTCGGAGGCGACTCCGTCCTGGCTCGGGGCTTCATAAATCAGTGCACCCTGCATTTTGAACTATTGTCCCACCAGTTTAACTCCGACCGAGCCAAAATTGCATTCATCATGTCCCATCTCACCGGGGAGGCTCTGGCCTGGCTAAATCCTCTATGGGAGAGAGGAGACCCCCTGGTGTCCGACTTGCCTGCCTTTCTCACGGCTTTCCGGAAAGCCTTCGACGAACCCGGACGGAGGACCTCATCCGCATCATCTCTGCTACGCCTCCGTCAGGGAAGCCTCACCGTGGGTCAATATGCCATACGGTTCCGTACCCTTGCCTCGGAGCTGGCCTGGGATAACGAAGCTCTGGTATCCGTCTTCTGGGAGGGTCTGTCCGGCCGTATTAAAGATGAACTTGCTGGTCGGGACATTCCTACCACTCTCGATGACCTAATAACTCTTGCCACCCGGATTGACCTACGGTTCCAGGAACGTGCCAAAGAGGTCACCCGTGAAAAGGGGCTTCCACGTCTGGTTCCTACTTTTCTGAAACCCGTCACTCCTTCCGTTTCTCCCCAGGTACACTCTCCTGAGCCTATGCAGGTCGACCAGACCAAGATAGTCAAATCCCGTCAGGACTTTCGCCGTGCCGAGGGGAGCTGCTTCTACTGTGGCAGTAAGGAGCATCGGATCCGTGCCTGCCCGGAGAGGTCGGGAGAACGCCTGTGTCTAGGTTCGCTCAGAGGACTTGATCTAGACAAAAATAAATCCTCTCCATCCCTGCTGCTGTCTGTCTCAATCATCTGCGGGGAGAATCGTTATTCTGAACTAGCCCAACTTGACTCTGGAGCAGCCGGAAATCTTATTTCACTGTCCCTGGTGGAGAAATACCGCATCCCCACCAAACCTCTGGCTGTACCCTTGTCTGTTGTTGCCGTGGATGGGGGCCTCTTATCTCGCCCCATCCAATTCATCACCGAATCCATTACTCTGCAAGTGGGTATGCTGCATTCAGAGAGTATCTCCCTTCACGTTCTGCCTGGACTCTCTCACGCCCTCTTGCTAGGTCTGCCTTGGCTCCAGAGACATGCACCCGTGCTTGACTGGCAAACCGGAGAAGTCCTTCGCTGGGGACAAGACTGTCATAAAACCTGTCTGGTTCCCGTCCATTCCATCCGTCCCTCTCCTATCCCAGCTAATCTACCTGGACTTCCGATTCCTTATTGGTCTTGTGCTGATGTCTTTGATATGGAGGAGGCAGAGACATTACCACCTCATAGACCATGTGACTGCCCCATCGATCCCGCCAGAGTAATGCAGGTGGCTCCCGTGAGTCTAAATTGTCTCCCTCCTGGTAAGACGTTCGTATCGGTACCTGATCGGGAGAGGATCCTACACTGGGGTCATTCGTCTAAACTAGCTGGCCACGCCGGTCAGAAAAAGACCCTCCAGCTTATTACCCGGCACTACTGGTGGCCTAACCTGCACAAGGATGTTATGGACTTTGTTTCTGCCTGTGTGTCCTGCGCCCGCAACAAGGTTCCGAGACACCTGTCGGCCGGCCGCCTTCTTCCTCTGCCAGCACCTGCTGCCCCCTGGCAGCATATAGCGATGGACTTCGTAACTGATCTGCCCGTCTCTGCCGGTTGTACGGTCATTTGGGTGGTCGCTGACCGCTTTTCCAAGATGGCTCACTTCATTCCCCTGCCAGGCCTTCCGTCTGCACCCGAGCTGGCTAGAGTCTTTATCCGCCACATCTTCCGTCTTCATGGCCTGCCCCGTCACATCGTGTCGGATCGAGGAGTACAGTTCACTTCTCGTTTCTGGAGAGCCACTTGTAAATTGCTAGACGTCACTCTGGACTTCTCCTCCGCTTACCACCCACAGTCTAATGGTCAAGTGGAGCGGATCAATCAGAACCTGACCAGTTACCTCCGGCACTTCGTTAATGCTCACCATTCTGACTGGGTGGATCTCCTGCCATGGGCCGAATTCTCGTACAACAATCACGAGAGCGAGTCTTCCTCCATATGGGAGAGTACCCGGTCCACACTCCTTCTGTCATCCGAGCGTATGAAAAGGCACGCTGACAAAGGACGTCTGGATCCTCCTCAATTCCGTCCTGGGGATAAAGTCTGGCTCTCGTCCAAATATGTCCGGCTCAAGATCCCTTCCTATAAGTTGGGGCCTCGGTTCATCGGTCCACTGGAGGTTATCAGTCAGATCAACCCGGTGGCCTATAAATTGAAACTCCCGGCCAACTTACGGATCCCTAACTCCTTCCATGTATCTCTCCTCAAACCTGTGGTACTTAACTCTTTTTCTAAGTCTACAGGTACGCCTCTTGCTCCGGTTTCTGCTGAGGACGAGTTTGAGGTAGAGAACATTCTTGCCACCAAAAGGGTAAGAGGAAAGACCTTTTTCTTGGTAGATTGGAGGGGGTTTGGTCCTGAGGAGAGAACGTGGGAGCCCCGGGAGAATATCCATGCCCCTCTCATCCTAGCTAAATTTCTGTCTGGCCTAAAAAAGGGGGGGCCTAAAGGGGGGGGTACTGTAGCGCTGGCGTCCCTGCCCTCTGCTAGGCAGGGACGCTGCTGCCCTCACCGCTCTGCTGTCAGCGCGCGCTCTGTCCCGGCGTCCTCTCCCCGCTCTGCTGTCAGCGCGCGCTCCGTCCCGGCGTCCTCCTCCTGCTCTGCTGTCAGCGCGCGCTCCGTCCCGGCGACCTCCTCCTGCTCTGCTCTCAGCGCGCGCTCCTTCCCGGCCCCTGTGCTTAGGGCGCGCGCGCTCCCCTCCTCTTAAAGGGGCCGCGCGCGCCGCCCTAAAGAGTCCCCGGCCAATGGCCGGAGGACTTCATCATATATAAGGCACCTCCTCCAAAATGGAGGTGCCCGAGCAATGTTGTTTGCACCTGTGTCTCACCTGTGCTTCAGCCCTCAGGTCCCGTTGCCAGTTACCTGACAGTTTCCTGCCAGTTTCCTGCCTGATTCCTGCCTGAATACTTGTTACCTGCCTGCCTGCCTGAGGTCCGACGGTCTGCCTTACAACTCCGGTCAGTCTGTCTAAGGACCAACTTGTCCGCTCACCTGGGAGCGCACATCAGCTACCTGCCTGCTTGCCTGAGGTCCGACGGTCTGCCTTACAACTCCGGTCAGTCTGTCTATGGACCAGCTTGCCCGCTCACCTGGGAGCGCTTCTCCGCTACCTGCCTGCTTGCCAGCCCGGAGGCTCCGTTGTCACGTGCTGTGACCACCAGCTATCTCAGAGACTCTTGCCCGCTCACCTGGGAGCGCATCTCCGTTACCTGCCTGCTTGCCAGCCCGGAGGTCCCGTTGTCACGTGCGGTGACCACCAGCTATTCCAGAGACTCTTGCCCGCTCACCTGGGATCGCTTCTCCGTTACCTACCTGCCTGCCAGCCCGGAGGTTCCGCCGTCACGTGCCGTGACCACCTGCTATTCCAGAGACTCTCGCTTGCTCACCTGGGAGCACACATCTACCATCTGCCTGCTAGCCTACCCGGAGGCTCCGCCATCACAGGTCGTACCTACCCCTTACCCAGAGACTGCCCTGATCACTTGCCGTAACTCCCTGTCCGTTCACCCAGAGACTGCCACCCGCTCCCTTACAAGGGCCGCCCCCTTGTATAGTAGCTCAGAGGTTCCGCCTCCCGGACCCGTTACAGTCTGTCTACTTTCTCAGTGGACAGCCGTGTGCGCTTATCTGTCAGCACACCACCAGCAGCGCTGAACACACATTCAGAGAGAGCGCTGGCTGCAGGGCGTCTCCAAGGCGTGAGGGCGAGCTCCGGACATTTTTCCAGATTAGAATCCCAAAATGAGCAAGGGTCCAATGACACAGTCATGGCTTCGATGTTCACTTGGAGATACTCCTGTACCATCCTCTCTAGGCGATGACTATGTGTTAGACTTCTTGTCTCCTGTGGCCATGCAAAGGATGGTCTAATAAAGTGGTGAAATGATTCCACAAAATTGCTGTTACCAGTAGAGATGAGCGTTGTTCTACTCGAACTGTTCGCCAATCTCAAATTCGAGCTGTTTTGGGCGGTGTTCGAGCCGGTCGGCGAACACGAACAATTTGAGAAAAATTCGGCTGTTCGAGGTTATTTTCTATAACTGTTCGTGCACCAAAATCATAACTGGATTTTTTCTCAGTAATGATGAAAATTAATGTTAATACGCAGTTTGAGTGTACAGCGGGGCGGGGGGAGGGGCAGGGGATGGATCTCTGCAGGAACAATGAAGATCTCCATTTTTTTTTCTCTTTCCCGCATTTGCAGTGGGGAGGTGCAATCTGTCAGTATTTCAGCAGAGCACACACGGAGCGAAGTGCTTTTTTTCACACAAGCAAGGGCATGTGTGATTGGCAGTGTATGTCACATGTCCTTGCCCTATAAGACCAAGCCATTTTCCCCGTCGCCACCATTTTCTCACTGCTGCAGCTGCGTGTTAGACGGCACCGCTGTTGCTGTGTGCGCTATACCTTGTTAATTTCAAGCCAATTTTCGCACAAATATACAGATAGCTTGGGAGTAGGGAATAGTTGTGATTGCAGTCCTTTTAAGGACTAGGTTACAGCATTTCCTACGACTTTTATCAGGCAGGTCTGTGCTCTTAAATAGATAGATTGTGGGAGTAAAGACTAATTGTAATTGGAGTCCTTTTCAAGACTAGGTTACATGAGTTACTATCAGTTTTTGCCAGGCAGGTCTGTGCCAGTGCTGTGCAAGTTTTTTTCACAGCATTTGGCTGAATCTAGCAAAGCTAATCCTTTTTGGCCTATTGCAGAGTGTGTTAGTCAGTGGAGTAGCCTATCTGTGTTGCAAGATATACCACCTGTGTATAGAATACCAATTTTTTTACTGCACCTAGTGAAGTAAAATCTTTTGGGCATAGCATCATTCTATTAGTCCATCTATACTGACCTCCATCAGGTTGCAAACTGAATATAATTTTTTTCTGCATCTAGCTCTGAAAAAATATTTGGGCTTCTAGCAGTGTGTGGGACTTGGTCTATTAGTCCATCTATACTGACCTCCATCAGGTTGCAAATTAAAAATAATTTTTTTCTTCATTTAGCTCTGAAAAAATATTTGGGCTTCTAGCAGCGTGTGGGACTTGTTCTATTAGTCCATCTATACTGACCTCCAACAGGTTGCAAATTAAAAATAATTTTTTTCTGCATCTAGCTCTGAAAAAATATTTGGGCTTCTAGCAGTGTGTGGGACTTGGTCTATTAGTCCATCTATACTGACCTCCATCAGGTTGCAAATTAAAAATAATTTTTTTCTGCATCTAGCTCTGAAAAAATATTTGGGCTTCTAGCAGATTGTGGGACTTGGTCTATTAGTCCATCTATACTGACCTCCAGCAGGTTGCAAATTGAATATAATTTTTTTCTGCATCTAGCTCTGAAAAAATATTTGGGCTTCTAGCGGTGTGTGGGACTTGGTCTATTAGTCCATCTATACTGACCTCCATCAGGTTGCAAATTAAAAATAATTTTTTTCTGCATCTAGCTCTGAAAAAATATTTGGGCTTCTAGCGGTGTGTGGGACTTGGTCTATTAGTCCATCTATACTGACCTCCATCAGGTTGCAAATTAAAAATAATTTTTTTCTGCATCTAGCTCTGAAAAAATATTTGGGCTTCTAGCAGTGTGTGGGACTTGGTCTATTAGTCTATCTATACTGACCTCCATCAGGTTGCAAATTAAAAATATTTTTTTTCTTCATTTAGCTCTGAAAAAATATTTGGGCTTCTAGCTGTGTGTGGGACTTGTTCTATTAGTCCTTCTATACTGACCTCCAGCAGGTTGCAAATTGAATATAATTTTTTTCTGCATCTAGCTCTGAAAAAATATTTGGGCTTCTAGCGGTGTGTGGGACTTGGTCTATTAGTCCATCTATACTGACCTCCATCAGGTTGCAAATTAAAAATAATTTTTTTCTGCATCTAGCTCTGAAAAAATATTTGGGCTTCTAGCAGTGTGTGGAACTTGGTCTATTAGTCCATCTATACTGACCTCCATCAGGTTGCAAATTAAAAATAATTTTTTTCTGCATCTAGCTCTGAAAAAAAATTTGGGCTTCTAGCAGTGTGTGGGACTTGGTCTATTAGTCCATCTATACTGACCTCCATCAGGTTGCAAATTGAATAAAAAAATTTTCTGCATCTAGCTCTGAAAAAATATTTGGGCTTCTAGCGGTGTGTGGGACTTGGTCTATTAGTCCATCTATACTGACCTCCATCAGGTTGCAAATTAAAAATAATTTTTTTCTGCATCTAGCTCTGAAAAAATATTTGGGCTTCTAGCAGTGTGTGGGACTTGGTCTATTAGTCCATCTATACTGACCTCCATCAGGTTGCAAATTGAATAAAAAAATTTTCTGCATCTAGCTCTGAAAAAATATTTGGGCTTCTAGCGGTGTGTGGGACTTGGTCTATTAGTCCATCTATACTGACCTCCATCAGGTTGCAAATTAAAAATAATTTTTTTCTGCATCTAACCCAGCCAATAGTTTTGGCCTAATACCACAGTTTGGCCACTCAGCTCTGCTCGGTTACCATCCATTGTTTTTTTGTGCAAACAACTCCAGAGTTGTGAATTAGTTAACCACCAAAATGAGTGGAAAAAGGCCTGCTGCTGGTGGAAAGGGGAATAGGCGTGTTGGGAAGGGGAAAAAAGGTTGTGTCCGTGGGGTAGGTGCAGAAGAAAGACCATCTTCCAGCCAAACTAAAATGTCTACTTCTTTTAGCGGACAATGTGATAAGATCCCTTTCTTACGGCCACGCCAATCGCTACAAATTCCAGATGAGGCACAAAAACAGCAGGTGCTTCAACGGATATCAAGTGCTCCTTTAAGTGGGCTCTCCTCCACATCAACTTCAACATCACAAATACTCCAGTCCTCAAAGGTGTCACCCAAATCGCACTTGCTTCCTCACAGCTCCCAAATCTCCAGCTGCCCGTCTGAGTATGAGGTAGAACAGATGGTTGAGTCTGCAGAGCTGTTTACTCATACTATAGCCTGGGAATCAGAGGTCGACTCCAGCGCTTCTGTGAATCCAGACGAGGAAATGATCTGCACTGATGCCCAGAATCTTTATGAGTCGGATCCAGGACCAGACGCAGAAGGTTCTGACCATAATGTAGACCCTCATTCCCAAACTGTAACTCCTGTTGGTGGAGACAATGAGGAAGACGATGATAAGACTCAAATACCTGATTGGAGCGACAACTTTAGTTTTTTGTCAGGGCAGGAACAGGTTGGCTCTGAGGACGACGGGTGTGATAACGCACAGGGTGATGATGATGAGGTCGGAGATCCCACTTACTGTCAACCCACAGTCAGCCAAGAGATGAGGTCAGCAGAGGAGGTGGAGGAAGATGCTAGTGACGACGAGGTCAGGTTGCGCCTTCCTGGACAGAGACGTAGTACTGGAAGCACGTCAACAACTGCATCCTCAAACACAACTCTGCCTCTCACCACAAGTCGTGGTGGCTCTTCAGGTCGCATGGGTGCTAAGCCTTGCATAGCCTGGGCATTTTTTCAGATCGATAAAGATGACCCAACTCGTGTTATCTGTAACATTTGTCAGCAAAAGCTAAGTAGAGGCCAAAAAATACATAGTTTGAGTACTTCATGCATGAACCGGCACATGGACATGAAGCATAAGTTGCAGTGGGAAGCTCAGTGTGCTACAATGCGGTCTAGCCGGCCGGGCCAACCACCGTCTGCCATATCTTGTGCATCCGCAGCCTCTTCATCCTCTGTGACTGGGGGGACAGCAGTCACACCTGTTTTGGGGCGCAGACCTGCCACCTCTTTACCCGCAACAGCCAGCGTGATTGGCAGGTCATCATTTTCTTTGGAGGTGGTAACACCAGCTGGTCTTGAGCGCTGTCCGACATCGATAGCACCACCTTTGGATCAAGGCAACCTAACATGTCCGCCTGCATCTTCCTCACAGACCGGCAGTTTGCCGGGGACACCCTTATCAACCCCGTCTAAGCACAATAGCCAGCCCTCGGTCCCTCAGATGTGGACAAGTAAAAGACCATTTCCTCCTAGCCATGAGAAAGCTAAGAGGTTGAATTTCACCATCTGCAAGCTCTTGGCTACAGAAATGCTGCCTTTCCGCCTGGTGGACACAGAGGATTTTCGAGACCTTATGTCCGTCGCAGTGCCCCAGTACCAGATGCCCAGTCGGCACTACTTCTCAAAGAAAGGTGTGCCTGCGCTCCACCAGCATGTCGCACACAACATCACCGCTTCTTTGAGAAACTCTGTGTGTGACAGGGTGCATTTCACCACAGACACTTGGACGAGTAGGCATGGACAGGGGCGTTACATGTCGCTGACTGGGCACTGGGTAACTATGGTGACAGCAGGACAAGGGGCTGCTGTCCAAGTCTTGCCGTCCCCACGAGTTGTGCGTCAATCCTCTTTATGTCATTTTTCCTCCACTGTTTCTGCCTCCTCAACCTCCTCTCGGTCTTCCACCTGCACCCAAAGCCTGTCTGGTCATGCCACAAGCTTTCTAACTGCGCAGAAGGGATCCTGCACACCTCCTTACTATGCTGGCAGTAGGGCTCAACGTCATCAGGCGGTTTTTACATTGAAATGTCTGGGAAATGTGAGTCACACAGCTGAGGAGTTGTGGTCAGTTCTGGAGAACCAATTTCATGAATGGTTGTCTCCACTGGACCTGAAACCAGGGAAGGCCGTGTGCGACAATGCTGCAAACCTGGGTGCGGCCCTTCGCCGGGGCAATGTCACACACGTGCCTTGTATGGCTCACGTGTTGAACCTGGTTGTCCAGCAATTTTTAGCCCACTATCCCAGACTAGATGGCCTTCTGCAGAGGGCACGGTCGCTGTGTGCTCACTTCCGCCGTTCGCATCCCGCAGCTCAGCGACTTACATCTCTACAGAAGTCGTTGGGCCTGCCACTTCACCGGCTAAAATGCGATGTGCCTACCCGGTGGAATTCAACTCTGCACATGTTGCAGCGACTGTGGCAGCACCGACAAGCCCTGGTGCAATACGTTCTGACGTATAGCCTGGGCCAACGAGATTCAGAGGTGGGGCAAATCACGCTGGAGGAGTGGTCTCAGATCAGGGACCTATGCACCCATCTGCACAATTTTGAAATGGCGACGAAGATGTTTAGTGCTGACGATGCCATTATTAGCATGACTATTCCGGTGATTTACATGCTGGAGCACATGTTAAACAGAATTCGGAGTCAGGTGGTGGCACAAGAGGAGGTGGAGGAAGTAGAGGAGGAGGAGTTGTATGCGGAAGGGCTAACATCTGCAAGGTCCAGAAGGTCGGCAGCACCAAGGCGGCAGGCATGTGAGGGTGGGGGAGATGGTTTTACCAGGGCGCATGGTAGCAGCCAAACTAGTGAGGAAGGTGCAGGAGCCCAGGAAGAAGTGGAGGACGAACTGATGGAAGACTCATCAGATGAGGGAGACCTTGATCACATTTCTGTTGTGCGAGGTTGGGGGGAGAGGACAGAGGAAGGAAGCATGATTGTTACCTCGCCACCAACACAACAGGGACTTGGTGCTCCTGGATGCGCAACACACATGAGTGCCTTCTTGCTGCACTACCTGCAACATGACCCTCGAATTGTGAGAATTAGAAATAATCCTGACTACTGGGTTGCCACACTGTTAGATCCCCGGTACAAAAGTAAATTTGCAGAAATTATTCCTGCCATAGAAAGGGATGCACGCATGCAGGAGTATCAGCAGAGACTGTTGCAGAATCTTACATGTGCTTTTCCACAAAATACCAGTGGTGCACGTAGTGAATCTCACAGTTCCAACTTGCCAACCGTGGGACCGTCAAGTGTTCAGCACTCAAACCGTAACAGAACCACAGTATCTGCTGGTAACATCAATTTTGCGGAATCATTTCACCACTTTTTTAGCCCATCCTTTGCAAGGCCACAGGAGACAAGAAGTCTGACACATAGTCAACGCCTAGAGACGATGGTACAGGAGTATCTCCAAGTAAACATTGAAGCCACGACTGTGTCACTGGACCCTTGCTCTTTTTGGGCTTCCAATCTGGATAAATGGCCGGAGCTAGCCACTTACGCCTTGGAGATCTTGTCATGCCCCGCAGCCAGCGTTCTGTCTGAACGTGTGTTCAGCGCTGCTGGTGGTGTGCTGACAGATAAGCGCACGCGGCTCTCCACTGATAATGTAGACAGACTCACGTTCATAAAGATGAACAAATCATGGATCCGAAACGACTTTTCTACCCCTGTGTCATCCTGGGGAGAGTAAAAGCTTGATGATTGGTTAAAATCACCCTACCAACCGTTTTAAGCTTTCAAATTACTAATCATGTTTATCTGTATCTTGACTGGAAAATAATTTGGGCTTTGTAGCAGTGTGCAGCACTGATCCTATTAGGCCATCTATAATAAGCTTCACCAGATTTAAAATTAAAAATAATTTTTAGCTGCATCTAGCCCGGAAAATAATTTTGGGGCTCCGAGATGCGCAAGACACATAAGTGCCTTCTTGCTGCACTACCTGCAGCATGACCCTCATATTGTCAGAATTCGAAGTAATCATGACTACTGGGTTGCCACACTCTTAGATCCCCCAAACTTTTCGATCAACCTTTTCATTTTAATAAAGACCAAAAAAAGTCATTTTTGAAATTATAAGCATTAGCAGGTTGTTAGAAACTGAAATCAAACAGTTTTCAACTCAAAACTTTATTCTAGGTGATGTTACATTTTCACATAGGACCCCTTGTTCGAAAGGAGCTTCTGAACTCTCTCGTCCATTGAATTTGTCAGGTTTTGGATGGTTTCTGCTTCAATTGTTTTGCATGAGGACAGAATACCCTCCCAGAGCTGTTGCTTAGATGTGAACTGCCTCCCGCCATCATAGACACTCCTTTTAATGATGCTCCAAAGGTTCTGAATGGGGTAGAGGTCAGGGGAGCATGGGGGTCACACCATAAGTTTGTCCCCTTTTATGCCCATATCAGCCAGAGATGCAGATGTTTTATGTGCAGCATGAGATGGTGCATTATCATGCAGAAAAATGATCTTGCTGTGAAATACACGGTTCTTCTTCTTGAACCATGGCAGGAAGTGCTGTTTGAGAAAATCCACATACATTATGGAGTTCATCTTTAGCGCCTTCAGGGATCCTAAAGGGGCCGACAATCTCTCTCCCCATGATTCCAGCCCAAAACATTACTCCACCTCCAACTTGTTGGCGCTGTAGCCGTGTTTGCGTGGGGTGTCCATCAACCAGCCATCCTCCACTCCATTCATCTGGACCATCGAGCGCTGCACGGCACTCATCCGTGAACAAAACAGTTTTGAAATCAGTCTTCATGTAATGTTTGGCCCACTGGAGCCGTATCTGCTTGTGTGAAGTGGATAGAGGAGGTCGACAGGATGGCGTATGCACAGCTGCAAACCTCTGAAGGACCCTGCATCTTGTTGTTCGGGGGACGTTGGAGGCACAAGCAGCTTCAAAAACTTGTCTGCTGGTATGACAAGGCTTTTTTGCCGCTGCTCTTTCAACCTGACGTAATTGCCTGTAGGAAAGAGTCCTCAATTTGCCCTTATCAGCACGCACACGTGTGTACTGTGAATCAGCTACATACTTCTTGATTGCCAAGACACTTCATCCTGATCATCGCACAATGTTGATTGTAGTCATGCCTTGACCTAAACACTCCACAATTTGTTGCTTCTCAGCAGCCGACACATCCTTTTTCTTTCCCATTTTGGCAGAAAATGTAGGCTGCTTAATAATGTGAGAGAGCCTTCTTAAGTAGTCTTGCCTTTCATTGGACACACCTGCCAAACTAATTAGCACAGGTGTCTGCAATTGCTTACAGTGATATAAAGAGCCCTGACACACATCACCATCAATGAGTTTAACTGACAAACAAACAAATTCTTCCCTTATCACTCCTAAACACTTTTTGCATAATAATTTGGAACGCGGTGTACATGTGCTTTTCCACAAAACACCAGTGGTTCACGTAGTGAATCTTACAGTTCTAACTTGCCAACCGTGGTCTGTATGGAATTGTTCAATAAAGGGCCCAAAATTAAGATAACATAGATGGGAGAGGTCTCTATGAATAGGAATTCCTAAGTATTTGATACCCTGTGAGGGCCAGGCAAAGGGAAAGTTGGACTGGATGGAATCCTATATGGATTTAGGGAGGGAGACATCGAGGGCCTCAGACTTCGCTGCATTGATTTTAAAATTTTACCATGTAACAAAGTGATCTATTTCAGCCATAACAGCAGGGATGGATATATGTGATTGAGTGATATATACTAGGACATCATCAGCAAATAGAGAGCACTTGTACTCGGTGCCTCCCACCTCAATCCACCTAATATTGGGGTTATGGCGAATTGATGAGAGCAGGTGCTCCGTCACTAGGATGTATAAGAGAGGGGACAGAGGACATCCCTGCCTTGTCCCATTGGTGATTGTGAAAGGTGATGAAAATGTTCTGACGCACCCCCTGTGCCTTGGGACACCCGGAGCCGGACCCTTTTTGGTGGATGCTGGTGGTTGTAGTCTTCGTGGCGGCGATCCGGTTCCGTGGCTCAGGGCGGTCAAACCAGTGGCGGAACTATTTATGTGGTTTTGATGTTTAAATGTCCGACTACGCCACCCGTGGATTGCGGTCAGAGTGAACCGCCGCTACAGGGCAGACCGCTAAGGCTGGTGTTGTGGGTGCAGCAGAGCGTAGCATAACTCCCCACGGGAGGAGTATAGCCTCAGGGCAGTGTATGCGGAGGATGGGGGTGATGGTGCAGGGCAGCAGCAGTAACGACACGGAGTCAGTGATGCAGTTCAGGGCCTTTACTCAGAGTTCTTATTATCCAGACCACGTCTGCAGGTAACGGCTGCCCACGTCGTACTGTGCTCACCAGGTGAGGGGCTCAGACAACTCCCAGATAACTTTGGAGCGCTTCACAGGACCCCCTTTGTGTGTCCTTTGTCTGGCCTTTCTTACCAACACTTCTGTCCGGCTGCCTCGGGCCTCCTCTTGGTAAACTTGGCGCCAGTTTCCCTGACCCTATGTGGTGCCTTCCTAGCGGGTGGAGCAAGGGGCTGCGCCACATAAAATGTCAGAGCCTCCGGTTTCTAGCTGAGGGTCGTTTCCTGCCTCCACTAGTTCGGGGACCGGTCTCCCCCTTTGGCCTGACCCCTCCACGCAGGTGGATTCGGGCGTGCGGTGGCGACTCGCCCGTCCGCACCCCTGGGATCCCTTCATTCCTCGTTCTTGGAGCCTTCTCCGCTCCTCTTCCTTCCTTCTCCCTCTTGCAGGCCTGGGCCTCTGTTACTAGGCCCGCCTCCGGAGCAGAGCTCATGCAGAGCCCCTGCTCCCTGCCACTTCTGCTCAGACTTCTCTGCACTGAACTAAGATGGTGCCCACCTTTTATACTCCCTTCTCAATGCACCCAGGAACTGCTTCCTCCCTGCTCCTGCACTGCAGGGTTCCCCTTCCTCAGTGTTCCCTCCCCCCACTCCAGCCAGGGACAGGGACTGTCGTGCCCATCTCAGGGGCATATTGGTCGCCCTGCCCCACGGCAATGTGGTGTAATGCATGCAGGTGTCGGGTCCTGATCCAAACTCCATCCTTATGTGAGAGTGAGATATCACACCTCTGGGTGAGGTGCAATACGTCTGTAGCAACCGAGCCCTCGGTGCTACAGTTCCATTTATCTTCAGCCTAGGTGACGTATTGTGATACAGGGCCGTGATTTTGGCTATAAAAGGGTCCCCTAGACCCCTACCCCAAGCTTTTTAAGAGAATCATATATGGCGTGCCAGGAGACTCTATGGAATGCTTTCTCAGCATCCAACGAGAGTATCTACTTACAAATTTTTAACTGCATCTAGCCCAGGAAATACTTTGTGCCTAGTAGCAGTGTCTGCTAGTCAGCGGATTATCCCGGCTGTTAAGCAAGCTACACCACCTGTAGTTTGGACACTTAATTTTTTCAAAGGAAATGCTTCGGGACCACGGGATACTTAGTGAAGAGCATCAGGAGGCACCCCAAGGCATAGGGGCTGGGACTGGCACTAGGATGCCTTGCGGTGGACAGCCGAGCTCGATCCTTATAAAAGCTTTTTAACTGCAGCAGCTTTAGTGGACGCTACTGGAGCTGGAATTACGCGGCTGCTGGCATGAGACTTGCCCTCCAATAGATCCTTGTAAATGGATTTAAAGTGTATTCATTCAAATTAGAGGGACAATTTAAATTAAAAAGCTTAGAGCTGACTCCACCACAGGGGGGCTCTCTCGACCCACCAGCGGACAGGCACCAGTATTGGGAGAGGGGGGCTGGCCGTCAGGGTTCACCGCGGCTCTGGCACAAACCCGGCGACACGGAGGTGGCACGGGCAGGAGCGGACTGGCCGTCTCGGCTTCTCACTTTTTGGATTTTAGAAGGGCATGACATGCCTATATCTGTGTCTCCCCCTCCTTTTACTCCTCCACCTCTTTTCTTTTCGCATGACTATATGTACTTGTCACTTTTCCATGTGTTAGTTGTGTCTTCTGAGCAGTTTGTCAGCTTTTGGACACCTTTGAAGGTGTTTTCTATGTGTTTCTATGTGTTTTTGTTTGCCTGCCATTGGTTTTAACGGTGTTCGAAGGTGTTCGACGAACAGTTCGACGAACAGTTCGGCGAACACAAGGGTGTTCGACGAACCGAACCGAACTCGAACACTACGGGGGTGGCTCAACACTAGTTACCAGCAGATACTGTGTTACTGTTACGGTTTGAATGATGAAGACTCGACAGTCCCACGGTTGGCAAATTAGAACTGTGAGATTCACTACGTGCACCACTGGTGTTTTGTGGAAAAGCACATGTAAGTTTCTGCAACAGCCTCTGCTGATACTCCTGCATGCGTGAATCCCTTTCTATGGCAGGAATTATTTCGGCAAATTTACTTTTGTACCGGGGATCTAAGAGTGTGGCAGCCCAGTAGTCGGGATTATTTCGAATTCTGACAATCCAAGGGTCATGTTGCAGGTAGTGCAGCAAGAAGGCACTCATGTGTCTTGCGCATCCAGGAGGACCAAGTCCTTGTTGTGTTGGTAGCGAGGTAAGAATCATGTTTCCTTCCTCTGCCCTCTCCCCCCAACCTCACACAACAGAAATGTGATCAAGGTCTCTCTCATCTGATGAGTCTTATATGCCCAACGCCAGTTCGTCCTCCACTTCTTCCTCGGCTCCTGCACCTTCCTCAACAGTTTGGCTGCTACCATGCGCCCTGGTTAATCCCTCTCCCCCACCCTCCCATACCTGCCGCCTTGGTGCTGACAACCGTCTGGACCTTGGAGATGTTATCCCTTCCGCATACGACTCCTCCTCTACTTCCTCCACCTCCTCTTGTCCCACCACCCGACTCTGAATTCTGTTTAACGTGTGCTCCAGCATGTAAATCACTGGAATTGTCATGCTGATAATGGCATCGTCAGCACTAAACATCTTCGTCACCATTTCAAAACTGTGTAGAAGGGTGTGTGGCGCCCCTGAGGGTTCAGTTGCCACAGAGGTACTGCATCTCACCCAGAGTTGGGGTATCTCATCCTCAGGTAAGGAAAGAGTATGGCTCGGGACCCTAACACCTGCATCCAACACATACCCGCAGTGGGGGTAGGGCGAGATTGCTCCTAAGGGAGAGCACAGTCCCAGGTCCCTAGCTGGCGGGAGGGTCCTATGTAGTGGATGTGGGTGGAGAAAGCAGCATAGGGGAGCATATGACAGGGAGAGTATAAATATGAAGCCATCTTAGAAAGAGCAAGCCAGTCAGAGGAGGAGAAGTGACAGGAGCAGAGGCTCTGCATGAGCTCTACTCCAGAGGCGGGCCTAGCCTGGGAGGCCCAGGACTGAAGGAGAGAAGAGAGGAGTGGGAGCAGGAAGGCTCCAGGAACCGAAGGGACCCTAGGGGTAACGGCCATGCAGAAGGCCACCCGTACGCCCGCTGCTACCAGGAGGTAGAGGGGTCAGGCCAGATAAGGGGAACCAGTCCCTCAACTAGTGGAGAAACAGCAAGGCTCAACTACAAACCGGAGGCTGCAGCATTTCATGCATCGCAGGCCAAAGTCCACACAAGTCTCACTAAGAAGGTAGCCACATAGGACCCAGGGGACGGAACACACGTCGCCCGCCAAGGCCCGAGGATACCGGATAGAAGTGTCACTGGGTGTGAGGTGCAGGGAGAAGGCCAGAGAAAGGACACACAGAAGGGGGTCCTGCTAAGTACTCTGGAGCTATCTGGGGGTGGACTGAGCCCCTCACTGAGTATGAACAGCACGACGGGTGAGATTGCTCTGGTACCTGTAATCTGCACTGCAACAACTGTGAGTAAAGATCTTGGGACTGCATCACACGGACTGTGTGTTCATTACTGACTCCCTGCACTACAACCACCATCATCCACCCACACTGCCCTGAAGCTACACTCTTCCTGTGGGGAAAAAACCTGAAGGTCTGAACTGAAACGTAAGTAGATGTGCATGCAAAATGTAAATGCATGTTCACACAAGGCCATTAAACAGAGAGAAACCAAAGACAAGAAAAATACCCAAATAACTGAAAGTAAATGTATAAATCGCACAGTGCAAAAATAATGATAAATAATAAAGGGTATTTAGTTAACATAATTTTGATAAAAATAATGTGAAAGCCATCCCGCCACTTCACGGCAACCCTTATGGGACAGTCCTAACTCAAATATTAAAAACCTTACCATTTGTCAAGTGACATACATATGGACAAGAGCAGAGAGACTAGATCCCCAGTGTGAGCATAAGACCGGGGCAGAATGAGTGTCTCAGACCAGACAAAGGGTGGCCACACCCTTTTATATGCACTAAGCATTAGAGATGAGCGGTGTTCGACTAGAACTGTTCGCCAATCTCAAATTCGAGCTGTTTTGGGCGGTGTTCGAGTTGTTCGACGAACCCGAACGATTTGCAAAAAATTCGGCTGTTCGAGGTTATGTTCGATAACTGTTCGTGCACCAAAAGCGTGTCCTGCATGTCTGGCGCTATTTAGAGCACCAATCATGCAGGGATTGTTTGCCACTCACTGTAATGCCACAGCCATGGTGGTTGTGGCATTACAGTGATTGCCCAAATCGATGGGAACAGTGCCAACAGTGAAACATGAAAAGCCGGCAATTCAGCAGCGGCATACACCGGTACCCGACAATTTAGAACCGAAAGAATAGAGTATCACACATAGATTAGATAGATAGAAACATGTCAGCCACATATATATGAAGTACAGTGACAGTGTTGCTTACTGTACTTGTCATTTAGTGTAAAGGATTTATCAAAAAAATAATAGTGTTTTCATGCACCGGCTCTTTAAAAAAGCCGGCCGGCAATTCAGCAGCGGTACCCGACAATTTGGAATAGAAAGAATAGAGAATCACACATAGATTAGATAGATAGAAACATGTCAGCCACATATATAATAAGTACAGTGACAGTGTTGCTTACTGTACTTGTCATTTAGTGTAAAGGATTTATTAAATAAAATAATAGTGTTTTCATGCACTGTCTCTTTAAAAAAGCCGGCCGGCATTTCAGCATCTGTACCCGGCAATTTAGAATAGAAGGAATAGAGCATCACACATAGATTAGATAGATAGAAACATGTCAGTCACATATATAAGAAGTACAGTGATAGTGTTGATTACTGTACTTGTCCTTTAGTGTTAAAATAAAGGATTTATTTAAAAAAAAATTGGCGTGGGGTTCCCCGTAATTATAGGCTCTAGCGAAGGTTAAGCAGACTGCTGGGGCAGATGTTTGAAGCCTGGGAAGGGGGTAATACCCACGGAGCTTCCCAGGCTACTAATATCAGCCCCCAGCGGAATACCTAGCCTTTACTAGCTATTAAAATGGGGGACCCCCCCAAAAAAATGACGTGGGGTCCCCCCAATTTTAATAGCTAGCAAAGGCTAGGCAGACAGCTGGGGGCTGATATTAATAGCCCAGGAAGGGTGCCATGAATATTGGCCCCCTCCCAGGCTAGAAACACCAGCCGTCAGCCGCCCCAGAAATGGCGCATCCATAGGATGCGCCAATTCTGGCACTTAGCCTCGCTCTTCCCACTGCCCTGTAGCGGTGGCAGTGGGGTAATAGGGCTGGGGTTGATGTCAGCTTATAATGCCAGCTGACATCAAGCCCAGGTTAGTAATGGAGAGGCGTCTATAAGACACCCCCATTACTAACCCCATAGTCAAAGTTAAAAGAAAACACAAACACCCAGAATAAAGTCCTTTAATTGAAATAAAGACACAATCCTTTATTGTTCTAAATTAAACCACACTTACCGTCACGCCCATTCCAGCTGAAGCCAACGATCTCCTGCAATAAAAGAAAAATAATAAAGCAACCTCATCCTTACCTTTCCATGGTTCCCACGACAGCTTGAGCTCTGCTACATCGAGATGACAGGCTGGACCGCAGGAGAAAGCTGCCATCCAGCCTGTCATCCCTCAGACACTGAGAAGCGCAGGCATGCTTGCTCTCCTCAGTGTCTCGCTGTGACGGCATAAAGATGAGCCGACAATGAACTCGGCTCACCTCATGCACGTCACTGACAGCGTGGGAGAATTCTCCTGCACTCAGCGCTTCAGCGTGAGAATTTTCCCACGCTGTCAGTGACGTGCATGAGGTGATCCGAGTTCATTGGACATGAGCTCACCTCAAGCACGTCACTGACAGCGTGGGAAAATTCTCACGCTGAAGCGCTGAGTGCAGGAGAATTTTCCCACGCTGTCAGTGACTTGCATGAGGTGAGCTCATTCATGTCCATTGAACTCAGCTGACCTCATGTACGTCACTGACAGCGTGGGAGAATTCTCACGCTGAAGCGCTGAGTGCAGGAGAATTCTTCCACGCTGTCAGTGACGTACATGAGGTGAGCTGAGTTCATTGGACATGACCTCGGCTCATCTGGATGCCGTCACAGCGAGACACTGAGGAGCGCAAGCATGCCTGCACTTCTCAGTGTCCGCGGGATGACAGGCTGGATAGCAGCTTTCTGCTGCGGTCCAGCCTGTCATCTCGATGTAGCAGAGCTGAAGCTGTCGTGGGAACCATGGAAAGGTAAGGATGAGGTTGGTTTATTATTTTACTTTTATTGCAGGAGATCGTTGGCTTCAGCTGGAATGGGCGTGATGGTAAGTATGGTTTAATTTAGAACAATAAAGAATTGTGTGTTTATTTCAATTAAAGGACTTTTTTCTGGGTGTTGTGTTTTTTTTAAATACTTTACTAGAAATTCATAGTGGTCATGTCTAATATTGGCGTGACCCCATGAATTTCGGGCTTAGGGCCAGCTGATAATGCCAAGCTGGCCCTAACCCCATTATTACCCAGTGAGCCACCGCACCAGGGCCCTGGATGAGTTGGGTACAGCGCCAGAAGATGGCGCTTCTATGAACGCACCATTTTCCGGGGTGGCTGCGGACAGCAATTTGCAGCTGGGGGGACCCAGAAATCTTGGGCCTCCCTGCGCTGCAGATTCCAGCCCCCAGCTGCCTAGTTGTACCTGGCTGGACACAAAAATAGGGCGAAGCCCCACGTATTTTTTTTTTAAATTATTTCATGAAATTCATGAAATAATTAAGAAAAAAAGGGCTTCCCTATATTGTTGTGTCCGGCCAGGTACAAATAGGCAGCTGGTGGTTGGGGGCAGCCCGTTCCTGCCTGCTGTACCTGGCTGGACACAAATATAGTGCGAAGCCCCACGTCAATTTTTTTTTAAATTATTTCATGAAACTAGATGGTGGCCCGATTCTAACGCATCGGGTATTCTAGAATATGTATGCGGCAGACCCGGCGCAATCAGCAGAGCGGTGTTTAAATTTGGCGCCAAAATCGCTGACTGGTCGCGGCCAGCAACCGCGACCAATCAGCAAAGCGGTGTTGAAATTTGGCGATTATATCACTGATTGGTCACGGCCGGCGGTCGCGACTAATCAGCAGAGCGGGGTTTAAATTTTGCGCCAATAATGCTGATAGGTTGTGGTCGCGACCAATCAGCAAAGCGGTGTTTAAATTTGGAGCCAATAATGGTGATTGGTCTCGACCTCGACCATTCAGCAGAGCGGTGTTTAAATTTGGCGGCAACAATGTTGATTAGTCGCGGCCGGCGGTCACGACCAATCAGCAGAGCGGGGTTTAAATTTGGCGCCAATAATGCTGATTGGTCGCAATCGCCGGCCGCGACCAGTCAGCAGAGCAGTGTTTAAATTTGGCGTCAAAATCGCTGATTGGTCGCGGAAGGCAACTGTGACCAATCAGCAGAGCGGGGTTTAAATTTGGCGCCAATACTGCTGATTGGTCGCGGCCGGCAACCGTGACCAATCAGCCGAGCAGGGTTTAAATTTGGCGCCAATACTACTGATTGGTCGCGGACGGCGACCGCGATCAATCAGCAGAGCGGTGTTTAAACTTGGCGCCAATAATGCTGATTAGTCGCGGCCGGCATCCGCGACCAATTAGCAGAGCGGGGTTTAAATTTGGTGCCAATCTCACTGATTGGACGCGTCTGGCGTCCGCGACCAATCAGCAGAGCGTTGTTTAAATTTGGCGCCAAGCTCGCTGATTGGTCGCGGCCGCTATTTAAATGTGGCGCCCAAATTGGTGATTGGTCGCGGGCAGCGTCCGCGACCAATCAGCAGAGCGGTGTTTAACTTTAGCGCCAAGATCACTGATTGGTCGAGTGCGGAGAGCGCGACTAATCAGCTAATCGTATTCGTGAGGACCGGGAAGCGCCGCTGCCTGGTCGGATACTTCCGTTGCGAGAAGCCGGGAGATGAGTGACTGCTCGCAGCAGAAGTATCCCGACCCGCAGCGCCGCTCCCCGGTCCTCCCTTGACACTCTAGCCGCTGATGTCCCCACAGTATCCGCATGGTGTTACAAAGATCCGGACATTTGTGTTAAAAATCGCTGATTGGGCGCCAAATTTAAATATCGGCCGCAACCAATCACCAATCTTGGCTCCACATTTAAACACCGCTGTGCTGATTGGTCGCCGACGCTGGGCGCGACCAATCACCGATTTTGGCGCCACATTTAAATAGCGTCCGCGACCAATCAGTACAGCGGTGTTTAAATGTGGAGCCAAGATGGGTGATTGGTCGCGGAGGATATTTAAATTTGGCGCCCAAATCGGTGATTGGTCGCGGCTGATATTTAAATTTGGCGCCCAAATCGGTGATTGGTCGCGGGCAGCGCCAGCGACCAATCAGCGATTTTTAACACAAATGTCCGGACCTTTGTAACACCATGTGGATACTGTGGGGACATCAGCGGCTAGCGTGTCAAGGGAGGACCGGGGAGCGGCGCTGCGGGTCGGGATACTTCTGCTGCGAGCGCCCGCTCATGTCCCAGGTTCTCGCAGCGGAAGTATCCGCACAGGCAGTGCCGCTGACATCCATGCGGCTAGGGTGTGAAGGGAGGACCGGGGAGCGGCGCTGACATCCAATTGGTCGCGGCCGCTATTTAAATGTGCGGCACAAATCGGTGATTGGTCGCCGTCTTGACCGCGACCAATCACTGATCTTGCCGCCAAAGTTAAACACTACTGTGCTGATTGGTCGCGGACGCTGCCCGCGACCAATTACAGATTTGTGCGCCAAATTTAAATATCGGCCGCGACCAATCACCGATCTTGGATCCACATTTAAACAACGCTGTGCTGATTGGTCGCGGCCGATATTTAAATGTGGCGCCCAAATCGGTGATTGGTCGCGGTCTTGGCGCGCGACCAATCACTGATCTTGCCGCCAAAGTTCAACACTACCGTGCTGATTGGTCGCGAACGCTGCCTGCGACCAATCACCGATTTGTGCGCCAAATTTAAATATCAGCCTCATGCACGTCACTGACAGCGTGGGAAAATTCTCACGCTGAAGCGCTGAGTGCAGGAGAATTTTCCAACGCTGTCAGTGACGTGCATGAGGTGAGCTGAGTTCATTGGACATGACCTCGGCTCATCTTTATGCCGTCACAGAGAGACACTGAGGAGCGGAAGCATTCCTGCTCTTCTCAGTGTCTGCTGGATGACAGGCTGGATGGCAGCTTTCTCCTGCGGTCCAGCCTGTCATCTCGATGTAGCAGAGCTGAAGCTGTCGTGGGAACCATGGAAAGGTAAGGATGATGTTGGTTTATTATTTTTCTTTTATTGCAGGAGATCGTTGGCTTCAGCTGGAATGGGCGTGATGGTAAGTATGGTTTAATTTAGAACAATAAAGAATTGTGTGTTTATTTCAATTAAAGGACTTTATTCTGGGTGTTTGTGTTTCTTTTTTTTAACTTGGACTATGGGGTTAGTAATGGGGGTGTCTTATAGACGCCTCTCCATTACTAACCTGGGCTTGATGTCAGCTGGCATTATAAGCTGACATCAACCCCAGCCCTATTACCCCACTGCCACCGCACCAGGGCAGCGTGGAAGAGCGAGGCTAAGTGCCAGAATTGGCGCATCCTATGGATGCGCCATTTCTGGGGCGGCTGACGGCTGGTGTTTCTAGCCTGGGAGGGGGCCAATATTCATGGCACCCTTCCTGGGCTATTAATATCAGCCCCCAGCTGTCTGCCTAGCCTTTGCTAGCTATTAAAATAGGGGGGACCCCACATCATTTTTTTGGGGGGGTCCCCCATTTTAATAGCTAGTAAAGGCTAGGTATTCAGCTGGGGGCTGATATTAGTAGCCTGGGAAGCTCCGTGGGTATTACCCCCTTCCCAGGCTTCAAACATCTGCCCCAGCCGTCTGCTTAACCTCCGCTAGAGACTAAAATTATGGGGAATCCCACGCCAATTTTTTTTTTAATAAATCCTTTATTTTAACACTCAATGACAAGTACAGTAATCAACACTGTCACTGTACTTCATATATATGTGACTGACATGTTTCTATCTATCTAATCTATGTGTGATGCTCTATTATTTCTGTTCTAAATTGTCGGGTACAGATGCTGAATTGCCGGCCGGCTTTTTTAAAGAGACGGTGCATGAAAACTCTATTATATTTTTAAATAAATCCTTTACACTAAATGACAAGTACAGTAAGCAACACTGTCACTGTACTTATTATATATGTGATTGGCATGTTTATATCTATCTATATGTGATGCTCTATTCTTTCTGTTATAAATTGTCGGGTACCGCTGCTGAATTGCCGGCCGGCTTTTTTAAAGAGATGGTGCATGAAAACACTATTATTTTTTTAAATAAATCCTTTACACTAAATGACAAGTACAGTAACCAACACTGTCACTGTGCTTCTTATATGTGTGACTGACATGTTTCTATCTATCTAATCTATGTGTGAGGCTCTATTCCTTCTTGTCTAAATTGTCGGGTACCGGTGTATGCCGCTGCTGAATTGCCGGCCGGCTTTTTTAAAGAGAGCGTCTTCTGAGCAGTTTGTCAGCTTTTGGACACCTTTGAAGGTGTTTTCTATGTGTTTCTATGTGTTTTTGTTTGCCTGCCATTGGTTTTAACGGTGTTCGATGGTGTTCTAAGGTGTTCGACGAACAGTTCCTCGAACATCCCGGTGTCCGACGAACCGAACCGAACCGAACACTACATGGGTGGCTCAACACTACTAAGCATACTAACTGCAAAGAAAAAACCTGAAGGTCTGAACTGAAACGTAATAGATGTGCATGCAAAATGTAAATGCATGTTCACACAAGGCCATTAAACAGAGAGAAACCAAAGACAAGAAAAATACCCAAATAACAGAAAGTAAATGTATAAATCGCACAGTGCAAAAATAATGATAAATAATAAAGGGTATTTAGTTAACATAATTTTGATCAAAATAATGTGAAAGCCATCCCGCCACTTCACGGCAACCCTTATGGGACAGTCCTAACTCTAATATTAAAACCTTACCATTTGTCAAGTGACATACATATGGACAAGGGCAGGGAGACTAGATCCCTAGTGTGAGCATAAGACCGGGGCATCACACTGACTCTGTGTTCATTACTGACTCCCTGCACTACAACCACCATCATCCACCCACACTGCCCTGAAGTTACACTCTTCCTGTGTGGAGTAATAATACCATTGCTGCAAAACCACCAGCTTCAGAGGACTGTTCCGCAGCAGCGGTCCGTTTGGCCGTACTCCACAGGTGGCGTAGTCGGACATTATAAAACCCATATATACAAATTACCCTTGGATTGACCGCCCTGGGTCACGGACCGGGTCACCGCCACAGTGACTTCAACCCCCAGCGTCTAGCGGACCGGCTCCGGGTACCCCATGGCCCAGGGGGCGCGTCAACTTCATAGGTCACTGATCTGAGACCACTACTGCTGCGTGATTTGCCCCTCCTCTGGATCTCGTTGGCCCAGGCTATACGTCAGAACGTATTGCACCAGGGCTTGTCGGTGCTGCCACAGTCGCTGCAACATGGGCAGAGTTGAATTCCATCGTGTCGGCACATCGCATTTCAGCCGGTGAACTGGCAGGCCCAATGACTTCTGTAGAGATGTAATTCGTTGAGATGCGGGATGCGAATGGCGGAAGTGAGCACACAGCGTCCGTGCCCTCTGCAGAAGGCCATCTAGTCCGGGATAGTGGGCTAAAAATTGCTGGACAATCAGGTTCAACACGTGAGCCATACAAGGCACGTGTGTGACATTGCCCCGGCGAAGGGTCGCACTCAGGTTTGCAGCATTGTCGCACATGGCCTTCCCTGGTTGCAGGTCCAGTGGAGACAACCATTCATGAAACTTGGTCTCCAGAGCTGACCACAACTCCTCAGCTGTGTGACTCACATTTCCCAGACATTTTAAAGTAAACACCGCCTGATGCCGATGGGCCCTGCTGCCAGCATAGTAAGGAGTTGTGCAGGATTCCTTCTGCGCAGTTAGAAAGCGGGTGGCATTACCAGACAGGCTTTGGGTGCAGGTGGAGGACCGAGAGGAGGTTGAGGAGGCAGAAGCAGTGGAGGAACTTCTAGATAAAGAGGATTGACGCACAACTCGTGGGGATGGCAAGACTTGGACAGCAGCCCTTTGTCCTGCTGTCACCATAGTTACCCAGTGCCCAGTCAGCGACATGTAACGCCCCTGTCCATGTCTACTCATCCAAGTGTCTGTGTTGAAATGCACCCTGTCACACACACAGTTTCTCAAAGAAGCGGTGATGTTGTGTGTGACATGCTGGAGTAGCAGAGGCACACCATTCTTTGAGAAGTAGTGCAGACTGGGCATCTGGTACTGGGGCACTGCGACAGACATAAGGTCTCGAAAATCCTCTGTGTCCACCAGTCGGAAAGGCAGCATTTCTGTAGCCAACAGCTTGCAGATGGTGAAATTCAACCTCTTAGCTTTGTCATGGCTAGAAGGAAATGGTCATTTTCTTGTCCACAACTGAGGGATTGAGGGCTGGCTGTTGTGCTTGGACGGGGTTGAGCAGGGTGTCCCCGGCACACTGCCGGTCTGTGAGGAAGATGCAGGTGAAAAAGTTAGGTTGCCTTGATCCAAAGGTGGTGCTCTCGATGTCAGAGAGCGCTCAACATCAGCTGGTGTTTCCACTTCCAAATGAAATGATGACCTGCCAATCACGCTGGCTGTTGCGGGTAAAGAGGTGGCAGGTCTACGACCAAAAACCTGTGTGACTGCTGTCCCCCCAGTCACAGAGGATGAAGAGGCCGCGGATGCACAATATGGGGCAGACGGTGGTTGGTCCGGCCCGCTAGTGCCCCATTGTGGCTTCATATCCATGTGACGGTTCATGCATGAAGTACTCAATCTATGGATTTTTTGGCCTCTACTTAGCTTTTGGTGACAAATATTACAGATAACACGAGTTGGGTCATCCTTATCGATCTGAAAGAGAGCCCAGGCTAGGCAAGGCTTAGAGCCCATGCGACCTGAAGAGCCACCACGACTTGTGGTCCGAGGCAGAGTTTTGGTTGAGGATACAGTTGTTGACGTGCTTCCAGTACTCCGTCTCTGTCCAGGAAGGCGCAACCAAACCTCGTAGTCAATAGCATCTGTGACGCCCAGCTGCGCTTGGTATCACAGATCCTAGAAGAGTGCATTGATGGAATCCTCCACAAGAGGCCCCCATAAACATTCACACATCTCCACCTTCCACCTCAGACCAGCAGAGGGAGCCCACTAGGGATATAAATAGGGAAGGTGGAGCTAGGCAGTTCAGTTCCTCTGAAGAGTTCCTGCAGTAGAGAAGCCTAAGAGAGGTCAGTCTGCAGTGGAGCTCAGTCTAGCCTAGAGAACTCAGTTAATAGTTCAGCAGTGGAGCACGAGGCTCCTGCTAGCTAGATTCAGGGAGCCCAGTTAGAGCTTAAGGTGTGCCGGCGCCATAAGATCGGTGAAGCGAGGCAAGCTGCCGCTAGTGTGTATAGTTTAGTGAGGGCCCGAGTAGGCCAAAGGCGAGTGGAGAGTTAGTACATAGTGGGCAGAGGAGCTTAACCATCTCACCCCGAAGCATTTACCGGACACCGGATCCGAGCTTACCGGGATCTCTATGACCCAGTAAGGCATAACAGGAATCCCTGGAGAACTACAAGTCCCAGGATCGCTAAGGTGTTGATACGTAACAGAGCCAGGAGACACTTAAGCCCCGCATACTGGGAGCGTGAACTCCAAGACAAGGCCCTACCACAAGGTCAGCCAGCGCAGGACAGAGACAAAGTTAGGCCTAGCTCCAGGCAGGTCAGAAACTTACAACGCAGAGGCAAAAAACAGGAGGCCCTACACCAGCTCATTGGGGAGGATCCTGATATGCATCCTTCACCCTACAGTGCTCCGAGATGTGCCGGATTTTCCACCAGTAAAAGGTACTGAAGTGACTACCGTGTCCGTTCCCGTTCTTGCTCTGACCCGGCTGGATCTCGCGTGTCCTGCATTCCCCCTGCATACGCTGCCCTGAGGCCTAGCTCCACCTGTGGGGAGCTATACCATCGATCTGCCTTATCACCGGCCTTAGTGGACTGCTGCAGCAGTGGTGCTTCTCACCAGATAAAACAGGTGGCGTCACGAACTCTTATAAAATTACCAATTATCCACCCTTTTAAAGAGTGACCCCAGGGTACGGGCCAGGGAGCCGAACACCGCGACATCCCAAAGGCCAGGCAAAGGCCCGGGTACCGAGTCATCCCCATCCCCTGGGCTAGTCACATCCTCCTCCACCTCCTCTGCTGACCTCATCGACTGGCTGACTGTGGGTTGACAGTAAGTGGGATCTCCAACCTCATCATCATCACCCTGTGTGTTCTCACACCCGTCGTCCTCAGAGCCAACCTCTTCCTGCCCTGACCGAAGTCAAGTTGTCGCTCCAGTCAGGTATTTGAGTCTCATCATCGTCTTCATCATTGTCTCCACCAACAGGAGTCACAGTTTGGGAACGAGGGTCTACATTATGCTCAGAACCTTCTTCATCTGGTCCTGGATCCGACTCATAAAGATTCGGGGCATCGGTGCAGATCATTTCCTCGTCTGGATTAACAGAAGCTCTGGAGCAGATCTCCATTTCCCAGGCTATAGCATGAGTAAACAGCTGTGCAGACTCAACCATCTGTGTTACCCCATACTCAGACGGGCAGCTGGAGACTTGGGAGTTGTGGGGAAGCAAGTGCGATTGGGGTGACACCTCTGAGGACTGGAGTATTTGTGATGTTGAAGTTGAGGTGGAGGAGAGCCCACTTTAAGGAGCACTTGATATCCGTTGAAGCACGTGCTGTTTTTGTGCCTCATCTGGAATTTGTAGCGATTGGCGTGTCTGTAAGAAAGGGATCGTATCACATTGTCCACGAAAAGAAGTAGACATCTTAGTTTGGCTGGAAGATGGTCTTTCTTCTGCAGATGTTACTTCCCCCCACTGCGGGGGTCTCGACCCACCAGCGGACAGGCACCAGTATTGGGAGAGGGGGGCTGGCCATCAGGGTCCACCGTGGCTCTGGCACAAACCCGGCAACACGGAGGTCTCACTTGGAGGAACAGACTGGCCGTGTCTGCTTCGCACTCCAGCATAGTCCCTCTGCCCGCTCGCGCCCGTAACTTCAAAGGGCTTTTCTTCCCAGGGCTGTTCCCCACCCAGCAGGAACGTGGGGGAGCTCAGGTCGGCCTTCCACTGTACTCCCTTACCTCCCTCGCCCTCTTTCCTTCTTCCGTTCTCCATCTAACCCCTCGGCTCTGTGGTGTCCACTCTCCCTCCAGCTCTCTCCTTCTCACAGGTGGACTACCGCGTGTATTCACACTGTGGCGAATCTTTTGGGCCCAGGCATAAGAAGTTGTCGAGGTAATGGATAATATGTGCCCCCTTAGAAAAGTCCATTACAACCCATTCGAGGAAGCAACTAAACGCCTCAAATAGTGAGCAGGATCTGGACCACCCCATGGGCAAACAGCGATCTATATAGTATGCTCCTTCCCAGAAGCAGCCCAATAGGTGGACACTATTCGGAGGCCCAGGTAGTAAGTAACCGGAATGCCGCATCAATGTCTGTTTTGGCCATTATGGTGACCCTTCCCAACTTCTTGATCCGCCTGATTGCCTTGTCAAAGGATGTACAGTATATACTACTGTACTTGGTTCCGCGTCGATGTTGTCGTTTACTGACCTGCCCCTTGAATATGACAAATGGTGGATTAGTCCGAATGTATTGGGTTCCGTTTTTGGCACAACTCACAATGGGGATACCACTACGTCTTGTAAGGAAAGTGTTCTGAATGGAACCTCCATTCTACCTGATGACGTCTGGGTGTTGGTAGGCTGATTTTAGATTTTTACTCCAGCCTTTCTTGATTTTAGAAGGGCATGACATGCCTATATCTGTGTCTCCCCCTCCTTTTACTCCTCCACCTCTTTTCTTTTCACATGACTATATGTACTTGTCACTTTTCCATGTGTTAGTTGTGTCATCTGTGCAGTTTGTCAGCTTTTGGACACCTTTGAAGTGTTTTCTATGTGTTTCTATGTGTTTTTGTTTGCCTGCCATTGGTTTTAACGGTGTTCGAAGGTGTTCAATGAACAGTTCGATGAACAGTTTGGCGAACATACGGGCGTTCGACGAACCGAACCGAACTCGAACACTACGGGGGTTGCTGAACACTAGTTTTAATGCCCCTTGGAAGAGTGGTGGAGGTCACAGTAACTTAACAAGACAGTTTTAATGCCCCTTGGAAGAGATGTGGAGGTCACAGTAGCTTAACTAGACAGTTTTAATGCCCCTTGGAAATGACGTGGAGGCCAGGGTGGTTTAACAAGATTGTTTTAATGCCCTTTGGAAGAGTGGTGGAGGTCACAGTAGCTTAACAAGACGGTATTAATGCCCCTTGGAAGAGACTTGGAGGTCTCAGTAGCTTAACAAGACTGTTTAATGCCCCTTGGAAGCGTGGTGGAGGTCACAGTAGCTTAACAAGACAGTTTTAATGGGCCTTGGAAGAGACGTGGAGGTCAGAATGGTTTAACAAGACAGTTTTAATGCCCCTTGGAAGAGTGGTGGAGGTCACATTAGCTTAACAAGACAGTTTTAATGCCCCTTGGAAGAGTGGTGGAGGTCACAGTTGCTTAACAAGACAGTTTTATTGTCCCTTGTTAGAGACGTGGCGGTCAGAGTGGTTTAACAAGACGGTTTTAATGCCCCTTGGAAAAGTGGTGGAGGTCACATTAGCTTAGCAAGACGGTCTTAATGCCCCTTAGAAGAGTGGTGGAGGTCAAAGTAGCTTAACAAGACAGTTTTAATGCCCCTTGGAAGAGACGTGGAGGTCAGAGTGGTTTAACAAGACCGATTTAATGCCCCTTGGAAGAGTGGTGGAGGTCACAGTAGCTTAACAAGACAGTTTAAATGTCCCTTGACAGAGACATGGAGGTCAGAGTGGTTTAACAAGATGGTTTTAATGCCCCTTGGAAGAGTGGTGGAGGTCATAGTAGCTTAACAAGACGGTTTTAATGCCCCTTACAAGAGCCATGCAGTACAGCATATTAAAAACATTATTCCCATAATTGGGGAGTGGGTTTCCCTTACTCTTTGCCTATGCCTTCCAAGCAAAAGCTGCCAAAAATTAGGACGAAGGAACTTTCAATGCTGGCAACATGGACCACGGTTACCCTGGTGGTATAGTGGTGTTGGAGGCTGAGGATAAGGAGAAGAGCAAAAAACAGCCGAAATGAGGAAGCGTATACCCATGTGTGGGTGTGAAGTGGTGCATGGTATTACACCTTTTGAAATAACACAGTGGATTTGACTTTATGTTACTCTACTGTCATTTGGTGGTGATGAGAAGTCTGGCCCAATCCAGCCCTTGTTCATTTTGATAAGGGTCAGCTTGTCAGCATTGTCAGTTGACAGGCGAGTGCGCTTATCAGTTATAATTCCCCCAGCGGCACTAAAAGCACGCTTTGATAAAACGCTAGCGGCAGGGCAGGCCCGGACCTCCAAGAAGTACAGAGCGAGTTCATTCCAAGTGTCCAGCTTGGATACGCAATAATTAAAAGGCACATAGGAATCACAGAGGACGCTGGTACAGTCAGCAAGGTACTCCCTCACCATCTTTTGAAACTTTCCTGTCATTGTGAGAGTACCCCACGCCTCAGGGCCTGTAAGCTGGGTGGGTCTCAGAAAACTGTCCCAGAATGTTGACAGTGTTCCCCTGCCCCTGCTGGATTGGAGTTGCATCTCTCTCGCCTGTACGACTTGATTGGTCAATGAACTGTGACCTCTGCCGCTAGCTTGTTCAGATGTGAATTTTTTTAACAGTTCTGCAGCAAGGGCCTTTTGGTACTGCCCCATTTTTGTAGACCTCTCCATTTCAGGAATAAGAGAGTGAAAGTTCTCCTTGTAGCGGAGGTGTAAAAGTGTCACCAACCAGTAATGATTGTCACCCAACATTTTGACAACCCGAGGGTCACGGTTAAAGCAGTGTAACATAAAGTCAGCCATGCGTGCCAGACTGTTAACGGGCTAGACTTCCGTGTCCTCACCAAGATGACGACTGACCATGCTCTCCTCCTCCTCCTCCTCCTCCTCCCCCCTGTCCTCAGGCCACCCACGCTGAACCGACGGTATGACAGTTGTACAGGTACTACCATCTACAGCGCATGATACCAGCTCCTGTTCTTCCTCCTCCTCCTGCTCCACTCCCTCATTGTCCCCCAATGCACGTTGGGATGAGATGAGGCTGGGCTGTGTGTAATCGCCCATTACGGTTTCTTAATCCATCTCCTCATACTCTGGCTGCAATGAATCCTCTTTAATTCTCAACAGAGAGCATTGCAAAAGACAGACAAGTGGGATGCTGACGCTGATAATGATGTCATCGCCACTCACCATCTTGGTGGACTCCTCAAAGTTTGTCAGGATGGTACATATGTCAGACATCCAGGTCCACTCCTGTGGTCTTATGTGTGGAGTCTGACCAGAATATCGACGGCCTTGTTGCAGCTGGTACTCCAAAACTGCTCTCTTCTGCTCACAAATCCTTTGCAAAATGTGGAGGGTAGAGTTCCAACGTGTGGGGACATCACACACCAGTCGGTGTGCCGGAAGCTGCAAACGCTGCTGCAACACAGCAAGGGCGGCGGTAGCTGTAGCCAGTTCCGAAAATGAGCTGACAGGCTGCGTACTTTGACGAGCCGATCTGGCAACTCGGGGTACGATTTAAGAAACCGCTGAACCACGAGGTTAAGCACATGAGCCAGGCATGATACGTGTGTGGTCTCGCCTCACCTCAGAGCCGCCACCAGGTTACGGCCATTGTCACACACGACCATGCCTGGATGAAAGTTCAGCGGTCTCAGCCACAGATCTGCCTGCTCTTTCACAGCTGTCCACAACTCACAAGCAGTGTGAGGTTTGTCACCTAAGCTTATGAGTTTCAGCACTGCCTGTTGCCGCTTGGCTGAGGCAGTACTGCAGTGCTTCCAGCTTGTGACTGATGTGGTGATATCTTAAATGGAGGCTGAACATAAGGAGAAGGAGCAGGATGATGCTCAGGAGCTGTACACTGTGGGGGCAACTCTGACTGACATAGGGCCCGCAATCCTCGGTGTGGTGAGGATGTGTTCCGTCCCAAGGTCCGACTGGGTACCGGCTTCCACTATGTTTACCCAGTGTGCCGTCAGGGAGATGTACGTCCCTGGCCACAAGCACTTGTCCACGTGTCCGTTGTCAGGTGGACTCTCCCAGTAACTGCATTGTTGAGGGCACGGCAGATGTTTTGGGACCCATGCTTGTGTAGTGCGGGGATGGCACACCGGACAAAATAGTGTTGCGGAAGGATCCCGTCTCCACCAGCCTAAAAGGCAGCATTTCCAGCACAAGCAGTCGTGAAATGTGCGAACTTAGGACTGTGGCCTATGGGGCGTTGGCTGCGAATTTGCCCTTTCGTTCAAAGGTCTGGGATATGGACAATTGAAAGCTGCGGTGGGACGTGGACGTTGATGCCGTTTCTTGAGAAACTGCCATAACAAGTGAAGACTGAGAGGAGGGGGCATCTTTGCATGCAGTATGTACAGGGGATTGCCTTGCACGCACAACAGGGGGTTCTATTGCACGCACACCAGCGGAAGAAGCAGTGGTGACACCCGCTGACACTGTTCGTGGACCCTTGGGTTCGCCCACAAAGTCGGGTGCTTTGCTGACATGTGCCTGATCATGCTGGTGGTGGTCAGGCTGGTAGTTTTGTCACCCCTGTTGATGCTGGCAAGGCAGGTGGTACAAATGGCCTTTTTGGGGTTATCAGCATAGTCTTTAAAAAAATTCCAGACTCTGGAAGACCTACCGGTTGTACTCGCAATGTCCCTCGTGTTGGTGTTATGGGGAACTGTTGCCCACCTTCTGTGTTCGGCCACCACACTGCTTCTTCCTGCCTGTTGGGATACTCTGCCTCCCTCCCCCTGTTTGCTGCTGGCCTCGCTCTGCGTGTCCTCCTGCCACGTTGGGTCAGTTACTAGATCATCCACCACCTCCTCCTCTTCCACTTGCGCACCACGATCCTCCTCCTCAATTCATGGCAGTTGTGTCTCGTCATCGTCCACCTCTTGTGACAAATTGCCATCTTCGACTTCCTCTGGCCACGGCTGTTCAAATACTTGGGCATCGCTACATGGGATCTCCTCTTCCACCACTTCAAGCGGAGCAGGCGAGGGGCACAAATATGGAAATGGACCAGTGAACAGCTCTTCAGAGTGTCCAAGTGTGGGATCACATGGTGGGAGGCATGGTGGGAGGAAGGAGCATCAGAGTGAGGAGGAGTATGCGGTCGAGACTCATGGCTACTAAAACTTGACCGTGTGGAAGACAGACCGGAGGTGGCGGTGCCCAGGTAACTGGAAGTATTATCTGCTATCCAATTAATAACCTGTTCACACTGATCAGTTCGCAATACTGGTGTTGTAGTGTGCTTCCCTAGTGATTCGGTCAAGAAGTGGGAGCGAGAAGATGTGGCTGTTGGTTGTGACACATTTTCACCTTGGCCACGTCCCCGTCCTCTACACGCACCATCACCAGAACGTCCAGTTCCACGTCCCTTGCCACGCGCCTTGCCCATTGTAAATGAAGTAAAATAGCTTACACTCGCACTATCAATTCAAAAAAGGGTAATAA
Source organism: Phyllobates terribilis (assembly GCF_046119375.1). NCBI lineage: Eukaryota > Metazoa > Chordata > Amphibia > Anura > Dendrobatidae > Phyllobates > Phyllobates terribilis. The sequence continues at coordinate 768,904,197 of NW_027362764.1, forward strand.
AAAGGAGATTAGAACCGTGGAAGAGGAAAACCACAGTTCTATTTCTCTGGCCTACACCAGAATATTTTAAACAGGTATATTTGTGTCTGAACAGTCAGGGAGACACTATTACTGATTTTTTTTTACGGAAAAAATGCCAAAAGCAGGATAATACAGAGATTTGACCCGTGGAACTGCAAAACCACAGTACTGGTTATCTAGCCTACACCAGACTCTTTTAAACAGATATATTTGTGTCTGAGCAGTCAGGGAGACACTATTACTGTGTTTTTTTACGGAAAAAATGCCAAAAGCAGGATAATACAGAGATTTGACCCTTGGAACTGCAAAACCACAGTTCTAGTTATCTGGCCTACACCAGACTCTTTTAAACAGAAATATTTGTGTCTGAACAGTCAGGGAGACACTATTACTGTTTTTTTTTTACGGAAAAAATGCCCAAATCAGGATAATACAGAGATTTGAACCGTGGAACTGCAAAACCAAAGTTATAGTTATCTGGCCTACACCAGACTCTCTTAAACAGATATATTGGTGTCTGAACAGCCACAGACACGCTCAATTTTTTTTTTTTGGGGGGGAAAATACCAAAAGGTTAATAAGACTGGTATTTGTACAATCTGACTGAGGAAAAAAAAATACAGGATTTAGATGAAAAGAAAAGATTTTTCCTTGCCCCTGAGACCGGGGAATAAGTCTAGCAATTTGACCAGCAGGAGCACACAGGACTGTAATGCAGCGTTTGTTGGTATAACCACTGCATCTCCTATACAGCCTGCCTGCCTGATATCTGGGATGGATATTAGTTCTGAGAAGAACTGTTTGTTTGATTTGGCAGCCTTTACAGACCCTACACTAACTTTTTCGGAGTATAAATCTCTCCCTAGCTCAGCAGCACTGACCCTACACTGGCTGATCCGGAACGACTGTGTCCAAGATGGCGGCGCCCGGTTTTAAATACTCGAGGTGACGCTGTGCGACTAGCCAATCACTGTAATGCCCACAAATAACATGGCTGCGGCATTACAGTGACTGGCTGGCAATTCCTGCATGTTCATTGGCTCTGTAAAGAGCACCAAACGTGCGGGGCGGAGACAAGAGCTCCCGTCCGATTAACCCGGAAATGCTCAATGCTCGCCGAACATCCCGAGTAGTGATATGCTCGGGCGAGTACCGAGCAGTGTCGAGCATGCTCGCTCAACACTAGTAAATATGTCAAAACCTAAACTATAGGCATGGTACCGTATAGACACTGAAAATGATCTGAATATTTTTGAAACATTGCCAAAATATCTGTAGCGAAACTAGGACTATTGTCCACTAAGCTCATAGTTGGTCTACTCTCAAAACTAAAATAATGATACCAATCTAATTGGCACAGCTAGGGCATATGTACATGGAGTTTTTTTGCTGAGTTTTCGGAGCAGAAACTAAGCATAGCCTCAGCCGTCCAATCCGAGATTTGGAGGTGCTGAGCTTCTTGCAGATGCTCTCTGCACTGGATTGGATGACTGAGCTGTCAATCAACAGACTGCCAGCTGAGAATGCCCCTGCTCTAGATTGAATGACTGACCAGTCAATCAAAACACTGACAGCTCAGCATGCCCCTTCACCCAATAGGATGACAGAGCTGTCACTCAAGTGCCAATGACACACTGAGGGAAGGAATCGTGACATAACCTCCTTAGACGCTGCCATAGTTGGTGAGTTTTCCCAGGTGAATCTGATTCAAGAAAATGACTCTGCTGGTGCATTTGCGATGGCTCTGCCGCTGCTGTCTTTCCTCTATACTCTTAAAATTGAGCATAGAAGCCATATTTTAAAAATATCAATCTGAAAATTGTGAGATGCATTTGTATTCAGGCCCTGTAGTCTGATACCTCTAAATATAATCTGAGTGACCAATTGCCTGCAGAAGACGCATGATCAGTAAATTGAGTCCACCTGTGTGTGATTTAATGTCAGTAGAACTACAGCTGTTCTATGAAAACCTCAGATGTTTATGTGAGAATATTAGGGATCAAACATCATCATCAAAACCATGAAGCACTCCAGACCGGTCAGGGATAAAGTTGTAGAGAACAGTAAAGCAGAGTTAGGTTATAAAAAACTCTGAACATTTCACGGATCACTGTTCAATCCATCATCCAAACATGCAAGGAGTATGACAGAACTGGAAAGCTACCAAAACATGGCCGCCCACCTAAACTGACATCACAAGGAAGGAGATCACGAATTAGAGAAGCAGCCAGGAGGCCCATGGTCACTCTGGAGGAGCTGCAGAGATCCACAGCTTATGTGGGAGAATCTTTCCACAGGACAACTATTAGTTGCATACTCCACAAATCTGGCCTTTTTGGAAAAGTGGCAAGAAGAAAGCCATTTTTGAAAGGAAGTCATAAGAAGTGCAATTAGAAGCTTACAAAATGTTGTGTGAGCATGTGGAAGAAGGTGTTCTGAATGGTGTTCATTCATCCTTCCTTTAATTATATGAATTTTGCCAGTGCCATATGCTAAAAAATAGCCCTACACTTGATGTTCCCTCTTTCAAACATCACTGCTGGCATGGTGTTTTTGGGGTGGTATGCAGTGCCTTTTGGCCTCCAAACATGGTGTGTATTATGGCAACTAAAGAGTTCAATTTTGTTCTCATCTGACCGGACTGTATCCTCACAGTATTTAACAGGCTTGTCTAAATGTTGTTGAGCAAACTTTAAACTCGCTTGAACTTAATTTTTGTTCAGACTTGAGGTTTTGTGTGGAGAGCTTGTACACAGGCCATGGAGGTTGTGTGGTGAGCATGCATATAGGCCGTGGAGGTTGAGTGCATTGTTTTCTTTGAAACAATTATACCTGCTGATTTTATGTCATTTGGTACCTATCCACAGGTGGTCCTTGACAACTGGACAACTATTCTGATAATTATTTTCACTCCTCTGTCTAAAATTTTGTGATGAATACATGGTCATGGCTGGTTTATGGTGAAATGATGATCTTTCCACTTCCGGATTATGGCTTCAACAGTGGTCACTGGAACCTTCAGTAGTTTAGAAATTATTCTGTAACCAATGACATCAGTATGTTTTGCAACAATAAGGTTGCAAAGGTCTTGAGACAGATAACTGGTTTTACCTATCATGAGATGCTTCTTGTGTGCCACTTTGGTAATGAGACACCTTATATAGGCCATCTGTCAAATCATCTGATATTATTTGTCACTAAGTGGCAGGATTGCTTTCTAAATACTTATAGATTTCAGCTGGTGTCAGGACTTTCCATGACTTTTTGCACGTCTCTTTCTTCATGTATTCAATACTTTTTACATGTCTCATTTCTCGTTATTACCCATAACCTAATTTATGGACATCTATGGATGACTAATTTACCTGTGTGGATTGGATGGGTTGTTCATGACATCTGGTTAGAATTTCATGTCAATAGCAACTTTAGAAATACATTTACTTCGAAAATTGGTGACGTGTTCAGTACTTATTTTGCCCGCTGTACTTTTTGAGCAAGATATTTGAGCAGAATCACTGAAAAAAATCAATGTGAACATCAGGGGTGGTTTAAGAGTAGCAAGGGCCCCGGGCAGTTTAGAAGGCGAGGGCGCCCCCACACACACACACGCACACACGCACACCTGATGTATCACATGTCACATGATCCCCTGTGATAGATCATGTGATAGTTCACGTGAAATTAATTTGGCACAATATTAATATATTAATTATAATAATTTTTTTTAGGCTGTGTGCCCACTATACGTTTTTTAAGCATTTCCGCAGCGGCAATTCCGCTGCAGAAACGCTTAAAAAACGCTTGGTAGAAGGTCTGCCATGTTCCCCAATGATAATCCGCATGTGCTGTGCACATGCTGCGGAAATTTCCACTGCGTATTATCATTGCGGAAAAATCCGCAGCACTACCAATTATTTTGCAGAAGCGCAGCGTTTTCGCCACCAGTGACTTGCATTGGAACGCATGGAATCCGCATCACTACATCTGTACATGCGGATTCCATGCGTTTCAATGTGCACGTAGCCATCTATACACAGAAGGAGGCTGCACGTAGCCATCTATACACAGAAGGCGGCTGCACGTAGCCTTCTATATACAGCAGGAGGCCACATGTAGTCATCTATACACAGCAGGAGGCTGCACGGCGCCATCTATACACAGCAGGAGGCCATACGTAGCCACCTATACACAGCAGGAGGCTGCACAGCGCCATCTATACACAGCAGGGGGCCGCACGTAGCCATCTATACACAGCAGGAGGCCGCATGGCGCCATCTATGCACAGCAAGGGGCCGCACATAGCCATCTAGCCATCTATACACAGCAGGAGGCCACACGTAGCCAACTATACACAGCGGGAGGCCGCACATAGCCATCTATACACAGCGGGAGGCCGCATGTAGCCATCTATACACAGCAGGAGGCCGCACATAGCCATCTATACACAGCAGGAGGCCACACGGCGCCATCTATACACAGCAGGGGGCCGTACATAGCCATCTATACACAGCAGGAGGCCGCACGGCGCCATCTATACACAGCAGGGGGCCGCACGTAGCCATCCATACACAGCAGGAGGCCGCACGGCGCCATTTATACACAACAGGGGGCCACACGGTGCCGTCTATAGACAGCAGGAGGCCGCACAGCGCCATCTATGCAAAGCGGTAGGCCGCATGCAGTCACGCACACACAAAAACATATACATACATATACATACATGCATAAACAAAGTTGAAACACAAAAATACATATAAACAGACGTCACACAATGATATCTGCCTGCACACACACTCACTCACTTACTCAATCACTCACACACACACACTCACACACAGACACACACACACTCACTCACTCAATCACACACACTCACACACAGTCACACACACACTCACTCACTCAATCACACACACTCACACACACACACTCACCATCCCCCAGCTCGGCTCCAGTCATCCAGCTACTCTCCGGTGCAGCAGTGCAGCGCGCACTGCATGACGTCACACTAGCAGACACGGCCGCGCACAGGGCCGTGTCTCCTAGCAGTGACGCGACCGGGCAAGCACACAGGGAAGTTAAAAGGTCCAGTGCTGGCCCAGCCAAAGAAGAAGTAGCGGTCGTGCGCTGCTGCTGGGGGAGCGGTCCGGGGGCCCACCCCGCCTCTGACTGCCGGTATGTGCCACGGCGCTGCACATATTATAATGAAGACAATCTGGCCATGGACCCCCCGGGACCCCGGGCCCCCTGGAGCCCCAGGCGGTAGCCCAGATTGCCCTCATTATAATCCGCCTATGGTGAACATAGCCTAAGGGTATGTGCACGCAATGCATTTTACAGGCAGATTCCACCAGAATTGCACCTGAAAAAGCACTGCAAAGCTTCTATGAAAAAAGGACATAATTAGTGATGAGCGAGCACTAAAATGCTCGGGTGCTCGAAGCTCGGGTCAAGCACTTTGGAATACTCGAGTGCTCGATCAGAGCAACGAGCCCAATGTAAGTCTATGGGAAACTCGAGCATTTTTCTGGCTGTCCCCCCCCCAGCGGTCTGCAGAAGGTCAAAAATTGCCCAAATAGATGGGAACAGTGCTCAATTAAACATCAGGCAGGCAGAATATATAGGCAGACAGGCAGGGTATATAGGAGGGTGCATGAAAAACATAGCAGGGCACTTGGAACACACTAGTGCCCTCCGATTTTCATGCACCCGTTTCTTTAAAAAAGATTCAGCAGCGGCATACACAGGTAACCGACAATTTAGAACAGAAAGAAACGAGCATCACACATAGATTAGATAGATATTATATATGTGACTGACATGTTTCTAAGTACAGTGACAGTGTTTGTTACTGTACTTGTTATTTAGTGTTAAAATAAAGGATTTATTAAAAAAAAAATAATAGTGTTTTTGTCTCTTTAAAAAAGCCGGCCGGCAATACATCGGATTCGGTACCTGACAATTTAGAACAGAAAGAATAGAGCATCACACATAGATTAGATAGATAGAAACATGTCAGTCACATATATAATAAGTACAGTGATAGTGTTGGTTACTGTACATGTCATTTAGTGTTAAAATAAATAAAGCCCGCAATACATAGGATTCGGTACCTGACAATTTAGAACAGAAAGAATAGAGCATCACACAGAGATTAGATAGATAGAAACATGTCAGTCACATATATAAGAAGTACAGTGACAGTGTTGGTTACTGTACTTGTCATTTAGTGTTAAAATAAAGGATTTATTTAAAAAAAAATTTGGCGTGGGGTTCCTCATAATTTTAATCTCTAGCGGAGGTTAAGCAGACGGTTGGGACAGATGTTTGAAGTCTGGAAAGGGGGTAATACCCATGGAGTTTCCCAGGCTACTAATATCAGCCCCCAGCTGAATAACAAGCCTTTACTAGCTATTAAAATGGATGACCCCCAAAAAAAATGACGTGGGGTCCCCCCTATTTTAATAGCTAGCAAAGGCTAGGCAGACAGCGGGGGGTTGATATTAATATTGGCCCCCTCCCAGGCTAGAAACACAAGCCGTCAGCCGCCCCAGAAATGGCGCATCCATAGGATGCCCCAATTCTGGCACTTAGCTTCGCTCTTCCCACTGCCCTGTAGAGGAGGCAGTGCTGTAATAGGGCTAGGGTTGATGTCAGCTTATAATGCCAGCTGACATCAAGCCCAGGTTAGTAATGGAGAGGCGTCTATAAGACACCCCCATTACTAACCCCATAGTCAAAGTTAAAAAAAACACAAACACCCAGAATAAAGTCCTTTAATTGAAATAAACACACAATTCTTTAATGTTCTAAATTAAGGTATATCAAAAGGCAGCACTCCAAGAATTCTTTAGAAAAAATTGACTTTAATGAGCCCAAAACGCAACGTTAAAAACAGGGTGGCACATGTTAAGGAGCTGAAACTCCTAATTCCTTCATCCAATTTTAATGTGGATACCCTCAAATGAAAGCTGAAAGTCTGAACTTCAACTGCATCTGAATTGTTTTGTTTAAAATTCATTGTGGTAATGTCTAGAACCAAAATAAGAAAAATGTTGTCTCTGTCCAAATATATATGGACCTAACTGTATATTATTTTTCAAGCAAGATGAAAGATGCAAAAGTGTAATAGGATCTTATCCAAGTAGTGAAAGACGATCAATAAGTAATAATGCTCATCTTATAGGGTTGTGTAGGACAAAACAGCTAAAAAGTGCATAGATTCCAGCTGCTTCAGCTTTCAGAGAATTGTATATGAAATTTGCCACGGGGGGATTAAAGTATCCTGTTCTGCAGGATAAGTGACAAGCCATTATGGAATGTTGTTTTTTCTGTCAACGCGTTTCAGAGTCACTCTGACTCCCAAAGAGTAAGCAGCTGGGAACTCTGACATCACAGCGTAGCCTGGAGCACATGTGAGGCCAAACCTGGGAGTGGTTGGGAGTCGGAGTGACTCTGAAACGCGTTGACAACGAACCAATATCATTCCATATTCCATCTTGGCTTGTCTTTCTCAAGCAACACAGGGCACAGGATACAGGATACGTCCATCATCCGTGGCAAATTTTATAATATTTCTCAGATATATACAGTATGTATATATTTTTATTTTCATTTATATCTTTGCATATATATATATATATACACTACAGACCAAAAGTTTGGACACACCTTACCTTTCATTTAAAGATTTTTCTGTATTTTCATGACTATGAAAATTGTACATTCACACTGAAGGCATCAAAACTATGAATTAACACATGTGGAATTATATACTTAACAAAAAAGTGTGAAACAACTGAAAATATGTCATATTCTAGGTTCTTCAAAGTAGCCACCTTTTGCTTTGATGACTGCTTTGCACACTCTTGGCATTCTCTTGATGAGCTTCAAGAGGTAGTCACCGGAAATGGTCTTCCAACAAACTTCAAGGAGTTCCCAGGAATGCTTAGCACTTGTTGGCCCTTTTGCCTTCACTCAGCGGTCCAGCTCACTCCAAATCATCTCGATTGGGTTCAGGTCTGGTGACTGTGGAGGCCAGATCATCTGGCGTAGCACCCCATCACTCTCCTTGTTGGTCAAATAACCCTTACACAGCCTGGAGGTGTGTTTGGGGTCATTGTCCTGTTGAAAAATAAATGATGGTCCAACAAAACGCAAACCGGATGGAATAGCATGCCGCTGCAAGATGCTGTGGTAGCCATGCTGGTCCCTTATGCATTCAATTTTGAATAAATCCCCAACAGTGTCACCAGCAAAGCACCCCAACACCATCACACCTCCTCCTCCATGCTTCACGGTGGGAACCAGGCATGTAGAGTCCATCCGTTCACCTTTTCTGCGACGCACAAAGACACGGTGGTTGGAACCAAAGATCTCAAATTTGGACTCATCAGACCAAAGCACAGATTTCCACTGGTCTAATGTCCATTCCTTGTGCTCTTTAGCCCAAACAAGTCACTTCTGCTTGTTGCCTGTCCTTAGCAGTGGTTTCCTAGCAGGTATTTTACCATGAAAGCCTGCTGCACAGTCTCCTCTTAACAGTTGTTGAAGAGATGTGTCTGCTGCTAGAACTCTCTGTGGCATTGACCTGGTCTCTAATCTGAGCTGCTGTTAACCTGCGATTTCTGAGGCTGGTGACTCAGATAAACTTATCCTCAGAAGCAGAGGTGACTCTTGGTCTTCCTTTCCTGGGGCGGTCCTCATGTGAGCCAGTTTCTTTGTAGCACTTGATGGTTTTTGCAACTGCACTTGGGGACACTTTCAAAGTTTTCCCAATTTTTCGCACTGACTGACCTTCATTTCTTAAAGTAATGATGGTCACTCGTTTTTCTTTACTTAGCTGCTTTTTTCTTGCCATAATACAAATTCTAAGTCTATTCAGTAGGACTCTCAGCTGTGTATCCACCAGACAACTGCACAACACAACTGATGGTCCCAATCCCATTTATAAGGCAAGAAATCCCAGTTATTAAACCTGACAGGGCACACCTGTGAAGTGAAAACTATTTCCGGTGACTACCTTTTGAAGCTCATCAAGAGAATGCCAAGAGTGTGCAAAGCAGTCATCAAAGCAAAAGGTGGCTACTTTGAAGAACCTAGAATATAAGACATATCTTCAGTTGTTTCACACTTTTTTGCTAAGTATATAATTCCACATGTGTTAATTCATAGTTTTGATGCCTTCAGTGTAAATGTACAATTTTCATAGTCATGAAAATACAGAAAAATCTTTAAATGAGAAGGTGTGTCCAAACTTTTGGTTTGTACTGTATATATATATATATATATATATATATATATATATATATATACTAGATGGTGGCCCGATTCTAATGCATCGGGTATTCTAGAATAGGTATGCGGCCGACCGGGCGCAAGCAGCAGAGCGGTGTTTATATTTGGCGTCAAAATCGCTGATTGGTCGAGGCCGGCAACCGCGACCAATCAGCAAAGCGGTGTTAAAATTTGGCGCCTATATCGTAGATTGGTCACAGCCGGCGGTCGCGACTAATCAGCAGAGCGGGGTTTAAATTTGGCGCCAATAATGCTGATTGGTCGCGGCCAGCGAACGCGACCCATCAGCAGAGCGGGGTTTAAATTTGGCGGCAATAATGCTGATTGTTTGCGGCCCGCAGTCGCGACCAATCGGCAGAGCGGTATTTAAATTTGGCGCCAATAATGGTGATTGGTCACGGCCGCGACCAATCAGCAGAGCGGTGTTTAAATTTGTCGCCAATAATACTGGTTATTCGTGACCGGTAACCGCGACCAATGAGCAGAGCGGTGTTTAAATATGGCGCCAATATCGCTGATTGGTTGCGGCCGGCCACCGCGACCAATCAGTGAAGCGGTGTTTAAATTTGGCGCCAATATCGCTGATTGGTCACGGTCAGTGGTTGCGACTAATCAGCAGAGCGAGGATTAAATTTGGCGCCAATACTGCTGATTGGTCGCGGCCAGCGACCGCGACCAATCAGCAGAGCGTTGTTTAAATTTGGCACCAAAATTGCTGATTGGTCACTGCCGGCCACCGCGACCAATCAGCAGAGCGGGGTTTACATTTGGCGCCAAAATTGCTGATTGGTCACGCCCGGTGCTCGCAACCAATCAGCAGAGCGGGGTTTAAATTTTGCGCCAACACTGCTGATTGTTCGGGGCCGGCGATCGTGACCAATTAGCAGAGCATTGTTTAAATTTGGCGCCAATCTCGCTGATTGGTCGTGTCTGCCGTCCGCGACCAATCAGCAGAATGTTGTTTAAATTTGGCACCAATCTCGCTGATTGGTCGCGGCTGGCGTCCGCGACAAATCAGCAGAGCGTTGTTTAAATTTTGCACCAAAATCGCTGATTGGTCGCTACCGCCAGCCGCGACCAATCAGCAGAGCGGTGTTTCAATTTGCCACCAAAATCGCTGATTGGTCGGGGCTGGCCACCGCAACCAATCAGCAGAGCGGGGTTTAAATTTGCCGCCCATATCAATGATTGGTCGGGGCCGGCGGCCGCAACCAATCAGCGTCGTATTAGTGAGGACCGGGGAGCGGCACTGCCTTTGCGGGTACTTCCGCTGCGAGCAACTTGGAGATGAGCGGCTGCTCGCAGCAGAAACATCCCGACCGGCGGCGCCGCTCCTCGGTCCTCCGTTCACACTTGCCGTCGGGAGATCATAGCGCTGTTTAAATTAGGTGCCAATCTCGCTGATTGGTCGCGGTCGGCTGGCGGCCGCAACCAATCAGCAGAGCGTTGTTTAAATTTGGCGCCAATTTCGCTGATTGGTCGCGGCTGGCGGCCGTGACAAATCAATAGAGCGTTGTTTAAATTTTGCGCTAATCTCGCTGACTGGTCGCGTTCGGCTGTCATCCGCGACCAATCAGCAGAGCGTTGTTTAAATTTGGCACCAATCTCGCTGATTGGTTGCGGCTGGCGTCCGCGACCAATCAGCACAGCAGTGTTTAAATGTGGCGGCAAGATCGGTGATTGGTCGCGGCCGCTATTTAAATGTAGCGCCCAAATCAGTGATTGGTCGCGGGCAGCGGCCGTGACCAATCAGCAGAGCGGTGTTTAAATTTAGCGCCAAGATCACAACCAATCAGCGAATCGTATTGGTGAGGACCGGGGATCGGAATCGTATTGGTGAGGACTGGGGAGCGCCGCTGCATGTGCGGATACTTCCGCTGCGAGAAGCCGGGACATGAGCGGCTGCTCGCAGCAGAAGTATCCCGACCCGCAGCGCCGCTCCCCTGTCCTCCCTTGACACGCTAGCCGCTGATGTCCCCACAGAATCCGCATGGTGTTACAAAGGTCCGGACATTTGTGTTAAAAATCGCTGATTGGTCGCTGGCGCTGCCCGCGACCAATCACCGATTTGGGCGCCACATTTAAATAGCGTCCGCGACCAATCAGTAGAGCGGTGTTTAAATGTGGAGTCAAGATCGGTGATTGGTCGCGGCCGATATTTAAATTTGGCGCCCAAATCGGTGATTGGTCGCGGGTAGTGTTGAGCCACCCCCGTAGTGTTCGAGTTCGGTTCGGTTCGTCGAACACCCGTGTGTTCGCCGAACTGTTCGTCGAACTGTTCGTCGAACACCTTCGAACACCGTTAAAACCAATGGCAGGCAAACAAAAACACATAGAAACACATAGAAAACACCTTCAAAGGTGTCCAAAAGCTGACAAACTGCTCAGAAGACATAACTAACACATGGAAAAGTGACAAGTACATATAGTCATGCGAAAAAAAAAGAGGTGGAGGAGTAAAAGGAGGGGGAGACACAGATATAGGCATGTCATGCCCTTCTAAAATCCAAAAAGTGAGAAGCCGACACGGCCAGTCCGCTCCTGCCCGTGCCACCTCCGTGTCGCCGGGTTTGTGCCAGAGCCGCGGTGAACCCTGACGGCCAGCCCCCCTCTCCCAATACTGGTGCCTGTCCGCTGGTGGGTCGAGCGAGCCCCCCTGTGGTGGAGGCAGCTCTAAGCTTTTTAATTTAAATTGTCTCTCTAATTTGAATGAATACACTTTAAATCCATTTACAAGGATCTATTGGAGGGCAAGTCTCATGCCAGCAGCCGCGGTAATTCCAGCTCCAGTAGCGTCCACTAAAGCTGCTGCAGTTAAAAAGCTTTTATAAGGATCGAGCTCGGCTGTCCACCGCAAGGCATCCTACTGCCAGTCCCAGCCCCTATGCCTTGGGGTGCCTCCTGATGCTCTTCACTAAGTATCCCATGGTCCCGAAGCATTTCCTTTGAAAAAATTAAGTGTCTAAACTACAGGTGGTGCAGCTTGCTTAACAGCCGGGATAATCCGCTTACTAGCAGACACTGCTACTAGGCACAAAGTATTTCCTGGGCTAGATGCAGTTAAAAATTTGTAATTAGATACTCTCGTTGGATGCTGAGAAAGCATTCCATAGAGTCTCCTGGCACGCCATATATGATTCTCTTAAAAAGCTTGGGGTAGGGGTCTAGGGGACCCTTTTATAGCCAAAATCACGGCCCTGTATCGCAATACGTCACCTAGGCTGAAGATAAATGGAACTGTAGCACCCTGAGGGCTCGGTTGCTAAAGACGTATTGCACCTCACCCAGAGGTGTGATATCTCACTCTCAGGTAAGGATGGAGTATGGATCAGGACCCGACACCTGCATGCATTACACCACATTGCCGTGGGGCAGGGCGACCAATATGCCCCTGAGATGGGCACGACACTCCCTGTCCCTGGCTGGAGTGGGGGGAGGGAACACTGAGGAAGGGGAACCCTGTAGTGCAGGAGCAGGGAGGAAGCAGTTCCTGGGTGCATTGAGAAGGGAGTATAAAAGGTGGGCACCATCTTAGTTCAGTGCAGAGAAGTCTGAGCAGAAGTGGCAGTGAGCAGGGGCTTTGCATGAGCTCTGCTCCGGAGGCGGGCCTAGTAACAGAGGCCCAGGCCTGGAAGAGGGAGAAGGAAGGAAGAGGAGCGGAGAAGGCTCCAGGAACGAGGAATGAAGGGATCCCAGGGGTGCGGACGGGCGAGTCGCCACCGCACGCCCGAATCCACCTCCGTGGAGGGGTCAGGCCAAAGGGGGAGACAGGTCCCCGAACTAGTGGAGGCAGGAAACGACCCTCAGCTAGAAACCGGAGGCTCTGACATTTTATGTGGCGCAGCCCCTCGCTACACCCGCTAGGAAGGCACCACATAGGGTCAGGGAAACTGGCGCCAAGTTTACCAAGAGGAGGCCCGAGGCAGCCGGACAGAAGTGTTGGTAAGAAAGGCCAGACAAAGGACACACAAAGGGGGTCCTGTGAAGTGCTCCAAAGTTATCTGGGAGTTGTCTGAGCCCCTCACCTGGTGAGCACAGTACGACGTGGGCAGCCGTTACCTGCAGACGTGGTCTGGATAATAAGAACTGTGAGTAAAGGCCCTGAACTGCATCACTGACTCCGTGTCGTTACTGCTGCTGCCCTGCACCATCACCCCCATCCTCCGCATACACTGCCCTGAGGCTATACTCCTCCCGTGGGGAGTTATGCTACGCTCTGCTGAACCCACAACACCAGCCTCAGTGGTCTGCCCTGTAGCGGCGGTTCACTCTGACCGCAATCCACGGGTGGCGTAGTCGGACATTTAAACATGAAAACCACATAAATAGTTCCGCCACTGGTTTGACCGCCCTGAGCCACGGAACTGGGTCGCCGCCACGAAGACTACAACCACCAGCATCCACCAAAAAGGGTCCGGCTCCGGGTGTCCCAAGGCCCAGGGGGTGCGTCAGAACATTTTCATCACCTTTCACAATCACCAATGGGACAAGGCAATGATGTCCTCTGTCCCCTCTCTTATACATCCTAGTGACGGAGCACCTGCTCTCATCAATTCGCCATAACCCCAATATTAGGTGGATTGAGGTGGGAGGCACCGAGTACAAGTGCTCTCTATTTGCTGATGATGTCCTAGTATATATCACTCAATCACATATATCCATCCATGCTGTTATGGCTGAAATAGATCACTTTGTTACATGGTCAAATATTAAATTCAATGCAGCGAAGTCTGAGGCCCTCGATGTCTCCCTCCCCAAATCCATATAGGATTCCATCCAGTCCAACTTTCCCTTTGCCTGGCCCTCACAGGGTATCAAATACTTAGGAATTCCTATTCATAGAGACCTCTCCCATCTATGTTATCTTAATTTTGGGCCCTTTATTGAACAACTCCATACAGACCACGGTTGGCAAGTTAGAACTGTAAGATTCACTACGTTAACCACTGGTGTTTTGTGGAAAAGCACATGTACACTGCGTTCCAAATTATTATACAAAAAGTGTTTAGGAGTGATAAGGGAAGAATTTGTTTGTTTGTCAGTTAAACTCATTGATGGTGATGTGTGTCAGGGCTCTTTATATCACTGTAAGCAATTGCAGACACCTGTGCTAATTAGTTTGGCAGGTGTGTCCAATGAAAGGCAAGACTACTTAAGAAGGCTCTCTCACATTATTAAGCAGCCTACATTTTCTGCCAAAATGGGAAAGAAAAAGGATGTGTCGGCTGCTGAGAAGCAACAAATTGTGGAGTGTTTAGGTCAAGGCATGACTACAATCAACATTGTGCGATGATCAGGATGAAGTGTCTTGGCAATCAAGAAGTATGTAGCTGATTCACAGTACACACGTGTGCGTGCTGATAAGGGCAAATTGAGGACTCTTTCCTACAGGCAATTACGTCAGGTTGAAAGAGCAGCGGCAAAAAAGCCTTGTCATAGCAGCAGACAAGTTTTTGAAGCTGCTTGTGCCTCCAACGGCCCCCGAACAACAAGATGCAGGGTCCTTCAGAGGTTTGCAGCTGTGCATGCGCCATCCTGTCGACCTCCTCTATCCACTTCACACAAGCAGAAACGGCTCCAGTGGGCCAAACATTACATGAAGACTGATTTCAAAACTGTTTTGTTCACGGATGAGTGCCGTGCAGCGCTCGATGGTCCAGATGGATGGAGTGGAGGATGGCTGGTTGATGGACACCCCACGCAAACACGGCTACAGCGCCAACAAGTTGGAGGTGGAGTAATGTTTTGGGCTGGAATCATGGGGAGAGAGATTGTCGGCCCCTTTAGGATCCCTGAAGGCGCTAAAGATGAACTCCATAATGTATGTGGATTTTCTCAAACAGCACTTCCTGCCATGGTTCAAGAAGAAGAACCGTGTATTTCACAGCAAGATCATTTTTCTGCATGATAATGCACCATCTCATGCTGCACATAAAACATCTGCATCTCTGGCTGATATGGGCATAAAAGGGGACAAACTTATGGTGTGACCCCCATGCTCCCCTGACCTCTACCCCATTCAGAACCTTTGGAGCATCATTAAAAGGAGTGTCTATGATGGCGGGAGGCAGTTCACATCTAAGCAACAGCTCTGGGAGGGTATTCTGTCCTCATGCAAAACAATTGAAGCAGAAACCATCCAAAACCTGACAAATTCAATGGACGAGAGAGTTCAGAAGCTCCTTTCGAACAAGGGGTCCTATGTGAAAATGTAACATCACCTAGAATAAAGTTTTGAGTTGAAAACTGTTTGATTTCAGTTTCTAACAACCTGCTAATGCTTATAATTTCAAAAATGACCATTTTTTTGGTCTTTATTAAAATGAAAAGGTTGATCGAAAAGTTTGGGGGATCTAAGAGTGTGGCAACCCAGTAGTCATGATTACTTCGAATTCTGACAATATGAGGGTCATGCTGCAGGTAGTGCAGCAAGAAGGCACTTATGTGCCTTGCGCATCTCGGAGCCCCAAAATTATTTTCCGGGCTAGATGCAGCTAAAAATTATTTTTAATTTTAAATTTGGTGAAGCTTTAGTATAGATGGCCTAATAGGATCAGTGCTGCACACTGCTACAAAGCCCAAATTATTTTCCAGTCAAGATACAGATAAACATGATTAGTAATTTGAAAGCTTAAAACGGTTGGTAGGGTGATTTTAACCAATCATCAAGCTTTTACTCTCCCCAGGATGACACAGGGGTAGAAAAGTCGTTTCGGATCCATGATTTGTTCATCTTTATGAACGTGAGTCTGTCTACATTATCAGTGGAGAGCCGCGTGCGCTTATCTGTCAGCACACCACCAGCAGCGCTGAACACACGTTCAGACAGAACGCTGGCTGCGGGGCATGACAAGATCTCCAAGGCGTAAGTGGCTAGCTCCGGCCATTTATCCAGATTGGAAGCCCAAAAAGAGCAAGGGTCCAGTGACACAGTCGTGGCTTCAATGTTTACTTGGAGATACTCCTGTACCATCGTCTCTAGGCGTTGACTATGTGTCAGACTTCTTGTCTCCTGTGGCCTTGCAAAGGATGGGCTAAAAAAGTGGTGAAATGATTCCCCAAAATTGATGTTACCAGCAGATACTGTGGTTCTGTCACGGTTTGAGTGCTGAACACTTGACGGTCCCACGGTTGGCAAGTTGGAACTGTGAGATTCACTACGTGCACCACTGGTATTTTGTGGAAAAGCACATGTAAGATTCTGCAACAGTCTCTGCTGATACTCCTGCATGCGTGCATCCCTTTCTATGGCAGGAATAATTTCTGCAAATTTACTTTTGTACCGGGGATCTAACAGTGTGGCAACCCAGTAGTCAGGATTATTTCTAATTCTCACAATTCGAGGGTCATGTTGCAGGTAGTGCAGCAAGAAGGCACTCATGTGTGTTGCGCATCCAGGAGCACCAAGTCCCTGTTGTGTTGGTGGCGAGGTAACAATCATGCTTCCTTCCTTTGTCCTCTCCCCCCAACCTCGCACAACAGAAATGTGATCAAGGTCTCCCTCATCTGATGAGTCTTCCATCAGTTCGTCCTCCACTTCTTCCTGGGCTCCTGCACCTTCCTCACTAGTTTGGCTGCTACCATGCGCCCTGGTAAAACCATCTCCCCCACCCTCACATGCCTGCCGCCTTGGTGCTGCCGACCGTCTGGACCTTGCAGATGTTAGCCCTTCCGCATACAACTCCTCCTCCTCTACTTCCTCCACCTCCTCTTGTGCCACCACCTGACTCCGAATTCTGTTTAACATGTGCTCCAGCATGTAAATCACCGGAATAGTCATGCTGATAATGGCATCGTCAGCACTAAACATCTTCGTCGCCATTTCAAAACTGTGCAGAAGGGTGCATAGGTTCCTGATCTGAGACCACTCCTCCAGCGTGATTTGCCCCACCTCTGAATCTCGTTGGCCCAGGCTATACGTCAGAACGTATTGCACCAGGGCTTGTCGGTGCTGCCACAGTCGCTGCAACATGTGCAGAGTTGAATTCCACCCGGTAGGCACATCGCATTTTAGCCGGTGAAGTGGCAGGCCCAACGACTTCTGTAGAGATGTAAGTCGCTGAGCTGCGGGATGCGAACGGCGGAAGTGAGCACACAGCGACCGTGCCCTCTGCAGAAGGCCATCTAGTCTGGGATAGTGGGCTAAAAATTGCTGGACAACCAGGTTCAACACGTGAGCCATACAAGGCACGTGTGTGACATTGCCCCGGCGAAGGGCCGCACCCAGGTTTGCAGCATTGTCGCACACGGCCTTCCCTGGTTTCAGGTCCAGTGGAGACAACCATTCATGAAATTGGTTCTCCAGAGCTGACCACAACTCCTCAGCTGTGTGACTCACATTTCCCAGACATTTCAATGTAAAAACCGCCTGATGACGTTGAGCCCTACTGCCAGCATAGTAAGGAGGTGTGCAGGATCCCTTCTGCGCAGTTAGAAAGCTTGTGGCATGACCAGACAGGCTTTGGGTGCAGGTGGAAGACCGAGAGGAGGTTGAGGAGGCAGAAGCAGTGGTGGAACTTTGACATAAAGAGGATTGACGCACAACTCGTGGGGACGGCAAGACTTGGACAGCAGCCCCTTGTCCTGCTGTCACCATAGTTACCCAGTGCCCAGTCAGCGACATGTAACGCCCCTGTCCATGCCTACTCGTCCAAGTGTCTGTGGTGAAATGCACCCTGTCACACACAGAGTTTCTCAAAGAAGCGGTGATGTTGTGTGCGACATGCTGGTGGAGCGCAGGCACACCTTTCTTTGAGAAGTAGTGCCGACTGGGCATCTGGTACTGGGGCACTGCGACGGACATAAGGTCTCGAAAATCCTCTGTGTCCACCAGGCAGAAAGGCAGCATTTCTGTAGCCAAGAGCTTGCAGATGGTGAAATTCAACCTCTTAGCTTTCTCATGGCTAGGAGGAAATGGTCTTTTACTTGTCCACATCTGAGGGACCGAGGGCTGGCTATTGTGCTTAGACGGGGTTGATAAGGGTGTCCCCGGCAAACTGCGAGTCTGTGAGGAAGATGCAGGCGGACATGTTAGGTTGCCTTGATCCAAAGGTGGTGCTATCGATGTCGGACAGCGCTCAAGACCAGCTGGTGTTACCACCTCCAAAGAAAATGATGACCTGCCAATCACGCTGGCTGTTGCGGGTAAAGAGGTGGCAGGTCTGCGCCCCAAAACAGGTGTGACTGCTGTCCCCCCAGTCACAGAGGATGAAGAGGCCGCGGATGCACAAGATATGGCAGACGGTGGTTGGCCCGGCCGGCTAGACCACATTGTAGCACACTGAGCTTCCCACTGCAACTTATGCTTCATGTCCATGTGCCGGTTCATGCATGAAGTACTCAAACTATGTATTTTTTGGCCTCTACTTAGCTTTTGCTGACAAATGTTACAGATAACACGAGTTGGGTCATCTTTATCGATCTGAAAAAATGCCCAGGCTATGCAAGGCTTAGCACCCATGCGACCTGAAGAGCCACCACGACTTGTGGTGAGAGGCAGAGTTGTGTTTGAGGATGCAGTTGTTGATGTGCTTCCAGTACTACGTCTCTGTCCAGGAAGGCGCAACCTGACCTCGTCGTCACTAGCATCTTCCTCCACCTCCTCTGCTGACCTCATCTCTTGGCTGACTGTGGGTTGACAGTAAGTGGGATCTCCGACCTCATCATCATCACCCTGTGCGTTATCACACCCGTCGTCCTCAGAGCCAACCTGTTCCTGCCCTGACAAAAAACTAAAGTTGTCGCTCCAATCAGGTATTTGAGTCTTATCATCGTCTTCCTCATTGTCTCCACCAACAGGAGTTACAGTTTGGGAATGAGGGTCTACATTATGGTCAGAACCTTCTGCGTCTGGTCCTGGATCCGACTCATAAAGATTCTGGGCATCAGTGCAGATCATTTCCTCGTCTGGATTCACAGAAGCGCTGGAGTCGACCTCTGATTCCCAGGCTATAGTATGAGTAAACAGCTCTGCAGACTCAACCATCTGTTCTACCTCATACTCAGACGGGCAGCTGGAGATTTGGGAGCTGTGAGGAAGCAAGTGCGATTTGGGTGACACCTTTGAGGACTGGAGTATTTGTGATGTTGAAGTTGATGTGGAGGAGAGCCCACTTAAAGGAGCACTTGATATCCGTTGAAGCACCTGCTGTTTTTGTGCCTCATCTGGAATTTGTAGCGATTGGCGCGGCCGTAAGAAAGGGATCTTATCACATTGTCCGCTAAAAGAAGTAGACATTTTAGTTTGGCTGGAAGATGGTCTTTCTTCTGCACCTACCCCACGGACACAACCTTTTTTCCCCTTCCCAACACGCCTATTCCCCTTTCCACCAGCAGCAGGCCTTTTTCCACTCATTTTGGTGGTTAACTAATTCACAACTCTGGAGTTGTTTGCACAAAAAAACAATGGATGGTAACCGAGCAGAGCTGAGTGGCCAAACTGTGGTATTAGGCCAAAACTATTGGCTGGGTTAGATGCAGAAAAAAATTATTTTTAATTTGCATCCTGATGGAGGTCAGTATAGATGGACTAATAGACCAAGTCCCACACACCGCCAGAAGCCCAAATATTTTTTCAGAGCTAGATGCAGAAAATTTTTTTATTCAATTTGCAACCTGATAGAGGTCAGTATAGATGGACTAATAGACCAAGTCCCACACACTGCTAGAAGCCCAAATATTTTTTCAGAGCTAGATGCAGAAAAAAATTATTTTTAATTTGCAACCTGATGGAGGTCAGTATAGATGGACTAATATACCAAGTCCTCACACACTGCTAGAAGCCCAAATATTTTTTCAGAGCTAGATGCAGAAAAAAATTATTTTTAATTTGCAACCTGATGGAGGTCAGTATAGATGGACTAATAGAACAAGTCCCACACGCTGCTAGAAGCCCAAATATTTTTTCAGAGATAAATGAAGAAAAAAATTATTTTTAATTTGCAACCTGATGGAGGTCAGTATAGATGGACTAATAGACCAAGTCCCACACACCGCTAGAAGCCCAAATATTTTTTCAGAGCTAGATGCAGAAAAAAATTATATTCAATTTGCAACCTGCTGGAGGTCAATATAGAAGGACTAATAGAACAAGTCCCACACACTGCTAGAAGCCCAAATATTTTTTCAGAGCTAAATGAAGAAAAAAATTATTTTTAATTTGCAACCTGATGGAGGTCAGTATAGATGGACTAATAGACCAAGTCCCACACACTGCTAGAAGCCCAAATATTTTTTCAGAGCTAGATGCAGAAAAAAATTATATTCAGTTTGCAACCTGATGGAGGTCAGTATAGATGGACTAATAGAATGATGCTATGCCCAAAAGATTTTACTTCACTAGGTGCAGTAAAAAAATTGGTATTCTATACACAGGTGGTATATCTTGCAACACAGATAGGCTACTCCACTGACTAACACACTCTGCAATAGGCCAAAAAGGATTAGCTTTGCTAGATTCAGCCAAATGCTGTGAAAAAAACTTGCACAGCACTGGCACAGACCTGCCTGGCAAAAACTGATAGGAACTGATGTAACCTAGTCCTGAAAAGGACTCCAATTACAATTAGTCTTTACTCCCACAATCTATCTATTTAAGAGCACAGACCTGCCTGATAAAAGTCGTAGGAAATGCTGTAACCTAGTCCTTAAAAGGACTGCAATCACAACTATTCCCTACTCCCAAGCTATCTGTATATTTGTGCGAAAATTGGCTTGAAATTAACAAGGTATAGCACACACAGCAACAGCGGTGCCGTCTAACACGCAGCTGCAGCAGTGAGAAAATGGTGGCGACGGGGAAAATGGCTTGGTCTTATAGGGCAAGGACATGTGACATACACTGCCAATCACACATGCCCTTGCTTGTGTGAAAAAAAGCACTTCGCTCCGTGTGTGCGCTGCTGATAGGCTGACAGATTGCACCTCCCCACTGCAAATGCGGGAAAGAGAAAAAAAAATGGAGATCTTCATTGTTCCTGCAGAGATCCATCCCCTGCCCCTCCCCCCGCCCCGCTGTACACTCAAACTGCGTATTAACATTAATTTTCATCATTACTGAGAAAAAATCCAGTTATGATTTTGGTGCACGAACAGTTATCGAACATAACCTCGAACAGCCGAATTTTTCTCAAATTGTTCGTGTTCGCCGACCGGCTCGAACACCGCCCAAAACAGCTCGAATTTGAGATTGGCGAACAGTTCGAGTAGAACAACGCTCATCTCTAGTCGCGGGCAGCGTCCGCGACCAATCAGCATAGTAGTGTTTAACTTTTGCGGCAAGATCAGTGATTGCTCGCGGGCCAAGACCGCGACCAATCACCGATTTGGGTGCAACATTTAAATAGCGTCCACGACCAATCAGCACAGCGGTGTTTAAATGTGGCGCCAAGATCGGTGATTGGTCGCGGCCGATATTTAAATGTGGCGCCAAGATCGGTGATTGGTCGGGGGCAGCGCCAGGGACCAATCAGCGATTTTTAACACAAATGTCCGGACCTTTGTAACACCATGCGGATACTGTGGGGACATCAGCGGCTAACGTGTCAAGGGAGGACCGGGGAGCGGCGCTGCGGGTCGGGATACTTCTGATGCGAGCGCCCGCTCATGTCCCGGGTTCACGCAGCGGAAGTATCCGTACAGGCAGCGCCGCTGACATCCATGTGCCTAGGGTGTAAAGGGAGGACCGGGGAGCGGCGCTGACATCCAATTGGTCGCGGCCGCTATTTAAATGTGCCGCACAAATCGGTGATTGGTCGCGCCTGGCGTCGGCGACCAATCAGCACAGCGGTGTTTAAATGTGGAGCCAAGATCGGTGATTGGTCGCGGCCGATATTTAAATGTGGCGCCCAAATCGGTGATTGGTCGCGGGCAGCGTCCGCGACCAATCAGTACAGCGGTGTTTAACTTTTCCGGTAAGATCAGTGATTGGTCGGGTCCGAAGACCGCGACCAATCATCGAATCGTCTTGGTGAGGACCGGGGAGCGGCGCTGCCTGTGCGGGTACTTCCGCTGCGAGAACCCGGGACATGAGCGGGCGCTCGCAGCAGAAGTATCCCGACCCGCAGCGCCGCTCCCCGGTCCTCCCTTCCGCATGGAGGTCAGCGACGCCGGCGGTCCTTCCGCTGCTACCGGCCGGGAGATGAGCGCCTCGTGCCGGTCATCTCCCGGGTGCATCGCCGCTGAGTTCCGTCCCGCAGATGAGCCGCTAACGGCCGCCATCTTTTTTCAGAGATCCCGCGGCGCTGATTGGCCGCTGCCGGACCAATGAGCGACGCGGGATTTCCAGGACAGACAGACAGACAGACAGACAGAAAGACTGACAGACAGACAGATGGGATATGACGATTATATATATAGATATGTGTATAAAATATATAAGTAACATACAGATTAGGCACCACTAATCATGAAAAAAAAAGATGCAAAATTATTTAAAAATCCGTACGAAAATAAAAATGTTTGAACATACTCGGGTTCATGTGTGCTAAGTCAGAAATGGGGGAAAATTATAAAAAATGTTAATACGGTAAATATTAAAAATCAAAGGTGACTATAATTGTGACAAGGTCAGTGATGAGAACATCCATTACATATAGCTAATAGCGGGATAATTACAATATTTTCAATATTTACAATAAATATAATACAGTATTCATGCATATAGTCATAATGTGCAGATTTGGGGTTCTTGGTAAAATATCTGCGGTTCTTTGAAGAAAAGACATTGTTAAAAATCCAAGGTGTCTAACAGGATTTCATTTATTTATACCGCACGTTTTTCAGGCATGGCCCTGATGAATGGGCCTTATCATGTAGTCTTTGTAGTACAGGGAACAAAGTGACTTTTCCAAGTTGTCTCTGCTATGTCATTGATACAGTGTGAGATCAGATATACTACATCGAGTAGAAAAGAAGGTGGGAAAGAGAAAAGAGGGGCTAGAGACAAATATAATGTAATATTACAGCATATTCCAAAGGAAAATAACAATCATTTATTTTTTTATTTTCTGTTCTTTTTTTGCATCCAATATTATAAGGGGCAACTAGCTCCTCTGAGCTGCTTGCTTGGCTATGTAAATAGCAGTTCTGAATCACTATATGATTCTTGCATGATTTCAATAGGAGGGTGTTGTGAGCATGCCCAGCAACCTGTGCAGAGGCCATCATGCAGAAGCAGTTGACTAATGCCTAATACTAGAGATGAGCCAATCTGTTAAAGGAAATCTGTCAGCAGTTTTTTGCTACATAATCTGAGGGTAAAGGGGGGAGAAGGAAACAACTTCGAAACAGGAGTCCAAATGATTACGTGGAAAATTATTTTATTAATCAATCAATTCAGGTGAGACATGGGTTACAAACAAGGGAATGTAAAATCTATGCGAAAAGGGGGCGCCGCAGCAGGAATAAAGAATATGAGAACTATGATCCTGATTATAATGACATGATCACATACAATACGATTGCCTTCATTATATACATGATTTCTTCATATAAAAATTAATTAAAGTGCAAAGTGCTTAATATGTTGATGAATCGTATATAAATTATTAGCAGCTAAATTTGGGCATAAGATATTAAATCATGCAAGAGCGTGATAAAAATACATAAATATAGATGTATGATCTTCGGCACTGTAAGATGGATAATGTTCCTGTGTTGTCACTAAGGAACCCAAGATTAAAGTATGTCAAAAACTAATGAGTGCTTAAAGTGTAACTAGAACAGGTCCTGCTCCTCAATGGCGCCCACCCCAACGCGCGTTTTGGCTTCCAGCCTTCGTCATGGGGTCACATGAGGTGTGTGCTGAGACATTCATTTCAGGGATGTGTAAGTTGTTGCTGCTGTAAGGAAAGTAAACACATGTTGAAAGGCTGCTCAAGAGCTTATAGACGATCGTACCAACAGCAGAACAGCTGGTGATCATCTAAATTTTACACAATCTTCGGGTTACATCCAACTGCATTCCTATTTTCACAGACTGTCTCATAGGTGGAAAAACTTTATTTTTCTCCAAGTACGAGAAAATCTGATGACACTCGGACCACACTCTGATCAAAGTTTGATAAAAATGATTGGTCTGTTTTTCTCATACCTGGAAAATACTGACGTGTGAATGAGGCCTAAGAATTGACATTTTTAACTGTGCTATATCCAGAATATCATGGGAGAGCAGCCATTTAGCCGATATCAGCAGAAGACGTCCCCCACTATTCCCCAATGCCTCAGTGCTTCCGATCCTGCCTCGCTTCATGGCTTTCTCACAGCAGATAGAAAAGGGTGCGCCCTTAAAGAGCCACAGCACCAATGGCTCACTGCCCAATAATACCCTGTATATCTGCCTTTGCTTCTTCCATATTACTTGAACTGTGAAAGTGCATTCATTTATTTGATGCATTTAGTTTTGACACAAAGCCATGTTGACCTGCAATAGTGTAGCTATACTTACTGCCGTGTTCTTGGACTGGACGACCTTGGACTGGACGACCTTGGACTGGACGACCTTGCTTCTGCTCTTTGATTCTTAGCTAGAGATGAGCAAATTGATTCGTAATGAATCAAAATTGTTCTGAATTACCTTGAATAATTTGGATTTTGCAGATTAGGAATTTTAAAGGATTCAATTTGCATAAAGTCATTTTGCTGGACAAATAGAATAGAAAACAATACCTAAGGTCACTGACCACTGGATTGCACACCTGTACCAGGACCGCAAATGCCTTTTCCCTCTCACTCATTACACCTGACAATGGTCACATGCTCCTTTGTTCCTGGGTATTTAAACATGAGTAACACATTACCTCATTACCCCTGACGAAGCTGCTGGTGAGCAGCGACACGCGTTGGGTCTATTCACTTTGTAGGTAACTATATGCATTAATCCTTAATATAGTGCTTTCATCTGACAAGGCCACGCTTTTTACTGCAAATATTGATTGCTTATTAATATATTGATCCAGTGGTCAGTGACCTTAGGTATTGTTTTCTATCTGGATTCAATTAATAGACGTTTTTTCACAGTGCCTACAAAGTTTAGAGGTTCTCTGTATTTTTGGGTTATTTTCCCATACCTCTTTTATCTGTATATTTTCTACACAAGTTATGTGTTTTAAGTGTTTTTTTAAAAAAATGTGCTTGTTTGTGTGTTGCTGATGTATTATTAATAAAAAAAAATTTGATATCTTGCATTATATCTGGGAGTGCATGATCTTTTGTTTGCCCTACGCCCTTTTCTCTTCTTTATACTCATTGATTCCTAGCGTGGGTTTACTATAGCACCCCTTTGTGCATTTTTTCAGTTTATCATTGAGTGGTGCCCGCTAAATGTGTTGTGTATATCTAGTTCGATTATCAGAGTTCCTGATTTTTCTGGGCGGTGGCACGCATTAGAGTTTTTTTTTGTGATAATACATTTTCTCTTTATTATTATTCTTCTTTGTTTATATTTCGTTCTAGATTTGTTTCTTCTATAATTGTGACCATTGCTTGTGGGATATAGCTTTTGACTTTGATACCAGGAAAGTGGCCTGGAGTAAGCAGAATTTGACTATCTTCCCACATACTGCTCCAGTGGAGGATAATGATTTTAATGCCCTTGCACAGGATTTAACGGATACACATAAGTCAATCACAAGGGTTTGGTGGAATATTTCCATCCTGGAGGAATACCAGAGATTATCTATTGTACCACGGAGATTACTGGTGCAAATTTTCCCAGCGTGGGAGGGGTCCCCTAATTTTAAAGCTGTATGGGAGACTGGCCTAACACAATGCTCCATTATCTTGATTAATTTACTATTGCAACATGATAGGGAGCTATTTCAAACATTGAAAACCCGCATCAAGGGGCTTGAGAATCAAATGGCCAAATATGATCAGGCCAAGTTGGTACTGCCATTCCAAGCTAACTTGAGGGAGATTATAGGCCGCCTTGATAAAGATATCATGGATAGAAAGAGGAATAAACTTACCCGTGGTAAAAATGACTATGACAAGAGCCAGGTATATAAGTGGAGACATAGGGGGAATCCTAGAGTTCCAACATCGGGGAGATACAATGAAATTCCATCAACAACTAGTATGGGCAACAGTGATTTTTTAAGCAAGGAAACGAGCGATACCGACAGAGGACGAGACACGGTAGACGAAAACAGAAAACCAGGCCTCAAGCACAAAAAAGTGATTACCACCAGAATGAACAGGAGGAGACACAAATATTTGACCCCTTTAATTCTCAGCTTCAAATTGTCAACCTTACGTCACATGTCCTTACCTCTTCTGAAAGGTCAGTATAACAAAAAGGGCTCACTTTTTCTCCTATGGCTACTGTTGACAAATTTACCCTACAGAAAGACTTTTATTTATTTTGCAGGAAGATTATTTTTAAGGTGATTTACAGCAAACCTGATCTGGCGGTCGGCCTGTCTTCTCCCACTGATAAACAGGCTTTGTCGGATCTATTCGGGGTTCTGCAGGAGAATCAGTCACACCCAGGTAGGCAAAAGTTTCCACACCGACTGCCTTCCAGGGTGTTACCGGCTTTATCCATGGTTCCCGCAGTCTCTATGTTTTTTGAAGTCATGAAAAACGAGATTAAGGGACTCCCCGCCAATGTCACCACTCATGAGAATTTATCATCCCAGGAAAAACGGGCCCTTATTGACCTACAAAAGAATCAAGATTTTTTGATTAAAGAAGCTGACAAAGGGGGCAATATTGTACTGTGGCCCAGGGATATGTATATCTCTGAGGTGCATAGGCAATTGAACAATTCCAATTATTATCACAAACTTCCCTCTGATCCCACACTGGTCTTTTCATCCAAATTGGAAAATTTACTGTTGAGGGCATTTAGTATGCGTGTTAAGGGGAGCGGTTGCAGACAACTTTATTTAATGGAACGCAACCGACCCCGGGGTCCACGATGCAGCCTAGAGGACTGCTGCCGAACACTTCCCGGGTGGAAAGGCAAACGACAACTAAATGATAAACCCTTCCGTGTTAACTTTACACCGGGCAGGGTATAGCGGTACGCTCTATCTCCGTTTACTGCACGGAGGAGAGAGCGACCGGCGACGCACCTAACAATAATCTTATCCCTTTGTGTTAACGCACACGGAAGGGTAAGATGGTACGCACAATCTCCAAGAACCGCAGGGAGTTGTGCATCCGTGGCAACAGCAGTAGCCCTGTCTTTGATACAGGCTCTACGCTATGGGGATTGGCGCTAAAGTGGTTCACACAATCTCCAAGAACCGCAGGGAGACGTGTGACCGGACTATGAGCAGTAGCCCTGTCTTCGGCACAGGCGCTACGCTATAGGAGACGGCGCTAGCTTGCGGGTGATTCCCGCCGGGTATTCGAGCACTCAGCCGGCGTGCTACCGGACTGAGCAAACCCGCTCTATTAAACTCACAGGCGGCTCGGGGTGTAAGAGCGAACCCCCTGGTCAGAGCCAGTCAGCGAAGCAAAGCTACCTGCCTCTATGAAGCTAACCTGCCTCTATGGAGCTAAACCTGCCTAGCGGAAACTATGGCTCTTTGAGCCCGGAGTCAGCGTGCACACCACAAACAGCTAGCTCAAATGATCTGAGCGCACCGCCATGTTTGTGGGCGGGCCTTTTAAAGATTAAGCCCTGCCCCACTGTCGCACCATTGGTGACGACACCCGTGACCAATCAGGCGGTGCCAGGTCACCGGGTCAGGTGGGTGCCAAACCACCAATCATGATCCGCCAGGTCACGGACATGCTCAGTGCAGCGAATCCTGGACTTAGACTCCACGAGCCCTGTCTCCCTCTGCAGCCTATGCTTAACACTGCTAGGCACAGATGCCTGGGAGACAATCTGCAGGGCTTGTGGAACAACTAAGTGTTGAGGCTGACAACAATGCTGAGCAGTTGCTGGCCTGGAATGGGAGACCACAGAAGGTCCTGAACCCATTTCAAATCCAGCCCCAGACTGATGCCTAACAATGGGTATTATTGCTAAACAAAAAAATGAATACATGTTTGTAAAAAAACCTATTGTACCTACTTTTTATATCCTGCAAAAAGTACACAAGAACTTGGAATGTCCCCCAGGAAGGCCTATCGTAGCTGGTATTGGCAGTGTCAGTGAGAGGGCATGTATCTATGTGGACTACTTCTTGCAACCGTTTGTATCTAATCTACCATCTTATCTTAGAGACTCATCGCACTTGATCCAGATCCTGGACTCTCTTACCCTGCCCAACCAGGTACTCCTGATAACCATAGATGTGGAATCCCTTTGCTCGAATATTAAACATCAGGATGGACTAACAGCAGTGCTACACTTTTTTGACTCCATCCATGGAGGTAATCATGCGCACAGCCTTTTCAATGTTGATCTCTTGAATTTTGTATTAACGCACAATTATTTTGTTTTTGATCGTAATTTTTACTGTCAGGTGTCTGGTACTGCGATGGGTGCACGTTGTGCGCCTTCCTTTGCCAACCTTTTCATGGGTTGGTGGGAGGGTGAGCACGTGTACCCCTCAATGGGTTTTCGAAAATATATTTTTAGATGGCTTCGGTTCATAGATGACATTTTTGTCATCTGGACCGGCACCGAGTTGGAAGCACTGACATTCATTGAGGAGTTAAATAATAATCATTTAAATATTCATTTGACTTATCAAATATCCTCTGTTTCAGTTAATTTTTTAGATTTGGAGATTAAAGTAAAGGACAACATTCTCACGACTAAATTGTATAGAAAAGTGATGGCAACTAACAGTCTCCTACATTATAATAGCTTCCATCCTCGGAGTCTAAAGAATGGGATACCTATTGGACAATTTTCAAGGATTAAGAGGAATTGCACCATCCATGATGATTATAGAAATGAGGCCAGAGACTTGTCCATGAGATTCCGTCAACGGGGTTACCCTAAGGCCGTGGTCTCTAGGGCTCATCAGAAGATCTTGGCTAAACCTCGTGAAACTTTGTTGCAGTCTCATGCTAAATCGGACGATAATCAAATTAGATTCATCACCCAGTTTAATAACCAATGGAGTCAACTTAATAAACTTTTTTGTAGACACTGGGATATCCTGAGAACAGATTAATGCGTATCAGGTTTGATACCTGAACGACCACTTTTGACGGCTAGACATGCGCCCAGTGTTAGGGACAAACTTGTTAGGAGTCACTACACACGCCCCACATATAACACTTCTGGAGGGACACGTCTTAGGGGCACCTTTCCATGTGGTGATAGCTCTGTGTGTCTACATATCTTTCCAGGACCCACACTGATAAACCCAGGAGACAATCAACATTATCCCCTGAGGGATTACATCAACTGTAGAACATCGAATGTAATTTATGCTCTGATATGTACCTGTCCAAAGATATATGTGGGGCAAACTTCCCAACAGCTACGGAAAAGGGTACAACAACATATTTCTAATATTAACCTTGCGGAGCAGGATCTAAGAAAAGGTGGGGTAATCACGTCTGCGGCATCACATTTTTTGCACTTTCATTCGGCTAATCCTAAATATCTGCAGGTAATAGGCTTGCAGAATATCCAGCCTAACTTCCGCAAAATGGATTATACTAATGAACTGTTGAGATTGGAGTCTAGATGGATTTTCTCACTTGATTCCGTTGCCCCTACGGGAATTAATGAGGACCTCTCATTCATGGGGTATCTCAATTAGATGTTCTCTGGTTTCATTCTAGGGCTACTTGACCATTGATCGTTTTTCATGTATTCTTTATACATTACTTGTTTGTCTAATGGTAATTTTTCAAAAGGAAAGGGAAGGGAAGGAAAGGGGGAAAAGGGGAAAGAAAGAGAAGGGGGAAAAAGGAAAAGGAGAGAAAAAAAAAAAAAAGGAAGGAAAAAAAAGAAAATTTTAAAAAGTTTTTTTTTTTGGGCTTAATATATATTTCTCCTGACAGTATAACCCATTTCTGTTGCGTCTGACTTATCAAATCAGTTGACTGAGTTTTAATTTTATTTCTTTATTTCTTGGTTCCCGATGGTAGGTATACACTTGTTACATGTTTTGTTTTTTTTTTACGTTTTTCTCTTCTGGGGTATTTATTTATATTCACACTATGGGTGTGTGTTTTAGTATTATTTTTTGCATTGTTCCTTCGTATGTGTTTGGTGTTTTTTCACATTTTTACACTTTTCATTCTCCATTTATTTTTTTAATTTTAATTTTTAATTTTTATTTTTAGTAATTTTTTTTATTATTTTTTTTGCTTATTTTGAATTTTTGATTTTCTATTTTTGTTTATATATTTTTCTACTGTATAAATGTTGTGACACAAGGAGACCGGGAGTGGCGTTAGCGCATCATTTCCGAAAGCGTTCCACCACGATACATGGTGGAACACATGGCATTTCCGGCTGCTATTTCTATAGTGGTTTATTTATACCACTGCTGCCTCTATGGCGGTTCATCTACACCGCAAGGTTTGTGTCCTGGTACGAACACCTGTACCAGGACCCCAAATGCCTTTTCCCTCTCACTCATTACACCTGACAATGGTCACATGTTCCTTTGATCCTGGGTATTTAAACATGAGTAACACATTACCTCATTACCCCTGACGAAGCTGCTGGTGAGCAGCGACGCGCGTTGGGTCTATTCACTTTGTAGGTAACTATATGCATTAATCCTTAATATAATGCTTTCATCTTCCAAGGCCACGTTTTTTACTGCAAATATTGATTGTTTATTAATATATTGATCCAGTGGTCAGTGACCTTAGGTATTGTTTTCTATCTGGATTCAATTAATAGACGTTTTTTCACAGTGCCTACAAAGTTTAGAGGTTTTCTGTATTTTTGGGTTATTTTCCTATACTTCTTGTATCTGTATATTTTCTGCACAAGTTATGTGTTTTAAGTGTTTTTTTTAAAAATTGTTTGTTTGTGTGTGGCTGATGTATTATTAATATATATATTTTTTTTATATCTTGCATTATATCTGGGAGTGCATGGTCTTTTGTTTGCCCTATGCCCTTTTTCTCTTCTTTATACTATGTTATATTTTATATTTTGTAACCTATTATCGGCCTTCTGATTAACATGCATTTTTGGTGCACTTTCGTTTCACACAAAATTTATTTGAACCAATAAGAATCTTCTGTTAATTCAAGTGTATCTCTCCGAGAGGAATTTTGTGAGATTTGCTTTGCTCATCTCTATTTTTTACCATTCATCTCGATAACATTTAACAATCATCAGCACAAGCTATACAAGACTACTGATGTACGGTATTGTCCATACTCATTGAGAGGCGTTCCCTAACGTTGGCCATAACTGCCAACATCAGCAGAATCGTCCGACAGTCCACTATGTATGGGGACAGGACCGGCGTCACCACCCAGCACTCCTAGGCAAGTGCCGAGGCCCTGGACAAACGGGGGGCCCACTCCGTGGCGTACCACCAGTGCAGAGCAAACTGTCAGTCAAAGTACCGGGGCGTGCTTTCAGCCATCATTAACAGTACTGTGAAAAGTGACTGTATGCATGCGGGCACACCTGTATGACTGAAAGCCGGTGGCTCCCGGTAGGAATAAAGTTAATTTTTTTCTCCGAAGCCATGCTTTCAGTATCACTGCTGGGCACCTGTCTATTGCTTTTTACATGCAGCTTGACCCTATATCTGCAGTTAAATACCATTATATCCGACGTGACAGGTTTCCTTTAAGGCTTTCATATTTTGATACAATGTTTCTCCTCTTTCAATGGCCCTTTCAGTTACTTTCATGTCACTATCCAATTTTTTTTTTTTGCCTCCGATAAATCATGTTTGTTCATAAAACTTCTGTTGAAAAATACAAATGTGTTTCTTATTTTGCCAAGACAGGATTCATTTCCAAAAGTCTACAAACCATTCATTAAAAAGGCTTTGTGCCGCACCAGGGATGTAAAGCAGATTTCTAATATAATTACCTTAGTCTAAAAGAAACCGATTTATATGCTAACAACTTGTGCAGTGTAAATTTCTCCAATAACGCCCCAGTGGATTTTTATGAATGATGATTCAAATTACAAAAAATGAAGTGACTTTGTGTAATTCTATCCAAGTATTTGGAGACAGAAATCAATTTCATTATTTTCTCATGTAATAACCGCAGTTTCTATAGGGATGAATGGCAGGACGTGCACAAAAGGAAATCCAAATTAATCAATCACTTGAGATAATTTATTAGAATATTGTTTAAAGTGTTACTCCATATTTTAGTATATGCCTATGTAAAAAGTTGAGTAGCTTTGTAGAAAATTTGACCCACATTTGCTAAGATGTTTATGGTGATTATCGGAATAAACTGTTTAAAAGAAAAGTTGGAAATGCTGACGTGAAGTCTAAAACTTGTGCAGTGATGAATATCAGTGCATAGAATTAATTGTCATGCTGTTACATAATTGTAAATGCACCAAAATTATTAGCCCCAAAATATAAGAAGCATCATTGTCAGAAGCTCCCTGTCCTCTTCAACAACAACAGGAACCTGTTGATGCAATCAGAAAAAATGTATACAATGTCAATTTATAATGACGAAGGACAAGATAAAGATTCCCAGATCACATCAGGACCACAAGATCCCAGGTACTTTCAGCTGCATCGCACTTAATGTATTGTACTTAATTATATTGTCACGAGTTTACCATGACACAGGGGCAAGAAGACTGCAATATCTGATTTCATAAACTCCTGCACTGATCAGGAGTACGTCTTCATATTAAACAGTGCAGGCTTCTGTTTGCAGTTCAGGGGTTAATCTGTTCAGCTTGGAGACTCTGAAGCTTCCCAGTTTAGATGATCTCAGCTGTTCTGTATTGACCACTCCCCTCTCCTATATATACTCGCCTCTTGCAATCTGGATTGCCAGTGTTAAGTCTTGTACTGCCTGGTGAGGAGTGGAGGAGTCGGTTGATGGTAGAGGCATTTGGAGTGTTTATCTATGACTGTTACTATGTGTTTTGGCTGTGTGCAAAACCTCATCATCTCCTATTTAGTTCTTCTTCCTTTTCTCCCTGGTGTTCCCCTCTGTTTTCTGTGAGTGCATATTTGTAGATTGGTATATTCATTTATCCCTGTACATCCTTCCTTGTTTGTCTGGTTTGTGTATGTACATACACTATTCCTCACCATTTCCCTAGGTGGGGGAGGGGGGAGATATAGGACTGATTCAGGAGTTCAGAAAGGTACGTGGTCCCAGGGTCTTCACCATCAGTAGTAATCTGGGGAGCAGGGCTAGCTAGGCCGCCCCAAGCCTTAGGGACAGGGCAAGGGCCATTGGCCCCTTGGCCCCAGTATGCATCAAATGTCCAACTAGAGGTCTATATGTACGGCAGACAGGACAAATGCTTAGAAGAAGTATGAATTCTCATCATCACACAATAAAAGAAAAAAAGAATAGGTCTACCTATGGCCAAGCATGTTTATTGCCCCGATCATATCATCATGGACATGAAATTGCTGGTATTGAAAGGTAACTTCAAATCCCAGAGAGACAGAGGAGTCTGGGAGCACAAACTTATGACGACCTTTGACACTCAAAGCAGAAATTAATGTGTCACATGGACTTATGTCTTTCTATATCAGTTAAGGAATGTGCTCCTCAGACCTGTGAGGACATCAAAATCCTGGACCAGACACCTCAATCAGAGGACAATAAAACTTTCACACTCCTGATCTATGACCTGCTCTAATATTTACAGCCACAACTGTTTTTCCCTGTCCCATATTGATAGTTCTGCTTCACGTCACTTGTCTTATTTATTGCATTATTCCGGTGCCCTGTTGTGTATACATATGTGACTCATCAGATTTTGTGCTATACTATGCCTGATAAAGAGACCTGAAGAGTCTCAAAAGCTGCTCTTTATGCCATCTTTTTGATTAGTTATTAAAAGGTATCAACTAGTGATGAGCGAGTGTGCTCACCATTGCTCGATACTCAGTCGAACATCAGGGAACTCAGGTATGCTTGTACAAGAGGAGGAGGAGGTGAGCTGTGACATCACCTATTGTGAATGTTGAATTCTGTTTTATCTACTGTATATAGAGGTGTTATTAGTCATTGTACAGGAGGGAGAGGAGGTGAGCTGTGAAATCACCTATTGTGAATAGTGGATCATGTGTTATATCCTGTATAGAGGTGTTATCAGTCATTGTACAGGAGGAGGAGGTGAACTGTGACATCACCTATTGTGAATGGTGGATCCTGTGTTATCTCCTGTATATAGAAGTGTTATCAGTCATTGTACAGGAGGAGGAGGTGAGCTGTAACATCACCTATTGTGAATGGTGGATCCTGTGTTATCTACTGTATCTAGAGCTGATATTAGTCATTGTATAGGAGGAGGAGGGGAGCTGTGACATTACCTGTTGTGAATCGTCCATTCTGTGTTATCTACTGTATCTACAGGTTGTTCATACACCATATTTTTGGTCCGAGTGCTGTTTGTGAAAAAAATGGATCTCTCTCAGACGATTGTTATTTAATGGGACAGCACAGATGAGTGATTTTTTTTTCAGTGACCAAATCTGCGTGTCAAAAAAATCGAAGCATGTACCAGTGTATTCTATTAATCAGATGAGACTCACCTGTTCAAGTCTATGATTGCACAAAAAAAATCAGATGCCACAGTATAGTATCCGTTTTTTATGGTTACATTGCAATTCTGTAAGATAGTAAACTGTAAATGGTCTTGTAAAGTTTAAATAGCCGTAAAAAATGGATGGTATACGGACTGCACATGGATAACAAGTGAGAAAGAAATTGTCTGAGTTTTCTGGATAAAGCAAAACTCTTTTTAATACGCTGGTGTGAACCTACCCTAATATTGTGTGCACATAATGTCTTTGTCAGGCAGATTTTGACCGGAATCCAACTTAAAATTAATAAAAGAATGAACCTAATGCACAAGACTTGCATTGTGTTCCTTCTATTAACCACTTTAGTCTTCGAAAGCCGGGAAACGTTAAAAGTAGTATCATCTTAACACTTTAAGCTTGGAAGCTTCTTGCGATATAAAGCTTAAACTAGAAAAAAAAGAGTCGCCACAAAAACGACGGATTGAGAATGCCAGCGAAGTTGCGGTGTGCACATAAACCTAAACCTAAACTTTACCATGAACTGGAGAGATCAGTAAAAAAAGTTCAAAAAATTAAGTCCTACAGCAATTGTGTAACTGGTTTATTCTAATGCACAGTTTTCTTTTTTAATTATTTGTGCTTTTTCTTTGATGCGGTGTTACTTTCAGAAAGTGGAATGTTGGAGGTGACAAACATTGAGCGCTGTACCGTGCATTACCTATTATTCATAAGCACTCACAATGTCTGGATAATCTAAGGACAGTCCTGTCCTACTTATACAGAGACTTTATCTTCGAATATTCCCCACCTACGATCACGCATTCTTCTGTTTTGAAAACAAATTTAAAAAAAAAAAGAAATCATTCTTTATCAGATTCAAGGCTGCTCTTGCCATAAGCTTATTCCTGCTTCATTGTGTTCTTGTAATAATACTGAACAATAGCGTCGCTATAAAAATTCAGCACAAACTTTCAAATTTCTCGGAGGCAAAATATTAACTCTGACAAACAGCTCGTACTTCTTCACTAGTGCCGCAATTGATGTAGTCGATATACTTTACATAAAGAGCCTCATGGACTCCATTATTGGTAAGTCAAAACTGTATGCTCATCCAATAAAAAAAAAATCATTTTACTGAAAATGGCTGGAAAGTATTCAAAATGCTAATTTGAAATATTTTTAGATATTAAGTGACAAAAGTGCAGTGGGATTGAGAGAAGGACACAAAAAGAGGGATGAGAGGAAGTCTGCAGAGAACGCTACATGATCCATGTTTATTTTTTTTTAAGAGCAGTCAAACATTTTAAAGGAGTTTTCCACTTTGGGGAAAGTTGAACCCAAATGCTGTAAAATACCTAAAGTAATAAACATATCAGGTAGGGAGGAGCGGACCCGAGGAAGTTCGGGTTCTGGTACCCGACATGACTACCAGAGCTCTACCTGAATTTGAACCAGAACTCGAACCCCATTGAAAACAATGGGGACCCAAAATTTGGATCAGGAAAAATTTCTGTCTTTCTTATTCGGACTTCCCCCGGAACTCTGAACATTAAAATGGACTACTGGGTGAGGTCCATGTTCGGCATTTAGCACCCGATACTCAGTGTCCAGTACGAACATCAAACTTTTAAGTTTGGGTTCAATCATCTCTAATATCAGGTACTCACCTTTCTCCAGTCCTGCGCTGGATGCCCAAGCCACTGCTGCGGTCTGGGAGCCAAGAAAGACATACGGTAATTATTTTTCCTCCACAAAGTTTTAGTGGAGAACCTCTTCTTAAATGGAGTATTATCCAATGTTTTTGTTGCAGCAGTGGCATCACATTGACAGTGCACATGCCTGCTATAACCAGTCACTGAAACATAGAAACATAGAAAGTTATAGTTGGAAGGGACCTCCACGGTCATCTTGCCCAACCCCTTGCTCAATGCAGGATTCGCTAAACCATCCCAGACAGATGTCTGTCCAGCCTCTGTTTGAAGACTTAAATTAAAGGAGACCTCACCACCTCTCGTGGCCGCCTGTTCCATATCACCCTGACCGTCAAAAAGTTTTTTCTAATATCTAATCTGTGCCTCCTCCCATTCAGTTTCATCCCATTGCTTCTAGTCTTTCCTTGTGCAAAGGAGAATAAAGCTGATTCCTCTACAGTGTGACAGCACTTGAGATATTTGTAGACAGCTATTAAGTCTCCTCTCAGTCTTCTCTTTTGCAATTTAAACATTCCCAAATCCTCTAACCGTTCCTGAGTTTAGCGGCTCGTTCCATCTACCTCAGCGTAGAAACTGAGGTCAGTGATTGGCTGTTGAGTTGATTCACAATGTTGACATGATGCCACCGCTGCAGGCAAAATACTTAGACCCAAACAGCAGGAAACCTTTCCTGCAATTGGAGAGGGTTGAGTGTCTGATGTGTTTATTTTATTTATTTTACACCTTTTGGCGTCCACTTTCAATAGTAAACACCTCTAAAGACATATATGACATTGAAGGTAGCCTAATTTATTGGCAAATCTTAATACCAATTTGTGCTTGGGGTATACTTAGTTCAGTAGGATTTCTAAAGTAAAAGTGAAAATAGTATATTACCATTAATGTACTTGCCAAATTTTAGGACTGCCATTATGACAGAGATCAACAGTAATCACAGAAATTTTGGATAGCGTTGATAAAAAATATTCAGATTGATAAATTCTAACAGAATGCAATGTGCCCACTGTCACGATTCCTTCCTTTTATCAACCTTAAGCAGTCATCATGTGACCATAAGTTATGAGCTGGCTATCATCTTTTCCTGCTTCTCTCAATGTTTTATTGAGAGAAGCAGGTGAGGAGCTAGTCGGCATGTGATGGCAAGTATGTAAATCGTATGCTGTTGGTCGTGATGACCATTCGAAGTGAAAAAAGATTTTAATCCTGACAGTGTGCATGGTGAACACTGTCAGTATTCATCAACCTATAGTCATAAGGAATGATTGTAGAAATGTAGTTCAGCCCAGAGAACTCCTTGAAGACACAATGTACATATTGACGTCCCCATCGTTTTCTATCTTTTGCCTCTTTTTTGGGCTGGGTTAAAAGTAAGACCATAGGATGGAAGGTCAGAGTGGTCTGAATTAGATTGTACTGATTATGGGCCTCTTCATGGTTAACCATTCTGAGATGTTCTTGTAAGCCCTTTGTTTAGGAAGAAAATGCCAGTTACCATTGTACTTTAGCTTTTTTATAGACCATATGTCTTGTTTTCCGGTAGTGAAGTTGACTGAAATTAACGAGACTCCAGGCTGGTAGAAAAATTATCTGGAAGTTTTGTTGTGACTTTTTCTTTCAGGCTGGCAATCTATCTGCTTTATTGGAATTCTCATAATTTTGCAGTTCAGTTCACTGGAGAGCTTTATCTGTGTGCACAGCTAATATAACATTGATCTTTCCTTATAGTTTTAGAATTCCTTGGTCTATAACGACAGGAGAAATTCAGCTAATTGGGTTTTAGTGGACACAGCTGATTCTTAACATTTGCTGGATATTGTCAGTTCTTGGATATTGAAATAACTGTTTTCTTAACTTTTTATTTTATTTCGTACAACTGAGATTTAAAGTATTACAGTCTTCACACAAAACGATTCTGCTTATACCGGCCATTTAATTTAACGAGACATCTGACATTCTTAAAGGGCAACCGTTTTATAATGTAAATTCCAGTGGGACACATATCTTAATTACACTCTATGGCAGACTGGAATATGTTACATCCTTAGAATATTATTTATTGCAATATTTTGTATGTTTATTAATAAGTTACAAAAGATAACTAATAATAGACAAGCCCTAATCACATGCCATATTAAAACATATAAATATGATAAAAGAGATTCCGACAATCAGAACTCCCTTTGGAGGACTTGGCAGAAAATAAATGTATCGTGTAGACAAATATTAATTTGAATAGACATTATTTAGCAATGCTGCTTCCTGTTCCAGCACCAGGGCTACACTTTATGCCACAACTCCAGAAATTGGATGAATCAGGATACTGGATAACCCAATACTTCTACCTTCCTTTTCCTGTGTAGATTTTGCTTTTTTTATTGTCATTGCTGACGATCGGTTTGATGAGGAAATGAGCATCAGCATGCCCCTGGTGGTGCTTTTTTGGCTCTTGTTCTATTGTGTTGCTATTGCTTACTGTATCCTAACTTTGATTCTGACCTAGGCCTAGTTCTGGACTAGTCTCCTGATTTGTCCTTTGGGTTCTCTGCTTGGAATCTTTTGTCCTTTTCCTGGATCTTACACTTGGCTATCTCCAGCATATTCATGCTCATCCTCTAGCCTGATGTTCTTTGATTGTTACTCAGGTTATGAACCCTGGCTCACTTTCTGACTACAACACTCTTCCATCAACGACTCCGTTGCCAATTGTTGACTATTCCGGAGATTACAACCCTGGGATTTTCAAGCAGTACCTTATTACATGAGTCATGGATGAAGAATAGAGGATTACTACCCTGGAATTTTCGTACTGTACCTTCTTACATGAGTAATGGATGAAGAATAGGGGATCTCCAAGACTTCACACCCCAGTCTAGCTTGATCTAAGCAGGTTGAAGCTTAGAAAATCCACATTTCATTACATGACTGTAACAATTACCTCTTCCATTAGATGGCTTATAGATTCTAAGCCTTTTTGTAGAATCAAATGATTATTGAAGCCACTTGCTTCAAAGAAGGTGTTGTGCAGCTATAAAAAAATTTTTGTGTTTTTTCCACAACTTAATTTCTTAGTTCATAGACCCTTTTTCTAAGTTACAAAACTAAATATTATAGCAAACGCTATAATATGAGGTGTGGACCTTGTAAATCACTATCACTGTCAGCTCTATCAGAAAATTTTGACTGGTCAGGAAAATAAAAATGCTATATTATCTCATTATTGGATATCTATTTTTTATCTTATCACATTATTATGAATTTATGATTTCATTTATTTTTTGTTACTTAGCAGTGCCGGTCTACTTTAAATCCCTCCCTACCTTGTCATTTCTTTTTTGTACTATTATAGTTGATGACAAAATTGACCTGGAAAGTATTAGCACATTATGGAATATTACTGTGGAAAACGCTGAACGCATTATGAGATCTAAAGAGTTACTAAATATAGAGAGTTATTTGGTTGGAGAGCTTTCATTGGTGTAATCGCTAAAATGGTTCTAACCATCATTTAAAGAAAATGTGTCATCAGAAAACGAAGTGTAATTTTTTTTAGAATTTTTTTTTCATATCACTATCTGCAGTGGTGTGAAAAAGTATTTGCTCCCCTTCCTGATTTCTTATTCTTTTGCATGTTTGTCACACTTAAATGTTTCAGATCACAAAACAAATTGAAATATTAGACAAAGATAACACAAGTAAAAACAAAATGCAGATTTTAAATGAAGGTCTTTATTATTAAGGGAAAAAAGAAATCCAAACCTACAGGGTGCTGTGTGAAAAAGTGATTGCCCCCCTAAACTTTATAACTGGTTGGGCCGCCCTTAGTAGCAAGAACTGCAATCAAGTAACAAAGAAAGAAAAAAAAGGTTCCAGCACCAGGCTTCTCTTCTTGAAAATCTTCACTATTTTATTTACATATCACTGCATGGCCACTGGTGGTGCAGTGGTTAGCACTGCAGCCTTGCAGCGCTGGGGTCCTGGGTTCAAATCCCACCAAGGACAACATCTGCAAGGAGTTTGTATGTTCTCCTCGTGTTTGTGTGGGTTTCCTCCCACACTCCAAAGACATACCAATAGGGAATTTAGATTGTAAGCCCCGATGGGGACAGTGATGATAATGTATGTAAAGCGCTGCGGAATATGTTAGCGCTATATAAAAATAAAGATTATTATTATTATATCAAGAATAAAATATCATACAGGGACACAGCCCCTAAACGCCTGATGCGTTTCAAACAAAGTTCTTA
Organism: Phyllobates terribilis; assembly: GCF_046119375.1. NCBI lineage: Eukaryota > Metazoa > Chordata > Amphibia > Anura > Dendrobatidae > Phyllobates > Phyllobates terribilis. The sequence continues at coordinate 768,945,060 of NW_027362764.1, forward strand.
ATCATTTGCCTATGATTAAGAACTTTATTCGAAACGCGTCAGGTGCTTAGGGGCTGTGTCCCTGTATGATACCTTATTCTTGACATGTAAATAAATAGTGAAGATTTTAAAGAAGAGAAGCCTGTTGCTGGAACTTTTTTTTCTTTCTTTGTTATTGCTAATGAGTGGTATCCAGCCACTTGTTCCTGGCACCTGTGTTCACTTGGATTCTGGTGAGGCACCACTAATCCCTCTTTCCCTGCTCCTAGTTTGATGTTGAACTGCAATCAAGTGTTTGTGATAACTGGCAATGAGCCTTTTACAAAACTCTGGAGGCATTTTGGCCCAGTCATCTTTGCAAACCTGTTGGATTAAGCCACATTGGAGGGTTTCCGAGCATGAGCCACCTTTTTAAGGTCATGCCACAGCATCTCAATCAGATTAAGGTCAGGACTTTGACTAGGCCACTCCAAAGTCTTAATTTTCTTTTTCTTAAGCCAATCAGAGGTGGACTTGATGATGTGTTATGGATCATTGTCCTGCTGCTTAACCCAAATGGTCATCAGCTGATGAACAGATGGTCGGACATTCTTCTTCAGCATTTTTGGGTAGACAGCAAAATTCATAGTTCCATTTGCCACAGCAAGTCTTCCTGGTCCTGAAGCAGCAAAACAGATCCAGAGCATCAGACTACCAGCAACATATTTTACTGTTGGTATGAAGTTCCTTTTCTGAAATGCTGTGTTACTGCTATGCCTTCTCACCTGATGCTATAGTCCTTATATATCTAGATACATCATAAGGGGTGCACGTGGTGTGGGGTGCATGCACGTGTTCTCTTCAGCAAAGTGTCCTATGCGACAAGTGTCTGACAGTCATTTCAATGGCAGTCATTCAGGGCAGGAGTCAGGCAACCCACACATTTTGCTCTCTTCTATCAATGTACTTTATTCCTGTGTCCATATTCATGTGTGCTTTTCTCATCCACAATCACCGCCCCATCCCCCCTCCATCACCACTCATCCACATCTGCCCCTCTCTCCTGCCCTCTCCCATGTACATCTCCCATGCTCTTTTTAATTTCCTCAAAAATCTCACTCTATCTTATCCAAACAAACCATGTCACAAATCCTAAAACTATCTGCTCTTTTTCTTTTTACAGCTAATACTCATTTCTGGGGATATCTCTCCTAACCCTAGTCCACCCTCCGCCAACCTAAACCCCTCCCCCATCTCACATCGAAACTCTGCTAACCTTAACATCATTTGTACTCCTTCATCTACCTCCTTCAATTGTGCACTGTGGAATCCATGGTCTGTATGCAACAAGCTTTCTTTCCTGCACAATTACTTTCTGACCAACTCTCTCAATCTGCTGGCCCTCATTGAAATCTGGATCCAGGATTCTGACACGGTCTCACTTGCCGCTATTTCTCATGGTGGCTTGCATTTTTCCCATTCCACGAGACCTGCAAACAGACTTGGTGGTGGAGTTGGCTTACTCCTGTCCCCACAATGCACCTTCCAGGTCATCCCCCCAGTTACATCACTCTCCTTCCCTTCTTTTGAGGTCCACACCATCAGGCCCTTCGATCCCCTCTTCCTCAGAGTAGCGGTCGTATACCATCCCCCAGGCTCACCCACCTAGTTCCTTGACCATTTTTCTGCCTGGCTGCCGCACTTCATGTCCTGGGAGACATCAACATCCCCATAAACAGCCCCACCTCCTCATCCACATCCCAGCTTCTATCTTTAACCACTTCTCTTGGCCTCTCACAGCTTTCAATCTCTGAGACACACAAAGACAGAAACACCCTTGATCTGGTCTTTGTTAGGCTTTGTTCAATCCCCTATCTAGATAACTCCCCTCTTCCACTCTCTGATCATAACATTTTCTCCTTCACGCTCACAAATCTTCGCCAGCCCCAACACACTCCTACCTATCACATATTCAGAAATCTACAAGTCATTAACCCTCATACACTTACAGACTCCCTTCACTCATCATTGTCCCCAATCTCCTGTTTTTCCTGTCCTGATCTGGCTGTAAATCACTACAATGACAGTCTCAGAAGCACCCTGGACCAAGTAGCGTCCCTCACCCTCAGAACCTCTAAACAAAGAGTAAAACAGCCCTGGCTCACACCACAAACAAGACTTCTCCAGCAATGCTCTAGAAGTGCCGAACCCCTATGGAGGAAAACTCGCACACTAGAAAACTTAATCCACTATAAATTTATGTTAAAAATCTATAACTCTGCCCTTCACCTCACCAAACAGTCCTACTTCACCACCCTGATCTCCTTACTATCCAACAACCTCAAAAAACTCTTTGATACCTTGCACTCCCTCCTCATTCCTAAAGCGCAGGCCCCCATCATGGACATTTGTGCTGAGGACTTGGCCTCCTAATTCACAGAGAAAATAGACACCATCCGTCAGGAAATCAGCTCCCAGCCACCAAGTGCCATTACTCCCATCCCTTCCCACATCTCCTCTGGATCACTCTTTACATTTGACCCGGTCACAGAAGAAGAAGTCTCCAGGCTCCTCTCTTCTCATCTCACTTCATGCACCACTGACGCCATTCCCTCACATCTATTCCAGTCTCTCTCTTCAGTCGTCACTACTCACCTAACTAAAATCTTCAACTTTTCCCTCTCTTCTGGTATCTTCCCCTCCTCCTTAAAACACTCCATCATTACTCCATTATTAAAAAAACCCTCTCTTGACCCTTCCTGCACAAACAACTACAGACCAGTTTCCAATCTCCCCTTCATCTCTAAACTCTTGCAGCGCCTGGTCTACTACCACCTTACCCGCTAGCTTTCCATTCACTCTCTTCTAGACCCTTCATAGTCCGGCTTCTGCCCCCTACATTCTACAGAAACAGCACTCATCAAAGTAACCAATGACCTTCTGACAGCAAAACGTAATGGTGACTACTCTCTGCTCATTCTTCTTGACTTCCCTGCAGTCTTCTACACCGTTGACCACCACCTCCTACTCTCTATGCTCGACTCAATCAGCATAAAGGACACTGCTTTATCCTGGTTCTCTTCCTACCTATCTGATCGCTATTTCAGTGTATTGCTCACTGGCTCCACTTCTTCCCCCATCCTCTCACTATTGGGGTTCCTCAGGGTTCAGTCCTTGGCCCTCAGCAAATTTGGCTTTCAGTACCATCTTTATGCTGATGACACATAACTATACACCTCATCCCCTGACCTTAACCCACGGTACTACAGAATATCAGTAACTGTCTGGCAGCAGTTTCCAACATCATGTCCACTCTCTATCTAAAACTCCACCTTTCCAAAACTGAACATCTTCTGCTCCCGCCATCTACTCACCTTCCTAAATCTGACATCTCCCTCTCCTTGTGTGGCACCAAAATAACGCCAAGCCAGCAGGAACGCTGTCTGGGCGTTTTGTTTGACACTAATCTTTCCTTCACCTCCCATATACCATCTCTTGCCTGCTCATGTCACTTGCACCTGAAGAACATCTCTAGAATCCGCCTTTCTCACCTTGGAAACAACAAAAACCCTCATGTTGCCCTGATCCACTCCCGCCTTCACTCGACTTTCCCCTCTCCAGTCCATCTTTAATGCTGCAGCCAGGGTCATCTATCTGGCTAATCGTTGCTCAGACGCTTCTGCTCTATGCCAGTAATTGCACTGGCTGCCCATGAATTACAGGATCTAATTTAAATTGCTTGTTCTCACCCACAAAGCTCTCCACAGTGCGGCACCCCCCTACATCTCTTCCCTCATTTCTGTTTATCGGCCTACCCATTCTCTACGCTCCGCAAGCGACTTTTGATTAATATTGGCACTAATCCGTACCTTCCACTCCCGGCTCCAAGACTTCTTCCAAGCTGCACCTATTCTTTGGAATGCTCTACCCAACAAATTAGGATGAACCACAACTTACACAGTTTTAGGCACTCCCTAAAGACACAGCTGTTTAGGGCAGCCTATCACGTTCCCTAATCTATGTCCTTTTTATATTTTTATAGCCCACTCATTATTTCTCCAAACATAAGTCTCCACCAAACTTCACCGAACCCAAAAGCACTACAAATACTGGCTGGTGATGAGCCCATGCAGCCTTTCTCGATCCCTCGTCCCCTCAAGAAGGCTGGACCATCATTGTAAATAAGCCCCAGTACTTTGTGTCACCCCCACCTTATTTTAGATTGTAAGCTCTTATGAGCGGGGTCGTCATTATTTTTGCTTTAATTATTGTATTATCTTTAGCTATGTTACTTAAGACTGTTGTATATGAACCTCTGAATTGTAAAGCGCTGCGGAATATGTTGGCGCTATATAAAAAAAGATTATTATTATTATTATGTAATTGGACATACACCTTCCAAAAAGTTCAAATTTTGTCTCGGCACTTGACAGAGTATTCTCCCAAAAGTCTTGCCAATTATCAAGATGTTTTCTGGCAAAACTGAGACGAGCCTTTATGTTCTTTTTGCTCAGCAGTAGTTTTCATCTTGGAATGCTGCCATGCATGCCACTTTTGCCAAGTCTCCTTCTTATGGTGGAGTCATGAACACTGACCTTAACTGAGGCAAGTGAGGCCTGCAGTACTTTGGATGTTATTCTGGGGTCTTTTGTGACCTCTTGGATGAGTCGCTGCTGTGCTCTTGGGGTAATTTTGGCTGGCCAGCCAGTCCTGGGAAGGTTCACTACTCTTCCATGTTTTCGCCATTTGTGGATAATGGCTCTCACTGAGGTTCGCTGGAGTCCCAAAGCTTTAAAAATGTCTTCATAACCTTTTCCAGACTTACAGATCTCAATTACTTGTTTTTTTCATTTATTCCTGAATTTCTTTGGATTGCAGTATGATGTCTAGCTTTTGATGATCTTTTGGTCTACTTCACTTTGTCAGGCAGGTCCTCTTTATGCGATTTCTTGATTGAGAACACGTGTGGCAGTAATCAGGCCTGTGTGTGGCTAGGGAAATTGAACTCAGCTTTTCCAAAGATGTGATAAACTACATTTAACTTAAGTTTTAAGGGGGGTGGGGGTCAATCACTTTTTCACCCAGGGCCCTGTAGGTTTAGATTTCTTTTTCCCTTAATAATAAAGACCTTCATTTAAAAACTGCGTTTGTGATTACTTGTGTTATCTTTGACAAATATTTAAATTTATTTTGCGATCTGCAACAATTAAGTGTGACAAACATGCAAAAGAATAAGAAATCAGGAAGGGGGCAAACACTTTTTCATGTCACTGTATATTGAAAAAAAGTGATAAAAATCTTGAAATTTTCACAGTGGTCACAAGGCATAATAATAGACTTCTATTTCCTTTTAAGCACATGGACATTAGCAGCATTAAATTGACTCAGACCATACTGTATTGTAAAATAGTGTTTAGTGAGCATGATCTCATTAGGGCAAAGGTCATTATACAGGGAGATGTGGTGAGTAGTGATGAGGGGGCATGCTCGCTACTGCTCGGTGCTCGCTGAGTATTTCCGGGGTTGCTCGGCGGGAGCTCAGGTCCCCTCCCTGCATGTTTGGTGCTCTTTAGAGCATCAATCAACATGCAGGGATTGACTGCCACTCACTGTAATGCCGCAGCCATGTTGGTTGTGGCATTACAGTGATTGGCTGACCGCACAGCATCATCAGTCAATATCAGACCTGGCGCCGCTGTGCTCGTCACAGTCACTCCGGAATCAGACAGTGTAGGGACAGGTGCTGCTGTGTCAGGGAGAGATTTGCTTGTGTATTAGGTAGTGTAGGAAGAAAAACCATACATTACACATAACCATCTTAACAAACAGTCCTTCTGAGGACTAACTAATCCATCTGCAGAGATGTCAAGCAGGCAGTGTATATAGGCAGTCAGGCAGAGTATATAGCAGACTGAAGTGCATATAGCACAAGAGGCTCCATTCCAATTCTGCCTTCTGCTGCTGTTAGATATTTCTATACAAAGGCCCAGGTCTCAGGGGCGAGGAATACTTTTTTTTTGGATCTTAATCCTCATTATTTGCTTAAAAAGCAATCCAGAGAACACCGTTTTTCTGTGCCATTTGCATGTTGGCACTGCAGAATACAGCCAGGTCCTTTCCATATTACAGCGCTAAAAATCCAGCTATTTAAAACTGTGTTTTCTCCGTCAAACGGATCACATATACAATGTCAGAAAATACTGTCATTTCTGGCCTCCATTAAAAATTTCTTTCAGTGTGTCAGTGAAGCAATTCACACCAGTTTGCTGTTCAAACTAGTTACCTACAGGCCAGGTATTTAAAACTTTGTTTTCTCCGTCACACAGATCACATATAAGTTCGCTCCAAGCTCAGTCATTTGTAGTGAGCGTGGAAGATACTGTCATCCATTTAAGATGGGCAAGGCACGTGGCAAGGTATGGGGAACTGGACGTGATGGTGATAGTACATGCAGAGGCCGAGGACAAGGCCATGGGCAAGCTGAAATTGTGCCACAACAAACACCCACATCTTCTCGCCTGACCTTCCTGTCCCAATTCCTAGGGGACCGCAGCACACCACTATTGAACCCAGAGCAGTGTCAAAAGGTTGTTGGTTGGACAGCGGATAATGCTTCAAGTCACTTAGCCACCACCACCCTGTCTTCCACACGGTCAAGTCTCAGTAGCCGTGAGCCTGGACCGCATATTCTTCACCCTGATCCTCCTTCCTTCCACCATGCCGAGTGCCCGGAGACAACTGATTCCACACTTGGACACTCTGAAGAGCTGTTCACTTTTCCATTTATAGATTCGGGCCTGTCGCCAGGTCCACTTGAAGCAGGGCAAGAGGAAATCGCGTGTAGCGATTACCAAATATTTGAGCAGCCACGGTCACATGAAGGCGAAGGTGGGAAAGTGTCACAAGAGGTGGACAATGATGAGACACAAATGCCAGAAAGTCAGGAGGAGGACCAGGGTGTGGAAGTGGAAGACGAGGTAGTGGATGATATAGTAACTGATCCAACCAGGCAGGAGGACATGCAGAGCAAGGACAGCAGCACACAGGGGGAGGGAGGCAGAGCACCCCAACGGGCAGGTAGAAGCAGTGTGGTGGCAGCAGAGAGAATGCAGGCAACCATACCCCGTAACACCAGCACGAAGGAAGTTGTCAGTACAACTGTTAGGTCTTCCCGAGTCTGGTTGTTTTTTAAAGACTTTGCCGATAACTCCAAAAAGGCCATTTGCACCACCTGCCAGGCTAGCATCAGCAGGGGTGGCAAAGCAACCAGCCTGACCACCACAAGCATGATCAGGCACATGGCAGCAAAGCACCAGACTGTGTGGGCCAAACCCCAGGGTCCAGGAACAGTGTCTGCAGGTGGCACCATTGCTCCTTGAGCTGTTGTGCATGCAAGCTAATTCCCTGTCCATGGTGAATGCGAAAATGCCTCCTACCCTGCACCTGTCATTGCACACTCTCAAGTAGCAGCATCAGGAAGCACGTCCATGTCCTTGTCCCAGTGCAGCGTTCAGTTGTCCATACCCCATTCCTTGGAACGCAAGCGCAAACATGCCGCCAACGCCCCACAGGCCACACTACTAAATTCTCACATTTTACGACTGCTTGCGCTCGAAATGTTGCCTTTTTGGCTTGTGGAGACGGACGCATTCCGCAACCTGATGGTGACAGCCGTCCCTCGGTACTCGGTCCCCAGCTGTCACTATTTCTCCCGGTGTGCCGTCCCTGCATTACACTAGCACGTGTCCCAAAACATTAGCCATGCCCTCAACAACGCAGTTACCGGGAAAGTCCACCTAACCACGGACACGTGGACAAGTGCTTGTGGGCAGGGACGGTAAATCTCGATGACGGCACACTGGGTTAACATAGTGAAATCCGGGACCCAGTCAGACCTTGGGACAGAACACGTCCTCCCGACTCAAAGGATTGCGGGCCCTAGGTCAATCAGGGTTGCCCCCAAGTTCTATAGCTCCTGCACCTCATCCTCCTCAGCCTCCTCCTCCTGTTCAGCCTTCATCTCCGAAATGACCCCATCAGTCACAAGCTGGAAGCACTGCAGCACTGCCTCGGCCAAGCGGCAACAGGTTGTGCTGAAGCTAATATGCTTAGGTGACAAACCGCACAATGCTAAAGGGTTGTGGACAGCTCTACAAGAGCTGGCATATCTGTGGCTCACACTGCTGAACCTACAACCAGGCATGGTCGTGTGTGACAATGGCCGGAACCTGATTGCGGCTCTCAGGCGAGGTGAGCTCACACAAGTACCATGCCTGGCCCATGTACTTAACCTCGTGGTTCAGCGGTTTTTCAAATTCTACCCGGCACTGCCAGATCTGCTAGTTAAAGTACGCCCGCTGTGTGCCCATTTTAGAAAGTCAGTTACAGCTTCTGCCGCCCTTGCAGTGTTTCAGCAGCATTTGCAGCTTCCGGCTCATAGACTGGTGTGTGATGTCCTCACGCATTGAAACTCTACACTGCAGATGTTGGGAAGGATTTGTGAGCAGAAGAGGGCAGTTGTTGAGTACCAGCATCAACAAGGCCGTCGGTATTCAGTTCAGACTCCACACATAAGACCTCAGGAGTGGACATGGATATCAGACATACGTACCATCCTAAAACTTTAAGGACTCCACCAAGATGGTGAGCGGCAATGATGCCATATTTAGCATCACCATCCCACTTCTCTGTCTTCTGAAACGCTCTCTGCTCACAATCAAAGAGGATGCATTGCAGGCAGAGCACGATGAGATGGAGCAAGCAACCATACAGGGTGATTACACACAGCCAAGCCTCATCTCATCCCAACATGGATTGGGTTGAGGAGGAACGACAGGAGCTAGTTTCTTGCACTATAGTTGGTACTACCTGCACAGCTGTCATACCCTCTGTTCAGCGTGGATGACAAGAGGACAGAGAGGAGGAGGAGGAGGAGGACGAGAGCATGGTCAGTTATCCTCTTGGTGAGAACACGGAAGTCTTGCTTGTTAGTAGTCTGGAACGCATGGCTGAGTTTATGTTACGCTGCCTTTCCCATGACCCTTGCGTTCTCCAAATTTTTGGTGACAGTCATTACTGGTTAGTGACACTTCTAAACCCACGCTACAAGGAGATCTTTATATCTCTTTTTCCTGAGGTGGACAGGTCTACAAAAATGGGGTGGTACCAGAAGGCCCTTGTTGCGGAACTATTAAAAAAATTCCCATCTGAAAACGCTGGCGGCAGAGTTCACACTTCAGTGGACAACCAAGGAGTACAGGCGAGAGAGACACAACTCCAATCCAGCAGAGGCAGGGGAACACTGTCAAAGTTCTGGGAGAGATTTCTCAGACCCTCCCATCGCACAGGCCCTGAGGCGTGGGGTACTCTCACAAGGAGTGCAAAGTTTTGGAAGTTGCTGAGGGAGTACCTTGCCGACCGTACCAACGTCCTCCGTGATTCCGGTGTGCCTTATAATTGTTGGGTATCCAAGCTGGATACGTGGAATGAACTGGCTCCCTGTGCCTTCGAGGTCCTGGCATGCCCTGAAGCCAGCGTTTTATCAGAGCGGGTTTTTATTGCCGCTGGTGGAATTATAACTGATAAGCGCATCCGCCTGTCAACTGAAATTGCTGACAGGCTGACGCTTATAAATATGAACAAGGGCTGGATTGGACCAGACTGCTCAACACCACCGAATGATAGCAGTGTAACATAAACTTACATCCTGTGTCTTTTCTTGGGAGGTGTATTCCCATGCACCTTTTCACACCCACACATGGGTATACGCTTCCTGATTTTGGCTATTTTCACTTGTCCTCCTCTTCTCCTCATCCTCCACCACCATATCACCACCGTGACCGTGGTCCGTGATGCATCACCCACCTAATTTTTTTAAAGGGTGTTTATGATGCCTGTAAAATAAATGTTTTATACAATATGTTCATATATACCCCCCAGGGGTAAATGTTTGTCAGCCCTTACACTTGAGCATGGGCATTACAAGTATAGGAGGCCCGCTCCTTTCTAATGGGAACATTTTTTTATGAGGCCCTCCTCCTTGTCTCTTCCAAGGGGCATTGAAGTGCCTTCAAATTTTTGGCAGCCCTTACATTCACTGCATAGGCCAACACTATGAGAGACTCTCTCCTTTCTAATGGGAATTTGTCATTACTGTGGCCCTGCTCTATGTGTCTTTAAATTCTTAGTGGGGTTTTTCCTAAAATTGGTCAGCTGTTGGACTCACTGCATACCCTATAACTGTATAGCAGACTCTCTCCTTTCTAAGGGGAACATGTTGTACCTTGTTACTGTTGCCCTGCTCTATGTGTCTTTAAATTCTTAGTGGGGTTTTTCCTTATATTGGTCAGCCGTTGGACTCACTGCATACCCTATAACTGTATAGCAGACTCTCCTTTCTAATGGGAATTTGTCGTTACTGTGGCCCTGCTCTACACCGTGTTCCAAATTATTACGCAAATAATATTTTCTCAGATTTTCCCAAATTACCTATATGAATTGCAGTCATTGTAATTTTCCAGTCAAATAACTATTAGAGTACAATTGAAAGGTTTTTGTACAAACTGCCTATGATAACAGTATATTTTTAAAAAAATAAAACACTCAAACTGAACTCAAAATGCATGCTCCAAATTATTATGCACAGCAGAGTTTTCAACCTTTTCATTTTAATAAAGAACAAAAAAATGGTCATTTTTGAAATTATAAGCATTAGCAGGTTATTACAAACTGAAATCAAACAGTTTTCAACTCAAAACTTTATTCTAGGTCATGTTACATTTGCACATACAACCACTGGTTCGAAAGGAGCTTCTGAACTCTCTCGTCCATTGAATTTGTCAGGTTTTGGATGGTTTCTGCTTCAATTGTTTTGCATGAGGACAGAATACCCTCCCAGAGCTGTTGCTTAGATGTGAACTGCCTCCCGGCATCATAGACACTCCTTTTGATGATGCTCCAGAGGTTCTCAATGGGGTTGAGGTCAGGGGAGCATGGGGGCCACACCTTAAGTTTGTCCCCTTTTACGCCCATAGCAGCCAGAGATGCAGATGTGTTATGTGCAGCATGAGACGGGGTATTATCATGCATGAAAATTATCTTGCTGAGGAATGCACGGTTCTTCTTCTTGAACCATGGAAGGAAGTGCTGTTTGAGAAACTCCACATACATTATGGAGTTCATCTTTACCCCTTCAGGGATCCTAAAAGGGCTGACAATCTCTCTCCCCATGATTCCAGCCGAAAACATTACTCCACCTCCTCTTTGTTAGCGCCGTAGCCGTGTTTGCATGGGGTGTCCATCAACCAGCCATCCTCCACTCCATCCACCTGGAACATCGAGATCATTTCATGCATGATAATGCCCCGTCTCATGCTTCACATAACACGATGCGATTGGTCGCCGACGCTATTTAAATGTAAATTTGTAACACCACGCGGATACTGTGGGGACATCAGTGGCTAGCGTGTCAAGGGAGGACCGGGGAGCGGCGCTGCGGGTTGGGATACTTCTGCTGCGAGCAGTCGCTCATGTCCCAGCTTCTCGCAGCGGAAGTATCCGCACAGGCAGCGGCGCTCCCCGGTTCTCACCAATACGATTCCGCTCCCTGGTCAACACCAATACGATTCGCTGATTGGTCGCGCTCTCCGCCCGCGACCAATCAGTGATATTGGCGCTAAAGTTAAAAACCGCTCTGCTGATTGGTCGCGGCCGCTGCCCGCGACCAATCACCGATTTGGGCGCCACATTTAAATAGCGGCCGCAACCAATCACCGATCTTGCCGCCACATTTAAACACTGCTGTGCTGATTGGTCGCGGACGCCAGCCGCGACCAATCAGCGAGCTTGGCGCCAAATTTAAACAACACTCTGCTGATTGGTCACGGACTCCAGCCGTGACCAATCAGCGAGATTGGCGCCAAATTTAAACAGCGCTCTTCTGATTGGTCGCGGTTGCCAGCCGTGACCAATCACCGTGATTGGCGCCAAATTTAAACAACGCTCTGCTGATTGGTCGCGGATGACAGCTTATCGAGACCAATCAGCAAGAATAGCGCAAAATTTAAACAACGCTCTATTTATTGGTCGCGGCCGCCAGCCACGACCAATTAGCGAGATTGGCGCCAAATTTAAACAACGCTCTGCTGATTGGTCGCGGACGCCAGACGCGACCAGTCAGCGAGATTGGCGCCAAATTTAAACAATTCTCTGCTGATTGGTCGCGGATGACAGCCTACCGCGACCAATCTGCGAGATTAGCGCAAAATTGAAACAACGCACTGCTGATTGGTTGCGGCCGCCAGCCGACCGCGACCAATCAGCGAGAATGGCGCCTAATTTAAACAGCGCTATGATCTCCCGATGGCAAGTGTGAACGGAGGACCGAAGAGCGGCGCCGCCGGTCGGGATGCTTCTGCTGCGAGAAGCCGCTCATCTCCCAGCTGCTCGCAGCGGAAGTACCTGCACAGGCAGCGCCGCTCCCCGGTCCACACTAATACGACGCTGATTGGTTGCGGCCGCAGGCCCCGACCAATCATCGATATGGGCGGCAAATTTAAACCCCGCTCTGCTGATTGGTCGCGGTGGCCGGCCCGACCAATCAGCGATCTTGGTGGCAAATTGAAACACCGCTCTGCTGATTGGTCGCTTCCGCCAGCCGCGACCAATCAGCAATTTTGGCGCAAAATTTAAACAACGCTCTGCTGATTCGTCGCGGACGCCAGCCGCGACCAATCGGCGAGATTGGCGCCAAATTTAAACAATGCTCTGCTAATTGGTCGCGGTCGCCGGCCGCGAACAATCAGCAGTATTGGCGCAAAATTTAAACCCCGCTCTGCTGATTGGTCGCGACCGCCGGTCGTGACCAATCAGCAATTTTGGCGCCAAATGTAAACTCCGCTCTGCTGATTGGTTGCGGTGGCCGGCCGCGACCAATTAGCAATATTGGTGCCAAATTTAAACACCGCTCTGCTGATTAGTCGCGGTCTCCGACCGCGACCAATCAGTAGTATTGGCGCCAAATTTAAACCTCGCTCTGCTGGTTAGTCGCAACCACCGGCCGTGACCAATCAGTGATATTGGCGCCAAATTTAAACACCGCTTCGCTGATTGGTCGCGGTGGCCAGCCGCGACCAATCAGCGATATTGGCGCCATATTTAAACACTGCTCTGCTCATTGGTCGCGGTTACCGGTCACGAATAACCAGCATTATTGGCGACAAATTTAAACACCGCTCTGCTGATTGGTCGCGGCCGTGACCAATCACCATTATTGGGGCAAAATTTAAATACCGCTCTGCTGATTGGTCGCGACCGCCGGCCGCAAACAATCAGCATTATTGCCGCCAAATTTAAACCCCGTTCTGCTGATGGGTCGCGTTCGCTGGCCGCGACCAATTAGCATTATTGGCGCCAAATTTAAACCCCGCTCTGCTGATTAGTCGCGACCGCCGGCCGTGACCAATCTGCGATATAGGCGCCAAATTTTAACACCGCTTTGCTGATTTGTCGCGGTTGCCGGCCTCGACTAATCATCGATTTTGGCGCCAAATGTAAACGGGTCGGCAGCATACCTATTCTAGAATACCCGATGCGTTAGAATCGGGCCACCATCTAGTACCCTATAGCTGCATAGCAGACTCTCTCCTTTCTAATGGACTCACTGCATACCCTATAACTGTATAGCAGACTCTCTCCTTTCGTATGGGAATTTGTCGCTACTGTGGCCCTGCTCTATGTGTCTTTAAATTCTTAGTGGGGTTTTTCCCAAATTTTGACGGCCCTTGCAGTCACAGCATGGGCATTACCACTATAGGAGACCCGCTCCTTTATAATGGGAACATTTTTTTTTACTGAGACCCTCCTCTATATCTCTTCAATGGAGTATTGGGTTGCGTCCAAATTTTTGGCACCCCTTGCAGTCACTGGATATGCAATAACAGTATAGAAGACCCACTTGTTAATAATGGGAACAACAAAGCATAGCCGGCTGATGGCTCTCTAACAATAGCGAGGGCTGACTGCTGGCCTTTTAAGAATAGTAATGGCAGTCTGATGTCCCTATAAAAATAGGCTTTATGACTTTCAGAGTTTTCCATAATAAATAAAACAGGATGTGTCTGATGATGTGTCACACACCACATTGCCAGATATTGTTGTAAAATGTTAAAATGACATTTCCCGGTCTTAAAAAATAATGTAAAAAACCCAAACAATAGGATCTTTCTTTAGTATAAAAAACAGCGTCACCAATTTAACCTCAATGTAATCACATTGTTCAGCTCCTGCACCTCCTCCTCCATCTGTGAAATGACCACATAAGTCACAAGCTGACAGCACTGCAGCACTGCCTTGGCGAAGCGGCAACAGGCTGTGCTGAATATAACATGTTTAATGCTTAATTGACAAACCGCCCAGTGCTGCAGAGTTGTTGAAAGCTGTAACACAGCAGCCTGATCTGTTGCTCTCACCGCTGAACATACAGCTAGGCATGGTCGTGTGTGACAATGGGCGGAACCTAATGATGGAGAAATGACACCCAGAGTAGATACAGTTTCCCTCTATGCCAGTCCTTTCACCAATCTAAATACAACTCTCAGCAAAAAAAAGCTGTGGACTGGCTCCGTACCGTGCCTGGCCACATTCACCTGTACACATTTTTGTGGGCAGGCGGTCCTTCCCAGTAAGTGCACTGGGAAGGGTATGGGTAATGTTGTGGGACCCGTGCTTGTGGAAGGCGGATACAATACCGGGAAAAATAATGGCGGCTGGGGACTGAGTATGGATACCCGGTCTCCGCCGCCATAAGATTGCGGACAGCTTCTGCCTCCAGGAGCCTAAAAGGCCACATTTCAAGTGCAAGCAGCTGCCCAGAAATCTGGCAATTTAGTGTTGCGGCCTGTTGCATGGCTGGCAGCATACTTGCGCTTGAATTCCAAGTAACAGAAAACCAAGCAGATGGTGGCCTCTATCATCATCATGGCCTTACCTCTGCACTATGAACTCTCTTGAAGGAAAAGCCAGGGCCCACCGGAAGAGTCTCCTGTTCTCTGTTGGGCCCGTCCTACCCTGCCGAGAAGCAGCCCTGGCTAAGAAAAGTGTGCGGGAAGGTTTCCAGACACTCTATGGCTGCTTTTTTAATGAGGATCGGACATGCTTATGCATATTATTTATTAAACCGCATTGCAGATCAGGCCATTGTCCAACTCTGTATTCATGAAATGAAATGCACAAAAAAAGATGTTTGTGTGTCAAAGCACGACTGACAAGTGTGAGTTGATGTTGGATGGGCTGCCATTGCTTCTGCAGCAAGCTGCATTAGAAGACTTCCTGGGAGAAATGACACCCAGGGTAGATACGGTTTCCCTCTATGCCAGTCCTTTCACCGACCTAAATACAACTCTCAGCAAAAAATGCTGTTGACTTTCTCCATACTGTCCCTGGCCACATTCACCTGTCCACGTGTTTGTGGTTAGGCTGTCCTTCCCAGTAAGTGCACTTAGGAGGGCACGGGTAATGTTGTGGGACCCGTGGTTGTGGAAGGCGGAGACGATACCGGGAGAACAGTGGCGGCTGGGAACCGAGTATGGACACCCGGCCGCCGCCAGCATAAGGTTATGAAAAGCTTCCATCTCCATGAACCTAAAAGGCCACATTTCAAGTGCAAGCGGCTGTCAAAAATTTGGCAGTATAGTATTGCAGCCTGTGGGTGGGTGGCTGGCTGGCTGCATACTTGCGCTTGCATTCCAAGGAATAGGGTAGGGACAACTGAACGCTGCACTGTGACAAGGGCGTGGATGGTGATTGTTGCAAGTCTGCAACGACAGGTGCATGGTGGGAGACATCTTCGCATGCGCCAAGGATCACGTATGATGGGCACACATTTAGGCAGTGACCTGAGAGTCAGAAATGCTTCCAGAGGACTTCCCTATGCTGTTCCCATGTCTTTTCAGCACTGTATGCATGTGTCTGATGATGTGTCACACACCACATGGCCAGATAAGGTTGTAAAATGTTAAAATCACTAGTCCAAGTGAATGCATTTGTGTTGGTTGAAAGCAATGCAAAAGTGCAAAAACGCATCAAAAACGCTACGTGTGAACATACCCAAGCTGTGGAGGAGTATTTTTGTTTTTGGTTATTTATTTTGCCTTATATACAAGTCACTACCCTGGAAAGGATGTTGCTTAATTTATTTCCCAGGAAAATCCATTTTGGTTTTGTTTTTGTATGTTTTATTGTGAGTCCGTAAAAGTGGCGTAATACTCTGACCACGTTGTTGACAGCAGTGACCTGGGAGTCAGAAATGCTTCCAGGGGTCTTCCACATGCTGATCCCATGTCATTTGAGCACTGTTCCCATCGATTTGGGCAATTTTTAGGCCCTCTGCAGACCGCCGGGGGGAGCCGCCTGAAAAATGCTCGAGTTTCCTGTAGACTTACATTGGGCTCGCTGCTCGGGTCAAGCACCCGAGTATTCCAATTTGCTCGACCCAGGCAACGACTACCCAAGCATTTTAGTGCTCGCTCATCACTAGTGGTGAGCTGTGACATCACCTATTGTGAATTGTGTATCCTGGGTTATCAGCTGTGTATTGAGGTGTTAACAGTGATTGTTCAGGAGGAGGAGGTGAGCTGTGACATCTCCTATTGTGAATGGTGGAACTTGTGTTATCTATAGTCAAAGAGGTGTTATCTTACTATAACCATCTCTGTGTTGATAATGACACTGCTAAAAAGTCATCTGTACAGTTAGAAAGTAGCAAGATTTCATACCTAGTTTTAAATAGTGATATAGCAAATGAAAAAAGATAACAAATAAAAAAAAATTACCTTAAAACTTGATCAAATAATTTGTAAATTGGCAATTTGCCACATTCTTTCTTAAAGCTACAATACCTATTATCATTAATCTACAGGATAATATATTTAAAGGGTTAATCCCGAAATTACAATGTGCACTTATTATAATGTTCTCGTTAATTTTTTCATTTGTGCCAATATAACTGATTCTTAATTCTTCTCTGTTATGCATGTTACCCCTAAAATATGCCGTATTTACCCCCCAGCTGCCATTGGAATCGTTCTGCTAAAGTTCCATGAAAGGGAAATATTAATATCAGGAAAATGTTCTTCCATATTTGCCTGACATAGATATTCACCCCCCTCCCTTATTCCACTCACCACTTGTCAGTACCAAGCTGTCCCTTTTTGCTCAGCACAAAAGCCCCAATTAACACACGCCTGAGAAATAGGTTACACAAACAAATGCCATTTTAGGAGTGTTATAACTTCATTAGGAAGCAAGCATCTTGTCCCTGAAAGACGCAGGAGGTAATTAAAATGCAGGCTTGCACTAATTTGGTGTAACCGTGAGGCTACTTCCTGAGCCATAAAGGAAAATTTGCAGACACGCTGACTCCGAAACTAAATATGAAGTATTGTAAGATCCATGTGTCCGACAATAATGGGACCTATATCTTTAGAGATATAATCAACTAGGGAATGATAGGGATTTTTTTCTAGCACTGAAAAACACTACCTAGAGCTGTAGCACTAAAGCACCAGAATAGCAGACTGCAGCTATGCGATGTGTGGTCTCTAAATAAAAATAAAATCATAAGGGAAAAAATGGCGTAGTTTGCACGCTTCTGCGATCAACAAGCAATGAGTTATTGCAGAAGTTAGCGTTTTTAATAATAATGAGCAAGCTGGAGACCGGCCCGCATGATGTCACCACAGGGGGCATGTGGACAGATCTCCTCTTTGGTATAAGATAACTCATAGACATTACAGAAGCACTCATTGCCAGGGGGGTATAAGGATTATAAGCAACGCGTCCTGTTCGATAACAGCATAATCAAACTGGGGAGCCCCTCCTCCACCTATATTGAATCATCTCTGCGATCGTAGAGTGTAAGTTTTTCTTCTTTTATCCTGTTTATTTTATGTAACTGCTTATGTATTTTAATGTCTCCTTTGTAACATCCTTGTATATATTTTTCCTAAACACTGCCTCCCTTTTGGATTAAATATAAAATTTAATAGTCCTGTTTCTTTCGTTCTGTAATCATTCCCTTCCCCGAAGCCATACATGCTACCAAATGCATGCGTCCAGCCAGGCCTGTATTATATTTCAAACTTGAACGATGGTGGCAGAGAATATTAATAATCGGGCTATCGTGAAGCTGACAGTGACAGTACGGGGGCGTAAACATGGATTCCATGAGGTGTGACGCCATACTTTCA
Source organism: Phyllobates terribilis (assembly GCF_046119375.1). Lineage (NCBI taxonomy): Eukaryota > Metazoa > Chordata > Amphibia > Anura > Dendrobatidae > Phyllobates > Phyllobates terribilis. Next base: position 768,963,263 of record NW_027362764.1, read on the forward strand.
CTGGTCGCTTTCCAATATCAACGTAGCGAGTAGTCTGGATCCCATGCTCGAGATTCAATATGAAATACTGACAGCAGGTGAGATATCGCGTGATCTCTTTGGTGTGGTGATCCCTGACATTCCATTACTTATGGTTGATTAATGCTCAGTGTAGTCTCTCTCAGCTGGCTTCTTGCCTGCATAGCGCTATCTCTAGAAAACACTCTCTGCTCCTATACAGTAACTTGCATAACTGATTTTATCTTCTGCCATCTACATCAGTATGGCTGCCTTGGAGTTTTATTTAATAGTTTACTGGTCTCTAGCAGAGCTCAACTCTCCTGCACTCCACAACGGAGTGTGTAATAACTAGAGATGAGCGTTGTTCTACTCGAACTGTTCGCCAATCTCAAATTCGAGCTGTTTTGGGCGGTGTTCGAGCCGTTCGGCGAACACGAACAATTTGAGAAAAATTCGGCTGTTCGAGGTTATGTTCGATAACTGTTCGTGCACCAAAATCATAATTGGATTTTTTCTCAGTAATGATGAAAATTAATGTTAATACGCAGTTTGAGTGTACAGCGGGGTGGGGGGAGGGGCAGGGGATGGATCTCTGCAGGAACAATGAAGATCTCCATTTTTTTTTCTCTTTCCCGCATTTACAGTGGGGAGGTGCAATCTGTTAGCCTATCAGCAGCGCACACACGGAGCGAAGTGCTTTTTTTCACACAAGCAAGAGCATGTGTCATTGGCAGTGTATGTCACATGTCCTTGCCCTATAAGACCAAGCCATTTTCCCCGTCGCCACCATTTTCTCACTGCTGCAGCTGCGTGTTAGACGGCACCGCTGTTGCTGTGTGCGCTATACCTTGTTAATTTCAAACCAATTTTCGCACAAATATACAGATAGCTTGGGAGTAGGGAATAGTTGTGATTGCAGTCCTTTTAAGGACTAGGTTACAGCATTTCCTACGACTTTTATCAGGCAGGTCTGTGCTCTTAAATAGATAGGTTGTGGGAGTAAAGACTAATTGTAATTGGAGTCCTTTTCAGGACTAGGTTACATCAGTTCCTATCAGTTTTTGCCAGGCAGGTCTGTGCCAGTGCTGCGCAAGTTTTTTTCACAGCATTTGGCTGAATCTAGCAAAGCTAATCCTTTTTGTCCTATTGCAGAGTGTGTTAGTCAGTGGAGTAGCCTATCTGTGTTGCAAGATATACCACCTGTGTATAGAATACCAATTTTTTTACTGCACCTAGTGAAGTAAAATCTTTTGGGCATAGCATCATTCTATTAGTCCATCTATACTGACCTCCATCAGGTTGCAAACTGAATCTAATTTTTTTCTGCATCTAGCTCTGAAAAAATATTTGGCCTTCTAGCAGTGTGTCGGACTTTCTCTATTAGTCCATCTATACTGACCTCCATCAGGTTGCAAATTCAAAATAATTTTTATCTGCATCTACAGTACCTCTGAAAAAATATTTGGGCTTCTAGCTGTGTGTGGGACTTGTTGTATTAGTCCATCTATACTGACCTCCATCAGGTTGCAAACTGAATATATTTTTTTCTGCATCTACCACTGAAAAAATATTGGGCTTCTAGCTGTGTGTGGGACTTGTTGTATTAGTCCATCTATACTGACCTCCATCAGGTTGCAAACTAAAAATAATTTCTATCTGCATCTACAGTACCTCTGAAAAAATATTTGGCCTTCTAGCAGTGTGTCGGACTTTCTCTATTAGTCCATCTATACTGACCTCCATCAGGTTGCAAATTCAAAATAATTTTTATCTGCATCTACAGTACCTCTGAAAAAATATTTGGGCTTCTAGCTGTGTGTGGGACTTGTTGTATTAGTCCATCTATACTGACCTCCATCAGGTTGCAAACTGAATATATTTTTTTCTGCATCTACCTCTGAAAAAATATTGGGCTTCTAGCTGTGTGTGGGACTTGTTGTATTAGTCCATCTATACTGACCTCCATCAGGTTGCAAACTGAATATATTTTTTTCTGCATCTACCTCTGAAAAAATATTGGGCTTCTAGCTGTGTGTGGGACTTGTTGTATTAGTCCATCTATACTGACCTCCATCAGGTTGCAAACTGAATATAATTTTTTTCTGCATCTAGCTCTGAAAAAATATTTGGCCTTCTAGTAGTGTGTCGGACTTTCTCTATTAGTCCATCCATACTGACCTCCATCAGGTTGCAAATTAAAAATAATTTTTATCTGCATCTACAGTACCTCTGAAAAAATATTTGGCCTTCTAGCAGTGTGTCGGACTTTCTCTATTAGTCCATCTATACTGACCTCCATCAGGTTGCAAATTCAAAATAATTTTTATCTGCATCTACAGTACCTCTGAAAAAATATTTGGGCTTCTAGCTGTGTGTGGGACTTGTTGTATTAGTCCATCTATACTGACCTCCATCAGGTTGCAAACTGAATATATTTTTTTCTGCATCTACCTCTGAAAAAATATTGGGCTTCTAGCTGTGTGTGGGTCTTGTTCTATTAATCCATCTCTACAGACCTCCATCAGGTTGCAAACTGAATATAATTTTTTTCTGCATCTAGCTCTGAAAAAATATTTGGCCTTCTAGTAGTGTGTGGGACTTTCTCTGTTAGTCCATCTATACTGACCTCCATCAGGTTGCAAACTGAATATATTTTTTTCTGCATCTACCTCTGAAAAAATATTGGGCTTCTAGCTGTGTGTGGGTCTTGTTCTATTAATCCATCTATACTGACCTCCATCAGGTTGCAAACTGAATATAATTTTTTTCTGCATCTAGCTCTGAAAAAATATTTGGCCTTCTAGTAGTGTGTCGGACTTTCTCTATTAGTCCATCTATACTGACCTCCATCAGGTTGCAAATTAAAAATAATTTTTATCTGCATCTACAGTACCTCTGAAAAAATATTTGGGCTTCTAGCTGTGTGTGGGACTTGTTGTATTAGTCCATCTATACTGACCTCCATCAGGTTGCAAACTGAATATATTTTTTTCTGCATCTACCTCTGAAAAAATATTGGGCTTCTAGCTGCGTGTGGGACTTGTTGTATTAGTCCATCTATACTGACCTCCATCAGGTTGCAAATTGAATATAATTTTTTTCTGCATCTAACCCAGCCAATAGTTTTGGCCTAATACCACAGTTTGGCATCTCAGCTCTGCTCGGTTACCATCCATTGTTTTTTTGTGCAAACAACTCCAGAGTTGTGAATTAGTTAACCACCAAAATGAGTGGAAAAAGGCCTGCTGCTGGTGGAAAGGGGAATAGGCGTGTTGGGAAGGGGAAAAAAGGTTGTGTCCGTGGGGTAGGTGTTAAAGCAACAGTAACATCTGCAGAAGAAAGACCATCTTCCAGCCAAACTAAAATGTCTACTTCTTTTAGCGGACAATGTGATAAGATCCCTTTCTTACGGCCACGCCAATCGCTACAAATTCCAGATGAGGCACAAAAACAGCAGGTGCTTCAACGGATATCAAGTGCTCCTTTAAGTGGGCTCTCCTCCACATCAACTTCAACATCACAAATACTCCAGTCCTCAAAGGTGTCACCCAAATCGCACTTGCTTCCTCACAGCTCCCAAATCTCCAGCTGCCCATCTGAGTATGAGGTAGAACAGATGGTTGAGTCTGCAGAGCTGTTTACTCATACTATAGCCTGGGAATCAGAGGTCGACTCCAACGCTTCTGTGAATCCAGACGAGGAAATGATCTGCACTGATGCCCAGAATCTTTATGAGTCGGATCCAGGACCAGACGCAGAAGGTTCTGACCATAATGTAGACCCTCATTCCCAAACTGTAACTCCTGTTGGTGGAGACAATGAGGAAGACGATGATAAGACTCAAATACCTGATTGGAGCGACAACTTTAGTTTTTTGTCAGGGCAGGAACAGGTTGGATCTGAGGACGACGGGTGTGATAACACACAGGGTGATGATGATGAGGTTGGAGATCCCACTTACTGTCAACCCACAGTCAGCCAAGAGATGAGGTCAGCAGAGGAGGTGGAGGAAGATGCTAGTGACGACGAGGTCAGGTTGCGCCTTCCTGGACAGAGACGTAGTACTGGAAGCACGTCAACAACTGCATCCTCAAACACAACTCTGCCTCTCACCACAAGTCGTGGTGGCTCTTCAGGTCGCATGGGTGCTAAACCTTGCATAGCCTGGACATTTTTTCAGATCGATAAAGATGACCCAACTCGTGTTATCTGTAACATTTGTCAGCAAAAGCTAAGTAGAGGCCAAAAAATACATAGTTTGAGTACTTCATGCATGAACCGGCACATGGACATGAAGCATAAGTTGCAGTGGGAAGCTCAGTGTGCTACAATGAGGCCTAGCCGGCCGGGCCAACCACCGTCTGCCATATCTTGTGCATCCGCGGCCTCTTCATCCTCTGTGACTGGGGGGACAGCAGTCACACCTGTTTTGGGGCGCAGACCTGCCACCTCTTTACCCGCAACAGCCAGCGTGATTGGCAGGTCATCATTTTCTTTGGAGGTGGTAACACCAGCTGGTGTTGAGCGCTGTCCGACATCGATAGCACCACCTTTGGATCAAGGCAACCTAACATGTCCGCCTGCATCTTCCTCACAGACCGGCAGTTTGCCGGGGACACCCTTATCAACCCCGTGTAAGCACAATAGCCAGCCCTCGGTCCCTCAGATGTGGACAAGTAAAAGACCATTTCCTCCTAGCCATGAGAAAGCTAAGAGGTTGAATTTCACCATCTGCAAGCTCTTGGCTACAGAAATGCTGCCTTTCCGCCTGGTGGACACAGAGGATTTTCGAGACCTTATGTCCGTCGCAGTGCCCCAGTACCAGATGCCCAGTCGGCACTACTTCTCAAAGAAAGGTGTGCCTGCGCTCCACCAGCATGTCGCACACAACATCACCGCTTCTTTGAGAAACTCTGTGTGTGACAGGGTGCATTTCACCACAGACACTTGGACGAGTAGGCATGGACAGGGGCGTTACATGTCGCTGACTGGGCACTGGGTAACTATGGTGACAGCAGGACAAGGGGCTGCTGTCCAAGTCTTGCCGTCCCCACGAGTTGTGCGTCAATCCTCTTTATGTCAAAGTTCCTCCACTGCTTCTGCCTCCTCAACCTCCTCTCGGTCTTCCACCTGCACCCAAAGCCTGTCTGGTCATGCCACAAGCTTTCTAACTGCGCAGAAGGGATCCTGCACACCTCCTTACTATGCTGGCAGTAGGGCTCAACGTCATCAGGCGTTTTTTACTTTGAAATGTCTGGGAAATGTGAGTCACACAGCTGAGGAGTTGTGGTCAGCTCTGGAGAACCAATTTCATGAATGGTTGTCTCCACTGGACCTGAAACCAGGGAAGGCCGTGTGCGACAATGCTGCAAACCTGGGTGCGGCCCTTCGCCGGGGCAATGTCACACACGTGCCTTGTATGGCTCACGTGTTGAACCTGGTTGTCCAGCAATTTTTAGCCCACTATCCCAGACTAGATGGCCTTCTGCAGAGGGCACGGTCGCTGTGTGCTCACTTCCGCCGTTCGCATCCCGCAGCTCAGCGACTTACATCTCTACAGAAGTCGTTGGGCCTGCCACTTCACCGGCTAAAATGCGATGTGCCTACCCGGTGGAATTCAACTCTGCACATGTTGCAGCGACTGTGGCAGCACCGACAAGCCCTGGTGCAATACGTTCTGACGTATAGCCTGGGCCAACGAGATCCAGAGGTGGGGCAAATCACGCTGGAGGAGTGGTCTCAGATCAGGGACCTATGCACCCTTCTGCACAGTTTTGAAATGGCGACGAAGATGTTTATTGCTGACGATGCCATTATCAGCATGACTATTCCGGTGATTTACATGCTGGAGCACATGTTAAACAGAATTCGGAGTCAGGTGGTGGCACAAGAGGAGGTGGAGGAAATAGAGGAGGAGGAGTTGTATGCGGAAGGGCTAACATCTGCAAGGTCCAGACGGTCGGCAGCACCAAGGCGGCAGGCATGTGAGGGTGGGGGAGATGGTTTTACCAGGGCGCATGGTAGCAGCCAAACTAGTGAGGAAGGTGCAGGAGCCCAGGAAGAAGTGGAGGACGAACTGATGGAAGACTCATCAGATGAGGGAGACCTTGATCACATTTCTGTTGTGCGAGGTTGGGGGGAGAGGACAGAGGAAGGAAGCATGATTGTTACCTCGCCACCAACACAACAGGGACTTGGTGCTCCTGGATGCGCAACACACATGAGTGCCTTCTTGCTGCACTACCTGCAACATGATCCTCGAATTGTGAGAATTAGAAATAATCCTGACTACTGGGTTGCCACACTGTTAGATCCCCGGTACAAAAGTAAATTTGCAGAAATTATTCCTGCCATAGAAAGGGATGCACGCATGCAGGAGTATCAGCAGAGACTGTTGCAGAATCTTACATGTGCTTTTCCACAAAATACCAGTGGTGCACGTAGTGAATCTCACAGTTCCAACTTGCCAACCGTGGGACCGTCAAGTGTTCAGCACTCAAACCATAACAGAACCACAGTATCTGCTGGTAACATCAATTTTGCGGAATCATTTCACCACTTTTTTAGCCCATCCTTTGCAAGGCCACAGGAGACAAGAAGTCTGACACATAGTCAACGCCTAGAGACGATGGTACAGGAGTATCTCCAAGTAAACATTGAAGCCACGACTGTGTCACTGGACCCTTGCTCTTTTTGGGCTTCCAATCTGGATAAATGGCCGGAGCTAGCCACTTACGCCTTGGAGATCTTGTCATGCCCCGCAGCCAGCGTTCTGTCTGAACGTGTGTACAGCGCTGCTGGTGGTGTGCTGACAGATAAGCGCACGCGGCTCTCCACTGATAATGTAGACAGACTCACGTTCATAAAGATGAACAAATCATGGATCCGAAACGACTTTTCTACCCCTGTGTCATCCTGGGGAGAGTAAAAGCTTGATGATTGGTTAAAATCACCCTACCAACCGTTTTAAGCTTTCAAATTACTAATCATGTTTATCTGTATCTTGACTGGAAAATAATTTGGGCTTTGTAGCAGTGTGCAGCACTGATCCTATTAGGCCATCTATAATAAGCTCCACCAGATTTAAAATTAAAAATAATTTTTAGCTGCATCTAGCCCGGAAAATAATTTTGGGGCTCCGAGATGCGCAAGACACATAAGTGCCTTCTTGCTGCACTACCTGCAGCATGACCCTCATATTGTCAGAATTCGAAGTAATCATGACTACTGGGTTGCCACACTCTTAGATCCCCCAAACTTTTCGATCAACCTTTTCATTTTAATAAAGACCAAAAAAATGGTCATTTTTGAAATTATAAGCATTAGCAGGTTGTTAGAAACTGAAATCAAACAGTTTTCAACTCAAAACTTTATTGTAGGTGATGTTACATTTTCACATAGGACCCCTTGTTCGAAAGGAGCTTCTGAACTCTCTCGTCCATTGAATTTGTCAGGTTTTGGATGGTTTCTACTTCAATTGTTTTGCATGAGGACATAATACCCTCCCAGAGCTGTTGCTTAGATGTGAACTGCCTCCCGCCATCATAGACACTCCTTTTCATGATGCTTCAAAGGTTCTGAATGGGGTAGAGGTCAGGGGAGCATGGGGGTCACACCATAAGTTTGTCCCCTTTTATGCCCATATCAGCCAGAGATGCAGATGTTTTATGTGCAGCATGAGATGGTGCATTATCATGCAGAAAAATGATCTTGCTGTGAAATACACGGTTCTTCTTCTTGAACCATGGCAGGAAGTGCTGTTTGAGAAAATCCACATACATTATGGAGTTCATCTTTAGCGCCTTCAGGGATCCTAAAGGGGCCGACAATCTCTCTCCCCATGATTCCAGCCCAAAACATTACTCCACCTCCTCCTTGTTGGCGCTGTAGCTGTGTTTGCGTGGGGTGTCCATCAACCAGCCATCCTCCACTCCATCCATCTGGACCATCGAGCGCTGCACGGCACTCATCCGTGAACAAAACAGTTTTGAAATCAGTCTTCATGTAATGTTTGGCCCACTGGAGCCGTTTCTGCTTGTGTGAAGTGGATAGAGGAGGTCGACAGGATGGCGTATGCACAGCTGCAAACCTCTGAAGGACCCTGCATCTTGTTGTTCGGGGGACGTTGGAGGCACCAGCAGCTTCAAAAACTTGTCTGCTGCTATGACAAGGCTTTCTTGCCGCTGCTCTTTTAACCTGACGTAATTGCCTGTAGGAAAGAGTCCTCAATTTGCCCTTATCAGCACGCACACGTGTGTACTGTGAATCAGCTACATACTTCTTGATTGCCAAGACACTTCATCCTGATCATCGCACAATGTTGATTGTAGTCATGCCTTGACCTAAACACTCCACAATTTGTTGCTTCTCAGCATCCGACACATCCTTTTTCTTTCCCATTTTGGCAGAAAATGTAGGCTGCTTAATAATGTGAGAGAGCCTTCTTAAGTAGTCTTGCCTTTCATTGGACACACCTGCCAAACTAATTAGCACAGGTGTCTGCAATTGCTTACAGTGATATAAAGAGCCCTGACACACATCACCATCAATGAGTTTAACTGACAAACAAATTCTTCCCTTATCACTCCTAAACACTTTTTGCATAATAATTTGGAACGCAGTGTACATGTGCTTTTCCACAAAACACCAGTGGTTCACGTAGTGAATCTTACAGTTCTAACTTGCCAACCGTGGTCTGTATGGAATTGGTCAATAAAGGGCCCAAAATTAAGATAACATAGATGGGAGAGGTCTCTATGAATAGGAATTCCTAAGTATTTGATACCCTGTGAGGGCCAGGCAAAGGGAAAGTTGGACTGGATGGAATCCTATATGGATTTGGGGAGGGAGACATCGAGGGCCTCAGACTTCGCTGCATTGATTTTAAAATTTTACCATGTAACAAAGTGATCTATTTCAGCCATAACAGCAGGGATGGATTTATGTGATTGAGTGATATATACTAGGACATCATCAGCAAATAGAGAGCACTTGTACTCGGTGCCTCCCACCTCAATCCACCTAATATTGGGGTTATGGCGAATTGATGAGAGCAGGTGCTCCGTCACTAGGATGTATAAGAGAGGGGACAGAGGACATCCCTGCCTTGTCCCATTGGTGATTGTGAAAGGTGATGAAAATGTTCTGACGCACCCCCTGGGCCTTGGGACACCCGGAGCCGGACCCTTTTTGGTGGAGGCTGGTGGTTGTAGTCTCCGTGGCGGCAACCCGGTTCCGTGGCTCAGGGCGGTCAAACCAGTGGCGGAACTATTTATGTGGTTTTGATGTTTAAATGTCCGACTATGCCACCCGTGGATTGCGGTCAGAGTGAACCGCCGCTACAGGGCAGACCGCTGAGGCTGGTGTTGTGGGTGCAGCAGAGCGTAGCATAACTCCCCACGGGAGGAGTATAGCCTCAGGGCAGTGTATGCGGAGGATGGGGGTGATGGTGCAGGGCAGCAGCAGTAACGACACGGAGTCAGTGATGCAGTCCAGGGCCTTTACTCACAGTTCTTATTATCCAGACCACGTCTGCAGGTAACGGCTGCCCACGTCGTACTGTGCTCACCAGGTGAGGGGCTCAGACAACTCCCAGATAACTTTGGAGCGCTTCACAGGACCCCCTTTGTGTGTCCTTTGTCTGGCCTTTCTTACCAACACTTCTGTCCGGCTGCCTCGGGCCTCCTCTTGGTAAACTTGGCGCCAGTTTCCCTGACCCTATGTGGTGCCTTCCTAGCGGGTGTAGAGAGGGACTGCGCCACATAAAATGTCAGAGCCTCCGGTTTCTAGCTGAGGGTCGTTTCCTGCCTCCACTAGTTCGGGGACCGGTCTCCCCCTTTGGCCTGACCCCTCCACGCAGGTGGATTCGGGCGTGCGGTGGCGACTCGCCCGTCCGCACCCCTGGGATCCCTTCATTCCTCGTTCCTGGAGCCTTCTCCGCTCCTCTTCCTTCCTTCTCCCTCTTCCAGGCCTGGGCCTCTGTTACTAGGCCCGCCTTCGGAGCAGAGCTCATGCAGAGCCCCTGCTCCCTGCCACTTCTGCTCAGACTTCTCTGCACTGAACTAAGATGGTGCCCACCTTTTATACTCCCTTCTCAATGCACCCAGGAACTGCTTCCTCCCTGCTCCTGCACTACAGGGTTCCCCTTCCTCAGTGTTCCCTCCCCCCACTCCAGCCAGGGACAGGGACTGTCGTGCCCATCTCAGGGGCATATTGGTCGCCCTGCCACACGGCAATGTGGTGTAATGCATGCAGGTGTCGGGTCCTGATCCACACTCCATCCTTACCTGAGAGTGAGATATCACACCTCTGGGTGAGGTGCAATATGTCTGTAGCAACCGAGCCCTCAGGGTGCTACAGTTCCATTTATCTTCAGCCTAGGTGACGTATTGCGATACAGGGCCGTGATTTTGGCTATAAAAGGGTCCCCTAGACCCCTACCCCAAGCTTTTTAAGTGAATCATATATGGCGTGCCAGGAGACTCTATGGAATGCTTTCTCAGCATCCAACGAGAGTATCTAATTACAAATTTTTAACTGCATCTAGCCCAGGAAATACTTTGTGCCTAGTAGCAGTGTCTGCTAGTCAGCGGATTATCCCGGCTGTTAAGCAAGCTACACCACCTGTAGTTTAGACACTTAATTTTTTCAAAGGAAATGCTTCGGGACCATGGGATACTTAGTGAAGAGCATCAGGAGGCACCCCAAGGCATAGGGGCTGGAACTGGCAGTAGGATGCCTTGCGGTGGACAGCCGAGCTCGATCCTTATAAAAGCTTTTTAACTGCAGCAGCTTTAGTGGACGCTACTGGAGCTGGAATTACCGCGGCTGCTGGCATGAGATTTGCCCTCCAATAGATCCTTGTAAATAGATTTAAAGTGTATTCATTCAAATTAGAGAGACAATTTAAATTAAAAAGCTTAGAGCTGCCTCCACCACAGGGGGGCTCGCTCGACCCACCAGCGGACAGGCACCAGTATTGGGAGAGGGGGGCTGGCCGTCAGGGTTCACCGCGGCTCTGGCACAAACCCGGCGACACGGAGGTGGCACGGGCAGGAGCGGACTGGCCGTGTCGGCTTCTCACTTTTTGGATTTTAGAAGGGCATGACATGCCTATATCTGTGTCTCCCCCTCCTTTTACTCCTCCACCTCTTTTATTTTCGCATGACTATATGTACTTGTCACTTTTCCATGTGTTAGTTATATCTTCTGAGCAGTTTGTCAGCTTTTGGACACCTTTGAAGGTGTTTTCTATGTGTTTCTATGTGTTTTTGTTTGCCTGCCATTGGTTTTAACGGTGTTCGAAGGTGTTCGACGAACAGTTTGACGAACAGTTTGGCGAACACACGGGTGTTCGACGAACCGAACCGAACCCGAACACTATGGGGGTGGCTCAACACTAGTAATAACTAGGCAGCGCAGATCTGAGCTAACTTGATGTGTGCTGCTGACAGATCAGTGATGTGACTCTGGAAATGCTGCTCTGTTGATGCAAATGATAGAAGATAATTGTCTGCCATATTTATCAACAGAACATCATTTACCGTTTCACATCACTGATCTGTTGGCATCACACAGCAAGTTACCTCAGCCCTCTGCTGCCTAGTTATTACACACTCTGTTGTGGAGTGCAGGAGAGTTGAGCTCTGCTAGAAACCAGATAACAGTTATGTAAAACCACTCAGTTAGCTATACTAATGTAGATGGCATGGCAGAGGATAAAATTGATCAGACAGGTAACTGTAGAGAAGCAGAGAGTGCACAGAAGTACAAGATGAATTATACTATTTGTCATGGCGGTGACTCACAGACCTTCTCAGATCCACTCTGCTCACCATACAGTTTCTCTTCATGACTGGCCTGAGTCTGCTTCATGTAGCACTGCTGCACCTGCATGAAATTTTCATCTAGCCTTAAGGGGGCATGGCCAGTCTCTGAAGGAATTTTACTCTGCTGTGTCCACCAGAGATTAGGTTCCCCAGCCTATCCCTTGCCAGCAAGGTCTTTAATTGACAGTGCCACCTACCATTCCTCATCCAAATGTTGGCTCTAATTCCGATATCACCCGTTCATGTGTTCCTCCTTACTCTGTATCCCGTTAATGACGCAGACCAGTCTTGATCTTTTTGCTCCTGACTTTGCCTACATGTATTGAATTTGTACTGCCTGCCCTGACATCAGACCGCCTGAGTACGCCTCTGTCTCGTCCTTCTGTAACTCGCACCTGCGCCTCTCACTCTGCAGTCAGATGATAAAGACCCAGGGATTGCCTTGGAACGGTTCCTGGTGACTACCAGCAACAAAGCCCATCCAGATGCTCTACCACATATCTGGTAGTCATTTACTTAGCCTGGCCTGTGGCACAGAGGGTCCACATCCACCAGCGTTACACACATGAAATACTTGGATGATAACTTTTAGAGATAGGGCTAGTCAGGAGCACACAGAAGATGAAGAGAAGGACCTAAGGAGAAACAAGTACTTCTGATAAATGTAGTTTAGCAAATAGGAATAGGACTGCCCCTTTAACTGTGTGAAACTAGATGCACAGATGTGCATATAGAGATTAAAAATAAACAGTGGTACAAGAAATAACCTTTATTTTTGTCTGAGCCTGTATATTATGTATGCATTTACTGTGCTTTGTGAAAAATTATACAATTAGGGAAGTTGGATGGAGTGCCCTGATCCTTCGATCACATGATATGATACACATCACATGATAACATGACTGCTAAAAGACAGTATGAAAGATAACTGGAATATTGAGAACCAGTGGCAGCGGTCATGGAGTTGGTACTATAGCACCATACCTGATTTTGACCCTCACTCTAATAAATTCTGTCATTAAATAAAAGGTTGACTTTATATTTTCAAGATTTGATAATATCTTTTTTCAACAAGTAGCACTTTCTAAGAGATCACCTCTTCCACATGTTAATAATTATACATCTTTGGTTTTTCCACATTGTCAGATATCACATTTTATCACCGCATTTCAGAGTTTCATTATTTTTTGTCATTAACTTATGGGAGAAAAATTGAAGATGATTGAAACCCAAAAATAAAATAACCATAAATCTTTATTACAGAACTTGATGAAATGCAAGTGATGTGATGGTCTGAAACGCGTCAGTAAATTCAGGTTTATCTAGGAATTGGATGCACACATGGACTCTGCATTATTTTTAAATTGCTTTAAATTTGGTGTTTTGGAAAGTTGAATGTAAAGATTTCTGGAAATTTTGATACTGAGGTCTGATTTTTGTTGATTACTGTCTTTAGGTTCCTATGTATAAATGAACGTGAGCTGACCAGTGTTCTCTTCTAGAGAAATAAAAAACAGAATATAGATAGGCAGAAGTATTGTCACTAAACTATATCTGAAGTTTTGCAATTCTCTGGTTCTCTGGTGGGCCAGTCCAACCCTGCCTGAGAGGGTTGATGCAAGATTACCGCCTTTGCAAAAAAAACATGATTTTTCAATACTTTATTGAGAGATGTTTATTAGTGTTGAGCGAGTATGTTCTATTAACCCTTTCGCCGAGTATGCTCGGGCAGAGCTCCGAGTATTTACAGCTGCTCGGTGATGTGGTTGAATCACTCCCGTGTGCATGATTTGCGACTGTTTGACAGTTTTATTACATGTGAGGAATGTCTATTTCTTACACATTCCTCACATCCAACCACAAAAAGTCCCAATGGTATCCATGGGTTTAAGACTATCACATCCAACTCTAGAATGATATATGCCCAAAATTTTGTATAGAGGATAATCCATCCACACACAAAAACAAAGAGTATTAAGGATAAAATATAAAATTTTTATTCATAGAAAAATTAAAACAAAATAAGAAAAAAAAAAAAAAACCCTACTTCAGAGAATTAGGGAGCAACTCCAAGCGTAATATAATATTAAATAATATATAAACATACAGGTAAGAGCACAACATGCAAAGAAACAGATAGGTTCATCATCCCATAGACATAGCCTATATCAAATATGTGTATCCCATTAATTAAAGTTAGACCAAGCAATACTCAATGGGAACCCACTGTGACTCACATTCAAAAAATGACAATAACTATACCTAAAATAAAGCTATTAGTTCATCATACCATAGACATAGCCTATATCAATTGCATGTATCTCATTGGATTAAAGTTAGACAGAGCAATGTTCAATGAGAACCCACTGTGACTCACATTACAATAGAAATGACAATCACTTTACCTGAAATAGAGCTGTAAGATAAACGCATGGGGGCACCCTAAAACGCTCCGACGCGCGTTTCGTTTCCTTTGTCAAGGAGCTTAATGGGTGGTGTGTATTGAGTGTTATATATAGGGATGTTACTAATCCGTGCCGCTATACAGCTGCGATTCCAGGCTTGCAGGAGGATGCGGCGCGCATGCGTGATGACCACTTCCTGAGAGCCTCACTTCCGTTCGCGGCAAGTGACACGCAAGCTCCAGGTTGCGATGCAACGTGCGTGCCAGGGGTCACATGTGCCACGTTAGGAAGGGGCGGAAGCACAGTCAATCGCGCATGCGCGACCAAACTGCGGTGCTGGAGTGACTAATAGAATATCAGTTCGAACTGTGAGTCTAACATTATTCTATACCCGAACAACGGGTCTTTATCTGACAGCTCTTATCAACAGATATTGTGAGAATGTCATTGTTGAATATAGTATAAAGAATAAATGACCAATAAACCAAACAATACAGAAATGAAAATATGTATGCAAAATAATACTAAATATAAATAATAGTGAAGACATATAACAGTCAAAATATCCTACACTATATATATATTCTCATGATACCTGCATAACAAAATATATTTAAAATGGATTCGTATGTATAAAAAACATATATAGAATTAATCACATAATAAGTTACCAAATAAATTCATGTGTATAAAAGTAAAATTAATCACATAATAAATTCAAACGAATGTGCAGAAATAGTGAAAATAATAAAAACGGGGGGAAGGTGAGGTGAATGGGTGTGTAAATAAATTACTAATTCATAATAGATTACCACAAAAGGTAAATTACCTACTAAGATTGGATGTGAGCATGTCAAAGAATTGACATAAACATCATCAAACAATATAGTGTTAGTGATTGTGTATTATAGTGAAATACTTCTAATTTGTGCTACCATAAGCGCCGTGGTGTAAGGTGATAATTAAGAAAAAAAAATATATATATATGAAATACAGACATCATAAAAATACATCTGAGACCACTAATATAACCAGAATAATTATTATTCCACATCCAGAAAAAAGCCGCAGTTGAGGACATGCATCCAAGTGTCGCCACTTCGCCGTCATCATGGGACGATAGGATCTCAAGAAGCTGAACAGCAGCAACGCTCACCATACCCGGTAGGTGAAGCATTAAATCACTAAATATAAAAACAATAGCAGTTAAAAACAAATATAAAAACAAAGACCACCTTAAAATGCACTAGAATACAATATATGGATATACAAGAGCGCATTACAAAAAAGAACCGAATCCAAAGTTCTCATTAAGACCATAAGGTACAATGGAGTTTAGTCGGTAAATCCACCGACTTTCAATACGTGACAATAATTTAAACAAATCACCTCCCCTACTCCCCAAAGATACCTGGTCGATGGCTTTCACCCGTAATGAGGAGGGATCTGATTTATGAAAGTGCTTAAATTGTCGGGGAAGGGTTTTTAAATGCTCATCTGTATCAGAATCTTTGGCCTTTTCAATGTCGCGTACATGTTCACGTATGCGAATCCTAAATTCCCTAGTGGTCATGCCGACATAGATTTTATGGCATCCACATTCAGCCACATATACAACACCCTTTGAGGAGCACGTAAGGAATTGCCTGATGATAAATTTCCGCTCTTTATTTGAATCGAAGAACTCCTTGCTCCTTATGGTATTTAGGCAGGCCTTGCAATGCCCACAGGGGCAGAAGCCCTGAATCCGATCACTGAACAAAAATGGTTTTGATGTTGCCGGTTTATATTCACTGCGAACTAAATAGTCCTTCAAGTTTTTGGACCTTTTAGCAGTGATGCATGGTTTGTCAGATATTATTTTGTTCAGAATTGGATCCGTTTGTAGGACATGCCAATGTTTTTGTATAATGTCAGTGAATTGATGCCATTGACAATTGTAAGGGGTGATTAACCTGACCATATTTGAACTGTCTTTAGCTTTCTTAGAGGTTTGAGCAGAATATAAAAGCTGGTTTCTGCTACTTTCCTTGGCGCGTTGGTAGCCACGTCGGATCTGTCTATGCCCATATCCACGCTCTCTGAATCTGGTGTAAAGTTCAGAGGCTTGCTGTTCAAACAATTCATCAGATGAACAGACTCTTCTTGCCCTCAGATATTGCCCAATCGGTATACCCCGAATGGTAGAGGGAAGATGAGAAGAATCTGCTCTGAGTATCGAATTGGTAGCTGTGGGCTTACGAAAAATGTCTGTTTGAACCGTGCCATCACCAGAGACCATGATATCAATATCAAGAAAATTTACTCTACGCCGATAAGCATAGGTCAACCTGATATTGAGATCATTGTCATTCAATTGGCACATCAAATCCTCCAGATCACTGATGCTCCCATCCCATACAAACAGGATATCATCAATGTATCTGGCCCAACCAAGGATCTTTTCGCTACCAGGTAAAGGAGAACACTGAAAGATCTCCCTCTCCCAGGCCCCAAGGAACAAATTAGCATATGAGGGGGCACAAGCCGCCCCCATTGCTGTCCCCTGTGCCTGCAGGTATATCTCATCCTTAAACACAAAGCAATTGTGTGTAAGGATGAATTCAAGCAATCTCAAAATCAGCTCGACCAAATTCACATCTAAATTACTATTGCGCAAGAACCACGATGTAGCCTTCAAACCATGCACATGCATGATGGAGGTATATAAAGCCTCAACATCAGCGGTAACAAGAAGCATTTGGCTATCAAGTTGTAACTGGTCCAAACGCTTCAGAGCCGCCGTGGTATCCTGCACAAAAGATGGGAGAGTAGCCACAATAGGTTTCAGATAAAAATCAACCACCCTACACACCATTTCACATAGGCCGCCATTACCCGATACAATAGAACGACCAGGTGGATCTACCATATTTTTGTGTATCTTGGGAATAAGATATAGAGTCGGCATACGAGGTTTTAATTTCTGTATGAAATCAAAGAATTTTTTGGGAATAGTACCATTCTCATAAGCTTGTTCCAATAATTGGACCAACTGAAATTGAAACTCATTGAGTGGATTGTGTGAAAGTTTCACGTAACACTTGCGATCAGATAATAATTTGTAGGCCTGCTTCTCATACAGGTGATTAGGCCAGATGACTACATTTCCTCCCTTATCCGCAGTTTTTAGGACACAGTCATCCCAACTGCCAACCTCCTGAATCACCTCCATGAATTGTTTATTCCCATAGTATTTTCGATTATTATCTTTCAATTTTTCAATATCCTTAGTAACTAGTTTGACAAAAACATCCACCGCAGTACATGTATTGAAATTAGGGAATCTATTAGACTTATTCATGAGATGAATAGGAAAGTTGCAAGTCAAGTCACCGTCCTCATCAGCCAATGTTTCCAGGATGGCCACTGCTGCTCTCTCCTCCTCCGAATCAAGACCAACTCCAAGAGCTGATCTCTCATAGAATCTTTTCAATATAAGTTTCCTTGCGAACAGGTGTACATCCTTGACAGCAGTAAAGGTGTCAAGAGACTGAGGAGGGGAGAACATCAGGCCCCTCTCCAACACATATTTCTGTTCAAAAGTAAGAATATAGTTAGACAAATTGATTACCTTAGGTTGATCGTTGTGCTTACGGCGTTTCTGCTCATAACTTGGTCCATCATTATTGTAGAACTTATTTTTTCCCCGAAGTCGTACACGAGCAGGTCTGGGGTCCAAATTGTCAGGTTCGAGACCTGAAGTGGAGCTACTAGCTACTGATGATATAGAAGATATGGAAGGATTTTTGGCCATCCTGCCTCTATCATCCGATTTTTTAAATTGCCACCGGTACACTCTTTTATTTTCATAATCTCCCATATCACGTAAATATTTTTTAGATTTAATCCTACTGGTATTCTCCTCCTATTTTTCCATCTCCTTACTCATATCGGCCAAAAATTTATCCAATACTTGGGCCGGAATATCTTGCACCATCTGTTTGTGGATATGATCCAATTCACAATCAATTTCACCCAGGATGATTGAATTTCTCTCGTTAATAATCTCAATAAAAGTCAATGAGCATAAGGAAGCAGCCTGCACCCATCTTTCACTCAGCTCTTCACTCTCTAAGCCAAATGTGGGAAATAACTGGATTCTCAACCCCCTTGGAATAACTCTCTGTTTGAGATAATTATCCAAGGAGGCTTTGGTCCACCAAACTTTAGTTTTTTTCTGTAACAAATTCTTGTATTTTTTAAAATAATCCTTGAATTCAAGTTGTGTGCCATTAAAACCAACTGAAGTATTGGGTTTAAATAATTCAGATGCCTTGTCCTGCCAGGACTGCATCCTGGCTTTTAGGTCCATTATCCTGAGACTGAATCTGTTATAAAACAGAATATAAATTACTACCAACCACAAAAAGTCCCAATGGTATCCATGGGTTTAAGACTATCACATCCAACTCTAGAATGATATATGCCCAAAATGTTGTATAGAGGATAATCCATCCACACACAAAAACAAAGAGTATTAAGGATAAAATATAAATTTTTATTCATAGAAAAATTAAAACAAAATAAGAAAAAAAAACCCTACTTCAGAAAATTAGGGAGCAACTCCAAGCGTAATATAATATTAAATAATATATAAGCATACAGGTAAGAGCACAACATGCAAAGAAATAGATAGGTTCATCATCCCATAGACATAGCCTATATCAAATATGTGTATCCCATTAATTAAAGTTAGACCAAGCAATACTCAATGGGAACCCACTGTGACTCACATTCAAAAAATGACAATAACTATACCTAAAATAAAGCTATTAGTTCATCATACCATAGACATAGCCTATATCAATTGCATGTATCTCAATGGATTAAAGTTAGACAGAGCAATGTTCAATGAGAACCCACTGTGACTCACATTACAATAGAAATGACAATCACTTTACCTGAAATAGAGCTGTAAGATAAACGCATGGGGGCACCCTAAAACGCTCCGACGCGCGTTTCGTTTCCTTTGTCAAGGAGCTTAATGGGTGGTGTGTATTGAGTGTTATATATAGGGATGTTACTAATCCGTGCCGCTATACAGCTGCGATTCCAGGCTTGCAGGAGGATGCGGCGCGCATGCGTGATGACCACTTCCTGAGAGCCTCACTTCCGTTCGCGGCAAGTGACACGCAAGCTCCAGGTTGCGATGCAACCTGCGTGCCAGGGGTCACATGTGCCACATTAGGAAGGGGCGGAAGCACAGTCAATCGCGCATGCGCAACCAAACTGCGGTGCTGGAGTGACTAATAGAATATCAGTTCGAACTGTGAGTCTAACATTATTCTATACCCGAACAACGGGTCTTTATCTGACAGCTCTTATCAACAGATATTGTGAGAATGTCATTGTTGAATATAGTATAAAGAATAAATGACCAATAAACCAAACAATACAGAAATGAAAATATGTATGCAAAATAATACTAAATATAAATAATAGTGAAGACATATAACAGTCAAAATATCCTACACTATATATATATTCTCATGATACCTGCATAACAAAATATATTTAAAATGGATTCGTATGTATAAAAAACATATATAGAATTAATCACATAATAAGTTACCAAATAAATTCATGTGTATAAAAGTAAAATTAATCACATAATAAATTCAAACGAATGTGCAGAAATAGTGAAAATAATAAAAACGGGGGGAAGGTGAGGTGAATGGGTGTGTAAATAAATTACTAATTCATAATAGATTACCACAAAAGGTAAATTACCTACTAAGATTGGATGTGAGCATGTCAAAGAATTGACATAAACATCATCAAACAATATAGTGTTAGTGATTGTGTATTATAGTGAAATACTTCTAATTTGTGCTACCATAAGCGCCGTGGTGTAAGGTGATAATTAAGAAAAAAAAAAAAAAAAAAAAAATGAAATACAGACATCATAAAAATACATCTGAGACCACTAATATAACCAGAATAATTATTATTCCACATCCAGAAAAAAGCCGCAGTTGAGGACATGCATCCAAGTGTCGCCACTTCGCCGTCATCATGGGACGATAGGATCTCAAGAAGCTGAACAGCAGCAACGCTCACCATACCCGGTAGGTGAAACATTAAATCACTAAATATAAAAACAATAGCAGTTAAAAACAAATATAAAAACAAAGACCACCTTAAAATGCACTAGAATACAATATATGGATATACAAGAGCGCATTACAAAAAAGAACCGAATCCAAAGTTCTCATTAAGACCATAAGGTACAATGGAGTTTAGTCGGTAAATCCACCGACTTTCAATACGTGACAATAATTTAAACAAATCACCTCCCCTACTCCCCAAAGATACCTGGTCGATGGCTTTCACCCGTAATGAGGAGGGATCTGAATTATTAAAGTGCTTAAAGTGTCGGGGAAGGGTTTTTAAATGCTCATCTGTATCAGAATCTTTGGCCTTTTCAATGTCGCGTACATGTTCACGTATGCGAATCCTAAATTCCCTAGTGGTCATGCCGACATAGATTTTATGGCATCCACATTCAGCCACATATACAACACCCTTTGAGGAGCACGTAAGGAATTGCCTGATGATAAATTTCCGCTCTTTATTTGAATCGAAGAACTCCTTGCTCCTTATGGTATTTAGGCAGGCCTTGCAATGCCCACAGGGGCAGAAGCCCTGAATCCGATCACTGAACAAAAATGGTTTTGATGTTGCCGGTTTATATTCACTGCGAACTAAATAGTCCTTCAAGTTTTTGGACCTTTTAGCAGTGATGCATGGTTTGTCAGATATTATTTTGTTCAGAATTGGATCCGTTTGTAGGACATGCCAATGTTTTTGTATAATGTCAGTGAATTGATGCCATTGACAATTGTAAGGGGTGATTAACTTGACCATATTTGAACTGTCTTTAGCTTTCTTAGAGGTTTGAGCAGAATATAAAAGCTGGTTTCTGCTACTTTCCTTGGCGCGTTGGTAGCCACGTCGGATCTGTCTATGCCCATATCCACGCTCTCTGAATCTGGTGTAAAGTTCAGAGGCTTGCTGTTCAAACAATTCATCAGATGAACAGACTCTTCTTGCCCACAGATATTGCCCAATCGGTATACCCCGAATGGTAGAGGGAAGATGAGAAGAATCTGCTCTGAGTATCGAATTGGTAGCTGTGGGCTTACGAAAAATGTCTGTTTGAACCGTGCCATCACCAGAGACCATGATATCAATATCAAGAAAATTTACTCTACGCCCATGGAGTAAATTTTCTTGATATTGATATCATGGTCTCTGGTGATGGCACGGTTCAAACAGACATTTTTCGTAAGCCCACAGCTACCAATTCGATACCCAGAGCAGATTCTTCTCATCTTCCCTCCACCATTCGGGGTATACCGATTGGGCAATATCTGAGGGCAAGAAGAGTCTGTTCATCTGATGAATTGTTTGAACAGCAAGCCTCTGAACTTTACACCAGATTCAGAGAGCGTGGATATGGGCATAGACAGATCCGACGTGGCTACCAACGCGCCAAGGAAAGTAGCAGAAACCAGCTTTTATATTCTGCTCAAACCTCTAAGAAAGCTAAAGACAGTTCAAATATGGTCAGGTTAATCACCCCTTACAATTGTCAATGGCATCAATTCACTGACATTATACAAAAACATTGGCATGTCCTACAAACGGATCCAATTCTGAACAAAATAATATCTGACAAACCATGCATCACTGCTAAAAGGTCCAAAAACTTGAAGGACTATTTAGTTCGCAGTGAATATAAACCGGCAACATCAAAACCATTTTTGTTCAGTGATCGGATTCAGGGCTTCTGCCCCTGTGGGCATTGCAAGGCCTGCCTAAATACCATAAGGAGCAAGGAGTTCTTCGATTCAAATAAAGAGCGGAAATTTATCATCAGGCAATTCCTTACGTGCTCCTCAAAGGGTGTTGTATATGTGGCTGAATGTGGATGCCATAAAATCTATGTCGGCATGACCACTAGGGAATTTAGGATTCGCATACGTGAACATGTACGCGACATTGAAAAGGCCAAAGATTCTGATACAGATGAGCATTTAAAAACCCTTCCCCGACACTTTAAGCACTTTCATAATTCAGATCCCTCCTCATTACGGGTGAAAGCCATCGACCAGGTATCTTTGGGGAGTAGGGGAGGTGATTTGTTTAAATTATTGTCACGTATTGAAAGTCGGTGGATTTACCGACTAAACTCCATTGTACCTTATGGTCTTAATGAGAACTTTGGATTCGGTTCTTTTTTGTAATGCGCTCTTGTATATCCATATATTGTATTCTAGTGCATTTTAAGGTGGTCTTTTTTTTTATATTTGTTTTTAACTGCTATTGTTTTTATATTTAGTGATTTAATGTTTCACCTACCGGGTATGGTGAGCGTTGCTGCTTTTCAGCTTCTCGAGATCCTATCGTCCCATGATGACGGCGAAGTGGCGACACTTGGATGCATGTCCTCAACTGCGGCTTTTTTCTGGATGTGGAATAATAATTATTCTGGTTATATTAGTGGTCTCAGATGTATTTTTATGATGTCTATATTTCATTTTTTTTTTTTTTTTTTTTTTCTTAATTATCACCTTACACCACGGCGCTTATGGTAGCACAAATTAGAAGTATTTCACTATAATACACAATCACTAACACTATATTGTTTGATGATGTTTATGTCAATTCTTTGACATGCTCACATCCAATCTTAGTAGGTAATTTACCTTTTGTGGTAATCTATTATGAATTAGTAATTTATTTACACACCCATTCACCTCACCTTCCCCCCGTTTTTATTATTTTCACTATTTCTGCACATTCGTTTGTATTTATTATGTGATTAATTTTACTTTTATACACATGAATTTATTTGGTAACTTATTATGTGATTAATTCTATATATGTTTTTTATACATACGAATCCATTTTAAATATATTTTGTTATGCAGGTACCATGAGAATATATATATAGTGTAGGATATTTTGACTGTTATATGTCTTCACTATTATTTATATTTAGTATTATTTTGCATACATATTTTCATTTCTGTATTGTTTGATTTATTGGTCATTTATTCTTTATACTATATTCAACAATGACATTCTCACAATATCTGTTGATAAGAGCTGTCAGATAAAGACCCGTTGTTCGGGTATAGAATAATGTTAGACTCACAGTTCGAACTGATATTCTATTAGTCACTCCAGCACCGCAGTTTGGTCGCGCATGCGCGATTGACTGTGCTTCCGCCCCTTCCTAACGTGGCACATGTGACCCCTGGCACGCAGGTTGCATCGCAACCTGGAGCTTGTGTGTCACTTGCCGCGAACGGAAGTGAGGCTCTCAGGAAGTGGTCATCACGCATGCGCGCCGCATCCTCCTGCAAGCCTGGAATCGCAGCTGTATAGCGGCACGGATTAGTAACATCCCTATATATAACACTCAATACACACCACCCATTAAGCTCCTTGACAAAGGAAACGAAACGCGCGTCGGAGCGTTTTAGGGTGCCCCCATGCGTTTATCTTACAGCTCTATTTCAGGTAAAGTGATTGTCATTTCTATTGTAATGTGAGTCACAGTGGGTTCTCATTGAACATTGCTCTGTCTAACTTTAATCCAATGAGATACATGCAATTGATATAGGCTATGTCTATGGTATGATGAACTAATAGCTTTATTTTAGGTATAGTTATTGTCATCTTTTGAATGTGAGTCACAGTGGGTTCCTATTGAGTATTGCTTGGTCTAACTTTAATTAATGGGATACACATATTTGATATAGGCTATGTCTATGGGATGATGAACCTATCTGTTTCTTTGCATGTTGTGCTCTTACCTGTATGCTTATATATTATTTAATATTATATTACGCTTGGAGTTGCTCCCTAATTTTCTGAAGTAGGGTTTTTTTTTCTTATTTTGTTTTAATTTTTCTATGAATAAAAATTTATATTTTATCCTTAATACTCTTTGATTTTGTGTGTGGATGGATTATCCTCTATACAAAATTTTGGGCATATATCATTCTAGAGTTGGATGTGATAGTCTTAAACCCATGGATACCATTGGGACTTTTTGTGGTTGGTAGTAATTTATATTCTGTTTTATAACAGATTCAGTCTCAGGATAATGGACCTAAAAGCCAGGATGCAGTCCTGGCAGGACAAGGCATCTGAATTATTTAAACCCAATACTTCAGTTGGTTTTAATGGCACACAACTTGAATTCAAGGATTATTTTAAAAAATACAAGAATTTGTTACAGAAAAAAACTAAAGTTTGGTGGACCAAAGCCTCCTTGGATAATTATCTCAAACAGAGAGTTATTCCAAGGGGGTTGAGAATCCAGTTATTTCCCACATTTGGCTTAGAGAGTGAAGAGCTGAGTGAAAGATGGGTGCAGGCTGCTTCCTTATGCTCATTGACTTTTATTGAGATTATTAACGAGAGAAATTCCATCATCCTGGGTGAAATTGATTGTGAATTGGATCATATCCACAAACAGATGGTGCAAGATATTCCGGCCCAAGTATTGGATAAATTTTTGGCCGATATGAGTAAGGAGATGGAAAAATGGGAGGAGAATACCAGTAGGATTAAATCTAAAAAATATTTACGTGATATGGGAGATTATGAAAATAAAAGAGTGTACCGGTGGCAATTTAAAAAATCGGATGATAGAGGCAGGATGGCCAAAAATCCTTCCATATCTTCTATATCATCAGTAGCTAGTAGCTCCTCTTCAGGTCTCGAACCTGACAATTTGGACCCCAGATCTGCTCGTGTACGACTTCGGGGAAAAAATAAGTTCTACAATAATGATGGACCAAGTTATGAGCAGAAACGCCGTAAGCACAACGATCAACCTAAGGTAATCAATTTGTCTAACCATATTCTTACTTTTGAACAGAAATATGTGTTGGAGAGGGGCCTGATGTTCTCCCCTCCTCAGTCTCTTGACACCTTTACTGCTGTCAAGGATGTACACCTGTTCGCAAGGAAACTTATATTGAAAAGATTCTATGAGAGATCAGCTCTTGGAGTTGGTCTTGATTCGGAGGAGGAGAGAGCAGCAGTGGCCATCCTGGAAACATTGGCTGATGAGGACGGTGACTTGACTTGCAACTTTCCTATTCATCTCATGAATAAGTCTAATAGATTCCCTAATTTCAATACATGTACTGCGGTGGATGTTTTTGTCAAACTAGTTACTAAGGATATTGAAAAATTGAAAGATAATAATCGAAAATACTATGGGAATAAACAATTCATGGAGGTGATTCAGGAGGTTGGCAGTTGGGATGACTGTGTCCTAAAAACTACGGATAAGGGAGGAAATGTAGTCATCTGGCCTAATCACCTGTATGAGAAGCAGGCCTACAAATTATTATCTGATCGCAAGTGTTACGTGAAACTTTCACACAATCCACTCAATGAGTTTCAATTTCAGTTGGTCCAATTATTGGAACAAGCTTATGAGAATGGTACTATTCCCAAAAAATTCTTTGATTTCATACAGAAATTAAAACCTCGTATGCCGACTCTATATCTTATTCCCAAGATACACAAAAATATGGTAGATCCACCTGGTCGTCCTATTGTATCGGGTAATGGCGGCCTATGTGAAATGGTGTGTAGGGTGGTTGATTTTTATCTGAAACCTATTGTGGCTACTCTCCCATCTTTTGTGCAGGATACCACGGCGGCTCTGAAGCGTTTGGACCAGTTACAACTTGATAGCCAAATGCTTCTTGTTACCGCTGATGTTGAGGCTTTATATACCTCCATCATGCATGTGCATGGTTTGAAGGCTACATCGTGGTTCTTGCGCAATAGTAATTTAGATGTGAATTTGGTCGAGCTGATTTTGACATTGCTTGAATTCATCCTTACACACAATTGCTTTGTGTTTAAGGATGAGATATACCTGTAGGCACAGGGGACAGCAATGGGGGCGGCTTGTGCCCCCTCATATGCTAATTTGTTCCTTGGGGCCTGGGAGAGAGAGATCTTTCAGTGTTCTCCTTTACCTGGTAGCGAAAAGATCCTTGGTTGGGCCAGATACATTGATGATATCCTGTTTGTATGGGATGGGAGCATCAGTGATCTGGAGGATTTGATGTGCCAATTGAATGACAATGATCTCAATATCCGGTTGACCTATGCTTATGGGCGTAGAGTAAATTTTCTTGATATTGATATCATGGTCTCTGGTGATGGCACGGTTCAAACAGACATTTTTCGTAAGCCCACAGCTACCAATTCGATACTCAGAGCAGATTCTTCTCATCTTCCCTCTACCATTCGGGGTATACCGATTGGGCAATATCTGAGGGCAAGAAGAGTCTGTTCATCTGATGAATTGTTTGAACAGCAAGCCTCTGAACTTTACACCAGATTCAGAGAGCGTGGATATGGGCATAGACAGATCCGACGTGGCTACCAACGCGCCAAGGAAAGTAGCAGAAACCAGCTTTTATATTCTGCTCAAACCTCTAAGAAAACTAAAGACAGTTAAAATATGGTCAGGTTAATCACCCCTTACAATTGTCAATGGCATCAATTCACTGACATTATACAAAAACATTGTCATGTCCTACAAACGGATCCAATTCTGAACAAAATAATATCTGACAAACCATGCATCACTGCTAAAAGGTCCAAAAACTTGAAGGACTATTTAGTTCGCAGTGAATATAAACCGGCAACATCAAAACCAATTTTGTTCAGTGATCGGATTCAGGGCTTCTGCCCCTGTGGGCATTGCAAGGCCTGCCTAAATACCATAAGGAGCAAGGAGTTCTTCGATTCAAATAAAGAGCGGAAATTTATCATCAGGCAATTCCTTACGTGCTCCTCAAAGGGTGTTGTATATGTGGCTGAATGTGGATGCCATAAAATCTATGTCGGCATGACCACTAGGGAATTTAGGATTCGCATACGTGAACATGTACGCGACATTGAAAAGGCCAAAGATTCTGATACAGATGAGCATTTAAAAACCCTTCCCCGACACTTTAAGCACTTTCATAATTCAGATCCCTCCTCATTACGGGTGAAAGCCATCGACCAGGTATCTTTGGGGAGTAGGGGAGGTGATTTGTTTAAATTATTGTCACGTATTGAAAGTCGGTGGATTTACCGACTAAACTCCATTGTACCTTATGGTCTTAATGAGAACTTTGGATTCGGTTCTTTTTTGTAATGCGTTCTTGTATATCCATATATTGTATTCTAGTGCATTTTAAGGTGGTCTTTGTTTTTATATTTGTTTTTAACTGCTATTGTTTTTATATTTAGTGATTTAATGTTTCACCTACCGGGTATGGTGAGCGTTGCTGCTGTTCAGCTTCTTGAGATCCTATCGTCCCATGATGACGGCGAAGTGGCGACACTTGGATGCATGTCCTCAATAGTGTTGAGCCACCCCCGTAGTGTTCGAGTTCGGTTCGGTTCGTCGAACACCCGTGTGTTCGCCGAACTGTTCGTCGAACTGTTCGTCGAACACCTTCGAACACCGTTAAAACCAATGGCAGGCAAACAAAAACACATAGAAACACATAGAAAACACCTTCAAAGGTGTCCAAAAGCTGACAAACTGCTCAGAAGACATAACTAACACATGGAAAAGTGACAAGTACATATAGTCATGCGAAAATAAAAGAGGTGGAGGAGTAAAAGGAGGGGGAGACACAGATATAGGCATGTCATGCCCTTCTAAAATCCAAAAAGTGAGAAGCCGACACGGCCAGTCCGCTCCTGCCCGTGCCACCTCCGTGTCGCCGGGTTTGTGCCAGAGCCGCGGTGAACCCTGACGGCCAGCCCCCCTCTCCCAATACTGGTGCCTGTCCGCTGGTGGGTCGAGCGAGCCCCCCTGTGGTGGAGGCAGCTCTAAGCTTTTTAATTTAAATTGTCTCTCTAATTTGAATGAATACACTTTAAATCCATTTACAAGGATCTATTGGAGGGCAAGTCTCATGCCAGCAGCCGCGGTAATTCCAGCTCCAGTAGCGTCCACTAAAGCTGCTGCAGTTAAAAAGCTTTTATAAGGATCGAGCTCGGCTGTCCACCGCAAGGCATCCTACTGCCAGTCCCAGCCCCTATGCCTTGGGGTGCCTCCTGATGCTCTTCACTAAGTATCCCATGGTCCCGAAGCATTTCCTTTGAAAAAATTAAGTGTCTAAACTACAGGTGGTGCAGCTTGCTTAACAGCCGGGATAATCCGCTCACTAGCAGACACTGCTACTAGGCACAAAGTATTTCCTGGGCTAGATGCAGTTAAAAATTTGTAAGTAGATACTCTCGTTGGATGCTGAGAAAGCATTCCATAGAGTCTCCTGGCACGCCATATATGATTCTCTTAAAAAGCTTGGGGTAGGGGTCTAGGGGACCCTTTTATAGCCAAAATCACGGCCCTGTATCGCAATACGTCACCTAGGCTGAAGATAAATGGAACTGTAGCACCCTGAGGGCTCAGTTGCTACAGACGTATTGCACCTCACCCAGAGGTGTGATATCTCACTCTCAGGTAAGGATGGAGTGTGGATCAGGACCCGACACCTGCATGCATTACACCACTTTGCCGTGGGGCAGGGCGACCAATATGCCCCTGAGATGGGCACAACAGTCCCTGTCCCTGGCTGGAGTGGGGGGAGGGAACACTGAGGAAGGGGAACCCTGTAGTGCAGGAGCAGGGAGGAAGCAGTTCCTGGGTGCATTGAGAAGGGAGTATAAAAGGTGGGCACCATCTTAGTTCAGTGCAGAGAAGTCTGAGCAGAAGTGGCAGGGAGCAGGGGCTCTGCATGAGCTCTGCTCCGGAGGCGGGCCTAGTAACAGAGGCCCAGGCCTGGAAGAGGGAGAAGGAAGGAAGAGGAGCGGAGAAGGCTCCAGGAACGAGGAATGAAGGGATCCCAGGGGTGCGGACGGGCGAGTCGCCACCGCACGCCCGAATCCACCTGCGTGGAGGGGTCAGGCCAAAGGGGGAGACCGGTCCCCGAACTAGTGGAGGCAGGAAACGACCCTCAGCTAGAAACCGGAGGCTCTGACATTTTATGTGGCGCAGCCCCTCGCTACACCCGCTAGGAAGGCACCACATAGCGTCAGGGAAACTGGCGCCAAGTTTACCAAGAGGAGGCCCGAGGCAGCCGGACAGAAGTGTTGGTAAGAAAGGCCAGACAAAGGACACACAAAGGGGGTCCTGTGAAGTGCTCCAAAGTTATCTGGGAGTTGTCTGAGCCCCTCACCTGGTGAGCACAGTACGAAGTGGGCAGCCGTTACCTGCAGACGTGGTCTGGATAATAAGAACTGTGAGTAAAGGCCCTGAACTGCATCACTGACTCCGTGTCGTTACTGCTGCTGCCCTGCACCATCACCCCCATCCTCCGCATACACTGCCCTGAGGCTATACTCCTCCCGTGCGGAGTTATGCTACGCTCTGCTGCACCCACAACACCAGCCTCAGTGGTCTGCCCTGTAGCGGCGGTACACTCTGACCGCAATCCACGGGTGGCGTAGTCGGACATTTAAACATGAAAACCACATAAATAGTTCCGCCACTGGTTTGACCGCCCTGAGCCACGGAACTGGGTCGCCGCCACGAAGACTACAACCACCAGCATCCATCAAAAAGGGTCCGGCTCCGGGTGTCCCAAGGCCCAGGGGGTGCGTCAGAACATTTTCATCACCTTTCACAATCACCAATGGGACAAGGCAGTGATGTCCTCTGTCCCCTCTCTTATACATCCTAGTGACGGAGCACCTGCTCTCATCAATTCGCCATAACCCCAATATTAGGTGGATTGAGGTGGGAGGCACCGAGTACAAGTGCTCTCTATTTGCTGATGATGTCCTAGTATATATCACTCAATCACATATATCCATCCATGCTGTTATGGCTGAAATAGATCACTTTGTTACATGGTAAAATTTTAAAATCAATGCAGCGAAGTCTGAGGCCCTCGATGTCTCCCTCCCCAAATCCATATAGGATTCCATCCAGTCCAACTTTCCCTTTGCCTGGCCCTCACAGGGTATCAAATACTAAGGAATTCCTATTCATAGAGACCTCTCCCATCTATGTTATCTTAATTTTGGGCCCTTTATTGAACAACTCCATACAGACCACGGATGGCAAGTTAGAACTGTAAGATTCACTACGTGAACCACTGGTGTTTTGTGGAAAAGCACATGTACACTGCGTTCCAAATTATTATACAAAAAGTGTTTAGGAGTGATAAGGGAAGAATTTGTTTGTTTGTCAGTTAAACTCATTGATGGTGATGTGTGTCAGGGCTCTTTATATCACTGTAAGCAATTGCAAACACCTGTGCTAATTAGTTTGGCAGGTGTGTCCAATGAAAGGCAAGACTACTTAAGAAGGCTCTCTCACATTATTAAGCAGCCTACATTTTCTGCCAAAATGGGAAAGAAAAAGGATGTGTCGGCTGCTGAGAAGCAACAAATTGTGGAGTGTTTAGGTCAAGGCATGACTACAATCAACATTGTGCGATGATCAGGATGAAGTGTCTTGGCAATCAAGAAGTATGTAGCTGATTCACAGTACACACGTGTGCGTGCTGATAAGGGCAAATTGAGGACTCTTTCCTACAGGCAATTACGTCAGGTTGAAAGAGCAGCGGCAAAAAAGCCTTGTCATAGCAGCAGACAAGTTTTTGAAGCTGCTTGTGCCTCCAACGTCCCCCGAACAACAAGATGCAGGGTCCTTCAGAGGTTTGCAGCTGTGCATGCGCCATCCTGTCGACCTCCTCTATCCACTTCACACAAGCAGAAACGGCTCCAGTGGGCCAAACATTACATGAAGACTGATTTCAAAACTGTTTTGTTCACGGATGAGTGCCGTGCAGCGCTCGATGGTCCAGATGGATGGAGTGGAGGATGGCTGGTTGATGGACACCCCACGCAAACACGGCTACAGCGCCAACTAGGAGGAGGTGGAGTAATGTTTTGGGCTGGAATCATGGGGAGAGAGATTGTCGGCCCCTTTAGGATCCCTGAAGGCGCTAAAGATGAACTCCATAATGTATGTGGATTTTCTCAAACAGCACTTCCTGCCATGGTTCAAGAAGAAGAACCGTGTATTTCACAGCAAGATCATTTTTCTGCATGATAATGCACCATCTCATGCTGCACATAAAACATCTGCATCTCTGGCTGATATGGGCATAAAAGGGGACAAACTTATGGTGTGACCCCCATGCTCCCCTGACCTCTACCCCATTCAGAACCTTTGGAGCATCATTAAAAGGAGTGTCTATGATGGCGGGAGGCAGTTCACATCTAAGCAACAGCTCTGGGAGGGTATTCTGTCCTCATGCAAAACAATTGAAGCAGAAACCATCCAAAACCTGACAAATTCAATGGACGAGAGAGTTCAGAAGCTCCTTTCGAACAAGGGGTCCTATGTGAAAATGTAACATCACCTAGAATAAAGTTTTGAGTTGAAAACTGTTTGATTTCAGTTTCTAACAACCTGCTAATGCTTATAATTTCAAAATGACCATTTTTTTGGTCTTTATTAAAATGAAAAGGTTGATCGAAAAGTTTGGGGGATCTAAGAGTGTGGCAACCCAGTATTCATTATTACTTCGAATTCTGACAATATGAGGGTCATGCTGCAGGTAGTGCAGCAAGAAGGCACTTATGTGCCTTGCGCATCTCGGAGCCCCAAAATTATTTTCCGGGCTAGATGCAGCTAAAAATTATTTTTAATTTTAAATCTGGTGAAGCTTTAGTATAGATGGCCTAATAGGATCAGTGCTGCACACTGCTACAAAGCCCAAATTATTTTCCAGTCAAGATACAGATAAACATGATTAGTAATTTGAAAGCTTAAAACGGTTGGTAGGGTGATTTTAACCAATCATCAAGCTTTTACTCTCCCCAGGATGACACAGGGGTAGAAAAGTCGTTTCGGATCCATGATTTGTTCATCTTTATGAACGTGAGTCTGTCTACATTATCAGTGGAGAGCCGCGTGCGCTTATCTGTCAGCACACCACCAGCAGCGCTGAACACACGTTCAGACAGAACGCTGGCTGCGGGGCATGACAAGATCTCCAAGGCGTAAGTGGCTAGCTCCGGCCATTTATCCAGATTGGAAGCCCAAAAAGAGCAAGGGTCCAGTGACACAGTCGTGGCTTCAATGTTTACTTGGAGATACTCCTGTACCATCGTCTCTAGGCGTTGACTATGTGTCAGACTTCTTGTCTCCTGTGGCCTTGCAAAGGATGGGCTAAAAAAGTGGTGAAATGATTCCGCAAAATTGATGTTACCAGCAGATACTGTGGTTCTGTCACGGTTTGAGTGCTGAACACTTGACGGTCCCACGGTTGGCAAGTTGGAACTGTGAGATTCACTACGTGCACCACTGGTATTTTGTGGAAAAGCACATGTAAGATTCTGCAACAGTCTCTGCTGATACTCCTGCATGCGTGCATCCCTTTCTATGGCAGGAATAATTTCTGCAAATTTACTTTTGTACCGGGGATCTAACAGTGTGGCAACCCAGTAGTCAGGATTATTTCTAATTCTCACAATTCGAGCGTCATGTTGCAGGTAGTGCAGCAAGAAGGCACTCATGTGTGTTGCGCATCCAGGAGCACCAAGTCCCTGTTGTGTTGGTGGCGAGGTAACAATCATGCTTCCTTCCTCTGTCCTCTCCCCCCAACCTCGCACAACAGAAATGTGATCAAGGTCTCCCTCATCTGATGAGTCTTCCATCAGTTCGTCCTCCACTTCTTCCTGGGCTCCTGCACCTTCCTGACTAGTTTGGCTGCTACCATGCGCCCTGGTAAAACCTTCTCCCCCACCCTCACATGCCTGCCGCCTTGGTGCTGCCGACCGTCTGGACCTTGCAGATGTTAGTTCTTCCGCATACAACTCCTCCTCCTCTACTTCCTCCACCTCCTCTTGTGCCACCACCTGACTCCGAATTCTGTTTAACATGTGCTCCAGCATGTAAATCACCGGAATAGTCATGCTGATAATGGCATCGTCAGCACTAAACATCTTCGTCGCCATTTCAAAACTGTGCAGAAGGGTGCATAGGTCCCTGATCTGAGACCACTCCTCCAGCGTGATTTGCCCCACCTCTGAATCTCGTTGGCCCAGGCTATACGTCAGAACGTATTGCACCAGGGCTTGTCGGTGCTGCCACAGTCGCTGCAACATGTGCAGAGTTGAATTCCACCGGGTAGGCACATCGCATTTTAGCCGGTGAAGTGGCAGGCCCAACGACTTCTGTAGAGATGTAAGTCGCTGAGCTGCGGGATGCGAACGGCGGAAGTGAGCACACAGCGACCGTGCCCTCTGCAGAAGGCCATCTAGTCTGGGATAGTGGGCAAAAAATTGCTGGACAACCAGGTTCAACACGTGAGCCATACAAGGCACGTGTGTGACATTGCCCCGGCGAAGGGCCGCACCCAGGTTTGCAGCATTGTCGCACACGGCCTTCCCTGGTTTCAGGTCCAGTGGAGACAACCATTCATGAAATTGGTTCTCCAGAGCTGACCACAACTCCTCAGCTGTGTGACTCACATTTCCCAGACATTTCAATGTAAAAACCGCCTGATGACGTTGAGCCCTACTGCCAGCATAGTAAGGAGGTGTGCAGGATCCCTTCTGCGCAGTTAGAAAGCTTGTGGCATGACCAGACAGGCTTTGGGTGCAGGGTGAAGACCGAGAGGAGGTTGAGGAGGCAGAAGCAGTGGTGGAACTTTGACATAAAGAGGATTGACGCACAACTCGTGGGGACGGCAAGACTTGGACAGCAGCCCCTTGTCCTGCTGTCACCATAGTTACCCAGTGCCCAGTCAGCGACATGTAACGCCCCTGTCCATGCCTACTCGTCCAAGTGTCTGTGGTGAAATGCACCCTGTCACACACAGAGTTTCTCAAAGAAGCGCTGATGTTGTGTGCGACATGCTGGTGGAGCGCAGGCACACCTTTCTTTGAGAAGTAGTGCCGACTGGGCATCTGGTACTGGTGCACTGCGACGGACATAAGGTCTCGAAAATCCTCTGTGTCCACCAGGCGGAAAGGCAGCATTTCTGTAGCCAAGAGCTTGCAGATGGTGAAATTCAACCTCTTAGCTTTCTCATGGCTAGGAGGAAATGGTCTTTTACTTGTCCACATCTGAGGGACCGAGGGCTGGCTATTGTGCTTAGACGGGGTTGATAAGGGTGTCCCCGGCAAACTGCCGGTCTGTGAGGAAGATGCAGGCGGACATGTTAGGTTGCCTTGATCCAAAGGTGGTGCTATCGATGTCGGACAGCGCTCAACACCAGCTGGTGTTACCACCTCCAAAGAAAATGATGACCTGCCAATCACGCTGGCTGTTGCGGGTAAAGAGGTGGCAGGTCTGCGCCCCAAAACAGGTTTGACTGCTGTCCCCCCAGTCACAGAGGATGAAGAGGCCGCGGATGCACAAGATACGGCAGACGGTGATTGGCCCGGCCGGCTAGGCCGCATTGTAGCACACTGAGCTTCCCACTGCAACTTATGCTTCATGTCCATGTGCCGGTTCATGCATGAAGTACTCAAACTATGTATTTTTTGGCCTCTACTTAGCTTTTGCTGACAAATGTTACAGATAACACGAGTTGGGTCATCTTTATCGATCTGAAAAAATGCCCAGGCTATGCAAGGCTTAGCACCCATGCGACCTGAAGAGCCACCACGACTTGTGGTGAGAGGCAGAGTTGTGTTTGAGGATGCAGTTGTTGACGTGCTTCCAGTACTACGTCTCTGTCCAGGAAGGCGCAACCTGACCTCGTCGTCACTAGCATCTTCCTCCACCTCCTCTGCTGACCTCATCTCTTGGCTGACTGTGGGTTGACAGTAAGTGGGATCTCCGACCTCATCATCATCACCCTGTGCGTTATCACACCCGTCGTCCTCAGAGCCAACCTGTTCCTGCCCTGACAAAAAACTAAAGTTGTCGCTCCAATCAGGTATTTGAGTCTTATCATCGTCTTCCTCATTGTCTCCACCAACAGGAGTTACAGTTTGGGAATGAGGGTCTACATTATGGTCAGAACCTTCTGCGTCTGGTCCTGGATCCGACTCATAAAGATTCTGGGCATCAGTGCAGATCATTTCCTCGTCTGGATTCACAGAAGCGCTGGAGTCGACCTCTGATTCCCAGGCTATAGTATGAGTAAACAGCTCTGCAGACTCAACCATCTGTTCTACCTCATACTCAGACGGGCAGCTGGAGATTTGGGAGCTGTGAGGAAGCAAGTGCGATTTGGGTGACACCTTTGAGGACTGGAGTATTTGTGATGTTGAAGTTGATGTGGAGGAGAGCCCACTTAAAGGAGCACTTGATATCCGTTGAAGCACCTGCTGTTTTTGTGCCTCATCTGGAATTTGTAGCGATTGGCGTGGCCGTAAGAAAGGGATCTTATCACATTGTCCGCTAAAAGAAGTAGACATTTTAGTTTGGCTGGAAGATGGTCTTTCTTCTGCAGATGTTACTGTTGCTTTAACACCTACCCCACGGACACAACCTTTTTTCCCCTTCCCAACACGCCTATTCCCCTTTCCACCAGCAGCAGGCCTTTTTCCACTCATTTTGGTGGTTAACTAATTCACAACTCTGGAGTTGTTTGCACAAAAAAACAATGGATGGTAACCGAGCAGAGCTGAGATGCCAAACTGTGGTATTAGGCCAAAACTATTGGCTGGGTTAGATGCAGAAAAAAATTATTTTGAATTTGCAACCTGATGGAGGTCAGTATAGATGGACTAATACAAATAGTCCCACACACTGCTAGAAGCCCAAATATTTTTTCAGAGGTACTGTAGATGCAGATAAAAATTATTTTTAATTTGCAACCTGATGGAGGTCAGTATAGATGGACTAATAGACCAAGTCCCACACACTGCTAGAAGCCCAAATATTTTTTCAGAGCTAGATGCAGAAAAAAATTATTTTTAATTTGCAACCTGATGGAGGTCAGTATAGATGGACTAATAGACCAAGTCCCACACACCGCTAGAAGCCCAACTATTTTTTCAGAGCTAGATGCAGAAAAAAATTATATTCAATTTGCAACCTGCTGGAGGTCAGTATAGAAGGACTAATAGAACAAGTCCCACACACTGCTAGAAGCCCAAATATTTTTTCAGAGCTAAATGAAGAAAAAAATTATTTTTAATTTGCAACCTGATGGAGGTCAGTATAGATGGACTAATAGACCAAGTCCCACACACTGCTAGAAGCCCAAATATTTTTTCAGAGCTAGATGCAGAAAAAAATTATTTTTAATTTGCAACCTGATGGAGGTCAGTATAGATGGACTAATAGACCAAGTCCCACACACCGCTAGAAGCCCAAATATTTTTTCAGAGCTAGATGCAGAAAAAAATTATTTTTAATTTGCAACCTGATGGAGGTCAGTATAGATGGACTAATAGACCAAGTCCCACACACTGCTAGAAGCCCAAATATTTTTTCAGAGCTAGATGCAGAAAAAAATTATTTTTAATTTGCAACCTGATGGAGGTCAGTATAGATGGACTAATAGACCAAGTCCCACACACCGCTAGAAGCCCAAATATTTTTTCAGAGATAGATGCAGAAAAAAATTATTTTTAATTTGCAACCTGATGGAGGTCAGTATAGATTGACTAATAGACCAAGTCCCACACACTGCTAGAAGCCCAACTATTTTTTCAGAGCTAGATGCAGAAAAAAATTATATTCAATTTGCAACCTGATGGAGGTCAGTATAGAAGGACTAATAGAACAAGTCCCACACACTGCTAGAAGCCCAAATATTTTTTCAGAGCTAAATGAAGAAAAAAATTATTTTTAATTTGCAACCTGATGGAGGTCAGTATAGATGGACTAATAGACCAAGTCCCACACACTGCTAGAAGCCCAAATATTTTTTCAGAGCTAGATGCAGAAAAAAATTATTTTTAATTTGCAACCTGATGGAGGTCAGTATAGATGGACTAATAGACCAAGTCCCACACACTGCTAGAAGCCCAAATATTTTTTCAGAGCTAGATGCAGAAAAAAATTATTTTTAATTTGCAACCTGATGGAGGTCAGTATAGATGGACTAATAGACCAAGTCCCACACACTGCTAGAAGCCCAAATATTTTTTCAGAGCTAGATGCAGAAAAAAATTATATTCAGTTTGCAACCTGATGGAGGTCAGTATAGATGGACTAATAGAATGATGCTATGCCCAAAAGATTTTACTTCACTAGGTGCAGTAAAAAAATTGGTATTCTATACACAGGTGTTATATCTTGCAACACAGATAGGCTACTCCACTGACTAACACACTCTGCAATAGGCCAAAAAGGATTAGCTTTGCTAGATTCAACCAAATGCTGTGAAAAAAACTTGCACAGCACTGGCACAGACCTGCCTGGCAAAAACTGATAGGAACTCATGTAACCTAGTCCTGAAAAGGACTCCAATTACAATTAGTCTTTACTCCCACAACCTATCTATTTAAGAGCACAGACCTCCCTGATAAAAGTCGTAGGAAATGCTGTAACCTAGTCCTTAAAAGGACTGCAATCACAACTATTCCCTACTCCCAAGCTATCTGTATATTTGTGCGAAAATTGGCTTGAAATTAACAAGGTATAGCGCACACAGCAACAGCGGTGCCGTCTAACACGCAGCTGCAGCAGTGAGAAAATGGTGGCGACGGGGAAAATGGCTTGGTCTTATAGGGCAAGGACATGTGACATACACTGCCAATGACACATGCCCTTGCTTGTGTGAAAAAAAGCACTTCGCTCCGTGTGTGCGCTGCTGATAGGCTGACAGATTGCACCTCCCCACTGCAAATGCGGGAAAGAGAAAAAAAAATGGAGATCTTCATTGTTCCTGCAGAGATCCATCCCCTGCCCCTCCCCCCACCCCGCTGTACACTCAAACTGCGTATTAACATTAATTTTCATCATTACTGAGAAAAAATCCAGTTATGATTTTGGTGCACGAACAGTTATCGAACATAACCTCGAACAGCCGAATTTTTCTCAAATTGTTCGTGTTCGCCGAACGGCTCGAACACCGCCCAAAACAGCTCGAATTTGAGATTGGCGAACAGTTCGAGTAGAACAACGCTCATCTCTAGTCCTCAACTGCGGCTTTTTTCTGGATGTGGAATAATAATTATTCTGGTTATATTAGTGGTCTCAGATGTATTTTTATGATGTCTGTATTTCATATTTTTTTTTTTTTTCTTTTTTTTTTTTTTTTTTTCTTAATTATCACCTTACACCACGGCGCTTATGGTAGCACAAATTAGAAGTATTTCACTATAATACACAATCACTAACACTATATTGTTTGATGATGTTTATGTCAATTCTTTGACATGCTCACATCCAATCTTAGTAGGTAATTTACCTTTTGTGATAATCTATTATGAATTAGTAATTTATTTACACACCCATTCACCTCACCTTCCCCCCGTTTTTATTATTTTCACTATTTCTGCACATTCGTTTGAATTTATTATGTGATTAATTTTACTTTTATACACATGAATTTATTTGGTAACTTATTATGTGATTAATTCTATATATGTTTTTTATACATACGAATCCATTTAAATATATTTTGTTATGCAGGTATCATGAGAATATATATATAGTGTAGGATATTTTGACTGTTATATGTCTTCACTATTATTTATATTTAGTATTATTTTGCATACATATTTTCATTTCTGTATTGTTTGGTTTATTGGTCATTTATTCTTTATACTATATTCAACAATGACATTCTCACAATATCTGTTGATAAGAGCTGTCAGATAAAGACCCGTTGTTCGGGTATAGAATAATGTTAGACTCACAGTTCGAACTGATATTCTATTAGTCACTCCAGCACCGCAGTTTGGTCGCGCATGCGCGATTGACTGTGCTTCCGCCCCTTCCTATCGTGGCACATGTGACCCCTGGCACGCAGGTTGCATCGCAACCTGGAGCTTGCGTGTCACTTGCCGCGAACGGAAGTGAGGCTCTCAGGAAGTGGTCATCACGCATGCGCGCCGCATCCTCCTGCAAGCCTGGAATCGCAGCTGTATAGCGGCACGGATTAGTAACATCCCTATATATAACACTCAATACACACCACCCATTAAGCTCCTTGACAAAGGAAACGAAACGCGCGTCGGAGCGTTTTAGGGTGCCCCCATGCGTTTATCTTACAGCTCTATTTCAGGTAAAGTGATTGTCATTTCTATTGTAATGTGAGTCACAGTGGGTTCTCATTGAACATTGCTCTGTCTAACTTTAATCCAATGAGATACATGCAATTGATATAGGCTATGTCTATGGTATGATGAACTAATAGCTTTATTTTAGGTATAGTTATTGTCATTTTTTGAATGTGAGTCACAGTGGGTTCCCATTGAGTATTGCTTGGTCTAACTTTAATTAATGGGATACACATATTTGATATAGGCTATGTCTATGGGATGATGAACCTATCTGTTTCTTTGCATGTTGTGCTCTTACCTGTATGTTTATATATTATTTAATATTATATTACGCTTGGAGTTGCTCCCTAATTTTCTGAAGTAGGGTTTTTTTTTTTTTTTTTTTCTTATTTTGTTTTAATTTTTCTATGAATAAAAATTTATATTTTATCCTTAATACTCTTTGTTTTTGTGTGTGGATGGATTATCCTCTATACATTCCTCACATGTAATAAAGCTATCAAACAGTTGCAGATCATGCACACGGTAGCGATCTAACCTTATCACCGAGCAGCTGTAAATACTCGGAGCTCGCCCGAGCATACCCGGAACAGAACATACTCGCTCAACACTAATGTTTATATTATCTCTCGAGTCTATTTTTTGCCACCCACTGGTTGTGATGTAAGTTGCAGCATGTTGTGGTTTTTGCCACCATGCCACAATGATGTTTATCACCAAAAAGTTTTACCAAACATTTTTTACCCATAAATGGGAAAAACACTTCTAATAGCATAAAATGTATCACAGAAAACTAGGTATAGAGTATAACCCAGTTAATGAGAAATTAAAATTAAAACTGTATAAAATTTTTAGTTTTTATTAAATCTCCAAGATAATAAAAAAAACTATAAAATCAGGAAAATGGAGCTGAAATCGGGGACACAGACTCAAATATCAGCTCTAGCAGATACAGGTAAATGTTAACATATAATTCATAGCTCATGATCACTTGTAGCACATGTAACACTTCTAATCACTTAGAAGTGTTTTCTATTTAAAAGTCCGGCTGGTTTATTTCAGTCATCATAAACTACGTCACCAAGTAAAACATAAAGTAACAAGTCCATGCAATAGTATTAGTTAGCCCACCTGGCTTAGAGTCCAGCTTCTTAGTCCTTTAGCAAAGGCACTCAATCCAGGAGATCTGCACACCTCCATACACACACCATGTGTTAGACAAACAGGTCTTATTTTACCCCAGTTAACCACACCCAGAGGTGGAGATATGGTGAGCCGCCGTTCAGCTTCTATTAATCAACCTGTCATGGCCGATTAACCCCTTTTAGTCCCATATGTACTAAAGCATTACTCCAGGGTTATCTCCCATCCACTATGTGTCTAACAGCCACCTTACCCATACAATATTGAATTTTCTATTATTTCATTTTATTTATAGAGTAAACTGTTATAGTGAAATATCCTCAGCAGCAAATCCTCCCAGCTTTGCTTATAGAGTGGCTGCTGAATAGAATATTTTCAGCATATATAATTCATATATGTGCTAGATGATAATGAAATGAGCAAATTGATAAATTCCAAAGCAATATATGCACAATGCCCTTAAGCCAGTTTAAACACATAAAGTGCAATGCAAAGATAATAAAGACAGAATTCCTATCTGAATTAATCTCCATAGACACATATGGTAACCATTCAATTATGAAGTCAAACAATATAACGGCATATTACCTGGCTGTATAGTCCTGCAATAAGACGGACTTTGTGAGCCGTGACCCTCTGACCCCAACGCGCGTCTCACCAAACTTCTTCAGCACCATTTTCCAGCACTGTTTTCTTGATGTTGTAGTTTTTTTTTATTATGTCAGAGATTTAATAAAAACAAAAAAATGTATACAGTTTTAATTTTCACTTCTTATTAACTTGGTTATACTTTATACCTTGCTTTCGGTGATACATGTAACGATGATGTATTAAATTATCATAATATATTAGAGGTCTTAATTAAATCCTTGGACAGATAAGAGTGAACATATATATGTAGCATCATCTCTTCTTAAATGGGCTAGGCTTTGATTGCATTTACATGAAAGGTATCTGCCCTCTTACACAACATCTATAGAGAGCATGGTCTTGTTAAAAGTAAAAAATGCTTTCAGTGCAGACATTAGTCTTAAATACAGTCACAATTCTCATGATTTGTGACTTGCAATCCACTTTTTGAGTAGGTGTTCCACCTTCATTCAGCATTCAGTTAGCATTATAGGTGCTGGAACATTCCCCAACTTACAAGAATACACAATTGTACAAAGACTTGCCCACCTCTCTCTTTTGTAATTTGACAGTAAGAGAGCAGAAGCAAACAGAAAAAGGCCACTCATGCTCCCAGTTGAAAGACAAAGACTCACTTTAACAATATGTAATCCATCTCGATGTCTAAGCTGCTAGAGATATATTTCACTTGACTATAGGCAGTGGATATACATACAATGAATACATTAGTGGATACACTACTGGTCTTCACCTTTGAGTGATTTTTCACGGCTAAGACAACATAATTTTTGATTTGCAGGTTGTCAATCAAGGGAGATCAAGTTTGTCTAATAGTGAAGAGACTATTTTAGCAGTGTCAGTTGCCTTCTTCCCAGTCCTATAAAACAAGACAAATTTGTATAATGTCCAGATTCCTACTAAACTTAAACCTAACTCCATCACATTAATCTCTTCAATAAATTAACAACAATTGCATTAGTATAATGATAGTTGGTACAACTTCATGATATTCCCCTTCCGTGAAGTTAACATTTTGACTACCTACAGCCACCACTAGGGGATTACCCGTTTTAGTAAATATTTGTTTTCCATATAAACTCCAGATCATTTCTTCTCCTAACTTTGCATTTTTGCCCTTTTTTTGTTAGATTTAAAGAAAATATATGAAAAAATTGATGACAACTGGACATTACCCTTTCCCATGGCAAAGAGGAGTCTCCCTGTACAGTCACCACTAACTGGTGAGTGTCAATCAATGCAGGAGCATATCTCCAAATGGTATTTCCCAATTATAATTCATTTATAAATTTATTGGTGTAATAATAGACGCACTGAACAATGTAGAGCTTTAGGAAAAGATACATCAGGATTGTTATCTTATGGGAAATGCATTTTTTTTACTAAATTAGACAGGTCAGGGTTGCAGACATCTTCCTTTAAAAGGTTTATCTCAAATTCAGAAATAGGAAAAATTGCTAATTGCTTGTAAAAAACAAGCAACTTTGCAGTTTACCCCTTATTTAAAATCCTCTCCATTCTCAAGAGTGGAGAGATTTTTAATTCTATAGTATACAGTTAATTTCTTACATTATCCGCCATCCTGCAGTCTCGGCCTTATCTAAGTAAGGAGCAAATGGAACTGCAGGTGCTACAGGTGGGTTCTATGCTTTGCAGTGTGCTCGCACTGCTCTGAAGCTGGCTGGATTGCTGGATCCGACAAGACTCGGTCCCCATGCCTTTCTAGCATGCTGCAGAGGTAATGCTACCTCTGTTAGCAGCCTGGTAATGAATACAGTTTAAAACATTGGAATGACTATGCATCAGTCTGAACTGTCAATCTTTTGGAGTGCACCGCCCTGGCAAATCAGGAACCTGGGAGCAGTGAGCTCCTGGAGTTTCATGATAAGAAAACCCCTTAAACTTCAAGAGGGGTTGTATCAACCAATTTAAGTGAATTATATGACCTGTGGCTGCAAACAGACAGAATTGTATCACTTAACTTTATGTCAGTATGAAGGAAACAGAACAATTGCAGCTCTCTAATAAGAAAAAAAAAACCTATGACCTCTACAAAGATAAAGTAAAGGATTTTCTAAGGCAAAACTTTTGATGACCTGTCCTTTGGACATCAGATTGGTGCAATCCAACCACTCAGCTGTTACAAGGTTCAATGGACAATTGAAATGC
This sequence comes from Phyllobates terribilis, assembly GCF_046119375.1. NCBI lineage: Eukaryota > Metazoa > Chordata > Amphibia > Anura > Dendrobatidae > Phyllobates > Phyllobates terribilis. The sequence goes on from NW_027362764.1 coordinate 769,006,707, forward strand.
ACAATGTTTGGAGCCTTAGCAGTACAGCTCTGTAGACTGTGTAGTGGCCATTCTCGGCTATCACTGTTTCGTTCGCATTAACTTTCATAGGAGCAGAGCTGCAGTACCCAAGTACAGTTATAATAGAGTTTAAATGTTTTCTCTATGTGCACCATGAACTTCCAATGGCCATAAGACCGGGAAACAACTGATCGGTGGGGGTGTCAGGAGTCAAACACTCACTGATTTGATATTGATGACCTATCATTGGTCATCAATATCTTAATCCTGGATGATCGATTTTAGGAATAATGTTACCAAATAGTGACTCTTATAAAATTTGACAATTCAGTTTCATTCCAACCCCTTAGTGATGAGGCCAAATTTTTCATATCTGACATGTCCCACTTTATGTGGCAATACCTCGGGAATGTTTCAACATATCCCAACATATTTTGAGATAGATTTTTTCGTGACATATTGTACTTTATGTTAGTGGTAAATTTCGGTCGATATATATTGAGTAAATTTTTAAAAATATCAGACATTTTACAAAAGATATCAAAGAATTTGCAATTTTCAAACTCAATGATTATCCCTTCAATCCAGATAGTCATAGCACACAAAAATGTTCATAAATAACATTTCTCTCATGTCAGGTTTACATCAGCATCATTTTTAAAATATTATTTTATTTTTTCAATATATAAGGTTCAATAATGTAGCATCAATTGTTCATTTATTTCAAGTACATTTCCAAAACTTTTTTTTAGGGACTTATTCAGTTTTGAAGTGACTTTGGGGGATCTATGTATTGGAAAAAAACCAAAAGTAGTAACATTTCAAAAACAGCACCCCTCAACGTATTCAAAACTGTTGGCAGGTAGATTATTAACCCTTCGGTTGCTTTTCAGGAATTAATTCTAAGTGGCATGACCGGAATAAAAATAAATAAATTTAACACCAAAATGTTGCCAAGATCTAAAGAGGCCACTATAGCTGACAGCGTTTAAAGAAGTTGTCCACTACTTTGACATTGATGCCCTATTTGTAGAATAGGGCATCAATGTATGATCGGACGGGGTCCCGCATGCGGCACCCCCGCCGATCAGCTGTTATCGGTGCCGGCGGCCGGAAATCCTTACCTGCGGTACTTGGCCGTCAAGTTGTAGGGTACTGCGCATCCGCCTCCTATGCTATTGAATGGGAGGTGGATGTGCAGTAACAAGTGCCGGCCACTACAACTTGATGGCCAAACAGTTCAGGTGAGGACTTTCTGCCACCGGCACCGATAACAGCTGGTCGGCAGGGATGGATAGGGCATCAATGTCAAAGTACTGGGCAACCCCTTTAAGGTCGTAATTTGGCAGTGAATTGCCATGGCAAATATCAGAACCAAACGATCATGATCACATGGTGCAAGTGGGATTAAAGAGGGAGCCCGCACACTCAGTTAACCATTTAGATGCCATAGTCATTATTGACAGCAGCATCTAAGGGGTTTAACGACTATGGTCGGTGTCAACACCAATCATGGCAGATGCATCAATATCGACTACAGTGACAGCTGCGGAATTTTCACCTTTCGGGGGATGATATTCTCTTATATCTCAGGTCAGTAAAAACACGTATTGGTGGTCACTAAGGGTCCAATGTTATAGTCTATTATATATTATACAATATTGGTGACCATCTGTTAACTAATGAAAAGAAATATCATCATGATATCTACGACCTAATTTCAAAAAGTAATTGTAGTATTATTCGAGAGATCCAAATCCAAGCAAACTATCAAGAACTCTCCATTATGTTTCATGTTTTGCCTATTTCTTTTATGACCTTGGCTGCGTGAAAGACTTAGACACAGTTTTCTAGTCAACCATTACAAAGCAGCAGGGATGACACTTGAAAAGATGGACAGATCTATTGGCCTTAGAGTAAGGCTGCCAAATCAAAACTGATGAAGGTCAGGAAAAGGTGAATGGAAGCCAAGGTAATATTTGCAGACTAGAAACAGAAAAATTCTTTCACTTATCTGGTCAACCAAATTGCACTGGATAGCAAAATACAAACGAGATAAACACAAGGATTGGGAAGGAAAATCAATAGATTCTGGCAGCTGCCAGGGATCTGATGCAGCAGAGTGATCCATCTCGAAACTAAATTGAAACTACATTACAGAAATGTATTGTTAACATTTCTCTGCAAAGCCTCAGAGTGCCAGAAAAAAAACCTTACTACATAGATTCAAGTGGATATTTACAGCACAGAGAGGCTGACGTGGCTCTGATGAATATGTACGGCATTTAGCTCATGGGGCCATTTAACTACTAAAATATATAAGAAAGTATTATGAAACCTAAAAGAACAGTGATCTCTCTCCTGCTGCTCTGCAGCTGTCGCAAAACAGCACCTAACAGTATTCCTTGCACCTACCAGACCCATTATATGTGCAAAAGATGGAGCACCATAGTTTGCAGACCAATACTTAAAATGTACTTAAGAGAAACTTTGAGATTTAAAGGAGTCATGCAAAGAGGAGAGCAGTCATGTAATGGGTATGGGAGCAGCACCTAAAAGCTTCCCAAGAGGGAGAAAGCAGCCACGTGAAACGCGCGTCAGGGGCTGAAAGGAGGATGTTTGCGGTCTTAGGCATACCATGAGTAAGCAGCAGTTATTTTAAGTATGAGTCCTGCATTTACCATAGCTCACTTGATTTACATCTTAGGGGCTTTCATTTGCATTACGACTGTGTCTGTGAATTTTTTGTTGTATTTTCTGATATATTTCTCTGCAAGGTTTTTGGTGCTGTTCCCGTACCCCTTACTTGACTGCTCTCCTCTTTGCATGTCTTCCATGCCTCCTCTTTATAGATAAACCTTGACAATTTTATATGGTCTAGATCAGGGGTCCTCAAACTTTTTAAACAGGGGGCCAGTTCACGGTCCCTCAGACCGTTGGAGGGCCGGAATATAGTTTTTAAAAAAAACTATGAACAAATTCCTATGCACACTGCACATATCTTATTTTGAAGTTAAAAAAACAATACAGGAACAAATACAATATTTAAAATGAAGAACAAGTAAAGTTAAATCAACCGGTATTTCAATAGGTAGGTAACTGTACCCAATAGGCAGCATAGGTCCCCAATAGGCAGGTAAATGTACCCAATAGGCAGCATAGGTCCCCAATAGGCAGGTAAATGTCCCCAATAGGCAGCAAAGGTCCCCAATATGCAGCATAGGTCCCCAATAGGCAGCATAGGTCCTCAATGGGCAGGTAAATGTTCCCAATAGGCAGGCTGTTTTCCCCTTATAATGCCATATGCAGGCTGTTCCCCCCCTTATAATACCCCATGCAGGCTGTTCCCCCCTAATAATGCCCCATGCTGGATGCCACCCCCCATATAATGCCCCATGCAGGATGTCCCTTTCTCACACCATATAATGCCCCATGCAAGATATCACTCCCCTGTCTTCATAATGCCCCATGCAGGATGTCCCTTTCCCCCCATATAATGCCCCATGCAGGATGTCACCCCCCATACCATGCCCCATGCAGGATGTCACACCCCATATAATGCCCCATGCAGGATATCACTCCCCTGTCTTTATAATGCCCCATGCAGCATGTCACCCCCCCATATAATGCAGCATGTCACCCCCCCATATAATGCCCCATGCAGCATGTCACCCCCCATATAATGCCACATGCAGGATGTCACCCCCCATATAATGCCCCATGCAGGATGTCACCCCCCCATATAATGCCCCATGCAGGATATCACTCCCCTGTCTTTATAATGCCCCATGCAGCATGTCACCCCCATATAATGCCCCATGCAGCATGTCACCCCCCATATAATGCTCCATGCAGCATGTCACCCCCCATATAATGCCCCATGCAGCATGTCACCCCCCCATATAATGCCACATGCAGGATGTCACCCCCCATATTATGCCCCATGCAGCATGTCACCCCCCCATATTATGCCCCATGAAGCATGTCACCCCCCCATATTATGCCCCATGCAGCATGTCACACCCTCATATTATGCCCCATGCAGGATGTCCCTTTCCCCCCATATCATGCCCCATGCAGGATGTCACCCCCATATTATACCCCATGCAGGATGTCACCCCCCATATTATACTCCTTGCAGGATGTAACCCTCCATATAATGACCTATGCCTCCATACATTAAAAAAAAATAAAAAATCCAATACTCACCTCACTTCTCACTTGCTGCCGCTGCCGCTGCTCTGGTCTGGACTCCAGCATCGCGGCGGCGTTGTCCCTCTCTGAGCTTCCTGTGACAGCACTCGGGAGGGCGCGGTGTAAAGACGTCACCGTGCCCTCTGACCTGAGATGTCACAGGAAGCGCAGAGCACGGAAGACAGCAAATCTACGGAGGCACGGGGAGAGGTAAGTATCCGCCTGCCGGGGCCCTGAGCAAGCGGGGGGAAGGGCGGGCAATGGCACCGTTCTCCTCTCCTCCACCCATAGCCCGGCGGGCCGGATGAAAGTCCTCCGTGGGCCGCATGTGGCCCGCGGGCCGTAGTTTGAGGACCCCTGGTCTAGATACATGTTTTTTATGGCAATTTTTTCTAAATAAACTTTGATGTTTTATTTTATGCCTTCTTTCTTGGTGGTTTTTGCTTGCTCCATTTTCCTTGGTAGCTTTCAGTATGTCTAGGACTACTCCACCACTATAATTATCTTGCATTTAAATAGAGGGAGAACACGGCAAGAGGTTTTAAATATGTTCTCAACATGGCTATATATGTTGTGCTTCATGAACATTGTTATAGCTTGAATTATAGAATATTTGCCTGAATATAATTTTTTTTGCTATTTGCTAAGTTAGTAAAATGGTAGGCGGCCAACAGAGGGCTGGGAGATTGGTTAAAAAAAATTGATACTTCCCTGCTCAACTGTCCTGCAACAGATCGCTGTCTGGCTCTCTTCTTTGCCCAGTCTCTTCTTTCCTTCTTTCCTCTTCTTTCTTCCAGTGCGTAATGTCCTCTTCAGTCACCTTGTTTCCTCCAACATGTGAAGCCTTCTTCCAGAGAGAACTACACACACCGGAGGAAAGGAGAACTCGGCAAAGCGGAGAACTGAACAGCTTACTGCGTTAGGACAGTTGAGTATATTCTTTCAAACTTGTTATATTCTGAATTCTACCAAGAGCCCAAAGTATAGTGAAGAAAGTTAGATTCTCATTCAATAACTTCACTCAAATTTGACAAGGAAATTTGATTCATATTGAAGAGTCGAATTATAATCTCATCAGATTCGCTCATCACTACCAGTGACATCTTCTCTAATTGGAGTTCACTTCTTTTTAAGTCCAACCATGACTGCCATGATGAATTCTCCTGGTCATGGCTCATCTTTCCTTAGCTTGTTAGCCAAAAATTTGGGGATTTTTGTTTTTCCAGTACCCCTACATTCTTCAAAATATTATTCTTTTAACCCTTTAACAGTACCATCCTGATGCTAACCTGAGGTTATTGTGCTTGCTGCTGTCCTGAGTGTCCATATAACTAATGTTACCCCCAAATAGTGTCAAACTGATGTCTCAGAACAATATAGTGTCCCATTTGTACCCAACAATGTAATAGTGATCCCAATCTTGCTTCACACAGTATTAGTGCTCTCTTAATCTCAACAACATAATTATAGCATCCCCCAATAATGTAACAGTGCCCAAAGTCATCATACCGTGGCAATACAACAGCACAATTAATTGTGCACTCATTTGTGACCTTACAAAGTATTAGTACCCCACACGATTTTTATAGTGAATGTCTCCATATTGATTACTAAAGTGTTAAGTAAGTTTCAAAATAAGCAGTTATGTGTGTGTGTACAGGGAGAATAACACTACATCTGACCATTATATATATTTTTCATTATTCCCTTCTGCAGCCTCTATGTCTAAATTACAGTTAACTCTGAGCTAGTGGGTAGACTAGATGGCTCCTATACACAACACATGCAGACCTGAAGGATTCCTGGTCTTTTTTGCCTTTTGTAGTACAAAGACAGAAGTAGCAGAGGAATAGAGGAAATTATATATTTTAAGAAAAAAGATTAAGTGGCGTTCATCATGGATGTGGTCAGTGGTCAGTGGTGGTTACTAGTGTTGAGCGAACATGCTCGACACTGCTCGGTACTCGCCCGAGCATCACGCTACTCGGGATGTTCGGCGAGCACCGAGCATTTCCGGGTTACTCGGGCGGGAGCTCGGGTCTCCGCCCTGCATGTTTGGTGCTCTTTACAGAGCCAATGAACATGCAGGGATGGCCAGCCAGTCACTGTAATGCCGCAGCCATGTTGTTTGTGGGCATTACAGTGATTGGCTGGCCGCACAGCGTCACCTCCCAGACGATCAGCCCGTCATGATTGGTGTGTGTGGGTGTCTGTGCGTGTGTCTGCGAGTGTGTGCGATGTCTGCGGGTGTGTGCGGCGTCTGTGCGATGTCTGCGGTGTCTGTGCGATGTCTGCGAGTGTGTGCGGTGTCTGTGCGATGTCTGCGGGTGTGTCCGGTGTCTGTGCGATGTCTGCGAGTGTGTGCGGTGTCTGTACGATGTCTGCGGGTGTGTCCGGTGTCTGTGCGATGTCTGCGAGTGTGTGCGGTGTCTTTGCGATGTGTGCGGGATGTGTGCGGGTGTGTGCGTGCAGGCAGACATAGGCCGATGTGACACTACTACTCCCATCGGCCTATGTCTGTCCCCGGTCCACTCGTGCCAGCAGGATCAGCTCGATGGGAGCAGTAGTTCCCATCAGCCTGATCCTGCTATATAAATTGCCCTACTGTGTCCCCAATAAATTTTAAATACATGTCATTGGTGGCCAGTGGTTACCTACAATAAATTAGTTCATACATTACCTGTCCCCGCCAATCGCCACCTAAAATAAAGTAAAAAATAAAAAAACTACACCTATACTCACCTAGACACCTAATTCCCCGAAGCCATCGATCTCCTGTAATAAAACATAAAATAATAAACCACAACCTTATCCTTACCTCTCCGTAGTAGTCCACGAGTGTCCCACGAAGATCTCCAGTTTAGAGCAGCCACATAGAATGTGACCGCTCTGAACCGCTGCCGCCACTAGAATGATGGGGCCGTAAAGCAGCCCCGTCATTGCATAAGCGGGTTCGCCAGAGTTCAGGCAGCGCTGCTCCGGTTAGCTCCTTTACGGCCCTGCTGTACTGTGAGAAATTCCCACGGTACAGCAGTGCCGTAAAGGAGGTCTCCGGAGCTGCGCTGCCTGAATGCACTCCGGTGACCTCAGTCAGTGGCTCCCGCTGCCGGGAGCGGACGTGTTCCCGTCAGTGTGAGCTTACAGCAGCCATGCACAGCTGTCACCATCTCCAGATGTGACAGCTGTGCATGGTAGATCAGAGCAGGAACGTGGACAGGTAACTATTTTTTTTTAGTAAACTAAGAATTAAATAAAATTGTGTGTTTTATTTCAAATAAATTATTTTTTTCTGGGTGTAGTGTGTGTTTTTTCTTTTTAACACTTTGTAGGTTAGTAATGGGGGTGTCTTATAGACGCTCATCATTACTAACCTGGGCTTCATAGCAGCTGGCGCTGACATGAACCCCAACCCTATTACCCCCTGCCACCGCACCAGGGCAGCGTGGAAGAGCGAGGCTAAGTGCCAGAGTTGGCGCATCCTATGGATGCGCCATTTCTGGGGCGGCTGACGGCTGGTGTTTCTAGCCTGGGAGGGGGCCAATATTCATGGCACCCTTCCTGGGCTATTAATATCAGTCCCCAGCTGTCTGCCTAGCCTTTGCTAGCTATTAAATAGGGAGTACCCCACGTCATTTTTTTGGGGGGGTCCCCCATTTTAATAGCTAGTAAAGACTAGGTATTCAGCTGGGGGCTGATATTAGTCATCTGGGAAGCTCCGTGGGTATTACCCACTTCCCAGGCTTCAAACATCTGCCCCAGCCGTGTGCTTAACCTCCGCTAGAGCCTAAAATTATGGGGGATCCCCACGCCAATTTTTTTTTAAATAAATCCTTTATTTTAACACTAAATGACATTTGAGGAGTTAATAAAGATGCAGTCCCTAAATTATTATTTATTTTTTAATTAATTTTTCCCAAAAATTTTGACGTGGGCTTTGCCATATTTTTCTATGCCAGCCAGGTACAGCATCCAGCTTCTATGAACGCGCCATTTTCCGGGGTGGCTGCGGACTGCAATTTGCACCGGGGGGGGGCAGAAAGCTTGGGCCTCACTGCGCTGCAGATTCCATCCCCCAGCTGCCTAGTTGTACCTGGCTGGACACAAAAATAGGGAGAAGCCCCACGTATTTTTTTTTTTAATTATTTCATGAAATTCATGAAATAATAAAGAAAAAAAGGGCTTCCCTATATTGTTGTGTCCGGCCAGGTACAAATAGGCAGCTGGTGGTTGGGCGCAGCCCATTCTTGCCTGCTGTACCTGGCTGGACACAAATATAGTGCGAAGCCCCAAGTCAATTTTTTTTTAATTATTTCAGGAAATTCATGAAATAATTAAAAAAAAATTGATGTGGGGCTTCGCCCTATATTTGTGTCCAGCCAGGTACAGCAGGCAGGAAGGGGCTGCGCCCAACCACCGGCTGCCTATTTGTACCTGGCCGGACACAACAATATAGGGAAGCCCTTTTTTTCTTAATTATTTCATGAATTTCATGAAATAATTAAAAAAAAAATACTTGGGGCTTCGCCCTATTTTTGTGTCGAGCCAGGTACAACTAGGCAGCTGAGGGCTGGAGTCCGCAGCGCAGGGAGGCCCAAGCTTTCTGGGCCCCACCTGCTGCAAATTGCAGTCCGCTGCCACCCCGGAAAATGGCGCGTTCATAGAAGCGCCATCTTCTGGCGCTGTACCCAACTCATCCAGGGCCCTGGTGCGGTGGCTCACTGGGTAATAAAGGGGTTAAGGCCAGCTTGGCATTATCAGCAGGCCCTAAGCCCGAAATTCATGGGGTCACGCCAATATTAGACATGACCACCATGAATTTCTAGTAAAGTATTTAAAAAAAATACAACACCCAGAATAAAGTCCTTTAATTGAAATAAACACACAATTCTTTATTGTTCTAAATTAAACTATACTTACCATCACGCCCATTCCAGCTGAAGCCAACGATCTCCGGCAATAAAAGAAAAATAATAAAGCAACCTCATCCTTACCTTTCCATGGTTCCCACGACAGCTTCAGCTCTGCTACATCGAGATGACAGGCTGGACCGCAGCAGAACGCTGCCATCCAGCCTGTCATCCCGCTGACACTGAGAAGCGCAGGCATGCTTGCGCTCCTCAGTGTCTCTCTGTGACGGCATGAAGATGAGCCGAGGTCATGTCCAATGAACTCGGCTCACCTCATGCACATCACTGACAGCGTGGGAAAATTCTCCTGCACTCAGCGCTTCAGCGTGAGAATTTTCCCACGCTGTCAGTGACGTGAATGAGGTGAGGTCATGTCCAATGAACTCAGCTCACCACATGCACGTCACTGACAGCGTGGGAAAATTCTCAAGCTGAAGCGCTGAGTGCAGGAGAATTCTCCCACGCTGTCAGTGACGTGCATGAGGTGAGCCGAGTTCATTGGACATGAACTCGGCTCATCTGGATGCCGTCACAGAGAGACACTGAGGAGCGCAAGCAAGCCTGCGCTTCTCAGTGTCTGCGGGTGACAGGCTGGATGGCAGCGTTCTGCTGCGGTCCAGCCTGTCATCTCGATGTAGCAGAGCTGGAGCTGTCCTGGGAACCATGGAAAGGTAAGGATGAGGTTGCTTTATTATTTTTCTTTTATTGCAGGAGATCGTTGGCTTCAGCTGGAATGGGCGTGATGGTAAGTATGGTTTAATTTAGAACAATAAAGAATTGTGTGTTTATTTCAATTAAAGGACTTTATTCTGGGTGTTTGTGTTTTTTTTTTTAACTTTGACTATGGGGTTAGTAATGGGGTTGTCTTATAGACGCCTCTCCATTACTAACCTGGGCTTGATGTCAGCTGGCATTTTAAGCTGACATCAACCCCAACCCTATTACCCCACTGCCACCGCTACAGGGCAGTGGGAAGAGCGAGGCTAAGTGCCAGAATTGGCGCATCCTATGGATGCGCCATTTCTGGGGCGGCTGACGGCTGGTGTTTCTAGCTTGGGAGGGGGCCAATATTCATGGCACCCTTCCTGGGCTATTAATATCAGCCCTGAGCTGTCTGCCTAGCCTTTGCTAGCTATTAAATTAGGGTTGACTCCACATCATTTTTTTGAGGGGGTCCCCCATTTTAATAGCTAGTAAAGGCTAGGTATTCAGATGGGGGCTGATATTAGTAGCCTGGGAAGCTCCGTGGGTATTACCCCCTTCCCAGGCTTCAAACATCTGCCCCAGCTGTCTGCTTAACCTCCGGTAGAGACTAAAATTAAGGGGAACCCCACGCCAATTTTTTTTTAAATAAATCCTTTATTTTAACACTAAATGACAAGTACAGTAATCAACACTGTCACTGTACTTCATATATATGTGACTGACATGTTTCTATCAATATAATCTATGTGTGATTCTCTATTCCTTCTATTCTAAATTGTCGGGTACAGATGCTGAATTGCCGGCCGGCTTTTTTAAAGAGACGGTGCATGAAAACACTATTATATTTTTAAAGAAATCCTTTACACTAAATGACAAGTACAGTAAGCAACACTGTCACTGTACTTCATATATATGTGACTGACATGTTTCTATCTAATCTATGTGTGAAGCTCTATTCTGTCTGTTATAAATTGTCGGGTACCGCAGCTGAATTGCCGGCCGGCTTTTTTAAAGAGACGGTGCATGAAAACACAATTATTTTTTTAAATAAATCCTTTACACTAAATGACAAGTACAGTAACCAACACTGTCACTGTACTTCATATATATGTGACTGACATGTTTCTATCTATCTAATCTATGTGTGATGCTCTATTCTTTCTGTTGTAAATTGTCGGGTACCGGTGTATGCCGCTGATGAATTGCCGGCTTTTCATGTAATACATTCTACATTATTCTTAGTTGTTTTACTTCATGTAGAATTAACCTACAAGGAAAGAAAGGGTTTATTTTCATTCCGATATTTGTGTCCCATTGATTTGCATTGGTTTCCTGTATCGGAATCGGCGATATCCGATACTTTTTGGGTATCGGTCCGATCCAATCCGATACGATATTTCCTGATATCGGAAGGTATCGCTCAACACTATCCTTAACATATTTCACAGGAAAGCACTTTCACTTTCGTTTTTGAACGTTTTATTTTGAGCCTGTAAAAGTATTAATACCTCTGACCACGTTGTTGACAGCAGTGACCTGGGGGTCAGAAATGCTTCCTGGGGCGATCCCCATGCTGTCCCCATGTCATTTGAGCACTGTCACTATCGTTTTTGGCACTTGTTAGGCTTTTAAAAGACTGCCGGGGGAGCCGCCGGAAAAATGCTCGAGTCTCCCATAGACTAACATTGGGCTCGTTGCTCGGGTCGAGCACCCGAGTATCACGGCGAGCTCGGCCCGAGCTTCGAGCACCCGAGCATTTTAGTGCTCGCTCAACACTAGTGGTTACACATACAGGCGGCATTCACATGTTGATTTCTATTTGTGGTGTGACAAGTGATTTCTCTGGCCCAACTATTGTAAAAGTAATTTCTATTTCAATAAAAGCCTTAAAAGGATTATCTGGGACGTTATTTTTTACTTTTATGGGGCTAAAATCTTATTAGCACGTAGTTTCCAACCTCCTGAGAGTTCTGCTGTGCTTTGATCTCTTCGGGCTCTTAGCAGTTTCAGAACTAGTACTGGTGCCAATTCTCACATTTCTTGTGATAGTCAAGTTGACAGGGCAGATCCTTCTCTTCTGCTCAGCTCAGTCTACATCATGGTGATTGACAGCCAATCCCGAGCTGGCTAACTCAACGCTGACTCCCCACTGACTAAACTTGATGCAGGAGTACAGAGTTACTGGATTTACAGTGGGGGGAGAAAGTATTTAGTCAGCCATCTATTGTGAAAGTTCTCCAACTTAAAAAGATGAGCGAGGCCTGTAATTGACATCATAGGTAGACCTCAACTATGAGAGACAAAATGCGAAAACAATTCCTGAAAATCACATTGTCTGATTTAGAAAGAATTTTTTTTTCACATTTTGGTGGAAAATAAGCATTTGGTCAATTACAAACAAGCAAGATTTCTGGCTCTCACAGACCTGTAACTTCTTTAAGAGACTCCTCTGTCCTCCACTCATTACCTGTAGTACTGGCTCCTCTGTCTTCCACTCATTACCTGTAGTACTGGCACCTGTTTGAACTTGTTATCAGTATAAAAGACACCTGTCTACAACCTCAAACAGTCACACTCCAAACTCCACTATGGGGAAGACCAAAGAGCTGTCGAAGGACACCAGAAACAAAATTGCAGCCCTGCACTAGCTTGGGAAAACTGAATCTGCAATAGGCAAGCAGCTTGGTGTGAAGAAATCAACTGTGGGGGCAATAAATAGAAAATGAAAGACATACAAGAGCACTGATAATCTTGCTCGATCTTGGGCTCAACACAAGATCTCACCCCTAGGGGTCAAAATGATTGCAAGAACAGTGAGCAAAAATCCCAGAACCACATGAGGGGACCTACTTAATGACCTGCAGAGAGCTGGGACCAACATTACACAGGCTATCATCAGTAACACACTGCGCCACCAGGGACTCAGATCCTGCAGTGCCGGACGAGTCCCCCTGTATAAGCCATTACATGTCCCGGCCTGTCTGAAGTTTGCTAGAGAGCATTTGGATGATCCAGAGGAGTATTAGGAGAATGTCATATGGTCAGATGATACCAAAGTAGAACTGTTTGGTAGAAACACAACTCGGTGTGTTTGGAGGAGAAAGAATGATGAGTTGCATCCAAAGAACACCAAACCTACTGTGAAGCATGGGGGTGGAAGTATCATGCTTTGGGGCAGTTTCTCTGACAAAGGACCAGGACGACTGATCCGTGTACATCAAAGAATGAATGGGGGCAAGTGTAGTGAGATTTTGAGTGCAAACCTCCTTCCATCAGCAAGGGCATTGAAGATGAAACGTGGCTAGGTCTTTCAGCATGACAATGATCACAAGCACACTGCCAGGACAATGAAGGAGTGGCTTCATAACAAGCATTTCAAGGTCCTGGAGTGGCCTAGCCAGTCTCCAGAGCTAAACCCTATAGAAAATCTTTGGAGGGAGTTGAAAGTCCGTGTTGCCCAGCGACAGCCCCAAACCATCACTTCTCTAGAGGATATGTGCATGGAGGAATGGGCCAACATACCAACAACAGTGTGTGCCAACCTTTTGAAGACTTACAGAAAACGTTTGACCTCTGTCATTGCCAACAAAGGATATATAACAAAGTATTGAGATGAACTTTTGTAATTGACCAAATACTTATTTTCCACCAAAATTTGAAAAAAATTATTTCCAAATCAGACAATCTGATTTTCAGGATTTATTTTCTCATTTTGTCTCCCATAGTTGAGGTCTATCTATAATGTCAATTACAGGCCTCTCTCATCTTTTTAAGTGAGAGAACTTGCACAATTGGTGGCTGACTAAATACTTTTTTTCCCCACTGTATATTGCATGAGTTGGCACATCAGCAATGCAAAGAACTCTGCAAGTGACTCCGATTTCCAGCGCCTATGCTGGGTATCAATCACTAGCAGACTCATCTCACTACACAGCCCATACAATGTAACCTGGCATGCCTGCTCGGAGTTAGGCAGCAAGGAGGCAGCTGTCAATCAACATGATGTAAGCAATGATGCCCCATCAACAGAGTAGAACAGAAGAAAAGGAACTGATTTCTCAAAGTGACAATTGCCACCAGTAGAATTTCTGTGACCGCACAGAGCAGCGAGAGATCGATGCATGGCAGAACAGGAAGATAGTTAGCATCTTTGTGCTGATAACTGCTTAACCCCATAAAGGTCATAAAGCAATTGTGCAAGAAATCCATTGAATATATATATTTCCAGTGAAAACAATCCTTTCATCCATTTTTGTTGTTGTTTTTTCATTCAATTTGGACTCAATAACTTTTTGGAATGGTTTGGTACAGTGTCCCAATTTAAAGAGTTGTCCGGTCCAACTCGATAAGTCTGCAGTCACTCTGTGTCACACACACATTGTGCGCTGTGGGGATTCGGAGGGTTTTGGAGCTGGGACCAGAGGGTATGTATGAGTTGTACATTCTCCCAGCCAGAGTCCGACTAGTGGGCGCAGCTTCTCACCATACACTTGTATTGAGCAAAGTTGCGCCCTCTAGTTGACCACAATTACTGGACGGCCAATCACTAGTAAGGGAGCGGCCTCACTCAATTCAAGTGCATACATACCCTCCGGTCTTTTTAACCAGTTCATAGAATATCTATGTAATATCTAATATGTACTACAAAGTTTGGGGTAAGCAGCCTAGAGTTTTTGGATGTTCTTGTTTCAATTATTGATGATAGAATAATCACCATAAACGATAGAAAACCAACTTCCCTTCTGCATCTCCCATCCTCCACTCGTCAAGAGGTCCATTATTTTTAACCAGTTTGTTAAGTTACGACGTAAGTTTTTGTTTTAAAGCGACATATTTAAAAGGGAGACTACAACAACGACATTATCCCTAGAAAGATCTTTTTCAGGCATTTGATTGCACCAGTAAAAAGGGCCCATCATCCATGCGCAGTCCCAGAGAAAAAAAATAAAAAAGAATAAGTGTTTTTTTTCTTCTCATTTACACATAGCCCCCTTGGTGCTGTTATTGGGTCAGCAATTTATAAGACCTAGTGCCTCAATGAAAATGATTTAGGTTTAAGAAAAGTGACTCCAGAGGAACCTTTGATAGCCTATACACGCAATCATAACATAAAAGATGTGTTAGCACAAAGTCATTTCTACAACAGAAAAAAAAGCATATGGCTTGAGAAATTGGTTCCAAAGGGAAACTATAAATGTGGCAATTGTACATTGTGTAGATATAATGCTAAAGGCAATGTCATTAAAATGGGCAGCGGAATAGTCAAGGTGGACCAGTTTATCTCATGCTAAATGGACATCGTAGACTATGTATTGTTGTGGAGTCTACTACACAGGGAAAACAATCCTGTGCCTACATGTAAGAATAGGCTGCACTTGTTATATCGAACATGTGAAAAAAATGTCATGGAGGCAATGTAGACACCTTACTATTTGCAGGATTAGGAAGGGTCTATTAAGGAATTTTTGCACAAATGCTTTATAATTTCTGCCTCAAATGCATTTTTTCATTTTCATGCTTGTGCACCCTTCACAGCGATCTGCACCTGTCATTTATTTCATTTTCATAAGACGTAGCTGTCAATTTTGTTTTCTAACAAGTTGTTAAAAAATAATCACCATATAGAATAACGGTGCCCTCTTAGTGCCCACCCCAGAGCAAAATGTCTTCTTGATGTCCCTTATACAATTATAACACCAACTTATTGCTTCATAGAATAAAGTCATCCCTAAAAGATAATGCAACTATCTCTCCCTACATCAGCACTGTCCTCACAGTCAACCAACGTTTGGGACTCTGCAATCAATACTGAATCAGCACTGGCTCAGAATTCCAAAATGTCAATCCATTGCTTGGTTTCCTGCCAATCAAGGATGCCATCATGAAGAACTTATTCACAGTGTTCCAGCTCCAAAGAAGAGCAGCACACAAAATTTTACAAAGCGAGGTAAGGCAACTTGTTCCTGCTCAGCCATTGTATACAGTATAACTGTCTCTGCAGATAAATAGTAAAGGAACTCAAGGTGCGGAGGGAATTCTAACTAACCTCCACCTTCGGTGCACCTCTGACATAGCGTCAGACCATGGTTGGTCTCTCCTCCTTGGAATGGTCAGGAAATGCTCAGGATTATCCTCTTCAGAAATACTACAATTTAGAAAGGCAAGATTGTAGATAATTGGTCCAAGCAGGGGCATTACAATCATGGTCACAAAAGGTGGGATCGTGACCCAGCCCATGCGGGGAGGGGGTCCTGCTGACGTCAGCACATATTTCAGCTGAATGTGCATTCAAGGACGCACATAGAGCTGAAATGTATTGGAGTGCAGAGATGTCTTTTTAGGATCTAGAAGGGTTCCTAAATTTGACCAACATGCAGATGGGGCCCATCGTTCTCTAGTTATAGAACTGATTCCAAGGGTTATAAAATTGATTTGTATGGCAAACAAGCATGAAGCAGTCCTGTTCTACATGGCAAAACCCAGCTCCGGATTGTGCACCATAATATGGATTTGCAAAACACAAATACCTATGAGACCCAAATCTTAGAATTTAATCCCTCTGTCCCCAAACAATTTTTCGTTTCCGCTCTTTATATTTTACGAGGGCTTGTTTCCTTGCAAGACAAGTTGTGATTTTCAATGACACCATTCAGGTCACTATATAATGTACTAGAAAATAGGGGAAAAAAATCCAAAACGTAGATAAATTGGTGAAAATTCAAGAGGAATGAAATTGTGAAAAAAATGTAATTTGGCCATTGTTTGGGGTTTTGGTTTTCATAGCGTTCACTGTGTGGCAAAATGACATGGAAATATGATTCTCCAGGGCAACATGATTACAGTAATGTCAAATTTGCTAGTTTTATTTTGGATTGCTTAAGTAAAAAAAAATGGAAGTTGTAAAAAAAATTACTTTGGTTGGGGTGCATTTTTCGAAATGAGCAGCATTTTTTATTTTCCCTGTTTATTGAGCTTGTATTTTATGTGGCAAGCTGGCAATCTTATTGATACTAATTTTGGGATACATACAAAGTTTTGATTGCTTTTTACTTTTTTTTCTATATGGATGTGTAGTGATAAAAAAAAACCTCTTCTGTCATTTTGATCAGTTTTCTCTTTACGGTAATAATCGTATGGGTTAATTATATTTATATTTTGATAGACCGGACTTTTATGCTGCGACGATACTAAAGATTTTTTGTTTCATTTTTAGGTCTTTATTTTTAATGTGGGAAAAAGAAGGTAATTCTAGTTTTGGTTTTGCTTTTATTCCATTTTTAAAAAACTTTTTAATAAATTTTTATGGTATTTTTTATTGTTTTAAATATATACTGCAATATCTGAGTGCAAATCATGGTTTCCTATGGGCTTAACAGGATTATTCAAATGGCAGCCAAGGGACCCTTAGGTGGGCCCATAGCTGACATGGTAAATCATTGGTATCCCACGTTCAAGTTACAGGGGGCCAACATTTGTATCGGTGACCCCCCGAAATAAATGTAATTTATCAGACGCTTGTGGATAGGGCTCAGCTCCTAAGCACCTTAAAACTGAACCAAACCTAAAATTGGAATCTTGATTTTATTAAAAAAAATGAAAAATGTTATTCAGGGGAATTGAATCCCACATTTAAAGTGAGTAGGATCAAACCTCTTAAGCTGTCTGTATGGGCATGTAGGTCATAGAAAGATGATTAAAATTATGCCTTGATATCTGCGATCCAAAGTTTTATTCCAGAGAAATCCACATTTTTCTTCATATGTAAATTAGCTTTTAAGCTCTATGGACCGGATGTAGATCTCCCTGAGATCTATCTCCTCTAGAGCTCATTTAAAATGAAAGGGAAAGTTACCAGTGTGAGACAAGTAGATCAGGAGATCAGCCTGTCAGTCATTACATGACTCACTCTGGCAACCCTTTTTCATTTAAAGTAAGCTCTGAGGCAGATTCTCAGGGAGATCTATGTCCAGCCCATAGATCTTAACAGCTCATTTACATATTAAGAAAAACATAGATTTTTCTCGAACAAGACATCAGATCCAAGATATCAAGGTATAATTTTATTCACCTTTCTATGACCTATATGTCCATACAGACGCCTTAAAGGGGCTGATCCTATGGACAGATTCCATTTAACTCTTAGAAATACAAGAGAAACATTAGATACAGATGAATAATTTTTAGGAATACATAATTGTGCTGAGGAAGATGCGGCTTTCACAAGTGTAATACAGTAGACTCCAATGTATCAGGCATTATATAAAATATATGTATGCCGAAATGCTTAAAACCGCCAAACCATGCACAGATTGCTCTTTAAGCCGTGCCAAGAAATAAAAGATCTTTTCATAACAGAGAGGGGGAACGGACCTATTACATAAATAACTGCCAGCAGCGGTGCCGGAGTGGAACCATTTAAAACCGCACCAAGTATCATTCTCTCCCGTCAGCGAGGCATCTACAAGAGATATACTATCACCTTGTTCAACCTCCACAATAAAATTAATTTGCTTTGGATAGACTCCATTAATTGTTCATAAAAAGATCTGACTCGTTGCTTTTATAGAGACCAGCATGTCATCAAGAATACACAATGCCTTTAGCAAATTGGCCTAGCATTAAATGCGGTAATGAAATACTTAGAAGGAAGAAGAAAAGTAATGCGCTTGCATTTCACTATTTGAGTCTTGCATTACTTAAGTCTCGTCTTGGCTCAAAGTCCAATAACATCCTTTCCAGGTATTGGAGCATGGAAATTATTTTTTTTTCCAGTAATGATGGAGCAGTTAGAGAGATCGATTTTTCAGGTGTTGTGATGACTCATTTCATTCAATGACACAAATCACCTCTTGCTCACCTTTGCTCTCGATTTTTATGCCTGGTATATTAAAAAAAAAATCTGACGCATCCAAAATTTTCATGTAAGTTTAACACAGAGACCTTCACAGATAAGAAAAAAAAGATGTTATTTTTTTCCTCCAAACAGCGCCACTCTTCTCTATAGGCAAAGTCAGGAACTGCATCTCATTTGCTTATTCATTTTCAAATACTGAAAAACAGTAAAAATATGGTGAAAAAAATGCATTGTTTCCAGAATTCCCCTTTTGACAACATGATTTTTCAGATCAATATGATTATTTCAATACTAAACCTATATAGTTTATTATTATTTATTATTTTTAGAAATAATAGTCGCCATAACTTTTTTATTTTTCATTCGATTGCTGTTTTTTTTTTATTGAAACCATTTTTCATGGCATTTTATTGCATTCTTTTTAGGGAAATATGTCAACCCCCCAAAAAGGTCATTTTTGGCAATTAGATTCTTTTATTTTCCTGGATTAATAAAGGGGTTAAATATTTTTTTCTACTTTGATAATTTTGATTTAAACAGATATGATGATGCCAAATGCGCGTTGGGGACCTTATTTAGGTAGACTCTACCATTGTCACTTACATCCATTAGCACTTTGGGTATGAACCAGTGATATATATGTTGGTCACTCTCTCTCTTTCAGCTAAGGCACCTATGGGCATTGAAACCATGATACTCTTTATATGGGCTATGTGTCACAGTCTCCACACTTTCCTTGTCTGCTATTTTACTATTGTGTGGAGGCTGTCAGTCTGTCTTGGTTTTGTTGGGTCGTTTCTGCAATCATCTGTGTTCACTTCCCTTGATTAGTCTTCTACTTAAGCATGCTAGCTCTTTCACCCAGTGTCAATTGTACACTTGCTGCTGCCTGTGTAGGACTGCTCTCTCTGTGCTCTGTGCCTGACCCAGCCTGACTATTTTCCCTTACCTGGATTTTGACCATTTGCCTGTTATCTGACTACTCTTTTGTTTGCTCCCTTTGTACTGCGCCATTTTCCTGGACTTGACTTTGGATTGTTTGACCTCCCTCTATTTATCCAGTAAGTAGCACATACATAATATTTCTTTCAGCAATATTAGTCTCTTCTCTCCTCTTCTGAGACTGTTATTTCTGTAGTGACTCGCTTCACATTACAATTGACCATTATTTTTTTCTTTTTCCCACCTATGGTTCCATTACATACTTTGTGTGATCAGGTAACGAATCTGACTCAGTTAGTTCAGGATCTGGCCTTGGAACAACACATACTGGTGTCCACACAGGCTCAGTTACAAGACCAGATTTCTGGTACGTTTACTGTCCCTCAGAATCTTTCCTCTCCGACCACTGTCATGACTTCTGAACCATCTGACGTATCTTTGAGCCCCCCCTGAACTGGTTATAGCACTCCTTGACAAATTTTCAGGGGAGAAAGATCAGTTCAGAACTTTCAAAGAGAGTTGTAAATTATTGTTTACTTTGCGCCCTCGGTCATCAGGGAGTGAGTCACAGCGGGTGGGAATTATAATGTCACTTCTGCGGGGGGTCCCTAGACTTGGGCATTTTCTCTACCCCCTTTTGCTCCTGAACGTCTTTCTGTGGACGCTTTCTTTGATGTTTTAGGACAGATCTATGACAAACCTGACAGGGTCAAGGTGGCAGAGATAAGGATCATGAACCTGACACAGGGGAACCACACAGAGGATGACTACTGTTCTGAGTTTCGTCAGTGGTCTTCTGAGGTTCTCTGGAATGACACGGCTCTCAGGTGCCAATTCCTCAGGGGTCTTTCAGAGTCTCTAAAGACTCTCTGGCTCTGAATACTCCTCCTGGTTGTTTGGTGGAGGCCATGACTCAGGCTATCCGCATCGATCGGAGGATGCGGGAGAGACGCAAGTTTCAACAGGAGGTTCCATTTTGTCCACCGGGCCCGGGTCGTTTACCAGAGGTAGAACCTATGGAGGTTGGAGCTGCCAGCTCAAGGGTTAAGGAGAGGAGATGCCATCTGGAACTTGGACTTTGTCTGTATTGTGGCCAAACTGGACATCTCTTAAAGGATTGCCTGGCACGACCTACTACGAATAAGCCGTCGGGAAATGCCTAGGTCTGGGTGATTGTCGAGGAGGTTATCGAGACTTACAGGTACCCTTTTACTCCTCCGATAAAGTGTTGTTGAATGCTGAACTTCTGTTTCAAAAATAGTGTCTATCAACATTTGCCTTTATTAACTGTGGAGCCGCGGCTAATTTCATTGATTCGGGACTTGTTCAGAAGTTAGGATTAGGGACAGTTAAGCTTAAGCTAGAAGACGCTATTCAAATTGTGTCTATTGATAGAACACCGTTGCTAAAAAATCTGGTTCAGTTAGTTACGGTGGAGTTCACACTCAAGGTGGGGTCACTTCATACAGAATTAATCTCCTGTTATGTCTTGGACAATTTATCTGCTGGGATTGTGTTGGGTCTTCCTTGGCTGCGCATGCATAATCCGATCATTGACTGGTATCAGAAAGATATTGTCAAATGGGACCCTCATTGTATTGAAAAATGTCTTAAATCTGTGCATGCTTGTGTGGCACCCCAGGGGTCTGGTCTCCACAATAATAGCAATATTATGTCTGAGAGCAGGTGGGAGGTCTCTTGGTCAGGGATCTTATGCATGCCACACCTCCTGACCAGTCCTGGGAGGGGAAGAACTTCCCCTATAAAAACCTGGGGCTGAGGCAGGGTTGAGAGAGAGAGAGAACAAGAGTAGCGAAGAGAAGCAGCATAGGAAGAAACAGGAGCTCTGTGGGAGCAGTGCTACAAGGAGTCAGGGGCTGGCAGCTGCAGAGCTCGCCCTGACTGAGAAGTTATCACCGGACCCGGAGTCCGAGGCTGTGGGGACTAATCCTAACCCAGCAGCAGAAACCGACCGGCAGGGGATTGCAGGTCCTCTGGCCCAGAAACCCGAAGGCACGGTCACACACGTGGGACCAGCACCGCCATCGTGGAGTGGAAGCCATTAGAAGGCCCCGAGTCACCGGCCATACGGGTGAGCACCACACGGTACACTCAGGGACGTGGGCTACTTTTACCCGCCTCTAGCAAGGTAGCCAGAAGAGTACAGTTAGCTGGGAAGGCCTACAACTCCGCCTGGCCAGGGGAGATCCCATCTGCTCAAGGACTGACCAGGCCCCGATCGCTAGCAAGTACTCCGGGAGGGTCTATCTTTGTCACCAGTAAAGACCCTGAACTACACGCATCGTCCCTGAGTGGTTCCTGCTACCCCCATCATCCACTTCGGCTGCCCTGAGGCCATACCCCTCCCATTGGGGGTTATACCATCCCCGCTGCACCATCCTTCCACCGGCCTCAGCGGTCTGCCCTGCAGCGGCAGCTCCAAAGTTGCATTCAACGGGTGGCGTAGTCATCCAACATCTACTGCTAATAGACTCGCCACTTAGTTTGACTCCCTGGGCACGGACCGGGTCACCGCCACGAGACTACTACCCCCATCTGATCCGGCTCCGGGTAAGCCCCCGTGCACGCGATGCCGCACGACACGGAAGGCCCAGGGGCGCGTCACTTGCTCCGTTAGTCTGGAGGGTCTTCCGGAATACATGAAGGACTTCGGAGATGTTTTTTTGGATGTAGAGTCTGAGATGTTACCTCCTCACCGTCCCTATGACTGTGCTATTAATCTCATTCCTAACGCCAAATTACCCAAAGCTTGCTTGTATAACTTGTCTGGCCCTGAGCGGGCATCCATGAAGGCTTATTTTAACGAAAGTTTAAGAAAGGTCATATTCGTCCTTCCTCATCGCCGGTTGCCGCCGGATTCTTTTTGTTAAAAAAAAAAGATGGAGGTCTCCGTCCCTGCCTCGATTTCCGAGAATTAAACAAGATAACGGTTAAAAATACTTATCCACTTCCAATTATCCCTGATCTATATAATCAGCTTTCGGGGGCCAAATAGTTTTCTAAACTGGATCTCAGACGGGCATATAATCTGATACATATTCGTGAGGGTGATGACTGGAAGACAGCGTTTTTAACTTCTGAAGGTCTTTTTGAAAACCTCGTCATGACTATTGGGCTAACAAATGCACCCGCGGTCTTTCAGAATTTTATGAATGATATTCTCTCTGATTATATTGGGAGATTTATTGTGGTTTATTTAGATGATGTTTTAATTTTTTCACCTGATCTGGACATTCATTATAAACATGTCTGTTTGGTTCTGCAAAGGTTAATAGACAATTGTTTGTTTGCCAAGATTGAGCAATGTACCTTTTCTGTTCAAGAAATATCATTCTTGGGCTTCATTGTGTCAGCCTCTGGGTTTAAGATGGATCCTGGGAAGGTTCAGGCCATCATTGATTGGGTTCAACCCAGCAACCTTAAGGCTTTGCAGCGCTTTTTAGGGTTCGCAAATTATTACAGAAAATTTATTAAAGGTTTTTCTCAGATCATCAAGCCTCTTACGGACCTCACTCGCAAAGGGACGGAGCTAAAGGTTTGGTCGTCAGAAGCAGTCAGGGCTTTTGAAAACTTGAAGAAATGTTTTATGTCTGCTCCTGTAGTGGTTCAACCAGACCTCCAGAGGCCATTCATTGTGGAGGTGGATGCTTCTGAGGTTGGGGTAGGGGTTGTATTGACTCAAGGTCCTAAGACTTTAACTAATCTGCGACCATGTGCCTTTTTCTCTAAGTAATTTTCTCCTGCTGAAAGAAACTATGATGTGGGTAATCGAGAGTTACTTGCTGTCAAATTAGCTTTTGAAGAATGGAGACAATTTTTGGAAGGAGTCGTTCATCTGGTCACCGTGGTGACAGATCACAAGAATCTAGCGTGTATCGAATCTGCTAAGCGGTTGACACCTAGACAGGCCAGATGGTCTTTATTTTTTTCAAGATTGAATTTTTCTATTACGTTCAGCCCTGGGTCTAAGAACGTGAGGGCGGATGCCCTGTCTCGTAGCCTTGATTCTGTGTCTCCTCCGGAGCCTCCTTCCTCCATTCTTCCTCAGAGTATAGTTGTGGCCATGGTTTCCTCTGAGGTGGAAGTGGAAATCCATACTGCTCAGTCCTTGGCTCCTTCCAATATTCCTGAATGCAAGTTGTTTGTCCCTGTGTATCTCAGATTACGCCTTTTGCAAGAATTCCATGATTCTGTGTTAAGTGGTCATCTTGGAGTTACTGCCACCCAGAAGGCAGTTGCTAGACTCTTTTGGTGGTCTGCTATGCATAGGGACATTAAAGATTTTGTGTCTGCTTTTGAAACTTGTGCACGCGCAAAAGTGCAACATTGCCGGCCGGCTGGGGAATTGGCTCCTTTGCCCATTCCAGAAAGACCATGGACTCATTTGTCCATGGATTTAATTTCCGATTTAACTCTGTCTGGGGGGATGATGGCTATTTGGTTGGTAGTCGATCGATTTTGCAAACAGGCTCACTTCGTTCCATTATCTGGGTTACACAATTCTGAGACTCTCCCCAAACTGTTTATTACTCATGTGGTACAACTGCATAGGATTCCTTTTAATATTGTATCTGATAGGGGAGTATAATTCGTCTCTACATTTTGGAGGGCTATCTGCAGAAGGTTGGGGTTTGATTTGTCCTTTTCCTCTGCTTATCATCCTGAAACTAACGGTCAGACCGTAAAGGACAAATCAGTCTTTGGAACAAATTTTAAGATGTTTTGTCGCCGATCAGCAGGAGAATTGGTCATCCTTTCTTCCTCTGCCTGAGTTTGCCTTTAACGGTCGGGTTAATCAGTCCACGGGAACCTCGCCGTTTTCCTGTAATTATGGGTTTCATCCTCATTTTGGTGAGTTCTCCAGGATAAGTTCTGGGTGTCCTGGGGTAGATGTAACCATTCAAGAGTTGGGGGATGTCTGGAGTTAGGTTAAAAAGAATATTGGGGTGGCTCAGCATCGGCAGAAACAAAAGGCCGATAGGAGACGCTCGGTGCCACCTTCAAGGTGGGAGATAAGGTATGGCTATCCTCTAAGAATATTAGATTGAAGATACCCTCGCTGAAGTTGGGTCCTAGATTCTTTGGTCCATATGAGATTCTGGAGGTGGTCAATCCGGTTTCATTCCGATTACGACTCCCTCAGTCTTTCCGTATTCCTAATGTGTTCCACAAGTCTTTGTTGAAGGAATTTATTCCCCCTGTTCTGTCTCCCTCACCCTCGCCTCCTCTGGTGTCTATTGAGGGAAGCTTAGAATATGAGGTACAAAAGATCATTGATTCCAGTATGGTCCGGAATTCCCTTCAATATCTTGTACATTGGAAGGGGTACGGACCCGAAGAACGGTTCTGGGTTCCGGCTCATTCTGTGAGGGCTGATCGGTTGGTCCGGGCCTTTCATCGGCGGTTTCTGGGAGACCTAGGTGTCCGGTGGCCCCCCCTTGAAGAAGGGGTACTGTCACGGTCTCCACACTTTCCTTGTCTGCTATTTCACTATTGTGTGGAGGCTGTCAGTCTGTTTTGGTTTTGCTGGGTCGTTTCTGCAAACATCTGTGTTCACTTCCCTTGATTAGTCTTCTACTTAAGCATGCTAGCTCCTTCACCCAGTGTCAATTGTACACTTGCTGTTGCCTGTGTAGGACTGATCTCTCTGTGCTCTGTGCCTGACCCAGCCTGACTATTTTCCCTTACCTGGATTTTGACCATTTGCCTGTTATCTGACTACTCTTTTGTCTGCTCCCTTTGTACTGCGCCATTTTCCTGGACTTGACTTTGGATTGTTTGACCTCCCTCTATTTATCCAGTAAGTAGCACTTACATAATATTTCTTTCAGCAATATTAGTCTCTTCTCTCCTCTTCTGAGACTGTTATTTCTGTAGTGAATCGCGTCACACTATGTATGTCAGCTAGAGGAGGTGATAAAATCATATAGGTGCCTTTCATGTGCAGTAATTTAGTAGTAGTAAATGCTTGGGTGATCGAGCAAATTGGAATGCTCGGGTGCTTGACCCGAGCAATGAGCCAAATGTAAGTCTAAGGGAAACTCGAGCATTTTTCAAGTGGCTCTCCTGGCGGTCTTCAGAGGGCCTAAAAATTTCCCAAATCGATAGAAACAGTGCTCAAAGGACATGGGAATAGCATGGGGAAGACCCCTGGGAGCATTTATGACTGTTGGGTCAATGCTGTCAACAACATTGTCAGGGGTATTACACCAATTTTACAGACTCACAATAAAACATACAAAAACGAAACCAAAATGGATTTTCCTGGGAAATATGTTAAGGAACATCCTTTCCAGGGTAATGACTTGTATATAAGGCAAAATAAATAACCAAAAACAAAAATGCTCCTCCACACCTTGGGCTATGTTCACAAGTAGTATTTTTGATGCGTTTTTGCACTTTTGCATTGCTATCAACCAAGACAAATGCATTCACTGGGAAATGTAATTTTAACATTTTACAACCTTATTTGGCCATGTGGTGTGTGTCACATCATCCGACATATTGTTTCATTTATGATGGAGGGACTCTGAAAGTCACAAAGCCTATTTTTATAGGGCCGTCAGTCGCCCTTACTATTCTTAAAAGGCAAGCAGTCAC
The DNA here is from genome assembly GCF_046119375.1 of Phyllobates terribilis. Classification (NCBI taxonomy): domain Eukaryota; kingdom Metazoa; phylum Chordata; class Amphibia; order Anura; family Dendrobatidae; genus Phyllobates; species Phyllobates terribilis. Next base: position 769,032,930 of record NW_027362764.1, read on the forward strand.
CCTTACTATTGTTAGAGAGACATCAGCCGGCTATGTTTTCTTGTTCCCATTATTAATCAGTGGGTCTTCTATACTATTACTGTGTATGCAGTGACTGCAAGGACTGCCAAAAATTTGGGGGCACTCCAATGTCCCTTGGAAGAGACGTAGAGATTGAAGAGCCTCCTAAAAATAATGTTCCCATTATTAGGAAGTGGTCTCCAATAGTGTTTGCCTATGCAGTGAATGCAAAAGCTGCCAAAAATTTGGAGGCACTCTAATGTCCCTTGGAAAAGACATAGAGGTTAGAGAGCCTCCTTAAAGAATGTTCCCATTATCAGGAAGTGGGTCTCCCATAGTGTTTGCCTATGCAGTGAATGCAAAAGCTGCCAAAAATTTGGAGGCACTCCAATGCCCCTTGGAAGAGACGTAGAGGAGGTGATATGATAGATATGGTGGTGAATGATATGATGATGGAGGATGAGGAGAAGAAGGAGGACAAGAGCAAATAGACAAAATCAGGAAGCGTATACCCATGTCTGGGTGTGAAGACAGAGGTGCATGGGAATAGGATTAGACTTCCCAAAAAGACATTGCTTTTGAGCTTAGGTTACGCTGCTATCACTCGGTGGTGTTGAGAAGTCTGGCCCAATCCAGCCCTTGTTCATTTTTATAAAAGTCAGCCTGTCAGCATTTTTAGTTGACCGGCGGATGCACTTATTGATTAGAATTTCACAGGTGATACTAAAAACCCGGTCTGATAAAACGCTAGCGACAGAGCAGGCCAGGACCTCGAAGGCATAGAGAGCCAGTTCATTCCACGTGTCCAGCTTGGATCCCCAATAATTATAAGGCACAGAGGAATCACAGAGGACGTTGGTAAGGTCGGCAAGGTACTCCCTCAGCATCTTCCCAATCTTTGCACTCCTTGTGAGAGTACCCTGCACCTCACGGCCTGTGCAATGGGAGGGTCTGACAAAACTGTCCAGAACTTTGACAGTGTTCCCCTGCCTCTGCTGGATTGCATTTGTGTCTCTCTCGCCTGTACTCCTTGGTTGTCCAACGAATTGTGACCTTTGCCGCCAGCGTTTTTAGATGGGAATTTTTTAATAGTTCTGCAACAAGTTCTTCCCAAACTTTGGACTGCTTGTGAGAGTACCCTGCACCTCAGGGCCTTTAAGATGGGAGGGTCTGAGGAAACTGTCCCAGAATTTTGACACTGTTCCCATGCCTCTGCTTGATTGCCTTTGTGGCTCTCTCACCTGCATTCCTTGGTTTTCCAATGAATTGTAACCTCTGCTGCCAGCATTTTCAGATGGGAATTTTTTCACTAATTCAGCGACAAGGGCCTTATGGTACTGCCCCATTTAGTAGACCTGTCCGCCTCGGGAATGGGAGATAGAAAGTTCTCCTTGTAGCCTGGGTCTAGAAGTTTCACCAACCAGTAATGAATGTAACTCAAAATTTGGAGAATGCGAGGGTCACGAGAAAGGCAGCGTAACATAAACTCATCCATGCGTGCCAGACTGATAACAGGCAAGACTTCCATGTCCTCACCAAGAGGATGACTGACCAAGCACCCCTCCTCCTCCTCCTCCTCTTCCCTGTCCTCAGGTCATCCACGCTGAACAGACGGTAAAACAGTTGTGCAGGTAGTACAGTCTAAAGCTCATAAAACTAGCTCCTCCTCCTCCTCTTCCTCATTGTCACACAATCCACATTGGGATGAGATGAGGCTGGGCTGTTTGTAATCACCCTGTATGGTTCCTTGCTCCATCTCATCATGCTCCGACTGCAATGCATGCTCTTTGATTGTGAGTAGAGAGCATTTCAGAAGACAGAGAAGCGGGATGGTGACCCTAATTATGGCGTCAGCGCCGCTCACCATATTGGTGGAGTCCTCAAAGTTTCGGAGCATGGTACATACGTCTTACATCCATGTCCACTCCTGAGGTCTTATGTGTGGAGTCTGAACGGAATACCGTCGGCCTTGTTAATGCTGGTAGTCAAGAATTGTTCTCTTCTGCTCACAAATTCTTACCAACATCTGCAATGTAAAGCTCCAACGTGTGGGGACATCACACACCAGTCGGTGAGCCGGTAGCTGCAAACGCTGCAAAAACACGGCAAGGGCGACGGAAGCTGTAGTTGACTTTCTAAAATGGGAACACACGCGGCGTACTTTGACAAGCAGATCCGAGAGCTCTGGGGAGGTTTTGAGAAACCGCTGAACCACGAGGTTAAGCACGTGGGCCAGGCATAGTACATGTGTGAGCTCGCCTCGCCTCAAAGCCGCCACCAGGTTTCAGCCATTGTCACACATGACCATGCCTGGCTGTAGGTTCAGCGGTGTCAGCCACAGATCAGCCTGCTCTTTCAGAGCTGTCCACAACTCTTCAGCGTTGTGTGGTTTGTCACCTAAGCATATTAGCTTCAGCACAGCCTGTTGCTGCTTGAATGAGGCAGTGCAGCACTACTTTCAGCTTGCGACTGATGTGGTCATTACGGAGATGAATGCTGAAGAGGAGGAGGATGACGGGGTGCAGGAGCTGTAGAATGTGGGGGCAGCCATGATTAACCCAGGGCCCGCAATCCTCGGCGTCGGGAGGACGTTTTCTGTCCCAAGTTCCGACTGGGTCCTGGCTTCCACTGTGTTAACCCAGTGTGCTGTCAGCGAGATGTACCATCCCTGCCCACAAGCACTTGTCCACATATCCGTGATTAGGTGGACTTTCCCAGTAACTGTGTTGTTGAGGGCATGGCTAATGTGGGACACATGCTCGTGTAATGCGGGGACGACACACCGGGAGAAATAGTGGCGGCTGGGGACCGAGTACCAAGGGAAGGCCGCCGCCATAATGTTGCTGAAAGCTTCCGTCTCTATGAGCCTAAAAGGCAAGATTTTGAGCGCAAACACTCATTAAATGTGTGAATTTAGCCATGAGGTCTGTGGGGCATTGGCTGCGTGTTTGCGCTTGCGTTCCAAGGACTAGGGTAGGTGACAAATGAACGATGCCCTGGGACAAGGGCGTGGACGTGCTTGCTGACGGGTAGTGATGGGTAAGCACTAAAATGTTCGAGCAAATTGGAATACTCGGGTGCTCGACCCGAGCAACGAGCCCAATGTAAGTCTATGGGAAACTCAAGCATTTTTCAGGCGGCTCCCCGTGGCGGTCTGCAGAGGGTCTAAAAATTGCCCAAATCGATGGGAACAGTGCTCATATGACATGGGAACAGTATGGGGAAGACCCCTGGAAGCATTTCTGACTCCCAGGTCACTGCTGTCAACAACGTTTTACGGACTCACAATAAAACATACAAAAATGAATCCAAAGTGGATTTTCCTGGGAAATATGTTAAGGAACATCCTTTCCAGGGTAATGACTTGTATATAAGGCAAAATAAATAGCCAAAACCAAAAATACTCCTCCACACCTTGGGCTATGTTCACATGTAGCGTTTTTGATGAGTTTTTGCACTTTTGCATTGCTTTCAACCAAGACAAATGCATTCACTGGGAAATGTCATTTTAACATTTTACAACCTTATCTGGCTATGTGGTGTGTGACACATCATCAGAAACATGCATACAGTGCTGAAAAGATCTGGGAGCAGCATGGGGAAGACCTCTGGAAGCATCTCTGACTCCCAGGTCACTGCCTAAAAGTGTGCCCATCATAAGTGATCCTTGGCACATGCAAAGATGCCTCCCGCCATGCACATGTTGTTGCAGACTTGCAACAATCACCATCCACGTCCTTGTCCCAGTGCAGTGTTCAGTTGTCCCTACCCCATTACTTGTAATGCAAGCGCAAGTATGCAGCCAGCCACCCACCCACAGGCTGCAATACTATCCTGACAAATTTTTGACAGCTGCTTGCACTTGAAATGTGGCCTATTAGGCATGTGGAGGCGGAAGCTGTCCACAAACTTATGGCGGCGGCGACCGGGTATCCATACTCGGTCTCCAGCCGCCACTATTTTTCCCGGTATTGTCTCTGCCTTCCACAAGCATGGGTCCCTCAACATTACCCGTGCCTTCCCCAGTGCACTTACTGGGAGGGACCGCCTAACCACGAACACGTGGACAGGTGAATGTGGCAAGGGACGGTACGGAGCCAGTCCACAGCTTTTTTTGCTGAGTTGTATTTCACCACAGCCGTATTCTTTAGCTTGGTGAAAGGACTTGGAAAACCATATCTACCCAGCTGTCATTTCTCCCAGGAAGTCCTCTAAAGCTGCTTTCACTTGAAATGTGGCTGTTTAGGGTGATGGAGGTGGAAACTTTTCACAACCTCATGCCGGCGGCAGCCGGGTATCCATACTCGGTTCCTAGCTGCCACTATCTTTCCCGGTATCGTCTCTGCCTTCCACAAGCACGGGTCCCACAACATTACCCGTGCCCTCCCCAGTGCACTTACTGGGAATGACCGCCTAACCACAAATACATGGACAGGTGAATGTGGCCAGTGACGGTACGGAGCCAGTCCACAGATTTTTTTGGCCTTGTTAATTAGTGTTGAGCCACCCCCGTAGTGTTCGAGTTCGGTTCGCTTCGTCAAACACCCGTGTGTTCGCCGAACTGTTCGTCGAACTGTTCGTCGAACACCTTCGAACACCGTTAAAACCAATGGCAGGCAAACAAAAACACATAGAAACACATAGAAAACACCTTCAAAGGTGTCCAAAAGCTGACAAACTGCTCAGAAGACACAACTAACACATGGAAAAGTGACAAGTACATATAGTCATGCGAAAAGAAAAGAGGTGGAGGAGTAAAAGGAGGGGGAGACACAAATATAGGCATGTCATGCCCTTCTAAAATCCAAAAAGTGAGAAGCCGACACGTTCAGTCCGCTCCTGCCCGTGCCACCTCCGTGTCGCCGGATTTGTGCCAGAGCCGCGGTGAACCCTGACGGCCAGCCCCCCTCTCCCAATACTGGTGCCTGTCCGCTGGTGGGTCGAGCGAGCCCCCCTGTGGTGGAGGCAGCTCTAAGCTTTTTAATTTAAATTGTCTCTCTAATTTGAATGAATACACTTTAAATCCATTTACAAGGATCTATTGGAGGGCAAGTCTCATGCCAGCAGCCGCGTAATTCCAGCTCCAGTAGCGTCCGCTAAAGCTGCTGCAGTTAAAAAGCTTTTATAAGGATCGAGCTCGGCTGTCCACTACAAGGCATCCTACTGCCAGTCCCAGCCCCTATGCCTTGGGGTGCCTCCTGATGCTCTTCACTGAGTATCCCGTGGTCCCGAAGCATTTCCTTTGAAAAAATTAAGTGTCCAAACTACAGGTGGTGTAGCTTGCTTAACAGCCGGGATATTCCGCTGATTAGCAGACACTGCTACTAGGCACAAAGTATTTCCTGGGCTAGATGCAGTTAAAAATTTGTAATTAGATACTCTCGTTGGATGCTGAGAAAGCATTCCATAGAGTCTCCTGGCACGCCATATATGATTCTCTTAAAAAGCTTGGGGTAGGGGTCTAGGGGACCCTTTTATAGCCAAAATCACGGCCCTGTATCACAATACGTCACCTAGGCTGAAGATAAATGGAACTGTAGCACCCTGAGGGCTCGGTTGCTACAGAGGTATTGCACCTCACCCAGAGGTGTGATATCTCACTCTCAGGTAAGGATGGAGTGTGGATCAGGACCCGACACCTGCATGCATTACACCACATTGCCGTGGGGCAGGGCGACCAATATGCCTCTGAGATGGGCACGAGAGTCCCTGTCCCTGGCTGGAGTGGGGGGAGGGAACACTGAGGAAGGGGAACGCTGTAGTGCAGGAGCAGGGAGGAAGCAGTTCCTGGGTGCATTGAGAAGGGAGTATAAAAGGTGGGCACCATATTAGTTCAGTGCAAAGAAGTCTGAGCAGAAGTGGCAGGGAGCAGGGGCTCTGCATGAGCTCTGCTCCGGAGGCGGGCCTAGTAACAGAGGCCCAGGCCTGGAAGAGGGAGAAGGAAGGAAGAGGAGCGGAGAAGGCTCCAGGAACGAGGAATGAAGGGATCCCAGGGGTGCGGACGGGCGAGTCGCCACCGCACGCCCGAATCCACCTGCGTGGAGGGGTCAGGCCAAAGGGGGAGACCGGTCCCTGAAACTAGTGGAGGCAGGAAACGACCCTCAGCTAGAAACCGGAGGCTCTGACATTTTATGTGGTGCAGCCCCTCGCTACACCCGCTAGGAAGGCACCACATAGGGTCAGGGAAACTGGCGCCAAGTTTACCAAGAGGAGGTCCGAGGCAGCCGGACAGAAGGGTTGGTATGAAAGGCCAGACAAAGGACACACAAAGGGGGTCCTGTAAAGCGCTCCAAAGTTATCTGGGAGTTGTCTGAGCCCCTCACCTGGTGAGCACAGTACGACGTGGGCAGCCGTTACCTGCAGACGTGGTCTGGATAATAAGAACTGTGAGTAAAGGCCCTGGACTGCATCACTGACTCGGTGTCGTTACTGCTGCTGCCCTGCACCATCACCCCCATCCTTCGCATACACTGCCCTGAGGCTATACTCCTCCCGTGGGGAGTTATGCTACGCTCTGCTGCACCCACAACACCAGCCTCAGCGGTCTGCCCTGCAGCGGCGGTTCACTCTGACCGCAATCCACGGGTGGCGTAGTCGGACATTTAAACATCAAAACCAAATAAATAGTTCCGCCACTGGTTTGACCACCCTGAGCCACCGAACCGGGTCGCCGCCACGAAGACTACAACCACCAGCATCCACCAAAAAGGGTCCGGCTCCGGGTGTCCCAAGGCCCAGGGGGTGCATCAGAACATTTTCATCAACTTTCACAATCACCAATGGGACAAGGCAGGGATGTCCTCTGTCCCCTCTCTTATACATCCTAGTGACGGAGCACCTGCTCTCATCAATTCGCCATAACCCCAATATTAGGTGGATTGAGGTGGGAGGCACCGAGTACAAGTGCTCTCTATTTGCTGATGATGTCCTAGTATATATCACTCAATCACATATATCCATCCATGCTGTTATGGCTGAAATAGATAACTTTGTTACATGGTCAAATTTTAAAATCAATGCAGCGACGTCTGAGGCCCTCGATGTCTCCCTCCCCAAATCCATATAGGATTCCAACCAGTCCAACTTTCCCTTTGCCTGGCCCTCACAGGGTATCAAATACTTAGGAATTCCTATTCATAGAGACCTCTCCCATCTATGTTATCTTAATTTTGGGCCCTTTATTGAACAACTCCATACAGACCACGGTTGGCAAGTTAGAACTGTAAGATTCACTACGTGAACCACTGGTGTTTTGTGGAAAAGCACATGTACACTGTGTTCCAAATTATTATGCAAAAAGTGTTTAGGAGTGATAAGGGAAGAATTTGATTGTTTGTCAGTTAAAGACTACTTAAGAAGGCTGTCTCACATTATTAAGCAGCCTACATTTTCTGCCAAAATGGGAAAGAAAAAGGATGTGTCGGCTGCTGAGAAGCAACAAATTGTGGAGTGTTTAGGTCAAGGCATGACTACAATCAACATTGTGCGATGATCAGGATGAAGTGTCTTGGCAATCAAGAAGTATGTAGCTGATTCACAATACGCACGTGTGCGTGCTGATAAGGGCAAATTGAGGACTCTTTCCTACAGGCAATTACGTCAGGTTAAAAGAGCAGCGGCAAAAAAGCCTTGTCATAGCAGCAGACAAGTTTTTGAAGCTGCTGGTACCTCCAGCGTCCCCCGAGCAACAAGATGCAGGGTCCTTCAGAGGTTTGAAGCTGTGCATACGCCATCCTGTCGACCTCCTCTATCCACTTCACACAAGCAGAAACGGCTCCAGTGGGCTAAACATTACATGAAGACTGATTTCAAAACTGTTTTGTTCACGGATGAGTGCCGTGCAGCGCTCGATGGTCCAGATGGATGGAGTGGAGGATGGCTGGTTGATGGACACCCCACGCAAACACGGCTACAGCGCCAACAAGGAGGAGGTGGAGTAATGTATTGGGCTGGAATCATGGGGAGAGAGATTGTCGGCCCCTTTAGGATCCCTGAAGGTGCTAAAGATGAACTCCATAATGTATGTGGATTTTCTCAAACAGCACTTCCTGCCATGGTTCAAGAAGAAGAACCGTGTATTTCACAGCAAGATCATTTTTTTGCATGGTAATGCACCATCTCATGCTGCACATAAAACATCTGCATCTCTGGCTGATATGGGCATAAAAGGGGACAAACTTATGGTGTGACCCCCATGCTCCCCTGACCTCTACCCTATTCAGAACCTCTGGAGCATCATCAAAAGGAGTGTCTATGATGGCGGGAGGCAGTTCACATCTAAGCAACACCTCTGGGAGGGTATTCTGTCCTCATGCAAAACAATTGAAGCAGAAACCATCCAAAACCTGACAAATTCAATGGACGAGAGAGTTCAGAAGCTCCTTTCGAACAAGGGGTCCTATGTGAAAATGTAACGTCACCTAGAATAAAGTTTTGAGTTGAAAACTGTTTGATTTCAGTTTCTAATAACCTGCTAATGCTTATAATTTCAAAAATGACCATTTTTTGGTCTTTATTAAAATGAAAAGGTTGATCGAAAAGTTTGGGGGATCTAAGAGTGTGGCAACCCAGTAGTCATGATTACTTCGAATTCTGACAATATGAGGGTCATGTTGCAGGTAGTGCAGCAAGAAGGCACTTATGTGTCTTGCGCATCTCGGAGCCCCAAAATTATTTTCCGGGCTAGATGCAGCTAAAAATTATTATTAATTTTAAATCTGGTGGAGCTTAGTATAGATGGCCTAATAGGATCAGTGCTGCACACTGCTACAAAGCCCAAATTATTTTCCAGCCAAGATACAGATAAACATGATTAGTAATTTTAAATCTGGTGGAGCTTATTATAGATGGCCTAATAGAATCAGTGCTGCACACTGCTGCAAAGCCCAAATTATTTTCCAGCCAAGATACAGATAAACATGATTAGCAATTTGAAAGCTTAAAACGGTTGGTAGAGTGATTTTAACCAATCATCAAGCTTTTACTCTCCCCAGGATGACACAGGGGTAGAAAAGTCGTTTCGGATCCATGATTTGTTCATCTTTATGAACGTGAGTCTGTCTACATTATCAGTGGAGAGCCGCGTGCGCTTATCTGTCTGCACACCACCAGCAGCGCTGAACACAGACAGAACGCTGGCTGCGGGGCATGACAAGATCTCCAAGGCGTAAGTGGCTAGCTCCGGCCTTTTATCCAGATTGGAAACCCAAAAAGAGCAAGGGTCCAGTGACACAGTCATGGCTTCAATGTTTACTTGGAGATACTCCTGTACCATCGTCTCTAGGCGTTGACTATGTGTCAGACTTCTTGTCTCCTGTGGCCTTGCAAAGAATGGGCTAAAAAAGTGGTGAAATGATTCCGCAAAATTGATGTTACCAGCAGATACTGTGGTTCTGTTACGGTTTGAGTGCTGAACACTTGACGGTCCCACGGTTGGCAAGTTGGACCTGTGAGATTCACTACGTGCACCACTGGTGTTTTGTGGAAAAGCACATGTAAGATTCTGCAACAGTCTCTGCTGATACTCCTGCATGCGTGCATCTCTTTCTATGGCAGGAATAATTTCGGCAAATTTACTTTTGTACCAGGGATCTAACAGTGTGGCAACCCAGTAGTCAGGATTATTTCTAATTCTCACAATTCGAGGGTCATGTTGCAGGTAGTGCAGCAAGAATGCACTCATGTGTGTTGCGCATCCAGGATCACCAAGTCCCTGTTGTGTTGGTGGCGAGGTAACAATCATGATGCTTCCTTCCTCTGTCCTCTCCCCCCAATATCGCACAACATAAATGTGATCAAGGTCTCCCTCATCTGATGAGTCTTCCATCAGTTCGTCCTCCACTTCTTCCTGGCATCCTGCACCTTCCTCACTAGTTTGGCTGCTACCATGCGCCCTGGTAAAACCATCTCCCCCACCCTCACATGCCTGCCGCCTTGGTGCTGCCGACCGTCTGGACCTTGCAGATGCTAGCCCTTCCGCATACAACTCCTCCTCCTCTACTTCCTCCACCTCCTCTTGTGCCACCACCTGACTCCGAATTCTGTTTAACATGTGCTCCAGCATGTAAATCACCGGAATAGTCATGCTGATAATGGCATCGTCAGCACTAAACATCTTCGTCGCCATTTCAAAACTGTGCAGAAGGGTGCATAGGTCCCTGATCTGAGACCACTCCTCCAGCGTGATTTGCCCCACCTCAGAATCTCGTTGGCCCAGGCTATACGTCAGAACGTATTGCACCAGGGCTTGTCGGTGCTGCCACAGTCACTGCAACATGTGCAGAGTTGAATTCCACCGGGTAGGCACATCGCATTTTAGCCGGTGAAGTGGCAGGCCCAACGACTTCTGTAGAGATGTAAGTCGCTGAGCTGCGGGATGCGAACGGCGGAAGTGAGCACACAGCGACCGTGCCCTCTGCAGAAGGCCATCTAGTCTGGGATAGTGGGCTAAAAATTGCTGGACAACCAGGTTCAACACGTGAGCCCTACAAGGCACGTGTGTGACATTGCCCCGGCGAAGGGCCGCACCCAGGTTTGTAGCATTGTCGCACACGGCCTTCCCTGGTTTCAGGTCCAGTGGAGACAACCATTCATGAAATTGGTTCTCCAGAGCTGACCACAACTCCTCAGCTGTGTGACTCACATTTCCCAGACATTTCAAAGTAAAAACCGCCTGATGACGTTGAGCCCTGCTGCCAGCATAGTAAGGAGGTGTGCAGGATCCCTTCTGCGCAGTTAGAAAGCTTGTGGCATGACCAGACAGGCTTTGGGTGCAGGTGGAAGACCGAGAGGAGGTTGAGGAGGCAGAAGCAGTGGAGAAACTTTGACATAAAGAGGATTGACGCACAACTCGTGGGGACGGCAAGACTTGGACAGCAGCCCCTTGTCCTGCTGTCACCATAGTTACCCAGTGCCCAGTCAGCGACATGTAACGCCCCTGTCCATGCCTACTCGTCCAAGTGTCTGTGGTGAAATGCACCCTGTCACACACAGAGTTTCTCAAAGAAGCGGTGATGTTGTGTGCGACATGCTGGTGGAGCGCAGGCACACCTTTCTTTGAGAAGTAGTGCCGACTGGGCATCTGGTACTGGGGCACTGCGACGGACATAAGGTCTCGAAAATCCTCTGTGTCCACCAGGCGGAAAGGCAGCATTTCTGTAGCCAAGAGCTTGCAGATGGTGAAATTCAACCTCTTAGCTTTCTCATGGCTAGGAGGAAATGGTCTTTTACTTGTCCACATCTGAGGGACCGAGGGCTGGCTATTGTGCTTAGACGGGGTTGATAAGGGTGTCCCCGGCAAACTGCCGGTCTGTGAGGAAGATGCAGGCGGACATGTTAGGTTGCCTTGATCCAAAGGTGGTGCTATCGATGTCGGACAGCGCTCAACACCAGCTGGTGTTACCACCTCCAAAGAAAATGATGACCTGCCAATCACGCTGGCTGTTGCGGGTAAAGAGGTGGCAGGTCTGCGCCCCAAAACAGGTGTGACTGCTGTCCCCCCAGTCACAGATGATGAAGAGGCCGCGGATGCACAAGATATGGCAGACGGTGGTTGCCCGGCCGGCTAGGCCGCATTGTAGCACACTGAGCTTCCCACTGCAACTTATGCTTCATGTCCATGTGCCGGTTCATGCATGAAGTACTCAAACTATGTATTTTTTGGCCTCTACTTAGCTTTTGCTGACAAATGTTACAGATAACACGAGTTGGGTCATCTTTATCGATCTGAAAAAATGCCCAGGCTATGCAAGGCTTAGCACCCATGCGACCTGAAGAGCCACCACGACTTGTGGTGAGAGGCAGAGTTGTGTTTGAGGATGCAGTTGTTGACGTGCTTCCAGTACTACGTCTCTGTCCATGAAGGCGCAACCTGACCTCGTCGTCACTAGCATCTTCCTCCACCTCCTCTGCTGACCTCATCTCTTGGCTGACTGTGGGTTGACAGTAAGTGGGATCTCCAACCTCATCATCATCACCCTGTGCGTTATCACACCCGTCGTCCTCAGAGCCAACCTGTTCCTGCCCTGACAAAAAACTAAAGTTGTCGCTCCAATCAGGTATTTGAGTCTTATCATCGTCTTCCTCATTGTCTCCACCAACAGGAGTTACAGTTTGGGAATGAGGGTCTACATTATGGTCAGAACCTTCTGCGTCTGGTCCTGGATCTGACTCATAAAGATTCTGGGCATCAGTGCAGATCATTTCCTCGTCTGGATTCACAGAAGCGCTGGAGTCGACCTCGGATTCCCAGGCTATAGTATGAGTAAACAGCTTTGCAGACTCAACCATCTGTTCTACCTCATACTCAGACGGGCAGCTGGAGATTTGGGAGCTGTGAGGAAGCAAGTGCGATTGGGGTGACACCTTTGAGGACTGGAGTATTTGTGATGTTGAAGTTGATGTGGAGGAGAGCCCACTTAAAGGAGCACTTGATATCCGTTGAAGCACCTGCTGTTTTTGTGCCTCATCTGGAATTTGTAGCGTTTGGCGTGGCCGTAAGAAAGGGATCTTATCACATTGTCCGCTAAAAGAAGTAGACATTTTAGTTTGGCTGGAAGATGGTCTTTGTTCTGCAGATGTTACTGTTGCTTTAACACCTACCCCACGGACACAACCTTTTTTCCCCTTCCCAACACGCCTATTCCCCTTTCCACCAGCAGCAGGCCTTTTTCCACTCATTTTGGTGGTTAACTAATTCACAACTCTGGAGTTGTTTGCATAAAAAAACAATGGATGGGAACCGAGCAGAGCTGAGTGGCCAAACTGTGGTATTAGGCCAAAACTATTGGCTGGGTTAGATGGAGAAAAAAATTATATTCGATTTGCAACCTGATGGAGGTCAGTATAGATGGACTAATAGAACAAGTCCCACACACAGCTAGATGCCCAAATATTTTTTCAGAGGTAGATGCAGAAAAAAAATATATTCAGTTTGCAACCTGATGGAGGTCAGTATAGATGGACTAATAGAACAAGTCCCACACACTGCTAGAAGGCCAAATATTTTTTCAGAGCTAGATGCAGACAAAAAATTATTTTGAATTTGCAACCTGATGGAGGTCAGTATAGGTGGACTAATAGAACAAGTCCCACACACTGCTAGAAGGCCAATATTTTTTCAGAGCTAGATGCAGAAAAAAATTATATTCAGTTTGCAACCTGATGGAGGTCTGTATAGATGGATTAATAGAACAAGTCCCACACACAGCTAGAAGCCCAATATTTTTTCAGAGGTAGATGCAGAAAAAAAATATATTCAGTTTGCAACTTGATGGAGGTCAGTATAGATGGACTAATAGAGAAAGTCCCACACACTGCTAGAAGGCCAAATATTTTTTCAGAGCTAGATGCAGATAAAAATTATTTTTAATTTGCAACCTGATGGAGGTCAGTATAGATGGACTAATAGAGAAAGTCCCACACACTGCTAGAAGGCCAAATATTTTTTCAGAGCTAGATGCAGATAAAAATTATTTTTAATTTGCAACCTGATGGAGGTCAGTATAGATGGACTAATAGAGAAACTCCCACACACTGCTAGAAGGCCAAATATTTTTTCAGAGCTAGATGCAGAAAAAATTTATTTTTAATTTGCAACCTGATGGAGGTCAGTATAGATGGACTAATAGAGAAAGTCCCACACACTACTAGAAGGCCAAATATTTTTTCAGAGCTAGATGCAGAAAAAAATTATATTCAGTTTGCAACCTGATGGAGGTCTGTATAGATGGATTAATAGAACAAGTCCCACACACAGCTAGAAGCCCAATATTTTTTCAGAGCTAGATGCAGAAAAAAATTATATTCAGTTTGCAACCTGATGGAGGTCAGTATAGATGGACTAATAGAACAAGTCCCACACACTGCTAGAAGCCCAAATATTTTTTCAGAGCTAGATGCAGAAAAAAATTATATTCAATTTGCAACCTGATGGAGGTCAGTATAGATGGACTAATAGAATGATGCTATGCCCAAAAGATTTTACTTCACTAGGTGCAGTAAAAAAATTGGTATTCTATACACAGGTGGTATATCTTGCAACACAGATAGGCTACTCCACTGACTAACAAACTCTGCAATAGGCCAAAAAGGATTAGCTTTGCTAGATTCAGCCAAATGCTGTGAAAAAAACTTGCACAGCACTGGCATAGACCTGCCTGGCAAAAACTGATAGGAACTGATGTAACCTAGTCCTGAAAAGGACTGCAATTACAATTAGTCTTTACTCCCACAATCTATCTATTTAAGAGCACAGACCTGCCTGATAAAACTCGTAGGAAATGCTGTAACCTAGTCCTTAAAAGGGCTGCAATCACAACTATTCCCTACTCCCAAGCTATCTGTAGATTTGTGCGAAAATTGGCATGAAATTAACAAGGTATAGCGCACACAGCAACAGCGGTGCCGTCTAACACGCAGCTGCAGCAGTGAGAAAATGGTGGCGACGGGGAAAATGGCTTGGTCTTATAGGGCAAGGACATGTGACATACACTGCCAATGACACATGCCCTTGCTTGTTTGAAAAACAGCAGTTCGCTCCGTGTGTGCGCTGCTGATAGACTGACAGACTGCACCTCCCCACTGCAAATGCGGGAAAGAGAAAAAAAAATGGAGATCTTCATTATTCCTGCAGAGATCCATCCCCTGCCCCTCCCCCCACCCCGCTGTACACTCAAACTGCGTATTAACATTAGTTTTCATCATTACTGAGAAAAAATCCAGTTATGATTTTGGTGCACGAACAGTTATCGAACATAACCTCGAACAGCCGAATTTTTCTCAAATCGTTCGTGTTCGCCGAACGGCTCGAACACCGCCCAAAACAGCTCGAATTTGAGATTGGCGAACAGTTCGAGTAGAACAACGCTCATCTCTATTGTTAATGCTGGTAGTCAACAACTGCCCTCTTCTGCTCACAAATCCTTCCCAACATCTGCAGTGTAGAGTTCCAACGCGTGGGGACATCACATGCCAGTCTGTGAGCTGGAAGCTGCCAACACTGCTAAAACACGGCAAGGGCGGTGGAAACTGTAGGTGACTTTCTAAAATGGGCACACAGGCAGCGTACTTTAACAAGCAGATCTTTAACAAGTAGGATTTGAGAAACTGCTGAACCACGAGGTTAAGCACATGGACCAGGCATGGTACGTGTGTGAGGTTGCCTCACCTCAGAGCTGTCACCAGGTTCCGGCCATTGTCACACATGACCATGCCTGGCTTTAGATTCAGCGGTGTGAGCTCTTTCAGAGCTGTCCACAACTCTTCAGCATTGTGCGGTTTGTCACCTAATCATATTAGCTTCAGCACAGCCTGTTGCAGCTTGGCCGAGGCAGTGCTGCAGTGCTTCCAGCTTGTGACTGATGTGGTCATTTTGGAGATGAAGGCTGAAGAGGAGGAGGAGGCTGAAGAGGATGAGGTGCAGGAGCTGTAAACTGTGGGGACAACCCTGATTGACCTAGGGCCCCCAATTCTTGGTGTCGGGAGGACGTGTTCTGTCCCAAGGTCCGACTGGGTTCTAGCTTCCACTATGTTTACTCAGTGTGCCATCAGCGAGATGTACCATCCCTGCCCACAAGCACTTGTCCACGTGTCAGTGTTTAGGTGGACTTTCCCGGTAACTGCGTTGTTGAGGGCACAGCTAATGTTTTGAGACATGTGCTCGTGAAATGCGGGGACAGCACTCCGGGAGAAACAGTGGCGGCTGGGGACCAAGTACTGAGGGACGGCCGCCGCCATCAGGTTGCGGAATGCTTCCATCTCCACAAGCCTAAAAGGCAACATTTCGAGTGCAAGCAGTAGTAAAATGTGGAAATTTAGTACAGTGGTCTGTGGGGCGTTGGATGTGTATTTGCGCTTGCGTTCCAAGGACTGGGGTATGGACCACTGAGCGCTGCACTGGGATAAGGACGTGGACGTGCTGTTTTAAGCTGCTACTTGAGAGTGAACAATGACAGGAGCATGGCAGGAGGCATCTTTGCATGCACCATGGACAGGGGATTGGCTTGCATGCACAACATCGGAAGAAGGAGTGGTGCCACCCGCAGACTATGTTCCTGTACCCTGGAGTTCGGCCCACAAAGTCGGGTGCTTTGCTGCCATGTGCCTGATCATGCTGGTGGTGGTCAGGCTGGTCGTTTTGCCACCCCTGCTAATGCTGGCCTGGCAGGTGTTGCAAATGGCCTTTTGAGTGTTATCGGCAGAGTCTTTAAAACACAACCAGATTTAGGTAGACCTAGCAGTTGTACTGGCAACTTCCTTCGTGTTGGTGTTACGGGGAACAGTGGCGTGCCTTCTTTCTGCGGCCACCACACTGTTTCTTCATGCCTGTTGGGGTGCTCTGCCTCCCTCCCCCTGTGTGCTGCTGTTTTCACTCTGCATGTCCTCCTGCCAGGTTGGGTCAGTTACTATATCATTCAACACTTCGTCTTCCACTTCCGCACTCTGGTCCTCCTCCTAACTTTCTGGCAATTGTGTCTCATCTTCGTCCACCTCTTGTGACACTTTCCCACCGTCGCCTTCGTGTGACCGTGGCTGCTCAAATATTTGGGCATTGCTACATGCGATCTCTTCTTGCCCCGCTTCAAGTGGACTGGGCGGGAGGCAGATTCTACATATGAGAAAGTGAACAGCTCTTCGGAGTGTCCAAGTGTGGGATCAGTTGTCTCCGGGCACTCGGCATGGTGGGAGGAAGGAGGTTCAGGGTGAGGAATATGTGTTCCAGACTCACAGCTACTGAGACTTGACCGTGTGGAAGACAAGGTGATGTTGGTGGTAGCTAAGTGACTGGAAGCATTATCTGCTATCCAACCAATAACCTTTAGACACTGCTCTGTGTTCAATAGTGGTGTTCTGTGGAACCCTATTAATTGGGACAGGAAGGTCGAGTGAGAAGATGTGGGTGTTTGTTGTGGCACAATTTCAGCTTGCCCACGGCCTCGGCCTTTGCATGCACCATCATCACCATCACGTCCAGTTTCCCGTCCTTTGCCACATGCCTTGCCCATTTTAAAAGGAGGACAATATCTTCCACGCTCAATACAAATGACTGAATTTGGAGCGAACTTATATGTGATCCGTGTGACGGACAAACCACAGTTTTAAATACGTGGCCTGTAGGTAACTATTTTGAACAGCAAACCGGTGTCAAACACTTTGCTGACACACTGAAAAAAAAATTTAATGGAGGCCCAGTATTTTATGAAAACGTATATGTGATCCGGGTGACGGAGAAAACACAGTTTTAAATACCTAGCCTATAGGTAACTATTTTGAACAGCAAACTGGTGTTAATTGCTTCACTGACACATGGAAACAAATTTTAATGGAGGCCAGAAATGGCAGTATTTTCTGAAAACGTATATATGATCCATGTGACGGAGAAAACAGTTTTGAATACCTGGCCTGTAGGTAACTATTTTGAACAGCAAACTGGTGTCAATTGCTTCATGGACACACTGAAAAAAATCCCTTTTCCGGTCCCGGTGTGAAGTAATACTGGAGTGATTTATATACATTAGTTGGTTGTTTTACCTTCTTACCCGGAAGGTGTTCAGCAGCAGTCCACCAGGCTGCATCGCGGACCCCGGGTTCGGTTGCTTTCCATTATTTAATAAAGCTGTTTGCAACCGTCCCCTTAACATCGTCTTCCACTTCCGCACTTCCGCACCACCTCTTGTGACAGGCTCCCTTCCTGTGACTGTGGCTGCTCAAATACTTGGGCATCGCTACATGTAGTCTCCTCTTGCCCTGCCTCAAGTGGACTGGGCGAGTGGCCCGAATCTATAAATGGAAAAGTGAACAGCTCTTCAGAATGTCCAAGTGTGGGATCAGTTGTCTCTGGGCACTTGGCATGGTGGGAGGAAGGAGGATCAGAGTGAGTAAAATGCAGTCCAGACTCACAGCTACGGAGACTTGACCGTGTGGAAGACAGGGTTTTGGTGGTGGTTTCTAAGTGACTGGAAGCATTATCTGCTATCCAACCAGTAACCTTTTGGCACTGCTCTGTGTTTAATAGTGGCGTTCTGCAGTCCCCTATTAATTGGGACAGGAAGGTCGAGAGAGATGATGTGGGTATTTGTTGTGGCACAATTTCAGCTAGCCCACGGCCTCAGCCTCATCCTCTGCATGCAACATCATCAACATCACATCCACTTCCCCATCTCTTGCCACGCGCCTTGCCCATTTTAAATGGAGGACAATATTTTCCACGTTCAGTACAAATGGCTGGATTTGAACCGCAGTGATATGTGATAAGTGTGATGGACAAACAACAGTTTTAAGTAGCTGGCCTGTAGGTATCTATTTTTAACAGGGAACTAGTGTCAAAACTTTGCTAACACACTGCAACAAAATTTAAATGCAGGCCAATAATGGGAGAATTTTCAGCGCAATTATATATGATCTGTGTGACGGACAAACCACAGTTTTAAATAATTGGATTTTTAGCACTGTAATATGGAAAGTATCTGGCTGTATTCTGCAGTGCCAACAAGCAAATGGAGCAGAAAAACGGTGTTCTCTGGATTGCTTTTTAAGCAAATAATCAGGATTAAGATCCAAAAAAAATGATTCCTGGCCTCTGATTCCTGGGGCTATTTCTAGAAATATCTGTAAAAGCACCAGCGGGCAGAACTGGAATGGACCCTCTTGCTATATGTGACTCGCCCCCTGGGCCGTGGGGCACTCGGATCCGGGCAATAGGAAAACTGTGGGGGTAGTAGTGGCTACCCCGTTCCGTGGCTCAGGGTGGTCTGACCAGTGGTAGTCCCTTTATGAGTTTTAAGTGATGTCCGACTACGCCACCCGTGGATTGCGGCTATTATGAACCGCCGCTGCAAGGCAGACCGCTGGGGCTGATGGTGTATGGAGCTAAGATAGTGTAACTCCCCACGGGAAGAGTGCAGCCACAGGGCAATGTAGTGGATGGTGAGGGTGATGGTGCAGGGCGTCCCAGTACCGTTAGTGCTGGCGAAGTAAAAAGCACAAAAACAACATGTTGCTTTCCAGGGTCTTTTACTCACAGTTCGTATACTCCAAGCCACTGCGGTACCGGTAGTGACTGCCCGAGCCGTGCTGCGTCCACCAGGTGAGGGGCTCGGTCAACCCCCAGGCAGTTCAGGAGCATGGCACAGGACCCCCTTTAATCCTTTCTCTGGACTTCCTCACCAGTGACCCACTTTTGTCCAGCTGCCGCGGAACTGCGCGGGTAAACGTGGGCCCCGTTCCCCACTGTCCTATATGGAGCCTTCCTAGCAGGTTTGATGAGGTGTCGCACCAATAACCCTTAATCTGCCTGACCCTTCACCCTGTATTCTCGTGGGTTCTTAGGGTCCCTTCCACCTTCTTGCTTCTGAGCTCTTCTACACTTTGGGTACTTTTCTTTCTATTTCTGTTCCTTTCTGTTCTTGTTCCTTTCCGTTCTTGTTCCTTTCTGTTCCTGGCCTTTTCTCTAGGCCTGTCTCATGGAGCTGGGCCGAGAGGGAGCGACAGCTCCCTGTCACATCTCCACTATGCTTCTTCTCTGACTGAACTGAACTAACCGACTAACCCAGAACTAAGATGGTGCCCACCTTATATACCCTTCCCTAGTGTGTGAGCTCAGGTGACCAGCAACCAATGAGCTCCTACCTACGCTCAGAAACCGTCCCCTTCTGCCCCTACATCACTGGGTTTTCCTCCCCCCTCCAGCCAGGGACATGGTCAGTCATGCCTGCATTTCTGTCTAATGGGAGCAACGTTGAACTGTCCCTCGGAAATGGGGTGAGTGTGCTGTATGCAGCTAACTGAATCCTGGTCCATGCACCATCCTTACCCGGGAGTGGAATATCACACCTTTGGCAGAGGTGCAATACCCCTGTAGCGGCCGAACCCTTGGAGCGCTACATTCCCCCCTGGTAAACCACAGCACGTCCTCGGGCTGGAAAAGAGCAAAAACAATTAAGTACAGGATATGCAAAACTTTTTCAAAACTTTTTACAGTAGAAAACGGACGACATTGTTCAATTCCCTTTATGGGAAACACCTTTCTTTGTCATTGTTAGTACTACCGGAACTCTTTTGTCATATAAAACATTATATAAAACATTTGTATTATCACCTAGCAGCATATAAAACTTTTTCATATAAAACATTTTTAAGTAAGACATATTCTTGGGTACTGGCCGCGGTGCAACTTGCGACCAGGTGTTTTTCCCTCTTAAAGGTGCAACAGTCCAGCAAATTTATCTTGAGGTAGACGTTGCAGTCTTTTTATAAAACCAGTAGGGGGCGCTTTAAGAAGCGCAACTATATACAGGGGATTGGCCGCTCCCAGTCCCCAGCCAGTTTAGGATAAAGGGATGGCTGCTCTCAGTCCTCAACCAGTTTAGGATAAAGGGATGGCTGCTTTCAGTCCTCAGCCAAGTAACTTAGGAAAGGGGCAACTTCTTACAGTTTCACATGAGTCCCAACGGGGACCACACTCTCAGTGGAAACAGTCCCACAACAGCTCTCTGTACCCAGACGGGTAACTATGTACACTGGTATGCCACTGTTCACTGGTAGCGATACCCTCCAGCTGCTCCTTGCTCCTCATAATCTTCAGGCCCATCCGGGCCCTCTCAGTACTCGGGGTCCAAGTGGTACTGATCCTCCTCTTCTACCACTCTGCGGACGTGGAGGGCGTACCATCCTTTCATGCCTTGGTGTCGGGTGTAAGACACCACGTCCCCTGGATCTAGATCTCGCCCTCGATGACCTTCTGGCAGGTGGCTCTCTACATCCCTCCGGGTCACGAATACTTCACTGATGGTATCTGGATCTTTGATGAAGCCCCAGCCATGCTCCATTTGAAATTTTACGACAGTCCCGGTGACTCGGGGACCGCGTGCAGTTCGGGGATCTCGCCTGGCCTTCATTTTCTGCTCTGCACTTCGGGCTTGCAACTTCTCCTGTTTCACTCGCCGCTGTCGCTGCTCCCTCTCGAACATCTCTAGCTGTTGGCCGCAGGCCTCCCGTCGGCTGGCTGCGGCCGCCCGTGTTTCCTGCGTGAACCCCATCAGGTCTTCTCCGGTCGGATCCCACTCGTACTGAGCGTCCTCCATCGGGGGCTGGGAGGTTTCCAGAGGCTCTGGGGCAGGTATGAGGGGCTCAGATGACACTCCAACCTCCGCGGATGGGCTTCTCCGAAGGCGGGGGTTAACATACTCGGGGGGCCAGCTGAAAGGGAGCCCATCCAGACCGGTATGTTGGGCGAACAGATCCGCGCCCAGAGGAGGTATTGCAGGAGTAGGGGGCGCGAGCGGGTCTGCGGCGCTCAGGGGTACTCGGCCTTGCGACCAGGCCCACGGTGGTCGTTTCCTGGTTGCACCCGGGGGTGGCACAGCGGAAGCAGGGGGCTCTGGCGGGGCAGCGGCGCCCGGAGGCGCTAGGCCTTGCGACCAGGCCAGCGATGGTGGTCTCTTGATCACGCCCGGGGTCAGAGGGCACGGCATGGGGCGGAGCTCGCTGGCGGCGTCGACGGCCTGGGAACCGGTTGGCAGCGGTGGAGGCACGGTGTCTGCAGTGGTTTCAGGTATGCCAGGCTCCGCAATGGGGTGCAGGGGCAGGTCGGCGGCCCTAGGGCTCGGGGTAAAGGTGTCTCCGTTACCTGCCTCTGCTGTCGTGACCTCCTCCGCGGCGTCGTCCTCAGCCTCCGCTCTGTTCTCACTGCCCTCGGAGGCTGGCGTGCTGCTGGGTGCCGGCGGCGCCTCCTGCTGCGGGACCACGGCCCGCCGGGCCATCTCCTCCTTCCACCCGGCAATCACGTCCCGCTGCGCCCGGACCATCCTCCGGTCCAGCTCCTCCAGCGCTGCGCGCGCATACTCGGGGTCTTCCTTGGGGAGGTGTTCTAGCAGCTCCGTGAAGCTGCATGGTGGTTTGGCCTGCAGCAGGCCCCTCGCCAAGGTGTTGGAGCTGGCTCCTCTCTCCATCTCCGGGTGTGGTCTGGCCAGACTGATCTAGACCAACCCCTGCCCCACAGTTTTCTTCTCTTTCCGCCCCCAGGGGGGTGGTCCTGGGGCATTCTGCTGACTTTCACTCTCAGGGGCAGCGCCCCCACGTTGATGGACATTTCCACAGCCGTACTCATGGCTGTTGGGGGTGGACTCCTTCTTTGACGCCATTCTGGGACCTGGCCCACGATGGGAGGTGGCTTCCTGTTGTCTTTCGGCATGCACATTATGGCGCTCGTTCTTCTGGGGTGGGCGCCATCTTTAATACAATAAAACAGTCTCTTTTCAGGCGCGCGATACCCGTTTGTGGCCGGTTGGTTACGATCCTGCCGACTACGCCAAAGCTGACTCGCCCCCTGGGCCGCGGGGCACTCGGATCCGGGCAATAGGGAAACGATGGGGGTAGTAGTGGCTACCCGGTTCTGTGGCTCAGGGTGGTCAGACCAGTGGTAGTCCCTTTATGAGTTTTAAGTGATGTCCGACTACGCCACTCGTGGATTGCGGCTATTATGAACCGCCGCTGCAAGATCAGACCTCTGGGGCTGATGGTGTATGCAGCTAAGATAGTGTAACTCCCCACGGGAAGAGTGCAGCCACAGGGCAGTGTAGTGGATGGTGGGGGTGATGGTGCAGGGAGTCCCAGTACCGTTAGTGCTGGCGAAGTAAAAAGCACAAAAACAACATGTTGCAGTCCAGGGTCTTTTACTCACAGTTCGTATACTCCAAGCCACTGCGGTACCGGTAGTGACTGCTCGAGCCATGCTGCGTCCACCAGGTGAGGGGCTCGGTCAACCCCCAGGCAGTTCAGGAGCATGGCACAGGACCCCCTTCAATCCTTTCTCTGGCCTGCCTCACCAGTGACCCACTTTTGTCCAGCTGCTGCGGAACTGCGCGGGTAAATGTGGGCCCCGTTCCCCACTGTCCTATATGGAGCCTTCCTAGCAGGTTTGATGAGGTGTCGCACCAATAAATGATCACGACCTCCGGTCTTTGGCTGAGGGTAGTTTCTCCTCCACCAACTTGGAGTCTGGTACCCTTAATCTGCCTGACCCTTCACCCTGTATTCTCATGGGTTCTTAGGGTCCCTTCCACCTTCTTCTTTCTGAGCCCTTCTACACTTTGGGTACTTCTTTCTGTTTCTGTTCCTTGCTGTTTCTGTTCCTTGCTGTTTCTGTTCCTTGCTGTTCTTGTTCCTTTCTGTTCTTGTTCCTTTCTGTTCTTGTTCCTTTCTGTTCCTGGCCTTTTCTCTAGGCCTGTCTCATGGAGCTGGGCCGAGAGGGAGCCACAGCTCCCTTTCACATCTCCACTCTGCTTCTTCTCTGACTGAACTGAACTAACCGACTAACCCAGAACTAAGATGGTGCCCACCTTATATACCCTTCCCTAGTGTGTGAGCTCAGGTGACCAGCAACCAATGAGGTCCTACCTACGCTCAGAAACCGTCACCTTCTGCTCCTACATCACTGGGTTTTCCTCCCCCCTCCCCACTCCAGCCAGGGACATGATCTGTCGTGCCTGCATTTCTGTCTAATGGGAGCACTGTTGAACTGTCCCTCGGAAATGGAGTGAGTGTGCTGTATGCAGCTAACTGAGCCCTGGTCCATACTCCATCCTTACCCGGGAGTGGAATATCACACCTCTGGCAGAGGTGCAATACCCCGGTAGCGGCCGAACCCTCCGGGCGCTACATATGCACTGTAGTCTGCCATATAAAATGCCTGCCTATATACACTGCCTGCCTGCCTATCACTGATATCTATGCAGCTGGATTAGTCTTCAGAAGGACTGTTAGTTGAGATGGATATGTGTAGAATGTGTTGTGGTACACCTAAACTAACTAATAAACAACCAAATCTCTCCCTAGCTCAGCAGCATCTCCCCCTACACTGTCTGATTCCGGGGTAGACTGTGATGAGCATGGTGGCGCCAGGTCTGATATAGACCTGATGACGCTGTGCGGCCAGCCAATCACTGTAATGCCAAAATCAACATGGCTGCGGCATTACAGTGTGTGGCAGACAATCCCAGCATGTTCATTGGCTCTCTAAAGAGCATCAAACATGCAGGGAGTGAACCCAAGCTCCCGACGAGCAACCCTGGAAATACTCGGCGAGCGCCGAGCAGTAGCGAGCATGCTCGCTCATTACTTGTCGTTATACATTATTGTACTGACCTTTTTAGCTATGTATACCTGTAGGTTAATTATTGTTTTCAATGCATATGATCCACCTTTTTGTACATCCTTTCCTCTGTTTTTATTAGTTTTTACATATATAACTTTGGTAATCTATAGCACTCAATCAAGTTTCTAATAAAAGCGTTAACTCCTTGTGTCCTCCCTTTGCTGATATATACAGTATTTGTAGTTGCTTAAGTCGTTTAAATGCATTTAGATATAGCTAGATGGATTTTCTTTGAATAATGTATCTTTTGGGTCATATAGTTCTGACTTGTTTAATAAATTCATGCCGCATTTAAAAAAACAATGACATCTTTATAAGAACTCTGGATTCCTCTACTATTCCACCAGGGCAAGTCCATACATGGTCCAATCAGTGCTTACAAGGTAAGATTGTTTTGGGACACACCCTATTGGCATGCTGAATAGTAACACACGTGTCAATTTATTTATGAATTTACATATCTAAGTTGTCTTGTCCAATTTTTTTGGCCAGCATTTTTTGTCCAGGTTCATGACTTCAATGCTTATGCCTTGGATTCGCAAGTAAATTCGGGTAGCAGATAGTGTCCAATTACAAAATATGAAGTGGGAATCTTACCTACTATGAGAAACATGAGCATATTTAGGAATTGTCTCTCATTTCCTCCATCATGCACAGTATTACTAACCACTCCTAGCCTATGAGGCTCGCCTGGTGGATATGGATTGCCTTACCCAAGAGCACATAGATATTTCTCCTGCTCCCTCGGTAGCTTGGAACACATTGCAGTAAAAACTTTATTCTCTTGTTGAAGCTCATATAGATGCCTGCATTATGGCTTATTAAGAACTCAGAGTTGCATGAAGCCATGATACTGTACCCACCAAAGTCCAGTGGTCCATATTGTACCTCTGCACGCCTCTCATTTTAAAGATGTCTCCTTACTTACCTTTTCTCAAATTTCAGTATCGACCCAACAGGCTGCAATGCTCATCACAACCACTATGTGATCACCTTGATGCATAAAGCATACACATTTCCCAGCAGAGTTTTGCAAAATTATGCTGTTGTTTTTTTTTTAAAGCACAACATAAACAGTTGTGTTCAAAAGTTTACATACCTCAGAATTTTTGCTTTCTTGGGCTTGTTTCAGAGAATATGAATGATAACAAAAAAACTTTTTCTCCACTCATGGCTATTGGTTGGGGGAAGGAATTTATTGTCAAACTACTGTGCTTTCTCTTTTTAAATCTTAATGACAACCAAAAACATCCAAATGACCCTGATCAAAAGTTCATATATCCCATTTCTTAATACAGTGTATTGCCCCCTCTAACATCAATAACAGCTTGAAGTCTTTTGTGGTAGTTGTGGATGAGGTTCTTTATTTTCCCAGATGGTAAAGCTGCCCATTCTTCTTGGCAAAAAGCCTCCAGTTCCTGTAAATTCCTGGGCTGTCTAGCATGAACTGCGCTCTTGAGATCTCCCCAGATTGGCTCAATGACATTGAGGTCCGGAGACGGAGATGGCCACTCCAGAACCTTCACTTTGTTCTGCTGACAGGTCGACTTGGCCTTGTGTTTTGGATCGTTGTCATGTTTGAACATCCAATTACGTCCCATGCACAGCTTCTGGGCTGATGAGTACAAATTTGCCTCCAGTATTTGCTGATAACGTGTTGCATTCATCTTTTCCTCAACTTCTACCAAGTTTCATGTGCCTTTGTAGCACACACATCCCCAAAACATCAGCGATCCACCTCCGTGCTTTACAGTAGGAAAGGTGTTCCTTTCATCATAGGCCTTGTTGACCTCTCTCCAAATGTAACGTTTATGGTTGTGGCCAAAAAGTTAAATTTTAGTCTCATCACTCCAAATTACCTTGTTCCAGAAGTTTTGAGGCTTGTCTCTGTGCTGTTTGGCGTATTGTAGGCAAGATACTTTGTGACATTTGCGCAGTAATGGTTTTCTTCTGGGGACTTGACCATGCAGCCCTTTTTTTTCAAGTGCCTCCTTATTGTGCATCTTGAAACAGCCACACCGCTAGTTTTCAGAGAGTCCTGAATTTCAGCTGATGTTATTTGTGGGTTTTTCTTTGCATTCCAAACAATTTTCCTGACAGTTGTGGCCGAAATTTTTGTAGGTCTACCTTACTGTGGTTTGGTTTTTACAGAGTCTCTGATTTTCCATTTGCTAATCACAGTTTGAACGCTGCTGACTGGCATTATCAATTCCTTGGATATCTTTTTGTATCCCTTTCCTGTGTTATACAGTTCAACTATCTTTTCCCGTAGATCCGTTGACAATTCTTTTGCTTTCCCCATGACTCACAATCCAGAAACATCAGTGGCTGGATGAAAGATGCAAGAGTCTGTCAGGAACCCAGAAACTTCAGCTTTTATGCACACACACTGAGTACAAGCAAACAGGTCACAGGTGAGGATGTTACATTTAGTAGTCATTCAAACCCATTTGTGTCAAATTCTGTGCATGTTATCAGGCCAAAATCACCAGGGTATGTGAACTTTTGATCAGGGTCATTTGGATGTTTTTGGTTATCATTAAGATTTAAAAAGAGAAAAAACAGTAGTTTGACAATAAATGGCTTCACCCAACCAATAACCATGCGTGGAGAAAAAGATTTTTTTGTTATCATTCATATTCTCTGAAACCAGGCCAAGAAAGGAAAAATTCTGCCGGGGTATGTAAACTTTTGAGCACAACTGTATCAGGCTATACTGAGCTAAGAAGAAAAGTAAGGAAAGCTTGCATGTTCTTGTATGTATAGGTATAAAAATGTTTTTCTGATGGATACATGTGGAAAAAATGTCTCATGGTCTACTCAATACTGTAGTATGGAAGTATTTTAACTTGGAGGCTTTACTTTTAGGGGAGAGCATTTTGATAATGCACTAACGTACTGGTCAAAAAAGGGTCCCTGTGCAAGTGGATGTCCGACCCTGCTGCCATACTAATGCGTTGTAATGCACACGCCCGGACTGACTGGTGTGTGCGTGTATATGTAGTGATTCCACTGGACCATACCGGAGAGTGAATGCCTGGAGGGGCGTAACTAAGTATCCACCCGATCCGACCAAGGTCGCACAACGGCATACGACGCCAGTGCACCAAGGAGAAACCGAGCAGAGGGACCAGGTGCTACTCCAGGTCAGACCCCAGACACAGCTGTTGACCCACACCGGGGAATACAGGAACAGGCAGGTTAGGCTGGCACACAGACGGGTGGATGCTGGCAAGCACGACTGGTATGCAAACAGGGAGGTACTGACAGGTACGGCCGGCATGCAGGCAGGTGGATGCTGGTAAGCACGACTGGTATGCAGGCAGGGAGGTACTGGCAGGTATGACAGGTTGGAGCACAGAGTGGATAGGTCCCAGTACAGACTGGGACTCAGGAACAGAACCGCAAATGCGGTGGACAAACACAGCAGAGTGAGGCCGCCTGGAGCGGCGAGCAAGAGCAGAGCAAGATGAGACCGCCTGGAGCGGTGACCGAGAGTAGAGCAGGACGAGGCCGTCTGGAGCGGTGAGCAAGAGTGGAGCAGGACGAGACTGCCGGAGCAGTGAGCAAAGGGTCAGAGCAGAGCGAGACTGCCAGAGCAGTGAGCAAAGGGTCAGAGCAGAGCAAGACTGCCGGAGCAGTGTGCAAAGGGTCAGAGCAGAGCGAGACTGCTGGAGCAGTGAGCAAAGGGTCAGAGCAGAGCGAGACTGCCGGAGCAGTGAGCAAAGGGTCAGAGCAGAGCGAGACTGCCGGAGCAGTGTGCAAAGGGTCAGAGCAGAGCGAGATCGCCTGGAGGGGTGAGCAAAGGCAGAGCAGAGCGAGACCGTCTGGAGTGGTGAGCAAAGGCAGAGCAGGCAAGAGCTGCCGGAGCGGTGAGCAAGGCAGAGCAGAGGGGACAGGGCTCTGTTCACACGGAACAGACAGGAAGGGAAAGGCAGAACCAGATACCCACAGGGTACTTGCAGTGAAGTAGTGAGTAGAGATGAGCGTTGTTCGACTCGAACTGTTCGCCAATCTCAAATTCGAGCTGTTTTGGGCGGTGTTCGAGCCGTTCGGCGAACACGAACGATTTGAAAAAAATTCGGCTATTCGAGGTTATGTTCAATAACTGTTCGTGCACCAAAATCATAACTGGATTTTTTCTCAGTAATGATGAAAATTAATGTTAATACGCAGTTTGAGTGTACAGCGGGGCGGGGGGAGGGGCAGTCTGTCAGCCTATCAGCAGCGCACACATGGAGCGAAGTGCTTTTTTTTCACACAAGCAAGGGCATGTGTCATTGGCAGTGTATGTCACATGTCCTTGCCCTATAAGACCCAGCCATTTTCCCCGTCGCCACCATTTTCTCACTGCTGCTGCTGCGTGTTAGACGGCACCGCTGTTGCTGTGTGCGCTATACCTTGTTAATTTCAAGCCAATTTTCGCACAAATCTACAGATAGCTTGGGAGTAGGGAAGAGTTGTGAATGCAGTCCTTTTAAGGACTAGGTTACAGCATTTCCTACGACTTTTATCAGGCAGGTCTGTGCTCTTAAACAGATAGGTTGTGGGAGTAAAGACTAATTGTAATTGCAGTCCTTTTCAGGACTAAGTTACATCAGTTCCTATCAGTTTTATCAGGCAGGTCTGTGCTCTTAAATAGATAGGTTGGGAGTAAAGACTAATTGTAATTGCAGTCCTTTTCAGGACTAAGTTACATCAGTTCCTATCAGTTTTTGCCAGGTAGGTCTGTGCCAGTGCTGTGCAAGTTTTTTCACAGCATTTGGCTAAATCTAGCAAAGCTAATCCTTTTGGCCTATTGCAGAGTGTGTTAGTCAGTGGAGTAGCCTATCTGTGTTGCAAGCTATACCATCTGTGTAGAGAATACCAATTTTTTACTGCACCTAGTGAAGTAAAACCTTTTGGGCATAGCATCATTCTATTAGTCCATCTATACTGACCTCCATCAGATTGCAAATTGAATATAATTTTCTTCTGCATCTAGCTCAGAAAAAATATTTGGCCTTCTAGCAGTGTGTGGGACTTGTTCTATTTGTCCATCTATACTGACCTCCATCAGGTTGCAAATTAAAAATAATTTTTATCTGCATCTAGCTCTGAAAAAATATTTGGCCTTCTAGCAGTGTATGGGACTTGTTCTATTAGTCCATCTATACTGACCTCCATCAGGTTGCAAATTAAAAATAATTTTTATCTGCATCTAGCTCTGAAAAAATATTTGGCCTTCTAGCAGTGTGTGGGACCTGTTCTATTAGTCCATCTATACTGACCTCCATCAGGTTGCAAATTAAAAATAATTTTTACCTGCATCTAGCTCTGAAAAAATATTTGGCCTTCTAGCAGTGTGTGGGACTTGTTCTATTAGTCCATCTATACTGACCTCCATCAGGTTGCAAACTGAATATAATTTTTTTCTGCATCTACCTCTGAAAAAATATTTGGGCTTCTAGCTGTGTGTGGGACTTGTTCTATTAGTCCATCTATACTGACCTCCATCAGGTTGCAAACTGAATATATTTTTTTTCTGCATCTACCTCTGAAAAAATATTTGGCCTTCTAGCAGTGTGTGGGACTCATTGTATTAGGCCATCTATACCAAGCTCCACCAGCTTTTAAGTTAATAATAATTTTTAGCTGCATCTAGCCCTGAAAATAATTTTTCTTCCCAATAGTGGTAGCAATAGAAATATGGGGCGCGCTTCTGACTTACAAAAATATACGCTTCATAACAAAAAACACCAGCCTAGCGCACTGCATTAATAAGATGGCATCATTGTCTCTCCCAGTGCTAGGCCTACTACCCAGGCTGACCTGTGCCTAAAACACAATGTATGGGTCCGCGCTAGCCACTATGCTGAGGGGTCTAAAGCTGCTGCTAACGCTTTATAACAATTCAATTGGCAGATTTTCACAGAGCTCTTCCACAATGCCCACCCATCGGGCAACAGTTGCCCACCTTCCCTATGAGATCTAGTGGCGAATAGTTGATGCCATTAATCAGAGTGTCAGTTGCCCTGTCGACATGGCAAGCATACGGTAAGGCATGGGAAGAGTGGACACGACTAGTAGCAGGCAGACGGGTTGACCAATGTGAACAAGCCAGATCACAAGTCACCATAGAATTTCTCCACCAGCTAATGATGAGGGGCATATCAGGGGCGTCAGCGCAGAGGTGTCTGACCGGAGTAGCATTTCACTTCCAACTACTGAATTGGGGAGATGTGACAAAGATTCATCATCAGACAATCCATAAAAGGGTGGAAAAGGGGTCAGCCAAGTCAGGAGTGTAGACGTCCCGTCCCGTGTCACTAAAACTGATTTCTCACATCATATCCCTAGCACCATTAACATGACACTCACAATTTGAAGCAACACTACTGTCTACTGCATTTGTGAAAGCCTTCTTCGGGGCGCTACGCATAAGCGAATTAGTCCCTCAATCCAAAATTACCACCAGTGGAGGCTTATTACACCAGGACGTAGTCATAGCCAATAATGCAATACGTCTACGCATACACAAATCGAAAACGGTTCCAACGGGCAGGGGCACTTGGGTACTTCTACAACTCACAAATGGTACACTGAGTCGGGTAACAATAGTAAAAACATATCTAACCATCAGATCACAAAGTAATTTCTTCCTATCACACATTGATGGAACGCCATTATCAAGATACCAGTTCCAAGCTATATTTAATAAATGCATAACATCGGCAGGGAACCACCCAAAAGATTATGGGACACACTCATTCCGCATAGGCGCAGCCACGGAAGCAGCAAGAGCAGGACTGTCAGAAACGGAAGTTCAGAGGATAGGGAGATGGCGATCCACGTGTTTGGCAAGATACATAAGACCGGACTCCAGGCGGGAGGAAATTAGAGTTTCATAACACATATTTCAACTGGAGAGGTATTAGAGGCCTGCTATGGCCACAGGTACTAATGGAGGTAATCAAGGTAGGGAGAGAGGCAAGATGTCCGGTCATCTTAGTTATACAGGCCGGGGGAAACAACCTAGGTCATCACAAGAGCGCATAACTAATGGCAATAATGAAACTAGACACTGAGCGCTTCAGAGAATTTTTCACAAAACTAGCTATAGTATGGTCAGAGATTGTGCCGATAGCGGTATGGCAAGGTGCGCGAGACAGCAAGGCAATAGAATGGACAAGGCGGGTAATAAATATTCGGATGGCAAAATTTAGAAGAGACAGAGGCGGTGTAGTGGTATGACCACGACTACTGGAAGGAGATAAAGCAGGCCTCATACGGCCCGACAGTGTTCACTTAATGGATATTGGACTGGACATATTCCTGTCAAGACTCCAGGACGGAGTGGAACAAGCGTTAAGAGTGATGGGTGGGGGTCAGAGTCCTGCATATGAGTACGCAGGAATCTCCGTGGCCTGGAACTAGAAAGGACATGTTGGAGAGTTAGATTTGCTGGCCAAGTTGCCGGAGTGGAGACCCAGGGCATGCTGCAACAAGCTGAATAATTTTAGAAATAAAATGCCTTTCTAATGGAATGAGTATAAAGAGTTAATAAAGCTGTGACCGATCCTCACCCATCCAGTTGTAAGAGTTACATTATTGTATTGTCAAGGAAAGGGGGGCGGTAGGGGGGCTGAGCATCTGGGTTTGGTTGGGGGTCCCCACAGTCTGCCTAGGCTAGATGCATTTAAAAATTCTTATTAGATACACAGGCGGTGCAGCTTGCTTCGCAGCTGGGCTACTACGCCCAAAGTATTGCCTAGGCTAGATGCAGTTAAAAAATTCTACGCTGACTAGCAGACACTGAAGATTTGGAGCAGACCTCTGAGTAAACAGCTCTTCAGACTCAACCATCGGTGTTACCCCAAGCCATAGTGTATGTAGTTTCTTACAGTTAAAAGGAGGGGGGCGACCCAACCCACCTGGAATTGACGATGCCAACGTCACGTAAGACACAGCAAGGGGACTCCAAAAAGAGTCTCCATTTTTTCCCAAAATAGTGGCACAGACACCACTTAACCCTAGAACGCATACCTGGGGCCTCGCAGTCCTGCCCTGTTAATTGTTTTCTATTTTCTGCAAGATTACTTTAGTAAGAATTTGTCATTGTTTGTCATTTGAGTTTGAGTTATTCCATGTTATTTGCACATGGGCCTAAAAGGCCCCAGGTATATGAAAGTGTAGATTTTTATGGTAATGCGTTCTAGGGTTAAGTGGCATCAATTGCCCCACAGTTGCTTAAAACGGTTGGTGAGGTGATATTACCAAATCCTCAAGCTTTTAGTCTCCCAAGGATAACACAGGGTTAGAAAAGTCCTTGCGAATCCATGACTTGTTCATCTTTATGAACGTGAGTCTGTCTACATTCTCAGCGGACAGCCGCGTGCGCTTATCTGTCAGCACACCATCAGCAGCGCTGAACACACGTTCAGAGAGAACACTGACTGCAGGGCATGACAAGATCTCCAAGGCGTGAGTGGCGAGCTCCGGCCATTTTTCCAGATTGGAATACCAAAATGAGCAAGGGTCCAGTGACACAGTCATGTCTTCGATATTCACTTGGAGATACTCCTGCACCATCCTCTCTAGGCATTGACTATGTGTCAGACTTCTTGTCTCCTGTGGCCTTGCAAAGGATGGTCTAAAAAAGTGGTGAAACTATTCCACAAAATTGCTGTTGCCAGCAGATACTGTGTTACTGTTACAGTTTGAGTGATGAAGACTCGACAGTCCCACGGTTGGCAAGTTAGAACTGTGAGATTCACTTCGTGCACCACTGGTGTTTTGCGGAAAAGCACATGTAAGATTCTGCAACAGCGTCTGCAGATACTCCTGCATGCGTCAATCCCTTTTTATGGCAGGAATTATTTCGGCAAATTTACTTTTGTACCAGGGATCTAAGAGTGTGGCAACCCAGTAGTCGGGATTACTTCGAATTCTGCAATCTGACGGTGTTGCAGGTAGTGCAGCAAGAAGGCACTCATGTGTCTTGCGCATCCAGGAGGACCAAGTCCTTGTTGTGTTGGTAGCGAGGTAAGAATCATGCTTCCTTCCTCTGCCCTCTCCCCCCAACCTCGCACAACAGAAATGTGATCAAGGTCTCCCTCATCTGATGAGTCTTCCATGCCCATCGCCAGTTCATCCTCCACTTCTTCCTCGTTTCCTGCACCTTCCTCAACAGTTTGGCTGCTACCATGCGCCCTGGTTAATCCCTCTCCCCCACCCTCCCATGCCTGCCACCTTGGTGCTGCCAACTGTCTGGACCTTGGAGATGTTATCCCTTCCGCATACGACTCCTCCTCTACTTCCTCCACCTCCTCTTGTCCCACCACCTGACTCTGAATTCTGTTTAATGTGTGCTCCAGCATGTAAATCACCGGAATAGTCATGCTGATAATGGCATCATCGTCAGCACTAAACATCTTCGTCGCCATTTCAAAACTGTGCAGAAGGGTGTGTGGCGCCCCTGAGGGTTCAGTCGCCACAGAATTACTGCATCTCACCCAGAGGTGTGCTCTCTCTCACCCTCAGGTAAGGAAGGCGTATGGCTCGGGACCCTAACACCTGCATCCAACACATACCCGCAGTGGGGGTAGGGCGAGATTGCTCCTAAGGGAGAGCACAGTCCCAGGTCCCTAGCTGGTGGAAGGGTCCTATGTAGTGGGTGCTTAGGGGAGCACATGACAGGGAGAGTATAAATAGGAAGCCATCTTAGAAAGAGCAAGCCAGTCAGAGGAGGAAAAGTGACAGGAGCAGAGGCTCGGCATGAGCTCTGCTCCGGAGGCGGGCCTAGCCTGGGAGGCCCAGGACTGAAGGAGAGAAGAGAGGAGTGGGAGCAGGAAGGCTCCAGGAACCGAAGGGACCCTAGGGCTACGGGCCGTGGAGAAGGCCACCCGTACTCCCGCTGCTACCAGGAGGTAGAGGGGTCAGGCCAGATAAGGGGAACCGGTCCCTCAACTAGAGGAGAAACAGCAAGGCTCAACTAGAAACCGGAGGCTGCAGCATTTAATGTACTGCAGGCAAAAGTCCACACCAGTCTCACTAAGAAGGTAGCCACATAGGACCCAGGGGACGGAACACAAGTCGCCCGCCAAGGCCCGAGGATACCGGATAGAAATGTCACTGGGTGTGAGGTGCAGGGAGAAGGCCAGAGAAAGGACACACAGAAGGGGGTCCTGCTAAGTACTCCGGAGCTATCTGGGGGTGGACTGAGCCCCTCACTGAGTACGCACAGCACGACGGGTGAGATTGATCTGGTACCTGTAATCTGGACTGCAACAACTGTGAGTAAAGATCTTGGGACTGCATCACACGGACTCTGTGTTCATTACTGACTCCCTGCACTACAACCACCATCATCCACCCACACTGCCCTGAAGCTACACTCTTTCTGTGGTGAGTAATAATACCATTGCTGCAAAACCACCAGCTTCAGAGGACTGTTCCGCAGCGGCGGCCCTTTTGGCCGCACTCCACAGGTGGCGTAGTCGGACATTATAAAATCCATATATACAAATTACCGTTGGACTGACCGCCCTGGATCACGGACCGGGTCACCGCCACAGTGACTACAACCCCCAGCGTCTACAGGCCCAGCTCAGGGTACCCCACGGCCCAGGGGGCGCGTCAACTTCATAGGTCTCTGATCTGAGACCACTCCTGCAGCGTGATTTGCCCCACCTCTGGATCTCGTTGGCCCAGGCTATACGTCAGAACGTATTGCACCAGGGCTTGTCGGTGCTGCCACAGTCGCTGCAACATGTGCAGAGTTGAATTCCACCGTGTCGGCACATCGCATTTCAGCCGGTGAACTGGCAGGCCCAATGACTTCTGTAGAGATATAAGTCGTTGAGCTGCGGGATGCGAACGGCGGAAGTGAGCACACAGCGACCGTGCCCTCTGCAGAAGGCCATCTAGTCCGGGATAGTGGGCTAAAAATTTATGGACAACCAGGTTCAACACGTGAGCCATACAAGGCACGTGTGTGACTTTGCCCCGGCGAAGGGCCGCACCCAGGTTTGCAGCAATGTTGTACATGGCCTTCCCTGGTTGCAGGTCCAGTGGAGACAACCATTCATGAAACTGGGTCTCCAGAGCTGACCACAAGTCCTCAGCTGTGTGACTCACATTTCCCAGACATTTCAAAGTAAACACTGATGCCGTTGAGCCCTGCTGCCAGCATAGTAAGGAGGTGTGCAGGATTCCTTCTGTGCAGTTAGAAAGCAGGTGGCATTACCAGACAGGCTTTGGGTGCAGGTGGAGGACCGAGAGGAGGTTGAGGAGGCAGAAGCAGTGGAGGAACTTCAAGATAAAGAGGATTGACGCAAAACTCGTGGGGACGGTAAGACTTGGACAGCAGCCCCTTGTCCTGCTGTCACCATAGTTACCCAGTGCCCAGTCAGCGACATGTAACGCCCCTGTCCATGCCTACTCGTCCAAGTGTCTGTGGTGAAATGCACCCTGTCACACACAGAGTTTCTCAAAGAAGCGGTGATGTTGTGTGCGACATGCTAGTGGAGCGCAGGCACACCCTTCTTTGAGAAGTAGTGCCGACTGGGCATCTGGTACTGGGGCACTGTGACGGACATAAGGTCTCGAAAATCCACTGTGTCCTCCAGGCGGAAAGGCAGCATTTCTGTAGCCAACAGCTTGCAGATGGTGAAATTCAACCTCTTAGCTTTCTCATGGCTAGGAGGAAATGGTCTTTTACTTTTCCACATCTGAGGGACCGAGGGCTGGCTGTTGTGCTTTGACGGGGTTGAGTAGGGTGTCCCCGGCACACTGCCGGTCTGTGAGGAAGATGCAGACGGACATGTTAGGTTGCCTTGATCCAAAGGTGGTGCTCTCGATGTCAGAGAGCGCTCAACACCAGCAGGTGTTTCCACTTCCCAATGAACTGACGACCTGCCAATCATACTGGCTGTTGCAGGTAAAGAGGTGGCAGGTCTGCGTCCAAAAACATGTGTGACTGCTGTCCCCCCAGTCACAGAGGATGAAGAGGCCGTGGATGCACAAGATGGGGCAGACGGTGGTTGGCCCAGCCTGCTAGGCCGCATTGTAGCACAGTGAGCTTCCCACTGCAACTTATGCTTCATATCCATGTGACGGTACATGCATGAAGTACTAAAACTATGGATTTTTTGGCCTCTTCTTAGCTTTGGGTGACAAATATTACAGATAACACGAGTTGGGTCATCCTTATCGATCTGAATAAATGCCCAGGCTATGCAAGGCTTAGAGCCCATGCGACCTGAAGAGCCACTACGACTTGTGGTCAGAGGCAGAGTTGTGGTTGAGGATGCAGTTGTTGACGTGCTTCCAGTACTCCGTCTCTGTCCAGGAAGGCGCAACCTAACCTCGTCGTCAATAGCATCTTTGACGCCCCGCTACGCTTGTTATCACAGATCCTAGAAGAGTGTATTGATGGAATTTTCCACAAGAGGCCCCCATAAGCATTCACACATCTAAACCTTCCACCTCAGACCAACAGAGGGAGCCCGTTAGGGATATAAATAGGGAAGGTGGAGCTAGGCAGTTCAGTTCCTCTGAAGAGTTCCTGCAGTAGAGAAGCCTAAGAGAGGTCAGTCTGCAGTGGAGCTCAGTCTAGTCTAGAAAACTCAGTTAATAGTTCAGCAGTGGAGCACGAGGCTCCTGCTAGCTAGATTCAGGGAGCCCAGATAGAGCTTAAGGTGTGCCGGCGCCATAAGATCGGTGAAGCGCGGCAAGCTGCCGTTAGTGTGTATAGCCTAGTGAGGGCCCGAGTAGTCCGAAGGCGAGTGGCGAGTTAGTACATAAGGGGCAGAGGAGCTTAACCAGCTCACCCCGAAGCATTTACCGGACACCGGATCCGAGGTTACCGGGATCTCTATGACCCAGTAAGGCATAACCGGAATCCCTGGAGAACTACAAGTCCCAGGATCGCTAAGGTGCTGATACGTAACAGAGCCAGGAGACGCTTAGGCCCCGCATACTGGGAGCGTGAACTCCAAGAGAAGGCCCTACCACAAGGTCAGCCAGCGCAGGACAGAGACAAAGTTAGGCCTAGCTCCAGGCAGGTCAGAAACTTACTACGCAGAGGCAAGAAACAGGAGGCCCTACACCCGCTCATTGGGGAGGATCCTGATATGCATCCTTCACCCTACAGTGCTCCGGGATGTGCCTGAATTTCCTCCAGTAAAAGGTACTGAAGTGACAACCGTGTCCGTTCCCGTTCTTGCTCTGACCCAGCAGGGTCTCGCCTGTCCTGCATTCCCCCTGTATACGCTGCCCTGAGACCTAGCTCCACCTGTTGGGAGCTATACCATCGAGCTGCCTTATCACGGGCCTCAGTGGACTGCTGCAGCGCTGGTGCTTCTCACCAGATACCACAGGTGGCGTCACGAACTCTTATAAAATTAACAATTATCCACCCTTTTAAAGAGTGACCCCATGGTACGGGCCAAGGAGCCGACCACCGCTACATCCCCAAGGCCAGGCAAAGGCCCGGGTGACCTCATCGACTGGCTTACTGTGGGTTGACAGTAAGTGGAATCTCCAACCTTGTCATCATCACCCTGTGTGTTATGACACAAGTCGTCCTCAAAGCCAACCTCTTCCTGCCCTGACCGAAAAGTCAAGTTGTCGCTCCAATCAGGTATTTGAGTCTCATCATCGTCTTCATCATTGTCTCCACCAACAGGAGTTGCAGTTTGGGAATGAGGGTCTACATTATGCTCAGAACCCTCTTCATCTGGTCCTGAATCCGACTTATAAAGATTCTGGGCATCAGTGCAGATCATTTCCTCATCTGGATTAACAGAAGCTCTGGAGCAGACCTCCGTTTCCCAGGCTATAGTATGAGTAAACAGCTCTGCAGACTCAACCATCTGTGTTACCCCATACTCAGACGGGCAGCTGGAGACTTGGGAGCTGTGAGGAAGCAAGTGCGATTGGGGTGACCCCTCTGAGGACTGGAGTATTTGTGATGTTGAAATTGAGGTGGAGGAGAGCCCACTTGAAGGAGCACTTGATATCCGCTGAAGCACCTGCTGTTTTTGTGCCTCATCTGGAATTTGTAGCGATGGGCGTGTCCGTAACAAAGGGATCGTATCACATTGTCCACGAAAAGAAGTCGACATGTTAGTTTGGCTGGAAGATGGTCTTTCTTCTGCAGATGTTACTCCCCCCCCACCGTGGGGGGGCTCGACCCACCAGCGGACAGGCACCAGTATTGGGAGAGGGGGGCTGGCCGTCAGGGTCCATCGCGGCTCTGGCACAAACCCGGCGACACGGAGGTGGCACGGGCAGGAACGGACTGGCCATGTCGGCTTCTCACTTTTTGGATTTTAGAAGGGCATGACATGCCTATATCTGTGTCTCCCCCTCCTTTTACTCCTCCACCTCTTTTCTTTTCGCATGACTATATGTACTTGTCACTTTTCCATGTGTTAGTTATGTCTTCTGAGCAGTTTGTCAGCTTTTGGACACCTTTTGAAGGTGTTTTCTCTGTGTTTCTATGTGTTTTTGTTTGCCTGCCATTGGTTTTAACAGTGTTCCAAGGTGTTCGATGAACAGTTCGATGAACAGTTCGGCGAACACAAGGGTGTTCGACGAACCGAACCGAACTCGAACTCTACGGGGGTGGCTCAACACTAGTAGCGAGTGGACCACAAACTCACAAACGGAAGTACAGTGACAACGAGCAGGAGTTAGGTACGAGTTCAGACTCTGCAGAAAAAGGGAAGATATGGGCGTAGAGAGAGACGGGAAACAGGCTGGAATATAGTTAGGGCAGGGACAGACACTGGGAAAAGACACAGACAACAGATCTAGGTATGCGGCCCCTAGAGGGCAGAAGGAACAGGCTAAGAGCGTGTTCACACGGGCCTGGAAATACAGCCTCCAGGAAAGGCAGAAAGACAGCTGGCTACAGTACACAGACAGGACACAGTTCAGACATGGCAACTGATACCGCAAGGCAGGAAACATAGACAGGACCTGGCACATCAGTGACTAGAATCCAACTGACAGAACAAGATGCTCAGGCATGGATTCCAAGGAGGAGCTGGTTTAAATACCAGGTGACAGACAGCAATAAGCTGAGGACGCTTTAGGGGTGTGTCTGCAGCAGCTACAAGAAACAGGAAGTTCGGCGGGCGTCGCCCTAAGCAGCCAGAGCAGAGCAAAGCAGACAGTATGGAAAGAAGCAAAAGTGGCAGTCTGGACTGGAAATCAAGTGCGCGCTCTTGCACAGTGGGAGATGGACCACTATGCAAGGACGCCGCCAGGTATGTTACATGCGTCATATGGCAGATTGCGTTCCAACAGCTTTATAATGACTCTGTGCCGCTGTACGGGCTCCTTGACCATCACTTTATCATGCGCATGAGGGACTCCATCAATGCTTGAGTTATATTTACCCCCTATCATCAATGCTGTTTAGTTTCCTATTGAATGAACATTCTAGAAATTACATAGGATACATGACACATCTGTTGAATAGGTTTTTAATATTAGAACCATCATAACATGCGTGTCTACCCACAATCTAAAGTAAAATCATCAGCCATGTGTATCGAGATAAGAGAACAAGATTTCAAGTAAATCAACTGGAAAGAAATCTAAACATGATTTGTTTCATTGCCTCTAAGATGGGTTAAGTATAGGGGACGGGACAAATTACACCACAAAAATGCTTTTACATGTTTCTTTTGCTGTAATTGTCATAAATAGAGCTGAAAGCTGTTGTCATCCATAATTTATGTCTTTCTCACTTAAAGTGTAAATAGTAGACAGAGATTTCTTGGTGCTAAAGGCCGAGAATCTCTTATGGTGTGAAATTTAAGCATAACTTATATCTCTTTTACTGGCAATTGCATAACAGAAGACTATTGCTTTTTATAATGATATATGCAGTCTAATAGAGAAACCTTCCAGCCGTTACTGATACAGTAAATATTCAGCTTTTACTGAAAATATGTTTGGCTATTGAAACATCTGAGGACATGTACGAAGCTGGAAAATTTGGCCCAAGGGTTCAGAGACAACCAAGCTCACAGCTCATATTAGATTGGGTATACTAATAATAAAGAAAAAAGTAATTTCATACTAGTCTGAGTCGACCATGCTTGAAATAATTGTTAGAACCCTCCTGTTATTTTTTTCTATCTTGTGTT
Organism: Phyllobates terribilis; assembly: GCF_046119375.1. Taxonomy (NCBI): domain Eukaryota; kingdom Metazoa; phylum Chordata; class Amphibia; order Anura; family Dendrobatidae; genus Phyllobates; species Phyllobates terribilis. The sequence goes on from NW_027362764.1 coordinate 769,073,226, forward strand.
TTGTGCTCATTTAACCATCTGCCTATATATTCCAGCTCCGCCCTTCTGGCCTTGCTGGACTTCAGTGTTGTTTGACTGTCTCTCTAGCCAGGTGCTTCGGTACCTATCTCTGTCTAGTTCGCTTGGTCCTCTTGGACCTCTAGTACTTTTAGTCAGTTTATCTTTTGTGTTCTGCAACAACTTCTGTTAGGAGGTGTCCCATTTTTGTCCCTGTCCTTAGTACTTTTAGGGACTCCTCTCTTATTTCTATAGGTCTTCGTTCAGACTAGCCAAGGACAAAGGCGGGTCTGTTCAAAAGGAACAGGCAGCCCGCTACATCGTAGGGATTCAGCTTAGTCTTACTGTAGGGACAGCTTTCCCCTATCTTTCCTTAGTTTTTGTTTAAGATCATAACAGTAAGTCCAGCCCAAAAAAAAACTAAAAGGAAAGAAATTCGGGGATCAGTATGGTTTCTGTCCAGGAGTTGGCTCAACGCCTGCAGGGATTGACTCTGGAGGTGGCCGATCTTCAGCAACATGTGAGTAGCTGTCCTGAAGCGCATTTTGTGGAACCGAAGGTAGGACTACCTGATGTTTTTTATGGTAAACAGCAAGATTTTTTTTCCTTTAAAAATGCTTGTTTGTTATATTTTCCTTTGAGACCAAGATCCTCTGGGAATGAATCACAGCGCATTGGTTTTATTATGTCACTTATGCGCAAAGAACCACAGGGGTGGGCCTTTTCTCTCCAGCCTAGTGATCCGTGTTTAAGTTCTGTTGAAGAATTTTTTTTGGCTATGGGGCTATTATATGACGATCCTGATCGAATCTCATCTGCTGAATCAGAACTTAGACGTTTGAATCAGGGGTCTGATGATGTTGAAAATTATTGCTCACACTTTAGAAGGTAGGCTTCAGAAGTTAAGTGGAATGATTCGGTGCTGAGATGTTTATTTCTTACTGGTCTGAGTGAAAGGGTTAAGGATTTGCTAATTGCATTCCCTGCACCTGAGACTCTGCAGGAAGCTATGCAGTTAGCTGTTCGCATAGACAGGAGACTGAGGTGCAGGCTCAATGAGGTAAAGACTCCTGTAATGTCAGGTCCTAGTCCCCAGAAAATCTGCTCTGACGGTGGGGAACCAATGGAGGTTGGGGGGATGTCACTCCGCTCTCAGGAAAAAGACCGGAGGTTCGCTGAGGGATTGTGTCTTTATTGTGGTAAAGGTGACCATTTGATTAAGTATTGTGAGCGTCGTTTAAGTAAAGAAAAATAAAAAGGTCAGTTTCACCCGTATAGCTTGTTTACGCTCTGCAGGAGTATTCCTTTCTGGGAGTACTACTCTGCAGGGAGATTTGATTGAATTTCAAGTATTTGTGGATTGTGGTTCAACACTTAATGTGATTGATAAAGGGTTTTTGGAAAACCTTGAATTGAAATCCAAACCTTTGTCATAACCTATTTCTGTGGTTGAAATTGATAACACTCCATTGAAATGTATTACTCACAAGACTGCTGCATTTCCTCTCACTATCAATGGAGTTCACCAAGAAATTTTAGACTTCGTTGTTTTGGATAATTTACCCTCTCCAGTTCTAGGATTGCCTTGGTTAAAACTGCACAATCCTTTATTGGACTGGTCTACTAATGTGATTAAGTCTTGGAGTCTGAAGTGCTATGATAAATGTTGTAATGGTCGCATTGCGGCTGTGGAAAAAGTGGAATTACCTGTACCTATTCAAGATTTTGGAGGGTTTTTTTGGAGGAGGAGTCGCAAGTTTTACCTCCTCATAGGGATTAGGATTGCGCCATTGAGTTTGTTCCGAGTGCTACTCTTCCCAAAAGTCGCTTGTTTAACCTGACTATCCCTGAAAGAAAGACTTTGGAGGAGTACATACAGACTAGCCTGGCTGCTGGTCACATTAGACCTTCTAAGTCGCCTGTGGCAGTTGGATTCTTCTTTGTTAAAAAAAAGGACAGGTGTTTACGTCCATGTCTGGATTTTCGTGAAATTAATAAGATTACAGTACGCAATTCCTACCCATTACCGTTAATTCCTGACTTGTTCAACCAGTTAGTGGGAGCCAAGTGGTTCTCCAAAATTGATCTCCGGGAGGCATACAATTTGTTACGTGTGAAGGAGGGTGATGAATGGAAAACTGCTTTTAACACTCCGGTAGGCCATTTTGAGAATCTGGTGATGCCTTTTGGTCTTACCAATGCACCTGCATTTTTTCAGAACCTTATTAATGACGTCCTGAGACCTCTGATTGGTAAGAATGTGGTTGTGTATTTGGATGACATTTTGATTTATTCACCAGATCTGGAGTCCCATTGGCAGAGTGTACGTGAAGTTTTGCAGTTATTGAGTGATAATTCACTCTTTGCTAAGCTGGAGAAATGTGAGTTTGCTGTGCAGAAAATTAGTTTTTTGGGCTACATTGTCTCCAGCGAGGGCTTTGAAATGGACCCTGTGAAGGTTCAGGCTGAGCAGGAATGGCCTAGGCCTATTGGTTTGAAATTTATATAGAGATTTTTGGGTTTTGCCAATTATTACTGTAAATTCGTTAAGAATTTTTCGGTAATTGTTACACCTCTAACCGATCTCACGAGGAAAGGTGCGAATACGGCCCAGTGGACTACTGAGGCCATTGAAGCGTTTGAGTATCTCAAAGAGAGGTTCAGTTCTGCCCCTATCCTTATGCAGCCTGATGAGACCAAGCCTTTTTTGGTCGAGGTTAATGCTTCATCGGTGGGGGTCGGAGCAGTTTTGTCTCAGGAGAACAAGGGTGGAGTACATTCTTGTGCCTTCTTTTCTAGAAAAAATTCGGAAACCGAACTGAATTATGATGTTGGAAATCGGGAGTTGCTGGCTATTAAATTTGCGTTTGAACATTGGTGTCATTTTTTGGAAGGCGCTAGATTTCCTATTCAGGTTTTCACAGATAAAAAGAATTTGATCTATCTGGATGCTGCCAAGCACTTGAATGCCCGTCAAGCTAGGTGGGCACTTTTTTTTTCTCGGTTTCATTTTTCTGTTACCTATATCCTTGGTACTAAGAATGTTAAAGCCGATGCTTTATCTCGCAGCTTCTCTCCTACGGTCGGTGCCGAGGAGGAGGAGAGCATTTTACAGAAATGAGTTGTGGTGGCGGCTTTGGACTCCGTTTTGGAGAATGGGATTCTGAAAGCTCAAGATGATGCTCCATCTAACACTCCCCATGGGAGGAGGTTCTTGCCTAGAGCCTTTAGGAGAGATTTGTTTGTGGAGTGTCATGAGTCTCTGTTGGCAGGTCATCCAGGAATTTCGGAGACTAAGAGACTGATCAGTTGCAGTTTTTGGTGGCCTGAATGGCAGAAAGAAGTCATCAAGTGGGTGCGTCAGTGTACTGTGTGCGCTAGGTCAAAGGCTTCACATACTCCTGCTGCGGGGTTGCTTTGCCCTCTGGAGGTTCCTAGTGCGCCTTGGACGCATCTCACTATGGATTTTATTACTGATCTTCCTGTGTCCGAGGGTTTTACTGTCATCTGAGTGGTCTTGGACCGTTTTAGTAAGATGTGTCATTTGGTTCCATTCATTAAGTTGCCCTGCGCCAAGACACTCGCTAAGGCGTTTGTTAAGGTGATTGTCAAGCTCCATGGCGTTCCCACAGATATTGTTTCTGATAGAGGACCTCAGTTTGTGGCTCGCTTTTGGCGTGCTTTTTGTGACAGGTTGGGAGTCCATTTGTCATTTTCATCTGGTTGTAATCCTGAGTCTAATGGACAGACTGAAAGAAAGAACCAGGATGTTGAACAGTTTTTGCGTTGTTTTGTGGCAGACAATCAAGAGGTGTGGTCTGAGTTTCTGCCTCTCGCAGAATTTGCTCTTAACAATCATTCTGTACATCCTCCTCTGCTGGGTGTTCTCCTTTTTATTGTTGTACTGGGAGACATCCGTCTTTTTGTTCTCCAAATTAGGGTCGGCGGTGCCGGAGGAGAAGAATTTTTCCGGTGATTTGGAGAGAGTTTGGACTAATGTACGTTGTAACCTTCAAGAGGCTAACAAGAAGTCCAAGAAGTATTTTGACAGGAAACATAAAGAGGATTTGTTTACTGTGGGTGACATAGTTTGGTTGTCCTCGAAGAACCTGCGGTTGAGGATTCCCTCTAAAAAACTGGGTCCATTTAAAGTGCTTCAGGTTGTTAACCCGTCTGCTGTTAGGTTGGATGACCCTACTTCCTGGAAGATTAATCCTGTGTTTCATGTTTCCTTGTTGAAAAAGGCTTACGTATCTGATAGGGACGCCACTGTCACAGCTTCCCCTGTGGTGGAAGACGGCGAATTTGAAATTTTGCGTGTCTTGAATTCTAGATGGCATAGAGGGAGATTACAGTATCTTGTCTCCTGGATGGGTTTCGGTCCCGAAGACAACGCCTGGGTAAGGACGGATGATCTCTCTGCTCCTAGGCTTGTTAAAGCTTTCCACAGGAGGTTTCCGGATAGGCCTGGGCCTAGAGGATCCAGAGGAGCCTCATAAAAGAGGGGGTACTGTTAGAACCCTCCTGTTAGTTTTTTCTATCTTGTGTTTTGCGGTCACGTGACCATCTGCCTATATATTCCAGCTCCGCCCTTCTGCCCTTGCTGGACTTCAGTGTTGTTTGACTGTCTCTCTAGCCAGGTGCTTCTGTACCTATCTCTGTCTAGTTCGCTTGGTCCTCTTGGCCCTCTAATACTTTTTGTCAGTTTGTCTTTTGTGTTCTGCAACAACTTCTGTTAGGAGGTGTCCCATTTTTGTCCCAGTCCTTAGTACTTTTAGGGACTCCTCCCTTATTTCTATAGGTCTTCGTTCAGACTAGCCGTGGACAAAGGCGGGTCTGTTCACAAGGAACAGGCAGCCCGCTACATCGTAGGGATTCAGCTTAGTCTTACTGTAGGAACAGCTTTCCCCTATCTTTCCTTAGTTTTTGTTTCAGATCATAACAATAATGTACTTAACGGTTTCTGTCTCCAGAACCACCAGCATAACATGGAGAATCTGGTAGAGGTAGCAACCTTAAACCTAATGCCTGACTGCAGGTGGAAGATGCCTTGTGCAAACCAAAGAAGATATCCTGCTGCTATATAGTACATGCTCAAGTCTTCATTTATATGCACAGGAAACTTCACTAGTATGATGATGGAAAAACTACTCATAGATCAAGTTTATCATAGTTGAGATCCCATCAACCTTAGACATCATTGATTCTGTTATGGCTAAATTCTGCAAGAACAACAGATCTTAGGCCTTTTGAAGGATTCTCTTGTCCTCTGGTAGCCCACTCTGACCAAGCTTAGATGTGTAATAAAGAAGGTGCCATATTAGTTACTGAATAAGTCTGCAGACTTAAAGGTGTTGCCCAAATTTGCCACTAAACTCTTCAGTCGCTCTATGTGCCTGCAGACTTGTGAATCGTCACACCATTCACAGCGCACGCTGTCAAAATTCTCATGTAACCTCAAGTACGCAATATGCATACTTCCAGACACATTCCAACTGGACATGCGTGGTCCTGCTCTAATCACTTTCATTAAGTGAGGCTGCACATGTCTAGTCAGAATGTGGCTGGGAATATGCATATATGCAAGCCTGCCCGCTCCCTGCATAAAAAATCCTGATAGCGCAAACTTGGACAACTCCTTTAAATCTCTAGACATAGACTTTTTCAGAGACTAAACTGGTACCTTTCTTATTACATATCTAAGTTTTGTCAGAGTAGACTTCTAAAGGACAAGAGAATTTCTAAGAGGTACCTAAGGTCTAACCCCTTTAAGATCTAATGTCCAGATTTATTAAGTAGCCAACCAAATTCCTTCCGATGAAACTTTTTTCTCCTACAGAAGTGCATTTCTTACCTTTCAGCTATATATTCCCGAAAATGAGTGACTGGATATGGACAAACTATGGAAAAAAAAATCTCACAAAAAAAGCAAAGTGTCATGGTGGTCTACAAAAAAGGGTAGAGAACCAGCATGGTCATCTGTAATTTTTAGTCTTATTATTAGGTAACCATTTATGTACAAAACTTTTTCTTAGTCCCTCAACTATTATGCTGAAAAAGCAGAATACATTTAAATACCAGTATATTCATGTCACAAAAAAATGGCCACTTCCCAATGATAATATAACCACAACAAAAGATAGCACTCATAAAGTTGTCTTTCACAGACTATTATTAAAATATATCAATTTTTAATTCATCCATATTAAAAAAAGTGACAAGATAAAATTACAGAGACTTCCCTTGAAAAACAACTATCCCCTGCATTAATGCACCTATCAAACTTAATTTGTATAAACCCTGTATAAAAAGCGTGATTTGACTCCCGTCTATGTGCCAGTATTTATATTGTCCGCTGTCTGTGTCTGTGATAGGACGCAAGGATTATTGGCGCATGTGTGGTTCATCTGTGCCCTTTTGTTCTAACGGGACTTCCGGCTCATCTGCGCTTGACACGCATGAGGTGGAATGCACGCTGTGTTTCCTGTACAGAGCCGGAAGTCAGAAGGGACCGCGAATCCACCCGATGTGTGCAGAGGGCATGTCTACTCTATTCAGCTTATTCTAATGACAAGAAAGCATGTCACAAACCTATTCTAATAGTAATGCAAACAAGGCTATATATATAATTCACCAACTCATCTCCAATGATGAAAAGAAGGGGATAAAATATAATTAATCAACCTTAATGGGGAGTGGAATAGTCCATCCATGAAATTTAATTAGTTAAGGGAGGGAAGGGAGGGAAGGGATAGGGAAAGAAGGAAAAAAAGGGGAGGAGGAAAACTTCAACACCATAACAAGTAGCATAGAGAGAAACAAAAATTGACTTTCGAGGGTTAATTGGTCAATCCAATATTGTCCATATGTCAAATTTCCATGTGGTAACCGTAAATAGTTTATATATGGATTCTCTATAGAAGCGTTTTCATAAATTATAATCTCCAAGTCCATACACAAAAGCCATCGTTAGTGGTTCAACCTTCTAATTAATCAAATATGTGGTTTCCATATGGAGATCACAGATATTCCATATACGAATTTTCTCTAAAATGGTTTCCACAGATGGTAATCTCCAGGCCATATACAAAGACATTATTAATAATGAATCTTTCTGTTCTCCTTAGGTCACAAAAGGATGTCCAGGAGGGCACTCTTTCGGCCCCACCTCAGCCATCCCAAGGCGATTACATCCAACGGCTGTCCAAAACTTTCCTCGACCAAGTCCCAGTACAGCGACAGCGGGTAAGCTTAAAATAAAAATTTATAATTAAAATCATGACATGAAAAACAATTTTAAAAAGGGGGTGTCCGACAGAATGTAGAAAAAGTCCAGAGTATAGAATATTATGAATAGTAATTATTATAAGAGATGAAAATTATGCTGACCCCAAGGTGCTATGATAAAAGTATGAAATTAGAGATAAGCCCCAAAACCAAAATGTTTGTTTAGTCCTTGTGGGGATAATGTGCCTAGCCTAAAGGTCCATTTTCTTGCCAGGTGGGCAAGTGCTTTGCCTACGTCTTCCCCTCTTATGCCCAAGTCTATTTGATCGATACCCTTAATTTTTAGCCCTCTTGGATCTCTATTATGATGTAATTTTAAGTGGCAAGTTAACGTCTTCAAGGTAGTGACATCACTTACATTAGCTGATTTTTCGATGTCCAAGACATGCTCTCGTGTCCTTATCTTTAGTTCCCGAGTTGTTAGACACATGAACACCTTTCCACACGGACAGTGTGCATGGTAAATTACTCCTTTCGAGGTACATGATAAGATTTTGCAGATTTCAAATGTTCTACTATTGTTGTAGTTACAAAAATGTTTGCTTTTAACAAGGTTATTGCAGGCCCTACATTTCCCTCAAGTAAAAAAACCAAGCTTAGATTTTTCATCCGATCTCCCATTAAAATTGAGTTTGGGCTTCATAGTGGCTTCTTACTAAAAGGTCTTTTATTTTCTTAGAACGTTTAGCCACAAGTGACGGAGTGGGTGGTAGAATCTTCTGTAAAACTGGATCCATTAACAACACATTCCAGTGTTTCTTGATTAAGCTCTGGCCACTGGCTATTATAGTCTGTAATGAATCTAATTTGCTCTTTTTAGGCCTCTCTTAATGTTCCTATTGCTATATCCGCTATCACTTAATCCATATTAAAAAAAGTTGCAAGATAAAATTACAGAGACCTCCCTCCTGATAATAAGGCCACTGTGGATCTGCTTACTCGGCGTTTCTGGTGGCCAGGTGCTAATAAGGATGTCCAGGAGTATGTAGCAGCCTGAAGCGTTTGTGCACGTTCAAAGACCCCTCATACTCGTCCATGGGGGGATCTCCAACCTTTGGAGATTCCTAATACACTGTGTTCCAAATTATTATGCAAATAATATTTTCTAAGATTTTCCCAAATTACCTATATGAATTGCAGTCATTGTAATTTTCCAGTCAAATAACTATTAGAGTACAATTGAAAGGTTTTTGTACAAACTGCCTATGATAACAGTATATTTAAAAAAAATAAATAAAAAACTCAAACTGCACTCAAAATGCATGTTCCAAATTATTATGCACAGCAGAGTTTTCAACCTTTTCATTTTAATAAAGAACAAAAAAATTGTCATTTTTGAAATTATAAGCATTAGCAGGTTATTACAAACTGAAATCAAACAGTTTTCAACTCAAAACTTTATTCTAGGTGATGTTACATTTGCACATATGACCACTTGTTCGAAAGGAGCTTCTGAACTCTCTCGTCCATTGAATTTGTCAGGTTTTGGATGGTTTCTGCTTCCAATTGTTTTGCATGAGGACAGAATACCCTCCCAGAGTTGATGCTTAGATGTGAACTGCCTCCCGCCATCATAGACACTCCTTTTGATGATGCTCCAGAGGTTCTCAATGGGGTTGAGGTCAGGGGAGCATGGGTGCCACACCATAAGTTTGTCCCCTTTTATGCCCATAGCAGCCAGAGAAGCAGATGTGTTATGGGCAGCATGAGACGGGGCATTATCATGCATGAAAATGATCTTGCTGCGGAATGCACGGTTCTTCTTCTTGAACCATGGCAGGAAGTGCTGTTTGAGAAACTCAACATACATTATGGAGTTCATCTTTACCCCTTCAGGGATCCTAAAAGGGCCGACAACCTCTCTCCCCATGATTCCAGCCCAAAACATTACTCCACCTCCTCCTTGTTAGCGCCGTAGCCGTGTTTGCATGGGGTGTCCATCAACCAGCCATCCTCCACTCCATCCATCTGGACCATCGAGATCATTTCATGCATGATAATGCCCCATCTCATGCTGCACATAACACATCTGCATCTCTGGCTGCTATGGGCATAAAAGGGGACAAACTTATGGTGTGGCACCCATGCTCCCCTGACCTCAACCCCATTATGAACCTCTGGAGCATCATCAAAAGGAGTGTCTATGATGGCGGGAGGCAGTTCACATCTAAGCAACAGCTCTGGGAGGGTATTCTGTCCTCATGCAAAACAATTAAAGCAGAAACCATCCAAAACCTGACAAATTCAATGGACGAGAGAGTTCAGGAGCTCCTTTTGAACAAGGGGTCCTATGTGCAAATGTAACATCACCTAGAATAAAGTTTTGAGTTGAAAACTGTTTGATTTCAGTTTGTAATAACCTGCTAATGCTTATAATTTCAAAAATGACAATTTTTTTGTTCTTTATTAAAATGAAAAGGTTGAAAACTCTGCTGTGCATAATAATTTGGAACATGCAATTTGAGTACAGTTTGAGTTTTTTATTTTTTAAAAAATATACTGTTATCATAGGCAGTTTGTACAAAAACCTTTCAATTGTACTCTAATAGTTATTTGACTGGAAAATTACAATGACTGCAATTCATATAGATAATTTGGGAAAATCTGAGAAAATATTATTTGCATAATAATTTGGAACACAGTGTAGACCTTGGACTCATTTATCGATTGATTTTATTACGGCTCTACCCATGTCAGAGGGCAATACTGTAATCCTTGTAGTGGTTGGTAGATTCAGTAAGATGTCTCATTTTGTCGCTTTACCAGCATTACCGAATGCCAAATCTTTAGTGCAAATCTTCATCAGGAAATAATCAGATTACATGGGATCCCGACTGATGTGGTTTCGGATCGGGGGGTGCAGTTTGTCTCCAAGTTTTGAAGGGCATTTTGCACCCATTTGGGGATCTATTTGTCTTTTTATTCCGCATTACACCCGCAGTCTAATGGGCAGACAGAGCGGGTTAACCAGAATCTGGAGACGTATCTCAGGTGTTACGTGTCTGAAAATCAGGAGGACTGGGGCACTTATTTACTGCTAGCTAAATTCACTGTAAATAATTGTTGTCAAGAATCGACTGGTAAGTCCCTGTTTTTTGGGGCGTATGGGTTCCATCCGCAGTTTAGTTCATTTAATGAAAATCGTTCTTCTAGATTACCAGAGGAAGAGCAGTCTTCTTTTTCTATTTCCACCACTTGGCAATGGGTTACCAATAATTTGAGGAAGATGGGAACCAAATACAAAAGTGTGGCTGATTGGAGATGCTTGGTGAGTCCAAACCTGTGTGTGGGTGACTTTGTGTGGCTGTCCTCTAGAAACATTAAGTTGAAAGTTCCGTCTTGGAAACTGGGTCCCTGGTTTATCGGGCCATAAAAAGTCATTGCCATCGTCAATCCTGTAGCATTTTGCCTTGCTCTACCACCTACCTTTAGGATCCATAATGTCTTTCATCGTTCTCTCGTTTTGTTCGTCAGTCGCTTCAGTATCTGGTACTTTGGAGGGGGTACAGTCCTGAGGAGAGGATGTGGCTACCAGAGTCTGAGGTTCATGCGGCCAGACTAGTCCCGATAGGCCTGGTCCTGAGGTTCCGGCGGTCCCTCATAGAAGGGGGGGTACTGTCACGAGGTTACCGCGACAGTTTGGAGCCAGAAGACCTCAGCAGCAGATGGCTCCTACTTCTGCCATGAGAAGAAGCACTTCTCCTTCATTTTAAATGTGTTGGTTTCTATTGGCTGATCAGGGGTTAAACGGCCATCTTGGATTTTCTCTGTGTTCACAGCTGAGTTCGGTTAACCACTCGCTTACCCTTTATATGCTGGGCTCTGATTCTAAATCTTTGTCAGAGCTGCATGGCTAAGGAGAGTAAGAACTTTGGCAAGGAGTGCTGGAGGAATAACTTGTGACTGTTGCCTGGTTTGTATGCATGCTTATCCCCTATCCTCCTCCATTTTGGTTTATTCCCCCTACCTTCACACCTCGGTGCTTCCCTCTGTTATATGTGTGAGAATATTTTGTGTTCCTGGAGTTTTCTGTTTACCCTCTTCAATGTTGCTCTGTTTGTCGGGTGGATGAACTGCGGTGCACAGTAGCGCCCATCTTCCCCGGGTGGGGGAAGGAGATCAAGCGGAGGGCTAACTCAGGAGTTAGTGCGAGGGCAGAGGCCACGGCATCCTCACCTTCAGAGTTATCCCATAGAGTAGGGTGAGCTAGGGCGCCCCTTAGTGTTAGGGTCAGGGTAGGAGCCCCTGATCCTTTGTCACCCACCAGCTGTGTCATGACACCTGTGTAATTTTTCTGTTCCCACTGCCTTCAACAGAATCCCAGAAAATTATAAGTTGGACTGATTTCAACTCTAACAAAGTCTAATATATATGCTGGTCTTCTGATGTGTAGAAAGAGTGTTGGAACTGCTACAGTACAATCAATGCCTGATCAAGGTACCATATATCTACTAGTAAAAAGAAAACCAGAAGGCCTATCCTCCAGTCATTTAGGAAAAGATAATGTCCATTTGAGATCATTAGTCAATGAACCGGATTGGCATTATTTTGTGACTTACTCAGTATACTTTATTCATTATGGCTGGCTATGCTGCTAGGACCTACAGTTTATCAGTTTTAATCTTTGTGGCATACTGGCAAAAGGTAATTAATTATTTTGTTGAGCCACCAATGGAGATATTGAGCCCACGGTAATGAAAGAGACTCTTTTCACAGCAGTTCGGGGGAAAATCCCACCTAATGAAGAATTTCAAAATGGGCATTTCTAAAAGTCTCAAAGACAAATTTCAAAATTATTTATATTCACAAAATTTACTGTGACGATAAAGCCTATAATCTTAATTAGCCAGACGATTAGGTTTGTTAATCCAAGAGAAATACACTATTATCTTTCTGTTGACTTATAATTGTATGTGTATTTCTATGGCTGGTCAAGAATGTCATACTATTTCTATAAAACTGAATGTTGACTTATCTTTGTTTGGAAACAATGATGATAATTTAAGAGCCCACTGTATACCAACTATGTAAACTGATTAGCTCGAACAATTAGATCTGTGTGCTGCTCTTTCCCCCATCCTGTGACTGATGACCTTACACAGATTTAAATATAAACAGCGTTGTCTGTAGTGCTGTAAGTAAGATTAAGGAGCATCAGAAAGACTTTACAAGGAGAATGAGAGACATCCTTCACGACAGTAGATGGATTGCATGGCGGCTTTATCCAAAGAGACACAGATTTGGAGTCTACATGATTGCGGTCTAAGGGTATCGTCCCTGGCTGGAAAGATTCGGATCTGCTCCATTAACCATCAGAGAGACCATGAATATGTTGTTTGGGGTTACCAGGAGGTACCCACTGGTCACCTGGCCCCATGGAAACTCTCGGAGAGGCCAGGGTGGGACCCTCGGGTCTCCTGGCCTTGTACCTCAATAGACTGCTAGCTTCCTAAGCTTGCCACTACCTTCTCTCTGTGGGGGCCCCCTAAAGCAGGGGGCCACTGGATGAGGTAGTCGGCACTGGAAGTCCCAAAGTCGCAGCTGTTCTTTCCCAGGTGGGTGGAGCGGAAGGGTGAGACTGTGTAATGTTGTACCATCTTGGCCATTTGCTGGAACTGTTCTGTGTATTTATTGTCTGCTTTGTGGTTCAATAAAGTATTGCTATGCTGTTTTACCCTGACCTGTGTTGTCTCAGTAGCATTACGCCCATGGAAGACCCCAAGTCTTCACATATACCATAAAAGTCTAAGTATTTCAGTCTAAGGACCCTGAAGAGGACCATGCACAGAGCAGCAACCAATCCATTGAAGTATATGAAAAGTGCAGACACCAGCAGTAGACCAATGGAGATCAAAAGACCCATGTAGTCTAGGTTGATGTTGGTCTTAAACGTGTTAGCTGCTTCTACCATTGATTTATAGCATGTCGTTTAGATATGCCATGAACATTTTAGATGAGTATATCACAATAATGTAGGACGTGGCCCAAATCACCTCTACTTCATCTGCCTATACTTTTGGAGACAGTGTAGAACTTGGTTGTGCAGGTTCAACTGAGGTCCTACATATTTATCCTTAAAGTAGATGAAACTTAAACATAAAAACAAACTCAGTGATGTATTTTAAAGCTCCAACAGAGACTTATTATTTATAATTTGGAAGAATTCATCAATTTAGAATCTCACAGCCACATAAAATCAAGTGCAGATTTCTGTTGATGACACTTTCTATTTCATTGATGTTAATATTTGCAATGAGACGTCATGATGACCCTTTACACCCAGAGTCTTCCTCTGCCACATCCTTTATATGCACTTTAGTCAGAGCTGGATTTGGCCTGGCAGTCAGCCGTCAGTTCTGGTCTCGTAATAAATAGAGCATCTTTTCTGTGTAGAATTTTTTTTTCCACACCAGGATGGATTTGTGAGCAAGAAAGTTTCTGTCATCCTCAGGTTTATCTGAAGTCTGACTTCATAAGATATAAATGAAGAGAATCTATGGTATAATACACTGCCGTGTACTTCTCCGAGTTGATGCTTATTAAAGTGGAAATGAGGTTTCTTAGATGTTCCTTCCACAAACTGCACAATATTCCTAGTGGTTTAAAAATATCTGTATTATTGCTTATTACCAAATAATAATATTATTACTATGCAGAATATTATGAAAAAGATAAATGGTTGACATATTAATGATGAGAGTGTAGATAATAAAAAAATACTAGAAATATAAAAACGACAACAAATTTTCCAAAAAAAATACATAAATGCTACAAAAGAAAAGGTCAGCATGCCGTCCTCCAGGGTGAACTCTAGTTCTTTATTTAAAAATCATGTGCATAGACAACATTTAAACATAAGTAACAGAACATCATCTCATGTTTCGGAATGAAATTCCTTAATCATAGCTGTAAAAAGTCACATAATAATAATAATATCAGTAATCAAAATAATAACACGTGCACATTTTGCTAACTTTCCAAAAAATTGTTTTAGATTTGTCTTAGATTTGTGGAAAATTCTAAAGCGAATATATTCATCGCTTTTTAGTTCTTCCTTTAGGCTCCCATACACATAAAACTAATGTCGAACAAATCCACTAATATTGGTGTGATGGGTTGACAATTAGTGTTGAGCGACCCCCGTAGTGTTCGAGTTTGGTTCGGTTCGTCGAACACCCGTATGTTCGCCGAACTGTTCGTCGAACTGTTTGTCAAACACCGTCGAACACCGTTAAAACCAATGGCAGGCAAACAAAAACACATAGAAACACATAGAAAACACCTTCAAATGTGTCCAAAAGCTGACAAACTGCTCAGAAGACACAACTAACACATGGAAAAGTGACAAGTACATATAGTCATGCGAAAAGAAAAGAGGTGGAGGAGTAAAAGGAGGAGGAGACACAGATATAGGCAAGTCATGCCTTTCTAAAACCAAAAAAGTGCGAAGCCGACACGGCCAGTCCGTTCCTGCCCGTGCGACCTCCGTGTCGCCGGGTTTGTGCCAGAGCTGCGGTGGACCCTGACGGCCAGCCCCCCTCTCCCAATACTGGTGCCTGTCCGCTGGTGGGTCGAGCGAGCCCCCCTGCGGTGGAGGCAGGTCTAATCTTTTTAATTTAAATTTTCTCTCTAATTTGAATGAGTACACTTGAAATCCTTTTACAAGGATCTATTGAAGGGCAAGTCTCATGCCAGCCGCCACGGTAATTCCAGCTCCAGTAGCTTCCACTAAAGCTGTTGCAGTTAAAAAGTTTTATAAGGATCGAGCTTGGCGGTCCACCGCAAGGCTTCCTACCGCCAGTCCCAGCCCCTGTGCCTTGGGGTGCCTCCCCGATGCCCTTCACTGAGTGTCCCGGGGGCCCGAAGAATATCCTTTGAAATAATTAAGTGTCCAAACTACAGGTGGTGTAGCTTGCTTAACAGCTGGGATAATCCGCTGACTAGCTGACACTGCTACTAGGCACAAAGTTTTTCCTGGGCTAGATGCAGTTAAAAATTTGTAATTAGATACTCTCGCTGGATGCTGAGAAAGCATTCCACAGAGTCTCTTGGCACGCCATATATTATTCTCTTAAAAAGCTTGGGGCAGGGGTCTAGGGGACCCTTTTATAGGCAAAATCACGGCCATGTATTGCAATACGTCACCTAGGCTGAAGATAAATGGAACATTTTCATCACCTTTCATAATCACCAATGGGACATGGCAGGGATGTCCTTTTTCCCCTCTCTTATACATCCTAGTGACGGAGCACTTGCTCTCATCAATTCGCCATAACCCCAATATTAGGTGGATTGAGGTGGGAGGCACCGAGTACAAGTGCTCTGCATTTGCTGATGATGTCCAAGTATATATCACTCAATCACATATATCCATCCCTGCTGTTATGGCTGAATTAGATCACTTTGTTACATGGTCAAATTTTAAAATCAATGCAGCGAAGTCTGAGGCCCTCGATGTCTCCCTCCCCAAATCCATGCAGGATTCCATCCAGTCCAACTTTCCCTTTACCTGGCCCTCACAGGGTATCAAATACTTACGAATTCCAATTCATAGAGACCTCTCCCGTCTATGTTATCTTAATTTTGGGCCCTTTATTGAACAACTCCATACAGACCACGGTTGGCAAGTTCGAACTGTAAGATTCACTACGTGAACCACTGGTGTTTTGTGGAAAAGCACATGTACACTGTGTTCCAAATTATTATGCAAAAAGTGTTTAGGAGTGATAAGGCAAGAATTGTTTTGTTTGTCAGTTAAACTCATTGATGGTGATGTGTGTCAGGGCTCTTTATATCACTGTAAGCAATTGCAGACACCTGTGCTAATTAGTTTGGCAGGTGTGTCCAATAAAAGGCAAGACTACTTAAGAAGTCTGTCCTTCATTATTAGCAGCCTACATTTTTTGCCAAAATGGGAAAGAAAAAGGATGTGTCGGCTGCTGAGAAGCAACAAATTGTGGAGTGTTTAGGTCAAGGCATGACTAAAATCAACATTGCCAAGACACTTCATCCTGATCATTGCACAATCAAGAAGTATGTAGCTGATTCACAGTACACACATGTGAGTGCTGATAAAGGAAAATTGAGGACTCTTTCCTACAGGCAATTACGTCAGGTTGAAAGAGCAGCGGCAAAAAAGCCTTGTCATAGCAGCAGACAAGTTTTTGAAGCTGCTGGTGCCTCCAACGTCCCCCGAACAACAAGATGCAGGGTCCTTCAGAGGTTTGCAGCTGTGCGTAAGCCATCCTTTCGACCTCCTCTATCCATTGTACACAAGCAGAAACGGCTCCAGTGGGCCAAACAATACATGAAGACTGACTTCAAAACTGTTTTGTTCACCAATGAGTGCCGTGCAATGCTCGATGGTCCAGATGGATGGAGTGGAGGATGACTGGTTGATGGACACCCCATGCAAACACGGCTACGGCGCCAAAAAGGAGTAGGTGGAGTAATGTTTTGGGCAGGAATCATGGGGAGAGAGATTGTCGACCCCTTTAGGATCCCTGAAGGGGTAAAGATGAACTCCATAATGTATGTGGAGTTTCTCAAACAGCACTTCCTTCCATGGTTCAAGTAGAAGAACCGTGTATTCCGCAGCAAGATCATTTTCATGCATGATAATGCACCGTCTCATGCTGCACATAACACATCTGCATCTCTGGCTTATATAGGCATAAAAGGGGACAAACTTATGGTGTGACCCCCATGCTCCCCTGACCTCAACCCCATTAAGAACCTCTGGAGCATCATCAAAAGGAGTGTCTATGATGGCAGGAGGCTGTTCACATCTAAGCAACAGCTCTGGGAGGGTATTCTGTCCTCATGCAAAACAGTTGAAGCAGAAACCATCCAAAACCTGACAAATTCAATGGACGAGAGAGTTCAGAAGCTCCATTCGAACAAGGGGTCCTATGTGCAAATGTAACATCGCCTAGAATAAAGTTTTGAGTTGAAAACTGTTTGATTTCAGTTTCTAATAACCTGCTAATGCTTATAATTTCAAAAATGACCATTTTTTTGGTCTTTATTAAAATGAAAAGGTTGATCGAAGAGTGTGGGGGATCTAAGAGTGTGGCAACCCAGTAGTCAGGATTATTTCGAATTCTGACAATTTCAGGGTCATGTTGCAGGTAGTGCAGCAAGAAGGCACTCATGTGTCTTGCGCATCAAGAGCCCCAAAATTATTTTCCGGGCTAGATGCAGCTAAAAATTATTATTAATTTGAAAGCTGGTAGAGCTTAGTATAGATGGCCTAATAGAATCAGTACTGAAAACTGCTACAAGGCCCAAATTATTTTCCAGCCAAGATACAGATAAACATGATTAGTAATTTTAAATCTGGTGGAGGTTAGTATACATGGCCTAATAGAATCAGTACTGCACACTGCTACAAGGCCCAAATTATTTTCCAGCCAAGATACAGATAAACATGATTAGTAATTTTCAATCTGGTGGAGTTTAGTATAGAAGGATTAATAGAATCAGTACTGCACACTGCTACAAGGCCCAAATAATTTTCCAGCCAAGATACAGATAAAGATGATTAGTAATTTGAAAGCTTAAAACGGTTGGTGAGGTGATTTTAACAAATCATCAAGCTTTTACTCTCCCCAGGATGACACAGTGGTAGAAAAGTCATTTCGGATCCATGATTTGTTCATCTTTATGAACATGAGTCTGTCTACATTATCAGTGGAGAGCCGCGTGCGCTTATCTGTCAGCACACCACCAGCAGCGCTGAACACACGTTCAGACAGAACGCTGGCTGCGGGGCATGACAAGATCTTCAAGGTGTAAGTGGCGAGCTCCGGCCATTTATCCACATTGGAAGCCCAAAAAGAGTAAGGGTCCAGTGACACAGTCATGGCTTCAATGTTTACTTGGAGATACTCCTGTACCATCGTCTCTAGGCGTTGACTATGTGTCAGACTTCTTGTCTCCTGTGGCATTGAAAAGGATGGGCTAAAAAAGTGGTGAAATGATTCTGCAAAATTGATGTTACCAGCAGATACTGTGTTTCTGTTACGTTTTCAGTGCTGAACACTTGACGGTCCCACGGTTGGCAAGTTGGAACTGTGAGATTCACTACGTGCACCGGCGATCTAACAGTGTGGCAACCCAATAGTCAGGATTATTTCTAATTCTCAGAATTCGAGGGTCATGTTGAAGGTAGTGCAGCAAGAAGGCACTCATGTGTCTTGCGCATCCAGGAGCACCAAGTCCCTGTTTTGTTGGTGGCGAGGTATCAATCATGCTTCCTTCCTCTGCCCTCTCCCCCCAACCTCGCACAACAGAAATGTGATCAAGTTCTCCCTCATCTGATGAGTCTTCCATCAGTTCGTCCTCCACTTCTTCCTGGGCTCCTGCACCTTCCTCACTAGTTTGGCTGCTACCATGCGCCCTGGTAAAACCATCTCCCCCAACCTCACATACCTGCCGCCTTGGTGCTGCCGACCGTCTGGACCTTGCAGATGTTAGCCCTTCCGCATACAACTCCTCCTCCTCTACTTCCTCCACCTCCTCTTGTGCCACCACCTGACTCCGAATCTGTTTAACATGTGCTCCAGCAAGTAAATCACCGGAATAGTCATACTGATTATGGCATCGTCAGCACTAAACATCTTCGTCGCCATTTCAAAACTGTGCAGAAGGGTGCATAGGTCCCTGATCTGAGACCACTCCTCCAGCGTGATTTGCCCCACCTCTGGATCTCATTGGCCCAGGCTATACATCAGAACGTATTGCACCAGGGCTTGTCGGTGCTGCCACAGTCGCTGAAACATGTGCAGAGTTGAATTCCACCAGGTAGGCACATCGCATTTTAGCCGGTGAAGTGGCAGGCCCAACGACTTCTATAGAGATGTAAGTCGCTGAGCTGTGGGAAGCGAACGGCGGAAGTGAGCACACAGCCACCGTGCCCTCTGCAGAAGGCCATCTAGTCCGGGATAGTGGGCTAAAAATTGCTGGACAACCAGGTTCAACACGTGAGCCATACAAGGCATGTGTGTGACATTGCCCCCGCGAAGGGCCGCACCCAGGTTTGCAGCATTGTCGCACACGGCCTTCCCTGGTTGCAGGTCCAGTGGAGACAACTATTCATGAAACTGGTTCTCCAGAGCTGACCACAACTCCTCAGCTGTGTGACTCATATTTCCCAGACATTTCAAAGTAAAAACTGCCTGATGACATTGAGCCCTGCTGCCAACATAGTAAGGAGGTGTGCAGGATCCCTTCTGCGCAGTTAGAAAGCTTGTGGCATGACCAGACAGGCTTTGGGTGCAGGTGGAGGACCGAGAGGAGGTTGAGGAGGCAGAAGCTGAGGAGGAACTTCGAGATAAAGAGGATTGACGCACAACTCGTGGGGATGGCAAGACTTGGACAGCAGCCCCTTGTCCTGCTGTCACCATAGTTACCCAGTGCCCAGTCAGCGACATGTAGCGCCCCTGTCCATGCCTACTTGTCCTAGTGTCTGTGGTGAAATGCACCCTGTCACACACAGAGTTTCTCAAAGAAGCGGTGATGTTGTGTGCAACATGCTGGTGGAGGGCAGGCACACCTTTCTTTGAGAAGTAGTGCCGACTGGGCATCTGGTACTGGGGCACTGCGACGGACATAAGATCTTGAAAATCCTCTGTGTCCACCAGGCGGAAAGGCAGCATTTCTGTAGCCAAGAGCTTGAAGATGGTGAAATTCAACCTCTTAGCTTTCTCATGGCTAGGAGGAAATGGTCTTTTACTTGTCCACATCTGAGGGACCGAGAGCTGGCTGTTATGCTTAGACGGGGTTGAGAAGGGTGCCAAAGCAAACTGCCGGTCTGTGAGGAAGATGCAGGCAGACATGATAAGTTGCCTTGATCCAAAGGTGGTGCTATCGATGTCGGACAGCGCTGAACACCATCTGGTGTTTCCACCTCCAAAGAAAATGATGACCTGCCAATCACGCTGGCTGTTGCGGGTAAAGCTGTGGCAGGTCTGCGTCCCAAAACAGGTGTGACTGCTGTCCCCCCAGTCACAGAGGATGAAGAGGCCGCGGATGCACAAGATGTGGCAGACGGTGGCTGGCCCGGCCGGCTAGGCCGCATTGTAGCACAGTGAGCTTCCCACTGCAAGTTATGCTTCATATCCATGTGCCGTTTCATGCATGAAGTACTCAAACTATGTATTTTTTGGCCTCTACTTAGCTTTTGCTGACAAATGTTACAGATAACATGAGTTGGGTCATCTTTATCGATCTGAAAAAATGCCCAGGCTATGCAAGGCTTAGCACCCATGCTACCTGAAGAGCCACCACGACTTGTGGTCAGAGGCAGAGTTGTGTTTGAGGATGCAGTTGTTGACGTGCTTCCAGTACTACGTCTCTGTCAAGGAAGGTGCAACCTGACCTCGTCGTCACTAGCATCCTCCTCCATCTCCTCTGCTGACCTCATCGACTGGCTGACTTTGGGTTGACAGTAAGTGGGATCTCCAACCTCGTCATCATCACCCTGTGTGTTATCACACCCGTCGTCCTCAGTGTCAACCTCTTCCTGTCCTGACAAAAAACTAAAGTTGTCGCTCCAATCAGA
Organism: Phyllobates terribilis; assembly: GCF_046119375.1. Classification (NCBI taxonomy): domain Eukaryota; kingdom Metazoa; phylum Chordata; class Amphibia; order Anura; family Dendrobatidae; genus Phyllobates; species Phyllobates terribilis. Next base: position 769,094,074 of record NW_027362764.1, read on the forward strand.
TATTTGCGTCTCATGATCGTCTACCTCATTATCTCCACCAACAGGAGTTACAGTTTGGGAACTCAGATGGGCAGCTGGAGACTTGGGAGCTGTGAGGAAGCAAGTGCGATTGGGGTGACCCCTCTGAGGACTGGAGTATTTGTGATGTTGAAGTTGAGGTGGAGGAGAGCACACTTAAAGGAGCACTGGATATCCATTGAAGCACCTGCTGTTTTTGAGCCTCATCTGGAATTTGCAGTGATTGGCGTGGCCGTAAGAAAGGGATCTTATCACATTGTCCGCTAAAAGAAGTAGACATCTTAGTTTGGCTGGAAGATGGTCTTTCTTCTGCAGATGTTACTGTTGCTTTAACACCTACCCCACGGACACAACCTTTTTTTCCCTTGCCAACACGCCTATTCCCCTTTCCTCCAGCAGGAGGCCTTTTTCCACTCATTTTGGTGGTAAACTAATTCACAACTCTGGAGCTGTTTGCACAAAAAACAATGGATGGGAACTGAGCAGAGCTGAGTGGCCAAAATGTGGTAGTAGCCCAAAAGTATTGGCTGGGTTAGATGCAGATAAAAATTATTTTGAATTTGCAACCTGGTGGAGGTTAGTATAGATGGACTAATAGAACAAGTCCCACACACTGCTACAAGCCAAAATATTTTTTCAGAGCTGGATGCAGAAAAAAATTATATTGAATTTGCAACCTGGTGGAGGTTAGTATAGATGGACTAATAGAACAAGTCCCACAAACTGCTCCAAGCCAAAGCCCAAATATTTTTTCAGAGCTAGATGCAGATCAAAATTATATTGAATTTGCAACCTGGTGGAGGTTAGTATAGATGGACTAATAGAACAAGTCCCACACACTGCTACAAGCCAAAATATTTTTTCAGAGCTGGATGCAGAAAAAAATTATATTGAATTTGGAACCTGGTGGAGGTTAGTATAGATGGACTAATAGAACAAGTCCCACACACTGCTACAAGCCGAAATATTTTTTCAGAGCTAGATGCAGATAAAAATTATTTTGAATTTGCAACCTGGTGGACGTTAGTATAGATGGACTAATAGAACAAGTCCCACACACTGCTACAAGCCGAAGCCCAAATATTTTTTCAGAGCTAGATGCAGAAAAAAATTATATTGAATTTGCAACCTGGTGGAGGTTAGTATAGATTGACTAATAGAACAAGTCCCACACACTGCTACAAGCCGAAATATTTTTTCAGAGCTAGATGCAGATAAAAATTATTTTGAATTTGCAACCTGGTGGAGGTTAGTATAGATGGACTAATAGAACAAGTCCCACACACTGCTACAAGCCCAAATATTTTTTCAGTGCTAGATGCAGATAAAAATTATATTGAATTTGCAACCTGGTGGAGGTTAGTATAGATGGACTAATAGAACAAGTCCCTCACACTGCTAAAAGCCAAAATATTTTTTCAGAGCTAGATGCAGATAAAAATTATTTTGAATTTGCAACCTGGTGGAGGTTAGTATAGATGGACTAATAGAACAAGTCCCACACACTGCTACAAGCCGAAATATTTTTTCAGAGCTCGATGCAGATAAAAGTTATATTGAATTTGCAACCTGGTGGAGGTTAGTATAGATGGACTAATAGAACAAGTCCCACACACTGCTACAAGACAAAATATTTTTTCAGAGCTAGATGCAGAAAAAAATTATATTGAATTTGCAACCTGGTGGAGGTTAGTATAGATGGACTAATAGAACAAGTCCCACACACTGCTACAAGCCGAAATATTTTTACAGAGCTAGATGCAGAAAACAATTATATTGAATTTGCAACCCGGTGGAGGTTAGTATAGATGGACTAATAGAACAAGTCCCACACACTGCTACATGCCGAAATATTTTTTCAGAGCTAGATTCAGAAAAAAATTATATTTAATTTGCAACCTGGTGGAGGTTAGTATAGATGGACTAATAGAACAAGTCCCACACACTGCTACAAGCCGAAGCCCAAATATTTTTTCAGAGCTAGATGCAGATAAAAATTATATTGAATTTGCAACCTGGTGGAGGTTAGAATAGATGGACTAATAGAACAAGTCCCACACACTGCTACAAGCCAAAATATTTTTTCAGAGCTGGATGCAGAAAAAAATTATATTGAATTTGCAACCTGGTGGAGGTTAGTATAGATGGACTAATAGAACAAGTCCCACACACTGCTACAAACCGAAATATTTTTTCAGAGCTAGATGCAGAAAAAAATTATATTGAATTTGCAACCTGGTGGAGGTTAGTATAGATTGACTAATAGATCAAGTCCCACACACTGCTACAAGCCGAAATATTTTTTCAGAGCTAGATGCAGAAAAAAATTATATTGAATTTGCAACCTGGTGGAGGTTAGTATAGATGGACTAATAGAACAAGTCCCACACACTGCTACAAGCCAAAATATTTTTTCAGAGCTGGATGCAGAAAAAAATTATATTGAATTTGGAACCTGGTGGAGGTTAGTATAGATGGACTAATAGAACAAGTCCCACACACTGCTACAAGCCGAAATATTTTTTCAGAGCTAGATGCAGATAAAAATTATTTTGAATTTGCAACCTGGTGGACGTTAGTATAGATGGACTAATAGAACAAGTCCCACACACTGCTACAAGCCGAAGCCCAAATATTTTTTCAGAGCTAGATGCAGAAAAAAATTATATTGAATTTGCAACCTGGTGGAGGTTAGTATAGATTGACTAATAGAACAAGTCCCACACACTGCTACAAGCCGAAATATTTTTTCAGAGCTAGATGCAGATAAAAATTATTTTGAATTTGCAACCTGGTGGAGGTTAGTATAGATGGACTAATAGAACAAGTCCCACACACTGCTACAAGCCCAAATATTTTTTCAGTGCTAGATGCAGATAAAAATTATATTGAATTTGCAACCTGGTGGAGGTTAGTATAGATGGACTAATAGAACAAGTCCCTCACACTGCTAAAAGCCAAAATATTTTTTCAGAGCTAGATGCAGATAAAAATTATTTTGAATTTGCAACCTGGTGGAGGTTAGTATAGATGGACTAATAGAACAAGTCCCACACACTGCTACAAGCCGAAATATTTTTTCAGAGCTCGATGCAGATAAAAGTTATATTGAATTTGCAACCTGGTGGAGGTTAGTATAGATGGACTAATAGAACAAGTCCCACACACTGCTACAAGACAAAATATTTTTTCAGAGCTAGATGCAGAAAAAAATTATATTGAATTTGCAACCTGGTGGAGGTTAGTATAGATGGACTAATAGAACAAGTCCCACACACTGCTACAAGCCGAAATATTTTTACAGAGCTAGATGCAGAAAACAATTATATTGAATTTGCAACCCGGTGGAGGTTAGTATAGATGGACTAATAGAACAAGTCCCACACACTGCTACATGCCGAAATATTTTTTCAGAGCTAGATTCAGAAAAAAATTATATTTAATTTGCAACCTGGTGGAGGTTAGTATAGATGGACTAATAGAACAAGTCCCACACACTGCTACAAGCCGAAGCCCAAATATTTTTTCAGAGCTAGATGCAGATAAAAATTATATTGAATTTGCAACCTGGTGGAGGTTAGAATAGATGGACTAATAGAACAAGTCCCACACACTGCTACAAGCCAAAATATTTTTTCAGAGCTGGATGCAGAAAAAAATTATATTGAATTTGCAACCTGGTGGAGGTTAGTATAGATGGACTAATAGAACAAGTCCCACACACTGCTACAAACCGAAATATTTTTTCAGAGCTAGATGCAGAAAAAAATTATATTGAATTTGCAACCTGGTGGAGGTTAGTATAGATTGACTAATAGATCAAGTCCCACACACTGCTACAAGCCGAAATATTTTTTCAGAGCTAGATGCAGAAAAAAATTATATTGAATTTGCAACCTGGTGGAGGTTAGTATAGATGGACTAATAGAACAAGTCCCACACACTGCTACAAGCCGAAATATTTTTTCAGAGCTAGATGCAGATAAAAATTATATTGAATTTGCAACCTGGTGGAGGTTATTATAGATGGACTAATAGAACAAGTCCCACACACTGCTACAAGCCAAAATATGTTTTCAGAGCTAGATGCAGATAAAAATTATTTTGAATTTTCAACTTGGTGGAGGTTAGTATAGATGGACTAATAGAACAAGTCCCACACACTGCTACAAGCCCAAATATTTTTTCAGTGCTAGATGCAGATAAAAATTATATTGAATTTGCAACCTGGTGGAGGTTAGTATAGATGGACTAATAGAACAAGTCCCTCACACTGCTAAAAGCCAAAATATTTTTTCAGAGCTAGATGCAGATAAAAATTATTTTGAATTTGCAACCTGGTGGAGGTTAGTATAGATGGACTAATAGAACAAGTCCCACACACTGCTACAAGCCGAAATATTTTTTCAGAGCTCGATGCAGTTAAAAGTTATATTGAATTTGCAACCTGGTGGAGGTTAGTATAGATGGACTAATAGAACAAGTCCCACACACTGCTACAAGACAAAATATTTTTTCAGAGCTAGATGCAGAAAAAAATTATATTGAATTTGCAACCTGGTGGAGGTTAGTATAGATGGACTAATATAACAAGTCCCACAAACTGCTGCAAGCCGAAATTTTTTTTCAGAGCTAGATGCAGAAAAAAATTATATTGAATTTGCAACCTGGTGGAGGTTAGTATAGATGGACTAATAGAACAAGTCCCACACACTGCTACAAGCCGAAGCCCAAATATTTTTTCAGAGCTCGATGTAGATAAAAGTTATATTGAATTTGCAACCTGGTGGAGGTTGGTATAGATGGACTGATAGAACAAGTCCCAGACACTGCTAGAAGACGAAATATTTTTTCAGAGCTAGATGCAGAAAAAAATTATATTGAATTTGCAACCTGGTGGAGGTTAGTATAGATGGACTAATAGAACAAGTCCCACACACTGCTACAAGCCGAAATATTTTGTTCAGAGCTAGATGCATAAAAAAATTATATTGAATTTGCAACCTGGTGGAGGTTAGTATAGATGGACTAATAGAACAAGTCCCACACACTGCTAGAAGCCAAAATATTTTTTTCAGAGCTAGATGCAGATAAAAATTATTTTGAATTTGAAACCTGGTGGAGGTTAGTATAGATGGACTAATAGAATGATGCTATGCCCAAAAGGTTTTACTTCACTAGGTGCAGTAAAAAAATTGGTATTCTATACACAGGTGGTGTAGCTTGCAACACAGATAGGCTACTCCACTGACTAACACACACTGCAAGAGGCCAAAAAGGATTCGCTTTGCTAGATTTAGCCAAATGCTGTGAAAAAAACTTGCACAGCACTAAAACAGACCTACCTGGCAAAAAGTGATAGGAACTGATGTAACCTAGTCCTGAAAAGGACTCCAATTACAATTAGTCTTTACTCCCACAATCTATCTATTTAAGAGCACAGACCTGCCTGATAAAAGTGATAGGAACTGATGTAACCTAGCCCTGAAAAGGACTGCAATTACAATTAGTCTTTACTCCCAACCTATCTATTTAAGAGCACAGACCTGCCTGATAAAAGTGATAGTAACTGATGCAACCTAGCCCTGAAAAGGACTGCAATTACAATTAGTCTTTACTCCCAACCTATCTATTTAAGAGCACAGACCTGCCTGATAAAAGTCGTAGGAAATGATGTAACCTAGTCCTTAAAAGGACTGCAATCACAACTATTCCCTACTCCCAAGCTATCTATAGATTTGTGCGAAAATTGGCTTGAAATTAACAAAGTATAGCGCACCCAGCAACAGCGGTGCAGTCTAACACGCAGCTGGAGCAGTGAGAAAATGGTGGCGACGGGGAAAATGGCTGGGTTTTATAGGGAAAGGACATGTGACATTTTCTGCCAACGACACATGCCCTTGCTTGTGTGAAAAAAAGCAGTTCGCTCCATGTGTGCGCTGCTGATATGCTGACAGATTGCACCGCCCCACTGTAAATGCGGGAAAGAGAAAAAAAAATGGAGATCTTCATTATGTATGCAGAGATCCATCCCCTGCCCCCCGCCAAGCTGTAAAATCAAATTGCGTATTAGCATTAATTTTCAGCATTACTGAGAAAAAATCCAGTTATGATTTTGGTGCACGAACAGTTATCGAACATAACCTCGAACAGCCGAATTTTTTTCAAATTGTTCGTGTTCGCCGAACGGCTCGAACACCGCCCAAAACAGCTCGAACTTGAGATTGGCGAACAGTTCGAGTCGAACACCGCTCATCTCTATTGACAATCTAATTTTTATGGGGACCTCTTCACTCTCTAATTGAAAGATGATGTTGGAAACAAGGATCCGACATGTCGGATTTTGGAATTTTGTTTTCCATGAGATTAGCTGCTGCCAGAGCAGCCTGGCAGTGGCTTTTTTTTCTATAGAGAACACAGGAGAGAGCCAAGTATTCCTGTTTATGGGGGACTTAGGATTAAAAGCTGTTAGCTGAACAGCTATCTATTGAGCATACGAACCTATAAACCGCTCTCTCACACAACAGTATCTTAATCAGTATTTTGCATCAGTAGTAGATGAGTGAATCGATTTGCAGGACCCTTATCCAGCAGCTGAGAAAGTATTCTCTGACTGTTGGATGAGATCTCCTACCTGGAAGAATCCCTGGCCCTTCTTCCAATTAGTAGGCCCGATGTGACATCATGTGTGCCTCTTGCCAAAATGGGCCTACAAGTCAGAAGAGATGTCAAAGATTCTGGCAGGTAGGATGTGGTTCAAAGGGTTCCCATCCTGCAGCCATGGACAACAAACCAGGGCCATATAAATTGATTTGCTTATCTCTAATCAGTATCACTTAGAGATGAGTGATTTGGTGGAGAAATGACTGAGTAAAATTTTGCTATGTTTCAATGCACCCGCAAATTAAAACAGGTTACAATTGGATTTGTGAGGATCATGTCTAGTACCGATGTAGTAAACCGCAACCTGTTAGTGCTGTAGCATGCCTCAGTAGTGTAAATTATTTGTGTTGCTTGCAGATCTTATTCACTCATTTTGAATGAAAAATGCATTAAGCTGTTTAAAAACACAAAATTTGAGCTTGGTTTAAGTTGGTATACATGCAGCACATAAATGCATGTTCCACAATGGCCATGAATCAGAAAAACCTACAAAGAAGCCAAATGAACAAAAACCCCGCTGTAAATAAATAAAAAGCAAGTGCGTTTAAATAAAATAGGGTTCTTAGTAACACTGTTTTTGATCAAAAATAGTATATAAGCCATCCCACCTTTATTTTTTTAATTCTGTGCAAACCTGGATACATTTAAAGCTTCCCTAGGCTGGGGTTCACAGTTTGGGACTCAGACCTTTTTCTGCCCTTATTCACACATTGAGGTCAACTTTGCACATGGTAAGGTTTTTAATGTTAGACAGTGTAGGACTATCCCGAGCGGGTTCACCTTGTCGTGGTGGGATAGCTTATATACTATTTTTGATTAAAACCAGTGTTACTAAGAACCCTATTTTATTTAAATGCACTTACTTTTTATTTATTTACAGCAGGATTTTTGTACATTTTGCTTCTTATAGGTTTTTCTGATTCATGGCCATTGTGAAATATTCATTTATGTGCTTCATGTATACCAACTTAAACCAAGCTCAAATTTTGTGCTTTTTCTTTGTATTTTTTGGCATTCTGTGCAAACCTGGGTGTGGCCTCCCTTCCTAGGGCTGGATAATACGTTTAAAGCTTCCCTGGGCATGTGTTCACAGTTTGGGACTCAGTCCTTTGTCTGCCCTTATTCACACATTGAGGTCATCTTTGACACATGGTAAGTTTTTTAAAATTAAACAGTGTAGGACCGTCCCGAACAGGTTCACCTTGTCAATGGTGGGATGGCTTATATACTATTTTTGATCAAAAACAGTGTTACTAAGAAACCTATTTTATTTAAATTCACTTGCTTTTTATTTACTGCAGGGTTTTTGTTCAGTTTGCTTCTTGTAGGTTTATCTGTATTTTTAATACTCAAGTCCCTTGAGGAAGTCATGGCGAAACATGAGTCGGATTCTCCATTGTTTGCTTTTGACCAATAATACATGGGTGAGTGTTACATAACCTTCAACAGGCACTACAAGTAGACGGAGCAGCTCGGCAAGTGAGTACTTCTGGCCAGCGGCCGCCGCCAACACCGATGATGGCTGATTGGCTGGGGTGTTGAGCGTCAGACCCTGGTCAATCAGACATTGATGACCTGTAATAAGGATGGCCATCAATATAAAAGTAGTGGACAACCTTCTTATTTCTCTTCTTATTACCAAAAAACCCTCCCTTCTGCATGCTCGCTAACTTTGACTCTTCTGTGCCCGGCATACACACTGTTACTTTTACTTTCCCCAAACAAGTACATAGAGAAGCATTAATCACACACTAACCCTAGAAAAAAATCTGGGGCTGCGCAGGCCTGCTAGGTTACTTGTTTTCTATTTTCTGCAAGATTACTTTAGTTAGAATTTTGAAACTCTAGGAATTCCTCAGGTATATAGTTGTTAGTAATTTCCAGTTATTCATATATTTTTATGTTATAGGCAATTCGGTAAAACAACTCTTTTTTGGGACTACCCCATATTCACATACCTGGGGCCTTTTAGGCCTGTACTTGGTTTACATGTGATCTTCAGTCTTTTTGTCTGTACTGTTACTTAGAAGGAAAACATATCGCTTCAGGAAGAAAAAAAACATGGAAAAATATAATAAAAGAGGAACTATATGGTTATATTGCCCTTACTCTTCTGGCAGTGTGTACAAAATCGTACGATGTTCCAATCAGAGAATTATTTCTGAACCCTTTTTCAGATCCACACTACAAAGCTACAAAGTCAGTGAATAGATTTGAGAATATTCGGAGAAGCCTTCGTTTTTATGATGAGAACTCGTCCTGTGAGGTTGGAAACAGATAAATTAGCCCCTATTAGCTAAATCTGGAATCTTTTCATCAAAAACTGTACAAAGCTTTACCATCCTAATGACAACGTGACAGTGGATGAGCAACTTCTTGCCTTTAGGGGACGTTGCAAATTCATTCAGTTCATGCCCAGTAAACCTGCCAAGTATGGCATAAAAATTTTCTGGATGTGTTATTCTACAAGCTATTATGGCATGAATGGTCTGATTTACTGTGGCAAAGAAGCTGATGCTCCAGTCCAGAAAGTCCTATGTTCTGACATAGTAAAAAAACTTGCAGTACCAATTTTCCCATTCTGGAAAAAATGTAACAATGGACAATTACTTTACCAATCTGGAACTGGGCAAATTTTTGCTTCAGAAAAAAACTCACACTTGTTGGTACGAGGAGGCCAAACCGCCGCGAAATTCCTCCAATCATGAAGCACAATCCCAAGCGTCCACTTTATGAGAGTGTCTTTGGTTTCTGCAATCAAGAGACAATGGTATCTTATAAAGCAAAGAAATAAAAATCCGTGATATTACTGAGTACAATGCATCATGATGAAAGTATTGACACCGATGACAGGAAACAGAAACCTGAAATCATACTGCATTATAATAAAACAAAAGGAGGTGTGGACAAGATGGATGAAATGATTGGAGAGTATTCATGCAAGAGGCAGACAAAACGTTGGCCTGTAGTCATTTTTTATAATATCCTTGATGTGTCAGCCCTCAATAGCTATAGTGTTTATAGTGAAACTCATCCAGAATTCCATGCCAACAGGAAGGACAAGAGACGTCTATTCTTGACGGAACTTTTCTATGAACTTTTGATTCCTACCATGATGAAGCGAAGCAACACGAAATGCTTGCCAAGGCAAATTATGGAAGCTATGATCCGATGTAGTATACATTTTCAGGAACATCCAGAGCCAAGAGAAAAAAAAAGAAAGCGCTGTTATATTTGTCCAGCAAAGAAGGAAAGGAAATCTGAGCGTTTCTGTACTACTTGTGGACAAAATGTCTGCAAGGAACATTCTTCCGAAAAAATATGTGAAAATTGTTGGGGTAAAAAGTAAAGTTAAAAAGGAAAGTTTTTGAAAAAGAAATATTCCTCCCCATGTTTACTACAACTTTTATATAAAAAACTTTTAGACAAAAAAATCGTTATATATATATATATATATATATATATATATATATATATATATATATATATATATAAAGAATTATATAGAATGCATATATTGGGCGTTTTAAGCCGGTGTAATTACTTTTTTTTGTTTTATGCACATAATTATAATGTTTTGAAATATTCGCATCTCAAATAGACTTTGAAAAGTATTTCTATTTGAGTTACTCCATGTTATTTGCACACAGGCCTAAAAGGCCCCAGGTATGTGAAAGTGTAGATTTCTATGGTTGTGCTTTCTAGGGTTAAACAATTGCGTCAAACATCAACATATGGAAAATGTATTAATATTAGTTATGAGCAAGCACTAAAATGCTTGGGTGCTCAATGCTCGGGTCGAGCACATTGGAATACTCGGGTGCTCGAACCGAGCAACGTGCCCAATGTAAGTCTATGGGAAAGTCGAGCATTTTTCAGGCAGCTCCCCCTGGCGGTCTGCAAAGGGCCTAAAATTGCCTATATCAATGAGAACAGTGTTCAAATGACATGGGGACAGCATATGGAAGACCCCTAGAAGCATTTATGACTCCCAGGTCACTTCTGTCAACAATGTTGTCAGAGGTATTATGCCACTTTTACGGACTCACAATAAAACATACCAAAACAAAACCAAAAAAGATTTTCTTGGGAAATATGTTAAGGAGCATCCTTTCCAGGGTAATGACTTGTATATAAAGCAAAATAAATAACCAAAAACAAAAATGCTCCTCCACACCTTGGGCTATGTTCACACGTAGCGTTTTTGATGCGTTCTTTCACTTTTCATTGCTTTCAACTGTGACAAATGCATTCACCAGGAAATGTCATTTTAACATTTTACAACCTTATCTGGCCATGTGGTGTGTGAGATATCATCAGACACATCATGTTTCATTTATTAAGGAGGGTCTCTGAAAGTCACAAAGCCTATTTTTATAGGGCCATCAGGTGCCTTTGCTATTCTTAAAGGGCCAGCAGTCGGCCCTCACTATTCTTAGAGAGCCATAAGCCGGCTATGTTTTATTGTTCCCATTACTAAAGAGTGGGTCTCCTATACTGTTATTGCGTATGCAGCGCTGCTCAAAATTTGGATGCACCCCAATACCACTTTCAAAATTTGGATGCACCCCAATACTCCTTTGAAGAGACTTAGAGGAGGGACTCCTGAAAACAATGTTCCAATTATTAGGAAGTGGCTCTTGTGTTTGCCTATGCAGTGAATGCAAGGGTTGCCATAAACATGGAGGCACTCCAATGCCCCTTGGAAGAGACATGGAGGTCAGATGGCCTCCTGAAAACAATGTTCTCATTATTAGGTAGAGGGTCTCCCATTATGTTTGCCTATGCAGTGAATGCAAGGGCTGCCAATAATTGGGAGGCACTCCAATGCCCTTGGAAGAGACGTGGAGTAGGGACTCATAAAAAATGTTCCCATTATAACGGAGCAGGCCTCCTATACTTGTAATGCCCATGCACTAAGTGTATGGGCTGACAAACATTTACCCCTGGGGGGTATACATGAACATACTGTATCAAAAAAATTTTTTATGGGCATCATAAACACCCATTAAAAAAATTATGTGGGTGTTGCATCACGGACCATGGTCACCCTGGTGTTATGGTGGTGGATGATGAGGAGAAGGAGGGGGACAAGAGCAAACAGCCAAAATCAGGAAGCGTATACCCATGTCTGACTGTGAAAACGTGCATGGGAATACACCTCCCAAGAAAAGACACTGGATTTGAGATTATGTTATGCTGCTATCATTCTGTGGTGTTGAGAAGTCTGGCCCAATCCAGCCCTTGTTCATTTTTATAAGAGTCAGCCTGTCAGCATTTTCATTTGACAGGCGGATGCGCTTATCAGTTATAATTCCACCAGCGGCACTAAAAACCTGCTCTGATAAAACGCTGGCAGCAGGGCAGGCCAGGACCTCCAAGGCATAGAGAGCCAGTTCATTCCACGTATCCAGCTTGGATACCCAATAATTATAAAGCACAGAGTAATCACAGAGGATGGTGTACGGTTGGTAAGGTACTCCCTCAGCATCTTCCCAAACTTTGTACTCCTTGTGAGAGTAACCCGCGCTCAGGGCTTGTGCAATGGGAGGGGCTGAGAAAATTCTCCCAGAACTTTGAAAATGTTCCCTGTCTCTGCTGGATTGAAGTTGTGTCTCTCTCACCTGTACTCTTTGGTTGTCCAACGAAGTGTGACCTCTGCCGCCGGTGTTTTCAGATGGAAATTTTTTTAAAAGTTACGCAGCAAGGGACTTCTGGTACAGCTCCATTTTTGTAGACCTGTCCGCCTCAGGAATAAGAGATATAAAGTTCTCCTTGTAGCGTGGGTCTAATAGTGTCACCAACCAGTAATGACTGTCACCCAAAATTTTGAGAATGCGAGGGTAATGGGAAAGGCAGCTTACATCAACTCAGCCACGTGTGCCAGACTAGTAACAGGAAAGACTTCCGTGTCCTCACTAAGAAGATGACTGGCCATGCTCTCCTCCTCCTCCTCTCTGTCCTCTCGCCATCCACGCTGAACAGACGGTATGACAGCTCTGCAAGTAGTACCATCAAAAGCGCATGAAACTAGCTCCTGTTCTTCCTCCTCCTCTTCCTCATTGTCCCCCAATCCACGTTGGGATGAGATGAGGCTGGGCTGTTTGTAATCACCCTGTATGGTTCCTTACTCCATCTCATTGTGCTCCGCCTCCAATGCATCCTCTTTGATTGTGAACAGAGAGCGTTTCAGAAGACAGAGGACCGGGATGGTGATGCTAATTATGACGTCATCGCCGCTCACCATCTTGGTGGAGTCCTCAAAGTTTTGGAGGAGGGTACATATGTCTGGCATCCATGTCCACTCCTGAGGTCTTATGTGTGGAGTCTGAACTGATTACCAACAACCTTGTTGATGCTGGTACTCAACAACTGTCCTCTTCTGCGCACAAATCCTTCCCAACATCTGCAGTGTAGAGTTACAACGCATGGGGACATCACACATCAGTCTGTGAGCCGGAAGCAGGAAATGCTGCTACACACTGCAAGGGCGGCGGAAGTTGTAGGTGACTTTCTAAAATGGGCACCCAGGCGGCATACTTTAACAAGCAGATACGGCAGCTCCGGGTAGGATTTGAGAAACCGCTGAACCACGAAGTTAAGCACATGGGCCAGGCATGGAGGCATGGTACGTGTGTGAGCTCGTCTCGCCACAGAACCGCAACCAGGTTCCGGCCACTGTCACACATGACCATGCCTGGCTGTAGGTTCAGCGGTGTGAGCCACAGATCATCCTGCTCTTTCAGAGCTGTCCACAACTCTTCAGCATTGTGTGGTTTGTCACCCAAGCACATTAGCTTCAGCACAGCCTGTTGCCGCTTGGCCGAGGCAGTGTTGCAGGGCTTCCAGCTTGTGACTGATGTCGTCATTTTGGAGATGGAGGCTGAAGAGGAGGAGGAGGATGAAAAGGATGAGGTGCAGGAGCTGTGGACTGTGAGTGCAACCATGATTGACATAGAACCAGCAATCTTTGGTGTCGGGAGGACGCTTTCTGTCCCAAGGTCTGATTGGGTCCCGGCTTCCACTTTATTAACCCAGTATGCTGTCAGCTAGATGTACCATCCCTGCCCACAAGCACTTGTTCATGTATCCGTGGTTAGGTGGATTTTCCCGGTAACTGCGTTGTTGGGAGCACGGTTAACATTTTGGGACACGTGCTTGTGTAATGTGGGGACGGCACACCTGGAGAAATAGTACCGGCTGGGGACCAAGTACCGAGGGACGGCCACTGCCATTAGGTTGCGGAATGCTTCAGTCTCCACGAGCCACCGTCGCCTTCGTGTGACCGTGGCTGCTCAAATATTTCAGCATCGCTACATGCGATCTCCTCTTGCCTCGCTTCAAGTGGACCGGGCGAGAGGTCCGAATCTGTAAATGGAAAAGTGAACAGCTCTTCAGTGTGTCCAAGTGTGGGATCACTTGTCTCCGGGCACTCGGCATGGTGGGAGAAAGGAGGATCAGGGTGATGAATATGCGGTCCAGACTCACGGCTACTGAGACTTGATCTTGTGGAAGACAGGGTGGTGGTGGTGGCTAAGTGACTGGAAGTATTATCTGCTATCCAACCACCAACCTTTTGACACTGCTCTGGGTTCAACAGTGGTGTGCTGCGGTCCCCTAGGAATTGGGACAGAAAGGTTGAGCGAGAAGATGTGGGTGCTTGTTTTGGCACAATTTCTGCTTGCCCACGGCCTCGGCCTTAGCCTCTGCATGCACCATCACCATCACGTACAGTTCCCTGTCCCTTGCAATGTGCCTTGCCCATTTTAAACAGAGGACAATATCTTCCACGCTCACTACAAATGACTGAATTTGGAGCGATTTTATATGTGATCCGTGTTACGGACAAACCACAGTTTTAAATACCTGGCCTGTAGGTAACTATTTTGAACAGCAATCTGGTGTCAATTGCTTCACTGACACACTGAAACAAATTTTTAATGGAGGTCAGAAATGGCAGTATTTTCTGAAAACGTATATGTGCCATGTGCTTTGCCCTTTTTAAACGGAGGACAATATCTTCCACGCTCACTACAAATGACTGAATTTGGAGCGAACTTATATGTAATATGTGTGATGGAGAAAACACAGTTTTAATTACGTGGCCTGTAGGTAAGTAGTTTGAACAGCAAACCGGTGTCAAAAAATTTGCTGACACAGTGAAAAAAAATTTGAATGGAGGCCAAAATTGGCAGTATTTTCTGAAAACGTATATGTGATCCGTGTGATGGAGAAAACACAGTTTTAAATAGCTGGATTTTTAGCGCTGTAATATGGAAAGGACCTGGCTGTATTCTGCAGTGCCAACAAACAAATGGCGCAGAAAAACGGTGTTCTCTGGATCGCTTTTTAAGCAAATAATGAGGATTAAGATCCAAAAAAAATTATTCCTGGCCCCTGAGACCTGGGCCTTTGTATAGAAATATCTAACAGCAGCAGAAGGCAGAACTGGAATGGAGCCTCTTGTGCTATATGCAATGCAGTCTGCTATATACTCTGCATGCCTATATACACTGCCTGCCTGATATCTCTGCAGATGGATTAGTCTTCAGAAGTACTGTTTGTTGAGATGAATATGTGTCTCTAATATAGTTTGGTACACCTACACTAACTAGAATCAAGCGAATCTCTCCCTTGCTCAGCAACAGCTCTCCCTACACTGTCTGATTCCGGAGTGACTGTGATGAGCATGGCGGCGCCAGGTCTGATATAGACCTGATGACGCTGTGCGGCCAGCCAATCACTGTAATGCCACAACCACGCAAGTACTCAGCGAGCACCGAGATCCCTAGGTCTTCCCTATGTGTGTGAATAGGAAGCAACGTGTCGATCTAGGGGAGTGGGGCAGGAGGAAGCGGTCTGTGACCGGCCACTTGGACTAGTCATATGAGAAGCTTTGTCTCTGGAAATTTTTTCATAGTATATTTTCTCTAAAACATTGAAGCATTTCAGAGTGAAACATACTGTACATGGCGGTAATAATGCATCTAGACCCTGATTGTTGCTGCCTGTGGGTTGGGCAGCATAAACAGCTGACAGTTGCACTTTAGTATTTTAAAGTAGTATTTTTAATCTACTATATGTTGCTGCCTTATTAAAGGGACCTTTGAAAATCATCATTACATGGCCATAATTTTATATATACGGATGAGAAAAATAATACAAAAACAACAGTAAGAAAAATATAAATAAAAGAATTTCAAATAAATAAATTACTTTGTAATAATAGTGATAAGTGATTTAGGTCAAATATGAATTTAGCAATTTGCTTGAGTTTGGCAGGAAATTTAATTTGCAATTACGGTAAATTATGTAATGCAAATTGAATGTATCCCATTATGCTCTTGTGTCTCTTCAAACCCCAGAGCACAGAAAACGAATGGTGGAAAAAAATAAAATAAAAATAAAACTCAGCACGCCATAACTTATCCTGCTGCTGCAGCCCCTTGTCCAGTCCTCCGGCCTTATTTCTCCATGACATGCAATGTCTTCCTCCGCACTCTTCACTCTGACTAGGCCTTGGCGGACGTACGTTAGGACATCACAAATATGAGTCTTGATATCAAAGGAATACTCGGTGCGGAAGCCCCAACATAGAGTGAACATGCATGAAGAGGATGAAGTAGAAGCTGGAGGGAGACGTGCGCAGAGAAGACATGGGAAGCAGCGGTGGTGGGACAGATGAACAATAAGGTGAGTATTTTTTTGGGGGGGGGGACATTTTTCTGGATTTTCATCGCATGAATCAGAAAAAAAATGCTTTTGGAAGAATCTGAATTCCTAAATAATAATAGTAATAATAATAGTAATAATAATAATAATAAATTAAAAATTACTACAGCAATAATAACAAAAATAATAAACCCTTATAGTATGAAGGTCTGAAGCACTGATTCCCGTCTCCCTTTTGAATCTACTATCTCGTCACCCAAAAATCTAAATTTTCATATGATCCTGTGCAGCAGAAGTGAAATATTGCATCAAACTACATAAATATGCAATACTAGAACATATCAACACAAGACCCTTCTCTGTCCCAACAAAATATGACTTTGATAAATTCTCCGGAGTCCTTTACCTTATTCCTACACTTTGATCCAATGTATGACATAAAGTTGATCATTAATCTGCAAGCTGGAAAAAAATGCTGATCCACAGCAGCGTCACCTTATTCTTACAAATGAATTCATAAAGCGGTGACACAGTAGTTTGTCTTGCAGGCAAAAGATCATTAATCATCATTGATCAACATTTCTGTTATGGTTCTGACTACCGCTACAATTCCCACTATATTTCCATGGATTTTTTTCCTTCGTTTTATGATTTTTTTATGTTGTATCCTAAATCTGCTTTATTGTTACTTTCGTTTCATCAGAGATGGAGTCATATTTTGCTTTGATGAGTAATGTTTCTATTTGTAGTTTTCTTAATATATAGTCAACCAGTTGGGTACAATATAATATCATTATTAAACTTTTTCATATAACAAGCAATAAACAGGTGTGAAGTTTCTCTTGACGCTTCAAAACTGGATTTTTGGTGATTAGAAGCCATCAGCCAGGAACCTTGAGTCCACCAGAATACTTTATCCTTAGGGTCTACCTTTTACATCTCCGACAAGCATAACATTCATAAAATGAATATACCTCTGAATTATGTGGTCTGTTCTTCTACCGGCTTCAGAAAGGGTTGTCTTCTGCTGGACCAGATGGATGGTTTAGGAGCCAGGACTCATTTCATTGGTGATGATGTCATCCTGTAGATCATGGGAAGTCACAGACTGACTTCCTGTCTGAGCCAGTAACAGTATGTACAATACCGGTGGTTAACCTTAACCCCTTGGTTTGCACGTTAATGACCAAGCCAATTTTTACAATTCTGACCACTGTCACTTTATGAGGTAACACCTCTGGAACGCTTCAACGGATCCCACTGATTCTGAGATTGTTTTTTCAGGACATATTGTACTTCAAGATAGTGGTAAAATTTCTTTGATATCACTTGCATTTATTTGTGAAAAAAATGGACATTTGGCAAAAATGTTAAAAATTTTGCAATTTTCAAAATTTTAATTTTTATGCCCTTAAATCAGAGAGACATGTCACAAAAATAGTTAATACATAACATTTCTCACATGTCTACTTTATATCAGCACAATTTTGGAACCAAAATTTCTTTTTATTAGGGAGCTATAAAGGTTAAAAGATGACCAGCGATTTCTCATTTTTACAACAAAATTTACAAAACAATTTTTTTACGGACCACATCACATTTGAAGTCACTTTGAGGGGTGTTTATGACAGAAAATTCCCAAAAGTGACACCATTCTAAAAACTTCACCCCTCAAGGTGCTCAAAATCACATTCAATAACTTTATTAACCCTTCAGGTGCTTCACAGGAATTTTTGGAATGTGGAAGAAAAAAATTAACATTTAACTTTTTTCCCAAAAATGTTACTTTAGACCCAATTTTTTTATTTTTGCAGGGGTATCAGGAAAATATGGACCCCAATGTTTATTGTGCAATTTCCCCTGAGCACGCAGATACCTCATATGTGGGGAAAAAACACTGTTTGGGTGCACAAAAGAGCTCGGAAGTGAAGGAGCGCAATATGACTTTTTGAATGTAAAATTTGCTTGAATAATTAGCAGACGCCATGTTGCGTTTGGAGAGCCCCTGATGTGCCTAAACAGTGGAAACCCCCCACAAGTGACACCATTTTGGAAACTAGACCCCTCAGGGAACTTACCTAGATGTGTGGTGAGCACCCTGAACCCCCAGGTGCTTCACAGAAGTTTAGAACATTGAGCAGTAAAAATAAAATTTTCACATTTTTGAAACAAAAATGTTTTTCAGCCTCCAATTTTGCATTTTAATGAGGGTAACAGGAGAAATTGCACCATGTAATTTGTTGTGCTATTCCTTCTGAGCACGCTGATACCCCATATGTGGGGGAAAACCACTGTTTGGGAGCACGGCAGAGCTTGGAAGAGAAGGAGCGCCATTTGACTTTTGAATGTAAAATTTACTTGAATACTTAGCGGATGTGCCACTGATGTGCCTAAACAGTGGAAAAACCCCACAAGTGACACCATTTTGGAAACTAGACACCTCAGCGAACTTATCTAGATGTGAAGTGAGCACCCTGAACCACCAAGTGCTTTGCAAAAGTTTATAACATGGAGCTGTGAAAATAAAAAAATCTAACTTTTTCCACAAAAATAATGTTTTAGCCCCAATTTTTTTATTTTCACAAGGGTAAGAGGAGAAAATGGACCCCAAAAACTGTTGTGCAATTTCTCCTGAGTACGCCAATAACCCATATGTGGGGAAAATACAGTGTTTGGGTGAATGACAGAGTTAAGAAGGGAAGGAGCATTGTGTGACTTTTTTAACTCAAAATTGGCTGGAATTGAGAGCGGGCGCCATGTCGCGTTTGGAGAGCCCCTGATGTGCCTAAATAGTGGAAACCCCCCACAAGTGACCCCATTTTGGATACTTAACCCCTCAAGGATTTTATCAAGGGGTATAATGAACATTTTGAACCCAGAGGTACGACACAGAATTTGATAACATTAGGTCATTATATTGAATAAGTTGTCATTAGTCTTGTTGCAAGTGCTCGCTACTTGAGTTTGCATCTGGTACACGGGTATGCACCATGTATCACGGGTGCTCGAGTGACATGCTCGAGTTCCCGCCCGCATGTTTCATGGTTATTAGACACCCAAAAAAAACATGCGGGGATTACTCATGCATGGCAGGCAATCCCCGCAAGGTTTTTTTGGCCCCAAAGCATATGGGGCGGAGACTCGAGCATGTCACTCGAGCACCCGCGATACTCAGTGCATTCCTGAGCAGCCGATGCAAACTCAAGTAGCGAGCACTTGCGCTCAACACTAGTTGCCATATCGTCATCTTTTTTTTTTTTACTTTTGAAAAAAATACCAACCCCATCACAACCCTAACCCTAACACAACCCTAACCCTAGAGTTTACTTTTTTACGCCATTCCTCGTGCAGTATAAGTGATTAGACGACTTTATTCTTCGGGTCGGTGCGATTACAGCGATACAAGAATCATATTGGGTTTTTATGATTGACAGCTGTCACACACTAAAAGACACATTTTTTTGCAAAATCTAGTTTTTGCATCGCCATATTTAGAGAGCTATAATTTTTCCATATTTTGGCCGCCAGAGTCATGTGACGGCTTGTTTTTTGCGGGACAAGTTGACGTTTTTATTGGTGTCATGGCACTTTACATTTTTTGATCACTTTCTATTTCAATTTTTGGGAGGCAGAATAAACAAAAACCAGCAATTCCAGAAATTTTTTTTATGTTTTTTTTTTTTATGCTGTTCCGCTTGTGGTAAAATTCATAAAACAGCGTTATTCTTCGGGTCAGTACGTTTACAGCGGTACCTCATTTATATTGTTTTTCTATGTTTTGGTGCTTTTACACAATAAAAGCTATTTTATAGAAAAAAAATATTTTTTTGCATCGCTTTATTCTGAGAGCTATAACTTTTTTATTTTTCGGCTGATGGAGCTGTATGGCAGCTTGTTTTTTGTGGGACAAGATTACGTTTTCAGCGGTATCATTTTTATTTATATTCATGTTTTTGATCGCGTGTTATTTCATTTTTTGTTTGGCGGTATGATGATAAAGTATTGTTTTCTGCTTTGCTTTTTATTTTATTTTTTTACCGTGTTCACTAAAGGGGTTAACTAGTGGGACAATTTTATAGGTCAGGTAGTTCCGGACACGGCAATACCAAAAATGTGTACTTTTATTGTTTTTTTTTTTTTTATCATAATATTTATTGACGGGCACATTATATTTTTATTTTCGGCGGATTATTATTTATTTTATTTTTTTTAATATTTGTACAATTTTTTTTTTTTTCATTTTTTAACACTTTTTGGACTTTTATTCTGTGTCACACTTTTTCACTTTTTTTATTCTGATCGCCTGTATAGCACAGGAATGCAGCACCATCCCTGTTCTATACAGGCTGTCAGCGCTGCACAGGGAGAAGATAGTTTGGTCATGCACTGCGCATAACCAAAGAATCTTCCTGCTGTCTGGTGACCCGGATGTTGTCATGATGACATCGGGTCATCATGGCAATATCCGGGAAGCCGCGGCAGACAGCGCTGGAGGCCGGAAGAGGAGGTGAGTATTGCGATCCCCTCCCCTTGCCACCACAATACTGTGAACGACTTCGATCGCAGCATTGAGGGGGTTAATGTGCCGGGAGCGGTGCGGGACTGCTCCCTGCACATAGTACCGGGTGTCAGCTGTGACTATCAGCTGACACACGGCGGCGATCGCCCCGTACAGCTTGTGTGCGGGAAGATCGCCATATGACCTAATAGTACGTCATTGGTCCAATCGGCCCAGGTCACTAAGACATACTATTAGGTCATACGTCAGAAAGGGGTTAAGATCACTAAAGGAGGGGGAAGCAATTGAGCTGGCATGAAACAAATGACACTGCTAGAATAATGCTGATGACACAGCAATAAGTAATCAAAAAATATGGATTTTTATTTTAATTGTGCATTCAACTGGCCTAAAAATTTCCTTTAAAGCTAACCTGTCACTAAAGTTTACAATACAGCTACATACGTTAATGAATTGATTTCTTAGACCGGGTGAGACTGATGTACTTTGTTTTATAATCCATGTTATGTAGTGTTGAGCAAACATGCTCGACACTGCTCCGTACTCGCCCGAGCATCATGCTACTGCATGTTTGGCGCTCTTTACAGAGCCAATGAACATGCAGGGATTGCCAGCCAGTCACAGTAATGCCGCAGCCATATTGGTTGTGGGCATTACATTTATTGGCTGGCCACACAGCGTCACCTCGAGTATTTAAAACCGGGCGCCGCCATCTTGGACACAGTCGCTCTGGATCAGCTAGTGTAGGGAAAGCGCTGCTGAGCTAGGGAGAGATTTATACTGCGAAATAGATAGTGTGGGGTCTGTAAAGGCTGCCAAATCAAACAAACAGTCCTTCTCAGGACTAATATCCATCCCAAATATCAGGCAGGCAGGCAGGCTGTATAGGAGGCGCATTAGTTATACCAGCAAATGCTGCATTACAGTCCTGTGTGCTCCTGTTGCTGAAATTTCTGGACTTAGCTCCAGGTCCTGGGGGGCCAGGAAAAATCCTTTTTTTTTCATCTAAATCCTCTTTTTTTCCTCCTTCACACTGTACAAATACCCGTCTTATTAACCTTTTGGTGTCCCCCCCCCCCAAAAAAAAAAGTGTGTCTGTGACAGTTTAGACACAAATATATCTGTTTAAAATAGTCTGGTGTAGGACAGAGAAACAGAAGTGTGGTTTTGCAGTTCCACGGTCCAAACCTCTGCATTATCCACTTTTAGGCCATTTTTACCTAAAAAAAACAGTTTGAGTGTGTCGCTCACTGTTCAGCCGCAAATGTATATATTGAAAAAAGTCTGGCATACACCTGTAAATTATAACTGTGGTTTTGCTGTTCCACGGTAAAAAATCTCTATTATCCTGCTTTGGCATTTTTTGCAGTAAAAAAAAACAGTAATAGTGTCTCCTGACTGTTCAGACACCAATATATCTGTTTAAATGAGTCAGGTAAACACCAGTAAATTATAACTGTGGTTTTGCCGTTCCATGGTAAAAAATCTCTATTATCCAGCTTTTGGTATTTTTTCAGTAAAGAAAAACAATAATAGTGTCTCCTGATTGTTCAGACACCAATATATCTGTTTAAAAGAGTCTGGTATACACCAGAAAATTATAACTGTGGTTTTGCCGTTCCACGGTGAAAAATCTCTATTATCCTGCTTTTGGCATTTTTGCCGTAAAGAAAAACTGTAATAGTGTCTCCTGATTGTTCAGACACAAATATATTTGTTGAAAAAAGTCTGGTGTAGGCCCGAGAAATAGAAGTGTGGTTTTGCAGTTCCACTGGTCAAATCTCTGTATTATCCTGCTTTTGGCATTTTTTGCCATAAAGAAAAACAGTAATAATGTCTCCTGATTGTTCAGACACCATTATACTGTTTAAAAGAGTCTGGTATACACCAGTAAATTATAACTGTGGTTTTGCCGTCCCACGGTAAAAAATCTCTATTTTCCTGCTTTTGGCATTTTTTGCCGTAAAAAAAAAAACTGTAATAGTGTCTCCCTGATTGTTCAGACACAAATATATCTGTTTAAAATAGTCTGGTGTAGGCCGGAGAAACAGAAGTGTGGTTTTTCAGTTCCACGGTTCAAACCTCTGTATTATCCACTTTTGGGCCATTTTTACCTAAAAAAAAGCAGTTTGAGTGTGTCGCTCACTGTTCAGCCGCAAATATATCTATTTAAAATTTTCTGGTATACACCAGTAAATTATAACTGTGGTTTTGCCGTTCCACGGTGAAAAATCTCTATTATCCTGCTTTTGGCATTTTTTGCCGTAAAGAAAAACTGTAATAGTGTCTCCTGATTGTTCAGACACAAATATATTTGTTGAAAATAGTCTGGTGTAGGCCCGAGAAATAGAAAAGTGGTTTTGCAGATCCACGGGTCAAATCTCTGTATTATCCTGTTTTTGCCATTTTTTGCCGTAAAGAAAAACAGTAATAGTGTCTCCGGATTGTTCAGACACAAATATATCTGTTTAAAATAGTCTGGTGTAGGCCGGAGAAACAGAAGTGTGGTTTTTCAGTTCCACGGTTCAAACCTCTGTATTATCCACTTTTGGGCCATTTTTACCTAAAAAAAAGCAGTTTGAGTGTGTCGCTCACTGTTCAGCCGCAAATATATCTATTTAAAATTTTCTGGTATACACCAGTAAATTATAACTGTGGTTTTGCCGTTCCACGGTGAAAAATCTCTATTATCCCGCTTTTGGCATTTTTTGCCGTAAAGAAAAACTGTAATAGTGTCTCCTGATTGTTCAGACACAAATATATTTGTTGAAAATAGTCTGGTGTAGGCCCGAGAAATAGAAAAGTGGTTTTGCAGATCCACGGGTCAAATCTCTGTATTATCCTGTTTTTGCCATTTTTTGCCGTAAAGAAAAACAGTAATAGTGTCTCCTGATTGTTCAGACACAAATATATCTGTTGAAAATAGTCTGGTGTAGGCCCGAGAAATAGAACTGTGGTTTTGCAGATCCACGGGTCAAATCTCTGTATTATCCTGCTTTTGGCATTTTTTGCCATAAAGAAAAACAGTAATAGTGTCTCCAGATTGATCAGACATCAATATATCTGTTTAAAAGAGTCTGGTATACACCAGCAAATTATAACTGTGGTTTTGCCGTCCCACAGTAAAAAATCTCTATTATCCAGCTTTTGGTATTTTTTCCATAAAAAAAAACAGTAATGGTGTCTCCTGATTGTTCAGACACCAATATATCTGTTTAAAAGAGTCTGGTATACACCAGTAACTTATAACTGTGGTTTTGCCGTCCCACAGTAAAAAATCTCTATTATCCAGCTCTTGGCATTTTTTGCCGTAAGAAAAAAACTGTAATAGTGTCTCCCTGATTGTTCAGACACAAATATTTCTGTTTAAAATAGTCTGGTGTAGGCCAGAGAAATAGAAGTGTGGTTTTGCTGTTCCATGGTTCAAACCTCTGTATTATCCACTTTTGGGCCATTTTTACCTAAAAAAAAACAGTTTGAGTGTGTCGCTCACTGTTCAGCCTCAAATATATCTATTTAAAATTGTCTGGTATACCCCAGTAAACAATAACTGTGGTTTTGCCATTCCATGGTAAAAAATCTCTATTATTCAGCTTTTGGTATTTTTTCAGCAAAGAAAAACAGTAATAGTTTCTCCCTGATTGTTCAGATTATTTAAAAGAGTCGGGTGTAGGCCAGAGAAATAGAACTGTGGTTTTCATCTTCCACTGTTCTAATCTACTTTTTATTACCCTTTTTCCATTGATAGTGCGAGTGTAAGCTATTTTACTTCCTTTACAATGGGCAAGGCACTTGGCAAGGGAAGTGTAACTGGACATTCTGGTGATGGTGCGTGCAGAGGACGGGGCCGTGGCCAAAGTGAAAATGTGCCACAACCAACAGCCACATCTTCTCGCTCCCACTTTTTGACCGAATTACTAGGGAAGCACAGAACAACACCAGTATTGCAAACTGATCAGTGTGAACAGGTTATTAATTGGATAGCAGATAATACTTCCAGTTACCTGGGCACCACCACCTCCGGTCTGTCTTCCACACGGTCAAATCTTAGTAGCCGTGAGTCTCGTTCCTCCCACCATGCCGAGTGTCGTCAGACAGCAACTGATCCCACACTTGGACACTCTGAAGAGCTGTTCACTGGTCCATTTCCAGATTTGTGCCCCTCGCCTGCTCCGCTTGAAGTGGTGGAAGAGGAGATCCCATGTAGCGATGCCCAAATATTTGAACAGCCACGGCCACAGGAAGTCGACGCTGGCAATTTGTCACAAGAGGAGGACGATGATGAGACACAATTGCCAGGAAGTGAGGAGGAGGATCGTGGTGCGCAAGTGGAAGAGGAGGAGGTGGTGGATGATCTAGTAACTGACCCAATGTGGCAGGAGGACATGCAGAGCGAGGCCAGCAGCACACAGGGTGAGGGAGGCAGAGTACCCCAACAGGCTGGAAGAAGCAGTGTGGTGGCCGCACACAGAAGGCAGGCAACAGTTCCCCGTAACACCAACACGAGGGACGTTGCCAGTAGTGTTGAGCCACCCCCGTAGTGTTCGAGTTCGGTTCGGTTCGTCGAACACCCATGTGTTCGCCGAACTGTTCGTCGAACTGTTCGTCGAACACCTTCGAACACCGTTAAAACCAATGGCAGGCAAACAAAAGCACATAGAAACACATAGAAAACACCTTCAAAGGTGTCCAAAAGCTGACAAACTGCTCAGAAGACATAACTAACACATGGAAAAGTGACAAGTACATATAGTCATGCGAAAATAAAAGAGGTGGAGGAGTAAAAGGAGGGGGAGACACAGATATAGGCATGTCATGCCCTTCTAAAATCCAAAAAGTGAGAAGCCGACACGGCCAGTCCGCTCCTGCCCGTGCCACCTCCGTGTCGCCGGGTTTGTGCCAGAGCCGCGGTGAACCCTGACGGCCAGCCCCCCTCTCCCAATACTGGTGCCTGTCCGCTGGTGGGTCGAGCGAGCCCCCCTGTGGTGGAGGCAGCTCTAAGCTTTTTAATTTAAATTGTCTCTCTAATTTGAATGAATACACTTTAAATCCATTTACAAGGATCTATTGGAGGGCAAGTCTCATGCCAGCAGCCGCGGTAATTCCAGCTCCAGTAGCGTCCACTAAAGCTGCTGCAGTTAAAAAGCTTTTATAAGGATCGAGCTCGGCTGTCCACCGCAAGGCATCCTACTGCCAGTCCCAGCCCCTATGCCTTGGGGTGCCTCCTGATGCTCTTCACTAAGTATCCCATGGTCCCGAAGCATTTCCTTTGAAAAAATTAAGTGTCTAAACTACAGGTGGTGTAGCTTGCTTAACAGCCGGGATAATCCGCTGACTAGCAGACACTGCTACTAGGCACAAAGTATTTCCTGGGCTAGATGCAGTTAAAAATTTGTAATTAGATACTCTCGTTGGATGCTGAGAAAGCATTCCATAGAGTCTCCTGGCACGCCATATATGATTCTCTTAAAGAGCTTGGGGTAGGGGTCTAGGGGACCCTTTTATAGCCAAAATCACGGCCCTGTATCGCAATACGTCACCTAGGCTGAAGATAAATGGAACTGTAGCACCCTGAGGGCTCGGTTGCTACAGACGTATTGCACCTCACCCAGAGGTGTGATATCTCACTCTCAGGTAAGGATGGAGTGTGGATCAGGACCCGACACCTGCATGCATTACACCACATTGCCGTGGGGCAGGGCGACCAATATGCCCCTGAGATGGGCACGACAGTCCCTGTCCCTGGCTGGAGTGGGGGGAGGGAACACTGAGGAAGGGGAACCCTGCAGTGCAGGAGCAGGGAGGAAGCAGTTCCTGGGTGCATTGAGAAGGGAGTATAAAAGGTGGGCACCATCTTAGTTCAGTGCAGAGAAGTCTGAGCAGAGGTGGCAGGGAGCAGGGGCTCTGCATGAGCTCTGCTCCGGAGGCGGGCCTAGTAACAGAGGCCCAGGCCTGCAAGAGGGAGAAGGAAGGAAGAGGAGCGGAGAAGGCTCCAGGAACGAGGAATGAAGGGATCCCAGGGGTGCGGACGGGCGAGTCGCCACCGCACGCCCGAATCCACCTGCGTGGAGGGGTCAGGCCAAAGGGGGAGACCGGTCCCCGAACTAGTGGAGGCAGGAAACGACCCTCAGCTAGAAACCGGAGGCTCTGACATTTTATGTGGCGCAGCCCCTTGCTCCACCCGCTAGGAAGGCACCACATAGGGTCAGGGAAACTGGCGCCAAGTTTACCAAGAGGAGGCCCGAGGCAGTCGGACAGAAGTGTTGGTAAGAAAGGCCAGACAAAGGACACACAAAGGGGGTCCTGTGAAGCGCTCCAAAGTTATCTGGGAGTTGTCTGAGCCCCTCACCTGGTGAGCACAGTACGACGTGGGCAGCCGTTACCTGCAGACGTGGTCTGGATAATAAGAACTGTGAGTAAAGGCCCTGAACTGCATCACTGACTCCGTGTCGTTACTGCTGCTGCCCTGCACCATCACCCCCATCCTCCGCATACACTGCCCTGAGGCTATACTCCTCCCGTGGGGAGTTATGCTACGCTCTGCTGCACCCACAACACCAGCCTTAGCGGTCTGCCCTGTAGCGGCGGTTCACTCTGACCGCAATCCACGGGTGGCGTAGTCGGACATTTAAACATCAAAACCACATAAATAGTTCCGCCACTGGTTTGACCGCCCTGAGCCACGGAACCGGATCGCCGCCACGAAGACTACAACCACCAGCATCCACCAAAAAGGGTCCGGCTCCGGGTGTCCCAAGGCCCAGGGGGTGCGTCAGAACATTTTCATCACCTTTCACAATCACCAATGGGACAAGGCAGGGATGTCCTCTGTCCCCTCTCTTATACATCCTAGTGACGGAGCACCTGCTCTCATTAATTCGCCATAACCCCAATATTAGGTGGATTGAGGTGGGAGGCACCGAGTACAAGTGCTCTCTATTTGCTGATGATGTCCTAGTATATATCACTCAATCACATATATCCATCCCTGCTGTTATGGCTGAAATAGATCACTTTGTTACATGGTAAAATTTTAAAATCAATGCAGCGAAGTCTGAGGCCCTCGATGTCTCCCTCCCTAAATCCATATAGGATTCCATCCAGTCCAACTTTCCCTTTGCCTGGCCCTCACAGGGTATCAAATACTTAGGAATTCCTATTCATAGAGACCTCTCCCATCTATGTTATCTTAATTTTGGGCCCTTTATTGAACAATTCCATACAGACCACGGTTGGCAAGTTAGAACTGTAAGATTCACTACGTGAACCACTGGTGTTTTGTGGAAAAGCACATGTACACCGCGTTCCAAATTATTATGCAAAAAGTGTTTAGGAGTGATAAGGGAAGAATTTGTTTGTTTGTCAGTTAAACTCATTGATGGTGATGTGTGTCAGGGCTCTTTATATCACTGTAAGCAATTGCAGACACCTGTGCTAATTAGTTTGGCAGGTGTGTCCAATGAAAGGCAAGACTACTTAAGAAGGCTCTCTCACATTATTAAGCAGCCTACATTTTCTGCCAAAATGGGAAAGAAAAAGGATGTGTCGGCTGCTGAGAAGCAACAAATTGTGGAGTGTTTAGGTCAAGGCATGACTACAATCAACATTGTGCGATGATCAGGATGAAGTGTCTTGGCAATCAAGAAGTATGTAGCTGATTCACAGTACACACGTGTGCGTGCTGATAAGGGCAAATTGAGGACTCTTTCTTACAGGCAATTACGTCAGGTTGAAAGAGCAGCGGCAAAAAAGCCTTGTCATAGCAGCAGACAAGTTTTTGAAGCTGCTTGTGCCTCCAACGTCCCCCGAACAACAAGATGCAGGGTCCTTCAGAGGTTTGCAGCTGTGCATACGCCATCCTGTCGACCTCCTGTATCCACTTCACACAAGCAGAAACGGCTCCAGTGGGCCAAACATTACATGAAGACTGATTTCAAAACTGTTTTGTTCACGGATGAGTGCCGTGCAGCGCTCGATGGTCCAGATGAATGGAGTGGAGGATGGCTGGTTGATGGACACCCCACGCAAACACGGCTACAGCGCCAACAAGGAGGAGGTGGAGTAAAGTTTTGGGCTGGAATCATGGGGAGAGAGATTGTCGGCCCCTTTAGGATCCCTGAAGGCGCTAAAGATGAACTCCATAATGTATGTGGATTTTCTCAAACAGCACTTCCTGCCATGGTTCAAGAAGAAGAACCGTGTATTTCACAGCATGATCATTTTTCTGCATGATAATGCACCATCTCATGCTGCACATAAAACATCTGCATCTCTGGCTGATATGGGCATAAAAGGGGACAAACTTATGGTGTGACCCCCATGCTCCCCTGACCTCTACCCCATTCAGAACCTTTGGAGCATCATTAAAAGGAGTGTCTATGATGGCGGGAGGCAGTTCACATCTAAGCAACAGCTCTGGGAGGGTATTCTGTCCTCATGCAAAACAATTGAAGCAGAAACCATCCAAAACCTGACAAATTCAATGGACGAGAGAGTTCAGAAGCTCCTTTCGAACAAGGGGTCCTATGTGAAAATGTAACATCACCTAGAATAAAGTTTTGAGTTGAAAACTGTTTGATTTCAGTTTCTAACAACCTGCTAATGCTTATAATTTCAAAAATGACCATTTTTTTGGTCTTTATTAAAATGAAAAGGTTGATCGAAAAGTTTGGGGGATCTAAGAGTGGCAACCCAGTAGTCATGATTACTTCGAATTCTGACAATATGAGGGTCATGCTGCAGGTAGTGCAGCAAGAAGGCACTTATGTGTCTTGCGCATCTCGGAGCCCCAAAATTATTTTCCGGGCTAGATGCAGCTAAAAATTATTTTTAATTTTAAATCTGGTGAAGCTTATTATAGATGGCCTAATAGGATCAGTGCTGCACACTGCTACAAAGCCCAAATTATTTTCCAGTCAAGATACAGATAAACATGATTAGTAATTTGAAAGCTTAAAACGGTTGGTAGGGTGATTTTAACCAATCATCAAGCTTTTACTCTCCCCAGGATGACACAGGGGTAGAAAAGTCGTTTCGGATCCATGATTTGTTCATCTTTATGAACGTGAGTTTGTCTACATTATCAGTGGAGAGCCGCGTGCGCTTATCTGTCAGCACACCACCAGCAGCGCTGAACACACGTTCAGACAGAATGCTGGCTGCGGGGCATGACAAGATCTCCAAGGCGTAAGTGGCTAGCTCCGGCCATTTATCCAGATTGGAAGCCCAAAAAGAGCAAGGGTCCAGTGACACAGTCGTGGCTTCAATGTTTACTTGGAGATACTCCTGTACCATCGTCTCTAGGCGTTGACTATGTGTCAGACTTCTGGTCTCCTGTGGCCTTGCAAAGGATGGGCTAAAAAAGTGGTGAATTGATTCCGCAAAATTGATGTTACCAGCAGATACTGTGGTTCTGTTACGGTTTGAGTGCTGAACACTTGACGGTCCCACGGTTGGCAAGTTGGAACTGTGAGATTCACTACGTGCACCACTGGTATTTTGTGGAAAAGCACATGTAAGATTCTGCAACAGTCTCTGCTGATACTCCTGCATGTGTGCATCCCTTTCTATGGCAGGAATAATTTCTGCAAATTTATTTTGTACCGGGATCTAACAGTGTGGCAACCCTGTAGTCAGGATTATTTCTAATTCTCACAATTCGAGGGTCATGTTGCAGGTAGTGCAGCAAGAAGGCACTCATGTGTGTTGCGCATCCAGGAGCACCAAGTCCCTGTTGTGTTGGTGGCGAGGTAACAATCATGCTTCCTTCCTCTGTCCTCTCCCCCCAACCTCGCACAACAGAAATGTGATCAAGGTCTCCCTCATCTGATGAGTCTTCCATCAGTTCGTCCTCCACTTCTTCCTGGGCTCCTGCACCTTCCTCACTAGTTTGGCTGCTACCATGCGCCCTGGTAAAATCATCTCCCCCACCCTCACATGCCTGCCGCCTTGGTGCTGCCGACCGTCTGGACCATGCAGATGTTAGCCCTTCCGCATACAACTCCTCCTCCTCTACTTCCTCCACCTCCTCTTGTGCCACCACCTGACTCCGAATTCTGTTTAACATGTGCTCCAGCATGTAAATCACCGGAATAGTCATGCTGATAATGGCATCGTCAGCACTAAACATCTTCGTCGCCATTTCAAAACTGTGCAGAAGGGTGCATAGGTCCCTGATCTGAGACCACTCCTCCAGCGTGATTTGCCCCACCTCTGAATCTCGTTGGCCCAGGCTATACGTCAGAACGTATTGCACCAGGGCTTGTCGGTGCTGCCACAGTCGCTGCAACATGTGCAGAGTTGAATTCCACCGGGTAGGCACATCGCATTTTAGCCGGTGAAGTGGCAGGCCCAACGACTTCTGTAGAGATGTAAGTCGCTGAGCTGCGGGATGCGAACGGCGGAAGTGAGCACACAGCGACCGTGCCCTCTGCAGAAGGCCATCTAGTCTGGGATAGTGGGCTAAAAATTGCTGGACAACCAGGTTCAACACGTGAGCCATACAAGGCACGTGTGTGACATTGCCCCGGCGAAGGGCCGCACCCAGGTTTGCAGCATTGTCGCACACGGCCTTCCCTGGTTTCAGGTTCAGTGGAGACAACCATTCATGAAATTGGTTCTCCAGAGCTGACCACAACTCCTCAGCTGTGTGACTCACATTTCCCAGACATTTCAATGTAAAAACCGCCTGATGACGTTGAGCCCTACTGCCAGCATAGTAAGGAGGTGTGCAGGATCCCTTCTGCGCAGTTAGAAAGCTTGTGGCATGACCAGACAGGCTTTGGGTGCAGGTGGAAGACTGAGAGGAGGTTGAGGAGGCAGAAGCAGTGGAGGAACTTTGACATAAAGAGGATTGACGCACAACTCGTGGGGACGGCAAGACTTGGACAGCAGCCCCTTGTCCTGCTGTCACCATAGTTACCCAGTGCCCAGTCAGCGACATGTAACGCCCCTGTCCATGCCTACTCGTCCAAGTGTCTGTGGTGAAATGCACCCTGTCACACACAGAGTTTCTCAAAGAAGCGGTGATGTTGTGTGCGACATGCTGGTGGAGCGCAGGCACACCTTTCTTTGAGAAGTAGTGCCGACTGGGCATCTGGTACTGGGGCACTGCGACGGACATAAGGTCTCGAAAATCCTCTGTGTCCACCAGGCGGAAAGGCAGCATTTCTGTAGCCAAGAGCTTGCAGATGGTGAAATTCAACCTCTTAGCTTTCTCATGGCTAGGAGGAAATGGTCTTTTACTTGTCCACATCTGAGGGACCGAGGGCTGGCTATTGTGCTTAGACGGGGTTGATAAGGGTGTCCCCGGCAAACTGCCAGTCTGTGAGGAAGATGCAGGCGGACATGTTAGGTTGCCTTGATCCAAAGGTGGTGCTATCGATGTCGGACAGCGCTCAAGACCAGCTGGTGTTACCACCTCCAAAGAAAATGATGACCTGCCAATCACGCTGGCTGTTGCGGGTAAAGAGGTGGCAGGTCTGCGCCCCAAAACAGGTGTGACTGCTGTCCCCCCAGTCACAGAGGATGAAGAGGCCGCGGATGCACAAGATATGGCAGACGGTGGTTGGCCCGGCCGGCTAGGCCGCATTGTAGCACACTGAGCTTCCCACTGCAACTTATGCTTCATGTCCATGTGCCGGTTCATGCATGAAGTACTCAAACTATGTATTTTTTGGCCTCTACTTAGCTTTTGCTGACAAATGTTACAGATAACACGAGTTGGGTCATCTTTATCGATCTGAAAAAATGCCCAGGCTATGCAAGGCTTAGCACCCATGCGACCTGAAGAGCCACCACGACTTGTGGTGAGAGGCAGAGTTGTGTTTGAGGATGCAGTTGTTGACGTGCTTCCAGTACTACGTCTCTGTCCAGGAAGGCGCAACCTGACCTCGTCGTCACTAGCATCTTCCTCCACCTCCTCTGCTGACCTCATCTCTTGGCTGACTGTGGGTTGACAGTAAGTGGGATCTCCGACCTCATCATCATCACCCTGTGCGTTATCACACCCGTCGTCCTCAGAGCCAACCTGTTCCTGCCCTGACAAAAAACTAAAGTTGTCGCTCCAATCAGGTATTTGAGTCTTATCATCGTCTTCCTCATTGTCTCCACCAACAGGAGTTACAGTTTGGGAATGAGGGTCTACATTATGGTCAGAACCTTCTGCGTCTGGTCCTGGATCCGACTCATAAAGATTCTGGGCATCAGTGCAGATCATTTCCTCGTCTGGATTCACAGAAGCGCTGGAGTCGACCTCTGATTCCCAGGCTATAGTATGAGTAAACAGCTCTGCAGACTCAACCATCTGTTCTACCTCATACTCAGACGGGCAGCTGGAGATTTGGGAGCTGTGAGGAAGCAAGTGCGATTTGGGTGACACCTTTGAGGACTGGAGTATTTGTGATGTTGAAGTTGATGTGGAGGAGAGCCCACTTAAAGGAGCACTTGATATCCGTTGAAGCACCTGCTGTTTTTGTGCCTCATCTGGAATTTGTAGCGATTGGCGTGGCCGTAAGAAAGGGATCTTATCACATTGTCCGCTAAAAGAAGTAGACATTTTAGTTTGGCTGGAAGATGGTCTTTCTTCTGCACCTACCCCACGGACACAACCTTTTTTCCCCTTCCCAACACGCCTATTCCCCTTTCCACCAGCAGCAGGCCTTTTTCCACTCATTTTGGTGGTTAACTAATTCACAACTCTGGAGTTGTTTGCACAAAAAAACAATGGATGGTAACCGAGCAGAGCTGAGTGGCCAAACTGTGGTATTAGGCCAAAACTATTGGCTGGGTTAGATGCAGAAAAAAATTATTTTTAATTTGCAACCTGATGGAGGTCAGTATAGATGGACTAATAGACCAAGTCCCACACACCGCTAGAAGCCCAAATATTTTTTCAGAGCTAGATGCAGAAAATTTTTTTATTCAATTTGCAACCTGATGGAGGTCAGTATAGATGGACTAATAGACCAAGTCCCACACACTGCTAGAAGCCCAAATATTTTTTCAGAGCTAGATGCAGAAAAAAATTATTTTTAATTTGCAACCTGATGGAGGTCAGTATAGATGGACTAATAGACCAAGTCCCACACACCGCTAGAAGACCAAATATTTTTTCAGAGCTAGATGCAGAAAAAAATTATATTCAATTTGCAACCTGCTGGAGGTCAGTATAGAAGGACTAATAGAACAAGTCCCACACACTGCTAGAAGCCCAAATATTTTTTCAGAGCTAAATGAAGAAAAAAATTATTTTTAATTTGCAACCTGATGAAGGTCAGTATAGATGGACTAATAGACCAAGTCCCACACACTGCTAGAAGCCCAAATATTTTTTCAGAGCTAGATGCAGAAAAAAATTATTTTTCATTTGCAACCTGATGGAGGTCAGTATAAATGGACTAATAGACCAAGTCCCACACACCGCTAGAAGCCCAAATATTTTTTCAGAGCTAGATGCAGAAAAAAATTATATTCAATTTGCAACCTGCTGGAGGTCAGTATAGAAGGACTAATAGAACAAGTCCCACACACTGCTAGAAGCCCAAATATTTTTTCAGAGCTAAATGAAGAAAAAAATTATTTTTAATTTGCAACCTGATGGAGGTCAGTATAGATGGACTAATAGACCAAGTCCCACACACTGCTAGAAGCCCAAATATTTTTTCAGAGCTAGATGCAGAAAAAAATTATTTTTAATTTGCAACCTGATGGAGGTCAGTATAGATGGACTAATAGACCAAGTCCCACACACTGCTAGAAGCCCAAATATTTTTTCAGAGCTAGATGCAGAAATTTTTTTTATTCAATTTGCAACCTGATGGAGGTCAGTATAGATGGACTAATAGACCAAGTCCCACACACTGCTAGAAGCCCAAATATTTTTTCAGAGCTAGATGCAGAAAAAAATTATTTTTAATTTGCAACCTGATGGAGGTCAGTATAGATGGACTAATAGACCAAGTCCCACACACTGCTAGAAGCCCAAATATTTTTTCAGAGCTAGATGCAGAAAAAAATTATATTCAGTTTGCAATCTGATGGAGGTCAGTATAGATGGACTAATAGAATGATGCTATGCCCAAAAGATTTTACTTCACTAGGTGCAGTAAAAAAATTGGTATTCTATACACAGGTGGTATATCTTGCAACACAGATAGGCTACTCCACTGACTAACACACTCTGCAATAGGCCAAAAAGGATTAGCTTTGCTAGATTCAGCCAAATGCTGTGAAAAAAACTTGCACAGCACTGGCACAGACCTGCCTGGCAAAAACTGATAGGAACTGATGTAACCTAGTCCTGAAAAGGACTCCAATTACAATTAGTCTTTACTCCCACAATCTATCTATTTAAGAGCACAGACCTGCTTGATAAAAGTCGTAGGAAATGCTGTAACCTAGTCCTTAAAAGGACTGCAATCACAACTATTCCCTACTCCCAAGCTATCTGTATATTTGTGCGAAAATTGGCTTGAAATTAACAAGGTATAGCGCACACAGCAACAGCGGTGCCGTCTAACACGCAGCTGCAGCAGTGAGAAAATGGTGGCGACGGGGAAAATGGCTTGGTCTAATAGGGCAAGGACATGTGACATACACTGCCAATCACACATGCCCTTGCTTGTGTGAAAAAAAGCACTTCGCTCCGTGTGTGCGCTGCTGATAGGCTGACAGATTGCACCTCCCCACTGCAAATGCGGGAAAGAGAAAAAAAAATGGAGATCTTCATTGTTCCTGCAGAGATCCATCCCCTGCCCCTCCCCCCGCCCCGCTGTACACTCAAACTGCGTATTAACATTAATTTTCATCATTACTGAGAAAAAATCCAGTTATGATTTTGGTGCACGAACAGTTATCGAACATAACCTCGAACAGCCGAATTTTTCTCAAATTGTTCGTGTTCGCCGACCGGCTCGAACACCGCCCAAAACAGCTCGAATTTGAGATTGGCGAACAGTTCGAGTAGAACAACGCTCATCTCTAGTTGCCAGTACAACCTGTAGGTCTTCCAGAGTCTGGAATTTTTTTAAAGACTTTGCTCATAACCCCAAAAAGGCCATTTGTACCACCTGCCATGCCAGCACCAGCAGAGGTGACAAAACTACCAGCCTGACCACCACCAGCATGATCAGGCACATGGCAGCAAAGCACCCGACTATGTGGGGTGAATCCCAGGGTCCACGACCAGTGTCAGCGGGTGTCACCACTGCTTCTTCCGCTGTTGTGCGTGCAATAGTACTCCCTGTTGTGTGTGCAAGGAAATCCCCTGTCCATATTGCATGCAAAGATGCCCCCTCCTCTCAGTCTTCACTTGTTATGACAGTTTCTCAAGAAACAGCATCAATGTCCACGTCCCACCACAGCCTTCAATTGTCCATATCCCAGACCTTTGAACGAAAGTGGAAAATCGCAGCAAACGCCCCACAGTCCTAAATTCGCACATTTCACGATTGCTTGCGTTGGATCTGCTGCCTTTTAAGCTGGTGGAGACGGAATCTTTTCGCAATCTTATGGCGGTGGAAGTCCCTCGGTACTCGGT
Organism: Phyllobates terribilis; assembly: GCF_046119375.1. Taxonomy (NCBI): domain Eukaryota; kingdom Metazoa; phylum Chordata; class Amphibia; order Anura; family Dendrobatidae; genus Phyllobates; species Phyllobates terribilis. Next base: position 769,130,484 of record NW_027362764.1, read on the forward strand.
CCCCAGCCAACACTATTTTGCCCAGTGTGCCATCCCCGCACAACACAAGCACGTGTCCCAAAACATCTGCCGTGCCCTCAACAGCGCAGTTACTGGGAGAGTCCAAATGACAATGGACACGTGGATAAGTGCTTGTGGCCAGGGACGGTACATCTCCCTGATGGCACACTGGGTAAACATAGTGGAAGCCGGGACCCAGTCGGACCTTGGGACGGAACACATCCTTCCCACACCGAGGATTGCGGGCCCTATGTCAGTCAGAGTTGCCCCCACAGTGTACAGCTCCTGCGCATCATCCTCCTCCTCCTCCTCCTCATGTTCAGCCTCCATCTCAGATATCACCACATCAGTTACAAGCTGGAAGCACTGCAGTACTGCCTCCGCCAAGCGGCAACAGGCTGTGCTGAAAATCATAAGCTTAGGTGATAAACTTCACACTGCTTATGAGTTGTGGACAGCTGTGAAAGAGCAGGCAGATTTGTGGCTAAGACCGCTGAACCTACATCCAGGCATGGTCGTGTGTGATAATGGCCGTAACCTGGTGGCGGCTCTGAGGCGAGGCGAGACCACACACGTACCATGCCTGGCTCATGTGCTTAACTTCGTGGTTCAGCGGTTTCTTAAATCGTACCCCGAGTTGCCAGATCTGCTCGTCAAAGTACGCCGCCTGTCAGCTCATTTTCGCAAGTCGGCTACAGCTTCCGCCGCCCTTGCTGTGTTGCAGCAGTGTTTGCAGCTTCCGTCACACTGATTGGTGTGTGATGTCCCCACACGTTGGAACTCTACCTTCCACATGTTGCAAAGGATTTGTGAGCAGAAGAGAGCAGTTGTGGAGTACCAGCTGCAGCAAGGCCGTCGATATTCAGGTCAGACTCCACACATAAGACCTAAGGAGTGGACCTGGATGTCTGACATATGTACCATCTTGACAAACTTTGAGGAGTCCACCCAGAGGGTGAGTGGCGATGACGCCATCATTAGCATCAGCATTCCACTTGTCTGTCTTTTGCAACGCTCTCTGCAGAGTATTAAAGAGGAGGCATTGCAGCCAGAGTATGATGAGATGGATCAAGAAGCCGTAGCGGTCGATTACACACAGCCCAGCCTCAGCTCATCCCAACGTGCATTGGGGACAATGAGGGAGAGGAGGACGAGGAGGAGGAGGAGGAGGAGGAAAAACAGGAGCTTGTATCATGCGCTGTTGACGGTAGTACCTGTACAACTGTCAAACCGTTGGTTCAGAGTGGGTGGCCTGAGGACAGGGGGGAGGAGGGGGACGAGGAGGAGAGCATGGTCAGTCATCATCTTGGTGAAGACACGGAAGTCTTGCCCATTACCAGTCTGGCACGCATGGCTGACTTTATGTTACGCTGCCTTAACCGTGACCCTCGCGTTGTCAAAATGTTGGGTGACAGTCATTACTGGTTGGTGACACTTTTAGACCATCGCTACAAGGAAAACTTTCACTCTCTTATTCCTGAGGTGGAGAGGTCTACAAAAATGGGGCAGTACCAGAAGGCCCTTGCTGCAGATCTGTTAAAAAAAATCCTATCTGAACACGCTAGCGGCAGAGGTCACAGTTCGTTGCCCAACCAAAGCGTACATGCGAGAGAGACGCAACTCCAATCCAGCAGAGGCAGGGGAACACTGTCAACGTTCTGGGGACTGTTTTCTCAGACCCTCCCTTCGGACAGACCCTGAGGCTAGGAGTGCTCTCACAAGGAGTGGAAAGTTTCAAAATATGGTGAGGGAGTACCTTGCCGACCGTACCAGCGTCCTCCGTGATTCCTCTGTGCCTTTTAATTATTGGGTATCCAAGCTGGACACTTGGAATGTATGCTTTGGAGGTCCTGGGCTGCCCTGCCGCTAGCATGTTATCGGAGCGTGTTTTTAGTGCCGCTGGGGGAATTATACCTGATAAGCGCACTCGCCTGACAACTGACAATGCTGACAAGCTGACCCTTATCAAAATGAAGAAGGGCTGGATTGGGCCCGACTTCTCATCACCACCAAATGACAGCAGAGTAAAATAAAGTCAAATCCACTGTGTTATTTCGGGAGGTGTATTCACATGCACCGCTTCACACCCACACATGGGTATACGCTTCCTCATTTCAGCTGTTTTTTATTCTTCTCCTTATCCTCAGCCTCCACCACCACAATACCACCAGGTGACCGTGGTCCGTGTTTTTATTATTGAAAGTTCCTCCGTCCTTATTTTTGTCATCTTTTGCTTGAAAGGCATAAGCAAAGACTGTGGGAGACTCACTCCCCAATAATGGGAATACTATTTTTAAGATGCTGTACTGTATGGATCTTGTAAGGGGCAATAAAACCATCTTGTTAAGCTACTTCGACCTCCACCACATTTCCAAGGGGCATTAAAACCGTCTTGTTAAGCTACTGCGACCTCCACCACTTTTCCAAGGGGCATTAAAACCGTATTGTTAAGCTACTGCGACCTCCACGTCTCTTCCGAGGGGCTTTAAAACCGTCTTGATAAGCTACTGCGACCTCCACCACTTTTCCAAGGGGCATTAAAACCGTCTTGTTAAGCTACTTCGACCTCCACCACATTTCCAAGGGGCATTAAAACCGTCTTGTTAAGCTACTGCGACCTCCACTTCTCTTCCGAGGGGCATTAAAACCGTGTTGTTAAGCTACCGTGACGTCCACAACTTTTCCAAGGGGCATTAAAACCATCTTGTTAAGCTACTGGGACCTCCACGTCTCTTCCAAGGGGCATTAAAACCGTCTTGTTAAGCTACCGCGACCTCCACGTCTCTTCCGAGGGGCATTAAAACCATCTTGTTAAACCACTCTGAACCGCCACAGCTCTTCCAAGGGGCATTGAAATTGTTTTTTATTAACTCTAACCTCCACGACTATTTGAACGGGCATTGCATTACCTTCTAATTTTTGTCAGCTTTTGCTTGGAAGGCAAAAGCAAAGACTATAGGAGACCCACTCATCAATAATGGGAATAATGTTTGTAATATGCTGTATTGCATGGCTCTTGTAAGGGGCATTGCAAGTTCCTCCGTCCTAATTTTTGACAGCTTTTGCTTGGAAGGCATAGGCAAAGACTATGGGAGACCCACTCCCCAATAATGGGAATAATGTTTTTAATATGCTGTACTGCATGGCTCTTGTAAGGGGTATTGCAAATTCCTCCGTCCTAATTTTTGGCAGCTTTTGCTTGGAAGGCATAAGCAAAGACTATGGGAGACCCACTCCCCAATAATGGGAATAATGTTTTTAATATGCTGTACTGCATGGCTCTTGTTTGCCAGCATTGCAAGTTCCTCCGTCCTAATTTTTGTCAGCTTTTGCTTGGAAGGCATAAGCAAAGACTATTGAAGACCCACTCCCCAATAATGGGAATAATGTTTGTAATATGCTGTGCTGCATGGCTCTTGTAAGGGGCTTTAAAACCGTCTTGTTAAGCTTCTGCGACCTCCACCACTTTTCCAAGGGGCATTAAAACCGTTTTGTTAATCTACTGTGACGTCCATCACTTTTCCAAGGGGCATTCAAACCGTCTTGTTAAGCTACTGTGACCTCCACCACTTTTCCAAGGGGCATTAAAACCGTCTTGTTAAGCTACTGCGACCTCCACGACTCTTCCAACGGGCATTGCATTTCCTCCTAATTTTAGTCAGCTTTTGCTTTTCAATGCATAGGCGAACACTAAGGGAGACCCACTCCCCAATAATGGGTAGAAGGTTTTTAGTACGCTGTTATCCACGTCTGTTTCAAGGTGCATTGCAGTTTCTCATAATTTTTGAAAAGCCTTCCATTCACTGCTTAGGCCAACAGTGCACAGGAGACACAGTTGCCTTAAATGGAAAAAATGGTTTAGTTAAGGCCCTCTGACCTCCATGTCACTTCCAAGGGGAATTGGAGTGCCTCGAAATTTTTGGTAAGCCTTGCTCTCACTGTATGCCCTATAACTGTGTAGCCGAACCTCTCCTTTTGGTACTGAAACATATCCTACAAGACTTGTGTGGTTGACTGGCCTGATGTTGATGTGAATGGTCCCTGTTCCTCCTGCTCTTTCTCCTTTGCCACCACCTCATCCATAATTTATCACCTGAAGCTTTGTTTTAACGGGAGTCATAGAACTGGGATATTAGCAGAAAAACATCCAGCAATCCTCGGAGGAGGTAGGATATGCACCAAAACGCTGACCACCTCAGGCCTAGCCGCTACTACATACATGCACTTGCATTCCAAGAAAACAAAGCAGATGCTAACTTCTATCATCATTATGCTTCTCACCTTGGCACTCTCAACTCCCCTGATGGAGAAGCCAAGGCCCACCGGAGGAGTCTGATTCTCTGGTGGGCTCGTCCAATGCTGCCCTAAAGCAGGCCAGGCTAAGAAAAGTGTGTGGGAGGGTGACAGGAGAAATAGGGGTGGCTGGGGACCGTTTATGGACACCCGGCCGCCTGCATGCGGCTGGGGACCGTGTGTGGACACCCGACCGCGGGGCGGCTGGGGACCAAGTATGGACACCCGGCCGCCCCCTGGCGGCTGTGGACCGAGCGTGGACACCCGGCCGCCGGGCAGCTGGGGACTGAGTATGGATACCTCGCTGCCGAAGCAGCCGTGAGGTAGTAGCCAGCTTCGGCCTCCTCCAAACTAAAAGGCCCCATTTCAAGTGAAAGCTAGCAGTATGCTATTGCATCCTGCGGGTGGGTGGGTGGTTGGTTGGCTGCATATTTGCGCTTGCATTGCAAGAAATGGGGCAGGTACAATTGAACAATGCCCTGGGACAAGGACTTGAACGGGGATAGTTGCAAGTCTGCATCTTCTGATGCGGCAAGGATCACTTCTGATGGGCACACTTTTAGGCAGTGACCTGGGTGTCAGAGATGCTTCCAGGGGTCTTCCCTATGCTGTTCCCATGTCTTTTCAGCACTGTATGCATGTGTCACACAGCACATGGTCAGATAAGATTGTAAAATGTTAAAATTACATTTCCCGGTGAATGCATTTGTCACGGTTGAAAGCAATACAAAAGTGCAAAAATGCATAAAAAATGCTACTTGTGAACATAGCCCAAGGTGCGGAGGAGTATTTTTGTTTTTGGTTATTTATTTTACCTTATACACAAGTCTTTACCCTGGAAAGGAACTTCCTTAACATATTTCACAGGAAAACCGTGTCAGTTTCGTTTTTGAACATTTTATTGTGAGCCCGTAAAAGTGGCTTAATACCTCTGACCACGTTGCTGACAGCAGTGACCTGGGGGTCAGAAATGCTTCCTGGGGCAATCCCCATGCTGTCCCCATGTCATTTGAGCACTGTCACTATCGTTTTTGGCACTTGTCAGGCTTTTAAGAGACTGCCGGTGGTGCCGTCGCAAAAATGCTTAAGTCTCCCATAGACTAACATTGGGCTCGTTGCTCGGGTCGAGCTCCCGAGTATCACGGCGAGCTCGGCCCAAGCTTCGAGCACCCGAACATTTTAGTGCTCGCTCAAAACTAATGTTATGTCATGTTGTATAATCCTTTTACAAAATTTAAATTCAATTTCAACTGCCTAACCAAACTGTCAACTTCTTAGTGTCCCTCCTTCCTTGCTTGTTCTACACCTAAACCTGGCTATCCAGTCTGACAGCTGCTCAATGTACATCCTCCCTGCTGCTGCAGAGATCTAACACTGCTCAGTACAAACAGCATAAATCAGTCAGGCAGTGTGGGAGGGCAGAGACTGAATACACTTGGACTCATCAACTCTATTATTCTGGGCACATAAAATGCTTATCTTTATATCAGGATTATACAGCCATGTTAAAATTGATTTATAAAGTAAGTACACCAGCCTCATCAGGTCCAATAGATCTATTAAGTGATATATGCACCTTGTAGATTCCATTTGGGGTCTGATATAAGTTGATACAATTTTATTAGTGATATTCTAGAACCAATGCTACTTCTTGGGCTCTATCAAGGTCTTAAAAATATATATTTTTATTTTTCATGTAGGAAGACAACAATACAATGCAATTTGTATACAGTTCTAAAATAACCTTACATTGTTTGTATATGGATCCCTGATTAAGACTATTAACTAACAGACCTTGGTCAGGACAAGATACTGTACATTCTCTTCCAAAATTGTGTTTAGATGCCACTGTCATTTTTTCAGAGCACCACTTAAATGTTTGCAACACATGTAGCACCAATTTGCTTCTCCTTTAGATGGCAAGCTCCATTGATGCCATCTTTGAAATCCCATGAAGGCCCTGGCGCTGAGGCTGGACTTCATAGTAGATTGTCATGTTTGCTATACAGTCATGGACTAAAGTATTGGCACTCTTGAAATTGATTCAGAAAATGAAGTATTTCTCCCAGAAAATGATTGCATTTACACATGTTTTATTATACACATGTTTATATCATTTGTGTGTCTTGGAACAACACAGAGAAAAAAAAGGCAAATTGGACATAATTTCGAATTGTTGGCACCCTCAACTTAATATTTGGTTGCACATCTTTTGGAATAAATAACTGCATTCAATCGCCTCCTATAAACATCAACAAGCTTCTTTCATCTGTCAACTGGAATTTTGGACCACTCTTCTATTGCAAACTGCTTCAGGTCTCTATTATTTGACGGATGCCTTCTCCCAACAGCAATCTCTCCACAGATGGTCAATAGGTTTTAGATATGGACTCACTGCTGCTACTTCAGAACTCTCCAACGCTTTTATTCCATCTATTTCTGGGGGCTTCTTAAAGTATGTTTGGGGTCATTGTCCTGCTGGAAGATGCATGACCTATGACGCAAACCCATCTTTCTGACACTGGGCACTACATTGCCACCGAAAATCCTTTGGTAATCTTCAGATTTCATGATGCCTTGCACACAGTCAAGGCAGCCAGTACGAAAGGCAGAAAAGCAACTCTAAAACATCTTTGAACATCCACCATATTTGACTGTAGGTACTGTGTTTTTTTCTATGTAGGCTTCATTCCATGTTCAGCAAACAGTAGAATGACGTGCTTTACCAAAAAGCTCTACAATACACGCAAAGGAAATAAATATGTGAATAGCAAAAAGTGTAGTTGCAATAATTTCCTGGGAAAAATAATTTAATTTCTGGAACAATTTCAAGGGTGCCAAAATTTTCAGCCATGACTGTATTCTGCAATTCTAAGGTATTGAAGTATATTTTACAATCAAATGATCACAGATTCTTTTTTTAATTTATTTAAAAAAAAAAATAAAATTTTTAAAGTTTGAATCATTCATACTTTTCCTAATCCAAAAATAAAGAAATAGAAAATATAAAATTATCTATGAAATATGAAAGATGGTATCATTCAGTCATCTCACATCCCTAAAAAACACTATTAAAACAAAAACAAGGACTTACACAAATCCATATAAAAAAAAACATTTTTTTCCACTCAAGTTCTGATTTTTCTAATCACTTATGTTATATACAATTAAAAAAAGAAGTTTACATACACTATATAAAATGACACATATGCATGTTTTTCTCAATATCTGACAATCAGAATAAACTTTTCCCATTATAGATCAATTAGGATTAGCATGATTTTTAATATTTGCCAAATTCCAGAATAATCAGAGAGAATGTTTTAAGGCATTTTTATTACTTACTGCAAAGTCAAAAGTTTATGTACACTAAGATTACTATGCCTTTAAACAATTGTGGACAGCCCATATGATGATGTCATGTGTTTGGAAGCTTCTTATAGTTTTTTGGCAGTTTTTTAGAGACACACCTGTGGTTGTATTTTAATGCACACCTGAAACACACTTCTTCTGTGTGTAGCATCATGGGCAAGTCTAAAGAAATCAGCCAAGACATCAGGAAGAGAATTGTGGACTTGCACAAGTCTGGTTCATCCTTGGGTACAATTTCAAGATACCTGAAGGTGCCTTGTTCATCTGTACAAACAATTATATGCACGTAGAAACAAGATGGGAATATCCAGCCATCATACCGCTCAGGAAGGAGACAGTTTCTGTGTCCCAGAGATGAATGTGCTTTGGTCCAACATGCAGGGCCGCCATCGAGGCATTATCGTGGTGGCGGCTTTAAAAATCTTTTGGCCAAAACAAAAGCTGCTGGCTATGTATGTGATCTGGTGTTCACTGAGAACTGGTAATGTGTGATTGGTGAGGACAAGATGCAGAAGTGGAGTTTTTCCAAGAGTGGGCAATAGGACTGTAGAAGGTTCAGGGGATGGAGGCGGAGCCTGGGCTGAGTCTCAAGGGGACCAGAAAATTTTGTCAGTATGGGGCCCCAAAATTTCTTGTGGCATCCCTGCTGACATGTGAATATCAACCCAAGGACAAAAGCAAAATACCTTGTGAAGATGATGGCGGAAGCTGGTAAGATTGTGTCAATATCCACAGTGAAACGAGTACTGTATCAACATGGGTCGAAAGGCCACGCTGCCAGGAAGAAGCCATTACTCCAGAAGAAACATAAAAAAGCCAGATTAATGTTTGCAAATGCACGCAGGAACAAAGACCTTATTTTTTGGAGACATGTTCTGTGGCCTGATGAAACTAAAATGTAACTTTTTTGACATAATGACCATCATTACGTTTAAGGAAAAGGGAGAAGCTTGGAAGCCTAATAACACAATCCCAACTGTGAAACATGGGGGTGGCAGCATCATGTTGTAGGGTTGTTTTGCTACAGGAGGGACTGGTGCACTTCACAAAATAGTTGGCATCATGAGAAAAGAAGATTATGTGGCAATACTGAAGCAACATATCAAGACATCAACCAGGAAGTTAATGCTTGGGCGGAAATCGGTCTTCCAAATGAACAATGACCTGAAGCATACTGCCAAAATGGTAACAAAGTGGCTTAAGGATAAAAAAGTCAATGTTTTGGAGCCCTGATCTCAATCCTATTGAAAATTTATGGGCAAAGCTGAAAAGGCAGGTGCGAGCAAGGCGACCTACAAACCTGGATCAGTTACACCAGTTTTGTCAGGAGAAATGGGCCCAAATTCCGACCAACTTTTGTGAGAAGCTTGTGGAAGGATATCCCAAATGTGTGACCCAAGTCATTCAGTTTAAGGGCGATGGTAGCAAATACTGATGAAATGTATGTAAACTTTTGACTTTGCAGTAAGTAATAAAAATGCCTTAAAACATTCTCTCTCTCTCATTATTCTGGCATTTGGCAAATATTAAAAATTATGGTAATCCTAATTGTCCTAAAATGGGAAATGTTTATTCTGGTTTCATGTCAGATATTGAAAAAATATGCAGATGTGTCTTTTTATATAGTGTATGTAAACTTCTGGATTCAATTGTACATATATATTAAAGGATGAGTAAAAAATTTTCCAACCTCCGGTTTCATTAAAACTAGATCTTGACAGCACGTTTTGTATGAGGTTGCTGTCCCCCCAGCCCCTGCTATGCAGGTTTAAATGTTTTACGCCACTTCTTTTGTAGCTGCTGTGCAAGAAACAATCGCTGCCCCATTTTACTTGCATGAAAGAAGAGCAGCATGTAGTGATTTTTTTTTACTTGTGGTCTGAGGTTGTCTCTTTTGCACATTATGGAGAAAGTGTTTTGTCACAAAAAGTGTGCATGAATGCATAGAGAAGTTCAAGCGTCAGCCATGAAAATGTAAACAGACGCCTGTCCACATCCAAGACTGATGACAACATTCTAACTATAGTACAGATCTTTCTCTGTTGGACTATAACCAGTTTGGTTCCTTAAAAAAATGTCCTATGCAAATGAAGATTAACGTCAGAAGAAGAGGTGAAGACGTTATTGCATTCATGGCTCACAACTCAGTCTCTGAAAGAAATGGAGAGGATCCTGCTGACCATAAGAGCTTACACTCTATAGCAGAGGGAGAGAGAACCCACTGACCATAAGAGCTTACACTCTACAGGAGAGAGAGAGGGGACCTCACTGACCATAAGAGCTTACACTCTACAGGAGAGAGAGAACCCTGCTGACGATAACAGCTTACACTCTACAGGAGAGAGAGAGAGGACCCCGCTGACCATAAGAGCTTACAATCTACAGAAGAGAGGATCCCGCTGACCATAAGAGCTTACACTCTAGATGAGAGAGAGGACCCCGCTGATCATAAGAGCTTACAATCTACAGAAGAGAGGACCCCACTGACCATAAGAGATTACACTCTACAGGAGATAGAGGGAGGACCTCACTAACCATAAGAGCTTACACTCTACAGGAGAGAGAGAGGACCCCGCTGACCATAAGAGCTTACAATCTACAGGAGAGAGAGAGAACCCCACTGACCATAAGAGCTTACATTCTACAGGAGAGAGAGAGAACCCTACTGATCATAAAAGCTTACACTCTACAGGAGAGAGAGAGGACCCTGCTGACCATAAGAGCTTACATTCTACAGGAGAGAGAGGACCCCGCTGACCATAAGAGCTTACATTCTACAGGAGAGAGGACACCGCTGATCATAAGATCTTACACTCTACAGGAGACAGAGAGAGAAAGAGAGAGAGAGGACTCCACTGACCATAAGAGATTACACTCTATAGAAAAGAGAGAGAGAGGACCCCACTGATCATAAGAGCTTACACTCTACAGGAGAGAGAGGACCCCACTGTTCATATGAGCTTACACTCTACAGGAGAGAGAGAGGACCCCGCTGACCATAAGAGCTTACAATCTACAGGAGAGAGAGAGGACCCCGCTGACCATAAGAGCTTACACTCTACAGGAGAGAGAGGACCCCGCTGACTATAAGAGCTTACACTCTACAGGAGAGAGAGAGAGAGGACCTCACTGACCATAAGAGCTTACACTCTACAGGAGAGAGAGAACCCCGCTGACCATAAGATCTTACACTCTACAGGAGAGAGAGGACCCCGCTGACCATAAGAGCTTACACTCTACAGGAGAGAGAGGACCCCGCTGACTATAAGAGCTTACACTCTACAGGAGAGAGCGAGAGAGGACCTCACTGACCATAAGAGCTTACACTCTACAGGAGAGAGAGGACCCCGCTGACTATAAGAGCTTACACTCTACAGGAGAGAGCGAGAGAGGACCTCACTGACCATAAGAGCTTACACTCTACAGGAGAGAGAGGACCCCACTGACTATAAGAGCTTACATTCTACAGGAGAGAGATAGGACCTCACTGACCATAAGAGCTTACACTCTACAGGAGAAAGACTTATCCTGTCAATCTGGAGATGGAAAACAACTCTGCCGTACAAACTGTGCTCCACTGGGAACTGCTAATCTGTGATGACCACGGTACTGACCACCACTGTACAAGGTATGACGATCTTTTAGATGTCCAGCAGCACAAAAACAGAGAGAGATTACAAGAAGTGGGCGTAGATCTTTATCTCTCAGAAGTAAGTGGAGGCAAATTTTTGTGGTGCGATGCATGCTAGAAATAGAGGAAAAAGTAGTTCCTGCACCTATAGTGCTGGCGGTTTGCCGATGAACTGAACCTTATAAGATGTAACTTGTTGCAGGGGTTGAGAGCAGCAAGACCAGGCTTTTCTACAGATTTTGTTAATGGATAGGAATACTATTATATGGGCATTACATGGTGCTTTGTATACCTGTTTTAGCGATCACACCTTTTTTGGTTTATGACCTAGCTGAAGTAAGTCCATATTTTGCATTTGATTGCTTATTTTTGCTAAAAAAAATGTAAAATTCAAAGTCTAATAATTACAAAAAAAAAAATCTAAGAGATTCAGATCTAGTTTTATTCCTTCCCCACTCATCATCATCCAGTATCCAGCGGTTTGGGTTCCTATAAGAACTTGTTAACATGATACACACGGATCACAGGGATGGATTTTATAGCGTTACAGTGCGATATACAAGAGGGAAGAAATCCCAGCTGACTGCTAGAATGCTAATGATGAACACCGGAAACATCCACCACAAATGTCAAACATGATAGAAACCATAAAGCGATTCTTCCAATTATAAATACACTTTATCCACAGGTTCCTAGAGAAAAAAAAAAAAAAGCTGCTTAGCTGAGAATAAACTGAGCTCCAGAAAGTAGAACGATAAATGTCAGGCTTTGGAAGGGTTTTATATCTCATTTTAAAATATTTGTGTAAATATAGAAAAATGGGAAATGTATTTAGGATATTGTATTTGAAAAATGAATAATAATTTTTATTATTATTATTATTATTATTATTATTATTAATTATTATTATTATTATTAATAATCAATTAATAATGCTACTAATGCTAATAATTTAATAAAAGTAATAATAATATTGCGTTAATCAGTTCAAGGCTGACATGTATCCTTTTGTTTGTACATTTTAAAATGTGTTTTCCGTTTTGTAACAAATACTTTTTTTTTATATATATTGGACACATTTTTTTTTCTTTCTTTTTTTACTTTTGGCTACAAACAGCAATTTGGATTGACCGTGCACTTTTTTAAAAAAAAAAAATTATGTCTTTTTTACCCATTGATAATATTTATTTATTTTTCATTTATTTTACACATTGTGTCACCTATAAGGTCATAAAAAAACCTTTGGGGGGGCATTTCAGTATTGTTGAAATATTTTTGATTTTCATGTTATTTCATTTGTCAGAGGAGGATGGAAGTGACGCCACTGGAAATTATCTGGGGGGGGGGGGACGGGACACAATGTGGGTGGAGTGGGAGTGAGAGACATGACATAAAATTGCACTGAATTGGGCTTGTGGGTGGTAGAGAGAGGACATGGAATTGCAATGAATCGTCAATGGGGTTGGGGAAGAGGGCATCTAATTGTAATCAATTGTGGGTGGTAGGGAGTAGAGATGAGCGGTGTTCGACTAGAACTGTTCGCCAATCTCAAATTCGAGCTGTTTTGGGCGGTGTTCGAGTTGTTCGACGAACCCGAAAGATTTGCAAAAAATTCGGCTGTTCGAGGTTATGTTCGATAACTGTTCGTGCACCAAAAGCGTGTCCTGCATGTCTGGCGCTATTTAGAGCACCAATCATGCAGGGATTGTCTGCCACTCACTGTAATGCCACAGCCATGGTGGTTGTGGCATTACAGTGATTGCCCAAATCGATGGGAACAGTGCTCACAGTGAAACATGAAAAGCCGGCAATTCAGCAGCGGCGTACACCGGTACCCGACAATTTAGAACCGAAAGAATAGACCTTCACACATAGATTAGATAGATATAAACATGTCAGTCACATATATATGAAGTACAGTGACAGTGCTGCTTACTGTACTTGTCATTTAGTGTAAAGGATTTATCAAAAAAAATAATAGTGTTTTCATGCACCGTCTCTTTAAAAAAGCCGGCCGGCAATTCAGCAGCGGTACCCGACAATTTGGAATAGAAAGAATAGAGAATCACACATAGGTTAGATAGATAGAAACATGTCAGTCACATATATATGAAGTACAGTGACAGTGTTGCTTACTGTACTTGTCATTTAGTGTAAAGGATTTATTAAAAAAAATAATAGTGTTTTCATGCACCGTCTCTTTAAAAAAGCCGGCCGGCATTTCAGCATCTGTACCCGACAATTTAGAATAGAAGGAATAGAGCATCACACATAGATTAGATAGATAGAAACATGTCAGTCACATATATATGAAGTACAGTGATAGTGTTGATTACTGTACTTGTCATTTAGTGTTAAAATAAAGGATTTATTTAAAAAAAAATTGGCGTGGGGTTCCCCGTAATTTTAGGCTCTAGCGGAGGTTAAGCAGACGGCTGGGGCAGATGTTTGAAGCCTGGGAAGAGGGTAATACCCACGGAGCTTCCCAGGCTACTAATATCAGCCTCCAGCGGAATACCTAGCCTTTACTAGCTATTAAAATGGGGGACCCGACCCAAAAAAATGACGTGGGGTCCCCCCTATTTTAATAGCTAGCAAAGGCTAGGCAGACAGCTGGGGGCTGATATTAATAGCCCAGGAAGGGTGCCATGAATATTGGCCCCCTCCCAGGCTAGAAACACCAGCCGTCAGCAGCCCCAGAAATGGCGCATCCATAGGATGCCCCAATTCTGGCACTTAGCCTCGCTCTTCCCACTGCCCTGTAGCGGTGGCAGTGGGGTAATAGTGCTGGGGTTGATGTCAGCTTATAATGCCAGCTGACATCAAGCCCAGGTTAGTAATGGAGAGGCGTCTATAAGACACCCCCATTACTAACCCCATAGTCAAAGTTAAAAGAAAACACAAACACCCAGAATAAAGTCCTTTAATTGAAATAAAGACACAATCCTTTATTGTTCTAAATTAAACTCTAATTACCATCACGCCCATTCCAGCTGAAGCCAACGATCTCCTGCAATAAAAGTAAAATAATAAAGGAACCTCATCCTTACCTTTCCATGGTTCCCAGGACAGCTTCAGCTCTGCTACATCGAGATGACAGGCTGGACCGCAGCAGAACGCTGCCATCCAGCCTGTCATCCCGCGGACACTGAGAAGCGCAGGCATGCTTGCGCTCCTCAGTGTCTCTCTGTGATGGCATCCAGATGAGCCGACAATGAACTCGGCTCACCTCATGCACGTCACTGACAGCGTGGGAGAATTCTCCTGCACTCAGCGCTTCAGCGTGAGAATTTTCCCACGCTGTCAGTGACGTGCATGAGGTGAGCCGAGTTCATTGAACATGAATGAGCTCACCTCATGCACGTCACTGACAGCGTGGGAAAATTCTCACGCTGAAGCGCTGAGTGCAGGAGAATTTTCCCACGCTGTCAGTGCCGTGCATGAGGTGAGCTCATTCATGTCCATTGAACTCAGCTGACCTCCTGTACGTCACTGACAGCGTGGGAGAAATCTCACGCTGAAGCGCTGAGTGCAGGAGAATTCTTCCACGCTGTCAGTGACGTACATGAGGTGAGCTGAGTTCATTGGACATGACCTCGGCTCATCTGGATGCCGTCACAGCCAGACACTGAGGAGCGCAAGCATGCCTGCGCTTCTCAGTGTCTGCGGGATGACAGGCTGGATGGCAGCGTTCTGCTGCGGTCCTGCCTGTCATCTCGATGTAGCAGAGCTGAAGCTGTCGTGGGAACCATGGAAAGGTAAGGATGAGGTTGCTTTATTATTTTACTTTTATTGCAGGAGATCGTTGGCTTCAGCTGGAATGGGTGTGACGGTAAGTATGGTTTAATTTAGAACAATAAAGAATTGTGTGTTTATTTCAATTAAAGGACTTTTTTCTGGGTGTTGTGTTTTTTTTAAATACTTTACTAGAAATTCATAGTGATCATGTCTAATATTGGCGTGACCCCATGAATTTCGGGCTTAGGGCCAGCTGATAATGCCAAACTGGCCCTAACCCCTTTATTACCCAGTGAGCCACCGCACCAGGGCCCTGGATGAGTTGGGTACAGCACCAGAAGATGGCGCTTCTATGAATGCGCCATTTTCCGGGGTGGCTGCGGACTGCAATTTGCAGCTAGGGGGACCCAGAAAGCTTGGGCCTCCCTGCGCTGCAGATTCCAGCCCCCAGCTGCCTAGTTGTACCTGGCTGGACACAAAAATAGGGCGAAGCCCCACGTATTTTTTTTTTAAATTATTTCATGAAATTCATGAAATAATTAAGAAAAAAAGGGCTTCCCTATATTGTTGTGTCCGGCCAGGTACAAATAGGCAGCTGGTGGTTGGGGGCAGCCCGTTCCTGCCTGCTCTACCTGGCTGGACACAAATATAGTGCGAAGCCCCACGTCAATTTTTTTTTAAATTATTTCATGAACATAGATGGTGGCCCGATTCTAACGCATCGGGTATTCTAGAATATGTATGCGGCAGACCCGGCGCAATCAGCAGAGGAGTGTTTAAATTTGGCGCCAAAACCGCTGACTGGTCGTGGCCAGCAACCGCGACCAATCAGCAAAGCGGTGTTGAAATTTGGCAACTATATCACTGATTGGTCACGGCCGGCGGTCGCGACTAATCAGCAGAGCAGGGTTTAAATTTTACGCCAATAATGCTGATAGGTTGTGGTCGCGACCAATCAGCAAAGCGGTGTTTAAATTTGGCGCCAATAATGGTGATTGGTCACGACCTCGACCATTCAGCAGAGCGGTGTTTAAATTTGGCGGCAACAATGTTGATTAGTCGCGGCCGGCATCGCGATCAATCAGCAGAGCGGGGTTTAAATTTGACGCCAATAATGCTGATTGGTCGCAATCGCCGGCCGCGACCAATCAGCAGAGTGGTGTTTAAATTTGGCGTCAAAATCGCTGATTGGTCGCGGAAGGCAACTGTGACCAATCAGCAGAGCGGGGTTTAAATTTGGCGCCAATACTGCTGATTGGTCGCGGCCGGCAACCGTGACCAATCAGCCGAGCAGGGTTTAAATTTGGCGCCAATACTACTGATTGGTCGCGGACGGCGACCGCGATCAATCAGCAGAACGGTGTTTAAATTTGGCGCCAATAATGCTGATTAGTCGCGGCCGGCATCCGCGACCAATTAGCAGAGCGGGGTTTAAATTTGGCGCCAATCTCGCTGATTGGTCGCCGCTGGAGTCCGCGACCAATCAGCAGAGCGTTGTTTAAATTTGGCGCCAATCTCACTGATTGGACGCGTCTGGCGTCCGCGACCAATCAGCAGAGCGTTGTTTAAATTTGGCGCCAAGCTCGCTGATTGGTCGCGGCCGCTATTTAAATGTGGCGCCCAAATCGGTGATTGGTCGCGGGCAGCGTCCGCGACCAATCAGCAGAGCGGTGTTTAACTTTAGCGCCAAGATCACTGATTGGTCGCATGCGGAGAGCGGTACCAATCAGCTAATCGTATTGGTGAGGACCGGGGAGCGCCGCTGCCTGGTCGGATACTTCCGTTGCGAGAAGCCGGGAGATGAGCGACTGCTCGCAGCAGAAGTATCTCGACCCGCAGCGCCGCTCCCCGGTCCTCCCTTCACACCCTAGCCGCTGATGTCCCCACAGTATCAGCATGGTGTTACAAAGATCCGGACATTAGTGTTAAAAATCGCTGATTGGTCGCTGGCGCTGCCCGCGACTAATCACCGATTTGGGCGCCAAATTTAAATATCGGCCGCAACCAATCACCAATCTTGGCTCCACATTTAAACACCGCTGTGCTGTGCCACATTTAAATAGCGTCCGCGACCAATCAGTACAGCGGTGTTTAAATGTGGAGCTAAGATGGGTGATTGGTCGCGGAGGATATTTAAATTTGGCGCCCAAATCGGTGATTGGTCGCGGCTGATATTTAAATTTGGCGCCCAAATCGGTGATTGGTCGCGGGCAGCGCCAGCGACCAATCAGCGATTTTTAACACAAATGTCCGGATCTTTGTAACACCATGCGGATACTGTGGGGACATCAGCGGCTAGGGTGTGAAGGGAGGACCAGGGAGCTGCGCTGACATCCAATTGGTCGCGGCTGCTATTTAAATGTGCCGCACAAATCAGTGATTGGTCGCCGTCTTGACCGCGACCAATCACTGATCTTGCCGCCAAAGTTAAACACTACTGTGCTGATTGGTCGCGGACGCTGCCCGCGACCAATCACAGATTTGTGCGCCAAATTTAAATAGCGGCCGCGACCAATCACCGATCTTGGATCCACATTTAAACAACGCTCTGCTGATTGGTCGCTGCCGATATTTAAATGTGGCGCCCAAATCGGTGATTGGTCGCGGTCTTGGCGCGCGACCAATCACTGATCTTGCCGCTAAAGTTAAACACTACCGTGCTGATTGGTCGCCAAATTTAAATATCAGCCTCATGCACGTCACTGACAGCGTGGGAAAATTCTCCTGCACTCAGCGCTTCAGCGTGAGAATTTTCCCACGCTGTCAGTGACGTACATGAGGTGAGCTGAGTTCATTGGACATGAGCTCACCTCATGTACGTCACTGACAGCGTGGGAAAATTCTCACGCTGAAGCGCTGAGTGCAGGAGAATTCTCCCACGCTGTCAGTGACGTGCATGAGATGCGCCGAGTTCATTGGACATGAACTCGGCTCATCTTTATGCCGTCACAGCGAGACACTGAGGAGCTCAAGCATGCCTGCACTTCTCAGTGTCTGCGGGATGACAGGCTGGATGGCAGCGTTCTGCTGCGGTCCAGCCTGTCATCTCGATGTAGCAGAGCTGAAGCTGTCGTGGGAACCATGGAAAGGTAAGGATCAGGTTGCTTTATTATTTTTCTTTTATTGCAGGAGATGGTTGGCTTCAGCTGGAATGGGCGTGATGGTAAGTATGGTTTAATTTAGAACAATAAAGAATTGTGTGTTTATTTCAATTAAAGGACTTTATTCTGGGTGTTTGTGTTTTTTTTTTAACTTTGACTATGGGGTTAGTAATGGGGGTGTCTTATAGACGCCTCTCCATTACTAACCTGGGCTTGATGTCAGCTGGTATTATAAGCTGACATCAACCCCAGCCCTATTACCCCACTGCCACCGCACCAGGGCAGTGGGAAGAGCGAGGCTAAGTGCCAGAATTGGCGCATCCTATGGATGCGCCATTTCTGGGGCGGCTGACGGCTGGTGTTTCTAGCCTGGGAGGGGGCCAATATTCATGGTACCCTTCCTGGGCTATTAATATCAGCCCCCAGCTGTCTGCCTAGCCTTTGCTAGCTATTAAAAAAGGGGGGACCCCACGTCATTTTTTGGGGGGGTCCCCCATTTAAATAGCTAGTAAAGGCTAGGTATTCAGCTGGGGGCTGTTATTAGTAGCCTGGGAAGCTCCGTAGGTATTACCCCCTTCCCAGGCTTCAAACATCTGCCGCAGCCGTCTGCTTAACCTCCGCTAGAGACTAAAATTACGGGGACCCCCACGCCAATTTTTTTTTTAATAAATCCTTTATTTTAACACTAAATGACAAGTACAGTAAGCAACACTGTCACTGTACTTCATATATACGTGACTGACATGTTTCTATCTATCTAATCTATGTGTGATGCTCTATTCTTTCTGTTCTAAATTGTCGGGTACAGATGCTGAATTGCAGGCCGCCTTTTTTAAAGAGACAGTGCATGAAAACACTATTATTTTTTTAAATAAATCCTTTACACTAAATGACAAGTACAGTAACCAACACTATCACTGTACTTATTATATATGTGATTGGCATATTTATATCTATCTATGTGTGATGCTCTGTCTTTCTGTTATAAATTGTCGGGTACAGATGCTGAATTGCCGGGCGGCTTTTTTAAAGAGACGGTGCATGAAAACACTATTATTTTTTTAAATAAATCCTTTACACTAAATGACAAGTACAGTAACCAACACTATCACTGTACTTATTATATATGTGATTGGCATGTTTATATCTATCTATGTGTGATGCTCTATCTTTCTGTTATAAATTGTCGGGTACCGCTGCTGAATTGCCGGCCGGCTTTTTTAAAGAGACGGTGAATGAAAACACTATTATTTTTTTAAATAAATGCTTCACACTAAATGACAAGTACAGTAAGCAACACTGTCACTGTGCTTCTTATATGTGTGACTGACATGTTTCTATCTATCTAATCTATGTGTGATGCTCTATTCCTTCTTGTCTAATTTGTCGGGTACCGGTGTATGCCGCTGCTGAATTACCGGCCGGCTTTTTTAAAGAGAGCGTCTTCTGAGCAGTTTGTCAGCTTTTGGACACCTTTGAAGGTGTTTTTTATGTGTTCCTATGTGTTTTTGTTTGCCTGCCATTGGTTTTAACGGTGTTCGACGGTGTTCTAAGGTGTTCGACGAACAGTTCCTCGAACATCCCGGTGTTCGACGAACCGAACCGAACCCGAACACTACGGGGGTGGCTCAACACTAGTAGGGAGGTAATACAATTTCAATGTTTTGGGAGGATAGGACAGAGGACAGGGACTGGTAATGAATTGGGGGATAGGACAGAGGACAGGGACTGGTAATGAATTGGGGGATAAGACACAGGAAAGGGATTGGTAGTGAATTTAGGGGGACAGGACACAGGACAGGGACTGGTAGTGAATTTAGGGGGACAGGACACAGGATAGGGACTGGTAGTGAATTGGGGGGATAGGACACAGGATAGGGACTGGTAATGAATTGGGGGGATAGGACACAGGAGAGGGCCTTTTAATGAATTGGGGGGATAGGACAAAGGACAGGTACTGGTAATGAATTGGGGGGATAGGACACAGTTACAGGGACTGGTAGTGAATTGTGGGGATAGGACACAGGACAGGGACTGGTAGTGAATTGGGGGGATAGGACACAGGACAGGGCCTGGTAATGAATTGCGGGGCAGGAAATTTAGAAAAAGTAAAAACACAAAAAAGTAAAAAATCATCGAAATTTGAATCACCTCCTGCTCCCCAATTTTAATTCAAATATTAAAATTATTCAGTATCTCGACGTCCATAAAAGTTAAAGCTGTCTAAACATAAAATTATTTAACCCATAAGTTAAACACTAGAGATGAGTGGATCGATCTGAGGAGGATCGAGTTCCTGAAATTCGCGGTTTCACTTAAATCAAACACTTGGAGAATCGATTTGTGATTGTCAAAACAAAAACTTGCTCGGCACCATTTTCCACACCGCTGAAGCCTCAGAGAATGGGCTAATGTCAATTTGTGTTGCTGTATAAAGTGACCAAAAGTTGTAGTCATGACCGAGCTGTTGTCCTTTTACACTCTGGCACTTTACAGGAAAACTGTGTTGCATTCCCAGCGTGCTGTCCGGTGCGGAGTGCATCACACTCACTTACAGCCCGCAGGTCTCCACAGTCTCCAGGCCTCTGTCTTCAGGAGCTGCCGCACACAACTCAGGGGACACCAAGTTAATTTTAACAAGCAAATGTTTACTGGACAGTTCAAGTTCAACAGATAATAACATGTGGGATAGGGTAACAAATCTCGTTCCTTACTTGTTAAGCACAAGACATCTTCAGCCCTACCATTCAATCATCCTGGAGTATCCTGGACATTGTCCTTGTAGCGGGGATGCAACAGGGTGGCCACTGGTAACTGTAATGTGAACAATGTTATGTGTCTTTTATATATATGGTTACTCGTAATATCTAAAGCTTGATAGTGCAAAGTATAGTGTATACGATAAGATACAGTTAATGTTTTGGACTAGCCCACAGTGGGAGGAGGTGGGTAAGGTTAAAAAAGGCACTCACTTCTTGATAGTAGTCAGATAGGGAAGCAAAGTCAATAGGTCAAGTTCAAGTGCAGTGGGCTGCTAGGGCCAGTTTGTACCTATTGTTCAAGGTAGTGAGAGGCTGTGTCAGAATCACAGGCGGACATTATGGTCACATCAGGAGCTCAGGGCCTGGCTTAGGGGCTAAAAGGTGCATGATGTCCCCTGGCCCACAGAGGAAGATGGACGTGGAACTCTGTGAAGGGAAGGTAGTGGATCCCGATGCACTGCTGATTTGGACAGGAAATCCCTGGGGCTGATGGAGCCAGTGGGCATTGGGATAGTTCAGGATGAATGAATGGTAGGGCTGAAGATGTGTTGTGCTAAACAAGTAAGGAACCAGAAGTGTTACCCTATCCCACATGTTATTATCTGTTGAACTTGAACTGTCCAGTAAACATTTGCTTGTTAAAGTTAACTTGGTATCCTCTGAGTTTTGTGCGGCAGCTCCTGAAGACAGAGGCCTGGAGACTGTGGAGACCTGCGGGCTGTAAGTGAGTGTGATGCACTCCGCACCGGACAGCACGCTTGGAATGAAACACAGTTTTCCTGTAAAGTGCCAGAGCGTAAAAGGACAACAGCTCGGTCATGACTACCACTCTTGGCCACTTTACACAGCAACACAAAATGACATTAGCCCATTCTCTGAGGCTTCAGCAGTGTGGAAAATGGTGCAGAGCAAGTTTTTGTTTTGACAATCACAAATCGATTCTCCAAGTGTTTAAGTTAAGTGAAACCGTGAATTTCAGGAAATGCAATTGAACCCGATCCTCCTCAGATCAATCTGCTCATCTCATGATTTTATGTTTTGATAGCTCTAACTTTTATGGATGCCGAGATAATGAATAAATTTAACATTTTAATTAAATTTGGGGAGCAGGAGGTGATTCACATTTCTATGCTTTTTAACTTTTTTTGTATTTTTACTTTTTCTAAATTTCCTGCAGGGAACATACACCTGCAAATTCAGTCCATGATTGGAGTAACAAGGTGGACTGAGGCATACGCCATTAAGAAGATGCACCGAATTCAGTAAGTGACATGCACCTTTTGAATGGATTCGAGGCATCTTATCCCATGCATGCACCTCATTAAGAGTGGCGTACGAAATCCCAGTGTTAATGGATTGGGGCCCATGTATATATATGTGGCGGCTTCATAGCAGTATATGTCAGTATTTATTTGACTAGGGATTGCATGGCTTTGATGGATCGGTGCTACGTCCCTAATTTGCCAATCAATAACTCCATAAAATCTTGCTGATAAATTTGGCGCTGCAAGATTACCCTGTTTTGCTCTGTTACTTTGGTACAGATGGAGTGAAAGTGTAAAAATAAAGAAAACAAATAAAAATAAGTGGACTTCTATCGGTGCCAGAAACTCTCAAACTTTTGCTTATGGCATAATAACATAAAGAGTGGTGAGATTTCATAACTGCTGGATGAATGGTACTTTCTAACTAGATCAATCACAGTCTTACTGACCGCAACTGATTAAAGGTTTCAGTGCCACAAATACTCGAATGTCATTCACTGATACGCTAGAGTCTTACATCAATGCCACTGAGCCGGGGTTGAGCTGCTGGCACCTGCTCATCCTAAGGGACGGTATGTTGGACAGTAAAGGGCATCCATCAGGCAGTTTTTGGCAGGATGTCTGAACTCTTTTGTACATGGATTACCTTTGTTGCAATATCCCAAATGCCTTTGTGCATCATTTTTTGCTGAACGACTTTTTACTTTTAGACAAGCACTGGGGATATCAAAACAAGAATAATTCATTAAAAAATGAGAATAATCCAAATTGGATCATAAGATCATGAATATTTAAAATGAGAATGAAAAGAGGGAAGATCAATAAAAAAAATGATTGAAGAAGAATTGTTATAAGGTAATGGGAAAGGAAATAAATAATGAGATTGACTGTAAGTACAGATGTAATGACAAATTGACTCAATCTGATATTTATATACTATATATATATCAGAAATCAGAAATATGTAATGTACCGGTCAAAAGTTTAGACACCCCTGTTCAAGCAATGTTTTTTTTTTTTTTGGAATGTGCACATTGCAGATTCAGTATAGAGGCAGCAAATTCACAAACGAAAATGGAGTAAAGAATCAGAAGTGAAATAATCCAGAATATGTGTTGAACCTTAGATTCCTCATAGTACCCCCATTACTCCAATGACAGCTTTACACCCCCTGGACTCATCTCTTAGGTTGACATTGGGTGACACAGCTGACAGCCTCCATCCCTCTCCTCCTTGGTCATGTAGCCTTAGCCTGCAGATGTTTTGAGTCATTGTCCTGTTGCATCACTTGATGACCCCTCTAAGTGTGAACCATATTGGATGGCAGTCATTGCAAAATGCTGTAGCAGCCATGCTGGGTAAGTGTGCCCTAAATTCAAATTAACTTATATCCAGCAAATCAACAAACCACACCTCCTCTTCCATGCTTTATGGTCTGCATCACACATTGAAACCATCCATTTAACTTTTGTTTGGTGCCACAAATCTCAAATTTTGACTCATCAAAACAAACAACAGATTTTCACTTATCTTTTGTGCCTTGACCCAAATAAATAATTTTCACTTGATGGCAGTCATAAGCAGGGGCTTATTTACTGCAATTTTACCTTGAAGGCTGGTTTCCTGTAGTCTCTTCTGGATACTTGATGTTGAGATGTTTCTACTTATTGATGTCTGTGCATCATTTTTGAGGGCTGTTATCTGAGGTACTGTCAGTTTGCATTTTCTGAGGCTGTTAACTTTGATGGCCTAATCCTCTGCAACAGAGATAATCCTTGGTCTTCCTTTCCTGAGGCAGTCCTCATGAGAGCTAAATTCATTATAAAGACGATAGTTTTCATAAATGTTAGTGTACTTGGAATAAAGGCTAGAGGGGTCCCATAAAGGTACATTATGCCTCTCCACATCATACTTCTGAGAAAAGAACCAGTGTGACAGTCCCTTTTGAAGCCCTCTTCATGGCATTACCCACTTTGTCTCCAAATCAAGCTCTACCTATCAATACATTTATGACAAAATTAGGATTGATCACTGAAGAGGACAGATGTAACGGGTCTGGGAGGCGGAACCTCTGAGCTACTATACAAGGGGGCGGTCCTTGTAAGGGAACGGGTGGCAATCAGGGATGACGGGCAGGCAGTCACAGCAGGTGACCGGGACAGTCTCTGAGTGGACGGGCTGGAGGTCACGGCAAGTGACCGGGGCAGTCTCTGGAAGAACGGGCAGGAGGTCACGGCAAGTGACCGGGGCAGTCTCTGGAAGAACGGGCAGGGAGTTACGGCAAGTGACCGGGGCAGTCTCTGGATGAACGGGCAGGGAGTTACGGCAAGTGACCGGGGCAGTCTCTGGGTAAAGGTTAGGTACGACCTGTGATGGCAGAGCCTCCGGGTAGGCTAGCAGGCAGATGGTAGATGTGTGCTCCCAGGTGAGCAAGCGAGAGTCTCTGGAATGGTAGGTGGTCACAGCACGTGACGGCGAAGCCTCCAGGTAGGCTAGCAGGCAGGTAACAGGTGGGCGCTCCCAGGTGAGCGGGCAGGAGTCTCTGGAAAGGCAGATGGTCACAGCACGTGACGGCGGAGCCTCCAGGTAGGCTAGCAGGCAGGTAACAGGTGTGCGCTCCCAGGTGAGCGGGCAGGAGTCTCTGAAAAGGCAGATGGTCACAGCACGTGACGGCGGAGCCTCCAGGTAGGCTAGCAGGCAGGTAACAGGTGTGCGCTCCCAGGTGAGCGGGCAAGCTGGTCCATAGACAGACTGACAAGAGTTGGAAGGCAGACCGTCGGACCTCAGGCTAGCAGGCAGGTGACTGGATATCAGGCAGGACAAAGGCAGCAAGCTGGCAGGAATCTGGCAGGTAACTGGCAGGTAACTGGCAACGGGACCTGAGGGCTGAAGCACAGGTGAGACACAGGTGCAAACAACATTGCTCGGGCACCTCCATTTTGGAGGAGGTGCCCTTTATATGGGAGGTCCTCCGGCAATTGGCCGGGGACTCCTTAGGACGGCGCGCGCGGTCCCTTTAAGAGAGGGGGAGCGCGCGCGCGCGCGCCCTAAGCACACTGCCGGGGAAGGAGCGCGCGCCGGAAGCAGCGGGGAGAGCAGCGCTGGAGGACGCCGCGCCAGGAGCGGGGAGGTGAGAGGGACGGCGTCTCTGCCTAGAACGGGGCAGAGACGCCGATGCTACAGTACCCCCCCCTTTAGGCCCCCTCTTTTTTAGGCCAGAAAGAAATTTTTCAAGGAGAAGCGGGGCGTTGATGTTCTCCCTGGGTTCCCAAGATCTCTCCTCAGGACCAAACCCCTTCCAATCTACCAGAAAAAAGGTTTTTCCTCTTACCCTCTTGGAGGCCAGAATACTCTCTACCTCAAAGATGTCATCAGCGGAAACCGGAGCAGGAGGGTCACCTGGATTTTTGGAAAAAGAGTTAAAGACAACGGGTTTGAGGAGAGATACGTGGAAGGAGTTGGGGATCCGTAGGGTGGCCGGGAGTTTTAATTTGTAGGCCACAGGGTTAATTTGCCTGAGGACTTCGAAGGGGCCGATGAATCGAGGACCCAACTTGTAGGAGGGTATTTTGAGCCGCACATGTTTGGATGAGAGCCAAACCTTGTCTCCCGGACGGAATTGGGGCGGATCCAGACGTCTCTTATCAGCATATCTCTTCATCCGCTCAGAGGAGAGAAGAAGAGCGGACCTGGTGCTCTCCCAAATAGTAGAAAATTCGCTGACAAGAGACTCCGCAGCAGGGTTGTCCACAGAAACGGAGACAGGAAGTGGAATCCGGGGATGTTGGCCACCAACTATAAAGAACGGGGATTTGGAAGAGGACTCGCTCTCATGGTTGTTATAAGAGAACTCGGCCCACGGTAGAAGATCCACCCAGTCCGAGTGGTGAGCATCCACGAAGTGCCGGAGGTAGCTGGACAAGATCTGATTGATCCGCTCCACTTGACCATTGGACTGAGGGTGGTAAGCGGAGGAGAAATCCAGGGTAATGTCCAGCAGCTTACAAGTGGCTCTCCAGAAACGAGAGGTGAACTGAACCCCACGATCCGACACGATGTGGAGGGGCAGACCATGGAGACGGAAGATGTGGCGGATAAAGTCTTTAGCCAACTCGGGTGCAGACGGAAGACCAGGCAGGGGAATGAAGTGGGCCATCTTAGAAAAACGGTCAGCGACAACCCAAATGACGGTACAACCGGCAGAAACTGGAAGGTCGGTGATAAAGTCCATAGCGATGTGTTGCCAAGGAGCAGCAGGTACGGGAAGGGGCAGGAGATGGCCGGCAGGTAGATGTCGGGGAACTTTGTTACGAGCACAGGATGAACAGGCTGCGACGAAGTCTACCACGTCCTTACGTAGGGTAGGCCACCAGTAATGCCGGGCAATAAGTTGAAAGGTCTTTTTTTGGCCAGCATGGCCAGCTAGTTTAGAAGAATGTCCCCAGCGAAGAACCCTCTCCCGATCTGGCACAGCTATGAACGTCTTACCGGGTGGAAGACGAGTTAGATCCAAGGGAGCCACATTCATCACCTTGGAGGAGTCGATGATGTGCGTAGGTTCCTCCTCTTGATCGGAGGACAGGAAAGACCGAGACAAGGCATCAGCTTTGACGTTCTTGTCCGCCGGACGGAAATGAAGAGTGAAGTCGAAGCGGGCAAAAAACAACGACCACCGGGCCTGGCGAGGATTGAGCCTCTGGGCATTTTGGAGATATGCCAGGTTTTTGTGATCCGTGTAGATAATTACTGGGGAGAGAGCCCCTTCAAGCAGATAGCGCCACTCTCCTAGTGCCAATTTGATGGCTAGCAATTCCCGGTCTCCAATGGAGTAGTTGCGCTCCGACGAGGAGAAGATTTTGGAGAAGAAGCCGCACGTTACCATTCTCCCGGTAGAAGACTTCTGGGTGAGCACCGCTCCGGCTCCGGAGGAGGAAGCATCAACCTCCAGGTAGAATTGTTTGTTACAGTCCGGACGGTGCAGGACGGGAGCAGAGGCGAAGGCTTTCTTTAGGGAAAGGAAGGCCTCCTCGGCTTCAGGCGACCATATCCTGGGGTTAGCCCCCTTACGGGTAAGTGCAGATATGGGAGCAGTCCGAGACGAGAAGTGTGGGATGAAAAGACGATAATAATTAGCGAAGCCCAGGAATCGCTGTATCGCCTTCAAACCTTCAGGACGAGGCCATTTTAGAACGGAAGAGAGCTTCTCGGGATCCATTTGCAGACCTGTTTGGGAGATGACATAGCCCAAGAACGGAAGGGAGGTCTGATCGAAGAGGCACTTCTCGTATTTGGCGTAAAGGTGGTTCTGCCGAAGCCTAAGCAGGACCTGACGAACATCCCTCCGGTGTGTGGGGAGATCCGGAGAGAAGACCAAGATATCGTCCAGGTATACCACTACGCAGGAGTACAGGAGGTCACGGAAGATGTCATTGACTAGTTCCTGAAAGACCGCGGGAGCATTACAGAGACCGAAGGGCATCACAAGGTACTCGTAGTGACCGTCCCGGGTATTGAATGCCGTCTTCCACTCGTCTCCTTGACGGATACGGACCAGATTATACGCTCCTCGAAGATCCAGCTTGGAGAAGATCCTGGCGCCCTTGAGCCGGTCAAACAATTCGGAGATGAGTGGCAGGGGATATTTGTTTTTTACCGTAATGAGATTGAGTCCTCTGTAGTCAATACAGGGACGTAGCGAGCCGTCTTTCTTTTTGACAAAGAAGAATCCGGCTCCAGCCGGGGAGGTAGATTTTCGGATAAATCCCCTAGCCAGATTCTCTTCAATGTACTCAGACATGGCTCGGGTCTCGGCTGCAGATAACGGGTAGATACGCCCACGGGGAGGAGTGGTGCCAGATACCAGGTCGATCGGGCAATCGTATGGCCTATGGGGCGGCAATGTCTCAGCTTCGTTCTTACCGAAGACGTCCACATAGGGCCAGTAGGGAGCCGGGAGACCAGGTAAATTAGCTGGAGTAGGCTGAGGGCGAAGTGGACGGACTGGAACCAGGCAGGTCCTATGGCAGTCAGGACCCCATCGGAGTACTTCACCGGACCGCCAGTTCAATACGGGTTCATGTGTCTGGAGCCAAGGTAGACTAAGCAACAAGGAGTGAGAAAGTCCGGACAGCACATGGAATGAGATCTCCTCAGAGTGCAGCATTCCCACCTGTAGGGTTATAGGTTCGGTGACGAGCAGGATGGTCTCCGAGAGAAGTCTTCCATCCACGGAAGCAACTGACAATGGCTCCGCCAGGGACTTGGTGGGAATATGGTATCTCTCTACCAGAGACTGGGCGATGAGGTTTCCAGCAGCTCCAGAATCCAGATGGGCGAGTTCGAAGAGACGGTTTTCTCCCCAAGCAATAGAGACCGGTAAGGTCAGAGACGGAGAGGACTTACTTTTGTCTAGGACGACCTCTCCGAGTGGTCCTAGACACTGGCGTTTCCCGGCTTTTCCGGGCAGGAACGGATGAAGTGCTTCTTACTGCCACAATAGAAACAGCTTCCCTCGGCTCGGCGAGATTCTTGGCGAGAACCGACCATCTTGGTCTGGTCGACCTGCATAGGCTCAGGAGAGACGGAGGGAGTGACGGGTTGCTGAAAAGTAGGAGCTAGGCGTGGAAACCTCCTTTCACGGGTGACCTCTTTGGCACGCTCCTGGAACCGCAGGTCAATCCGGATGGCAAGAGCTATCAGGTCATCGAGGGTGGTAGGAATGTCCCGACCGGCAAGTTCATCTTTAATACGGCCGGACAGACCCTCCCAGAAGACTGAAACCAGAGCGTCATTATCCCAGGCCAGCTCCGAGGCAAGGGTACGGAACCGTATGGCATATTGGCCCACGGTGAGGCTTCCCTGACGGAGGCGTAGCAGTGACGATGCGGATGAGGTCTTCCGTCCGGGTTCGTCGAAGACTTTCCGGAAGGCCGTGAGAAAGACAGGCAAGTTGGACACCAGGGGGTCTCCTCTCTCCCATAGAGGATTTAGCCAGGCCAGAGCCTCTCCGGTGAGATGGGACATGATGAAGGCAATTTTGGCCCGGTCGGAGTTAAACTGGTGGGACAAAGTGCAGGGTGCACTGATTTATGAAGCCCCGAGCCTGAGCGGAGTCGCCTCCGAAGCGAGGAGGTGCAGAAAGCCGGGGTCCGGGGTAGGATACCATAGTGTTGGTGGACAGCGGAGCTGTCGGATTGCGAATCATGGCACTGGCGGAGGTTGCTGGCGGAGCAGTCAGAGTGTCCAGGCGAGAATTGACATTCCGCAGGTGACCCAGGATGGACTCCTGTTGGGACCTCTGGCGGGACAGTTCATGACACAGGTCCGAGAGCGAGGGAGCTTGGGTGCCACCGGGTTCCATGGCCCGAGCAAACTGTAACGGGTCTGGGAGGCGGAACCTCTGAGCTACTATACAAGGGGGCGGTCCTTGTAAGGGAGCGGGTGGCAATCAGGGATGACGGGCAGGCAGTCACAGCAGGTGACCGAGACAGTCTCTGAGTGGACGGGTTGGAGGTCACGGCAAGTGACCGGGGCAGTCTCTGGAAGAACGGGCAGGAGGTCACGGCAAGTGACCGGGGCAGTCTCTGGAAGAACGGGCAGGGAGTTACGGCAAGTGACCGGGGCAGTCTCTGGATGAACGGGCAGGGAGTTACGGCAAGTGACCGGGGCAGTCTCTGGGTAAAGGGTAGGTACGACCTGTGATGGCAGAGCCTCCGGGTAGGCTAGCAGGCAGATGGTAGATGTGTGCTCCCAGGTGAGCAAGCGAGAGTCTCTGGAATGGTAGGTGGTCACAGCACGTGACGGCGAAGCCTCAAGGTAGGCTAGCAGGCAGGTAACAGGAGGGCGCTCCCAGGTGAGCGGGCAGGAGTCTCTGGAAAGGCAGATGGTCACAGCACGTGACGGCGGAGCCTCCAGGTAGGCTAGCAGGCAGGTAACAGGTGTGCGCTCCCAGGTGAGCGGGCAGGAGTCTCTGAAAAGGCAGATGGTCACAGCACGTGACGGCGGAGCCTCCAGGTAGGCTAGCAGGCAGGTAACAGGTGTGCGCTCCCAGGTGAGCGGGCAAGCTGGTCCATAGACAGACTGACAGGAGTTGGAAGGCAGACCGTCGGACCTCAGGCTAGCAGGCAGGTGACTGGATATCAGGCAGGACAAAGGCAGCAAGCTGGCAGGAATCTGGCAGGTAACTGGCAGGTAACTGGCAACGGGACCTGAGGGCTGAAGCACAGGTGAGACACAGGTGCAAACAACATTGCTCGGGCACCTCCATTTTGGAGGAGGTGCCCTTTATATGGGAGGTCCTCCGGCAATTGGCCGGGGACTCCTTAGGACGGCGCGCGCGGTCCCTTTAAGAGAGGGGGAGCGCGCGCGCGCCCTAAGCACACTGCCGGGGAAGGAGCGCGCGCCGGAAGCAGCGGGGAGAGCAGCGCTGGAGGACGCCGCGCCAGGAGCGGGGAGGTGAGAGGGACAGCGTCTCTGCCTAGAACGGGGCAGAGACGCCGATGCTACAACAGATTTCCATTTCAGTCCTCATTACCAAATTACTCTGCACCATAATAATCTTTGAGAGTGGTGGCCTGAGGTCAATGGAACACTTTCATGAGGGAATGTAATACCGGTCATACTCAAAGGATTATGGTGAAGGGTCGCATATTGTATGGTGGCCAGACCCCTCCAGACTTCATTTCATGTCAACAGTGTGATGCAGCAGCAAAAAAGGCAAATACAATTCTGGGATGTATTAACAGAAGCATACAGTCTAGATCACGTGAAGTCATTATCGGTCTTTACTCCTCTTTGTTCAGACCTCATCTGGAATACTGTGTACAGTTTTGGGCACCACATTTTAAAAAAGACATAGACAAACTGGAGCAAGTTCAGAGAAGAGCGACCAGAATGGTGACTGGTCTGCAAACCATGTCCTATGAGGAACGGTTGCAGGATTTGGGAATATTTAGCTTGCAAAAAAGAAGACTGAGAGGAGACTTAATAGCTGTCTACAAATATGTCAAGGGCTGTCACATTGTAGAAGGATCATCTTTATTCTCATTTGCACAAGGAAAGACTAGAAGCAATGGGATGAAACTAAATGGGAGGAGACACAGATTAGATATTAGAAAAAACTTTTTGACAGTTAGGGTGATTAATGAGTGGAACAGGCTGCCACGAGAGGTGGTGAGTTCCCCTTCAATGGACGTCTTCAAACAGAGGCTGGACAGACATCTGTCTGAGATGATCTAGTGAATCCTGCTTTGAGCAGGGGGTTGGACCAGATGACCCAGGAGGTCCATTCCAACTCTACCATTCTATGATTCTATGATTCTATGATTCTATGTACTCTAACAACTTGGCTTTACATTAATTTACATAACCATTTCTCCAAAGCGTTCCAGGACTTGATTTTAATAATAATAACAAAAATTTTATTTATATAGGGCTAACATATTCCATAGCACTTTACAATTAACAGGGACATATAAAGACATTACGATATAACACATAGTTCAACAGTCACAGGAGGAGTGAGGGCCCTGCTCACAAGCTTACAATCTATAAGGAAATCGAGAAGACACAATAGATAGAAAGTCATTGTTATGTACTGTCCAGCCATCATTATAATAAATAGGAGATTCCAAATAAAGCTGCATGAGCCGTCATCAGCCAGTATATCTATAAGTACAGTTGCCAAGTGCTATTGGGTGCTGTGACGACACAGCTTTTATTCTTAATTATGCCAGACATATTATTCAGCAGGTCAAGAGACATAAGCCATTGTTCATATGAGCCTGCACGTTGACGCTTGCTGCATATTGACTTGTTGATTTGCTGAAGGCCTACTGATTATCTATTGTTGCAGCATCTACAATTTATTCTTCTAAATAACCTTGAAGGACAAAGACGCAGGTTAATTGAACAATTGATGTTTATCAATATGTTGTATGCCTGCTGATTACCCATTGTACGAGCCCTGCAGGTGAATATTCTATAAAACCTTGAAGGACAAAAAATGCAGGTTAATTGAACACTCTAACTATGAGTGATTAACTCCTCCCACCTTCCCCCAAACCTGTGAAAAAATGCCTGAATAAGAGCTGTGAACTATAAAAGGGGGATCTGCCTCTGTTTCCACACACACACACACTCTACAGAACAGCAGTCAAGGCACCATGGCTCTGTGGTGCCCCTGTGGGTCCAGTTGCAACAGAGGTACTGCATCTCAGCCATAGGTGTCGTACCCCACTCTCGGGTAAGGAGGGAGCACTACCCGGGACCCACACACTCACATCCAACACTACACCACTCCATCAGGGAAGGGCAAGATTGCTCCTAAGGGAGAGCACAGACCCGGTCCCTGTCTGGAGGATGGAACTAAGTAGAGGAGGTGGGTGGAGGAAGTAGTTTAGGGGAGCACTAAAGGAAGGACTGAAGGTTGAAGGGACCACATGGAGTGACAGTTGGTGACTTGGGTCAGATGACAGAGAATATAAAAGACAGGTAGAAACATCTAGAAGAGCCAGTAAGTGAGGACCTTTAAGGAGTAGTGTCCAGGCGGAGTGAGGGCCCAGTCAGAGGGGCTCAGTAGGAGAGTGAGGAGAGAGGACCGGAGCAGTGAGAAGGGCTCCAGAGAGAGAAAGGATCTTAGGGGCACAGGACGTGCGGAATCCACCCATGCGCCCGAGTTCACACCGACAGTGAAGAGATCAGGTCGCAATAGGGGACTGGCCCCAGACAAGTGGAGGACTGTAAGACTCAGCTAGCAAGCCGGAGGTTGCAGTTTCTTCAAGTACCATAGCTAAAAACCACATACATTTGCTGGAAAGGTGGACAAATAAGACCAAGGGGACAGAGAGGACGTCGCCACTGGCTCGGGACACTGTATGTGAGGCTCAGGGCAGGAGGGCGAGAGCCAGCGCAGAGAGAC
Organism: Phyllobates terribilis; assembly: GCF_046119375.1. NCBI lineage: Eukaryota > Metazoa > Chordata > Amphibia > Anura > Dendrobatidae > Phyllobates > Phyllobates terribilis. Next base: position 769,163,564 of record NW_027362764.1, read on the forward strand.
GACCAGGGAAGGTACACAAGAAGGGGGTCCCGATCAAGTGCACCCAAGTTATCTGAGAGTTGGCAGGATCACTTCCCCGGAGGACACAGGACTCGGTGGGCTGTTATAACCTGTTGGCAGTTGTAACCTGGAACATCATAAGAACTGTGAGTAAACACTTGAAGACTGCACCCCGCTGTGTCCTAGATTTAATTGCTGGGTCACCTGCCTTGCACTACACCATCAACATCCAAAATTGTCCTATTTAACTGCCCTGGGGCCTAGCTCTAACCGTGGAGAGCTGAACCATCTCTGCTGCGTCACCAACAGCCCCAGTGGATCTGAACAGCAGCAGCAGCAACCTATAGCCGCATACCATGGGTGGCGTCACAAAACATTATTTCCCCAATTGACTTTTCGGATTGACCACCCTGGGCCACGGACTGGGTCACTGCCACTGTGACTACCCCAAAAAAGTACCGGTCCAGCTACCGGGTACCCCACGGCCCCAGGGGGCGCGTCAGCTCCAATACAGATTTGCTCCACTGCCCATCACTGAACCCATGGAGATGTTTGAAGAACCCAGGTTGGGACAATCAGGTCACCTGCCCACTTACCTCAATGTGCTCTGTCAGCTCCCTAAACCCCTAAACTAGCCGCTACCTCCTCTCTGTGGGTGCCCGCCAAAAGTGGGGTGCTACTGGTTGGAGTATTTGGACTTATAAGCCCCGAAATAGCAGACATTCTAATTCCCGGAGAGCCAGCAGAAGGGTTAGACTCTGTCATTTGCACCATCTTATGTACTTGCTGGAACTGTACTATAGGTTATTGACTGTTGATGATTCAATAAAGTATGTATCACCCAATTGTGTTATCCTCACCCTGTGATGTCTGAGTCGTATTATGCCCATGGGGAAGGAGAACGGGCATTCAGTGGGATGATCCCTGGTCCATGCTGTCTTTCTAAAGACAGTCAGGCCAGTGGGTGAGAGAACGCACTGACCCTCGGCCAGTGGACGAGAGCACGCACGGACCCGCGTGTCTCCACAGGTGCATGAATGATAAAGAGACAGATTCATTAGTAGAGACTGGCTTCTGAGGGAAATTTACAAAGGGGGAACAGAGAAGAGTTAGATTAGTTAAGTGAGGTGATAGGCCTGTCTAAAGATATATTTTTAGAGCATGTTTAAAAAATGTGGGGGGCCAAGTGTCGGATTGTCTGTGGTAGTGCATTCCAGAAAACTGGTGCAGCACAAGAGTAGTCTTGGAGACAGGATTGGGATGTTTGGATTATGGAGGATGTTAGTCTTAGATCAGCTGTAGAAGGGAGAGCACGGGTAGGGTGATAGACGGAGATGGGGGGAGGGGAAATAATAGAGTGGTGCAGAATTGTGGGGAGACTTATGAGAGTGATAAGTTTATATTGTATTCTGTAGCAGATGGGCAAGCAGTGAAATGTCCGGCCCAAGGTGGAGGCACCAGTGTAGAAGCTGGACAAAAATATGACCATAGTTGCCGCATTTAGGACAGATTTGAGAGGAGAAAGTTTGGTAAGAGGGAGACCAATTAGCAGAGAGTTGCAAAAGTCCAGACGAGAATCAATCAGAGCAATTATAAGAGTTTTTGCAGTTTCAAAGGTGAGAAAAGGTCAGACACTGGAGATGTTTTAGAGGTGCAGGTGACATGAGCTGAGTTATTGGACATAGGGAATAAAGGAAATCTATGTCAAATATGACCTCAAGACCGCGTGCATGCTTCTTAGGAGTTATGGTTGAACCGCCCAAGAAAAATTTCAATATCAGGAATAGGTAGGTTAGTAGAGGGAAGAAACACAAGAAATTCAGTTTTGAAGAGATTCAGTTTCAGATAGCGGGAGGACATGATGTTAGAGACAGCGGACAGACAATCACTTGTATTTTGTATTAGGGTGGGGTGATGTCAGAAGAAGATGTGTATAATTGGGTGTCAAATAGAGAATCTCTCTCTCTCAGCTGTAGTCAATAGAAGGAAATCCTCACTGGGGAAAGTTCTGTGTCATCATTGTAACTTAATCTAGGAAGGCTGAATACAGCCTTTGTTAAAAGGGTTTTTTTTTTAGAAAACCTCTGTTCCCACACTGCAGTTAGTGTGCTTTAATCACTCTCCCCAATACAGCTCAGAGACCCCATTGCTGCTCCATGGCCCCACTATCAGTATTTGGTCAGTATTCGGTCAGTATTTTTTCTCAGGAGTGGGAGCCAAAACCAGGCGGGGAACAATCAGAGAAAATGTATAATAGAAACAAGTCAGCAATTCTGCATTTATCACCCACTCCTGGTTTTGACTCCTACTCCTGAGAAAAAATACTGACCGAATACTGATAGTGGAGCCGTGGCCTTAAACAAATTGTAGCATGGGAGCAGAAGTTTTCAGAAACCGGAAAACCCTTTTAAGCAATGTCATTTCTATATATTTGATATTTCACTTAAGCTCTAAATCTTAACTTGTGTGATTTATTTCTGGACAAGATGCCCTCTTCTCCTTATGTCCACAAATACGATGGCAACCTGAGGAATAACCAGAGAAATAGCCGATAAAAGCAACCACTGCTGAGAGAAGAGCCCTGTGTAGGTGGAAAGGTCGTATCGCTCAGTTAAGGAAACTAGATCATGAAAATCATCTTATCTTACATTAGGTTTTATTCTATTTTTTTATGATATTCTAATTTTTTTCTTCATTCCCTTAAATATGCAATATCATACCGTATATATCTTTTCCTTTTTTATTGTAATTAAAGGATATCTGTCAGAACCTTTGCCTGAGGACAGCATAGGACAAAGGGAGAGCTGAGTTCTGCAATGCAAAGATTCATAGAAAGCATGTACGTCCTTCTTCCTTCATATAGAAAACCTGTGCGTACTGCTTTTCCATCAATTTTCCCCCTAAGAGTACGCTGCTGATTGACAGATTCCCCTATATAACTTTCCACTGTAAGTTTTTTTATTCTTTTTGAAAGCCAAAGATTGTGCTTTCTCTCCCGAGTGTGCAAAAAAATGACTAAAAGGTGCCCAAAAGAGTGCACCGGGATGTGGTCAGTTGTAACCCTCTCCAACAGAAGAACGGTCATCAAAGACTTGTATTGTATGGTCCGGCCATCAATATAATCAATAGGGTTTTCACATAACGCTGCATGAACCGGTCATCAGCCAGTTTCTGTATAAGTACAGACTCAAAGGGCTGTTAAGTGCATGCAGGGTGCGTGAACAGATGCTACGAGGACCCTGATTTTGAAGAAAATTTTGGAAGGGCAAAATTGGAATAGTTACATAAGTGAGATTAGGCGATAGGCCAGTCTTAAGAAATGCATTTTTAGACCACGCTTAAAACTGAGGGAAATGGGAATAGGTCGAATTGTCCTGGCAGTGCAATCCAAAGAAGTGGTGCAGATTGCGAGAAGTCTTGGAGACAGGAGTAGAAGGTTTGGACTATTGAGGATGTTAGTCCTAGGTCATTAGTGGGACCGAGGGCCCGGATAGGGTGGTAGACTGAGACGAGGGAGGAGATGTAGGGCGGTGCTGAGCAATGGAGAGCTTAGTGGGTGAGAGAGATAACTTTATATTGGACCCTGTAGTAGAGGAGCAATCAGTGCAATGACTGGCACAGGGTGGAGGCATCGGTGTAGCGGTTGGAGAAGAATATGATCCTGGCTGCTGCATTCAAGCTGTATTGTAAAGAGGAGAGTGTGGTAACGGGTGAGACCGAGTTGCAATAGTCCAGACGAAAACGAATAAGAGCGACAGTAAGAGTTTTTGCAAAGTGAAAGGTAAGAAGAGGTCAAATTCTAGCAATGTTTTTGAGGTGTAGGTGACATGAGCGAGCGAGTGATCGGATGTGGGGAGTGAAGGAAAGATCTGAGTCAAATATAACCCCAAGAAAGCAGGTAGCAGTGGTAGAACCACAGACGGAAATGGCAATATTGGGTTTCGGAAGGGTAGTAGAGGGAGGAAACACAAGGAGTTAAATTTTTGACAGATTCAGTTTTAGATAGTGGGAGAGGACATGATGTTAGAGACAGTGGACAGGCAATCCGTGGTATTTTGTAGTAATGCAGGGGTGATGTCAGGAAAAGATGTGTATAATTGGTGTCATCAGCATAGAGATGGTAGTGAAAACAAGATCTATTGATGTTTTGTCCAATAAAGGCAGTATATAGTGAGAAAGGGAGGGGATCTATGACTGAACCCAGAGGAACCCCAAGAGTAAGAGTTAGAGGAGAAGAAGTGAAGCCAGCAAATTATACAGTGAAGGTGCAGTCAGAGAGTTATAGTTCCTCATTATACAGGTAGCACACTACCAACCACCCAAAAACAAAGCAAAAAGTTTTTCATATTACCTTTATACAAACAGCACAAACTGGAGCCTAGCAGACCTCAGTTACAGAGTCTCTTGAACAGACATCTTCCATGCCTTTTGTTTACCTCCTACTAAATGCAAAACTTTCTAAATTCAGTAATGAATACGCTCAACATCTTGACTAACTAATGGAGACATTAAAATGATGCCAGAAGGGAGTTACAGGACCGGTATCAAACAGTATCAAACCTGACTGTCAATTCATTAAAAATAACTAGACTTACCAAAGCCCTTAGCAAACTCTACTGTACACAGGAAATCAAGCGTACCTGGATAATTTATACCTCAAGCAGCTTTCCATGGATGAGATATTCCCTTTCATGGAGCCTCGAATGCATATATCAACAATCTTGGGGAAATATATTAATATCCATTGACTTGTCCTGTCACTATCTTATCATAATTACTACAAACACCATGGAACGACCCTCTGCAAACACTACATCAATTCAACTATTTTTATGACAATTAAAAACATGTGATCAAAGCATGTGAGCCCACCTGCCAATGACAAGGCACCCACCGTCTGTGCCACAGCCTCAATGCACTGTGGAAGCATGGACTTCAGGTACACATTGCCATTTTTTAATATACGGATTATTTGATTTAGTATTTTTTTATAGTGCTTATGTTTATTTTAAACTAACTGCTACATGTAATTATGTTCACCACTACTATATTTTAAATTTAGAAATGGACCCCCATGGTGGTCCTAAAATAAAAAAAAATACAAACATATCCTCCATAGATTTCTTTCTTCGTCTTATGGTAGTAAAAATCACGTGAACACTGAAGTCACTAGTTGGCTACAGAAGTGATGTTCTGTCTGGGATGAAAAAGACTGTTTCTTCAGGCTCAGAAGAAAAGTCACCACTGCAGCCAATCAGTGGCCGCTGTAGTGGACAACCACTTTAAGGTTATTGTCATGTTGGTCATAGGCCACAGGCTCAAAGAGGCTACCTTGGACAGACTTGACATAAGCCCCTCCATCATGCTGATTTCAGAGGGACCCCGATCTTCACTCATTAACCCCTGAAAAGAGATATGGTCCACATCTCCAGTAGATCTCACTACACTAGTTTTTTGTGTTCCTTTTATTATATGGATCATTTGAGGTCCCAATAGTAAGACTCTCACTATTTGAGGAATTATGGCATTTCCTAAAGCCATGACACCCTCTATCTATTGTGGGAATACCCCTTTAAAGCTCTTTAAGTCAAGAGGATGTTTTTCAATGGTATGTAAGAATACACTTGGTGTACACAAGTTATATAGCCATCTAATTGTCCAGCTCTTACCGTTGGGTATCGACTCCAGTTTGTTGGTAACACAGAATGAAAGACTTCAAACACAACCTTTCCTTTATTCTGTTAGCCACGTTAAATGGTAGAATTCTGCTTTGTCGCATTAAACCTCCCAGGGGAACACGTTTGTCTGCTCTTTTCACAAAAAGTAAGATCTCAAATTCCCTGTGTGTCAATTACAACTTCCTTCAAATAACCGAACTTCAACCATCTTTTCTTCTCCCTATTAGTTACTGGTAAAAAAAAATAAAAAAATTAAAGAGCGTTAAGACTTCAAGACACTGATATTTTTAGGAGACTAGGGGAAAAAGTTAGGAAAACTTTGAAATTGTAACTTTTATTTATAATTTGAGTTTCATTGGACATTTCTGTCAAAAACGTCAACATGACAAATTGCCATGGAAGAATTTTTATGGAAGTAGTTTCTAGATTAGTGACATCCACTTCGAGATATGGTGTATCTGGGTTTTTTTGCTTAAGTGGTTGGGTTGAAAGATTTTAATTCGTTCAATTGATTTTAAAAGGCGTTGGTTAGGAATTTTCTGACATCTTACTATATCCTGGCAAAAGGCATAACTTGACATCCGTCAACCCAAATATAAAATATGTAAAAAAAATATTATATTCAACTGTCTTAGGCTCGTTCCTCAACTATCTGTCCACTGCAGCTCCCATTTTGCTCCTCCGGTCTTCTCTTTGGATATTCCAGCCTCCAGTTTTGGGGTCTTCTAGCACTGACTACACCTCACCCTTTAATGAGGAGCACTACATATAGTACTGTGCAAAATTTATAGACAGATTTGGGAGAAATGTTGCAAAGTAAGACTGGTTTCAAAAATAGAATAGTTAGAATTAATAGTTTGTTTTCTATCAATTAAGAAATTGCAAATTAAATGACTGCATATTGGGGTCAGTCTATTTCCAAGCTGACATTTTCCATATTTATTTTGAACTATTTCAACCTCTTTTGGGCTATGTATCTCTATTATTTTTGTTGAGTTGCGTAGCCACTAAGCGATCTGTGCTTGCAGCCTTAGTGTTCTGTGTATTGGTTACTTGGACTTGGGATCAGATCTTGTCCTGGAAGGCACAGATTTCTTTGAATGTTTTTAATTAGACGTTTTTATTTTTAATTTTTGGTAATAAATTATAAGATAAAGATTGTTATTTTATCAGATGAATTGATTCCATTCCTTATTTTGGTTGCATACCCCACATGAGACCAAGTTAACGTTGGAAGACCCAAAGACCAAAGGCCAGAAGACCCCAGAAAGACCAGAGATTGGAAGACCCAAAGACCAGAGAGTCGTTAAAACTTGAATCAAAGGCCTGAGAAGTTGCAAAACTGTGGATGCAAGGCAGGTAAGTAGGAAACCTACGACAGGTGAGGTAATGAGCAAATTTTAGAAATGGAAGCACTGAAGAGAAAAATATCCAGAAAAAGATGTCCATTGTCACACCTGAATACATGAAGGCAAAGGGATGAAGACTAGTGATGAGCGAGCACTAAAATGCTCGGATACTCGTTGTTAGAGTCAAGCAAATTGGAATGCTCGAGTTCTCGGTCCAAGTAACGAGCCCAATGTAAGTCTATGGGAAAGTCGAGCATTTTTCAGGCGGCTCCCCCCTGCGGTCTGCAGAGGGCCTAAAAATTGCCCAAATCAATGGGAACAGTGCTCAAATGATATGGGAACAGCCTGGGAAAGACCCCTGGAAGCATTTCTGACTCCCAGGTCACTGCTGTCAACAATGTTGTCAGTGATCACTGACTAAGGGGGTAAGCCAGAAATGCTTTGAGATTGCATCTCGGCCATCATGGACCTTTATATATTTTAATATTTTGCACAAATAAAGTGACCCAACAGTTGTACTGGCAACTTCCGTCGTGTTGACATTATGAGGAACGCTTGCGGTCCAGACTCACGGCTACTAAGATTTGACCGTGTGGAAGACAGGCTGGTGGTGGCAAAGTGACTGGAAGCATTATATGCTATTCAACCAACAGCCTTTTGACACTGCTCTGTTTTCAATATTGGTGTTCTGCGGTCCCCTAGTAATTGGGACAGGAAGGTTGAGCGACAAGATGTGGGTGTTTGTTGTGGCACAATTTCAGCTTGCCCACGGCCAGGTCCTCGGCCTCGGCCTCTGCATGCACCATCACCATCACATCCACTTCCCTGTCCCTTGCCAAGCACCTTGCCTATTTTTAATATTTTCCATCTTCACGAGAAATGGCTGCTTTTGGAACTCCGTTATATGTGATACGTCTGACAGAGAACCACGGTTTTAAATAGCAGACCTGTAATTTACTAATACTATTTTTCACAGACACCTAGTGTGAATAACTCGAACGACACACTGCAACAGAATGGAAAAGGAGGAAAAGTCTGATTTTGGAACAGTCTTATATGTAATCTGTCTGACAGAGAACCATGGTTTTAAATAGCAGGCCTGCAATTTAATAATATTATTCTACACAGAGACCTAGTGTGAATAACTTGACCGACACAATGCAACAAAATGAAAATGGAAGAAATGGCTGATTTTGGAAAACTCTTATAGGTGATATGTGTGACAGAGAACCACGGTTTTAAATAGCAGGTTTTTAATTTACTAATATTATTCTACAATGAGACCTAGTTTGAATAACTTGACCGACACACTGCAACAGAATGGAAACGGAAAAAATGTCTGATTTTGGAACAGTCTTATAGCTAATGAGCTAAAAGAAAGAGAATGGACAGCACCCCCAAAAACATACGTTGATCTAATGCCTCTGTTAGTGGGTCCTAACATTTCTTGCCTGAACGGGAGCAGAGCCGTGCACCAACCACCACCATAGCAACCATGCACCAGCAGGCCTGGCGGCCTGGTGCCTCACAGCACCCATGCTGCAAGACCGAGTCCCCATGACTCCAGGCCGCACTGCCCCACGAGCACAAAGCCACAGCAACAATGGACGACACACTGCACCAGCACCACATGAATGGAGCATTGTGACTCACATCCACAAGCTCTCAAGTGAGAGCAAAAATAGGCTAGACCCTCTTTGCAGTCTCCTGCTAATTAAAATCGCCTGTGCCAAATGGGAGGAGTGCACATCCGAAAAAAAAGGACAGATCATGCATTGAGCTAAAAAAAAGAGAATGGACAGCACCTCCAAAATCATACGTTGATCTAATGCCTCTGGGCAAAAATATATAAAACTGAACAACCATGCACCAGCAGGCCGCGCCGCCCCACGAGATCAAAGTCACAGCAACAATGGACGACAAACTTCACCAGCACCACATGAAAGGAGCATTGTGACTCACCTGCTGGTGCATGGTTGGTATGGCGGTGTTTGGCGCACGGCTCCGCTCCCGTTCAGGCAGGAAATGTTAGGACCCACTACGACGTTTGCCGTGATGTGGCAGTGGGCTTCATACAGTTTAATCAGAATGTTAAAATAAGAACCTCATGTTCAGTTTTATATATTTTTGCCCAGAGGCATTAGATCAACGTATGTTTTTGGAGGTGCTGTCCATTCTCTTTTTTTAGCTCAATGCATGATCTGTCTATTTTTTTCGGATGTGCACTCCTCCCATTTGGCACAGACGATTTTAATTAGCAGGAGACTGCATAGAGGGTCTAGCCTATTTTTGCTGTCACTTGAGAGCTTGTGGAAGGTGAGTCACAATGCTCCTTTCATGTGGTGCTGGTGCAGTGCATCGTCCATTGTTGCTGTGGCTTTGTGCTCGTGGGGCGGCGCAGCCTGGAGTCATGGGTACTCGATCTTGCAGCATGGGTGCTGTGAGGCACCAGGCCGCCCACCCTGCTGGTGCATGATCGCTGTGGCGGTGGTTGGCACACGGCTTCCGTTCAGGCAGGAAATGTTAGGACCCACTACGAGGTTTGCCGTGACGTGGCAGTGGGCTTCATATAGTCTGATCAGAATGTTAAACTAAGAACCTCATGTTCAGTTTTATATATTTTTGCCGAGAGGCATTAGATCAACGTATGTTTTTGGAGGTGCGGTCCATTCTCTTTTTGTAGCTCATTCTTATAGGTAATATGTCTGACAGAGAACCACGGTTTTATATAGCAGGCCTATAATTTACTAATACTATTCTACACAGAGACCTAGTGTGAATAGCTTGATTGACACACTGCAACGAAATGAAAATGAAAGATATGGCTGATTTTGGAACACTCTTATAGGTGATATGTGTGACAGGTAACCACGGTTTTAAATAACAGGCCTACAATTTAATAATATTATTCTACACAGAGACCTAGTGTGGATAACTTGACGGACACTGCAACGAAATTAAAATGGTAGAAATGGCTTATTTTGAAACAGTCTTATAGGTGATATGTCTGACAGAGAACCACGGTTTTAAATAGCAGGCCTGTAATTTGCTAATACTATTCTTCACACCTATTGCGAATAGCTTGACTGACACACTGCAACGGAATGGAAAAGGAGGCCAATATTTTCCTCCTTTAGTTCAATTGTCTGGATTTTTATCGCTGAAATATGGAACAGATCTGGCCTTATTCTGCAGTGAGAACAAGCAAATGGAGCAGAAATATGGTTTACTCTGGATTGCTTTTTAAGCAAATAGACAGGATTAAGATGAAAAAAATATTTGCCCTGGCCTTTGATATCTGGGACAAAGTCTACAAATATCTGTAATTATTACAGCAGCAGCAGGAACGTTCAATGGACCGTCTTGTGCTTTATCTACACTGCAGTCTGCCACATAGCATGCCTGCCTGCCTGGCACTGATTATTAGAGATGAGCGTTGTTCTACTCGAACTGTTCGCCAATCTCAAATTCGAGCTGTTTTGGGCGGTGTTCGAGCCGTTCGGCGAACACGAACGATTTGAGAAAAATTCGGCTGTTCGAGGTTATGTTCGATAACTGTTCGTGCACCAAAATCATAACTGGATTTTTTCTCAGTAATGATGAAAATTAATGTTAATACACAGTTTGAGTGTACAGCGGGGTGGGGGGAGGGGCAGGGGATGGATCTCTGCAGGAACAATGAAGATCTCCATTTTTTTTTCTCTTTCCCGCATTTGCAGTGGGGAGGTGCAGTCTGTCAGCCTATCAGCAGCGCACACACGGAGCGAACTGCTGTTTTTCACACAAGCAAGGGCATGTGTCATTGGCAGTGTATGTCACATGTCCTTGCCCTATAAGACCAAGCCATTTTCCCCGTCGCCACCATTTTCTCACTGCTGCAGCTGCGTGTTAGACGGCACCGCTGTTGCTGTGTGCGCTACACCTTGTTAATTTCAAGCCAATTTTCGCACAAATCTACAGATAGCTTGGGAGTAGGGAATAGTTGTGATTGCAGTCCTTTTAAGGACTAGGTTACAGCATTTCCTACGACTTTTATCAGGCAGGTCTGTGCTCTTAAATAGATAGATTGTGGGAGTAAAGACTAATTGTAATTGCAGTCCTTTTCAGGACTAGGTTACATCAGTTCCTATCAGTTTTTGCCAGGCAGGTCTGTGCCAGTGCTGTGCAAGTTTTTTTCACAGCATTTGGCTGAATCTAGCAAAGCTAATCCTTTTTGGCCTTTGCAGAGTGTGTTAGTCAGTGGAGTAGCCTATCTGTGTTGCAAGATATACCACCTGTGTATAGAATACCAATTTTTTTACTGCACCTAGTGAAGTAAAATCTTTTGGGCATAGCATCATTCTATTAATTGATCTATACTGACCTCCATCAGGTTGCAAACTGAATATAATTTTTTCTGCATCTAGCTCTGAAAAAATATTTGGGCTTCTAGCAGTGTGTGGGACTTGTTCTATTAGTCCATCTATACTGACCTCCATCAGGTTGCAAAATGAATATAATTTTTTTCTACATCTAGCTCTGAAAAATATTTGGCCTTCTAGCAGTGTGTGGGACTTTCTCTATTAGTCCATCTATACTGACCTCCATCAGGTTGCAAATTAAAAATAATTTTTATCTGCATCTAGATCTGAAAAAATATTTGGCCTTCTAGCAGTGTGTGGGACTTTCTCTATTAGTCCATCTATACTGACCTCCATCAGGTTGCAAATTAAAAATAATTTTTATCTGCATCTACCTCTGAAAAAATATTTGGGCTTCTAGCTCTGTGTGGGACTTGTTCTATTAGTCCATCTATACTGACCTCCATCAGGTTGCAAACTGAATATAATTTTTTTATGCATCTAGCTCTGAAAAAATATTTGGCCTTCTAGCAGTGTGTGGGACTTTCTCTATTAGTCCATCTATACTGACCTCCATCAGGTTGCAAACTGAATATATTTTTTTTCTGCATCTACCTCTGAAAAAATATTGGGCTTCTAGCTGTGTGTGGGACTTGTTCTATTAATCCATCTATACAGACCTCCATCAGGTTGCAAACTGAATATATTTTTTTTCTGCATCTACCTCTGAAAAAATATTGGGCTTCTAGCTGTGTGTGGGACTTGTTCTATTAATCCATCTATACACACCTCCATCAGGTTGCAAACTGAATATAATTTTTTTCTGCATCTAGCTCTGAAAAAATATTTGGCCTTCCAGCAGTGTGTGGGACTTTCTCTATTAGTCCATCTATACTGACCTCCATCAGGTTGCAAATTAAAAATAATTTTTATCTGCATCTAGCTCTGAAAAAATATTTGGCCTTCTAGCAGTGTGTGGGACTTTCTCTATTAGTCCATCTATACTGACCTCCATCAGGTTGCAAATTAAAAATAATTTTTATCTGCATCTACCTCTGAAAAAATATTTGTTCTTCTAGCAGTGTGTGGGACTTTCTCTATTAGTCCATCTATACTGACCTCCATCAGGTTGCAAATTAAAAATAATTTTTATCTGCATCTACCTCTGAAAAAATATTTGGCCTTCTAGCAGTGTGTGGGACTTTCTCTATTAGTCCATCTATACTGACCTCCATCAGGTTGCAAATTAAAAATAATTTTTATCTGCATCTACCTCTGAAAAAATATTTGGCCTTCTAGCTGTGTGTGGGACTTGTTCTATTAGTCCATCTATACTGACCTCCATCAGGTTGCAAACTGAATATATTTTTTTTCTGCATCTACCTCTGAAAAAATATTGGGCTTCTAGCTGTGTGTGGGACTTGTTCTATTAATCCATCTATACAGACCTCCATCAGGTTGCAAATAGTGTTGAGCCACCCCCATAGTGTTCGGGTTCGGTTCGGTTCGTCGAACACCGGGATGTTCGAGGAACTGTTCGTCGAACTGTTCGTCGAACACCTTAGAACACCGTCGAACACCTTTAAAACCAATGGCAGGCAAACAAAAACACATAGAAAACACATTCAAAGGTGTCCAAAAGCTGACAAACTGCTCAGAAGACACTCTCTTTAAAAAAGCCGGCCGGCAATTCAGCAGCGGCATACACAGGTACCCGACAATTTAGACAAGAAGGAATAGAGCATCACACATAGATTAGATAGATAGAAACATGTCAGTCACACATATAAGAAGCACAGTGACAGTGTTGGTTACTGCACTTGTCATTTAGTGTAAAGGATTTATTAAAAAAAATATTAGTGTTTTCATGCACCGTCTCTTTAAAAAAGCCGGCCGGCAATTCAGCAGCGGTACCCGACAATTTAGAACAGAAAGAATAGAGCTTCACACATAGATTAGATAGATAGAAACATGTCAGTCACATATATAATAAGTACAGTGACAGTGTTGCTTACTGTACTTGTCATTTAGTGTAAAGGATTTATTTAAAAAAATAATAGTGTTTTCATGCACTGTCTCTTTAAAAAAGCCGGCCGGCAATTCAGCATCTGTACTCGACAATTTAGAACAGAAAGAATAGAGAATCACACATAGATTAGATAGATAGAAACATGTCAGTCAGATATATAATAAGTACAGTGATAGTGTTGGTTACTGTACTTGTCATTTAGTGTTAAAATAAACAATTTATTAAAAAAAAAATTAGCGTGGGGTTCCCCTTAATTTTAGTCTCTAGCGGAGGTTAAGCAGACGGCTGGGGCAGATGTTTGAAGCCTGGGAAGGGGGTAATACCCACGGAGCTTCCCAGGCTACTAATATCAGCCCCCAGCTGAATACCTAGCCTTTACTAGCTATTAAAATGGGGGACCCCCCAAAAAAATGACGTGGGGTCCCCCCTAATTTAATAGCTAGCAAAGGCTAGGCAGACAGCTGGGGGCTGATATTAATAGCCCAGGAAGGGTGCCATGAATATTGGCCCCCTCCCAGGCTAGAAACACCAGCCGTCAGCCGCCCCAGAAATGGCGCATCCATAGGATGCGCCAATTCTGGCACTTAGCCTCGCTCTTCCCACTGCCCTGTAGCGGTGGCAGTGGGGTAATAGGGTTGGGGTTGATGTCAGCTTATAATGCCAGCTGACATCAAGCCCAGGTTAGTAATGGAGAGGCGTCTATAAGACACCCCCATTACTAACCCCATAGTGAAAGTTAAAAGAAAGCACAACACCCAGAATAAAGTCCTTTAATTGAAATAAACACACAATTCTTTATTGTTCTAAATTAAACCATACTTACCATCACGCCCATTCCAGCTGAAGCCAACGATCTCCTGCAATAAAAGAAAAATAATAAAGCAACCTCATCCTTACCTTTCGATGGTTCCCAGGACAGCTCCAGCTCTGCTACATCGAGATGACAGGCTGGACCGCAGCAGAACGCTGCCATCCAGCCTGTCAACCCGCAGACACTGAGAAGAGCAGGCTTGCTTCGCTCCTCAGTGTCTCGCTGTGACGGCATAAAGATGAGCCGAGGTCATGTCCAATGAACTTGGCTCACCTCATGCACGTCACTGACAGCGTGGGAAAATTCTCCTGCACTCAGCGCTTCAGCGTGGGAGAATTCTCACGCTGAAGCGCTGAGTGCAGGAGAATTTTCCCACGCTGTCAGTGACGTGCATGAGGTGAGCTGAGATCATTGGACATGAACTCACCTCATGCACGTCACTGACAGCGTGGGAAAATTCTCACGCTGAAGCCCTGAGTGCAGGAGAATTCTCCCACGCTGTCAGTGACGTGCATGAGGTGAGCTCATGTCCAATGAACTCAGCTCACCTCATGCACGTCACTTACAGCGTGGGAGAATTCTCACGCTGAAGCGCTGAGTGCAGGAGAATTTTCCCACGCTGTCAGTGACGTGCATGAGGTGAGCTGAGTTCATTGGACATGAGCTCACCTCATGCACGTCACTGACAGCGTGGGAGAATTCTCCTGCACTCAGCGCTTCAGCGTGAGAATTTTCCCACGCTGTCAGTGACGTGCATGAGGTGAGCCGAGTTCATTGGACATGACCTCGGCTCATCTGGATGCCGTTACAGCGAGACACTGAGGAGCGCAAGCATGCCAGCGCTTCTCAGTGCCTGCAGGATGACAGGCTGGATGGCAGCGTTCTGCTGCGGTCCAGCCAGTCATCTCGATGTAGCAGAGCTGAAGCTGTCATGGGAACCATGGAAAGGTAAGGATGATGTTGGTTTATTATTTTTCTTTTATTGCAGGAGATCGTTGGCTTCAGCTGGAATGGGCGTGATGGTAAGTATGGTTTAATTTAGAACAATAAAGAATTGTGTGTTTATTTCAATTAAAGGACTTTATTCTGGGTGTTGTGTTTTTTTTAAATACTTTACTAGAAATTCATGGCGGTCATGTCTAATACTGGCGTGACCCCATGAATTTTGGGCTTAGGGCCAGCTGATAATACCAAGCTGGCCCTAACCCCTTTATTACCCAGTGAGCCACCGCACCAGGGCCCTGGATGAGTTGGGTACAGCGCCAGAAGATGGCGCTTCATTGAACGCGCCATTTTCCGGGGTGGCTGCGGACTGCAATTTGCAGCGGGAGGGGGGCCCAGAAAGCTTGGGCCTCCCTGCGCTGCAGATTCCAGCCCCCAGCTGCCTAGTTGTACCTGGCTGGACACAAAAATAGGGCGAAGCCTCACGTATTTTTTTTTTAATTATTTCATGAAATTCATGAAATAATTAAGAAAAAAAGGCCTTCTCTATATTGTTGTGTCCGGCCAGGTACAAATAGGCAGCTGGTGGTTGGGGGCAGCCCGTTCCTGCCTGCTGTACCTGGCTGGACACAAATATAGTGCGAAGTCCCACTTCAATTTTTTTAAATTACTTCAGGAAATTCATGAAATAATTTAAAAAAAATTGACGTGGGGCTTCGCACTACACTTGTGTCCAGTCAGGTGCAGCAGCCAGGAATGGGCTGCCCCCAACCACCGGCTGCCTATTTGTACCTGGCCGGACACAACAATATAGGGAAGCCCTTTTTTTCTTAATTATTTCATGAAATAATTTAAAGAAAATTGACGTGGGGCTTCGCCCTGTTTTTGTGTCCAGCCAGGTACAACTAGGCAGCTGGGGGCTGGAATCCGCAGCGCAGGGAGAACCAAGCTTTCTGGGCCACCCCCGCTGCAAATTGCAGTCCGCAGCCACCCCGGAAAATGGCGCGTTCATAGAAGCGCCATCTTCTGGCGCTGTACCCAACTCATCCAGGGCCCTGGTGCGGTGGCTCACTGGGTAATAAAGGGGTTAGGGCCAGCTTGGCATTATCAGCTGGCCCTAAGCCCGAAATTCATGGGGTCACGCCAATATTAGACATGACCACCATGAATTTCTTGTAAAGTATTTAAAAAAAACACAACACCCAGAATAAAGTCCTTTAATTGAAATAAACACACAATTCTTTATTGTTCTAAATTAAACCATACTTACCGTCACGCCCATTCCAGCTGAAGCCAACGATCTCCTGAAATAAAAGAAAAATAATAAACCAACATCATCCTTACCTTTCCATGGTTCCCATGACAGCTTCAGCTCTGCTACATCGAGATGACAGGCTGTACCGCAGCAGAACGCTGCCATCCAGCCTGTCATCCCGAAGACACTGAGAATCGCAGGCTTGCTTGCGCTCCACAGTGTCTCTCTGTGAGGGCATCCAGATGAGCCGAGTTCATGTCCAATGAACTCGGCTCACCTCATGCACGTCACTGACAGCGTGGGAAAATTCTCCTGCACTCAGCACTTCAGCGTGGGAGAATTCTCACGCTGAAGCGCTGAGTGCAGGAGAATTTTCCCACGCTGTCAGTGACGTACATGAGGTGAACTGAGTTCATTGGACATGAGCTCACCTCATGCACGTCACTGACAGCGTGGGAGAATTCTCCTGCACTCAGCGCTTCAGCGTGAGAATTTTCCCACGCTGTCAGTGACGTGCATGAGGTGTGCCGAGTTCATTGGACATGAACTCGGCTCATCTGGATGCCGTCACAGAGAGACGCTGAGGAGCGCAAGCAAGCCTGCGCTTCTCAGTGTCTGCGGGATGACAGGCTGGATGGCAGCTTTCTGCTGTGGTCCAGCCTGTCATCTCGATGTAGCAGAGCTGAAGCTGTCGTGGGAACCATGGAAAGGTAAGGATTATGTTGCTTTATTATTTTTCTTTTATTGCAGGGGATCGTTGGCTTCAGCTGGAATGGGCGTGATTGTAAGTATGGTTTAATTTAGAACAATAAAGAATTGTGTCTTTATTTCAATTAAAGGACTTTATTCTGGGTGTTTGTGTTTTTTTTTAACTTTGACTACGGGGTTTGTAATGGGGGTGTCTTATAGACGCCTCTCCATTACTAACCTGGGCTTGATGTCAGCTGGCATTATAAGCTGACATCAACCCCAGCCCTATTACCCCACTGCCACTGCTACAGGGCAGTGGGAAGAGCGAGGCTAAGTGCCAGAATTGGCGCATCCTATGGATGCGCCATTTCTGGGGCGGCTGACGGCTGGTGTTTCTAGCCTGGGAGGGGGCCAATATTCATGGCACCCTTCCTGGGCTATTAATATCAGCCCCCAGCTGTCTGCCTAGCCTTTGCTAGCTAATAAAATAGGGGGGACCCCATGTCATTTTTTTGGGGGGTCCCCCATTTTAATAGCTAGTAAAGGCTATGTATTCAGCTGGGGGCTGATATTAGTAGCCTGGGAAGCTCCGTGGGTATTACCCCCTTCCCAGGCTTCAAACATCTGCCCCAGCCGTCTGCTTAACCTCCGCTAGAGCCTAAAATTAAGGGGAACCCCACGCCAATTTTTTTTTAAATAAATCCTTTATTTTAACACTAAATGACAAGTACAGTAATCAACACTATCACTGTACTTATGATATATGTGACTGACATGTTTCTATCTATCTAATCTATGTGTGATGCTCTATTCCTTCCATTCTAAATTGTCGGGTACCGCTGCTGAATTGCCGGCCGGCTTTTTTAAAGAGACAGTGCATGAAAACACTATTATTTTTTTAAATAAATCCTTTACACTAAATGACAAGTACAGTAAGCAACACTGTCACTGTACTTCATATATATGTGACTGACATGTTTCTATCTATCTAATCTATGTGTGAAGCTCTATTCTTTCGGTTCTAAATTGTCGGGTACCGGTGTATGCCGCTGCTGAATTGCCGGCTTTTCATGTTTCACTGTGATCACAGTTCCCATCGATTTGGGCAATCACTCTAATGCCACAACCACCATGGCTGTGGCATTACAGTGAGTGACAGACAATCCCTGCATGATTGGTGCTCTAAATAGCGCCAGACATGCAGGACACGCTTTTGGTGCACGAACAGTTATCGAACATAACCTCGAACAGCCGAATTTTTTGCAAATCGTTCGGGTTCGTCGAACAACTCGAACACCGCCCAAAACAGCTCGAATTTGAGGTTGGCGAACAGTTCTAGTCGAACACCGCTCATCTCTAGTTGCAAACTGAATATATTTTTTTTCTGCATCTACCTCTGAAAAAATATTGGGCTTCTAGCTGTGTGTGGGACTTGTTCTATTAATCCATCTATACACACCTCCATCAGGTTGCAAACTGAATATAATTTTTTTCTGCATCTAGCTCTGAAAAAATAGTTGGCCTTCTAGCAGTGTGTGGGACTTTCTCTATTAGTCCATCTATACTGACCTCCATCAGGTTGCAAATTAAAAATAATTTTTATCTGCATCTAGCTCTGAAAAAATATTTGGCCTTCTAGCAGTGTGTGGGACTTCCTCTATTAGTCCATCTATACTGACCTCCATCAGGTTGCAAATTAAAAATAATTTTTATCTGCATCTACCTCTGAAAAAATATTTGGGCTTCTAGCTGTGTGTGGGACTTGTTCTATTAGTCCATCTATACTGACCTCCATCAGGTTGCAAACTGAATATAATTTTTTTCTGCATCTAGCTCTGAAAAAATATTTGGCCTTCTAGCAGTGTGTGGGACTTTCTCTATTAGTCCATCTATACTGACCTCCATCAGGTTGCAAATTAAAAATAATTTTTATCTGCATCTAGATCTGAAAAAATATTTGGCCTTCTAGCAGTGTGTGGGACTTTCTCTATTAGTCCATCTATACTGACCTCCATCAGGTTGCAAACTGAATATATTTTTTTTCTGCATCTACCTCTGAAAAAATATTGGGCTTCTAGCTGTGTGTGGGACTTGTTCTATTAATCCATCTATACAGACCTCCATCAGGTTGCAAAATGAATATATTTTTTTTCTGCATCTACCTCTGAAAAAATATTGGGCTTCTAGCTGTGTGTGGGACTTGTTCTATTAATCCATCTATACACACCTCCATCAGGTTGCAAACTGAATATAATTTTTTTCTGCATCTAGCTCTGAAAAAATAGTTGGCCTTCTAGCAGTGTGTGGGACTTTCTCTATTAGTCCATCTATACTGACGTCCATCAGGTTGCAAATTAAAAATAATTTTTAACTGCATCTAGCTCTGAAAAAATATTTGGCCTTCTAGCAGTGTGTGGGACTTTCTCTATTAGTCCATCTATACTGACCTCCATCAGGTTGCAAATTAAAAATAATTTTTATCTGGATCTACCTCTGAAAAAATATTTGGGCTTCTAGCTGTGTGTGGGACTTGTTCTATTAGTCCATCTATACTGACCTCCATCAGGTTGCAAACTGAATATAATTTTTTTCTGCATCTAGCTCTGAAAAAATATTTGGCCTTCTAGCAGTGTGTGGGACTTTCTCTATTAGTCCATCTATACTGACCTCCATCAGGTTGCAAACTGAATATATTTTTTTTCTGCATCTACCTCTGAAAAAATATTGGGCTTCTAGCTGTGTGTGGGACTTGTTCTATTAATCCATCTATACAGACCTCCATCAGGTTGCAAAATGAATATATTTTTTTTCTGCATCTACCTCTGAAAAAATATTGGGCTTCTAGCTGTGTGTGGGACTTGTTCTATTAATCCATCTATACACTCCTCCATCAGGTTGCAAACTGAATATAATTTTTTTCTGCATCTAGCTCTGAAAAAATAGTTGGCCTTCTAGCAGTGTGTGGGACTTTCTCTATTAGTCCATCTATACTGACCTCCATCAGGTTGCAAATTAAAAATAATTTTTATCTGCATCTAACTCTGAAAAAATATTTGGCCTTCTAGCAGTGTGTGGGACTTTCTCTATTAGTCCATCTATACTGACCTCCATCAGGTTGCAAATTAAAAATAATTTTTATCTGCATCTACCTCTGAAAAAATATTTGGGCTTCCAGCTATGTGTGGGACTTGTTCTATTAGTCCATCTATACTGACCTCCATCAGGTTGCAAACTGAATATAATTTTTTTCTGCATCTAGCTCTGAAAAAATATTTGGCCTTCTAGCAGTGTGTGGGACTTTCTCTATTAGTCCATCTATACTGACCTCCATCAGGTTGCAAATTAAAAATAATTTTTATCTGCATCTAGCTCTGAAAAAATATTTGGCCTTCTAGCAGTGTGTGGGACTTTCTGTATTAGTCCATCTATACTGACCTCCATCAGGTTGCAAACTGAATATAATTTTTTTCTGCATCTAGCTCTGAAAAAATATTTGGCCTTCTAGCAGTGTGTGGGACTTTCTCTATTAGTCCATCTATACTGACCTCCATCAGGTTGCAAACTGAATATATTTTTTTTCTGCATCTACCTCTGAAAAAATATTGGGCTTCTAGCAGTGTGTGGGACTTGTTCTATTAATCCATCTATACAGACCTCCATCAGGTTGCAAAATGATTATATTTTTTTTCTGCATCTACCTCTGAAAATATATTGGGCTTCTAGCTGTGTGTGGGACTTGTTCTATTAATCCATCTATACACACCTCCATCAGGTTGCAAACTGAATATAATTTTTTTCTGCATCTAGCTCTGAAAAAATATTTGGCCTTCTAGCAGTGTGTGGGACTTTCTCTATTAGTCCATCTATACTGACCTCCATCAGGTTGCAAACTGAATATATTTTTTTCTGCATCTTCCTCTGAAAAAATATTTGGGCTTCTAGCTGTGTGTGGGACTTGTTCTATTAGTCCATCTATACTGACCTCCATCAGGTCTCAAATCGAATATAATTTTTTTCTCCATCTAACCCAGCCAATAGTTTTGGCCTAATACCACAGTTTGGCCACTCAGCTCTGCTCGGTTCCCATCCATTGTTTTTTTGTGCAAACAACTCCAGAGTTGTGAATTAGTTAACCACCAAAATGAGTGGAAAAAGGCCTGCTGCTGGTGGAAAGGGGAATAGGCGTGTTGGGAAGGGGAAAAAAGGTTGTGTCCGTGGGGTAGGTGTTAAAGCAACAGTAACATCTGCAGAAGAAAGACCATCCTCCAGCCAAACTAAAATGTCTACTTCTTTTAGCGGACAATGTGATAAGATCCCTTTCTTACGGCCACGCCAATCGCTACAAATTCCAGATGAGGCATAAAAACAGCAGGTGCTTCAACGGATATCAAGTGCTCCTTTAAGTGGGCTCTCCTCCACATCAACTTCAACATCACAAATACTCCAGTCCTCAAAGGTGTCACCCCAATCGCACTTGCTTCCTCACAGCTCCCAAATCTCCAGCTGCCCGTCTGAGTATGAGGTAGAACAGATGGTTGAGTCTGCAGAGCTGTTTACTCATTACTATAGCCTGGGAATCAGCGGTAGACTCCAGTGCTTCTGTGAATCCAGACGAGGAAATGATCTGCACTGATGCCCAGAATCTTTATGAGTCGGATCCAGGACCAGACGCAGAAGGTTCTGACCATAATGTAGACCCTCATTCCCAAACTGTAACTCCTGTTGGTGGAGACAATGAGGAAGACGATGATGAGACTCAAATACCTGATTGGAGCGACAACTTTAGTTTTTTGTCAGGGCAGGAACAGGTTGGCTCTGAGGACGACGGGTGTGATAACGCACAGGGTGATGATGATGAGGTTGGAGATCCCACTTACTGTCAACCCACAGTCAGCCAAGAGATGAGGTCAGCAGAGGAGGTGGAGGAAGATGCTAGTGATGACGAGGTCAGGTTGCGCCTTCCTGGACAGAGACGTAGTACTGGAAGCACGTCAACAACTGCATCCTCAAACACAACTCTGCCTCTCACCACAAGTTGTGGTGGCTCTTCAGGTCGCATGGGTGCAAAGCCTTGCATAGCCTGGGCATTTTTTCAGATCGATAAAGATGACCCCACTCGTGTTATCTGTAACATTTGTCAGCAAAAGCTAAGTAGAGGCCAAAAAATACATAGTTTGAGTACTTCATGCATGAACCGGCACATGGACATGAAGCATAAGTTGCAGTGGGAAGCTCAGTGTGCTACAATGCGGCCTAGCCGGCCGGGCCAACCACCGTCTGCCATATCTTGTGCATCCGCGGCCTCTTCATCCTCTGTGACTGGGGGGACAGCAGTCACACCTGTTTTGGGGCACAGACCTGCCACCTCTTTACCCGCAACAGCCAGCGTGATTGGCAGGTCATCATTTTCTTTGGAGGTGGTAACACCAGCTGGTGTTGAGCGCTGTCCGACATCGATAGCACCACCTTTGGATCAAGGCAACCTAACATGTCCGCCTGCATCTTCCTCACAGACCGGCAGTTTGCCGGGGACACCCTTATCAACCCCATCTAAGCACAATAGCCAGCCCTCGGTCCCTCAGATGTGGACAAGTAAAAGACCATTTCCTCCTAGCCATGAGAAAGCTAAGAGGTTGAATTTCACCATCTGCAAGCTCTTGGCTACAGAAATGCTGCCTTTCCGCCTGGTGGACACAGAGGATTTTCGAGACCTTATGTCCGTCGCAGTGCCCCAGTACCAGATGCCAGTCGGCACTACTTCTCAAAGAAAGGTGTGCCTGCGCTCCACCAGCATGTCGCACACAACATCACCGCTTCTTTGAGAAACTCTGTGTGTGACAGGGTGCATTTCACCACAGACACTTGGATGAGTAGGCATGGACAGGGGCGTTACATGTCACAGACTGGGCACTGGGTAACTATGGTGACAGCAGGACAAGGGGCTGCTGTCCAAGTCTTGCCGTCCCCACGAGTTGTGCGTCAATCCTCTTTATGTCAAAGTTCCTCCACTGCTTCTGCCTCCTCAACCTCCTCTCGGTCATCCACCTGCACCCAAAGCCTGTCTGGTCATGCCACAAGCTTTCTAACTGCGCAGAAGGGATCCTGCACACCTCCTTACTATGCTGGCAGTAGGGCGCAACGTCATCAGGCGGTTTTTACTTTGAAATGTCTGGGAAATGTGAGTCACACAGCTGAGGAGTTGTGGTCAGCTCTGGAGAACCAATTTCATGAATGGTTGTCTCCACTGGACCTGAAACCAGGGAAGGCCGTGTGCGACAATGCTGCAAACCTGGGTGCGGCCCTTCGCCGGGGCAATGTCACACACGTGCCTTGTATGGCTCACGTGTTGAACCTGGTTGTCCAGCAATTTTTAGCCCATTATCCCAGACTAGATGGCCTTCTCCAGAGGGCACGGTCGCTGTGTGCTCACTTCCGCCGTTTGCATCCCGCAGCTCAGCGACTTACATCTCTACAGAAGTCGTTGGGCCTGCCACTTCACCGGCTAAAATGCGATGTACCTACCCGGTGGAATTCAACTCTGCACATGTTGCAGTGACTGTGGCAGCACCGACAAGCCCTGGTGCAATGCAGAGGAGGTGGAGGAAGTAGAGGAGGAGGAGTTGTATGCGGAAGGGCTAACATCTGCAAGGTCCAGACGATCGGCAGCACCAAGGCGGCCGGCATGTGAGGGTGGGGGAGATGGTTTTACCAGGGCGCATGGTAGCAGCCAAACTAGTGAGAAAGGTGCAGGAGTCCAGGAAGAAGTGGAGGACGAACTGATGGAAGACTCATCAGATGAGGGAGACCTTGATCACATTTCTGTTGTGCGAGGTTGGGGGGAGAGGACAGAGGAAGGAAGCATGATTGTTACCTCACCACCAACACAACAGGGACTTGGTGCTCCTGGATGCGCAACACACATGAGTGCCTTCTTGCTGCACTACCTGCAACATGACCCTCGAATTGTGAGAATTAGAAATAATCCTGACTACTGGGTTGCCATACTGCTAGATCCCCGGTACAAAAGTAAATTTGCAGAAATTATTCCTGCCATAGAAAGAGATGCACGCATGCAGGAGTATCAGCAGAGACTGTTGCAAAATCTTACATGTGCTTTTCCACAAAACACCAGTGGTGCACGTAGTGAATCTCACAGTTCCAACTTGCCAACCGTGGGACCGTCAAGTGTTCAGCACTCAAACCGTAACAGAACCACAGTATCTGCTGGTAACATCAATTTTGCGGAATCATTTTACCACTTTTTTAGCCCATCCTTTGCAAGGCCACAGGAGACAAGAAGTCTGACACATAGTCAACGCATAGAGACGATGGTACAGGAGTATCTCCAAGTAAACATTGAAGCCATGACTGTGTCACTGGACCCTTGCTCTTTTTGGGCTTCCAATCTGGATAAATGGCCGGAGCTAGCCACTTACGCCTTGGAGATCTTGTCATGCCCCGCAGCCAGCGTTCTGTCTGAACGTGTGTTCAGCGCTGCTGGTGGTGTGCTGACAGATAAGCGCACGCGGCTCTCCACTGATAATGTAGACAGACTCACGTTCATAAAGATGAACAAATCATGGATCCGAAATGACTTTTCTACCCCTGTGTCATCCTGGGGAGAGTAAAAGCTTGATGATTGGTTAAAATCACCCTACCAACCGTTTTAAGCTTTCAAATTACTAATCATGTTTATCTGTATCTTGGCTGGAAAATAATTTGGGCTTTGTAGCAGTGTGCAGCACTGATTCTATTAGACCATCTATAATAAGCTCCACCAGATTTAAAATTACTAATCATGTTTATCTGTATCTTGGCTGGAAAATAATTTGGGCTTTGTAGCAGTGTGCAGCACTGATCCTATTAGGCCATCTATACTAAGCTCCACCAGATTTAAAATTAATAATAATTTTTAGCTGCATCTAGCCCGGAAAATAATTTTGGGGCTCCGAGATGCGCAAGACACATAAGTGCCTTCTTGCTGCACTACCTGCAACATGACCCTCATATTGTCAGAATTCGAAGTAATCATGACTACTGGGTTGCCACACTCTTAGATCCCCCAAACTTTTCGATCAACCTTTCATTTTAATAAAGACCAAAAAAATAGTCATTTTTGAAATTATAAGCATTAGCAGGTTATTAGAAACTGAAAGCAAACAGTTTTCAACTCAAAACTTTATTCTAGGTGATGTTACATTTTCACATAGGACCCCTTGTTCGAAAGGAGCTTCTGAACTCTCTCGTCCATTGAATTTGTCAGGTTTTGGATGGTTTCTGCTTCAATTGTTTTGCATGAGGACAGAATACCCTCCCAGAGGTGTTGCTTAGATGTGAACTGCCTCCCGCCAACATAGACACTTCTTTTGATGATGCTCCAGAGGTTCTGAATGGGGTAGAGGTCAGGGGAGCATGGGGGTCACACCATAAGTTTGTCCCCTTTTATGCCCATATCAGCCAGAGATGCAGATGTTTTATGTGCAGCATGAGATGGTGCATTATCATGCAAAAAAAATGATCTTGCTGTGAAATACACGGTTCTTCTTCTTGAACCATAGCAGGAAGTGCTGTTTGAGAAAATCCACATACATTATGGAGTTCATCTTTAGCGCCTTCAGGGATCCTAAAGGGGCCGACAATCTCTCTCCCCATGATTCCAGCCCAAAACATTACTCCACCTCCTCCTTGTTGGCGCTGTAGCCGTGTTTGCGTGGGGTGTCCATCAACCAGCCATCCTCCACTCCATCCATCTGGACCATCGAGCGCTGCACGGCACTCATCCGTGAACAAAACAGTTTTGAAATCAGTCTTCATGTAATGTTTAGCCCACTGGAGCCGTTTCTGCTTGTGTGAAGTGGATAGAGGAGGTCGACAGGATGGCGTATGCACAGCTGCAAACCTCTGAAGGACCCTGCATCTTGTTGTTCGGGGGCCGTTGGAGGCACCAGCAGCTTCAAAAACTTGTCTGCTGCTATGACCAGGCTTTTTTGCCGCTGCTCTTTTAACCTGACGTAATTGCCTGTAGGAAAGAGTCCTCAATTTGCCCTTATCAGCACGCACACGTGTGTACTGTGAATCAGCTACATACTTCTTGATTGCCAAGACACTTCATCCTGATCATCGCACAATGTTGATTGTAGTCATGCCTTGACCTAAACACTCCACAATTTGTTGCTTCTCAGCAGCCGACACATCCTTTTTCTATCCCATTTTGACAGAAAATGTAGGCTGCTTAATAATGTGAGACAGCCTTCTTAAGTAGTCTTGCATTTCATTGGACACACCTGCCAAACTAATTAGCACAGGTGTCTGCAATTGCTTACAGTGATATAAAGAGCCCTGACACACATCACCATCAATGAGTTTAACTGACAAACAAACAAATTCTTCCCTTATCGCTCCTAAACACTTTTTGCATAATAATTTGGAACACAGTGTACATGTGCTTTTCCACAAAACACCAGTGGTTCACGTAGTGAATCTTACAGTTCTAACTAGCCAACCGTGGTCTGTATGGAGTTGTTCAATAAAGGGCCCAAAATTAAGATAACATAGATGGGAGAGGTCTCTATGAATAGGAATTCCTAAGTATTTGATACCCTGTGAGGGCCAGGCAAAGGGAAAGTTGGACTGGATGGAATCCTATATGGATTTGGGGAGGGAGACATCGAGGGCCTCAGACTTCGCTGCATTGATTTTAAAATTTGACCATGTAACAAAGTGATCTATTTCAGCCATAACAGCATGGATGGATATATGTGATTGAGTGATATATACTAGGACATCATCAGCAAATAGAGAGCACTTGTACTCGGTGCCTCCCACCTCAATCCACCTAATATTGGGGTTATGGCGAATTGATGAGAGCAGGTGCTCCGTCACTAGGATGTATAAGAGAGGGGACAGAGGACATCCCTGCCTTGTCCCATTGGTGATTGTGAAAGGTGATGAAAATGTTCTGATGCACCCCCTGGGCCTTGGGACACCCGGAGCCGGACCCTTTTTGGTGGATGCTGGTGGTTGTAGTCTTCGTGGCGGCGACCCGCTTCCATGGCTCAGGGTGGTCAAACCAGTGGCGGAACTATTTATGTGGTTTTGATGTTTAAATGTCCGGCTACGCCACCCGTGGATTGCGGTCAGAGTGAACCGCCGCTGCAGGGCAGACCGCTGAGGCTGGTGTTGTGGGTGCAGCAGAGCGTAGCATAACTCCCCACGGGAGGAGTATAGCCTCAGGGCAGTGTATGCGGAGGATGGGGGTGATGGTGCAGGGCAGCAGCAGTAATGACACGGAGTCAGTGATGCAGTCCAGGGCCTTTACTCACAGTTCTTATTATCCAGACCACGTCTGCAGGTAACGGCTGCCCACGTCGTACTGTGCTCACCAGGTGAGGGGCTCAGACAACTCCCAGATAACTTTGGAGCGCTTCACAGGACCCCCTTTGTGTGTCCTTTGTCTGGCCTTTCTTACCAACCCTTCTGTCCGGCTGCCTCGGGCCTCCTCTTGGTAAACTTGGCGCCAGTTTCCCTGACCCTATGTGGTGCCTTCCTAGCGGGTGTAGCGAGGGGCTGCGCCACATAAAATGTCAGAGCCTCCGGTTTCTAGCTGAGGGTCGTTTCCTGCTTCCACTAGTTTCGGGGACCGGTCTCCCCCTTTGGCCTGACCCCTCCACGCAGGTGGATTTGGGCGTGCGGTGGCGACTCGCCCGTCCGCACCCCTGGGATCCCTTCATTCCTCGTTCCTGGAGCCTTCTCCGCTCCTCTTCCTTCCTTCTCCCTCTTCCAGGCCTGGGCCTCTGTTACTAGGCCCGCCTCCGGTGCAGAGCTCATGCAGAGCCCCTGCTCCCTGCCACTTCTGCTCAGACTTCTCTGCACTGAACTAAGATGGTGCCCACCTTTTATACTCCCTTCTCAATGCACCCAGGAACTGCTTCCTCCCTGCTCCTGCACTACAGGGTTCCGCTTCCTCAGTGTTCCCTCCCCCCACTCCAGCCAGGGACATGGACTGTCGTGCCCATCTCAGAGGCATATTGGTCGCCCTGCCCCACGGCAATGTGGTGTAATGCATGCAGGTGTCGGGTCCTGATCCACACTCCATCCTTACCTGAGAGTGAGATATCACACCTCTGGGTGAGGTGCAATACCTCTGTAGCAACCGAGCCCTCAGGGTGCTACAGTTCCAATTATCTTCAGCCTAGGTGACGTATTGTGATACAGGGCCTTGATTTTGGCTATAAAAGGGTCCCCTAGACCCCTACCCCAAGCTTTTTAAGAGAATCATATATGGCGTGCCAGGAGACTCTATGGAATGCTTTCTCAGCATCCAACGAGAGTATCTAATTACAAATTTTTAACTGCATCTAGCCCAGGAAATACTTTGTGCCTAGTAGCAGTGTCTGCTAGTCAGCGGATTATCCCGGCTGTTAAGCAAGCTACACCACCTGTAGTTTGGACACTTAATTTTTTCAAAGGAAATGCTTCGGGACCACGGGATACTCAGTGAAGAGCATCAGGAGGCACCCCAAGGCATAGGGGCTGGGACTGGCAGTAGGATGCCTTGCGGTGGACAGCCGAGCTCGATCCTTATAAAAGCTTTTTAACTGCAGCAGTTTTAGTGGACGCTACTGGAGCTGGAATTACGCGGCTGCTGACATGAGACTTGCCCTCCAATAGATCCTTGTAAATGGATTTAAAGTGTATTCATTCAAATTAGAGAGACAATTTAAATTAAAAAGCTTAGAGCTGCCTCCACCACAGGGGGGCTCGCTCGACCCACCAGCGGACAGGCACCAGTATTGGGAGAGGGGGGCTGGCCGTCAGGGTTCACCGCGGCTCTGGCACAAACCGGGCGACACGTAGGTGGCACCGGCAGGAGCGGACTGAACGTGTCGGCTTCTCACTTTTTGGATTTTAGAAGGGCATGACATGCCTATATTTGTGTCTAGCCCTCCTTTTACTCCTCCACCTCTTTTCTTTTCGCATGACTATATGTACTTGTCACTTTTCCATGTGTTAGTTGTGTCTTCTGAGCAGTTTGTCAGCTTTTGGACACCTTTAAAGGTGTTTTCTATGTGTTTCTATGTGTTTTTGTTTGCCTGCCATTGGTTTTAACGGTGTTCGAAGGTGTTCGACGAACAGTTCGGCGAACACATGGGTGTTCGACGAACCGAACCGAACTCGAACACTACGGGGGTGGCTCAACACTACTGTTTATATGCAGCTGTATTAGTCCTCAGAAGGACTGTTAGTTCAGTTGGATATATATATATATGTTGTGGAATACCTATACTAACTATGAAGTAGCAAATCTGTCCCTGACGCAGCAGCACATCTCCCTATTCTGCCTGATTCTGGGGTAGACTGTGATGAGCATGGCGGCGCCAGGTCTTATATTGACCTGATGATGCGGTGCTGTTAGCAAATCACTGTAATGCCCACAACTAACAAGGCTACGACCTTACAGTGCATGGCAGGCAATCTCTGCATGTTCATTGGCTCTCTAAAGAGTGCCAAACATGCAGGGAGGGGACCCGAGTTCCCGCCCAAGCAACCCGGAAATACTCGCTGAGCTTGTGGAGCACAGTGATTCTCGGGCGAATACCGAGCAGTGGTGAGCATGTTCGCTCATCACAAATGAAGACACAGAAGTGAA
Organism: Phyllobates terribilis; assembly: GCF_046119375.1. NCBI lineage: Eukaryota > Metazoa > Chordata > Amphibia > Anura > Dendrobatidae > Phyllobates > Phyllobates terribilis. The sequence goes on from NW_027362764.1 coordinate 769,193,307, forward strand.
GCAGCAGGTGGAGATTGGATGACCAGTTGGGTAGCTTCAGGGGCGAGAGAGGTGAGAAGCAAATTGAATATAATTTTTTTAACCCCTCCACAACCCACAGCCATGAAGCTGCCTTGTTACTGAATTTGCTTCAAATTAATCGTAAAAAAAAAAAAAGTCCAATTTTTTTGTAATACTTTAGGTCAATGCGATTCACTTTAAATTAATTTTTTTGTTACAATTTCTTATTCAAGGAAGGCCTGGATGCATTTCTTGAAAATATAATACTATATGTTATGACTCTTAGATCTTCTGATGTGACTATGATTGAGCGAACAGATCTGATTGCCATATTTGGATTTTGGATGGAATTTTTCACCAATTTTTTCCCCTATCTTATCCCGTGGCCTCTGCTTCGCGTCCAATCTTCTACATAGCTCCATCTGTCCTTTTGTACTCCTCTTTCCATCAGAACTTGACCTCAGGTAACGTATTTCTCTGATCCTACGGCTAAATATCTGGTGTCGTTTTACATACTATTTGTTAGAAGTCTACACTGCTCTTGCTTCAGCACAGAGTATATATACCAGAAATCACGTGCTAAAAGAAAGAAGTGGCTGAATAGAGCATTGCAGAAGACCAAATGCGGAGCAGTGGCCGGACATTTCAGCTGCCAGATGAGTATTATTATGAATTTTTCACGCTATGTTTATTATGTTCTGGGATCTGAAAGGATCCCAAAGCATAATAAGGATCATTTGATTCACATTGAAAAACTTTTTTGATCCAAATTGAGCCAACTGCTGAATTATAAGTCATCTCGTCTAGAAGAAGACCCAAACAGTGCAGGAAACCGGAGAAGACAACGATTTTGATCAGATACTTTAATCAATATTAGTCATCAATAGCAATAGGCATCTGCCATTAAACTTTTTGCATTTCCCAACACAAAACTTACAGTTTGAACTCAATGTTTTCTTTTTTCTATCATCTTAAAAATTTTGGAACCTCCAACTCAACTTAGCACATTGTAAATATGATCGAAAAAAATATATAAATTAAGATGCTTAAAGTTTTCCTGTCACATCACCAAGATTTGCATTAATTCACCACTGTGCAGGGAAAGCTTTGAAGGGTACAAAGTGATAAACTGTAGGATCAGTAACGATTAATGATGGGCGACCACTAAAATGCTCGGGTGCTCGGGTCGAGCACATTGCAATACTCGGGTGCTCGAACCGAGCAACAAGCCCAATGTAAGTCTATGGGAAGCTCGAGCATTTTTCAAGCTGCTTCCCCCAGCGGTGTGCAGAGGGCTTAAAAATTGCCAAAATCGATGGGAACAGTGCTCAAATGGCATGGGGCAGCATGGGGAAGACCCCTGGAAGCATTTCTGACTACCAGGTCACTGCTGTCAACCTTGTCAGAGGTATTATGCCACTTTTACGGACTCACAATAAAACAAACAAAAACAAAAACAAAATGGATTTTCCTGGGAAATATGTTAAGAAACATCCTTTCCAGGGTAATGACTTGTACTTGTATATAAGGCAAAATAAATAACCAAAAACAAAAATACTCCTCCACACCATAGGCTATGTTCACACGTAGCGTTTTAAATGCATTTTTGCACTTTTGCATTGCTTTCAACCGTGACAAATGCATTCACTGGGAAATTTCACTTTAACATTTTACAACCTTTTCAGGCCATGTGGAGTGTGAGACATGATTAGACACATCATGTTTCATTTATGAAAGAGGGACTCTGAAAGCCTATTTTTATAGGGCCATCAGGCGACCTTTACTATTCTTAAAGGGCCAACAGTCGGCACTCAGTATTCTTAGAGAGCCATCAGCCAGCTATGCATTGTTGTTCCCATTACTAAAGAGTTTGTCTCCAATACTGTTATTGCATATGCAGTGAGTGGCAGGTCGCAACCAAACACCCCTTTGAAGAGTCTTAGAGGAGAGCCTCCTGAAAACAATGTTCTGATTATTAGGAAGTGGGTCTCCCATACTGTTTGTCTATGCAGTGAATACAAGGGCTACCAAAAATTTAGACCCACTCCAATGCCCCTTGGAAGAGACTTAGAGGAGGGCCTCCTGAAAACAAATGTTCCCATTATTAGGAAGTGGGTCTCCCATTGTGTTTCCCTATGCAGTGAATGCAAGGGTTGAAAAAAATTTGGAGGCTCCAATGCCCCTTGGAAGAGACATGGAGGTCAGAGGGCCTCCTGAAAACAATGTTCCCATTATTAGGAAGTGGGTCTCCCATTGTGTTTGCCTACGCAGTGAATGCAAGGGTTGTCAAAAATTAGGTGGCACTCCAATGCCCCATGGAAGAGATGTAGAGGGCCTCATGAAAAAATGTTCCCATTATTAGGAAGTGGATCTCCCATAGTGTTGGCCTATACAGTGAATACAAGGGCTGAAAAAAAATTGGGAGGCACTCCAATGCCCCTTGGAAGAGACGTAGAGGGTCTCATGAAAAAATGCTCCCATTATTAAGAAGTGGGTCTCCTATACTTGTCATGCCCATGCACTAAGTGTATTGGCTGGCAAACATTTACCCCTGGGGGGTATACATGAACATACTATATAATTTTTTTTTTTACGGGCATCATAAACACCCTTTCCAAAAAATTATGTGGGTGTTGCATCACGAACCACGGTCACCCTGGTGATATGGTGGTGGAGGATGAGGATGAGGAAAAGGAGGAAGACAAGAGCAAGTAGCCAAAATCAGGAAGCGTATACCCATGTGTGGGTGTGAAGAGGTGCATGGGAATACTCCCAAAAAAAGACACTGGATTTGAGTTTATGTTACGCTGCTATCATTCGGTAGTGTTGAGAAGTCTGGCCCAATCCAGCCCTTGTTCATTGTTATAAGGGTCAGCCTGTCAGAATTTTCAGTTGACAGGCGGATGCGCTTATTAGTGTTGAGCCACCCCCGTAGTGTTCGAGTTCGGTTCGGTTCGTCGAACACCCGTGTGTTCGCCGAACTGTTCGTCGAACTGTTCGTCGAACACCTTCGAACACCGTTAAAACCAATGGCAGGCAAACAAAAACACATAGAAACACATAGAAAACACCATCAAAGGTGTCCAAAAGCTTACAAACTGCTCAGAAGACACAACTAACACATGGAAAAGTGACAAGTACATATAGTCATGCGAAAAGAAAAGAGGTGGAGGAGTAAAAGGAGGGGGAGACACAGATATAGGCATGTCATGCCCTTCTAAAATCCAAAAAGTGAGAAGCCGACACGTTCAGTCCGCTCCTGCCCGTGCCACCTCCGTGTCGCCGGGTTTGTGCCAGAGCCGCGGTGAACCCTGACGGCCAGCCCCCCTCTCCCAATACTGGTGCCTGTCCGCTGGTGGGTCGAGCGAGCCCCCCTGTGGTGGAGGCAGCTCTAAGCTTTTTAATTTAAATTGTCTCTCTAATTTGAATGAATACACTTTAAATCCATTTACAAGGATCTATTGGAGGGCAAGTCTCATGCCAGCAGCCGCGTAATTCCAGCTCCAGTAGCGTCCACTAAAGCTGCTGCAGTTAAAAGCTTTTATAAGGATCGAGCTCGGCTGTCCACCGCAAGGCATCCTACTGCCAGTCCCAGCCCCTATGCCTTGGGGTGCCTCCTGATGCTCTTCACTGAGTATCCCGTGGTCCCGAAGCATTTCCTTTGAAAAAATTAAGTGTCCAAACTACAGGTGGTGTAGCTTGCTTAACAGCCGGGATAATCCGCTGACTAGCAGACACTGCTACTAGGCACAAAGTATTTCCTGGGCTAGATGCAGTTAAAAATTTGTAATTAGATACTCTCGTTGGATGCTGAGAAAGCATTCCATAGAGTCTCCTGGCACGCCATATATGATTCTCTTAAAAAGCTTGGGGTAGGGGTCTAAGGGACCCTTTTATAGCCAAAATCACGGCCCTGTATCACAATACGTCACCTAGGCTGAAGATAAATGGAACTGTAGCACCCTGAGGGCTCGGTTGCTACAGAGGTATTGCACCTCACCCAGAGGTGTGATATCTCACTCTCAGGTAAGGATGGAGTGTGGATCAGGACCCGACACCTGCATGCATTACACCACATTGCCGTGGGGCAGGGCGACCAATATGCCTCTGAGATGGGCACGACAGTCCCTGTCCCTGGCTGGAGTGGGGGGAGGGAACACTGAGGAAGGGGAACCCTGTAGTGCAGGAGCAGGGAGGAAGCAGTTCCTGGGTGCATTGAGAAGGGAGCATAAATGGTGGGCACCATCTTAGTTCAGTGCAGAGAAGTCTGAGCAGAAGTGGCAGGGAGCAGGGGCTCTGCATGAGCTCTGCACCGGAGGCGGGCCTAGTAACAGAGGCCCAGGCCTGGAAGAGGGAGAAGGAAGGAAGAGGAGCGAAGAAGGCTCCAGGAACGAGGAATGAAGGGATCCCAGGGGTGCGGACGGGCGAGTCGCCACCGTACGCCCGAATCCACCTGCGTGGAGGGGTCAGGCCAAAGGGGGAGACCGGTCCCCGAAACTAGTGGAGGCAGGAAACGACCCTCAGCTAGAAACCGGAGGCTGTGACATTTTATGTGGCACAGCCCCTCGCTACACCCGCTAGGAAGGCACCACATAGGGTCAGGGAAACTGGCGCCAAGTTTACCAAGAGGAGGCCCGAGGCAGCCGGACAGAAGGGTTGGTAAGAAAGGCCAGACAAAGGACACACAAAGGGGTTCCTGTGAAGCGCTCCAAAGTTATCTGGGAGTTGTCTGAGCCCCTCACCTGGTGAGCACAGTACGACGTGGGCAGCCGTTACCTGCAGATGTGGTCTGGATAATAAGAACTGTGAGTAAAGGCCCTGGACTGCATCACTGACTCCGTGTCGTTACTGCTGCTGCCCTGCACCATCACCCCAATCCTTCGCATACACTGCCCTGAGGCTATACTCCTCCCGTGGGGAGTTATGCTACGCTCTGCTGCACCCACAACACCAGCCTCAGCGGTCTGCCCTGCAGCGGCGGTTCACTCTGACCGCAATCCACGGGTGGCGTAGTCGGACATTTAAACATCAAAACCACATAAATAGTTCCGCCACTGGTTTGACCACCCTGAGCCACGGAACCGGGTCACCGCCACAAAGACTACAACCACCAGCATCCACCAAAAAGGGTCCGGCTCCGGGTGTCCCAAGGCCCAGGGGGTGCATCAGAACATTTTCATCACCTTTCACAATCACCAATGGGACAAGGCAGGGATGTCCTCTGTCCCCTCTCTTATACATCCTAGTGACGGAGCACCTGCTCTCATCAATTCGCCATAACCCCAATATTAGGTGGATTGAGGTGGGAGGCACCGAGTACAAGTGCTCTCTATTTGCTGATGATGTCCTAGTATATATCACTCAATCACATATATCCATCCATGCTGTTATGGCTGAAATAGATCACTTTGTTACATGGTCAAATTTTAAAATCAATGCAGCGAAGTCTGAAGCCCTCGATGTCTCCCTCCCCAAATCCATATAGGATTCCATCCAGTCCAACTTTCCCTTTGCCTGGCCCTCACAGGGTATCAAATACTTAGGAATTCCTATTCATAGAGACCTCTCCCATCTATGTTATCTTAATTTTGGGCCCTTTATTGAACAACTCCATACAGACCACGGTTGGCAAGTTAGAACTGTAAGATTCACTACGTGAACCACTGGTGTTTTGTGGAAAAGCACATGTACACTGTGTTCCAAATTATTATGCAAAAAGTGTTTAGGAGCGATAAGGGAAGAATTTGTTTGTTTGTCAGTTAAACTCATTGATGGTGATGTGTGTCAGGGCTCTTTATATCACTGTAAGCAATTGCAGACACCTGTGCTAATTAGTTTGGCAGGTGTGTCCAATGAAAGGCAAGACTATTTAAGAAGGCTGTCTCACATTATTAAGCAGCCTACATTTTCTGCCAAAATGGGAAAGAAAAAGGATGTGTCGGCTGCTGAGAAGCAACAAATTATGGAGTGTTTAGATCAAGGCATGACTACAATCAACATTGTGCGATGATCAGGATGAAGTGTCTTGGCAATCAAGAAGTATGTAGCTGATTCACAGTACACACGTGTGCGTGCTGATAAGGGCAAATTGAGGACTCTTTCCTACAGGCAATTACGTCAGGTTAAAAGAGCAGCGGCAAAAAAGCCTTGTCATAGCAGCAGACAAGTTTTTGAAGCTGCTGGTGCCTCCAACGTCCCCCGAACAACAAGATGCAGGGTCCTTCAGAGGTTTGCAGCTGTGCATACGCCATCCTGTCGACCTCCTCTATCCACTTCACACAAGCAGAAACGGCTCCAGTGGGCCAAACATTACATGAAGACTGATTTCAAAACTGTTTTGTTCACGGATGAGTGCCGTGCAGCGCTCGATGGTCCAGATGGATGGAGTGGAGGATGGCTGGTTGATGGACACCCCACGAAAACACGGCTACAGCGCCAACAAGGAGGAGGTGGAGTAATGTTTTGGGCTGGAATCATGGGGAGAGAGATTGTCGGCCCCTTTAGGATCCCTGAAGGCGCTAAAGATGAATTCCATAATGTATGTGGATTTTCTCAAAAAGCACTTCCTGCCATGGTTCAAGAAGAAGAACCGTGTATTTCACAGCAAGATCATTTTTTTGCATGATAATGCACCATCTCATGCTGCACATAAAACATCTGCATCTCTGGCTGATATGGGCATAAAAGGGGACAAACTTATGGTGTGACCCCCATGCTCCCCTGACCTCTACCCCATTCAGAACCTCTGGAGCATCATCAAAAGGTGTATCTATGTTGGCGGGAGGCAGTTCACATCTAAGCAACACCTCTGGGAGGGTATTCTGTCCTCATGCAAAACAATTGAAGCAGAAACCATCCAAAACCTGACAAATTCAATGGACGAGAGAGTTCAGAAGCTCCTTTCGAACAAGGGGTCCTATGTGAAAATGTAACATCACCTAGAATAAAGTTTTGAGTTGAAAACTGTTTGATTTCAGTTTCTAATAACCTGCTAATGCTTATAATTTCAAAAATGACCATTTTTTTGGTCTTTATTAAAATGAAAAGGTTGATCGAAAAGTTTGGGGGATCTAAGAGTGTGGCAACCCAGTAGTCATGATTACTTCGAATTCTGAAAATATGAGGGTCATGTTGCAGGTAGTGCAGCAAGAAGGCACTTATGTGTCTTGCGCATCTCGGAGCCCCAAAATTATTTTCCGGGCTAGATGCAGCTAAAAATTATTATTAATTTTAAATCTGGTGGAGCTTAGTATAGATGGCCTAATAGGATCAGTGCTGCACACTGCTACAAAGCCCAAATTATTTTCCAGCCAAGATACAGATAAACATGATTAGTAATTTTAAATCTGGTGGAGCTTATTATAGATGGCCTAATAGAATCTGTGCTGCACACTGCTACAAAGCCCAAATTATTTTCCAGCCAAGATACAGATAAACATGATTAGTAATTTGAAAGCTTAAAACGGTTGGTAGGGTGATTTTAACCAATCATCAAGCTTTTACTCTCCCCAGACTTGATAAACGAGGAGGAGGTGTTGCATTGTATGTTAGAAAAGCGTATATCTGCACAGAGATTGAAGCTTCAGAGACTGGGAGTTCTGTGGAAACTGTTTGGGTAAGAATACAAGGAGAGAACAACGGAAACGACACCATTGTAGGCATTTACTACAGGCCACCTGGGCAAGCTGAAGATATGGATGAACTCTTTATGTATCAAATGACCAAGTTCTCCAAAAAATATGACGTAGTGGTCATGGGAGATTTCAACTATCCAGACATTTGTTGGGAATCTCTCTCAAGTAAAACTAACAGGTCAAGCAAATTCTTATCCTCTCTTGCTGACAACTTTATCTTCCAAAAAGGTAGGGGAGAAAACAAGGGGATCTGCTACTTTGGATCTAATCCTTATAAACAGGGAGGAAATGGTTGAGGAGGTAAAGGTGGCTGGGACCCTAGGAGGCAGCGATCATGCTATTATAGAATTTTGGATAACTAGAGGAGGAAGACATGTGAAGACTCAAACTTCAAGGTTAGATTTTAGAAAGGCAGATTTTAAGAGACTCAGAAAGAGAATAGGAGGGATCCAATGGCTGGATGTCCTTAAGGACAAAAATGTCCAGGAAGGATGGGAAATTTTTAAAAATGACATTCTCAAAGCACAATCGTTAACAATCCCGAAAAGTAGGAAGAATGGGAAGCCTTTAAGGAAACCAGGATGGATGAACACAGAACTTAAACACATGCTAAAAAGAAAGAAAGAAATGTTTATTAAATGGAAAGAGGGAGGCATATCTAAAGAAGATTATAATGCAGTCTGCAGATCCTGTAGGGCACGTATCAGGTTAGCTAAAGCTGACAATGAATTAAGGCTTGCAAGAGATGTCAAAAGCAATAAAAAAGGATTTTGGGGGTATGTCAAAAGTAAAAGAAAAGTCAAAGATGCTATAGGATTTTTACAGGATGAAAATGGAGAAATGGTAAGAGAGGATGTTGAGAAGGCCGAACTTTTTAATTCCTATTTTGCATCTGTTTTCTCTCAGAAAGAAAATGTAACGTCAACTGATCTTCACTGTCCTTTTAAAGGAATAGAGGAATCCAAGTTATCTGTAAACAGAAAGATTGTGAGGGAATATTTAGCTAACATGAATGAGTTCATGTCTCCAGGTCCAGATGAATTACACCCCAGAGTACTGAAGGAGATCGTAGAAGAAATTTTAGAACCACTCTCCATAATCTTTGAAAATTCTTGGAGAACAGGAGAAGTCCCAGAAGACTGGAGAAGAGCAAATGTTGTTCCTATCTTCAAAAAGGGGAAGAAGGTGGACCCAGGGAACTATAGGCCGGTGAGTCTGACTTCTATACCAGGAAAGATCTTTGAACAAATTATTAAACAACATGTATGTAAGTACATGGATAAGAATGAAGTGATTAACCAGAGTCAGCATGGGTTTGTAACTAACAAGTCATGTCAGACTAACTTATTTTCCTTCTATGACAGAATCACTGACTGGGTGGATCAGGGAAATGCTGTAGATATAGTATATCTTGACTTCAGCAAAGCATTTGACAAAGTATCTCACACCATCCTTATTGAAAAAATGACCAAGTATGCAATGGACCAGGCAACTGTAAGGTGGATTCATAACTGGCTTAGTGATCGGACTCAAAGGGTGGTTGTAAATGGCTTCACATCCAGCTGGATGAATGTCTCAAGTGGGGTACCACAGGGCTCCGTCCTGGGACCTGTATTGTTCAACATCTTTATCAATGATTTAGATGAAGGAATTGAGGGTAAACTGATTAAATTTGCTGATGACACAAAGCTAGGAGGGATAGCTAATACTAGAGAAGAGAGAGAGAGGATTCAAAAAGACCTAAATAAACTGGAGCAGTGGGCAGCAACCAACAGAATGGTTTTTAACAGGGAAAAATGCAAAGTACTACATCTGGGCAATAAAAATGAAAAAAGCATATACAGAATGGGAGGAATAGAGCTAAGCAACAGTACATGTGAAAAAGACTTGGGTATACTAACAGATCACAGACTGAACATGAGTCAACAGTGTGATGCAGCAGCAAAAAAGGCAAATACAATTCTGGGATGTTTTAACAGAAGCATACAGTCTAGATCACGTGAAGTCATTATCGGTCTTTATTCCTCTTTGGTCAGACCTCATCTGGAATACTGTGTACAGTTTTGGGCACCACATTTTAAAAAATACATAGACAAACTGGAGCAAGTTCAGAGAAGAGCGACCAGAATGGTGACTGGTCTGCAAACCATGTCCTATGAGGAACGGTTGCAGGATTTGGGAATGTTTAGCTTGCAAAAAAGAAGACTGAGAGGAGACTTAATAGCTGTCTACAATTATGTCAAGGGCTGTCACATTGTAGAAGGATCATCTTTATTCTCATTTGCACAAGGAAAGACTAGAAGCAATGGGATGAAACTAAATGGGAGGAGACACAGATTAGATATTAGAAAAAACTTTTTGACAGTTAGGGTGATTAATGAGTGGAACAGGCTGCCACGAGAGGTGGTGAGTTCCCCTTCAATGGACGTCTTCAAACAGAGGCTGGACAGACATCTGTCTTAGATGATCTAGTGAATCCTGCTTTGAGCAGGGGGTTGGACCAGATGACCCAGGAGGTCCCTTCCATCTCTACCATTCTATGATTCTATGATTCTATGAGGATGACACAGGGGTAGAAAAGTCGTTTCGGATCCATGATTTGTTCATCTTTATGAACGTGAGTCTGTCTACATTATCAGTGGAGAGCCGCGTGCGCTTATCTGTCAGCACACCACCAGCAGAGCTGAACACACATTCAGACAGAACGCTGGCTGCGGGGCATGACAAGATCTCCAAGGCGTAAGTGGCTAGCTCCAGCCATTTATCCAGATTGGAAGCCCAAAAAGAGAAAGGGTCCAGTGACACAGTCATGGCTTCAATGTTTACTTGGAGATACTCCTGTACCATCGTCTCTAGGCGTTGACTATGTGTCAGACTTCTTGTCTCCTGTGGCCTTGCAAAGGATGGGCTAAAAAAGTGGTGAAATGATTCCGCAAAATTGATGTTACCAGCAGATTCTGTGGTTCTGTTACGGTTTGAGTGCTGAACACTTGACGGTCCCACGGTTGGCAAGTTGGAACTGTGAGATTCACTACGTGCACCACTGGTGTTTTGTGGAATAGCACATGTAAGATTCTGCAACAGTCTCTGCTGATACTCCTGCATGCGTGCATCCCTTTCTATGGCAGGAATAATTTCTGCAAATTTACTTTTGTGCCGGGAATCTAACAGTGTGGCAACCCAGTAGTCAGGATAATTTCTAATTCTCACAATTCGAGGGTCATGTTGCAGGTAGAGCAGCAAGAAGGCACTCATGTGTGTTGCGCATCCAGGAGCACCAAGTCCCTGTTGTGTTGGTGGCGAGGTAACAATCATGCTTCCTTCCTCTGTCCTCTCCCCCCAACCTCGAACAACAGAAATGTGATCAAGGTCTCCCTCATCTGATGAGTCTTCCATCAGTTCGTCCTCCACTTCTTCCTGGGCTCCTGCACCTTCCTCACTAGTTTGGCTGCTACCATGCGCCCTGGTAAAACCATCTCCCCCACCCTCACATGCCTGCCGCCTTGGTGCTGCCGACCGTCTGGACCTTGCAGATGTTAGCCCTTCCGCATACAACTCCTCCTCCTCTACTTCCTCCACCTCCTCTTGTGCCACCACCTGACTCCGAATTCTGTTTAACATGTGCTCCAGCATGTAAATCACCGGAATAGTCATGCTGATAATGGCATCATCAGCACTAAACATCTTCGTCGCCATTTCAAAACTGTGCAGAAGGGTGCATAGGTCCCTGATCTGAGACCACTCCTCCAGCGTGATTTGCCCCACCTCTGGATCTAGTTGGCCCAGGCTATACGTCAGAACGTATTGCACCAGGGCTTGTCGGTGCTGCCACAGTTGCTGCAACATGTGCAGAGTTGAATTCCACCGGGTAGGCACATCGCATTTTAGCCGGTGAAGTGGCAGGCCCAACGACTTCTGTAGAGATGTAAGTCGCTGAGCTGCGGGATGCGAACGGCGGAAGTGAGCACACAGCGACCGTGCCCTCTGCAGAAGGCCATCTAGTCTGGGATAGTGGGCTAAAAATTGCTGGACAACCAGGTTCAACCCGTGAGCCATACAAGGCACGTGTGTGACATTGCCCCGGCGAAGGGCCGCACCCAGGTTTGCAGCATTGTCGCACACGGCCTTCCCTGGTTTCAGGTCCAGTGGAGACAACCATTCATGAAATTGGTTCTCCAGAGCTGACCACAACTCCTCAGCTGTGTGACTCACATTTCCCAGACATTTCAAAGTAAAAACCGCCTGATGACGTTGAGCCCTTCTGCCAGCATAGTAAGGAGGTGTGCAGGATCCCTTCTGCGCAGTTAGAAAGCTTGTGGCATGACCAGACAGGCTTTGGGTGCAGGTGGATGACCGAGAGGAGGTTGAGGAGGCAGAAGCAGTGGAGGAACTTTGACATAAAGAGGATTGACGCACAACTCGTGGGGACGGCAAGACTTGGACAGCAGCCCCTTGTCCTGCTGTGACCATAGTTACCCAGTGCCCAGTCAGCGACATGTAACACCCCTGTCCATGCCTACTCGTCCAAGTGTCTGTGGTAAAATGCACCCTGTCACACACAGAGTTTCTCAAAGAAGCGGTGATGTTGTGTGCGACATGCTGGTGGAGCGCAGGCACACCTTTCTTTGAGAAGTAGTGCCGACTGGGCATCTGGTACTGGGGCACTGCGACGGACATAAGGTCTCGAAAATCCTCTGTGTCCACCAGGCGCAAAGGCAGCATTTCTGTAGCCAAGAGCTTGCAGATGGTGAAATTCAACCTCTTAGCTTTCTCATGGCTAGGAGGAAATGGTCTTTTACTTGTCCACATCTGAGGGACCGAGGGCTGGCTATTGTGCTTAGACGGGGTTGATAAGGGTGTCCCCGGCAAACTGCCGGTCTGTGAGGAAGATGCAGGCGGACATGTTAGGTTGCCTTGATCCAAAGGTGGTGCTATCGATGTCGGACAGCGCTCAACACCAGCTGGTGTTACCACCTCCAAAGAAAATGATGACCTGCCAATCACGCTGGCTGTTGCGGGTAAAGAGGTGGCAGGTCTGCGCCCCAAAACAGGTGTGACTGCTGTCCCCCCAGTCACAGAGGATGAAGAGGCCGCGGATGCACAAGATATGGCAGACGGTGGTTGGCCCGGCCGGCTAGGCCGCATTGTAGCACACTGAGCTTCCCACTGCAACTTATGCTTCATGTCCATGTGCCGGTTCATGCATGAAGTACTCAAACTATGTATTTTTTGGCCTCTACTTAGCTTTTGCTGACAAATGTTACAGATAACACGAGTTGGGTCATCTTTATCGATCTGAAAAAATGCCCAGGCTATGCAAGGCTTAGCACCCATGCGACCTGAAGAGCCACCACGACTTGTGGTGAGAGGCAGAGTTGTGTTTGAGGATGCAGTTGTTGACGTGCTTCCAGTACTATGTCTCTGTCCAGGAAGGCGCAACCTGACCTCGTCGTCACTAGCATCTTCCTCCACCTCCTCTGCTGACCTCATCTCTTGGCTGACTGTGGGTTGACAGTAAGTGGGATCTCCAACCTCATCATCATCACCCTGTGCGTTATCACACCCGTCGTCCTCAGAGCCAACCTGTTCCTGCCCTGACAAAAAACTAAAGTTGTCGCTCCAATCAGGTATTTGAGTCTCATCATCGTCTTCCTCATTGTCTCCACCAACAGGAGTTACAGTTTGGGAATGAGGGTCTACATTATGGTCAGAACCTTCTGCGTCTGGTCCTGGATCTGACTCATAAAGATTCTGGGCATCAGTGCAGATCATTTCCTCGTCTGGATTCACAGAAGCGCTGGAGTCGACCTCTGATTCCCAGGCTATAGTATGAGTAAACAGCTCTGCAGACTCAACCATCTGTTCTACCTCATACTCAGACGGGCAGCTGGAGATTTGGGAGCTGTGAGGAAGCAAGTGCGATTGGGGTGACACCTTTGAGGACTGGAGTATTTGTGATGTTGAAGTTGATGTGGAGGAGAGCCCACTTAAAGGAGCACTTGATATCCGTTGAAGCACCTGCTGTTTTTGTGCCTCATCTGGAATTTGTAGCAATTGGCGTGGCCGTAAGAAAGGGATCTTATCACATTGTCCGCTAAAAGAAGTAGACATTTTAGTTTGGCTGGAAGATGGTCTTTCTTCTGCAGATGTTACTGTTGCTTTAACACCTACCCCACCGACACAACCTTTTTTCCCCTTCCCAACACGCCTATTCCCCTTTCCACCAGCAGCAGGCCTTTTTCCACTCATTTTGGTGGTTAACTAATTCACAACTCTGGAGTTGTTTGCACAAAAAAACAATGGATGGGAACCGAGCAGAGCTGAGTGGCCAAACTGTGGTATTAGGCCAAAACTATTGGCTGGGTTAGATGGAGAAAAAAATTATATTCGATTTGAGACCTGATGGAGGTCAGTATAGATGGACTAATAGAACAAGTCCCACACACAGCTAGAAGCCCAAATATTTTTTCAGAGGTAGATGCAGAAAAAAATTGTATTCAGTTTGCAACCTGATGGAGGTCAGTAAGATGGACTAATAGAACAAGTCCCACACACAGCTAGAAGCCCAAATATTTTTTCAGAGGTAGATGCAGAAAAAAATTATATTCAGTTTGCAACCTGATGGAGGTCTGTATAGATGGATTAATAGAACAAGTCCCACACACAGCAAGAAGCCCAAATATTTTTTCAGAGGTTGATGCAGAAAAAAATTATATTCAGTTTGCAACCTGATGGAGGTCTGTATAGATGGATTAATAGAACAAGTCCCACACACAGCTAGAAGCCCAATATTTTTTCAGAGGTAGATGCAGAAAAAAAATATATTCAGTTTGCAACCTGATGGAGGTCAGTATAGACGGACTAATAGAGAAAGTCCCACACACTGCTAGAAGGCCAAATATTTTTTCAGAGCTAGATGCAGACAAAAAATTATTTTTAATTTGCAACCTGATAGAGGTCAGTATAGATGGACTAATAGAGAAAGTCCCACACACTGCTAGAAGGCCAAATATTTTTTCAGAGCTAGATGCAGATATAAATTATTTTTAATTTGCAACCTGATGGAGGTCAGTATAGATGGACTAATAGAGAAAGTCCCACACACTGCTAGAAGGCCAAATATTTTTTCAGAGCTAGAAGCAGAAAAAAATTATATTCAGTTTGCAACCTGATGGAGGTCAGTATAGATGGACTAATAGAACAAGTCCCACACACAGCTAGAAGCCCACATATTTTTTCAGAGGTAGATGCAGAAAAAAATTATATTCAGCTTGCAACCTGATGGAGGTCTGTATAGATGGATTAATAGAACAAGTCCCACACACCGCTAGAAGACCAAATTTTTTTTCAGAGGTAGATGCAGAAAAAAAATATATTCAGTTTACAACCTGATGGAGGTCAGTATAGATGGACTAATAGAGAAAGTCCCACACACTGCTAGAAGGCCAAATATTTTTTCAGAGCTAGATGCAGACAAAAAATTATTTTTAATTTGCAACCTGATGGAGGTCAGTATAGATGGACTAATAGAGAAAGTCCCACACACTGCTAGAAGGCCAAATATTTTTTCAGAGCTAGATGCAGAAAAAAATTATATTCAGTTTGCAACCTGATGGAGGTCAGTATAGATGGACTAATAGAACAAGTCCCACACACAGCTAAAAGCCCAAATATTTTTTCAGAGGTAGATGCAGAAAAAAATTATATTCAGTTTGCAACCTGATGGAGGTCTGTATAGATGGATTAATAGAACAAGTCCCACACACAGCTAGAAGCCCAATATTTTTTCAGAGGTAGATGCAGAAAAAAAATATATTCAGTTTGCAACCTGATGGAGGTCAGTATAGACGGACTAATAGAGAAAGTCCCACACACTGCTAGAAGGCCAAATATTTTTTCAGAGCTAGATGCAGACAAAAAATTATTTTTAATTTGCAACCTGATAGAGGTCAGTATAGATGGACTAATAGAGAAAGTCCCACACACTGCTAGAAGGCCAAATATTTTTTCAGAGCTAGATGCAGATATAAATTATTTTTAATTTGCAACCTGATGGAGGTCAGTATAGATGGACTAATAGAGAAAGTCCCACACACTGCTAGAAGGCCAAATATTTTTTCAGAGCTAGAAGCAGAAAAAAATTATATTCAGTTTGCAACCTGATGGAGGTCAGTATAGATGGACTAATAGAACAAGTCCCACACACAGCTAGAAGCCCACATATTTTTTCAGAGGTAGATGCAGAAAAAAATTATATTCAGTTTGCAACCTGATGGAGGTCTGTATAGATGGATTAATAGAACAAGTCCCACACACCGCTAGAAGACCAAATTTTTTTTCAGAGGTAGATGCAGAAAAAAAATATATTCAGTTTACAACCTGATGGAGGTCAGTATAGATGGACTAATAGAGAAAGTCCCACACACTGCTAGAAGGCCAAATATTTTTTCAGAGCTAGATGCAGACAAAAAATTATTTTTAATTTGCAACCTGATGGAGGTCAGTATAGATGGACTAATAGAGAAAGTCCCACACACTGCTAGAAGGCCAAATATTTTTTCAGAGCTAGATGCAGAAAAAAATTATATTCAGTTTGCAACCTGATGGAGGTCAGTATAGATGGACTAATAGAACAAGTCCCACACACAGCTAAAAGCCCAAATATTTTTTCAGAGGTAGATGCAGAAAAAAATTATATTCAGTTTGCAACCTGATGGAGGTCTGTATAGATGGATTAATAGAACAAGTCCCACACACAGCTAGAAGCCCAAATATTTTTTCAGAGGTAGATGCAGAAAAAAAATATATTCAGTTTGCAACCTGATGGAGGTCAGTATAGATGGACTAATAGAGAAAGTCCCACACACTGCTAGAAGGCCAAATATTCTTTCAGAGCTAGATGCAGACAAAAAATTATTTTTAATTTGCAACCTGATGGAGGTCAGTATAGATGGACTTATAGAGAAAGTCCCACACACTGCTAGAAGGCCAAATATTTTTTCAGAGCTAGATGCAGATATAAATTATTTTTAATTTGCAACCTGATGGAGGTCAGTATAGATGGACTAATAGAGAAAGTCCCACACACTGCTAGAAGGCCAAATATTTTTTCAGAGCTAGATGCAGAAAAAAATTATATTCAGTTTGCAACCTGATGGAGGTCAGTATAGATGGACTAATAGAACATGTCCCACACACAGCTAGAAGCCCAAATATTTTTTCAGAGGTAGATGCAGAAAAATATTATATTCAGTTTGCAACCTGATGGAGGTCTGTATAGATGGATTAATAGAACAAGTCCCACACACCGCTAGAAGCCCAAATATTTTTTCAGAGGTAGATGCAGAAAAAAAATATATTCAGTTTGCAACCTGATGGAGGTCAGTATAGATGGACTAATAGAGAAAGTCCCACACACTGCTAGAAGGCCAAATATTTTTTCAGAGCTAGATGCAGACAAAAAATTATTTTTAATTTGCAACCTGATGGAGGTCAGTATAGATGGACTAATAGAGAAAGTCCCACACACTGCTAGAAGGCCAAATATTTTTTCAGAGCTAGATGCAGATATAAATTATTTTTAATTTGCAACCTGATGGAGGTCAGTATAGATGGACTAATAGAGAAAGTCCCACACACTGCTAGAAGGCCAAATATTTTTTCAGAGCTAGATGTAGAAAAAATTTATATTCAGTTTGCAACCTGATGGAGGTCAGTATAAATGGACTAATAGAACAAGTCCCACACACAGCTAGAAGGCCAAATATTTTTTCAGAGGTAGATGCAGATAAAAATTATTTTTAATTTGCAGCCTGATGGAGGTCAGTATAGATGAACTAATAGAGAAAGTCCCACACACTGCTAGAAGGCCAAATATTTTTTCAGAGCTAGATGCAGACAAAAAATTATTTTGAATTTGCAACCTGATGGAGGTCAGTATAGATGGACTAATAGAGAAAGTCCCACACATTGCTAGAAGGCCAAATATTTTTTCAGAGCTAGATGCAGACAAAAAAATATTTTTAATTTGCAACCTGATGGAGGTCAGTATAGATGGACTAATAGAACAAGTCCCACACACAGCTAGAAGCCCAAATATTTTTTCAGAGGTAGATGCAGATAAAAATTATTTTTAATTTGCAACCTGATGGAGGTCAGTATAGATGGACTAATAGAACAAGTCCCACACACAGCTAGAAGCCCAAATATTTTTTCAGAGGTAGATGCAGATAAAAATTATTTTTAATTTGCAACCTGATGGAGGTCAGTATAGATGGACTAATAGAGAAAGTCCCACACACTGCTAGAAGGCCAAATATTTTTTCAGAGCTAGATGCAGACAAAAAATTATTTTGAATTTGCAGCGTGATGAAGGTCAGTGTAGATGGACTAATAGAACAAGTCCCACACACTGCTAGAAGGCCAAATATTTTTTCAGAGCTAGATGCAGAAAAAAATTATATTCAGTTTGCAACCTGATGGAGGTCAGTATAGATGGACTAATAGAACAAGTCCCACACACTGCTAGAAGCCCAAATATTTTTTCAGAGCTAGATGCAGAAAAAAATTATATTCAATTTGCAACCTGATGGAGGTCAGTTTAGATGGACTAATAGAATGCTGCTATGCCCAAAAGATTTTACTTCACTAGGTGCAGTAAAAAAATTGGTATTCTATACACAGGTGGTATATCTTGCAACACAGATAGGCTACTCCACTGACTAACGCACTCTGCAATAGGCCAAAAAGGATTAGCTTTGCTAGATTCAGCCAAATGCTGTGAAAAAAACTTGCACAGCACTGGCACAGACCTGCCTGGCAAAAACTGATAGGAACTGATGTAACCTAGTCCTGAAAAGGACTGCAATTACAATTAGTCTTTACTCCCACAATCTATCTATTTAAGAGCACAGACCTGCCTGATAAAAGTCGTAGGAAATGCTGTAACCTAGTCCTTAAAAGGACTGCAATCACAACTATTCCCTACTCCCAAGCTATCTGTAGATTTGTGCGAAAATTGGCTTGAAATTAACAAGGTATAGCGCACACAGCAACAGCGGTGCCGTCTAACACGCAGCTGCAGCAGTGAGAAAATGGTGGCGATGGGGAAAATGGCTTGGTCTTATAGGGCAAGGACATGTGACATACACTGCCAATGACACATGCCCTTGCTTGTGTGAAAAAAAGCACTTCACTCCGTGTGTGCGCTGCTGATAGGCTGACAGATTGCACCTCCCCACTGTAAATGCGGGAAAGAGAAAAAAAATGGAGATCTTCATTATTCCTGCAGAGATCCATCCCCTGTCCCTCCCCTCACCTCGCTGTACACTCAAACTGCGTATTAACATTAATTTTCATCATTACTGAGAAAAAATCCAGTTATGATTTTGGTGCACGAACAGTTATCGAACATAACCTCGAACAGCCGAATTTTTCTCAAATCGTTCGTGTTCGCCGAACGGCTCGAACACCGCCCAAAACAGCTCGAATTTGAGATTGGCGAACAGTTCGAGTCGAACAACGCTCATCTCTTGCGCTTATCAGTTATAATTCTACCAGTGGCATTAAAATCCCGCTCTGAGCAGACCAGGATCTCCAAAGCGTAGAGGGCTAGTACATTCCACGTATCCAGCTTAGATACCCAATAATTATAAGGCACAGAGGAATCACAGAGGAAGTTGGTACGGTCGGCAAGGTACTCCCTCAGCATCTTCCCAAACTTTGCACCCCTTGTGAGAGAACCCCGCGCCTCAGGGCCTGTGCGATGAGAGGGGCTGAGAAAATTCTCCCAGAACTTTGACAGTGTTCCCCTGCCTCTGCTGGATTGAAATTGTGTCTCTCTTGCCTGTACTCCTTGGTTGTCCAACAAACTGTGACCTCTGCCGCCAGTGTTTTCACATGGAAATTATTTTAATAGTACCGCAGCAAGGGCCTTCTGGTACTGCCCCATTTTTTAGACCTATATGCTTCAGGAATAAGAGATAGAAAGTTCTCCTTGTAGCGTGGGTCAAGAAGTGTCACCAACCAGTAATGACTGTCACCCAAAATTTTAAAAACGCGAGGGTCATGGGAAAGCCAGCATAACATAAACTCAGCTATGCGTGCCAGACTGCTAACAGGCAAGACTTCCGTGTCTTCACCTTGAGGACGACTGACCATGCTCTCCTCCTCCTCTCTGTCCTCAGGCCATCCATGCTGAAAAGACGGTATGACAGTTGTGCAGGTAGTACCATCAATAGAGCATGAAACTAGCTCCTGTTCTTCCTCCTCCTCCTCATCCTCTTCCTCATTGTCAACCAATCCACTTTGGGATGAGATGAGGCTGGGCTGTGTGTAATCATCCTGTATGGTTCCTTTCTCCATCTCATTGTGCATTCTCTGTGATTGTCAGCAGAGAGCATTTCAGAAGACAAAGAAGCGGGATGGTGATCCTAATTATGGTGTCATCGCTGCTCACCATCTTGGTGGAGTCCTCAAAGTTTTGGAGGAAGGTACATATGTCTGACATCCATGTCCACTCCTGAGGTCTTATGTGTGGAGTCTGAACTGAAAGCCGACGGCCTTGTTGATGCTGGTTCTCAACAACTGCCCTCTTCTACTCACAAATCCTTCCCAACATCTGCAGCGTAGAGTTCCAGTCTGTGAGCCAGAAGCTGCAAACGCTACTGAAACACGGAAAGGGCGGTGGAAGCTGTAGGTGACTGTCTAAAATGGGAACAGAGGCGGCGTACTTTAACAAGCAGATCTGGCAGCTCCGGGTAGGATTTGAGAAACCGCTGAACAATGAGATTAAGCACAAGGGCCAGGCATGCTATGTGTGTGAGCTCGCCTCACCTCAGATCTGCCACCAGGTTCCGACCATTGTCACACACGACCATGCCTGGCTGTAGGCTCAGCGGTGTGAGCCACAGATCTGCCTGCTCTTTCAGAGCTATCCACAACTCTTCAGCATTGTGCGGTTGGTCACCTAAGCATATTAGCTGCAGCACAGCATGTTGCCGCTTGGACAAGGCAGTGCTGTAGTGTTTTCAGCTTGTGACTGATGTGGTCATTTCAGAAATGGAGGCTGAAGAGGAGGAGGAGGCTGAAGAGGATGATGTACAGGAGCTGTAGACTGTGGGGGCAATCCTGTTTTACCTAGGGCCCACAATCCTTGGCGTCGGGAGGATGTGTTCCGTCCCAATGTCCAACTGGGTCCTGGCTTCCACTATGTTAACCCAGTGTGCTGGCAGCGAGATGTACCGTCCCATGCAACAAGCACTTGTCCACGTGTCTGTTGTTAGGTTGACTTTCCTGGTAACTGCGTTTTTGAGGGCACGACTAATGTTTTGGGACACATGCTTGTGTAATGTGCGGACGGCACACCGGGAGAAATAGTGACGGCTGGGGACCGAGTACCGAGGGACGGCTGCCGCCATCAGGTTGCGGAATGGTTCCGTCTCCACAACCCTAAAAGGCAACATTTCGAGCGCAAGCAGTCGCGAAATGTGGGAATTTAGCATTGCGGCTTGTCGGGCGTTGGCTGCGTATTTGCGCTT
This sequence comes from Phyllobates terribilis, assembly GCF_046119375.1. Lineage (NCBI taxonomy): Eukaryota > Metazoa > Chordata > Amphibia > Anura > Dendrobatidae > Phyllobates > Phyllobates terribilis. The sequence goes on from NW_027362764.1 coordinate 769,214,479, forward strand.
GCGTTCCAAAACTGGGGTATGGACAACTGAACACTGCGCTAGGACAAGTACGTGGATGTGCTTGCTGATGCTGCTACTTGAGAGTGTGCAACGACAGGTACAGGGCAGGAGGCATCTTCGCATACACCATGGACAGGGGATTGGCTTGCATGCACAACAGCGGAAAACGCAGTGGTGCCACCCGCAGACACTGTTCCTGGACACTGGAGTTCGGCCCAAAAAGTCGGGTGCTTTTCTGCCATGTGCCTGATCATGCTGGTGGTGGTCAGGCTAGTAGTTTTGCCACCCTTGCTGATGCTGACCTGGCAGGTGGTGCTAATGCATGGAACTGTTGCCTGCCTTCTGTCTGCAGCCAAGACACTGCTTCTTCCTGCCTGTTGTGGTGCTCTGCCTCCCTCCCCCTGTGTGCTGCTTTCTTCACTCTTCATGTCCTTCTGCCCGGTTGGGTCAGTAACTATTCACAAAGAAAATGATGGCACTTCCACTACAAAAAATAGGTGTGAACAGGTGCTTACTAAGAGAAGCTACCTCCATATATAATGAACAAATAAAGTAGCACACTGTAACACTGAGTATATAGATATGAAATATGAATAGCATAACTGCTGTAGAAAATATAAATAAATGAAAAAATTTTTTGAAATTTTTTTTTAGCGCATGTAAATGTGAAGTATGGAAAATGAATAGCATTACTGCTGTAACTATATCATCCACCACCTCATCTTCCACTTTGGCACCCTGGTCCTCCTCCTGACTTTCTGGCAATTGTGTCTCATCATCGTCCACCTCATGTGACACTTTTCCACCATCGCCTTCATGTGACTGTGGCTGCTCAAATATTTGGGCATTGCTACATTCAATCTCCTCTTGCCACCCTTCAAATGGACCAGGCAAGAGGCCCAAATCTATAAATGGAAAAGTGAAAAGCTCTTCGGAGTGTCCAAGTGTGGGATCAGTTGTCTCCAGGCACTCGGCATGGTGTGAGGAAGGAGGATCAGGGTGAGGAATATGCAATCCAGACCCACGGCTACTGAGACTTGACCGTGTGGAAGACAGGGTGGTGGTGGTGGTAGCAAAGTGACTGGAAGCATTATCCGCTATCCAACCATCAACCTTTTGACACTGCTCTGGGTTCAATAGTGGTGTGCTGCGGTCCCCTGGGAATTGGGACAGGTAGTACGGGCGAGAAGATGTGGGTGTTTGTTGTGGCACAATTTCAACTTGCCCACTGCCTTGGCCTCGGCATGCACCATCACCATCACGTCCAGTTCCCCATCCCTTGCCATGCGCCTTGCCCATTTTAAATGGAGGACAATATCTTCCACGCTCACTACAAATGGCTGAATTTGGAGCGAAGTTATATGTGATCCGTGTGACGGAAAACCACAGTTTTAAATACCTGGCCTGTAGGTAACTATTTTGAACAGCAAACCGGTGTCAAAAACTTCGCTGACACATTGAAACAAATTTCTAAAGGAGGCCAGAAATGGCAGTATTTTCTGAAAACATATATGTGATCCGTGTGATGGAGAAATCACAGTTTTAAATAGCTGGATTTTTAGCGCTGTAATATGGAAAGGACCTGGCGGTATTCTGAACAGCTAACAAGCAAATGGCGCAGAAAAACTATGTTCTCTGGATTGCTTTTTAAGCCAATAATGAGGATTAAGATCCAAAAAAAAATATTCCTGGCCCCTGAGACCTAGGCCTATGTCTAGAAATGTCTAACAGTAGCAGCAGACAGAACTGGAATGGAGTCTCTTGTGCTATATGCACTGCAGTCTGCTATATGCACTGCAGTCTTCTATATACCCTGCCTGCCTGATATCTCTGCAGATGGATTGGTCCTCAAAAGGACTGTTTGTTGAGATGGATATGTGTAATATACTTCTGTTCTACCTACACTACCTAATACACAACCAAATCTCTCTATCTCAGCAGCAGCTCTCCCTACACTGCCTGATTGCGGAGAGACTGTGAAGAGCACGGCGGCGCCAGGCCTGATATATACCTAATGACGCTGTGCGGCCAGCCAATCACTGTAATGCCAGAACCAACATGGCTGCGGCATTACAGTGAGTGGCAGACAATTCCTGCATGTTCATTGGCTCTGTAAAGAGCGGCAAACATGCAGGGAGGAGACCCGAGCATCCGCCCGTGAATCTCGCAAGTACTCAGCGAGCTCCAAGCATCTTGAGTACTGAGATGCTCGGGTGAGTACCGACGAGTATGCTCGCTCATCACTAGTGTTGAGCGATACCTTCCGATATCGGGAAATATCGGATCGGATTGGATCGGACCGATACCGAAAAAGCATCGGATATCGCCGATTCCGATACCGGAAACCAATGTAAGTCAATGGGACAGAAATATCGGAATGAAAATAAACCCTTTCTTTCCTTGTAGGTTAATTCTACATGAAGGAAAACAACTAAGAATAATGTAGAATGTATTGGGGGAGGTGGGGGAGACAATAAAGGCATAGAGGTTTAGCCCAATCAAATGGAATAGCAGGAATTAATATTTTTTTAAGACGTTCTGAGTTACGGAAATATTGACTATGTTAAGTATTTTTATATTTTGTCAGATATTTATGTTTCACTACTTCCATGCTCTTCACCTTCTTTTTTACTTCTCCCACACTTTCTCCTTCATCATCCTCAGCATCTTTTTCATCTTCTTCATCTTCACCTTCTTCGTATTATTCTTTTGTTTTCATTCTTCATATTCTACTTATTCATCTTCTTCATATTCTTCTTCTTCGTCATATTCTTATTTGTGACAGGCATTCCTGTAGTTGTTATCTATAAAAGGTTGGACATTACACCTTTCGTTCTGCCCGTCACAAAAGATTTACAACAGGATTTGTCCGCGTTCAGTTTGGCCTGCAGCAGCAGGTCTTTTCCAGGGGCACCACGAGGAGGAACGGACTCACCCCCATACACTGCTTAGTCATCTTCTGCTTATAATTTAGATATTATCTTTTGCTCTGATTTTTAGTCTTATGCTTAATGTTCTTCCGCTTTTTGTTCTGCAGCTTCTTGTATTTCTGCTTCTTGGTTTTCTGTCTCTTGTTCTTCTGCATCTTGGTGCTTGTCTTCTCTTCTTTGTCCTCTTGGTCAACTTCTTCAGGGTCATCTTCTTGGTCTTCTTTGGAGTGGTCTTCAGGGTCGTCGTCTTCGGGGGTCCTCGTCTTCGGGGTCCTCGTCTTCTTCGGGTTGGTCTTCTGGGTCCTCTTCTTCAGGGTACTCGTTTTCTTCGGGGTGGTCTTCAGGGTCCTCGTCTTCTTCGGGGTGGTCTTCAGGGTCCTCGTCTTCTTCGGGGTGGTCTTCAGGGTCCTCGTCTTCATCGGGGTGGTCTTCAGGGTCCTCGTCTTCAGGGTCGTCGTCTTCGGTGTCCTCGTCTTCTTAGGGTTGGTCTTCAGGGTCCTCGTCTTCAGGGTCCTCGTCAGGGAGATCCAGAGTGATTACCAAGAACCATTTCAAAAAGCTTGAACTTGGAAATGTAGCAGAAGGTACAAGAAAGCTGAGGAACTACCGAGGACCAGCTGACGGTACTAGAACCCGGATGGGTAGCAGAAGGTACAAGAGCCAATGGAACTGCCGAAGACCAGCTGACGGTACTGGAACTCGGTTACTAAGCAGGAGGTACCTGTGCCAGAAAGCACTATCAAGGACCAGCAGACATTGGTGGAACTTGGATACCGAGAAGGAGGCACCTAATCCAAAGGCACTGCCGAGAACCAGCTGATGGTACTGGAACCCGGATGGGTAGTAGAAGGTACAAGAGCCAATGGAACTGCCGAAGACCAGCTGACGGTACTGGAACTCCGTTACTAAGCAGGAAGTACCTGTGCCAGAAAGCACTACCAAGGACCAGCAGACATTGGTGGAACTTGGATACCGGGAAGGAGGCACCTAATCCAAAGGCACTGCCGAGAACTAGCTGACGGTACTGGAACCCGGATGGGTAGCAGAAGGTACCCATGTAAAAAAAAGTTCAAGGCCGCGAGCCGGCCGCAGTTACCAAAACCCACAGTCCTACAGGGGGTGCTTGTCCTATTGGCACTATGGAACCAGCCTTCATTGCCAGATCCCGCAGCCCACATAGGAGTCACCTAAACTGCAGGCACCATAGAGTCGGCTAACCCGACCGCAACACGACAGGACAACGCATTGGAGGCAAAGTGACGTTGACACTACCCGGAAACAGCTGGCGTGCTGGAACCAGGAGGGAGTACCCGTGCCAAAGTCACTGTTGAGAACCAGCTGACGGTAAAGGAACCCGGATGGGTAGTAGAAGGTACAAGAGCAAATGGAACTACCGAGGACCAGCTGACGGTACTGGAACCCGGATGGGTAGCAGAAGATACAAGAGCCAATGGAACTGCCGACGACCAGCTGACGGTACTGGAACTCGGTTACTAAGCAGGAGGTACCTGTGCCAGAAAGCACTACCAAGAACCAGCAGACGTTGGTGGAACTTGGATACCGAGAAGGAGGCACCTAATCCAAAGGCACTGCCGAGAACCAGCTGACGGTACTGGAACCCGGATGGGTAGTAGAAGGTATAAGAGCAAATGGAACTACCGAGAACCAGCTGGCGGTGCTGGAACCCAGGGTAAATACTAAAAACAGAGTGGAGCCAGAGGTGTAAATGGAGCAAGTTTTAAATCAGTAGTACAGTGGATGTGGACAAAGCAGGAGAATTTGCCGGACACACATCAGGGGAACAGCTGACGTTACTGAACCCCAATAACACTGGAGCAAGCGTTGACTGTGCAGAGGGCACTTCTGAGCAGCAACTAGCGGTATTGGAGCCCAGGGTAAATACTAAAAACAGAGGAGCCAGAGGTGTATTTGGAGGAGGTTTTAAATCAGTAGTACAGTGGATGTAGACAGAGCAGGAGAAATTGCCGTCCGCACAGCAGGGGAACAGCTGACGTTACTGAACCCCAATAACACGGCAGCAAGTGTTAACTGTGCAGACGGCACTTCCAAGCGCCAACTGGCGGTGTTGGAGCTCAGGGATAATACTGAAAACAGAGGAGCCAGAGGTGTAATTGGAGCAACTTTAAAATCTGTAGTAGTGAGAATGTGGACAAAGCAGGAGAAATTGCGGTCCGCACAGCAGGGGAACAGCTGACGTTACCGAACCCCAATAACATGGCAGCAAGTGTTGACTGTGCAGACGGCATTTCCGAGCGCCAACTGGCGGTGTTGGAGCTCAGGGAAAATACTGAAAACAGAGGAGCCAGAGGTGTATTTGGAGAAGGTTTTAAATCAGTAGTACAGTGGATGTGGACAGAGCAGGAGAAATTGCCGTCCGCACAGCAGGGGAACAGCTGACGTTACTGAACCCCAATAACACGGCAGCAAGTGTTGACTGTGCAGACGGCACTTCCGAGTGCCAACTGGTTTGTGTTGGAGCTCAGGGATAATACTGAAAACAGAGGAGCCAGAGGTGTAATTGGAGCAACTTTAAAATCTGTAGTAGTGAGAATGTGGACAGAGCAGGAGAAATAGCCGTCCGCACAGCAGGGGAACAGCTGACGTTACTGAACCCCAATAACATGGCAGCAAGTGTTGACTGCGCAGACGGCACTTCCGAGCGCCAACTGGCGGTGTTGGAGCTCAGGGATAATACTGAAAACAATGGAGCCAGAGGTGTATTTGGAGGAGGTTTTAAATCAGTAGTACAGTGGATGTGGACAGAGCAGGAGAAATTGCCGTCCGCACAGCAGGGGAACAGCTGACGTTACTGAACCCCAATAACATGGCAGCAAGTGTTGACTGTGCAGACGGCACTTCCGAGCGCCAACTGGCGGTGTTGGAGCTCAGGGATAATACTGAAAACAGAGGAGCCAGAGGTGTATTTGGAGGAGGTTTTAAATCAGTAGTACAGTGGATGTGGACAGAGCAGGAGAAATTGCCGTCCGCACAGCAGGGGAACAGCTGACGTTACTGAACCCCAATAACACGGCAGCAAGTGTTGACTGTGCAGACGGCACTTCCGAGCGCCAACTGGCGGTGTTGGAGCTCAGGGATAATACTGAAAACAGAGGAGCCAGAGGTGTAATTGGAGCAACTTTAAAATCTGTAGTAGTGAGAATGTGGACAGAGCAGGAGAAATTGCCGTCCGCACAGCAGGGGAACAGCTGATGTTACTGAACCCCAATAACACGGCAGAAAGTGTTGACTGTGCAGACGGCACTTCCGAGCGCCAACTGGCGGTGTTGGAGCTCAGGGATAATACTGAAAACAGAGGAGCCAGAGGTGTAATTGGAGCAACTTTAAAATCTGTAGTAGTGAGAATGTGGACAGAGCAGGAGAAATTGCCGTCCGCACAGCAGGGGAACAGCTGACGTTACTGAAACCCAATAACATGGCAGCAAGTGTTGACTGTGCAGACGGCACTTCCGAGCGCCAACTGGCGGTGTTGGAGCTCAGGGATAATACTGAAAACAGAGGAGCCAGAGGTGTATTTGGAGGAGGTTTTAAATCAGTAGTACAGTGGATGTGGACAGAGCAGGAGAAATTGCCGTCCGCACAGCAGGGGAACAGCTGACGTTACTGAACCCCAATAACACGGCAGCAAGTGTCGACTGTGCAGACGGCACTTCCGAGCGCCAACTGGCGGTGTTGGAGCTCAGGGATAATACTGAAAACAGAGGAGCCAGAGGTGTAATTGGAGCAACTTTAAAATCTGTAGTAGTGAGAATGTGGACAGAGCAGGAGAAATTGCCGTCCGCACAGCAGGGGAACAGCTGATGTTACTGAACCCCAATAACACGGCAGCAAGTGTTGACTGTGCAGATGGCACTTTCGAGCGCCAACTGGCGGTGTTGGAGCTCAGGGATAATACTGAAAACAGAGGAGCCAGAAGTGTAATTGGAGCAACTTTAAAATCTGTAGTAGTGAGAATGTGGACAGAGCAGGAGAAATTGCCGTCCGCACAGCAGGGGAACAGCTGACGTTACTGAACCCCAATAACACGGCAGCAAGTGTTGACTGTGCAGACGGCACTTCCGAGCGCCAACTGGCGGTGTTGGAGCTCAGGGATAATACTGAAAACAGAGGAGCCAGAGGTGTAGTTGGAGCAACTTTAAAATCGTTAGTAGTGAGAATGTGGACAGAGCAGGAGAAATTGCCGTCCGCACACCCGGGGAACAGCTGACGTTACTGAACCCCAATGACACGGCAGCAAGTGTTGACTGTGCAGACGGCACTTCCGAGCGCCAACTGGCGGTGTTGGAGCTCAGGGATTACAGTTCAGGTGGTAGAAACATGAACAGAACAGGAGACCTGGATACTGTTGCCAACCAATTATTTATTCTGGAAGAGGACTGGCAAATTCATGAGAGATCCAGGCCTTGTTCATTTTGAGAAAAATAAGCCGGTCAACGTTATCGGAGGATAGTCGCATGCGACGGTCTGTTAGTACACCACCTGCGGCACTAAAGACGCGTTCCGATAATACACTAGCAGCAGGTCAAGCTAGCACCTCCAATGCATACTGACTAAGCTCTGGCCATTTATCCAGCTTACAGACCAAAAACTTGAAGGGAGAAGAGCTGTCTGGGAGTACACTAAGAGGGCAAGACATGTAGTCTGTCACCATCTGACGGAAACGTTGCATCCTGCTGACTGGAGCCGTCTGTGATGGTGTAGACATTTGTGGTGGCGGGGGCACAAAACTTTGCCACATTTCGGCCATACTGGTCTTGCCTTATGCTGAGGCGCTGCTTCTGCTCCGTCTTTGTGCAGAGCTTCCTCCACTGCCTCGACGCACTGAGGTGCTTTGTAAAGCACTAGCAGCACTGCTCTCGGTTGGAATGGAGAACATGATGGAATGCACCAGTGCGTCTTGGTACTCCCGCATTTTACGCTCCCGGTTCAACGGTGTTATGAGGCTTTGTAAGTTGTCCCGGTAGCGAGGATCTAGGAGGGTGGACACCCAATAATCAGCCGTGTTGAGAATGTGGGCGATGCGGCGGTCGTTTCTCAGGCACTGCAGCATGAAATCAACCATGTGCTGCAGACTGCCAACTGGCCAAGAAACGCTGTCCCCTGCTTGAGGCGTGATCTCTGCCTGCTATGCATCACCCCACGCTTGCTCTAGATACTGACTACTAGAGCATTGTGTACCTCCCTCCTCTGGACAGATGTCTTCCTCATCCATTGACTCCTCCTCATCCTCCTCACAAAGTGTCCCCTGCCTAGGCCTTTGTGAGGAACCACGTTGCGCAGACTGTACAGAAGCAGATGGCATTTGTGACTCCTCATCCTCCACCTCTTCCAAAACCTCGTCCCTTAGTGCTTGCAGTGTTTTTTCAAGCAGGCAGATAAGGGGGATAGTCAAGCAGACTAGTGCATCATCTGCACTCGCCATCCGCATGGAATAATCGAAGGCACACAAAACGTGGCAAATGTCCTTCATAGGGCCCACTCAGTGGTGGTGAAGTGTGAACGGCGCGCACTGCGACTTGTTTGCGCCTGCTGCAGCTGGTACTCCATTACTGCTGCCTGCTGATAACACAACCTCTCCAACATATGTAACGTTGAATTCCACCTGGTGGGTAGGTCACATATGATGCGATGTTCCGGAAGACGTAATCGGCGCTGCAGAGCTGCAATGCGTGATCTTGCATTGCTGGAACGCCGCAAGTGAGCGCACTCTATGCGGACCTTGTGAAGCAGTGCATCAAGATCCGGATAGTCCCTCAAAAAACTCTGCACGACCAAGTTGAGCACATGTGCCAGACATGGGATGTGAGTGAGGTTGCCTAGGCCCAGAGCTGCCACCAGATTTCGGCCATTGTCACACACTACCATGCCTGGCTGGAGATTCGCTGGCACAAACCACACGTCGCTCTGCTGCTTGATGGCATTCCAGAGCTCCTGCGCTGTGTGGCTTCGATTCCCCTAAGAAATTAATTTTAATACGGCCTGTTGACGTTTGGCCGCGGCTGTGCTCATATTGGACACCATAACAGGTAACCGTTCACGGGTCGATGTGGAGGTAGACCGTGACGGCTCCTGCAGCGCTGATTCAGAGGAACTGGAGTATGAGGAGGAGTCAATGTGTACAGACTGGATTCCTGCAATCCTTGGAGTTGGCAGAACACGTACAGCGCCACTCTCAAGATCTGTACCCGGCTCCACAACATTTACCCAATGGGCAGTGAGGGAAAGGTATCGTCCTTGTCCATGCTTACTGGTCCACGCATCGGTGGTCAGGTGGACCTTGCTACTGACGGCGTTTTGTAGCGCATGTTTAATTTTTCCCTCCACATGATGTTGCAGGGCAGGGACGGCTTGCCTGCTGAAATAAAAGCGGCTGGGCACGTTGTATTGTGGGACTGCCAATGCCATAAAGTTATGGAATGTGTCAGTCTCCACCAGCCTGAATGATAGCATTTTAAGGGTCAGTAGTTTAGCAATGCCAGCATTCAGAGCCTGTGCTCGGGGGTGGTTTGCTGAGTATGGGCGCCTTTTCTCCCATGCCTGTGCTAACGATGGCTGTAGACTGGCCTGGGAGTGTGAGGATGACTGGGAAAGTGGTGCTGTGGGTGGAATTACACTGTGTCTCTGTACAACATTGCCAGAGATTCTTCCATGGCGATTCTGTGAGGAAGTCGAACCAGCTGTGTGTGAGCTGGAGGAAGAGGCTACAACACGAGCTGAAGAGGTGGTAGGTGGCGCTGTAGGTTGGCCTAGGTCTTCAGTGTGTTTTTGTAACTCCACCACGTGCTTGGTCCGCACATGTTTCCACATATTTGTGGTATTGAGGTTGCTGACACTTTTCCCTCTTTTCACCTTCTGATTACAGAGCTTGCATTTGACAAAGCAAATGTCATCTGCAACTGTGTCAAAAAAGGACCAGGCACTGCAAGTCTTGGGAGCGCCCGCTTTGGATTTTGGAAGAGCCATGCTCCTAATGGGTGCCGAAGTGGAGGCTACAGGCAACCAATTCTGCCCCCTCCCTCTCCCTCCTTTTTGGGCTGTTCGGGGAATCTCTTCCTCAGAGATGCTCCCACCACCTTCCTGTCCCTCACGCCATGATGGGTCAAGGACCTCATCATCTACACCACCCTCTTCAAACAACTGCTTCTCCTGGGTAGTCTCGACAGCACAGTACGCACCAGAAAGTGGCACCTGAGTCTCATCATCAGATGCGTACTGAGGTGTGCTGCTGACCATAGGCACTGGCCCACCCGCCTCTTCAGATTCAGAGAGACAAAATGGTTGCGCATCACTGCATACTACCTCTTCTTCAAATTCTCGAATTCTGCTTGGCTTGCCCCCTCTTTCCAAGCCAATAGATACAGAGAACAGAAGTAGAGATGGCTCCTGTCCAGGGCTCTCTGACTGCCTGGGCAATTTGGCAGGTGGTGAAGAGACAGATGGGTGCTCTTCAGTGCTCAGGACCTGAGAGGATCTGGAACTAATTGAAGTCGATGCGTTAGCTGCCATCCATCCGACAACGGCTTCAATTTGGTCCTCCCGCAGCAGTGGGGTGGGGTATGGCTAGCTCCTACAAAGCTGCGCATAAAGGACTGTTCCCTGGTAAAACTGGGGGATGCTGAGTCACTGGTGCCCGCAGCAGGCACAGAATCCCCACGTCCTCTCCCTGCAGGCACAGAATTCTCACGTCCTCTCCCTGCAGAAACTCCACGCCCACGCCCACGACCACATGCCTTACTCCCTGCCTTCTTCATCTTGGTAGACTGATAAAGATAGGCAGAAAAGTACTAATGGCTTAGTGTTCTTATTCCTGAACAGCTGCTAACAGGTATAAGAAACACTAATTTTATAAAGTGTGGACTAGACTTTAATATGAGCTAATGTGGCCTACACAACTGTAAAGTGGAGTGTTTGGTGAAGTTTATTTAGGTTTTTTTGTCACAAAAAGACACTGGATGTGAATAAAGATGTAATAACGATAGTATCACAAACTTTTTGTAGCTATTACAATGTAGGAAGGTAACCTACAATGCAATAGATGAGGCTACAAAAAATAGGCTAATACTAATCTGGCTGGGGCTGCAGGGCCCAATGCTGCAGAAAGGCTCCTCTAACTGCTCCTATATAGTGTGTTTGGAACCAATTTAGCTGAATACGGATGGAACCACAACACTAATAGGAGAAATCAGGAAAAATTATGAATTGGCAAAAAAGGACAATGTATGAGGCAGTGACACACACTGAGTGCACTACAACCAGACGTGGTTGAAGCACACACTACAGGGTGAGCTGCACTCACACACCAGACCTTGCAGACAGCGGTGAACAGTACAGATGCAGAGCACTGTGCACTAGCGCTGCAAGACCAAAAAAATTTCTCTATCTACTCCTATATAGTGTGTTTGGAACCAATTTAGCTGAATACGGATGGAACCACCACACTAATAGGAGATATCAGGAAAAATTATGAATTGGCAAAAAAGGACAATATATGAGGCAGTGACACACACTGAGTGCACTACAACCAGACGTGGTTGAAGCACACACTACAGGGTGAGCTGCACTCACACACAGAGACCTTGCAGAAAGCGGTGAACAGCACAGAGAACTGTGCGCTAGCGCTGCAAGGCACAGCGATTTATAAAGTAGCTTGGGTAAAGCAGAATAGACCAAATAGGTAGCTAAAACTGTCCCTCAGAACAACAGCGTCCTATCCCTAACTGAATTCACAGCAGAGTGAGCTCAAAATGGCGGCAGCGGCTTTTATAGTGCATCATGACATCATTTCAGCAGCCAATCACAGCCATGCCATTAGTTAAGATGCCTACATGCCTAACAGGATGTGCCCACACTTCTTAGGATCCTCATTGGCTGAATAAAATGAAAATGGCTCATTGCATTATGGGAACTTCCGATTCCGGTATACGATATTGCAAAAGTATCGGAAATAAGTATCGGAATTCCGATACCGCGAATATCGGCCGATACCCGATATTTCAGTATCAGAATGCTCAACACTACTTATCATTAGTAACGATCCCAGTAGTCATCTCCCCCATTTTTGCGATAAACCATCACTTTGCGAGATGAAAATCACTCATTCTTATTCTGCCACATAGCTATTTTTGGTCATTTGCACATCAGTTTAATAAGTGTCTGGCTCTGGAAGATCATTAGGTAGATGTATATGACATTCTGCATTATTTTAGTCAAACTCTCTCTTGGTATAGTTTTTAAATTTGCGTTACTGTATTACAGCCATCAATCTACATAGCGATTTAAACACTAGCCTCATTAAAAGCAATAGCTTACACCTGGTAAGTGACAAAATCATATTGCATTACACTAATATGAATCATGGGAATCAACACATACAGATTACATATTTTAATGGCAGATGATAATATACCGGAGAGAGAGGTAGTCATTTAATTTTAAAATAGAAAAAAAGAAATATCTTCGGGCTGCGTATTCATCTACTGATTCAATACTAGTATAGGTTACCCAGTTAAAGAGACATCACAATTTTTATTCACCAAGACATTCTAAATATGGGTAGTTTTGTATTAGTGTATTAAAATACTCACTGATCGCCATTTTCCCTGCTTTCCAGGAGTCCGCTTCTGGTCCAAATGACCACCCTCCAGCTTTGCCTTCTCACAATGAATGGAGCAGTGCTACTTTTCCACTGTAAGTCTATGAGACTAAGAACAAGACTCCTTACATTGTAAATTTGACTACCTGTACAGCTATTTTATTTATTCATATAGTTTACTCACTTATATAACACAATTAATTCCACAATGCTTTACAGACATTATGAGCACTGTCCCCATTGAGGCTCACAATCTAAATTCCCTATCAGTATGTCTTTGGTGTGTGGGAGGAAACTGGAGGAAACCCATGCAAACCATACAAACTCCTAGAAGAGATTGTCCTTGGTGGGATTTGAACCCAGGACCCCAGCGCTGCAAGGCTTCAGTGCTAACCATTGAGCCACTGTGCTCAAGATGCGAGCTGGCTACTCTAATTTGAGGTCATGTGGTCTTATTCTGACTCCATAACTAGGCTGAGAGTGTAGGGCTCTTGACACACCATTTCTATGGTTGTCTCTATCAACCAGTACTCACTTGAAGAGATTTCATCAGGTAGCTTGACTCGACTGCAGAGGCATATATGAAGATTCAAGAAGAAGGTTTATTTTCAAGTTGAATACTTGCAGTTATGTACAAATAAAGTAGGTAAAAAAAAGATGATTCTGAACCAGAGCTGTAAAGATATGAACTTGCAACATTGCTGACATACACTATCTGAGGGAGAAGGAAGGGGATACTGATATCCGAGCTAGGCTACAGAGAACGATGGAGGACAAAACTACTAAAAGGCATACTGATTAAATGGCAGTGTAACAGACACAATACAATGAGAATAAAATAGTGAATGATTTCCAAATCGTGGGACATGACAGATCAAGAAGAAGACCAGAATGGTGCTTTAACCCCGAAAAGACAGCATTTGATAATGATTTTCACTGAATCATATACTTGCATTGCTGATTCTGATCCGATACTTCGGATCAATATTGTACATGTCTCCATATTTTTGAGCAGACCACTTGGTCAGCAAAAAAAATTGGACATGTTAACTCCCCATAGACTATACTAAATGCAGGTTCTATCCATTAAAATCACGGATAAAACACAAAAAATGGACGTCTGAATGACGTCTTAGCCATTGAATTCTACGAGACAGCTTCATAAATATGGTCTGATCTAGGCAATTGTACAGAAGAGGAGGAGGAGGTGAGCTGTGACATCACCCTATATGAATGATGGATCCTGTGTTAACTACTGTATATAGAGGTGTGATCAGTCATTGTACAGGAGGAGGAGATGAGCTGTGATATCATCTATTATGAATGGTGGATCCTGTGATATCTACTATGAAAAGAGGTGTTACCTTTTATTTCACAGGAAGGGGAGGAGGTGAGCTGTGACTTCACCTGTTGCAAATAGTGGATCATGTGTTATATACTGTATATAGAGGTGTTATCTGGCATTTTATAGGAGATGGTGGAAGGGAGTTATGACATCACCTTGTGGAAATGATGGATCATATGAAGAGAATAGTGGATCTTTTGAAATTTAAAATCAAAGAAATTTTATTAGCGGCAAATAAATTACCTCAAATCTCATTTCTGGAAAGCTTGTAATTGCTAAAAAAAAGTACACGTTCAGGAGAGGATCAATAGAGAGAGAAAACCAAGCTGATCATAAGAGCTTACACTCTACAGGAGAGAGAGAGAGGACCGCACTGACCATCAGAGCTTACACTCTACATGAGAGAGAGAGAGAGGACCCCCCTGACCATCAGAGCTTACACTCTACATGAGAGAGAGAACCCCACTGATCATAAGAGCTTACACCCTACAGGAGAGAGAGAGAGAACCCTGCTGACCATAAGAGCTTACACTCTACAGAAGAGAGAGCATGAGAGAACCCCAGCTTACACTCTATAGGAAAGAGAATGCAAAAGAACCCTACTGACCATTAGATCTTAAAGACTACAGGGAAGAGAGAGAGGATCCTGTTAACTGTAAGGGCTTACACTCTACAGGAGCAACAGAGAGTGCACCCCTCTGACCATAACAGCTTACACTCTACAGGAGCAAGAGAGAGAGGACCTTGCTGACCAAAATAGCTTGCACTCTGCAGGAGCAATAGAGAGAGAATCCCTCTGACCGTAAGAGCTTACATTCTATAGGAAAGAGAGTGGGGACCTTGCTGACCATAAGAGCTTACACTCTATAGCAGAGAGAAAGAGTGGACCCTGCTGACCATGAAAACTTAGACTCTACAGGAGACAGGGGATTCTACTAATCAAAAGAACTTACACTACAGGAGAAGGCGAGAAAGAGAGGCCCTCGATGACCATTAGAGCGTAAACTCTACAGTGAATTACCCAGTGATTCCAGAGAAGGAAAACGACTCTGCCATACAAACTGTCCTCCACTAGTGCAGCCGTCGAGTTTCCTCATACAAAGTTGCTTCAAGAAAACATTGGCTTCTTTTCCTTAAAGAGTCTAGCATCATTTCATTCATTTTTTTGGCATTTTTAAAATAATTTAAACAGAACCTGTTAGTACAATTTTGTAAAGTAAAGACATAGCTGTAATGGAGTCTGTGATTCCCCGGCCCCTCCGCCTGCCTCCCCTCTGGTCTTTAAATAACAAGTCGCTGCTGAGATTTCAAACAGCGGAGGCAAGTCATAAACTGGAGGCAAGTGGAGGGGCCGGGGAATCAGACAGGGAGGAGAAGACCCAGTGCACAGTCCGGCCCCTGTGCACTGAAATCTGATTAGCAGAAGACTTCAAATGGTGATTAAAGAAGATCGACAAAGCATTTTTTTTTTCACTAAAGGTATCAATTTATTTTGTATTACAGCTGCATTACAGCCAGGGCTTTACTATATGTTACAAAATCATGCTAACAGGTTCTCTTTAAACTATTAAAAGTGAGTAGCTTCCAAACAGAAGCTTCAAAAGGAATGTAGAGGTTCCTACTTTTAGCCATTTCTTTTTGGCTTTCGATGCTTGAAACATTTAAGAAAATCTACAAAAAAAGACTGAACATGTGCACAACAAGACATTTATACATTGCTGAGCATTATTGTGGCGCCCCTGAGGGTTCGGTCGCCACAAGGGGGGATACTGCAGCCTGTCAGCAGGTGTAGTGTCTCCTCACCCAGGTAAGGAAGGTGTACTAATCAGGACCCTGTCTTGTATCCAACACAACACACTCCTGACCTATGGGAGGCAAGTATGCACCATAGTGCTGCCTCAGCAGGATCACGAGTGGGGGGAGCCAAAAGTTAGGGGAACCATGTAGTGGGTGAAGGGTAGAACACACTTTTAGTTTACACACATAGTTTCATATATAATAGCCAGCCATCTTAAGCACAAGGTTCTTGGCTCCTGTTCTTTGATTGTGGTCTCTGCAGCTGTTAGTGGCCTTGTGTAGGAGCCTGCAGTGTGTTGAAGATGCACAGTCCTCGTGCCCTGACCTTGACACGAGGAGCGGGTATGAGTTAACAGAGTCTCTACCCCGGTCAAGTTCCCTTGCTTAAGAAGGTCGGGAGCTATAGTGTAGCTCCATAGCAAAAGGATCCCAGGAGGATGCAGACGGAGCGGTATACGCCACCTGTCCTCGCTATACTGGCCCAGCCAGAGGGACTCCTGCTGCAAGAGGGGTATTGGCCCCAGATATCTGACTTTGTCACTTCACGTCTCTGTTAGAGAAGCCCGGTAGGCTACAGTGGATCCCGTCGGGTGACGGGCGGAACGGAATTGCCGCCTTACCCTATATCTGTGCATAGTCCCGAGGGAGACCCAGCCTTTAGTCTACACACGGACAGGAGAGGTCCAAAAAGGGGAGAGTTAGGAACACTCTGAGGGTCCTGAGTAAAAAACCCTGGAAGACTAACCATGCGGCCTCCGGACTCTTTAATACACATTGTACCACACTGAGCCTAGGTGACCAGGACAACTCTCCCCATCCTCCTGTCCCATCTGCCCTGAGGCACAGCTCCGCCTGTGGGGAGTTATAACATCGCCCGCTGCCAACACATCCAGCCTCAGAGGACTGCTAGCAGCGCTGGTGGCGCATCACCAGACACCACAGGTGGTGTAGTCGTTAATACCACTCAAGCCTGAATGCCCTAACATCATTTTTAATGTGACGGCCCTGGGCACGGGACGGGTCCGGTCCACGACTGCATCCCCCCTAACATCTGACCCGGTTCCGAGTACCCCCCACCATCTTTTCCCAGGGCAGGGCTGAGAGCGTCACACACTTTGTAGCATTTTTTTCACTGATTTTTCAAGCAGGATCTAGGCAGAATCTGCATGAATAAAACTTCACGAGCACATTCCCTTGGGTAGGGGTTTGCTTAAAAAACTTTTCAAAAGTGTAAAAATAGCCTTAAAGTTCGTTATGCAGAAAAACTCTCTATACATATAGATGTCGATTAGTTGTGCATCGTTGACCTGGCGTTGGGACATGCAATTACATTTTTTAGGAAAAAATAGTTTTTACAGGAAATATTCAAGTTTGATTCATTTTTAGCTGGGGACATGGTGAATATTTTTTACTAGCGTGTACTTATAGCCAACATAGAAAGACTGATTGCGCCACTGTTCCAGGCAGTCTCTCACTCCAAGCTGAAATTATTCCATTCATCCAGGCACAGGTGGTGATTTTCGTAACTTGATTTGGTCATTAAAAATCCTCTAGCTGCTTCAATAGTTTCTCCCCGAGGCCTATATCACCAGTCACTTCGTCAGTGATTAAAATGCAGCCCATTGCCCTGCTAACCTTATTACAACCCTTTCTCTAATGATCTCATAATGATTGCCAGTCCAAGCCAAGAGACCTGACAGATAATGATGTCAATTATGCAAATGAGCATGATGGCTTCAAGCCCAATAAATTATGTCTATAGCGAAAAGGTGTGGGGGGGGGTGATTTTTATTTTTTTTGCTTATTAAATTTATTACATTTCTAACAGATGACAGAGGTTAATAACAAATAAAAGCAATTCGGTGTTCTCTCTTAACAAAAATAATTTTAAAAAAAAAGATAAACAAGGTGCGATCATAGCAAGAATATCAATTATACACTTAGCAGATTTGCTTTTAGACAGTTTGCAGTCAGGAATATTTTTTCTTGTAAAGAGTAGAATTTTTTTAGCATGTTAGTATTAGATTCACTTGATATTGAAATGTAATGGCAATGGGATAAAGGGGCTTAAAATCTGATTCCCAATGGGAAAAAGGGAATGGTTTTAATTAGTGATGAGCGAGTATGTTTTGTTAACCGTTTCACCGAGTATGCTCGGGCGAGCACCGAGTAGTTACAGCTGCTCGGTGTTATGTTTGAATCGCTCCCGTGAACATGATTTGCGACTGTTTGACAGCTTTAATACATGTGAGGAATGTCTGCTTCTTACACATTCATCACATGTAATAAAACTGTCAAACAGTTGCAAATCATGCACACGGGAGTGATTCAAACATATTACCGAGCAGCTATAACTACTCGGTGCGCGCCCGAGCATACTCGGCGAAAGGGTTAACAAAACATAATCACTCAACTCTAGTTTTAATTTTTTGACCACTGATTCGCTATTGACCCTACAACTTTTTTTTTGTAGGAGAAAATATGATTTCACAGTGACTTCATGTTTATGCCTTTATTCATTATTTAATTTGCACCTTTTTTAAGTAAATGTCACTTGGTTTCATTTGTGTAGTTTTTTTTTTTTGGCAATTTGACCATTGTTTTTCTTATCAACATTACATGTTTTATCTTTATTCTATCATTTAAGATTAGTATTGTTCGATAATTGAAATGCTCAAGTGCTCGGCACTGGAATCAAGCATGTTGGATGCTCGGACATGCTCGATTCGAGACCCGAGTATAATGGAAGTGAACGGCAAACTCGAGCTTTTTTCTCCCTCCGCCCGGCTCAGATAATTGACTTACGGGGATCCAAGCACAGGAGCACCACGCAATACTCGGCACTGCTCCTTTACTCGATCGAGCACCCCAATGCTCAATTGAGCATGCTCGCCCATCATCATTTATGACTTTTCAACATTTTGCAAAATTTGTGTGCAATAGCACTTCAGCAGACCTGTCTAATTTTATTTTTGCTTAGTTGAAGATTAGAGTGCAGCATTTTAAAACACTGTGCAGCTGTTTGATAAAGAGATGCAAAAAAAAAGAAAAAGACAAGAAAGAGCATCTTTTATTTTGCACCAAATCAATCTCATCAACTGCAGCATTTTTAATAATTTGGTGCAAAAATGTCAATGAATATAACCAGGCAAAAACAAAACAAAACAAAACAAAATTCACCTTTGGGCAGCACGGTGGCTCAGTGGTTAGCACTGTTGCTTTGCAGCGCTGGGGTCCTGGGTTCAAATCCCACCAAGGACAACATCTGCAAGGAGTCTGTATGTTCTCCCCGTGTTTGTGTGCGTTTCCTCCGGGTTCTCAGTGTCCACCCACACTCCAAAGACATACTGATAGGGAATGTAGATTGTGAGCCCCAATGGGGACAGTGCCCATAATGTCTGTGAAGCACTGTGTAATTAATGACACTATATAAGTGAGTAAAATAAATAAATAAACTTTCAAAAGTGCAAATCAATCGGGGCATAACCATTTTTTTTGTATTTAAACTTTTTTGCGTTTTCTTACGTTCAATGAGATGTTTAAACTGAATGCTGGTACAATTCACTACATTGTTTTTTCCTAATATTATTATTTTTTTTTACCCTGCAAAGAATACAAACCCATTGATACCCTGCGATCACACTGTGGGGTGATTGGGTGGCACAGGACTACCAGACTCATTGCATAGATAACAAAGTCAGTAATGATCACAACATTTAGAGGATTAAACTGCTCGAAATACAGCAATCTCTGATTCTTGCAGTAACCTGCAGATAACAGCTGTATAACAGAGCTCCTAAGCCTGCTCCTTACACTCCCTATGCATATAGGACACACATGTTGCTCACAGGTCACCAAATAGTTAACATAGGGAAAAATTGTTGTCCTATTACTATACAGAGCCTTCTCAGAATCACCTCCTGTTCTTGTGCATGTCAGTTTACCTTGGAAACCCAGTGCACAACTCGGATGTCACATGCTCAGATCTTATAGGCCATCTCAGGCACCGTTGCACTGCCTGAGTATTTAGGTATTCTGGAATTCCCACCATTACCATGTCTATGGACTTGGTTCTAAGTACCTCAAGGCGAATAAGGTAGATCTGTCTCTGCCTTATTGCTTATCTCTGCTTTGTATGCCCCACAATGAGTCGCCTGACAAACACATCTCTGTTTACTGGGCTCTTCTGTTCCAGGGTTCCTGTTATCATACTCAGCTCTTCAGTTCTAAAGAACCAGTCTGAATACTAAGTCGCACTGTTCCAAGGTGCATGTTATCATACTCAGCTCTGTGGTTCTTAGATGCCAGTCCACATATTCTGCTGTTCCAAAGTGTCTTCCTGTATTTTCAGCTCTACCGTTTCTTGACTAAAGTGCCATCCTATAAATGTAGCTCTGCCCTTTCACAATTAAGGTGCCATCCAGCATTCTGATCTTTGCATTTCCTATACAACATAACAAGCTTTGCTAATCCTACTTTCAAGATGCCATCCTGCTTGTCCAGTTCTGCTGTTCCACATTGCTCCCGCATATCCAGCTCTGTTGATCTTCACTGTGAGTGCTGCTGATCCAGATCTAAGTAATTAGAGAAATCACCCCTCTAGAGGTGCCGAAAAGGGAATCTGCCATCAGGTTTTTGGTAACCCACCTAAAAGCATCACAATGCAGACACCCTGATTCCAGAAATGTATCACTTACTGGTCTGTTTAAGGCAGTTTTGATAAAATCATTGTTTTCTTTGTTGTAGATCTACCAGTTCTATGAATGCTGTGCTCTGTGTAACCCCGCCTTCACCTCTGATTGGCAGCTTTCTGTATACACTGTTCATAGGCAGAAAACTTCTAATTAGTGGTGGGGTCGGGGATATAAAGAACTAATGAATATGAAGAACTACAGAACTACCATATTTTTTGGAATATAATACCTCTAGGTTTTAGAGGAGGAAAATATAAAAAAAAATTGAAGCAAAAAATATGGTCATGATGCAGTATTTTGGGGGAGGGGGTCTGCTGCTGACACTGTTATAGGGGTAATGTCCCCCAATTCTGCACTAATATCCCTGATCCTGGTATATATATCCCCCCAAACTGGTATATATGCCCTCCCCTTCCAATTATACATGTCCCATATCCCCAGCCTGAAATACATGGCCTCCATCCCCATCCTGGTATACATTGTCCCCCCATCCCCGTCCTGGTATACATGGTCCTCCATTCTGGCATGCATGGCACCCATATCCCCTAACTGGTATGTATGACCCAATCAAGGTATGTATGGTACCTCCATTGCCATCCTGGCATGCATGGCACCCCCATCCTGGTATGCATAGCACTCACATCCTGGTATGCATGGAATCCCCCATTCTGGTATGCATGGCATCCCCCATCCCCATCCTGGTATGCATGGCACCCTTATCCTCATCACGTTGAAGACATAAGAAATAAAGGATTCTACTCACCTCCCATCTGCTCCAGCACTGCATACTGTCCTGCTGCCAGCTGCTGATCTTACCGTGTGAGCAGCACATGATGTCACTTCCATGCACCATCACATGCTAAGGTCGGCTGCCGGAAGATTCACTGCTCCCCACGACCGGACTATGGATGTGGGGATTAGTGCATATTCATTATCCTTAATAGCGTTCACAGTGCGCGGCTTCTGCAGCTGCTCGGCAATCACTTGTGCCCAATATTAATGAGAATCTCTACTCTCTACCCCAACACATCAGACTCTCGTCGACCGTGGAAACCTTCAAAAGGAGCCTGAAGACCCACCTCTTCCGACAAGCCTACAACCTGCAGTAACCACCGCTGCATGACCAGCTCTACCCTCACCTACTGTATCCTCACCCATCCCTTGTAGATTGTGAGCCCTCGCGGGCAGGGTCCTCACTCCTCCTGTACCTGTCGCTGTCACATTGTGTTCAAGATTATTGTACTTGTTTTTGCTATGTATACCCCTTTTCACATGTAAAGCGCCATGGGAAGTAGTGAATATTCATTCTCTTTAGTAGCGGGCAAACGTGATCAGTCCAGCCGCTGCAGGAAGCCGACGGATACGGCTGCCACTGTGCATGTTATTAAGGAGAATAAATATTCAGTGCGTGGGGAGCACGCACTGAATATGGCGTGAGGAGCAATGAATATTCATTCTCTTAACAGCGGGTACAGTGTTAGCTGCAGCAAGTGACTCCTGCATCCTGTGCCCCGCTCTTTCGCAGCTGCCGCTCCTCTACACCCTCCACCATCCACAGCAGGACCATAGATCCGGACTATAAGACGCACCCCCCACTTTCCTCCAAAATTCTGTTTAACAACATTTTTCAGATTCTGTTTAACAGCAGATTTCGTTTAACAACATATTTCAAGGCATTCTGGGAAATTTCAAACTTCAGGGGCTTAAGGGGGTTCTCCAGCCTTACATATTTATGATATATCATGTAATTCGGACCTATTGGGAAAAAGGAGCCCTTTTACTACCATTTTGGGATAGCCCAAAATTTTCCCCTGATGTAGCCGAAAAATTTAGGACAACCCCAGCAAATTAGGGGCTGCTGGAAACTATAAACATATGATGACATTCTAGAGGTTTACTGTAATTTCTGTTCATGGGATCATCGTGGGACCCTCGATATTTGGACTGCGTCGGACAGGTGTGGATGAGGTTGCTTTATTATTTCACCTTTATTACAGGTGATCATGGGCTACAGGGATTAGCTGTAAGGTGCGTATATAGTGTTTTTTTATTTTCTTGCAGGGGCGGAGAACAACGGGGACAAGGGGTAGGTGGGTATGTGTTTTGTTTTTATCGTAATTTTTTTAATTAATTTTAACATTTTTTTTTTACTGTAAGCAGAGCACAGGTGCCGGCGGATGAGAGACTACTGCTTCCATCCTGCGGTGCCTGTGCTCGCTGTTTCCTATGGCAGTAGGTGCCGGCTGATGGTAGTAGTAGCCGGCGCCTATGACCCATGGTAAGCTTTTTACCGGTCACTGTCACAGCTGTGGCATCATGCTGACACCTGTAAGCATGATGCCATAGCGCTCTGAACATGGTAATGCTATTATCGCCAATCAGATCCTGTGTTTCCTGCGCTGTCATGGTTTCTCTATACGTCAGTTTATTGAACACAATTTAAATAAAAAAAAACTGGTGGCCAAAAGATGTTTGAAAAAAAGACAAAAGAAGCAGAAAAAGTCACTTTTGAACAAAAGTTGCCAGCGTATCCTGAAGAGTCTGTTGGAATACCTCATTGACTATCCAGACGTCTACAGACATTGTGTGTACATAAGCTTTACATAGTAGTTAAAGCACCTATACACAGATTAAAATTGGGCAAACCAGATGTAATCAGCAGGATCGACTGATGTATGGGTGCCTCTGACTAATGATTGTTGATGGAGATAAGGGTTTGGCGTGTCCTATTTGGGACTGTAGATCCTTTATTCTCTAACAGATGAACTGCCACTAGAGATGTCCAGTAGAAGCTCTCTCATAGAAAACACAGAAGAACACAGAGTGAGTGCTCTTATGTATGGGAGAGTTGGGAAAGAGCTGACAGCTGTCTAATAGGTATGTGGGCTTTAGTCAAACACCTGATCGGCTGACATGTCAAGGCTCATTCAGATGACTGTATTTTTAGTCCAGCACACTGACCCCATGTTGATCTAGTACAAAGTCTAAAAAATTAAAGATTCCAACACTTACACTAATATATCACCAGAACCACCATCACTGCATGACTACATCACCGGAATCATTGTCAGTACATGATTACATCACCAGAACCACCTTCAGTACATGACTACATCACCAGAACCACAATCAATACATGAAATCAGCACCAGAACTTTCATCACTGCACAGAAACAGCACCAAGCTTAGTACAGCCATCAACTGCAATATCAGGTCAGTCCCCTGTATATACAATTGTATGTCATGAAACTGCAACTCACTGTATCTCTTTAACAATGTTAAGGAGATACTGAGAGTTGTTGTTGCCAGCCATCATCAGACTGAGGACCAAACAGGAACCATAGTACTGACTACACTGTGTGCAGAATTATTAGGCAAGTTGTATTTTAGAGGATTCTTTTTATTATTGATGAATAACTATGTTCTCAATCAACCCAAAAGACTCATAACTATCCAAGCTTAATATTTTTGGAAGTTGGAGTGGGTTTTTTTTAGATT
This sequence comes from Phyllobates terribilis, assembly GCF_046119375.1. Classification (NCBI taxonomy): domain Eukaryota; kingdom Metazoa; phylum Chordata; class Amphibia; order Anura; family Dendrobatidae; genus Phyllobates; species Phyllobates terribilis. Next base: position 769,238,374 of record NW_027362764.1, read on the forward strand.
TGGCTATCTTAGGAGGATATCTGTTTGTGCAGGTAACTATTACTGTGCCGAATTATTAGGCAACTTAATAAAAACCAAATATAATCCCATCTCACTTGTTTATTTTCACCAGGTAAACCAATATCAGTGCACAAAATTTAGAAATAAACATTTCTGACATGAAAAAAACAAAACCAAAAAAATTACTGATCAATATAGCCACCTTTCTTTATGATGACACTCAACAGCCTTCCATCCATAGATTCTGTCAGTTGCTTGATCTGTTTTCAATCTACAATGCGTACAGCAGCCACCACAGCCTCCCAGACACTGTTCCGAGAGGTGTACTGTTTTCCCTCCCTGTAGATCTCACATTTTATGATGGACCACAGGTTCTCTATGGGGTTCAGATCAGGTGAACAAGGGGGCCATGTCATTATTTTTTCTTCTTTTAGACCTTTCCTGGCCAGCCATGCTGTGGAGCAGTTGGATGCATGTGATGGAGCATTGTCCTGCATGAAAATCATGTTTTTCTTGAATGATACCGACTTTTTCCTGTACCACTGCTTGAAGAAGTTGTCTTCCAGAAGCTGGCAGTAGGTCTGGGAGTTGAGCTTCACTCCATCCTCAACCCGAAAAGGTCCCACAAGTTCATCTTTGATGATACCAGCCCATACCAGTACCCCACCTCCACCTTGCTGGCATCTGAGTTGGAGTGGAGCTCTCTGCCCTTTACTGATCCAGCCTCTGGCCCATCCATCTGGCCCATCAAGAGTCACTCTCATTTCATCAGTCAACAAAATCTTTGAAAAATCAGTCTTAAGATATTTCTTGGCCCATTCTTGACGTTTTATCTTATGTTTCTTGTTCAAAGGTGGTCGTTTTTCAGCCTTCCTTTTTTTGGCCATGTCCCTGAGCAGCGCACACCTTGTGCTTTTTGATACTCCAGTAACGTTGCAGCTATGAAATATGGTAAAACTGGTGGCGAATGGCATCTTGGCAGCTTCACGCTTGATTTTCCTCTATTCATGGGCAGTTATTTTGGGCTTTTTTGGCCAACACGCTTCTTGCGACCCTGTTGGCTATTTGCCATGAAACGCTTGATTGTTCGGTGATCACGCTTCAAAAGTTTGGAAATTTCAAGACTGCTGCATCCCTCTGCAAGACATCTCACAATTTTGGACTTTTCAGAGCCCGTCAAATCTCTCTTCTGACCCATTTTGCCAAAGGAAAGGAAGTTGCCTAATAATTAAGCACACCTTATATAGGGTGTTGATGTCATTAGTCAACACCCCTCCTCATTACAGAGATGCACATCACCAGATTTACTTAATTGGTAGTTGGCTCTCTAGCCTATGCAGCTTGGAGTAGGACAACATGTATAAAAAGTATCATGTGATCAAAATGCTCATTTGCCTAATAATTTTGCACACAGCGTAGACAAAGTCAGCAGCGTTATTAAGTCCTTAAGGACAGGACAATTTTTCATTTTTGCATATTCGTTATTTCCTCCTTATTCCAAGAGCCATACCTTTTTTATTTTTCCATCGACATAGCCAGGTAAGGGCTTGTTTTTTGCAGAATGAGTTGTACTTTTGAATGACATCATTAATTTTATCATATGATGCACTGGAAAGTGTGAGCAAAATTACAGGTGCGGTGAAGTAGCAAAAAAAGTTAAATTCTGCAATTGTTATTTTGGTTTTTATTTATAGCACTCATTATATGGTAAAAATGGCATGGCAATATCATTCTCCAGATCAATATGATTACGCAGATATCAAACATAGGTTTTGTTTTATTTAAGTGGTCAAAAAGATTTTTCTTATTTTCTAACGTCATTTTCTGAGAGCCGTAACGTTTTCAATTATCGTGATACGGGCTGTGTGAAGATTTGGTTTAGCCTCGAGCCGATGTTTTTATTGGCATCATTTTGGGTTAGATACGATATTTTGATCGGCTGTTATTACATCTTTCTGTGTTATTGCAGCAGTCGAAAAGCGGCAATACTAGCAATTTTGATTTTGTTTCTTGTTTCGCCATTCACTGTTTGGATTCATTTTTTTTGCATTTTGATAGATCGGACTTTTACGAACACAGAAACAACAGCTATGTGTATTTTTATTTTTTTATTTCTTCATTTTTAATGGGGGGATAAGAGGTTGATTTGAACATTTACATACATTTTCAAAATGCTTTCAATATTTTTTACATTTTTTTTTATTTTCACTGTATTTGTTAGTCCCTTTATGGAACTTCAACCTGTGGTCTTTTGATTGATTGTGGTTAATACAGCAATGCCTTAGTATGGCTGTATGCAGCAAAAATCATTGGTCTCCTATGAACGCTAGCCATCGGCTGTCTTTCACAGGAGTGCCCTCATGACAGGCACAAGTGTCTTCAGCAGACCCCTGCCTTTCGCGGCAATCCATTGGCATCCCGCAATTGTGTCACGGGCTTGCCAAGGAGCCTACAGAATGATGCGACCCCTGCTGGTGCACTGTAAATGCCACTGTCACAGATTTTTGTGAGTTTCTTTACGCATTTTTATACTTTCTTACAGCTTTCTACGCGTTTGGAAATGCTGCAAAAATTCTGAAACAATTGCCATGCTTCAGATTTAAAAAATGGTGCAGTTCTCAAATTCAGTTAGGAAAAAGTGTATGCATGAGATTTCTGAAATCTCATCGCTTTTGCTTGTACTGTTAATAACAGCTTTTAATTTGCATTAAAAAAATTGCAGCAAAAACAAATTGCTGCAAAAACACTGCGGGTGAACATAGCCTAAAACTGCTAGTAATCTACAAAAACACACATTTTGGCTTAGTTTATGGCCATATTGAGGCTGCACCATGATTAACAAGAGGAGATCTACTTGTATCTCTATCATTGGCCTGGGATGAAAGAATGCAAGTTTTACTAAATGTTTGCTACTTCTTGCTGCAGTGTAGCAACCATACTGCAACAGTGAATCCAATATATGATCAGTAGTGCTGAGCGATCATACTCGCAAGTACTCGGTACTCGCCCGAGCATCTCAGTACTCAAGATGCTCGGAGCTCGCCGAGTACTTCCGAAATGCTTGGGCGAATGCTTGGGTCCCCTCCCTGCATGTTTGGTACTCTTTAGAGCGCCAATCAACATGCAGGGATTGTCTGACACACACTGTAATGCCACAGCCATGTTGGTTGTGACATTGCAGTGATTGGCTGGCCGCACAGAGTCATCAGGTCTATATCAGACATGGCGCCTCTGTGCTCGTCAATCTACTCCGCAATCAAGCAGTGTAGAGAGAGGTGCTGCTGAGCTAGGGAGAGATTTGGTTGTTTATTAGTTAGTGTAAGTATTCCTCAAGATTCTCTGCACATGTTCATCTCTACTAACTGTCCTTCTGAGGACTCAACCAGTTGCAGTGATACTAGTGCTAGGCAGGCAGGCATGGTATATAGCAGACTGCAGTGCATATAGCAAGAGGGTCCACTCCAGTTTTGTATGCTGTTGCTTTTACAGATATTATATTTGTAGAAATAGCCCCAGGTATCAGGGGTCAGCAATATTTTTTTTTTATCTTAATCCTGATTATACAGAGAACACTGTTTTTCTGTACCATTTGCTTGTTGGCACTGCAGAATACAGCCAGGTCCTTTCCATATTACAGTGCTAAAAATCCAGCTATTTAAAACTGTGGTTTGTGAGTCATAAGGATCACACATAATTGCGCTGAAAATTCTGTCATTTCTGGCCTCCATTGAAATTTTGTTGCAGTGTATCAGTGAAGCTATTGACACGAGGTGACTATTAAAAATAGTTACATACAGCCAGCTATTTAAAACTGTGGTTTGTCCGTCACACGGATCACATATAACTTTGCTCCAAATTCAGCCATCTGTAGTGAGCGTGGAAGATATTGTCCTCCATTTGAAATGGGCAAGGTACGTGGCAAGAGATTGGAAACTGCACGTGATGATGATGGTGATGGTGCATGCAGAGGCCAAGGCCGTGGGCAAGCTGAAATTGTGCCACAACAAACACCCACATTTTCTCACTCGACATTCCTGTCCCAATTAATAGGAGACTGCAGAACACCACTATTGAACACAGAGCAGTGTGAATAGGTTATTGGTAGGATAGCAGATAATGCTTCCAGTCACTTAGCCACCACCACCAGCACCTTGTCTTCCACATGGTCAAGTCTCAGTATCCGTGAGTCTGGACTGCATATTCCTCACCCTGATCCTCCTTCCTCCCACCATGCTGAGGGCTCAGAGACAACTGATAACACATTTGAACACTCCGAAGAGCAGTTCACTTTTCCATTTACAGATTCGGGCCTATCGCCTGTTAAGAGGAGATTGCATGTAGCGATGCCCAAATATTTGAGCAGCCACGGTCACACAAAGGTGACGGTGGGAAAGTGTCACAAGAGGTGGACGATAATGAGACACAATTGACAGAAAGTCGTGAGAAGGACCCGGTTGCAGAAGTGGAAGACGAGGTGGTGGATGATATAGTAACTGACCCAACCTGGAAGGAGGACATGCAGAGTGAGGACAGCAGCACACAGGGGGAGAGACGCAGAGTACCCCAACAGGCAGGAAGAAGCAGTGTGGTGGCCGTTCCTCGTCACACCAACATGACGGAAGTTGCCAGTACAACTGTTAGGCTTTCCCAAGTCTGGTTGTTTTTTAAAGACTCTGACGATAACCCCAAAAAGGCCATTTGAACCACCTGCCAGGCCAGCATCAGCAGGGGTAGCAAAACTAGCAGCCTGACCATGCCAGTATGATCAGGCACATGGCAGCCAAGCACCCAACAAAGTGGGGCGAACACCTGGGTCCAGGAACAGTGTCTGCAGGAGACAGCACTGCTTCCTCCGCTGTTGTGCGTGCAAGCCAATCCCCTGTCCATAGTGCATGCAAAGATGCCTCCTGCCCTGCACCTGTCATTGCACTCTCTCAACTAGCACCATTAGCAAGCACATGCTTGTCCCAGCGCAGCGCTCAGTTGTCCATACCCCAGTCCTTGGAATGCAAGCACAAATGCACAGCCAACGTCCACAGGCCACACTGCTGAATTCACACATTTTGCGACTGCTTGCGCTCTAAATGTTGCCTTTTAGGCTTGTGGAGTCGTAAGCTTTCCGCAACCTGATGGCAGCAGCCGTCCCTCGGTACTTGGTCCCCATCCACAACTATTTTTCCTGGTTTGCCATCCCCGCATTACACAAGCATGAATCCCACAACATTAGCCGTGCCCTCAACAATGCAGTTACTGGGAAAGTCCACCTAACCAAGGACACGTGGACAAGTGCTTGTGAGCAGGGACGGTACATCTCTTGCTGACGGCACACGGGGTTAACATAGTGGAAGCCGGCACCCAGTCGGACCTTGGGACCTCCCGACGCCGAGGATTGCGGGCCCTAGGTCAATCAGGGTGGCCCTCACAGTCTACAGCTCCTGCACCTCATCCTCCTCAGCCTCCTCAGCCTCTTCAGACTCTATCTCCAAAATGACCACATCAGTCACAAGTTGGAAGCACTGCAGCACTGCCTAGGCCAAACAGCAACAGGTTGTGCTGAAGCTAATATGCCTAGGTGACAAACCACACAATGCTGAAGAGTTGTGGATAGCTCTGAAAGAGCAGGCAGATCTGTGGCTCACATCACTGAACCTCCTGTCAGGCATGGTCATGTGTGACAATGACCGGAGCCTGAGGCGAGGTGAGCTCACACACGTACCATGACTGGCTCATGTGCTTAACCTCATGGTTCAGCGGTTTCTCAAATCCTACCCAAAGCTGCCAGATTTGCTTGTTAAAGTACGCCGCCTGTGTGCCCATTTTAGAAAGTCAGCTACAGCTTCCGCCACCCTTGCCATGCTTCAGCAGCGTTTGCAGCATCTGGCTCACCGACTGGTGTGTGATATCCCCAAGAGTTGGAACTCTACACTGCAGAGGTTGGGAAGGATTTGTGAGCAGAACAGAGCAGTTGTTGACTACCAGCATCAACAAGGCAGTCGGTATTCAGTTAAGACTCCACACATAAAACCTCCGGAGTGGACATAGATGTCAGACATACAGTACAGACCAAAAGTTTGGACACACCTTCTCATTTAAAGATTTTTCTGTATTTTCATGACTATGAAAATTGTACATTCACACTGAAGGCATCAAAACTATGAATTAACACATGTGGAATTATATACTTAACAAAAAAGTGTGAAACAACTGAAAATATGTCTTATATTCTAGGTTCTTCAAAGTAGCCACCTTTTACTTTGATGACTGCTTTGCACACTCTTGGCATTCTCTTGATGAGCTTCAATAGGTAGTCACCGAAAATGGTTTTCACTTCACAGGTGTGCCCTGTCAGGTTTAATAAGTGGGATTTCTTGCCTTATAAATGGGGTTGGGACCATCAGTTGAGTTGTGCAGAAGTCTGGTGAAAACACAGCAAATAGTCCTACTGAATATACTGTTAGAATTTGTATTATGGCAAGAAAAAAGCAGCTAAGTAAAGAAAAACGAGTGGCCATCATTACTTTAAGAAATGAACGTCAGTCAGTGCGAAAAATTGGGAAAACTTTGAAAGTGTCCCCAAGTGCAGTTGCAAAAACCAACAAGCGCTAAAAAGAAACTGGCTCACATGAGGACCACCCCAGGAAAGGAAGACCAAGAGTCACCTCTGTTTCTGAGGATAAGTTTATCCGAGTCAACAGCCTCAGAAATCGCAGGTTAACAGCAGCTCAGATTAGAGACCAGGTCAATGCCATACAGAGTTCTAGCAGCAGACACATCTCTTCAACAACTGTTAAGAGGAGACTTTGTGCAGCAGGCCTTCATGGTAAAATAGCTGCTAGGAAACCACTGCTAAGGACAGGCAACAAGCAGAAGAGACTTGTTTGGGCTAAAGAACACAAGGAATGGACATTAGACCAGTGGAAATCTGTGCTTTGGTCTGATGAGTCAAAATTTGAGATCTTTGGTTCCAACCATCGTGTCTTTGTGTGACACAGAAAAGGTGAACGGATGGACTCTACATGCCTGGTTCCCACCATGAAGCATGGAGGAGGTGTGATGGTGTGGTGGTGCTTTGCTGGTGACACTGTTGGGGATTTATTCAAAATTGAAGGCATACTAAACCAGCATGGCTACCACAGCATCTTGCATCGTCATGCCATTCCAGCCGGTTTGCGTTTAGTTGGACCATCATTTATTTTTCAACAGGACAATGACCCCAAACACACCTCCAGGCTGTGAAAGGGCTATTTGACCAAGAAGGAGAGTGATGGGATGCTACACCAGATGACCTGGCCTCCACAGTCACCAGACCTGAACCCAATCGAGATGGTTTGGGGTGAGCTGGACCGCAGAGTGAAGGCAAAAGGGCCAACATGTGCTAAGCATCTCTGGGAACTCCTTCAAAATTGTTGGAAGACCATTTCCGGTGACTAGCTCTTGAAGCTCATCAAGAGAATGCCAAGAGTGTGCAAAGCAGTCATCAAAGCAAAAGGTGGCTACTTTGAAGAACCTAGAATATAAGACATATTTTCAGTAGAGATGAGCGGTGTTCGACTAGAACTGTTCGCCAATCTCAAATTCGAGCTGTTTTGGGCAGTGTTCGAGTTGTTCGACGAACCCGAACGATTTGCAAAAAATTCGGCTGTTCGAGGTTATGTTCGATAACTGTTCGTGCACCAAAAGCGTGTCCTGTATGTCTGGCGCTATTTAGAGCACCAATCATGCAGGGATTGTCTGCCACTCACTGTAATGCCACAGCCATGGTGGTTGTGGCATTACAGTGATTGCCCAAATCGATGGGAACAGTGCCAACAGTGAAACATGAAAAGCCGGCAATTCAGCAGCGGCATACACCTGTACCCGACAATTTAGAACCGAAAGAATAGAGCATCACACATAGATTAGATAGATAGAAACATGTCAGCCACATATATACGAAGTACAGTGAAAGTGCTGCTTACTGTACTTGTCATTTAGCGTAAAGGATTTATCAAAAAAAATAATAGTGTTTTCATGCACCGTCTCTTTAAAAAAGCCGGCCGGCAATTCAGCAGCGGTACCCGACAATTTATAACAGACAGAATAGAGCTTCACACATAGATTAGATAGATAGAAACATGTCAGCCACATATATATGAAGTACAGTGACAGTGTTGCTTACTGTACTTGTCATTTAGCGTAAAGGATTTATCAAAAAAAATAATAGTGTTTTCATGCACTGTCTCTTTAAAAAAGCCGGCCGGCAATTCAGCAGCGGTACCCGACAATTTATAACAGACAGAATAAAGCTTCACACATAGATTAGATAGATAGAAACATGTCAGTCACTTATATATGAAGTACAGTGATAGTGTTGGTTACTGTACTTGTCATTTAGTATTAAAATAAAGGATTTATTATTAAAAAAATTGGCGTGGGGTTCCCCTTAATTTTAGGCTCTAGCGGAGGTTAAGCAGACGGCTGGGGCAGATGTTTGAAGCCTGGGAAGGGGGTAATACCCACGGAGCTTCCCAGGCTACTAATATCAGCCCCCAGCTGAATACATAGCCTTTACTAGCTATTAAAATGGGGGACCCCCCCAAAAAAATGACGTGGGGTCCCCCCTAATTTAATAGCTAGCAAAGGCTAGGCAGACAGCTGGGGGCTGATATTAATAGCCCAGGAAGGGAGCCATGAATATTGGCCCCCTCCCAGGCTAGAAACACCAGCCGTCAGCCGCCCCAGAAATGGCGCATTCATAGGATGCGCCAATTCTGGCACTTAGCCTCGCTCTTCCACGCTGCCCTGGTGCGGTGGCAGGGGGTAATAGGGTTGGGGTTGATGTCAGCTTATAATGCCAGCTGACATCAAGCCCAGGTTAGTAATGGAGAGGCGTCTATAAGACACCCCCATTACTAACCCCATAGTCAAAGTTAAAAAAAACACAAACACCCAGAATAAAGTCCTTTAATTGAAATAAAGACACAATCCTTTATTGTTCTAAATTAAACCATACTTACCGTCACTCCCATTCCAGCTGAAGCCAACGATCTCCTGCAATAAAAGAAAAATAATAAAGCAACCTCATCCTTACCTTTCCATGGTTCCCACGACAGCTTCAGCTCTGCTACATCGAGATGACAGGCTGGACCGCAGCAGAACGCTGCCATCCAGCCTGTCATCCCGCAGACACTGAGAAGCGCAGGCTTGCTTGCGCTGCTCAGCGTCTCTCTGTGACGACAACCAGATGAGCCGAGTTCATGTCCAATGAACTCGGCTCACCTCATGCACGTCACTGACAGCGTGGGAAAATTCTCACGCTGAAGCGGTGAGTGCAGGAGAATTCTCCCACGCTGTCAGTGACGTACATAAGGTGAGCTCATGTCCAATGAACTCAGCTCACCTCCTGCACGTCACTGACAGCGTGGGAGAATTCTCCTGCACTCAGCGCTTCAGTATGAGAATTCTCCCACGCTGAAGCGCTGAGTGCAGGAGAATTTTCCCACGCTGTCAGTGACGTGCTTCAGGTGAGCCGAGTTCATTGGACATTAACTCGGCTCATCTGGATGCCCTCACAGAGAGACACTGTGGAGCGCAAGCAAGCCTGCGCTTCTCAGTGTCTGCGGGATGACAGGCTGGATGGCAGCGTTCTGCTGCGGTCCAGCCTGTCATCTCGATGTAGCAGAGCTGAAGCTGTCATGGGAACCATGGAAAGGTAAGGATGATGTTGCTTTATTATTTTTCTTTTATTTCAGGAGATCGTTGGCTTCAGCTGGAATGGGCGTGATGGTAAGTATGGTTTAATTTAGAACAATAAAGAATTGTGTGTTTATTTCAATTAAAGGACTTTTTTCTGGGTGTTGTGTTTTTTTTAAATACTTTACTAGAAATTCATGGTGGTCATGTCTAATATTGGCGTGACCCCATGAATTTCGGGCTTAGGGCCAGCTGATAATGCCAAGCTGGCCCTAACCCCTTTATTACCCAGTGAGCCACCGCATCAGGGCCCTGGATGAGTTGGGTACAGCGCCAGAAGATGGCGCTTCTATGAATGCGCCATTTTCCGGGGTGGCTGCGGACTGCAATTTGCAGCGGGGGTGGCCCAGAAAGCTTGGGCCTCCCTGCGCTGCGGATTCCAGCCCCCAGCTGCCTAGTTGTACCTGGCTGGACACAAAAACAGGGCGAAGCCCCACGTCAATTTTCTTTAAATTATTTCATGAAATAATTAAGAAAAAAAGGGCTTCCCTATATTGTTGTGTCCGGCCAGGTACAAATAGGCAGCTGGTGGTTGGGGGCAGCCCGTTCCTGCCTGCTGTACCTGGCTGGACACAAATATAGTGCGAAGCCCCACGTCAATTTTTTTTAAATTATTTCATGAATTTCCTGAAATAATTTAAAAAAATTGAAGTGGGGCTTCGCACTATATTTGTGTCCAGCCAGGTACAGCAGGCAGGAACGGGCTGCCCCCATCCACCAGCTGCCTATTTGTACCTGGCCGGACACAACAATATAGGGAAGCCCTTTTTTTCTTAATTATTTCATGAATTTCATGAAATAATTTAAAAAAAAGTACGTGGGGCTTCGCCCTATTTTTGTGTGCAGCCAGGTACAACTAGGCAGCTGGGGGCTGGAATCTGCAGCGCAGGGAGGCCCAAGCTTTCTGGGCCCCCCCCCGCTACAAATTGCAGTCCGCAGCCACCCCGGAAAATGGCGCGTTCATTGAAGCGCCATCTTCTGGCGCTGTACCCAACTCATCCAGGGCCCTGGTGCGGTGGCTCACTGGGTAATAAAGGGGTTAGGGCCAGCTTGGTATTATCAGCTGGCCCCAAGCCCAAAATTCATGGGGTCACGCCAGTATTAGACATGACCGCCATGAATTTCTAGTAAAGTATTTAAAAAAAACACAACACCCAGAATAAAGTCCTTTAATTGAAATAAAGACACAATTCTTTATTGTTCTAAATTAAACCATACTTACCATCACACCCATTCCAGCTGAAGCCAACGATCTCCTGCAATAAAAGAAAAATAATAAACCAACCTCATCCTTACCTTTCCATGGTTCCCACGACAGCTTCAGCTCTGCTACATCGAGATGACTGGCTGGACCGCAGCAGAACGCTGCCATCCAGTCTGTCATCCCGCAGACACTGAGAAGCGCAGGCATGCTTGCGCTCCTCACTGTCTCGCTGTGACGGCATCCAGATGAGCCGAGGTCATGTCCAATGAACTCGGCTCACCTCATGCACGTCACTGACAGCGTGGGAAAATTCTCACGCTGAAGTGCTGAGTGCAGGAGAATTCTCCCACGCTGTCAGTGATGTGCATGAGGTGAGCTCATGTCCAATGAACTCAGCTCACCTCCTGCACGTCACTGACAGCGTGGGAAAATTCTCCTGCAATCAGCGCTTCAGCGTGAGAATTTTCCCACGCTGTCAGTGACGTGCATGAGGTGAGCCGAGTTCATTGGACATGAACTCGGCTCATCTGGATGTCGTCACAGAGAGACGCTGAGCAGCGCAAGCAAGCCTGTGCTTCTCAGTGTCTGCGGGATGACAGGCTAAATGGCAGCGTTCTGCTGCGGTCCAGCCTGTCATCTCGATGTAGCAGAGCTGAAGCTGTCGTGGGAACCATGGAAAGGTAAGGATCAGGTTGCTTTATTATTTTTCTTTTATTGCAGGAGATCATTGGCTTCAGCTGGAATGGGCGTTATGGTAAGTATGGTTTAATTTAGAACAATAAAGGATTGTGTCTTTATTTCAATTAAAGGACTTTATTCTGGGTGTTTGTGTTTTTTTTAACTTTGACTATGGGGTTAGTAATGGGGGTGTCTTATAGACGCCTCTCCATTACTAACCTGGGCTTGATGTCAGCTGGCATTATAAGCTGACATCAACCCCAACCCTATTACCCCCTGCCACCGCACCAGGGCAGCGTGGAAGAGCGAGGCTAAGTGCCAGAATTGGCGCATCCTATGAATGCGCCATTTCTGGGGCGGCTGACAGCTGGTGTTTCTAGCCTGGGAGGGGGCCAATATTCATGGCTCCCTTCCTGGGCTATTAATATCAGCCCCCAGCTGTCTGCCTAGCCTTTGCTAGCTATTAAATTAGGGGGGACCCCACGTCATTTTTTTTGGGGGGTCCCCCATTTTAATAGCTAGTAAAGGCTATGTATTCAGCTGGGGGCTGATATTAGTAGCCTGGGAAGCTCCGTGGGTATTACCCCCTTCCCAGGCTTCAAACATCTGCCCCAGCCGTCTGCTTAACCTCCGCTAGAGCCTAAAATTAAGGGGAACCCCACGCCAATTTTTTTAATAATAAATCCTTTATTTTAATACTAAATGACAAGTACAGTAACCAACACTATCACTGTACTTCATATATATGTGACTGACATGTTTCTATCTATCTAATCTATGTGTGATGCTCTATCTTTCTGTTCTAAATTGTCGGGTACCGCTGCTGAATTGCCGGCCGGCTTTTTTAAAGAGACAGTGCATGAAAACACTATTATTTTTTTAAATAATTCCTTTACACTAAATGACAAGTACAGTAAGCAACACTATCACTGTACTTATTATATATGTGACTGACATGTTTCTATCTATCTAATCTATGTGTGAAGCTCTATTCTTTCTGTTCTAAATTGTCGGGTACAGATGCTGAATTGCCGGCCGGCTTTTTTAAAGAGACGGTGCATGAAAACACTAATATTTTTTTAAATAAATCCTTTACACTAAATGACAAGTGCAGTACCCAACACTGTCACTGTGCTTCTTATATGTGTGACTGACATGTTTCTATCTATCTAATCTATGTGTGATGCTCTATTCCTTCTTGTCTAAATTGTCGGGTACCGGTGTATGCCGCTGCTGAATTTGCCGGCCGGCTTTTTTAAAGAGAGTGTCTTCTGAGCAGTTTGTCAGCTTTTGGACACCTTTGCAGGTGTTTTCTATGTGTTTCTATGTGTTTTTGTTTGCCTGCCATTGGTTTTAACGGTGTTTGACGGTGTTCTAAGGTGTTCGACGAACAGTTCGACGAACAGTTCCTCGAACATCCCGTTGTTCGACGAACCGAACCGAACCCGAACACTACGGGGGTGGCTCAACACTAATTTTCAGTTGTTTCACACTTTTTTGTTAAGTATATAATTCCACATGTGTTAATTCATAGTTTTGATGCCTTCAGTGTGAATGTACAATTTTCATAATCATGAAAATACATAAAAATCTTTAAATGAGAAGGTGTGTCCAAACTTTTGCTCTGTACTGTATGTACCATGCTCCAAAACTTTGAGGACTCCACCAAGATGGTGAGCGGCGATGACTCCATAATTAGAGTGACCATCCCGTATCTCTGTCTTCTGAAACGCTCTTAGCTCACAATAAAAGAGGATGCATTGCAGGCGGAGCACAATGAGATGGAGCAAGGAACCATACAGGGTGATTACACACAGCCTAGTCTCATCTTACCCAAAGTGGATTGGGTGACAATGAGGAAGAGGAGGAGGAGGATGAAGAATAGAAGCTAGTTTCATGCGCTATAGACGGTACTACCTGCACAGCGGTCATATCGTCTGTTCAGCGTGGATGGCCTGAGAATAGGGAGGAGTAGGAAGAGGAGGAGGAGAGCATGGTCAGTCATTTTCATGATGAGTAGTGTTGAGCCACCCCCGTAGTGTTCGAGTTCGGTTCGGTTCGTCGAACACCCGTGTGTTCGCCGAACTGTTCGTCGAACTGTTCGTCGAACACCTTCGAACACCGTTAAAACCAATGGCAAGCAAACAAAAACACATAGAAACACATAGAAAACACCTTCAAAGGTGTCCAAAAGCTGACAAACTGCTCAGAAGACACAACTAACACATGGAAAAGTGACAAGTACATATAGTCATTCGAAAAGAAAAGAGGTGGAGGAGTAAAAGGAGGGGGAGACACAGATATAGGCATGTCATGCCCTTCTAAAATCCAAAAAGTGAGAAGCCGACACGTTCAGTCCGCTCCTGCCCGTGCCACCTCCGCGTCGCCGGGTTTGTGCCAGAGCCGCGGTGAACCCTGACGGCCAGCCCCCCTCTCCCAATACTGGTGCCTGTCCGCTGGTGGGTCGAGCGAGCCCCCCTGTGGTGGAGGCAGCTCTAAGCTTTTTAATTTAAATTGTCTCTCTAATTTGAATGAATACACTTTAAATCCATTTACAAGGATCTATTGGAGGGCAAGTCTCATGCCAGCAGCCGCGTAATTCCAGCTCCAGTAGCGTCCACTAAAGCTGCTGCAGTTAAAAAGCTTTTATAAGGATCGAGCTCGGCTGTCCACCGCAAGGCATCCTACTGCCAGTCCCAGCCCCTATGCCTTGGGGTGCCTCCTGATGCTCTTCACTGAGTATCCCGTGGTCCCGAAGCATTTCCTTTGAAAAAATTAAGTGTCCAAACTACAGGTGGTGTAGCTTGCTTAACAGCCGGGATAATCCGCTGACTAGCAGACACTGCTACTAGGCACAAAGTATTTCCTGGGCTAGATGCAGTTAAAAATTTGTAATTAGATACTCTCGTTGGATGCTGAGAAAGAATTCCATAGAGTCTCCTGGCACGCCATATATGATTCTCTTAAAAAGCTTGGGGTAGGGGTCTAGGGGACCCTTTTATAGCCAAAATCACGGCCCTGTATCGCAATACGTCACCTAGGCTGAAGATAAATGGAACTGTAGCACCCTGAAGGCTCGGTTGCTACAGAGGTATTGCATCTCACCCAGAGGTGTGATATCTCACTCTCAGGTAAGGATGGAGTGTGGATCAGGACCCGACACCTGCATGCATTACACCACATTGCCGTGGGGCAGGGCGACCAATATGCCCCTGAGATGGGCACGACAGTCCCTGTCCCTGGCTGGAGTGGGGGGAGGGAACACTGAGGAAGGGGAACCCTGTAGTGCAGGAGCAGGGAGGAAGCAGTTCCTGGGTGCATTGAGAAGGGAGTATAAAAGGTGGGCACCATCTTAGTTCAGTGCAGAGAAGTCTGAGCAGAAGTGGCAGGGAGCAGGGGCTCTGCATGAGCTCTGCTCCGGAGGCGGGCCTAGTAACAGAGGCCCAGGCCTGGAAGAGGGAGAAGGAAGGAAGAGGAGCGGAGAAGGCTCCAGGAACGAGGAACGAAGGGATCCCAGGGGTGCGGACGGGCGAGTCGCCACCGCACGCCCGAATCCACCTGCGTGGAGGGGTCAGGCCAAAGGGGGAGACCGGTCCCCAAAACTAGTGGAGGCAGGAAACGACCCTCAGCTAGAAACAGGAGGCTGTGACATTTTATGTAGCGCAGCCCCTCGCTACACCCGCTAGGAAGGCACCACATAGGGTCAGGGAAACTGGCGCCAAGTTTACCAAGAGGAGGCCCGAGGCAGCCGGACAGAAGGGTTGGTAAGAAATGCCAGACAAAGGACACACAAAGGGGGTCCTGTGAAGCGCTCCAAAGTTATCTGGGAGTTGTCTGAGCCCCTCACCTGGTGAGCACAGTATGACGTGGGCAGCCGTTACCTGCAGACGTGGTCTGGATAATAAGAACTGTGAGTAAAGGCCCTGGACTGCATCACTGACTCCGTGTCGTTACTGCTGCTGCCCTGCACCATCACCCCCATCCTCCGCATACACTGCCCTGAGGCTATACTCCTCCCGTGGGGAGTTATGCTACGCTCTGCTGCACTCACAACACCAGCCTCAGCGGTCTGCCCTGGAGCGGCGGTTCACTCTGACCGCAATCCACGAGTGGCGTAGTCGGACATTTAAACATCAAAACCACATAAATAGTTACATAGTTAGTAAAGCCGAATAAAGACTTGCGTCCATCACGTTCGACCTGTTAGTTCTGTAATTGCTAAAGTTGATCCAGAGGAGGGCAAAAACCCCAAATGATTTAGCCAATCTTCACCTGAGGAAAAATTCCCTCCCGACTCTGAAACCAGCAGTCAGAATAAATCCCTGTATCAACCTACTATTTTATTCTATTTTTAAGTATATGCAGAAATCTGCCTGGTATCTAGAAAAGCATCCAGTCCCCGCTTGAACTGGTTTAGTGAATCCGACATTACCGTCTCCTCACTCAGTGAATTCCATATTCTCACTGCTCTTACCGTAAAGAACCCCTTCCTATGCTGGTGCTGAAACCTTTTCTCTTCCAGTCTTAGTGAGTGCCCTCTTGTTACCGTAATATCCCTCCTTTTGAACAAATCCCGGGCAAGGTCTCTATACTGTCCCCTAACATATTTGTACACATTTATTATGTCCCCCCTCAACCTTCTCTTTTCCAGGCTGAATAGTCCTAGTTTTGCCAACCTCTCTGGGTATTGCAGTCCCTCCATTCCCCTTATTAATTTTGTTGCCCTCCTTTGTACCTTTTCAAGCTCATTTATATCCTTTCTATATATTGGGGCCCATAACTGAGCACAGTATTGTGTGGTCTGACCAGTGCTTTGTACAGTGGAAGAACAATGTTCTCATCCTTTGCAGCTATACCTCTTCTGATACATCCCATTACCCTGTTTGCCCTTACAGCAGCGGCCTGACTTTGGGCACTCCAATTTAGTTTGCTATCAATCAAGATGCCCAAGTCCTTCTCCATCTCTGAATTCCCCAATGGTTTCCCATTCAGTGAGTACTGGTGACTTCCATTTTTCCTTCCCATATGTATGACCTTACATTTCTCCTCGTTAAACCTCATTTGCCATTTAATGCTCCACCTACCCAGCTTATCCAAATCCCTCTGTAGGTCTTCACTATCCTCTTTTGTATTAATTGTTTTACATAACTTTGTGTCATCTGCAAATATTGATATTTTACTATTTATCCCGTTGACTATGTCGTTAATAAAGATATTAAATAACATTGGGCCTAGTACAGACCCCTGTGGTACCCCACTAGTGACGCTTACCCAATCTGAGTATATTCCATTTATAACCACCCTCTGCCTTCTATCCTTTAGCCAGTTAGCTACCCACTTGCAGACATTTTCCCCCAGCCCCATCATTCTCATTTTGTATACCAACCTATTATGTGGCACGCTATCGAACGCTTTTGAGAAGTCTAGATACACGACATCCACTGGTTCCCCCTGATCTACTCGAGAGCTAACCTCCTCGTAGAAGTCAATCAGGTTTGTTTGGCAGGAGCGATTCCTCATGAATCCATGTTGGTTCGGGGTTAATAGATTATTAGCATCAAGATGCTCCATGATTGCCTCATTAAAAAAGCCTTCAAAAATTTTGCCCACAACGGACGTCAGACTCACCGGCCGATAGTTTCCGGTGTTACTTTTTGCTCCCTTTTTGAATATTGGCACTACATTCACCTGTCGCCAATCAAGTGGTACAGACCCAGTCTCAACAGAGTCCTTAAATCTAAGATATAACGGTCTGTCTATCACATTACTTAGTTCCCTTAGTACCCGTGGGTGTATGCCATCAGGTCCTGGTGATTTGTTTATTTTAATGTTACTGAGGCGTTTCTGTACCCCAGCTTGGGTTAGATTTGTCATACTTAGTGGAGGATTAAGTTTGTCACTTCTCATTTCGCCTGTTAGTTCTTTTTCCTTTGTGAAAGTTGACGAAAAAAAATTTATTTAATAGATTAGCTTTATCCTCATCTTTCTCTATGATTTTGCCTTCATCACTTTTTATCGGTCCAATATTATTCGATTTAATCCTTTTACTATTTATATACGTAAAGAACAGTTTGGGATTTGATCTACTTTCCCTAGCAATACGTCTCTCTGTTTCCTCCTTTGCTATTTTTATTTGTTTTTTGCAGGTTCTCATTTTTTCCTTGTAACACATTAGTGCCTCCTTGCTGTTTTCCTGTTTTAATCTCTTGAATGCCTCTTTTTTGCTATTTAACTCCCCTTTTACGTTCTTATTCAACCATATTGGTTTCCTCTTTTTCTGGCCCTTTTATTCCCATACGGTATATACCTCTCGCACTGAGTATTCAGAATTCTTTTGAAGGTTTCCCATTTACTATTCGTATTTCCTTGATTAAGAACTTTGTCCCAGTCTATAAGTTGAAGGTTTTCTTTCAGCTGATCAAACTTCGCCCTCCTAAAGTTTAATGTTTTTGTTGTTCCCTTATTGATAACCCTACTGAAGGGCATTTTGAAATTGATAATATTATGATCGCTATTACCTAGGTGCCCCCCTATCTGTACCTCAGTTATTCTATCAGGCCTATTAGTCAATATTAAGTCCAACACTGCCTTCCCTCTCGTTGGTTCCTGCACTAGTTGGGAGAGATAATTATCCTTGATATTTGTCAAGAACCTTTTTCCTTTCTGCGATCTACAGGTTTCTGTTTCCCAGTCAATATCCGGGTAGTTGAAGTCCCCCATTACAATCACCTCATTATGTTTTGCTACTTTGTCTATTTGTCCTAATAGCAGTTTCTCATTCTCCTCTGTTATATTAGGTGGCTTATAGCAGACCCCCAGTAATATTTTATTATTATTTTTTGCCCCCTCTATCTCTACCCACATGGACTCGACCCCCTCTTCTCCCTCTCCTATATCTTCCCTTAGTCTGGGCTTTAGACGTGACCTTACATATAAGCAGACTCCTCCGCCCTTCCCCTGTTTCCGGTCCCTTCTAAATAAACTATAATCTGTTAAATTTACTGCCCAGTCGTAGCTATCGTCTAGTCAAGTCTCTGTTATACCTACGATGTCATACCTCTCCTCCGATATAAGCGCCCGCAGCTCATCCGCCTTATTGGTCAGGCTTCTTGCGTTGGTCAGCATGCAAGATAAAACTTTGGGGTTATTTAGCATCCTATTCTTCTCTAATGATCTAACTGTACTATCCCCACCCCCCTCTCCACCCTCATTATATTCACTTCTCCCCTTCCCCCTTGCTTGCCTCACATCCCACCTATTTCCTTGGTTCCCCCCCCGTCTCTAGTTTAAAAACTCCTCCAACCTATTAGCCATCTTCTTCCCCAGCACCGCTGCACCCTCCCCATTGAGGTGCAGCCCGTCCCTACGGTAGAGCCTGTAGCCGACAGCGAAGTCGGCCCAGTTCTCCATGAACCCAAACCCTTCTGCCTTGCACCAACTCTTTAGCCACTTATTCACCTCCCTAACCTCCCGTTGGCGCTCCTGTGTGGCTCGCGGGATTTGTAGTATTTCTGAGAAAACTACCTTGGAGGTCCTTGCCCTAAGCTTCCTACCTAGATCCCTGAAATCATTTTTAAGGACCCTCCATCTACCACTCACTTTGTCATTGGTGCCAATGTGGACCATGACCGCTGGGTCTTCGCCAGCCCCACCCAGTAACCTGTCAACCCGATCCGCGATGTGCCGGACTCGAGCGCCAGGGAGGCAGCACACCGATCGGCGATCCCGGTCTTTGTGACAGATTGCCCTGTCTGTCCCCCTAATAATAGAGTCACCCACTACCAGGACCTGTCTAGCCTGCCCTACACTTCCCCCCTCCCCCTCATTACTGGAGCATACACTCCCCCGGTGGTCAGAGGATCTGTCGTGCTCCAATAATGCCGGTTCTGAACCAGCCTTCCTATACTTCTTCCCTCTATCCCTTCTAACTGTTACCCAGCTCCCTGCCTGTTCAGCCTGCGCTTCCCCACTAAGCTCCACCCCCAGTGTCGACCCATTGAGTGTCTGCTCGGTGAGCAGCAAACTCCGTTCCATGTTGTCGATGCTCCTCAGTACCGCTATCTGAGCACTTAGATCCAGGATTTGGGCTTCCAAGTGCACGATATGCTCACATCTCTCGCAGCAGTATGGATCCCTGAGCGGTAGCTCAGGGAATGCATACATTGCGCAAGATGTACACTTCACGGCTCCGGCCAACATGGACGTCATTCTAAATATGGGGATACAGTCAGTATATATGTACAAGTACAAAACACAATTATTTATATATAGGTGTATGGACGGGGATCAATTAGGGATGTGCAAGTGTATCGATTAGATATCGGCGCGGGATCAGTTAAGTATGGACGGGGGATCAATTAAGTATCAATTAAGTATGGACGGGGGATCAGCTGAGTGGGTCAGGTGGATTAATTAAGTATGGACGGTGTGTCAATTAACTATGGACTGGGATCAATAAGTATGGACTGGGGAAATAATTAATTGTGGACTAGGGAATCAATCAATTAATTATGGACAGGGGGTTTAATTAAATAGGATGGGGGGTAAAGCAAATAAATAGGTATGGACGGTGGGTCAATTAACTAAGGACTGGGGATCCATAAGTATCAATAATATCAATAAATATGGACTGGGGAAATAATTAATTGTGATCTGGAGAATCAATCAATTAATTATGGACAGGGGTTAATTAAATATGGTGGGGGATAAGGCAAATAGATAGGGACTGGGGATGAGTAAAAGTGGACAAGGGGAATCTATTAAATAGGACAAGGGGGATCAATCAATTATGGGCTGGGGGAGTCAATCATTTAAATGTGGTCAGGGGGATCACTTTAATATGGACGGGGGGTGGTCGGGGATCAATTAAATGAGGACGGGGGGGTCAATTTAATGTGGTCAGAGGGATCAGTTAAATATGGACGGGGGTGTTCAGGGGAATCAATTTAAATATGGACGGGGGTGATCAATTAAATATGGACGGGGGGGTAATCAATTAAATATGGACTAGGGAATACAATACAATTACAATACAGATACAAATACAATACAGTACAGTACACACTTGGGTTCAGTAGGGCCGCTTATCGCGGCCTCCTGCCCCTCACTCACCTCCTCTAGGGACGCTGCACGCTATCACAGCGCGCTTGTCCCTCCGGTCGCCTCTTACCGGTCCTCCTGATCACCTCCTGGTCACCACCACCTGGCACCCTCCGCTGGCCGGCACTGCACGCTGCCACAGCGCTCTCTTGCGCTCGTCCCTCTGGTCGCCTCCTACTGGTCCTCCCGGTCCACTCGGTCACCTCCGCCTGGCTCTCCTCCTCCCACTGGTTTGACTGCCCTGAGCCACGGAACCGGGTCGCCGCCACGGAGACTACAACCACCAGCATCCACCAAAAAGGGTCCGGCTCCGGGTGTCCCAAGGCCCAGGGGGTGCGTCAGAACATTTTCATCACCTTTCACAATCACCAATGGGACAACGCAGGGATGTTCTCTGTCCCCTCTCTTATACATCCTAGTGACGGAGCACCTGCTCTCATCAATTCGCCATAACCCCAATATTAGGTGGATTGAGGTGGGAGGCACCGAGTACAAGTGCTCTCTATTTGCTGATGATGTCCTAGTATATATCACTCAATCACATATATCCATCCATGCTGTTATGGCTGAAATAGATCACTTTGTTACATGGTCAAATTTTAAAATCAATGCAGCGAAGTCTGAGGCCCTCGATGTCTCCCTCCCCAAATCCATATAGGATTCCATCCAGTCCCACTTTCCCTTTGCCTGGCCCTCACAGGGTATCAAATACTTAGGAATTCCTATTCATAGATACCTCTCCCATCTATGTTATCTTAATTTTGGGCCCTTTATTGAACAACTCCATACAGACCACGGTTGGCAAGTTAGAACTGTAAGATTCACTACGTGAACCACTGGTGTTTTGTGGAAAAGCACATGTACACTGTGTTCCAAATTATTATGCAAAAAGTGTTTAGGAGTGATAAGGGAAGAATTTGTTTGTTTGTCAGTTAAACTCATTGATGGTGATGTGTGTCAGGGCTCTTTATATCACTGTAAGCAATTGCAGACACCTGTGCTAATTAGTTTGGCAGGTGTGTCCAATGAAAGGCAAGACTACTTAAGAAGGCTGTCTCACATTATTAAGCAGCCTACATTTTCTGCCAAAATGGGAAAGAAAAAGGATGGTTCGGCTGCTGAGAAGCAACAAATTGTGGAGTGTTTAGGTCAAGGCATGACTACAATCAACATTGTGCGATGATCAGGATGAAGTGTCTTGGCAATCAAGAAGTATGTAGCTGATTCACAGTACACACGTGTGCGTGCTGATAAGGGCAAATTGAGGACTCTTTCCAACAGGCAATTACGTCAGGTTGAAAGAGCAGCGGCAAAAAAGCCTTGTCATAGCAGCAGACAAGTTTTTGAAGCTGCTGGTGCCTCCAACGTCCCCCGAACAACAAGATGCAGGGTCCTTCAGAGGTTTGCAGCTGTGAATACGCCATCCTATCGACCTCCTCTATTCACTTCACACAAGCAGAAACGGCTCCAGTGGGCCAAACATTACATGAAGACTGATTTCAAAACTGTTTTGTTCACGGATGAGTGCCGTGCAGCGCTCGATGGTCCAGATGGATGGAGTGGAGGATGGCTGGTTGATGGACACCCCACGCAAACATGGCTACAGCGCCAACAAGGAGGAGGTGGAGTAATGTTTTGGGCTGGAATCATGGGGAGAGAGATTTTCGGCCCCTTTAGGATCCCTGAAGGCGCTAAAGATGAACTCCATAATGTATGTGGATTTTCTCAAACAGCACTTCCTGCCATGGTTCAAGAAGAAGAACCGTGTATTTCACAGCAAGATCATTTTTTTGCTTGATAATGCACCATCTCATGCTGCACATAAAACATCTGCATCTCTGGCTGATATGGGCATAAAAGGGGACAAACTTATGGTGTGACCCCCATGCTCCCCTGACCTCTACCCCATTCAGAACCTTTGGAGCATCATTAAAAGGAGTGTCTATGATGGCGGGAGGCAGTTCACATCTAAGCAACAGCTCTGGGAGGGTATTCTGTCCTCATGCAAAACAATTGAAGCAGAAATCATCCAAAACCTGACAAATTCAATGGACGAGAGAGTTCAGAAGCTCCTTTCGAACAAGGGGTCCTATGTGAAAATGTAACATCACCTAGAATAAAGTTTTGAGTTGAAAACTGTTTGATTTCAGTTTCTAACAACCTGCTAATGCTTATAATTTCAAAAATGACCATTTTTTTGGTCTTTATTAAAATGAAAAGGTTGATCGAAAAGTTTGGGGGATCTAAGAGTGTGGCAACCCAGTAGTCATGATTACTTTGAATTCTGACAATATGAGGGTCATGCTGCAGGTAGTGCAGCAAGAAGGCACTTATGTGTCTTGCGCATCTCGGAGCCCCAAAATTATTTTCCGGGCTAGATGCAGCTAAAAATTATTATTAATTTTAAATCTGGGGAAGCTTTAGTATAGATGGCCTAATAGGATCAGTGCTGCACACTGCTACAAAGCCCAAATTATTTTCCAGTCAAGATACAGATAAACATGATTAGTAATTTTAAATCTGGTGGAGCTTATTATAGATGGCCTAATAGAATCAGTGCTGCACACTGCTACAAAGCCCAAATTATTTTCCAGTCAAGATACAGATAAACATGATTAGTAATTTTAAATCTGGTGGAGCTTATTATAGATGGCCTAATAGAATCAGTGCTGCACACTGCTACAAAGCCCAAATTATTTTCCAGCCAAGATACAGATAAACATGATTAGTAATTTGAAAGCTTAAAACGGTTGGTAGGGTGATTTTAACCAATCATCAAGCTTTTACTCTCCCCAGGATGACACAGGGGTAGAAAAGTCGTTTCGGATCCTTGATTTGTTCATCTTTATGAACGTGAGTCTGTCTACATTATCAGTGGAGAGCCGCGTGTGCTTATCTGTCAGCACACCACCAGCAGCGCTGAACACACGTTCAGACAGAACGCTGGCTGCGGGGCATGACAAGATCTCCAAGGCGTAAGTGGCTAGCTCCGGCCATTTATCCAGATTGGAAGCCCAAAAAGAGCAAGGGTCCAGTGACACAGTCATAGCTTCAATGTTTACTTGGAGATACTCCTGTGCCATCGTCTCTAGGCGTTGACTATGTGTCAGACTTCTTGTCTCCTGTGGCCTTGCAAAGGATGGGCTAAAAAAGTGGTGAAATGATTCCGCAAAATTGATGTTACCAGCAGATACTGTGGTTCTGTTACGGTGTGAGTGCTGAACACTTGACGGTCCCACGGGGGGCAAGTTGGAACTGTGAGATTCACTACGTGCACCACTGGTATTTTGTGGAAAAGCACATGTAAGATTCTGCAACAGTCTCTGCTGATACTCCTGCATGCGTGCATCCCTTTCTATGGCAGGAATAATTTCTGCAAATTTACTTTTGTACCGGGAATCTAACAGTGTGGCAACCCAGTAGTCAGGATTATTTCTAATTCTCACAATTCGAGGGTCATGTTGCAGGTAGTGCAGCAAGAAGGCACTCATGTGTGTTGCGCATCCAGGAGCACCAAGTCCCTGTTGTGTTGGTGGCGAGGTAACAATCATGCTTCATTCCTCTGTCCTCTCCCCCCAACCTCGCACAACAGAAATTTGATCAAGGTCTCCCTCATCTGATGAGTCTTCCATCAGTTCGTCCTCCACTTCTTCCTGGGCTCCTGCACCTTCCTCACTAGTTTGGCTGCTACCATGCGCCCTGGTAAAACCATCTCCCCCACCCTCACATGCCTGCCGCCTTGGTGCTGCCGACCGTCTGGACCTTGGACCTTGCAGATGTTAGCCCTTCCGCATACAACTCCTCCTCCTCTACTTCCTCCACCTCCTCTTGTGCCACCACCTGACTCCGAATTCTGTTTAACATGTGCTCCAGCATGTAAATCACCAGAATAGTCATGCTGATAATGGCATCGTCAGCACTAAACATCTTCGTCGCCATTTCAAAACTGTGCAGAAGGGTGCATAGGTCCCTGATCTGAGACCACTCCTCCAGCGTGATTTGCCCCACCTCTGGATCTCGTTGGCCCAGGCTATACGTCAGAAGGTATTGCACCAGGGCTTGTCGGTGCTGCCACAGTCGCTGCAACATGTGCAGAGTTGAATTCCACCGGGTAGGCACATCGCATTTTAGCCGGTGAATTGGCAGGCCCAACGACTTCTGTAGAGATGTAAGTCGCTGAGCTGCGGGATGCGAACGGCGGAAGTGAGCACACAGCGACCGTGCCCTCTGCAGAAGGCCATCTAGTCTGGGATAGTGGGCTAAAAATTGCTGGACAACCAGGTTCAACACGTGAGCCATACAAGGCACGTGTGTGACATTGCCCCGGCGAAGGGCCGCACCCAGGTTTGCAGTATTGTCGCACACGGCCTTCCCTGGTTTCAGGTCCAGTGGAGACAACCATTCATGAAATTGGTTCTCCAGAGCTGACCACAACTCCTCAGCTGTGTGACTCACATTTCCCAGACATTTCAATGTAAAAACCGCCTGATGACGTTGACCCCCTACTGCCAGCATAGTAAGGAGGTGTGCAGGATCCCTTCTGCGCAGTTAGAAAGCTTGTGGCATGACCAGACAGGCTTTGGGTGCAGGTGGAAGACCGAGAGGAGGTTGAGGAGGCAGAAGCAGTGGAGGAATTTTGACATAAAGAGGATTGACGCACAACTCGTGGGGACGGCAAGACTTGGACAGCAGCCCCTTGTCCTGCTGTCACCATAGTTACCCAGTGCCCAGTCAGCGACATGTAACGTCCCTGTCCATGCCTACTCGTCCAAGTGTCTGTGGTGAAATGCACCCTGTCACACACAGAGTTTCTCAAAGAAGCGGTGATGTTGTGTGCGACATGCTGGTGGAGCGCAGGCACACCTTTCTTTGAGAAGTAGTGCCGACTGGGCATCTGGTACTGGGGCACTGCGACGGACATAAGGTCTCGAAAATCCTCTGTGTCCACCAGGCGGAAAGGCAGCATTTCTGCAGCCAAGAGCTTGCAGATGGTGAAATTCAACCTCTTAGCTTTCTCATGGCTAGGAGGAAATGGTCTTTTACTTGTCCACATCTGAGGGACCGAGGGCTGGCTATTGTGCTTAGACGGGGTTGATAAGGGTGTCCCCGGCAAACTGCCGGTCTGTGAGGAAGATGCAGGTGGACATGTTAGGTTGCCTTGATCCAAAGGTGGTGCTATCGATGTCGGACAGCGTTCAAGACCAGCTGGTGTTACCACCTCCAAAGAAAATGATGACCTGCCAATCACGCTGGCTGTTGCGGGTAAAGAGGTGGCAGGTCTGCGCCCCAAAACAGGTGTGACCGCTGTCCCCCCAGTCACAGAGGATGAAGAGGCCGCGGATGTACAAGATATGGCAGACGGTGGTTGGCCCGGCCGGCTCGGCCGCATTGTAGCACACTTAGCTTCCCACTGCAACTTATGCTTCATGTCCATGTGCCGGTTCATGCATGAAGTACTCAAACTATGTATTTTTTGGCCTCTACTTAGCTTTTGCTGACAAATGTTACAGATAACACGAGTTGGGTCATCTTTATCGATCTGAAAAAATGCCCAGGCTATGCAAGGCTTAGCACCCATGCGACCTGAAGAGCCACCACGACTTGTGGTGAGAGGCAGAGTTGTGTTTGAGGATGCAGTTGTTGACGTGCTTCCAGTACTACGTCTCTGTCCAGGAAGGCGCAACCTGACCTCGTCGTCACTAGCATCTTCCTCCACCTCCTCTGCTGACCTCATCTCTTGGCTGACTGTGGGTTGACAGTAAGTGGGATCTCCAACCTCATCATCATCACCCTGTGCGTTATCACACCCGTCGTCCTCAGATCCAACCTGTTCCTGCCCTGACAAAAAACTAAAGTTGTCGCTCCAATCAGGTATTTGAGTCTTATCACCGTCTTCCTCATTGTCTCCACCAACAGGAGTTACAGTTTGGGAATGAGGGTCTACATTATGGTCAGAACCTTCTGCGTCTGGTCCTGGATCCGACTCATAATGATTCTGGGCATCAGTGCAGATCATTTCCTCATCTGGATTCACAGAAGCGCTGGAGTCGACCTCTGATTCCCAGGCTATAGTTATGAGTAAACAGCTCTGCAGACTCAACCATCTGTTCTACCTCATACTCAGACGGGCAGCTGGAGATTTGGGAGCTGTGAGGAAGCAAGTGCGATTGGGGTGACACCTTTGAGGACTGGAGTATTTGTGATGTTGAAGTTGATGTGGAGGAGAGCCCACTTAAAGGAGCACTTGATATCCGTTGAAGCACCTGCTGTTTTTGTGCCTCATCTGGAATTTGTAGCGATTGGCGTGGCCATAAGAAAGGGATCTTATCACATTGTCCGCTAAAAGAAGTAGACATTTTAGTTTGGCTGGAAGATGGTCTTTCTTCTGCAGATGTTACTGTTGTTTAACACCTACCCCACGGACACAACCTTTTTTCCCCTTCCCAACACGCCTATTCCCCTTTCCACCAGCAGCAGGCCTTTTTCCACTCATTTTGGTGGTTAACTAATTCACAACTCAGGAGTTGTTTGCACAAAAAAACAATGGATGGGAACCGAGCAGAGCTGAGTGGCCAAACTGTGGTATTAGGCCAAAACTATTGGCTGGGTTAGATGCAGAAAAAAATTATATTCAATTTGCAACCTGATGGATGTCAGTATAGATGGACTAATAGAACAAGTCCCACACACAGCTAGAAGCCCAAATATTTTTTCAGAGGTAGATGCAGAAAAATTTTTTATTCAGTTTGCAACCTGATGGAGGTCTGTATAGATGGATTAATAGAACAAGTCCCACACACAGCTACAAGCCCAATATTTTTTCAGAGGTAGATGCAGAAAAAAAATATATTCAGTTTGCAACCTGATGGAGGTCAGTATAGATGGACTAATAGAGAAAGTCCCACACACTGCTAGAAGGCCAAATACTTTTTCAGAGCTAGATGCAGACAAAAAATTATTTTGAATTTGCAACCTGATGGAGGTCAGTATAGGTGGACTAATAGAACAAGTCCCACACACTGCTAGAAGGCCAAATATTTTTTCAGAGCTAGATGCAGAAAAAAATTATATTCAGTTTGCAACCTGATGGAGGTCTGTATAGATGGATTAATAGAACAAGTCCCACACACAGCTAGAAGCCCAAATATTTTTCAGAGGTAGATGCAGATAAAAATTATTTTTAATTTGCAACCTGATGGAGGTCAGTATAGATGGACTAATAGAGAAAGTCCCACACACTGCTAGAAGGCCAAATATTTTTTCAGAGCTAGATGCAGATAAAAATTATATTCAATTTGCAACCTGATGGAGGTCAGTATAGATGGACTAATAGAACAAGTCCCACACACAGCTAGAAGCCCAAATATTTTTTCACAGGTACTGTAGATGCAGATAAAAATTATTATTAATTTGCAACCTGATGGAGGTCAGTATAGATGGATTAATAGAGAAAGTCCCACACACTGCTAGAAGGCCAAATATTTTTTCAGAGCTAGATGCAGATAAAAATTATATTCAATGTGCAACCTGATGGAGGTCAGTATAGATGGACTAATAGAGAAAGTCCCACACACTGCTAGAAGGCCAAATATTTTTTCAGAGCTAGATGCAGATAAAAATTATATTCAATTTGCAACCTGATGGCGGTCAGTATAGATGGACTAATAGAACAAGTCCCACACACAGCTAGAAGCCCAAATATTTTTTCAGAGGTACTGTAGATGCAGATAAAAATTATTTTTAATTTGCAACCTGATGGAGGTCAGTATAGATGGACTAATAGAGAAAGTCCCACACACTGCTAGAAGGCCAAATATTTTTTCAGAGCTAGATGCAGATAAAAATTATTTTTAATTTGCAACCTGATGGAGGTCAGTATAGATGGACTAATAGAGAAAGTCCCACACACTGCTAGAAGGCCAAATATTTTTTCAGAGCTAGATGCAGATAAAAATTATATTCAATTTGTAACCTGATGGAGGTCAGTATAGATGGACTAATAGAACAAGTCCCACACACAGCTAGAAGCCCAAATATTTTTTCAGAGGTACTGTAGATGCAGATAAAAATTATTTTTAATTTGCAACCTGATGGAGGTCAGTATAGATGGAGTTATACAACAAGTCCCACACACAGCTGGAAGCCCAATATTTTTTCAGAGGTAGATGCAGAAAAAAATATATTCAGTTTGCAACCTGATGGAGGTCAGTATAGATGGAGTAATAGAACAAGTCCCACACACAGCTAGAAGCCCAAATATTTTTTCAAAGGTAGATGCAGGTAAAAATTATTTTTAATTTGCAACCTGATGGAGGTCAGTATAGATGGACTAATAGAGAAAGTCCCACACACTGCTAGAAGGCCAAATATTTTTTCAGAGCTAGATGCAGATAAAAATTATATTCAATTTGCAACCTGATGGAGGTCAGTATAGATGGACTAATAGAACAAGTCCCACACACAGCTAGAAGCCCAAATATTTTTTCAGAGGTACTGTAGATGCAGATAAAAATTATTTTTAATTTGCAACCTGATGGAGGTCAGTATAGATGGACTAATAGAGAAAGTCCCACACACTGCTAGAAGGCCAAATATTTTTTCAGAGCTAGATGCAGATAAAAATTATATTCAATGTGCAACCTGATGGAGGTCAGTATAGATGGACTAATAGAGAAAGTCCCACACACTGCTAGAAGGCCAAATATTTTTTCAGAGCTAGATGCAGATAAAAATTATATTCAATTTGCAACCTGATGGAGATCAGTATAGATGGACTAATAGAACAAGTCCCACACACAGCTAGAAGCCCAAATATTTTTTCAGAGGTACTGTAGATGCAGATAAAAATTATTTTAAATTTGCAACCTGATGGAGGTCAGTATAGATGGAGTAATACAACAAGTCCCACACACAGCTAGAAGCCCAATATTTTTTCAGAGGTAGATGCAGAAAAAAATATATTAAGTTTGCAACCTGATGGAGGTCAGTATAGATGGAGTAATAGATCAAGTCCCACACACAGCTAGAAGCCCAAATATTTTTTCAGAGGTAGATGCAGGTAAAAATTATTTTTAATTTGCAACCTGATGGAGGTCAGTATAGATGGACTAATAGAGAAAGTCCCACACACTGCTAGAAGGCCAAATATTTTTTCAGAGCTAGATGCAGATAAAAATTATATTCAATTTGCTACCTGATGGAGATCAGTATAGATGGACTAATAGAGAAAGTCCCACACACTGCTAGAAGGCCAAATATTTTTTCAGAGCTAGATGCAGATAAAAGTTATATTCAATTTGCAACCTGATGGAGGTCAGTATAAACGGACTAATAGAACAAGTCCCACCCACAGCTAGAAGCCCAAATATTTTTTCAGAGGTACTGTAGATGCAGATAAAAATTATTATTAATTTGCAACCTGATGGAGGTCAGTATAGATGGACTAATAGAGAAAGTCCCACACACTGCTAGAAGGCCAAATATTTTTTCAGAGCTAGATGCAGATAAAAATTATATTCAATGTGCAACCTGATGGAGGTCAGTATAGATGGACTAATAGAGAAAGTCCCACACACTGCTAGAAGGCCAAATATTTTTTCAGAGCTAGATGCAGATAAAAATTATATTCAATTTGCAACCTGATGGCGGTCAGTATAGATGGACTAATAGAACAAGTCCCACACACAGCTAGAAGCCCAAATATTTTTTCAGAGGTACTGTAGATGCAGATAAAAATTATTTTTAATTTGCAACCTGATGGAGGTCAGTATAGATGGACTAATAGAGAAAGTCCCACACACTGCTAGAAGGCCAAATATTTTTTCAGAGCTAGATGCAGATAAAAATTATTTTTAATTTGCAACCTGATGGAGGTCAGTATAGATGGACTAATAGAGAAAGTCCCACACACTGCTAGAAGGCCAAATATTTTTTCAGAGCTAGATGCAGATAAAAATTATATTCAATTTGTAACCTGATGGAGGTCAGTATAGATGGACTAATAGAACAAGTCCCACACACAGCTAGAAGCCCAAATATTTTTTCAGAGGTACTGTAGATGCAGATAAAAATTATTTTTAATTTGCAACCTGATGGAGGTCAGTATAGATGGAGTTATACAACAAGTCCCACACACAGCTGGAAGCCCAATATTTTTTCAGAGGTAGATGCAGAAAAAAATATATTCAGTTTGCAACCTGATGGAGGTCAGTATAGATGGAGTAATAGAACAAGTCCCACACACAGCTAGAAGCCCAAATATTTTTTCAAAGGTAGATGCAGGTAAAAATTATTTTTAATTTGCAACCTGATGGAGGTCAGTATAGATGGACTAATAGAGAAAGTCCCACACACTGCTAGAAGGCCAAATATTTTTTCAGAGCTAGATGCAGATAAAAATTATATTCAATTTGCAACCTGATGGAGGTCAGTATAGATGGACTAATAGAACAAGTCCCACACACAGCTAGAAGCCCAAATATTTTTTCAGAGGTACTGTAGATGCAGATAAAAATTATTTTTAATTTGCAACCTGATGGAGGTCAGTATAGATGGACTAATAGAGAAAGTCCCACACACTGCTAGAAGGCCAAATATTTTTTCAGAGCTAGATGCAGATAAAAATTATATTCAATGTGCAACCTGATGGAGGTCAGTATAGATGGACTAATAGAGAAAGTCCCACACACTGCTAGAAGGCCAAATATTTTTTCAGAGCTAGATGCAGATAAAAATTATATTCAATTTGCAACCTGATGGAGATCAGTATAGATGGACTAATAGAACAAGTCCCACACACAGCTAGAAGCCCAAATATTTTTTCAGAGGTACTGTAGATGCAGATAAAAATTATTTTAAATTTGCAACCTGATGGAGGTCAGTATAGATGGAGTAATACAACAAGTCCCACACACAGCTAGAAGCCCAATATTTTTTCAGAGGTAGATGCAGAAAAAAATATATTAAGTTTGCAACCTGATGGAGGTCAGTATAGATGGAGTAATAGATCAAGTCCCACACACAGCTAGAAGCCCAAATATTTTTTCAGAGGTAGATGCAGGTAAAAATTATTTTTAATTTGCAACCTGATGGAGGTCAGTATAGATGGACTAATAGAGAAAGTCCCACACACTGCTAGAAGGCCAAATATTTTTTCAGAGCTAGATGCAGATAAAAATTATATTCAATTTGCTACCTGACGGAGATCAGTATAGATGGACTAATAGAGAAAGTCCCACACACTGCTAGAAGGCCAAATATTTTTTCAGAGCTAGATGCAGATAAAAGTTATATTCAATTTGCAACCTGATGGAGGTCAGTATAAACGGACTAATAGAACAAGTCCCACCCACAGCTAGAAGCCCAAATATTTTTTCAGAGGTACTGTAGATGCAGATAAAAATTATTTTTAATTTGCAACCTGATGGAGGTCAGTATAGATGGACTAATAGAGAAAGTCCCACACACTGCTAGAAGGCCAAATATTTTTTCAGAGCTAGATGCAGAAAAAAATTATATTCAGTTTGCAAGGTGATGGAGGTCAGTATAGATGGACTAATAGAGAAAGTCCCACACACTGCTAGAAGGCCACATATTTTTTCAGAAGTAGATGCAGAAAAAAATATATTCAGTTTGCAACCTGATGGAGGTCTGTATAGATGGACTAATACAACAAGTCCCACACACAGCTAGAAGCCCAATATTTTTTCAGAGGTAGATGCAGAAAAAAATATATTCAGTTTGCAACCTGATGGAGGTCAGTATAGATGGACTAATACAACAAGTCCCACACACAGCTAGAAGCCCAATATTTTTTCAGAGGTAGATGCAGAAAAAAATATATTCAGTTTGCAACCTGATGGAGGTCTGTATAGATGGATTAATAGAACAAGTCCCACACACAGCTAGAAGCCCAATATTTTTTCAGAGGTAGATGCAGAAAAAAATATATTCAGTTTGCAACCTGATGGAGGTCAGTATAGATGGACTAATACAACAAGTCCCACACACAGCTAGAAGCCCAATATTTTTTCAGAGCTAGATGCAGAAAAAAATTATATTCAATTTGCAACCTGATGGAGGTCAGTATAGATGGACTAATAGAATGATGCTATGCCCAAAAGATTTTACTTCACTAGGTGCAGTAAAAAAATTGGTATTCTATACACAGGTGGTATATCTTGCAACACAGATAGGCTACTCCACTGACTAACACACTCTGCAATAGGCCAAAAAGGATTAGCTTTGCTAGATTCAGCCAAATGCTGTGAAAAAAACTTGCACAGCACTGGCACAGACCTGCCTGGCAAAAACTGATAGGAACTGATGTAACCTAGTCCTGAAATGGACTCCAATTACAATTAGTCTTTACTCCCACAATCTATCTATTTAAGAGCACAGACCTGCCTGATAAAAGTCGTAGGAAATGCTGTGACCTAGTCCTTAAAAGGACTGCAATCACAACTATTCCCTACTCCCAAGCTATCTGTAGATTTGTGCGAAAATTGGCTTGAAATTAACAAGGTATAGCGCACACAGCAACAGCGGTGCCGTCTAACACGCAGCTGCAGCAGTGAAAAAATGGTGGCGACGGGGAAAATGGCTTGGTCTTATAGGGCAAGGACATGTGACATATACAGCCAATGACACATGCCCTTGCTTGTGTGAAAAAAAGCACTTCGCTCCGTGTGTGTGACGCGCCCCTGGGCCTGTGTCGCGCTGCGTTGCGCACGCAGGAGCTTACCCGGAGCCGGATCTCTTTAGGGTTGTAGTCTCGTGGCGGTGATCCGGTCCGTGCCCAGGGAGTCAGACTAAGTGGCGCTGTATTAGCGGTAGATGTTGGACGACTACGCCACCCGTTGAGTACAGCTAAGGAGCTGCTGCTGCAGGGCAGACCGCTGAGGCCGGTGGTAGGATTGTGCAGCGTGATAGTATAACCCCCAACGGGAGGGGTATGGCCTCAGGGCAGCCGACGTGGATGATGGGGGTAGCAGGAACCACTCGGAGACAGTACGGTGTAGTTCAGGGTCTTTACTGGTGACAAAGATAGACCCTCCCGGAGTACTGGCTAGCGATTGGGGCCTGGTCAGTCCTTGAGCAGATGGGATCTCCCCTGGCCAGGCGGAGTTGTAGGCCTCCCAAACTAACGATACTCTTCCGGCTACCTTGCTAGAGGCGGGTATAAGTAGCCCACGTCCCTGAGTGTACCGTGTGGTGCTCACCCGTATGGCCGGTGACTCGGGGCCTTCTAGTAGCTTCCGCTCCACGACGGCGGTGCTGGTCCCACGCGTGTGACCGTGCCTTCGGGTTTCTTGGCCAGAGGACCTGCAATCCCCTGCCGGTCGGTTTCTGCTGCTGGATAGGAGTTAGTCCCCACAGCCTCGGACTCCGGGTCTGGTGATAACTTCTCAGTCAGGGCGAGCTCTGCAGCTGCCAGCCCCTGACTCCTTGTAGCACTGCTCCCACAGAGCTCCTGATGTTCTTTTCCTATATCTGCTTCTCTGTCTCTACTTCTTCTCTACTCACTAACCCTGCCTCAGCCCTAGGTTTATATAGGGGAAGTTCTTCCCCTCCCAGGACTGGGCAGGAGGTGTGGCATGCATAGGATCCCTGACCAAGAGACCTCCCACCTGCTCTCAGACATAACATTGCTGTTACTGTGGAAACCAGACCCCTGGGGTTCCACATTCCCCCCTAGTGAAATTTAGTACTCCGGGACTAAACATATTTTTAGAAAAACATAACAAGGTATAAACAATAATAATACAATAAGAAAAACACATAAAGATGGTTACGGCGTGTCCGCAACCGGGTGCAGTTTTGAAGAAAAGCAAGGTGTCCATTTCACCAAAACAGGGAGACGTAACCAGGTAGGGGTCTGTCCTGCCCCGAGTCCTTAACAGTCTTTAGTCCATTCCTAGGTTACGCTCCAACCAATTGTACAAGGATTCCCGGTAAATCCACCAAGGACTCTTAAAAATAACTAGAAACACATAATTATTTACAAGTAACAAGAAAAACAGGTAACCATAAATAAAACAACTTATACACTTCAAATCCTCCAACGTGCGGGTAACTGGCCTCTAGTGGCCCTAGTGGACCTACGGAGCTGACTGTCTAGCCCCGAACTACAGGGTGTAGGAACTGTCAAGGGTAAACTGGGCAGCTGTCCACGGGCCCTTTGGCTCACTAGAGGCATGGCAGGTTCACTATAAGCAGAGGGTTGATCCTCCTGGTCTGCTGGTGTGGGGTCTTCTGCCTCCTGGACCGGCTGTTCTTCCAGCTCTACCTGTTGCTCCGTAGGTGCTTGGGATGCTGGTTGGAGGAAGGTGAGTACGGGTACCACAACTGCGCCATTGACTTGAGTCCAAGACCGAGGGAAGTCTCCGAGCACAGTACTAACCATATCTTCCCTTTCCTCTACGGGTCGAGGGTCTTCTTGTTCCTCTTCAGGGTTCCGTAGCTGTTCGGG
The DNA here is from genome assembly GCF_046119375.1 of Phyllobates terribilis. Classification (NCBI taxonomy): domain Eukaryota; kingdom Metazoa; phylum Chordata; class Amphibia; order Anura; family Dendrobatidae; genus Phyllobates; species Phyllobates terribilis. The sequence continues at coordinate 769,273,557 of NW_027362764.1, forward strand.
ACACTTCTTTAGGTGATCCCGGGATACAATGGTTGTGGTTTCCCCTCCGTCTTTACTGATGGTACAGACCTTTGGGTTGTCATGGCTTGAGGGCAGTACGATGTACGGGTCCTTCTCCCACTGGTCGTCCAACTTGTGGAGCCGCCTTTTCCTCTTCAAGACCTGCTCTCCGGGTACCAGGGGAACAGCGGGAGCATACTGGTTGTAAGTAGAGATGAGCGTTGTTCTACTCGAACTGTTCGCCAATCTCAAATTCGAGCTGTTTTGGGCGGTGTTCGAGCCGGTCGGCGAACACGAACAATTTGAGAAAAATTCGGCTGTTCGAGGTTATGTTCGATAACTGTTCGTGCACCAAAATCATAACTGGATTTTTTCTCAGTAATGATGAAAATTAATGTTAATACGCAGTTTGAGTGTACAGCGGGGCGGGGGGAGGGGCAGGGGATGGATCTCTGCAGGAACAATGAAGATCTCCATTTTTTTTTCTCTTTCCCGCATTTGCAGTGGGGAGGTGCAATCTGTCAGCCTATCAGCAGCGCACACACGGAGCGAAGTGCTTTTTTTCACACAAGCAAGGGCATGTGTGATTGGCAGTGTATGTCACATGTCCTTGCCCTATAAGACCAAGCCATTTTCCCCGTCGCCACCATTTTCTCACTGCTGCAGCTGCGTGTTAGACGGCACCGCTGTTGCTGTGTGCGCTATACCTTGTTAATTTCAAGCCAATTTTCGCACAAATATACAGATAGCTTGGGAGTAGGGAATAGTTGTGATTGCAGTCCTTTTAAGGACTAGGTTACAGCATTTCCTACGACTTTTATCAAGCAGGTCTGTGCTCTCAAATAGATAGATTGTGGGAGTAAAGACTAATTGTAATTGGAGTCCTTTTCAGGACTAGGTTACATCAGTTCCTATCAGTTTTTGCCAGGCAGGTCTGTGCCAGTGCTGTGCAAGTTTTTTTCACAGCATTTGGCTGAATCTAGCAAAGCTAATCCTTTTTGGCCTATTGCAGAGTGTGTTAGTCAGTGGAGTAGCCTATCTGTGTTGCAAGATATACCACCTGTGTATAGAATACCAATTTTTTTACTGCACCTAGTGAAGTAAAATCTTTTGGGCATAGCATCATTCTATTAGTCCATCTATACTGACCTCCATCAGGTTGCAAACTGAATATAATTTTTTTCTGCATCTAGCTCTGAAAAAATATTTGGGCTTCTAGCAGTGTGTGGGACTTGGTCTATTAGTACATCTATACTGACCTCCATCAGGTTGCAAATTAAAAATAATTTTTTTCTTCATTTAGCTCTGAAAAAATATTTGGGCTTCTAGCAGTGTGTGGGACTTGTTCTATTAGTCCTTCTATACTGACTTCCAGCAGGTTGCAAATTGAATATAATTTTTTTCTGCATCTAGCTCTGAAAAAATATTTGGGCTTCTAGCGGTGTGTGGGACTTGGTCTATTAGTCCATCTATACTGACCTCCATCAGGTTGCAAATTAAAAATAATTTTTTTCTGCATCTAGCTCTGAAAAAATATTTGGGCTTCTAGCAGTGTGTGGGACTTGGTCTATTAGTCCATCTATACTGACCTCCATCAGGTTGCAAATTGAATAAAAAAAATTTCTGCATCTAGCTCTGAAAAAATATTTGGGCTTCTAGCGATGTGTGGGACTTGGTCTATTAGTCCATCTATACTGACCTCCATCAGGTTGCAAATTAAAAATAATTTTTTTCTGCATCTAACCCAGCCAATAGTTTTGGCCTAATACCACAGTTTGGCCACTCAGCTCTGCTCGGTTACCATCCATTGTTTTTTTGTGCAAATTTTGGTGGTTAACTAATTTTGTGAATTAGTTAACCACCAAAATGAGTGGAAAAAGGCCTGCTGCTGGTGGAAAGGGGAATAGGCGTGTTGGGAAGGGGAAAAAAGGTTGTGTCCGTGGGGTAGGTGCAGAAGAAAGACCATCTTCCAGCCAAACTAAAATGTCTACTTCTTTTAGCGGACAATGTGATAAGATCCCTTTCTTACGGCCACGCGAATCGCTACAAATTCCAGATGAGGCACAAAAACAGCAGGTGCTTCAACGGATATCAAGTGCTCCTTTAAGTGGGCTCTCCTCCACATCAACTTCAACATCACAAATACTCCAGTCCTCAAAGGTGTCACCCAAATCGCACTTGCTTCCTCACAGCTCCCAAATCTCCAGCTGCCCGTCTGAGTATGAGGTAGAACAGATGGTTGAGTCTGCAGAGCTGTTTACTCATACTATAGCCTGGGAATCAGAGGTCGACTCCAGCGCTTCTGTGAATCCAGACGAGGAAATGATCTGCACTGATGCCCAGAATCTTTATGAGTCGGATCCAGGACCAGACGCAGAAGGTTCTGACCATAATGTAGACCCTCATTCCCAAACTGTAACTCCTGTTGGTGGAGACAATGAGGAAGACGATGATAAGACTCAAATACCTGATTGGAGCGACAACTTTAGTTTTTTGTCAGGGCAGGAACAGTTTGGCTCTGAGGACGACGGGTGTGATAACGCACAGGGTGATGATGATGAGGTCGGAGATCCCACTTACTGTCAACCCACAGTCAGCCAAGAGATGAGGTCAGCAGAGGAGGTGGAGGAAGATGCTAGTGACGACGAGGTCAGGTTGCGCCTTCCTGGACAGAGACGTAGTACTGGAAGCACGTCAACAACTGCATCCTCAAACACAACTCTGCCTCTCACCACAAGTCGTGGTGGCTCTTCAGGTCGCATGGGTGCTAAGCCTTGCATAGCCTGGGCATTTTTTCAGATCGATAAAGATGACCCAACTCGTGTTATCTGTAACATTTGTCAGCAAAAGCTAAGTAGAGGCCAAAAAATACATAGTTTAAGTACTTCATGCATGAACCGGCACATGGACATGAAGCATAAGTTGCAGTGGGAAGCTAAGTGTGCTACAATGCGGCCTAGCCGGCCGGGCCAACCACCGTCTGCCATATCTTGTGCATCCGCGGCCTCTTCATCCTCTGTGACTGGGGGGACAGCAGTCACACCTGTTTTGGGGCGCAGACCTGCCAACTCTTTACCCGCAACAGCCAGCGTGATTGGCAGGTCATCATTTTCTTTGGAGGTGGTAACACCAGCTGGTCTTGAGCGCTGTCCGACATCGATAGCACCACCTTTGGATCAAGGCAACCTAACATGTCCGCCTGCATCTTCCTCACAGACCGGCAGTTTGCCGGGGACACCCTTATCAACCCCGTCTAAGCACAATAGCCAGCCCTCGGTCCCTCAGATGTGGACAAGTAAAAGACCATTTCCTCCTAGCCATGAGAAAGCTAAGAGGTTGAATTTCACCATCTGCAAGCTCTTGGCTACAGAAATGCTGCCTTTCCGCCTGGTGGACACAGAGGATTTTCGAGACCTTATGTCCGTCGCAGTGCCCCAGTACCAGATGCCCAGTCGGCACTACTTCTCAAAGAAAGGTGTGCCTGCGCTCCACCAGCATGTCGCACACAACATCACCGCTTCTTTGAGAAACTCTGTGTGTGACAGGGTGCATTTCACCACAGACACTTGGACGAGTAGGCATGGACAGGGGCGTTACATGTCGCTGACTGGGCACTGGGTAACTATGGTGACAGCAGGACAAGGGGCTGCTGTCCAAGTCTTGCCGTCCCCATGAGTTGTGCGTCAATCCTCTTTATGTCAAAGTTCCTCCACTGCTTCTGCCTCCTCAACCTCCTCTCGGTCTTCCACCTGCACCCAAAGCCTGTCTGGTCATGCCACAAGCTTTCTAACTGCGCAGAAGGGATCCTGCACACCTCCTTACTATGCTGGCAGTAGGGCTCAACGTCATCAGGCGGTTTTTACATTGAAATGTCTGGGAAATGTGAGTCACACAGCTGAGGAGTTGTGGTCAGCTCTGGAGAACCAATTTCATGAATGGTTGTCTCCACTGGACCTGAAACCAGGGAAGGCCGTGTGCGACAATGCTGCAAACCTGGGTGCGGCCCTTCGCCGGGGCAATGTCACACACGTGCCTTGTATGGCTCACGTGTTGAACCTGGTTGTCCAGCAATTTTTAGCCCACTATCCCAGACTAGATGGCCTTCTGCAGAGGGCACGGTCGCTGTGTGCTCACTTCCGCCGTTCGCATCCCTCAGCTCAGCGACTTACATCTCTACAGAAGTCGTTGGGCCTGCCACTTCACCGGCTAAAATGCGATGTGCCTACCCGGTGGAATTCAACTCTGCACATGTTGCAGCGACTGTGGCAGCACCGACAAGCCCTGGTGCAATACGTTCTGACGTATAGCCTGGGCCAACGAGATTCAGAGGTGGGGCAAATCACGCTGGAGGAGTGGTCTCAGATCAGGGACCTATGCACCCTTCTGCACAGTTTTGAAATGGCGACGAAGCTGTTTAGTGCTGACGATGCCATTATCAGCATGACTATTCCGGTGATTTACATGCTGGAGCACATGTTAAACAGAATTCGGAGTCAGGTGGTGGCACAAGAGGAGGTGGAGGAAGTAGAGGAGGAGGAGTTGTATGCGGAAGGGCTAACATCTGCAAGGTCCAGACGGTCGGCAGCACCAAGGCGGCAGGCATGTGAGGGTGGGGGAGATGATTTTACCAGGGCGCATGGTAGCAGCCAAACTAGTGAGGAAGGTGCAGGAGCCCAGGAAGAAGTGGAGGACGAACTGATGGAAGACTCATCAGATGAGGGAGACCTTGATCACATTTCTGTTGTGCGAGGTTGGGGGGAGAGGACAGAGGAAGGAAGCATGATTGTTACCTCGCCACCAACACAACAGGGACTTGGTGCTCCTGGATGCACAACACACATGAGTGCCTTCTTGCTGCACTACCTGCAACATGACCCTCGAATTGTGAGAATTAGAAATAATCCTGACTACTGGGTTGCCACACTGTTAGATCCCCGGTACAAAAGTAAATTTGCAGAAATTATTCCTGCCATAGAAAGGGATGCACGCATGCAGGAGTATCAGCAGAGACTGTTGCAGAATCTTACATGTGCTTTTCCACAAAATACCAGTGGTGCACGTAGTGAATCTCACAGTTCCAACTTGCCAACCGTGGGACCGTCAAGTGTTCAGCACTCAAACCGTAACAGAACCACAGTATCTGCTGGTAACATCAATTTTGCGGAATCATTTCACCACTTTTTTAGCCCATCCTTTGCAAGGCCACAGGAGACAAGAAGTCTGACACATAGTCAACGCCTAGAGACGATGGTACAGGAGTATCTCCAAGTAAACATTGAAGCCACGACTGTGTCACTGGACCCTTGCTCTTTTTGGGCTTCCAATCTGGATAAATGGCCGGAGCTAGCCACTTACGCCTTGGAGATCTTGTCATGCCCCGCAGCCAGCGTTCTGTCTGAACGTGTGTTCAGCGCTGCTGGTGGTGTGCTGACAGATAAGCGCACGCGGCTCTCCACTGATAATGTAGACAGACTCACGTTCATAAAGATGAACAAATCATGGATCCGAAACGACTTTTCTACCCCTGTGTCATCCTGGGGAGAGTAAAAGCTTGATGATTGGTTAAAATCACCCTACCAACCGTTTTAAGCTTTCAAATTACTAATCATGTTTATCTGTATCTTGACTGGAAAATAATTTGGGCTTTGTAGCAGTGTGCAGCACTGATCCTATTAGGCCATCTATAATAAGCTTCACCAGATTTAAAATTAAAAATAATTTTTAGCTGCATCTAGCCCGGAAAATAATTTTGGGGCTCCGAGATGCGCAAAACACATAAGTGCCTTCTTGCTGCACTACCTGCAGCATGACCCTCATATTGTCAGAATTCAAAGTAATCATGACTACTGGGTTGCCACACTCTTGGATCCCCCAAACTTTTCGATCAACCTTTTCATTTTAATAAAGACCAAAAAAATGATCATTTTTGAAATTATAAGCATTAGCAGGTTGTTAGAAATTGAAATCAAACAGTTTTCAACTCAAAACTTTATTCTAGGTGATGTTACATTTTCACATAGGACCCCTTGTTCGAAAGGAGCTTCTGAACTCTCTCGTCCATTGAATTTGTCAGGTTTTGGATGGTTTCTGCTTCAATTGTTTTGCATGAGGACAGAATACCCTCCCAGAGCTGTTGCTTAGATGTGAACTGCCTCCCGCCATCATAGACACTCCTTTTAATGATGCTCCAAAGGTTCTGAATGGGGTAGAGGTCAGGGGAGCATGGGGGTCACACCATAAGTTTGTCCCCTTTTATGCCCATATCAGCCAGAGATGCAGATGTTTTATGTGCAGCATGAGATGGTGCATTATCATGCAGAAAAATGATCTTGCTGTGAAATACACGGTTCTTCATCTTGAACCATGGCAGGAAGTGCTGTTTGAGAAAATCCACATACATTATGGAGTTCATCTTTAGCGCCTTCAGGGATCCTAAAGGGGCCGACAATCTCTCTCCCCATGATTCCAGCCCAAAACATTACTCCACCTCCTCCTTGTTGGCGCTGTAGCCGTGTTTGCGTGGGGTGTCCATCAACCAGCCATCCTCCACTCCATTCATCTGGACCATCGAGCGCTGCACGGCACTCATCCGTGAACAAAACAGTTTTGAAATCAGTCTTCATGTAATGTTTGGCCCACTGGAGCCGTTTCTGCTTGTGTGAAGTGGATAGAGGAGGTCGACAGGATGGCGTATGCACAGCTGCAAACCTCTGAAGGACCCTGCATCTTGTTGTTCGGGGGACGTTGGAGGCACAAGCAGCTTCAAAAACTTGTCTGCTGCTATGACAAGGCTTTTTTGCCGCTGCTCTTTCAACCTGACGTAATTGCCTGTAGGAAAGAGTCCTCAATTTGCCCTTATCAGCACGCACACGTGTGTACTGTGAATCAGCTACATACTTCTTGATTGCCAAGACACTTCATCCTGATCATCGCACAATGTTGATTGTAGTCATGCCTTGACCTAAACACTCCACAATTTGTTGCTTCTCAGCAGCCGACACATCCTTTCTCTTTCCCATTTTGGCAGAAAATGTAGGCTGCTTAATAATGTGAGAGAGCCTTCTTAAGTAGTCTTGCCTTTCATTGGACACACCTGCCAAACTAATTAACACAGGTGTCTGCAATTGCTTACAGTGATATAAAGAGCCCTGACACACATCACCATCAATGAGTTTAACTGACAAACAAACAAATTCTTCCCTTATCACTCCTAAACACTTTTTGCATAATAATTTGGAACGCGGTGTACATGTGCTTTTCCACAAAACACCAGTGGTTCACGTAGTGAATCTTACAGTTCTAACTTGCCAACCGTGGTCTGTATGGAATTGTTCAATAAAGGGCCCAAAATTAAGATAACATAGATGGGAGAGGTCTCTATGAATAGGAATTCCTAAGTATTTGATACCCTGTGAGGGCCAGGCAAAGGGAAAGTTGGACTGGATGGAATCCTATATGGATTTAGGGAGGGAGACATCGAGGGCCTCAGACTTCGCTGCATTGATTTTAAAATTTTACCATGTAACAAAGTGATCTATTTCAGCCATAACAGCAGGGATGGATATATGTGATTGAGTGATATATACTAGGACATCATCAGCAAATAGAGAGCACTTGTACTCGGTGCCTCCCACCTCAATCCACCTAATATTGGGGTTATGGCGAATTGATGAGAGCAGGTGCTCCGTCACTAGGATGTATAAGAGAGGGGACAGAGGACATCCCTGCCTTGTCCCATTGGTGATTGTGAAAGGTGATGAAAATGTTCTGACGCACCCCCTGGGCATTGGGACACCCGGAGCCGGACCCTTTTTGGTGGATGCTGGTGGTTGTAGTCTTCGTGGCGGCGATCCGGTTCCGTGGCTCAGGGCGGTCAAACCAGTGGCGGAACTATTTATGTGGTTTTGATGTTTAAATGTCCGACTACGCCACCCGTGGATTGCGGTCAGAGTGAACCGCCGCTACAGGGCAGACCGCTAAGGCTGGTGTTGTGGGTGCAGCAGAGCGTAGCATAACTCCCCACGGGAGGAGTATAGCCTCAGGGCAGTGTATGCGGAGGATGGGGGTGATGGTGCAGGGCAGCAGCAGTAACGACACGGAGTCAGTGATGCAGTTCAGGGCCTTTACTCACAGTTCTTATTATCCAGACCACGTCTGCAGGTAACGGCTGCCCACGTCGTACTGTGCTCACCAGGTGAGGGGCTCAGACAACTCCCAGATAACTTTGGAGCGCTTCACAGGACCCCCTTTGTGTGTCCTTTGTCTGGCCTTTCTTACCAACACTTCTGTCCTGCTGCCTCGGGCCTCCTCTTGGTAAACTTGGCGCCAGTTTCCCTGACCCTATGTGGTGCCTTCCTAGCGGGTGGAGCAAGGGGCTGCGCCACATAAAATGTCAGAGCCTCCGGTTTCTAGCTGAGGGTCGTTTCCTGCCTCCACTAGTTCGGGGCCCGGTCTCCCCCTTTGGCCTGACCCCTCCACGCAGGTGGATTCGGGCGTGCGGTGGCGACTCGCCCGTCCGCACCCCTGGGATCCCTTCATTCCTCGTTCCTGGAGCCTTCTCCGCTCCTCTTCCTTCCTTCTCCCTCTTGCAGGCCTGGGCCTCTGTTACTAGGCCCGCCTCCGGAGCAGAGCTCATGCAGAGCCCCTGCTCCCTGCCACTTCTGCTCAGACTTCTCTGCACTGAACTAAGATGGTGCCCACCTTTTATACTCCCTTCTCAATGCACCCAGGAACTGCTTCCTCCCTGCTCCTGCACTGCAGGGTTCCCCTTCCTCAGTGTTCCCTCCCCCCACTCCAGCCAGGGACAGGGACTGTCGTGCCCATCTCAGGGGCATATTGGTCGCCCTGCCCCACGGCAATGTGGTGTAATGCATGCAGGTGTCGGGTCCTGATCCACACTCCATCCTTATCTGAGAGTGAGATATCACACCTCTGGGTGAGGTGCAATACGTCTGTAGCAACCGAGCCCTCGGTGCTACAGTTCCATTTATCTTCAGCCTAGGTGACGTATTGTGATACAGGGCCGTGATTTTGGCTATAAAAGGGTCCCCTAGACCCCTACCCCAAGCTTTTTAAGAGAATCATATATGGCGTGCCAGGAGACTCTATGGAATGCTTTCTCAGCATCCAACGAGAGTATCTACTTACAAATTTTTAACTGCATCTAGCCCAGGAAATACTTTGTGCCTAGTAGCAGTGTCTGCTAGTCAGCGGATTATCCAGGCTGTTAAGCAAGCTACACCACCTGTAGTTTGGACACTTAATTTTTTCAAAGGAAATGCTTCGGGACCACGGGATACTCAGTGAAGAGAATCAGGAGGCACCCCAAGGCATAGGGGCTGGGACTGGCACTAGGATGCCTTGCGGTGGACAGCCGAGCTCGATCCTTATAAAAGCTTTTTAACTGCAGCAGCTTTAGTGGACGCTACTGGAGCTGGAATTACGCGGCTGCTGGCATGAGACTTGCCCTCCAATAGATCCTTGTAAATGGATTTAAAGTGTATTCATTCAAATTAGAGGGACAATTTAAATTAAAAAGCTTAGAGCTGCCTCCACCACAGGGGGGCTCTCTCGACCCACCAGCGGACAGGCACCAGTATTGGGAGAGGGGGTCTGGCCGTCAGGGTTCACCGCGGCTCTGGCACAAACCCGGCGACACGGAGGTGGCACGGGCAGGAGCGGACTGGCCGTCTCGGCTTCTCACTTTTTGGATTTTAGAAGGGCATGACATGCCTATATCTGTGTCTCCCCCTCCTTTTACTCCTCCACCTCTTTTCTTTTCGCATGACTATATGTACTTGTCACTTTTCCATGTGTTAGTTGTGTCTTCTGAGCAGTTTGTCAGCTTTTGGACACCTTTGAAGGTGTTTTCTATGTGTTTCTATGTGTTTTTGTTTGCCTGCCATTGGTTTTAACGGTGTTCGAAGGTGTTCGACGAACAGTTCGACGAACAGTTCGGCGAACACACGGGTGTTCGACGAACCGAACCGAACTCGAACACTACGGGGGTGGCTCAACACTAGTTGTAAGTTTTCTCTTGTCTTTCCCTAGCTTGACAGAGACTTCGCTCCACGCTCTCCTGTACTTTCCGGTACTGCTGCTGCCTCTCTGTGTCCCAGTCTGCTTCTGGTGAAGTGTCCTCGGGTGTCAGGACTCCCATCTCCAGGTCAACAGGTAGCTTACCAGGTCTTGCCCTCATCAGGTAAGCCGGGGTACAGTTGGTGGAACCTACCGGGATGTGGTTGTATAGGTCCACTAGGTCGGGCAGCCTCTCAGGCCACAGACTGCGTTCTTCCAGGGGCAATGTTTTCAGAAGATCTATCACCACCTGGTTCATTTTCTCACAAAGTCCATTAGTTTGCGGATGATAGGGTGTCGTCCTTATCTTCCGGCAGCCATACAAAGTGCAGAATTCTTGGAAGACCTCCGCTTCAAAGGCAGGTCCCTGGTCTGTCAACACTTGGTCCGGGTACCCGTGTGGACGGCAGAAATGCTGCTGGAAGGCTTTAGCTGCTGTTCGAGCGGTTAAGTCCTTGACGGGGACGACAACCAAGAATCGGGAGTAGTGATCCACGATGGTTAGTGCGTAGACGTAGCCACTTCTGCTTGGGGTCAGTTTTACATGATCCAAGGCTACCAGTTCCAACGGCTGCCGGGTGACGATGGACTGCAGGGGAGTCTTCTGGCTGGCACGGTCCTTCCTTCTTAGGTTGCACGGGCCACAGTCTCTGCACCACTTCTCGATGGTTCCCCTCATGCCTACCCAGTGGAACCGCCCGCGCAGCAGGAACTCCAGCTTCTTCCATCCGAAGTGTCCAGCCCCGTCGTGGTATGCCTCCATCACCACGGCTGCGTCTCTTCGTGGCACCACTACTTGCCAGATTAGTTCATGCGTCCAGGAGTTAACCATTCGGCGGCACAACTTCCCCTTATAAAGGAACAGTCGACTTTTCTCAGCCCACAGTTGCTTGGCTTCCTCCGGAGCGTCTGGGTCAAGGCGAGCCTCTGGCCGAGTCAGCATCTCCTTCACCAGTCGGACGGCAGGGTCACTGTCTTGCGTTTCCTCCCAGTTGTAGTGAGGCAAGGGGTTAAACGTAGCGGCTTGCTTACTCCTTACCCGATGGGAATACTGGATAGTCCCATGACGGTGGAACGCGGGGAGTTCGACTTCTTCCAGTCCCTCTGGATCTTCTCCTACGTCCGGTAGGTTTGGCATCCTGGACAGGGCGTCCGCGTTGGTATTGGAGCGTCCTGCCCGGTATTTGATTGTGAACTCGTAGTTGGACAGACGGGCCATCCATCTCTGCTCTAGGGCACCGAGTCTTGCCGTGTCCAGGTGTGTCAACGGGTTGTTATCCGTGTACACGGTGAACCGGGAAGAAGCGAGGTAGTGCTTAAAGCGTTCGGTGACTGCCCACACCACTGCCAGGAACTCTAGCTTAAATGAGCTGTAATTCTCAGGGTTTCTCTCAGTGGGTCGCAGTTTTCGGCTGGCGTAAGCGATTACTCGTTCTTTCCCCTGCTGGATCTGGGACAGCACGGCTCCTAGCCCGATGTTACTTGCGTCGGTGTAGAGGATAAAGGGCTGGCTGTAATCAGGGTACGCCAGGATTTCATCCCCTGTGAGGGCCATCTTCAGCTGGCGGAAGGACTCTTCTTCTAACTTCTCCCATCTGAAGGGTGGCTTCTGGTTCTTGGCCTTCCGGGACTGGCCTATCAGGAGGTCCTGCATAGGAGCTGCCTTTTTGGTGAAACCGGGGATGAATCTGCGGTAATAGCCTACCAACCCGAGGAACTGCCGCACTTCCTTTACACTGGAGGGACTTGGCCATTCCTTAATTGCGGTGATCTTATCAGGGTCGGGAGCCACTCCATCAGCGCTCACCACGTGTCCCAGGTATTGCACCTTTGGTTTCAGGAGGTGACACTTGGAGGGTTTCACCTTTAGGCCGTAGCTTGACAGAGCTTCGAACACTTCCGCCAGGTGTTTCAGGTGGTCCTCATACGTCTTGGAATATACGATGACATCTTCCAGGTACAGCAGGACCGTCTCGAAGTTTCTGTGGCCCAGACAGCACTCCATTAATCGTTGGAAGGTTCCTGGTGCGTTGCAGAGTCCGAACGTCATGCAGGTAAACTCGCTAAGTCCCATCGGGGTGGTGAATGCGGTCTTCTCCCGGTCCGCCTCTGCTACAGGAACCTGCCAGTACCCACTAGTGAGATCCAAGGTAGAGAAGAAGTTAGCAGATCTTAAAGCAGCCAAAGACTCCTCTATCCTTGGTAAGGGGTACGCATCCTTGTGTGTGATACAGTTGATTTTCCGGTAATCTACACACATCCTCATGGTGTTGTCTTTCTTTTTGACTAAGACTAGTGGAGCTGCCCAGGGGCTACAGCTATCCCTGATCACCCCAGCCTCCTTCATGTCTCTAAGCATCCCCTTGGCGTGTTGGTAGTGTGCAGGGGGTACGGGTCGATACCTCTCTTTTATGGGAGGATGGTCTCCCGTGGGGATGTGGTGTTCTACCCCCTTGACTCGCCCGAAGTCTAACGGGTGTTTACTAAACACTCTCTCGTACTCTTGAATAGTGTTGAGCCACCCCCGTAGTGTTCGAGTTCGGTTCGGTTCGTCGAACACCCGTGTGTTCGCCGAACTGTTCGTCGAACTGTTCGTCGAACACCTTCGAACACCGTTAAAACCAATGGCAGGCAAACAAAAACACATAGAAACACATAGAAAACACCTTCAAAGGTGTCCAAAAGCTGACAAACTGCTCAGAAGACACAACTAACACATGGAAAAGTGACAAGTACATATAGTCATGCGAAAAGAAAAGAGGTGGAGGAGTAAAAGGAGGGGGAGACACAGATATAGGCATGTCATGCCCTTCTAAAATCAAAAAAGTGAGAAGCCGAGACGGCCAGTCCGCTCCTGCCCGTGCCACCTCCGTGTCGCCGGGTTTGTGCCAGAGCCGCGGTGAACCCTGACGGCCAGCCCCCCTCTCCCAATACTGGTGCCTGTCCGCTGGTGGGTCGAGAGAGCCCCCCTGTGGTGGAGGCAGCTCTAAGCTTTTTAATTTAAATTGTCCCTCTAATTTGAATGAATACACTTTAAATCCATTTACAAGGATCTATTGGAGGGCAAGTCTCATGCCAGCAGCCGCGTAATTCCAGCTCCAGTAGCGTCCACTAAAGCTGCTGCAGTTAAAAAGCTTTTATAAGGATCGAGCTCGGCTGTCCACCGCAAGGCATCCTAGTGCCAGTCCCAGCCCCTATGCCTTGGGGTGCCTCCTGATGCTCTTCACTGAGTATCCCGTGGTCCCGAAGCATTTCCTTTGAAAAAATTAAGTGTCCAAACTACAGGTGGTGTAGCTTGCTTAACAGCCGGGATAATCCGCTGACTAGCAGACACTGCTACTAGGCACAAAGTATTTCCTGGGCTAGATGCAGTTAAAAATTTGTAAGTAGATACTCTCGTTGGATGCTTAGAAAGCATTTCATAGAGTCTCCTGGCACGCCATATATGATTCTCTTAAAAAGCTTGGGGTAGGGGTCTAGGGGACCCTTTTATAGCCAAAATCACGGCCCTGTATCACAATACGTCACCTAGGCTGTAGATAAATGGAACGGTAGCACCGAGGGCTCGGTTGCTACAGACGTATTGCACCTCACCCAGAGGTGTGATATCTCACTCTCAGATAAGGATGGAGTGTGGATCAGGACCCGACACCTGCATGCATTACACCACATTGCCGTGGGGCAGGGCGACCAATATGCCCCTGAGATGGGCACGACAGTCCCTGTCCCTGGCTGGAGTGGGGGGAGGGAACACTGAGGAAGGGGAACCCTGCAGTGCAGGAGCAGGGAGGAAGCAGTTCCTGGGTGCATTGAGAAGGGAGTATAAAAGGTGGGCACCATCTTAGTTCAGTGCAGAGAAGTCTGAGCAGAAGTGGCAGGGAGCAGGGGCTCTGCATGAGCTCTGCTCCGGAGGCGGGCCTAGTAACAGAGGCCCAGGCCTGCAAGAGGGAGAAGGAAGGAAGAGGAGCGGAGAAGGCTCCAGGAACGAGGAATGAAGGGATCCCAGGGGTGCGGACGGGCGAGTCGCCACCGCACGCCCGAATCCACCTGCGTGGAGGGGTCAGGCCAAAGGGGGAGACCGGTCCCCGAACTAGTGGAGGCAGGAAACGACCCTCAGCTAGAAACCGGAGGCTCTGACATTTTATGTGGCGCAGCCCCTTGCTCCACCCGCTAGGAAGGCACCACATAGGGTCAGGGAAACTGGCGCCAAGTTTACCAAGAGGAGGCCCGAGGCAGCCGGACAGAAGTGTTGGTAAGAAAGGCCAGACAAAGGACACACAAAGGGGGTCCTGTGAAGCGCTCCAAAGTTATCTGGGAGTTGTCTGAGCCCCTCACCTGGTGAGCACAGTACGACGTGGGCAGCCATTACCTGCAGACGTGGTCTGGATAATAAGAACTGTGAGTAAAGGCCCTGATCTGCATCACTGACTCCGTGTCGTTACTGCTGCTGCCCTGCACCATCACCCCCATCCTCCGCATACACTGCCCTGAGGCTATACTCCTCCCGTGGGGAGTTATGCTACGCTCTGCTGCACCCACAACACCAGCCTTAGCGGTCTGCCCTGTAGCGGCGGTTCACTCTGACCGCAATCCACGGGTGGCGTAGTCGGACATTTAAACATCAAAACCACATAAATAGTTCCGCCACTGGTTTGACCGCCCTGAGCCACGGAACCGGATCGCCTCCACGAAGACTACAACCACCAGCATCCACCAAAAAGGGTCCGGCTCCGGGTGTCCCAAGGCCCAGGGGGTGCGTCAGAACATTTTCATCACCTTTAACAATCACCAATGGGACAAGGCAGGGATGTCCTCTGTCCCCTCTCTTATACATCCTAGTGACGGAGCACCTGCTCTCATCAATTCGCCATAACCCCAATATTAGGTGGATTGAGGTGGGAGGCACCGAGTACAAGTGCTCTCTATTTGCTGATGATGTCCTAGTATATATCACTCAATCACATATATCCATCCCTGCTGTTATGGCTGAAATAGATCACTTTGTTACATGGTAAAATTTTAAAATCAATGCAGCGAAGTCTGAGGCCCTCGATGTCTCCCTCCCTAAATCCATATAGGATTCCATCCAGTCCAACTTTCCCTTTGCCTGGCCCTCACAGGGTATCAAATACTTAGGAATTCCTATTCATAGAGACCTCTCCCATCTATGTTATCTTAATTTTGGGCCCTTTATTGAACAATTCCATACAGACCACGGTTGGCAAGTTAGAACTGTAAGATTCACTACGTGAACCACTGGTGTTTTGTGGAAAAGCACATGTACACCACGTTCCAAATTATTATGCAAAAAGTGTTTAGGAGTGATAAGGGAAGAATTTGTTTGTTTGTCAGTTAAACTCATTGATGGTGATGTGTGTCAGGGCTCTCTATATCACTGTAAGCAATTGCAGACACCTGTGCTAATTAGTTTGGCAGGTGTGTCCAATGAAAGGCAAGACTACTTAAGAAGGCTCTCTCACATTATTAAGCAGCCTACATTTTCTGCCAAAATGGGAAAGAAAAAGGATGTGTCGGCTGCTGAGAAGCAACAAATTGTGGAGTGTTTAGGTCAAGGCATGACTACAATCAACATTGTGCGATGATCAGGATGAAGTGTCTTGGCAATCAAGAAGTATGTAGCTGATTCACAGTACACACGTGTGCGTGCTGATAAGGGCAAATTGAGGACTCTTTCCTACAGGCAATTACGTCAGGTTGAAAGAGCAGCGGCAAAAAAGCCTTGTCATAGCAGCAGACAAGTTTTTGAAGCTGCTTGTGCCTCCAACGTCCCCCGAACAACAAGATGCAGGGTACTTCAGAGGTTTGCAGCTGTGCATACGCCATCCTGTCGGCCTCCTCTATCCACTTCACACAAGCAGAAACGGCTCCAGTGGGCCAAACATTACATGAAGACTGATTTCAAAACTGTTTTGTTCACGGATGAGTGCCATGCAGCGCTCGATGGTCCAGATGAATGGAGTGGAGGATGGCTGGTTGATGGACACCCCACGCAAACACGGCTACAGCGCCAACAAGGAGGAGGTGGAGTAATGTTTTGGGCTGGAATCATGGGGAGAGAGATTGTCGGCCCCTTTAGGATCCCTGAAGGCGCTAAAGATGAACTCCATAATGTATGTGGATTTTCTCAAACAGCACTTCCTGCCATGGTTCAAGAAGAAGAACCGTGTATTTCACAGCAAGATCATTTTTCTGCATGATAATGCACCATCTCATGCTGCACATAAAACATCTGCATCTCTGGCTGATATGGGCATAAAAGGGGACAAACTTATGGTGTGACCCCCATGCTCCCCTGACCTCTACCCCATTCAGAACCTTCGGAGCATCATTAAAAGGAGTGTCTATGATGGCGGGAGGCAGTTCACATCTAAGCAACAGCTCTGGGAGGGTATTCTGTCCTCATGCAAAACAATTGAAGCAGAAACCATCCAAAACCTGACAAATTCAATGGACGAGAGAGTTCAGAAGCTCCTTTCGAACAAGGGGTCCTATGTGAAAATGTAACATCACCTAGAATAAAGTTTTGAGTTGAAAACTGTTTGATTTCAGTTTCTAACAACCTGCTAATGCTTATAATTTCAAAAATGACCATTTTTTTGGTCTTTATTAAAATGAAAAGGTTGATCGAAAAGTTTGGGGGATCTAAGAGTGTGGCAACCCAGTAGTCATGATTACTTCGAATTCTGACAATATGAGGGTCATGCTGCAGGTAGTGCAGCAAGAAGGCACTTATGTGTCTTGCGCATCTCGGAGCCCCAAAATTATTTTCCGGGCTAGATGCAGCTAAAAATTATTTTTAATTTTAAATCTGGTGAAGCTTATTATAGATGGCCTAATAGGATCAGTGCTGCACACTGCTACAAAGCCCAAATTATTTTCCAGTCAAGATACAGATAAACATGATTAGTAATTTGAAAGCTTAAAACGGTTGGTAGGGTGATTTTAACCAATCATCAAGCTTTTACTCTCCCCAGGATGACACAGGGGTAGAAAAGTCGTTTCGGATCCATGATTTGTTCATCTTTATGAACGTGAGTCTGTCTACATTATCAGTGGAGAGCCGCGTGCGCTTATCTGTCAGCACACCACCAGCAGCGCTGAACACACGTTCAGACAGAACGCTGGCTGCGGGGCATGACAAGATCTCCAAGGCGTAAGTGGCTAGCTCCGGCCATTTATCCAGATTGGAAGCCCAAAAAGAGCAAGGGTCCAGTGACACAGTCGTGGCTTCAATGTTTACTTGGAGATACTCCTGTACCATCGTCTCTAGGCGTTGACTATGTGTCAGACTTCTTGTCTCCTGTGGCCTTGCAAAGGATGGGCTAAAAAAGTGGTGAAATGATTCCGCAAAATTGATGTTACCAGCAGATACTGTGGTTCTGTTACGGTTTGAGTGCTGAACACTTGACGGTCCCACGGTTGGCAAGTTGGAACTGTGAGATTCACTACGTGCACCACTGGTATTTTGTGGAAAAGCACATGTAAGATTCTGCAACAGTCTCTGCTGATACTCCTGCATGCGTGCATCCCTTTCTATGGCAGGAATAATTTCTGCAAATTTACTTTTGTACCGGGGATCTAACAGTGTGGCAACCCAGTAGTCAGGATTATTTCTAATTCTCACAATTCGAGGGTCATGTTGCAGGTAGTGCAGCAAGAAGGCACTCATGTGTGTTGCGCATCCAGGAGCACCAAGTCCCTGTTGTGTTGGTGGCGAGGTAACAATCATGCTTCCTTCCTCTGTCCTCTCCCCCCAACCTCGCACAACAGAAATGTGATCAAGGTCTCCCTCATCTGATGAGTCTTCCATCAGTTCGTCCTCCACTTCTTCCTGGGCTCCTGCACCTTCCTCACTAGTTTGGCTGCTACCATGCGCCCTGGTAAAATCATCTCCCCCACCCTCACATGCCTGCCGCCTTGGTGCTGCCGACCATCTGGACCTTGCAGATGTTAGCCCTTCCGCATACAACTCCTACTCCTCTACTTCCTCCACCTCCTCTTGTGCCACCACCTGACTCCGAATTCTGTTTAACATGTGCTCCAGCATGTAAATCACCGGAATAGTCATGCTGATAATGGCATCGTCAGCACTAAACATCTTCGTCGCCATTTCAAAACTGTGCAGAAGGGTGCATAGGTCCCTGATCTGAGACCACTCCTCCAGCGTGATTTGCCCCACCTCTGAATCTCGTTGGCCCAGGCTATACATCAGAACGTATTGCACCAGGGCTTGTCGGTGCTGCCACAGTCGCTGCAACATGTGCAGAGTTGAATTCCACCGGGTAGGCACATCGCATTTTAGCCGGTGAAGTGGCAGGCCCAACGACTTCTGTAGAGATGTAAGTTGCTGAGCTGCGGGATGCGAACGGCGGAAGTGAGCACACAGCGACCGTGCCCTCTGCAGAAGGCCATCTAGTCTGGGATAGTGGGCTAAAAATTGCTGGACAACCAGGTTCAACACGTGAGCCATACAAGGCACGTGTGTGACATTGCCCCGGCGAAGGGCCGCACCCAGGTTTGCAGCATTGTCGCACACGGCCTTCCCTGGTTTCAGGTCCAGTGGAGACAACCATTCATGAAATTGGTTCTCCAGAGCTGACCACAACTCCTCAGCTGTGTGACTCACATTTCCCAGACATTTCAATGTAAAAACCGCCTCATGACGTTGAGCCCTACTGCCAGCATAGTAAGGAGGTGTGCAGGATCCCTTCTGCGCAGTTAGAAAGCTTGTGGCATGACCAGACAGGCTTTGGGTGCAGGTGGAAGACCGAGAGGAGGTTGAGGAGGCAGAAGCAGTGGAGGAACTTTGACATAAAGAGGATTGACGCACAACTCGTGGGGACGGCAAGACTTGGACAGCAGCCCCTTGTCCTGCTGTCACCATAGTTACCCAGTGCCCAGTCAGCGACATGTAACGCCCCTGTCCATGCCTACTCGTCCAAGTGTCTGTGGTGAAATGCACCCTGTCACACACAGAGTTTCTCAAAGAAGCGGTGATGTTGTGTGCGACATGCTGGTGGAGTGCAGGCACACCTTTCTTTGAGAAGTAGTGCCGACTGGGCATCTGGTACTGGGGCACTGCGACGGACATAAGGTCTCGAAAATCCTCTGTGTCCACCAGGCGGAAAGGCAGCATTTCTGTAGCCAAGAGCTTGCAGATGGTGAAATTCAACCTCTTAGCTTTCTCATGGCTAGGAGGAAATGGTCTTTTACTTGTCCACATCTGAGGGACCGAGGGCTGGCTATTGTGCTTAGACGGGGTTGATAAGGGTGTCCCCGGCAAACTGCCGGTCTGTGAGGAAGATGCAGGCGGACATGTTAGGTTGCCTTGATCCAAAGGTGGTGCTATCGATGTCGGACAGCGCTCAAGACCAGCTGGTGTTACCACCTCCAAAGAAAATGATGACCTGCCAATCACGCTGGCTGTTGCGGGTAAAGAGGTGGCAGGTCTGCGCCCCAAAACAGGTGTGACTGCTGTCCCCCCAGTCACAGAGGATGAAGAGGCCGCGGATGCACAAGATATGGCAGACGGTGGTTGGCCCGGCCGGCTAGGCCGCATTGTAGCACACTGAGCTTCCCACTGCAACTTATGCTTCATGTCCATGTGCCGGTTCATGCATGAAGTACTCAAACTATGTATTTTTTGGCCTCTACTTAGCTTTTGCTGACAAATGTTACAGATAACACGAGTTGGGTCATCTTTATCGATCTGAAAAAATGCCCAGGCTATGCAAGGCTTAGCACCCATGCGACCTGAAGAGCCACCACGACTTGTGGTGAGAGGCAGAGTTGTGTTTGAGGATGCAGTTGTTGACGTGCTTCCAGTACTACGTCTCTGTCCAGGAAGGCGCAACCTGACCTCGTCGTCACTAGCATCTTCGTCCACCTCCTCTGCTGACCTCATCTCTTGGCTGACTGTGGGTTGACAGTAAGTGGGATCTCCGACCTCATCATCATCACCCTGTGCGTTATCACACCAGTCGTCCTCAGAGCCAACCTGCCCTGACAAAAAACTAAAGTTGTCGCTCCAATCAGGTATTTGAGTCTTATCATCGTCTTCCTCATTGTCTCCACCAACAGGAGTTACAGTTTGGGAATGAGGGTCTACATTATGGTCAGAATCTTCTGCGTCTGGTCCTGGATCCGACTCATAAAGATTCTGGGCATCAGTGCAGATCATTTCCTCGTCAGGATTCACAGAAGCGCTGGAGTCGACCTCTGATTCCCAGGCTATAGTATGAGTAAACAGCTCTGCAGACTCAACCATCTGTTCTACCTCATACTCAGACGGGCAGCTGGAGATTTGGGAGCTGTGAGGAAGCAAGTGCGATTTGGGTGACACCTTTGAGGACTGGAGTATTTGTGATGTTGAAGTTGATGTGGAGGAGAGCCCACTTAAAGGAGCACTTGATATCCGTTGAAGCACCTGCTGTTTTTGTGCCTCATCTGGAATTTGTAGCGATTGGCGTGGCCGTTAGAAAGGGATCTTATCACATTGTCCGCTAAAAGAAGTAGACATTTTAGTTTGGCTGGAAGATGGTCTTTCTTCTGCACCTACCCCACGGACACAACCTTTTTTCCCCTTCCCAACACGCCTATTCCCCTTTCCACCAGCAGCAGGCCTTTTTCCACTCATTTTGGTGGTTAACTAATTCACAACTCTGGAGTTGTTTGCACCAAAAAACAATGGATGGTAACCGAGCAGAGCTGAGTGGCCAAACTGTGGTATTAGGCCAAAACTATTGGCTGGGTTAGATGCAGAAAAAAATTATTTTTAATTTGCAACCTGATGGAGGTCAGTATAGATGGACTAATAGACCAAGTCCCACACACCGCTAGAAGCCCAAATATTTTTTCAGAGCTAGATGCAGAAAATTTTTTTATTCAATTTGCAACCTGATGGAGGTCAGTATAGATGGACTAATAGACCAAGTCCCACACACTGCTAGAAGCCCAAATATTTTTTCAGAGCTAGATGCAGAAAAAAATTATTTTTAATTTGCAACCTGATGGAGGTCAGTATAGATGGACTAATAGACCAAGTCCCACACACTGCTAGAAGCCCAAATATTTTTTCAGAGCTAGATGCAGAAAAAAAATATTTTTAATTTGCAACCTGATGGAGGTCAGTATAGATGGACTAATAGACCAAGTCCCACACACTGCTAGAAGCCCAAATATTTTTTCAGAGCTAGATGCAGAAAAAAATTATTTTTAATTTGCAACCTGATGGAGGTCAGTATAGATGGACTAATAGAACAAGTCCCACACACTGCTAGAAGCCCAAATATTTTTTCAGAGCTAGATGCAGAAAAAAAATATTTTTAATTTGCAACCTGATGGAGGTCAGTATAGATGGACTAATAGACCAAGTCCCACACACCGCTAGAAGCAGAAATATTTTTTCAGAGCTAGATGCAGAAATTTTTTTTATTCAATTTGCAACCTGATGTAGGTCAGTATAGATGGACTAATAGACCAAGTCCCACACACTGCTAGAAGCCCAAATATTTTTTCAGAGCTAGATGCAGAAAAAAATTATTTTTAATTTGCAACCTGATGGAGGTCAGTATAGATGGACTAATAGACCAAGTCCCACACACTGCTAGAAGCCCAAATATTTTTTCAGAGCTAGATGCAGAAAAAAATTATTTTTAATTTGCAACCTGATGGAGGTCAGTATAGATGGACTAATAGACCAAGTCCCACACACTGCTAGAAGCCCAAATATTTTTTCAGAGCTAGATGCAGAAAAAAATTATATTCAATTTGCAACCTGCTGGAGGTCAGTATAGAAGGACTAATAGAACAAGTCCCACACACTGCTAGAAGCCCAAATATTTTTTCAGAGATAAATGAAGAAAAAAATTATTTTTAATTTGCAACCTGATGGAGGTCAGTATAGATGGACTAATAGACCAAGTCCCACACACTGCTAGAAGCCCAAATATTTTTTCAGAGCTAGATGCAGAAAAAAATTATTTTTAATTTGCAACCTGATGGAGGTCAGTATAGATGGACTAATAGACCAAGTCCCACACACCGCTAGAAGCCCAAAATATTTTTTCAGAGCTAGAGGCAGAAATTTTTTTTATTCAATTTGCAACCTGATGGAGGTCAGTATAGATGGTCTAATAGACCAAGTCCCACACACTGCTAGAAGCCCAAATATTTTTTCAGAGCTAGATGCAGAAAAAAATTATTTTTAATTTGCAACCTGATGGAGATCAGTATAGATGGACTAATAGACCAAGTCCCACACACTGCTAGAAGCTCAAATATTTTTTCAGAGCTAGATGCAGAAAAAAATTATTTTTAATTTGCAACCTGATGGAGGTCAGTATAGATGGACTAATAGAACAAGTCCCACACGCTGCTAGAAGCCCAAATATTTTTTCAGAGATAAATGAAGAAAAAAATTATTTTTAATTTGCAACCTGATGGAGGTCAGTATAGATGGACTAATAAACCAAGTCCCACACACTGCTAGAAGCCCAAATATTTTTTCAGAGCTAGATGCAGAAAAAAATTATTTTTAATTTGCAACCTGATGGAGGTCAGTATAGATGGACTAATAGACCAAGTCCCACACACTGCTAGAAGCCCAAATATTTTTTCAGAGCTAGATGCAGAAAAAAATTATTTTTAATTTGCAACCTGATGGAGGTCAGTATAGATGGACTAATAGACCAAGTCCCACACACTGCTAGAAGCCCAAATATTTTTTCAGAGCTAGATGCAGAAAAAAATTATATTCAATTTGCAACCTGCTGGAGGTCAGTATAGAAGGACTAATAGAACAAGTCCCACACACTGCTAGAAGCCCAAATATTTTTTCAGAGATAAATGAAGAAAAAAATTATTTTTAATTTGCAACCTGATGGAGGTCAGTATAGATGGACTAATAGACCAAGTCCCACACACTGCTAGAAGCCCAAATATTTTTTCAGAGCTAGATGCAGAAAAAAATTATTTTTAATTTGCAACCTGATGGAGGTCAGTATAGATGGACTAATAGACCAAGTCCCACACACCGCTAGAAGCCCAAAATATTTTTTCAGAGCTAGAGGCAGAAATTTTTTTTATTCAATTTGCAACCTGATGGAGGTCAGTATAGATGGTCTAATAGACCAAGTCCCACACACTGCTAGAAGCCCAAATATTTTTTCAGAGCTAGATGCAGAAAAAAATTATTTTTAATTTGCAACCTGATGGAGATCAGTATAGATGGACTAATAGACCAAGTCCCACACACTGCTAGAAGCTCAAATATTTTTTCAGAGCTAGATGCAGAAAAAAATTATTTTTAATTTGCAACCTGATGGAGGTCAGTATAGATGGACTAATAGAACAAGTCCCACACGCTGCTAGAAGCCCAAATATTTTTTCAGAGATAAATGAAGAAAAAAATTATTTTTAATTTGCAACCTGATGGAGGTCAGTATAGATGGACTAATAAACCAAGTCCCACACACTGCTAGAAGCCCAAATATTTTTTCAGAGCTAGATGCAGAAAAAAATTATTTTTAATTTGCAACCTGATGGAGGTCAGTATAGATGGACTAATAGACCAAGTCCCACACACTGCTAGAAGCCCAAATATTTTTTCAGAGCTAGATGCAGAAAAAAATTATTTTTAATTTGCAACCTGATGGAGGTCAGTATAGATGGACTAATAGACCAAGTCCCACACACCGCTAGAAGCCCAAATATTTTTTCTGAGCTAGATGCAGAAAAAAATTATATTCAATTTGCAACCTGCTGGAGGTCAGTATAGAAGGACTAATAGAACAAGTCCCACACACTGCTAGAAGCCCAAATATTTTTTCAGAGCTAAATGAAGAAAAAAATTATTTTTAATTTGCAACCTGATGGAGGTCAGTATAGATGGACTAATAGAACAAGTCCCACACGCTGCTAGAAGCCCAAATATTTTTTCAGAGATAAATGAAGAAAAAAATTATTTTTAATTTGCAACCTGATGGAGGTCAGTATAGATGGACTAATAGACCAAGTCCCACACACTGCTAGAAGCCCAAATATTTTTTCAGAGCTAGATGCAGAAAAAAATTATTTTTAATTTGCAACCTGATGGAGGTCAGTATAGATGGACTAATAGACCAAGTCCCACACACCGCTAGAAGCCCAAATATTTTTTCTGAGCTAGATGCAGAAAAAAATTATATTCAATTTGCAACCTGCTGGAGGTCAGTATAGAAGGACTAATAGAACAAGTCCCACACACTGCTAGAAGCCCAAATATTTTTTCAGAGCTAAATGAAGAAAAAAATTATTTTTAATTTGCAACCTGATGGAGGTCAGTATAGATGGACTAATAGACCAAGTCCCACACACTGCTAGAAGCCCAAATATTTTTTCAGAGCTAGATGCAGAAAAAAATTATATTCAGTTTGCAACCTGATGGAGGTCAGTATAGATGGACTAATAGAATGATGCTATGCCCAAACGATTTTACTTCACTAGGTGCAGTAAAAAAATTGGTATTCTATACACAGGTGGTATATCTTGCAACACAGATAGGCTACTCCACTGACTAACACACTCTGCAATAGGCCAAAAAGGATTAGCTTTGCTAGATTCAGCCAAATGCTGTGAAAAAAACTTGCACAGCACTGGCACAGACCTGCCTGGCAAAAACTGATAGGAACTGATGTAACCTAGTCCTGAAAAGGACTCCAATTACAATTAGTCTTTACTCCCACAATCTATCTATTTAAGAGCACAGACCTGCTTGATAAAAGTCGTAGGAAATGCTGTAACCTAGTCCTTAAAAGGACTGCAATCACAACTATTCCCTACTCCCAAGCTATCTGTATATTTGTGCGAAAATTGGCTTGAAATTAACAAGGTATAGCGCACACAGCAACAGCGGTGCCGTCTAACACGCAGCTGCAGCAGTGAGAAAATGGTGGCGACGGGGAAAATGGCTTGGTCTTATAGGGCAAGGACATGTGACATACACTGCCAATCACACATGCCCTTGCTTGTGTGAAAAAAAGCACTTCGCTCCGTGTGTGCGCTGCTGATAGGCTGACAGATTGCACCTCCCCACTGCAAATGCGGGAAAGAGAAAAAAAAATGGAGATCTTCATTGTTCCTGCAGAGATCCATCCCCTGCCCCTCCCCCCGCCCCGCTGTACACTCAAACTGCGTATTAACATTAATTTTCATCATTACTGAGAAAAAATCCAGTTATGATTTTGGTGCACGAACAGTTATCGAACATAACCTCGAACAGCCGAATTTTTCTCAAATTGTTCGTGTTCGCCGACCGGCTCGAACACCGCCCAAAACAGCTCGAATTTGAGATTGGCGAACAGTTCGAGTAGAACAACGCTCATCTCTACTCTTGAACCACCCGATAGGCTCCCTGTTTCTGGTGTGAGGGAGTGGAGTCAGTACCCAAATGTAGTTCCTGACACCAGTCCTCCATTGTTTTCTGAGAGCCATTACCTTCCTCCGGGGAAGATGGAGGCAAGGGTTCTACGGACTGTATGGAATCTTGATTGATGGTATACAATTTGGCTAGCGTGGCATACCGGGGCAGGTACACTTCCCTCTTCCCGATATTTATTATGCGAACGGGCACCCTCCCATGGCGTACATTGACCACCCCCCGTGCTGTCAAAATGGTGGGCCTACTGTCTGAGTAAACTGGTTCTACCATTGCCTGGTAATCTCTACCTCTCAGACCAATAGCTGCCCGGCACCAAATCATCATTTCACTTTTCGGGGGCATGGCAATAGGGAAAGGGTCACACATTCGCACGCTACCAATCTCACCACCGGAGAGTTCTAGCTGTTGCCGTCGCATCAGTGCCCGGATCTCTTTCTGGAGCACTCGCTGCTGGCCGGAGCTGGCGTTCTTGGCAACCTGCTGTAAAAGGAAAATCACCTCTGCAAGACAATTTTCAATTACATTAGTTCCTAGAGTTATCTTTGGGTGACTCTCGTGTTTGTCAATGTCTACAATGATCAGTCCCTGTGCTGCCAGTTCGACTCTACCGATTTTAATGGTCACCTCTTTAAATCCAATCTGTGGCACGGGCTGACCATTGCTGGTGATGATACTCAAGTCGTCGTCAGGGTAGCGGGTGATATCCGAGTCATTCCAGTACTGCTTGAAGAGCACGTACGGGATGGTGGTGACCTGTGAGCCGGTGTCCAGTAGGGCACTCATAGGAATGCCATCCAGTACCACGGGTAAGACTGGACGTCCTCCCACATATTTGTCACGCCAGTTCGATGGGCCTGGTGATCTTTTTCCTGGGGGTTGGCCCTCTACCCCAGGTTGTGCCAGTTTAAAGGACAGTACCTTGCCATATGTCCGGGTTGATTGCAGCAGCGGCAGATGGGTCGTCCGTCCTCGTTGTATCGGTCGCTGGGTCTTCCTCTGGCCGGTGGGGTCCTCCTTGGTCGACGCCATGGGATGTCCTCCGGTCCGGATGCCAGCTGGATCTTCCCTGGAGTGGAAAGCTGTAAAGACTGCACAGTTCGGGTTAGCGCAGCAACGCTTTTAGCTAGCTCTTGGACCTGATGGTGCAGGTCTGGAGCCGGGTCATTGTTCAAAGCCTGCGCACCAGCTCCCACAGGCCCTGCCGACAAGGGCGCCACCTCCTGGTGGTAAGTGGTAGTGGGGCGTCTGGGGGTCACAACGCCACCTGGTGCCGGTTCTCGAAGCACCCGGATGGCTCTGTCCTTGAACTGTGCAAATCCCAGATGAGGGTCCTGTAAGGCCATTGCCCGCAACTGGGTTCGGTGGGCATTGCAATATAAACCCTCTATAAATTGTTCAGTCAACAGCCTGTCCTCGTCTCCCACGCCGTCAGGGTCGGTCTGCTTAATGGCTCTCAGGGCCTCTTGTAGGTTCAGGGCATAGTCCCTTATACTCTCATGTGCCCGCTGTTTGCACCCGTAGAATCTAAGCTTGATCTCGGCTGAGGTGCGGGTATCAAAGGTGTCCTTCAGCCGGGTTGGTATCCCTGCGACAGTCCTCCCCCCAGGTGGCCAGGACTTTACCTCCCTTTGGGCTGCCCCGGTTAATTGGGCCACCAGGATGCTCACTTTTTGCTCCTCTGTGAGGGGGTACACCTGGAAGAGGCTATCCAGCTTTTCTCTAAAGTCATGCAGGGTATGTGACTTCCCTGAGTACTGGGGTAGCCAGGCTGCCCCCGGGATATAGGGCATGGTGAAAGGCATGACCGCAACAGCGGTGGCACTGGCGGGGGTTGAAGCGGTGAAGCTCTCCTCCGTATCCGACATCCTTCTCCCCCCTAGTGGACCGTGGCCTACCTTGCGATGATCCTCTTCTGTAGGCCGCGGCTCCGCAGTGGATCGTCAGGGTTGAGGACCTTCCGTCGCGCTCCTGTGACGTCGGCGTCTGCTGGGCTCCTTCCAGGACCTTACGCAACGTCCGGACGTGAGGCGGGGCTTCAGTTCTCGCGCGCTTTCGGAGTCCACGCCCCTCTTCTTCCCGCGCGGCGTCCTCAAGATGGCGTCCAATGGCGGGAAAACTCCACGTATGGTGGGAAGAAGGCCGAAGATGGCGCCGGATGGCGGGAAAACTCCACCGATGGCGGGAAGGAAGCGGAAGATGGCGCCGGATGGCGGGAATCTTCACCACAGGTAAGTTTGAACAGTCTTTTTCAGGCACGCAGTACCCGGTGGTTGCGGGCACGAAATCCTGCCGACTACGCCAAAAGTTGACGCGCCCCTGGGCCTGTGTCGCGCTGCGTTGCGCACGCGGGAGCTTACCCGGAGCCGGATCTCTTTAGTGTTGTAGTCTCGTGGCGGTGATCCGGTCCGTACCCAGGGAGTCAGACTAAGTGGCGCTGTATTAGCGGTAGATGTTGGACGACTACGCCACCCGTTGAGTACAGCTAAGGAGCTGCAGCTGCAGGGCAGACCGCTGAGGCCGGTGGTAGGATTGTGCAGCGTGATAGTATAACCCCCAACGGGAGTGGTATGGCCTCAGGGCAGCCGACGTGGATGATGGGGGTAGCAGGAACCACTCGGAGACGGTACGGTGTAGTTCAGGGTCTTTACTGGTGACAAAGATAGACCCTCCCGGAGTACTGGCTAGCGATTGGGGCCTGGTCAGTCCTTGAGCAGATGGGATCTCCCCTGGCCAGGCGGAGTTGTAGGCCTCCCAAACTAACGATACTCTTCCGGCTACCTTGCTAGAGGCGGGTATAAGTAGCCCACGTCCCTGAGTGTACCGTGTGGTGCTCACCCGTATGGCCGGTGACTCGGGGCCTTCTAGTAGCTTCCGCTCCACGACGGCGGTGCTGGTCCCACGCGTGTGACCGTGCCTTCGGGTTTCTGGGCCAGAGGACCTGCAATCCCCTGCCGGTCGGTTTCTGCTGCTGGATAGGAGTTAGTCCCCACAGCCTTGGACTCCGGGTCCGGTGATAACTTCTCAGTCAGGGCGAGCTCTGCAGCTGCCAGCCCCTGACTCCTTGTAGCACTGCTCCCACAGAGCTCCTGATGTTCTTTTCCTATATCTGCTTCTCTGTCTCTACTTCTTCTCTACTCACTAACCCTGCCTCAGCCCTAGGTTTATATAGGGGAAGTTCTTCCCCTCCCAGGACTGGGCAGGAGGTGTGGCATGCATAGGATCCCTGACCAAGAGACCTCCCACCTGCTCTCAGACATAACATTGCTGTTACTGTGGAAACCAGACCCCTGGAGTGCCACATGTGCGCTGCTGATAGGCTGACAGATTGCACCTCCCCACTGTAAATGCGGGAAAGAGAAAAAAAAAATGGAGATCTTCATTGTTCCTGCAGAGATCCATCCCCTGCCCCTCCCCCCGCCCCGCTGTACACTCAAACTGCGTATTAACATTAATTTTCATCATTACTGAGAAAAAATCCAGTTATGATTTTGGTGCACGAACAGTTATCAAACAAAACCTCGAACAGCCGAATTTTTCTCAAATTGTTCGTGTTCGCCGAACGGCTTGAACACCGCCCAAAACAGCTCGAATTTGAGATTGGCGAACAGTTCGAGTAGAACAACTCTCATCTCTAATGGTGAGGACACAGAAGTCTTGCCTGTTAGCAGTCTGGCACGCATGGCTGAGTTTATGTTACACTGCCTTTTCCGTGACCCTCATGTTCTCCAAATTTTGGGTCATAGTCATTACAGGTTGGTGACACTTCTAGACCCACGCTACAAGGAAAACTTTATATCGCTTATTCCTGAGGCGGAGAAGTCTACAAAAATAGGGCAGTACCAGAAGGCACATGTTGCGGAACGATTAAAAAAAATTTCCATCTGAAAACGCTGTCGACAGAGGTTACAGTTCGTTGGATAACCAAGGAGTACAGGCGAGAGAGACGCAATTTCAATTCAGCAGAGGCAGGGGAACGCTGTCAATGTTATGGTAGAGTTTTCTCAGCCTCTCCCATCTCACAGGCCCTGAGGCGCGGGGTACTCTCACAAGGAGTGCAAAGTTTGGGAAGATGCTGAGGGAGTACCTTGCCGACTGTACCAACATCCTCCGTGATTCCTCTGTGCCTTTTAATTATTGGGTATCCAAGCTGAATACGTGGAATGATCTGGCTCTCTATGCCTTGGAGGTCCTGGCCTGCCCTGCCCCTAGCATTTGTCAGAGCGGGTTTTTAGTGCCGCTGGTGGAATTATAACTGATAAGCGCATCCGTCTGTCAACTGAAAATGCTGACAGGCTGACTTTTATAAAAATGAACAAGGGCTGGATTGGGCCAGACTTCTCAACACCACTGAATGATAGCAGCGTAACATAAACTCAAATCGAGTGTCTTTTCTTAGGTGGTGTATTCCCTTGCACCTTTACACACCCACACATGGGTATACGCATCCGGATTTTTGCTATTTTCTCTTGTCCTCCTCCTTAACCTCATACTCCACCACCATATTACCAGGGTGACTGTGGCCCATGATGCAACACCCACATATTTTTTTAAAGGGTGTTTATGATGCCCGTAAAAAAAAATTTTTATACAGTATGTTCATGTATACCCCCCAGGGGTAAATGTTTGTCAGCCCATACACTTAGTGCATGGGCTTTACAAGTATAGGAGACCCGTTCTTTTCTAATGGGAACATTTTTTCCTGAGGCCCTCTACGTCACTTCCAAGGTGCATTGAAGTGCCTCCTAATTTTTTTCAGCTCTTGCATTAACTGCATAGGCCAACACTATGGGAGACCCACTTCCTAATAATGGGAACATTTTCTCATGAGGCCCTCTACGTCTCTTCCAAGGGGCATTAGAGTGCCTCCCAATTTTTGGCAACCCTTGCATTCACTGCATAAGCAAACACAATGGGAGACCCACTTCCCACTAATGGGAACATTGTTTTCAGTATTCCCGCTGAACTCCACGTCTCTACCAAGGGGCATTGGAGTGCCTCCAAATTTTTGGCAACCCTTGCATTCACTGCATAGGCAAACACAATAATGGGAACATTTTATTTCAGGAGGCCCTCCTCTAAGTCTCTTCAAAGGAGTATTGGGGTGCTTACTAATTTTCAAAGGGATATTGGGGTGGGTCCAAAATTTGGGCAGACCTGCCACTCACTGCATACGCAATATTAGTATAGGAAACCCTCTCTTTAGTAATGGGAACAACAAAGCATAGCCGGCTGATGGCTCTCAAAGAATAGTGAGGGCCAACTGCTGGCCCTTTAAGAACAGTAAAGGCCGCCTGATGGCCCTATAAAAATAGGCTTTGTGACTTTCAGAGTCCCTCCTTCATAAATGAAACAGCATGTGTCTGATCATGTCTCACACACCACATGGCCAGATAAGGTTGTAAAATGTTAAAATGACATTTCCCGGTGAATGATTTTGTCACAATTGAAAGCAATGCAAAAGTGTAAAATGCATCAAAAACGCTGCGTGTGAACATAACCAAAAACAAAAATACTCCTCCACACCTTGGGCTATTTATTTAGCATTATATACAAGTCATTGCCCTGGAAAGAATGTTCCTTAACATATTTCCCTGGAAAATCCATATTCGTTTCGTTTTTGCATATTTTATTGTGAGTCTTTAAAAGTGGTGGAATACCTCTGACAACGTTGTTGACAGCAGTGATCTGGGAGTCAGAGATGCTTCCAGGGGTCTTCCCCATGCTGTTCCCATGTCATTTGAGCACTGTGCCTATCGATTTGGGCAATTTTTAGGCCCTCTGCAGACCGCCCGGGGGACCCGCTTGAAAAATGCTCGAGTTTCGACTTACATTGGGCTCGTTGCTCAGGTCGAGCACCTGAGTATTCCAATGTGCTCGACCCGAGCAATAAGCACCCAGCACCCGAGCATTTTAGTGCTCGTCCATCACCAGTGCTCAGACTTGAAAATTCCTACGTTCTATTATAGTTGGTGCTTCTGTTTTTTGCTGGAATTTCCCTTTAGCTATTTACAGCAGTTTGCATTTCTCCCCATTACAATGTGTACAGTATAAATACTCGTTAAAGAATTAATTAAAACTGATTTGTTTCTATTTGTTCATGTTCTTAGAAACCACAACAGAGAGACCAGAATTATCCTGCCACAGTCGAAAAAAAACATCTTAGTGTGTCTGCGGATGCGCTACGTCTGCCCTTCTTATTTACATCTCTGCTTTAATAGATAATGAGATTGGAGGCAGCAGATAAACACTTTTCATTTGTCTACAAATCTTTGCTGTATATTACCATTCATTATCTTTCCATTCCGGCTCTGTGGCAATTAAAATAGTTATCAGCATCCGATTTAGAGAATTGTTTTAATCTTAAACGTTAACTTTTATAATGTTTTTATCTCTTTATATCACTTTTTTTAAGTTGTTTATTTGCATTAACTAAATTAGATTTGCAACATTTTAATCTATGGTTTGTGGACATTAAATCAGATTGGGAAGAAGGAGAGTATATTTATTATATTTTCTCTCATTTAGGGGTGGAGCCTTATTTTTTAAAGGATATAACCAGTTTAAAGCCCGGGCAATTCCCCCATTGTTCCTCACCAGCCAAGTAAAAAAAAATTGCCTACATTTTTCTGAAAAACTATTTGAAATTTTGCAAAATTTTTGTACTTTTCATAAGGTTGATGTACTAGTATTATTTTTTCTTCTTGGATATTCAAATAATTTTAGACTTTTTTTTTTCATTTATTTTATACATTGTGTCCCTAGTGAGGTCATTAAAGGCCATTAAAGGTGGGGATTCCAATATAAGTATTTAATTTATTTTTATCTTATTTACCCTGTAAATGGGGCAGATGTATTAGCCCTAGTTACAGGGAAAATGTAGCCTCCTGGCTGCATTACAGAGCTGATTTGGGTTTCTGAAAGTAGCTCCTGCTCATTTCTGGCACCCCCTGATCGCATAAATGGTGAAAGAAGAATAGGAATCACTGTTAGCTCTTCCTAATCTGTATACACAGCTCACCTTTAACACTGTGTATACAATTATCAGGAAGGCAGTGATGGTAACAAACATTTTTACCTTCTCAATGGGGAGTCTGGCCGTGTCTGACAGCAGTCTCCCCACTCATGCCTGATTTTGTACTGCTGCTTACTATGCAATAACGAGAATAATTGGCGTGCACTCAGTCAGAGGCAAGGTGCAGATGCAATGGGCATGAACAGCCCTTCAAACAGTACAAGTTAATTCATTGCACAATTAATTTACAACAAACCCAGAAAAAACTTTCAAACCAATAGAGAGTGGCGACACAAGAAAAGACGTTTCAGCCTTTTACATGGCCTTATTTATTTCTGTCACTCTTGTTATTTGGTTTGTGCATAGCCTGGGGTTTAGGTTATAGTTAGTGGTGGGGCCACAGAGGTGGGGGACTTGTGATGCGGTCACTAGCAAGGCGCGGTAGCGCCGCTACACTCTTATCGCAGTCAGGACGCTGGCATCCACAGCATGCTACTTACAAGCCTCGGTACCACAATTCAAGCCTGCCCTTTCGCAAGAGCTTCCTGGACCTGCACAAGTCCTCCACCTTTGTCGCCCTCCTGTAGTTTATCCTATATTTACCAATGTTAAACACAGACAGCACACGGATGGCACATGGATGCCATTAGTGTGCTGTACGTGTTTTTCCCAGACCCATAGACTTAAATTTGACCTTGCTATCCATGCTGTGGAAAAAAATGGACATGTCTACGTGTGTTTTGCACCAACACACAGTCTGTGAAAAATATGGACATGTGCATAGCAGCATAGGTTACATATAGGTGTGGTATCTGTGAAAAAAATGGATTCCACACCCCGCTGACCATTGGAGCTTACACTCTACAGGGAAGAGGGAAGAGAGAGAGAGAAAGAGAGAGAGAAAGAGAGAAGGCCCCACAGACCAGAAAAGCTTACAGTACATATTCTCTACATCGATAGTGCCCAGTCTATAACGCATAGGAATTCTTACCAAGGGAAAGATTAAGTAATGCTGGTGTCAACACGGATGTATTTTACAGTCCAAGTACACGCCATAAAACACACATGTATGAAACTGTTGTAACCTGCATAACATCTTTTGTTAGGGAATCCTCCAATAAAGGTCTCAGGCGCCTATCCAGATTCCAGGTCAATGGGTCAAGCTTGTGAATGTTTTTTTTTTTTTTTTCTACAGAGCTGCAGTTTTAATTGGTGACATTTTGGGCAAAGGCAATTTTGTGATTTCATTTTTATTACATTTGTTTTATATTGTGCACACTGTACCAGACGGTTTACGGACTTTGCGGAAATACAAATAACTTTTTTAGATTTTTTTTACTGGATTAGAATTTTTTTAATTCAAAAATAAAATGTAAACATTTTCTTTTTTTTTTTACACATTTTAGCCTTGCTAGGGGACTTGAACATGCAATCACTTAAATGTGTTGTCCGTTACCCGGACAACCCCTTCTCAATTGCTGTTTCCCCTCTGTAAAATAACACTTCTCACCTTCAGTGACGGCGCTATTCCAGCGGTGTTGGCACGGCTCTCCTGGGCTCAGATAATATTACTATGTCACGCAATCCCTGTGGCTTATCAGCACTGGTTTCATTCTCCCGCTCCTTCAGACAAATCAAGGCATCTTGAGGAATTAAGAGCTGCGGCTGCCTTCTCACCCTCTCATTAATTATTTCTGTAGGAGAGAAGAGTGAAACAAGCGCTGATTGGCTGCAGGGATTGAATGACATAATACCTTCACCTGAGCCCAGGAACAGTCAGTGTCGACACCACTGGGACAGCACCGGCACCTGAATGGGTGTTATTATTTTAGGCCTCTTTGATACATCAGTGTCTCCAGTACATGTGGTGACAATTTCCACATGCACTGGAGACACTTACATTCAAATCAATGGGTCTGCGCACATGTCATATGTCCAAAGATCATGTGTCCATGTGCAAAACATGTAGACTTGTCCGTTTTTTGCTGGCAACATGGTCTGCAATATGTCCCTCACAAATGTACATAGATGACATACGGATAATATCCATGTGTGTGACAATGTACCAGCATCTTGGAAAAGCAGTACAGTTATCGCTGTTACCAAGTGACGGGTGCTGAATAGAAATGAGTGAGCATACTAACAAGTACTCCTTCTTTAGAGAGCCAATCAACATGCAGGGATTGTCTGCCACTCACTGTAATGCCGCAGCCATGTTGGTTGTGGCATTACAGTGATTGGCTGGCCGCACAGAGTCATCAGGTCTATATCAGGTCCGCTGTGCTCGCCACAGTCACTCTTCAATCAGACAATGTAGGGAGAGATTTGCTTGTTTATTAGGTAGTGTAGGTAGAACAGAAGTATACACTGTGTGCAGAATTATTAGGCAAATGCGTATTTTGATCACATGATACCTTTAATACATGGTGCCCTACTCCAAGCTGCATAGTCTTGAGAGCCAACTACCAATTAAGTAAATCTGGTGATGTGCATCTCTGTAATGAGGAGGGGTGTTGACTAATGACATCAACACCCTATATAAGGTGTGCTTCATTATTAGGCAACTTCCTTTCCTTTGGCAAAATGGGTCAGAAGAGAGATTTGACGGGCTCTGAAAAGTCCAAAATTGTGAGATGTCTTGCAGAGGGATGCAGCAGCCTTGAAATTTCCAAACTTTTGAAGCGTGATCACCGAACAATCAAGCGTTTCATGGCAAATAGCCAACAGGGTCGCAAGAAGCATGTTAGCCAAAAAAGGCGCAAAATAACTGCCCATGAATTGAGGAAAATCAAGCGTGAAGCTGCCAAGATGCCATTCGCCACCTGTTTTGCCATATTTCAGAGCTGCAACGTTACTGGAGTATCAAAAAGCACAAGGTGTGTGATACTGAGGGACATGGCCAAGGTAAGGAAGGCTGAAAAAGCACCACCTTTGAACAAGAAACATAAGATAAAACGTCAAGAATGGGCCAAAAAATATCTTAAGACTGATTTTTCAAAGGTTTTATGGACTGATGAAATGAGAGTGACTCTTGATGGGCCAGATGGATGGGCCAGAGGCTGGATCAGTAAAGGGCAGAGAGCTCCACTCCGACTCGGACGCCAGCAAGGTGGAGGTGGGGTACTGGTATGGGCTGGTATCATCAAAGATGAACTTGTGGGACCTTTTCGGGTTGAGGATGGAGTGAAGCTCAACTCCCAGACCTACTGCCAGTTTCTGGAAGACAACTTCTTCAAGCAGTGGTACAGGAAGAAGTCAGTATCATTCAAGAAAAACATGATTTTCATGCAGGACAATGCTCCATCACATGCATCCAACTACTCCACAGCGTGGCTGGCCAGTAAAGGTCTAAAAGAAGAAAAAATAATGACATGGCGCCCTTGTTCACCTGATCTGAACCCCATAGAGAACCTGTGGTCCATCATAAAATGTGAGATCTACAGGGAGGGGAAACAGTACACCTCTCGGAACAGTGTCTGGGAGGCTGTGGTGGCTGCTGCACGCAATGTTGATCGAAAACAGATCAAGCAACTGACAGAATCTATGGATGGAAGGCTGTTGAGTGTCATCATAAAGAAAGGTGGCTATATTGATCACTAATTTTTTGGGTTTTTGTTTTTGCATGTCAGAAATGTTTATTTCTAAATTTTGTGCACTGATATTGGCTCACCTGGGGAAAACAAACAAGTGAGATGAGATTATATTTGGTTTTTATTAAGTTGCCTAATTTTTCTGCACAGTAATAGTTACCTGCACAAACAGATATCCTCCTAAAATAGCCAAATCTAAAAAAAAAACACTCCAACTTCCAAAAATATTAAGCTTGGATATTTATGAGTCTTTTGGGTTGATTGAGAACATAATTGTTGATCAATAATAAAAATAATCCTCTAAAATACAACTTGCATAATAATTCTGCACACAGTGTATTACACATATCCATCTCAACAAACAGTCCTTCTGAGGACTAGTCCATCTGCAGAGATATCAGGCAGGCAGTGTATATAGGCAGGGTGTATAGCAGACTGCAGTGCATATAGCACAAGAGGCTCCATTCCAGTTCTGTCTGCTGCTGCTGTTAGATATTTCTAGAAAGAGGCCCAGGTCTCAGGAGTCAGAAATATTTTTTTTGGAGATCTTAAGGGGATCTTAATCCTCATTATTTGCTTAAAAAGCAATCCAGTGAACACCGTTTTTCTGTGCCATTTGCTTGTTGGCACTGCAGAATACAGCCAGGTCCTTTCCATATTACAGCGCTCAAAATCCAGCTATTTAAAACTGTGTTTTCTCCGTCACACGGATTACATATGCGTTTTTATAAAATACTGCCATTTCTGGCCTCCATTAAAAAAAAATTTCAGCGTGTCAGCGAAGTTTTTGACACTGGTTTGCTGTTCAAAATAGTTACCTACAGGCCAGGTATTTAAAACTGTGTTTTCTCCGTCACACGGATCACATATAACTTCGCTCCCATTTGTAGCGAGCGTGGAGGGTATTGTCCTTCATTTAAAATGGGCAAGGGACGAGGAACTGGACGTGATGGTGATGGTGCATGCAGAGGCCGAAGCCGAGACCGTGGGCAAGCTGAAATTGTGCCAAAACAAACACCCACATCTTCTCACCTGACAATCCTGTCCCAATTCTTAGGGGACCGCAGCACACCACTATTGAACCCAGAGCAGTGTCAAAAGGTTGTTGGTTGGTTAGCGGATTATGCTTCGAGTCACTTAGCCACCACCACCACCACTCTGTCTTCCCCACGGTCAAGTCTCAGAAGACGTGAGTCTGGACCGCATATTCCTCACCCTGATCCTCCTTCCTGCCACCATGCCGAATGCCCAGAGACAACTGATCCCACACTTGGACACTCCAAAGAGCTGTTCATTTTTCCATTTATAGATTCGGGCCTCTTGCCCGGTCCACTTGAAGCGGGGCAAGAGGAAATAGCATGTAGCTTTGCCCAAATATTTGAGCAGCCACGGTCACATGAAGGTGATGATGGGAAAGTGTCACAAGAGGTGGATGATGATGAGACACAATTGCCAGAAAGTCAGGAGGAGGACCAGGGTGCGGAAGTGGAAGACGAGGTGGTGGATGATATAGTAACTGACCCAACCTGGCAGGAGGACATGCGGAGCGAGGACAGCAGCACACAGGTGGAGGGAGGCAGAGCACCCCAACAGGCATGAAGAAGCAGTGTGGTCCCCACAGACAGAAGGCAGGCAACCGTTCCCGTAACACCAACACGAAGGAACTTGCCAGTACAACTGTTAGGTCTTCCCGAGTCTGGTTGTTTTTTAAAGACTCTGCCGATAACCCCAAAAAGGTCATTTGCACCAACTGCCAGGCCAGCATCAGCAGGGGGGGCAAATCTACCAGCCTCACCACCACCAGCATGATCAGGCACATGGCAGCAAAGCACCCGATTTTGTGGGTCAAACGGGAGGGTCCAGGAATAGTGTCTGCGGGTGGCATCACTGCTTCTTCCGCTGTTGTGCATGCAAGTCAATCCCCTGTCCACGGTGCATGCAAAGATGCCTCCTGCCCTGCACCTGTCGTTGCACACTCTCAAGTAGCAGCATCAGCAAGCACGTCCACGTCCTTGTCACAGCACAGCATTCAGTTGTCCATACCCCAGTCCTTGGAACGCAAGCGCAAATATGCAGCGAACGCCCCACTGGCCACACTACTAAATTCTCAAATTTTCTTGACTGCTTGCGCTCAAAATGTTGCCTTTTAGGCTCATGGAGACGGAAGCATTTCACAACATGATGGTGGCAGCCGTCCCTCGATACTCAGTACCCAGCCGCCACTATTTCTCCCAGTGTGCCGTCCCCGCATTACACAAGCATGTGTCCCAAAGCATTGGCCGTGCCCTCAAAAACGCAATGACCGTGAAAGTCCACCTAACCTCGGACAGGTGGACAAGTGCTTGTGGGCAGGGACGGTACATCTCGCTGACGGTACACTGGGTTAACATAGTGAAAGCTGGGACCCAGTCGGACTTTGGGACAGAACACGTCCTCCCGACGCCAAGGATTTCGGGCCCTAGGTCAATCAGGGTTGCCCCCATAGTCTACAGCTCCTGCGTTTCATCCTCCTCAGCCTCCTCCTCCTCTTCAGCCTCTATCTCCGAAATGACCACATCAGTCACAAGCTGGAAGCACTGCACCACTGCCCCGGCCAATGTGCAACAGGCTGTGCTGAAGCTAATATGCTTAGGTGACAAACCGTACAATGCTGAAAAGTTGTGGACAGCTCTGAAAGAGCAGGCAGATCTGTGGCTCACACCGCTGAACCTACTGTCAAGCATGGTCATGTGTGACAATGGCCGGAACCTGATGGCGGCTCTGAGGCGAGGTGAGCTCACACACGTGCCATGCCTAGCTCATGTGCTTAACCTCGTGGCTCAGCGGTTTCTCAAATCCTACCCGGAGCTGCCGGATCGACTTGTTAAAGTACGCTGCCTGTGTGCCCATTTTAGAAAGTCACTTACAGCTTCCGCCACCCTTGCCGTATTTCAACAGCGTTTGCAGTTTCCGGCTCACAGACTGGTATGTGATG
The DNA here is from genome assembly GCF_046119375.1 of Phyllobates terribilis. Taxonomy (NCBI): domain Eukaryota; kingdom Metazoa; phylum Chordata; class Amphibia; order Anura; family Dendrobatidae; genus Phyllobates; species Phyllobates terribilis. The sequence continues at coordinate 769,312,649 of NW_027362764.1, forward strand.
TCCCCACGCGTTGGAACTCTACACTGCAGATGTTGGGAAGGATTTGTGAGCAGAAGAGGGCAGTTGTTGAGTACCAGCATCAACAAGGCTGTCGGTATTCAGTTCAGACGCCACACATATGACCTCAGGAGTGGACATGGATGTCAGACATACAGTGGTGGCCAAAAGTATTGGCACCCCTGCAATTCTGTCAGATAATACTCAGTTTCTTCCTGAAAATGATTGCAATCACAAATTCTTTGGTATTATTATCTTCATTAAATTTGCTTGCAAGGAAAAAACACAAAAGAGAATGAAGCAAAAATCAAATCATTGATCATTTTACACAAAACTCCAAAAATGGGCCAGACAAAAGTATTGGCACCCTCAGCCTAATTCTTGGTTGCACAACCTTTAGCCAAAATAACTGCGAACAACCGATTCCGGTAACCATCAATGAGTTTCTTACAATGCTCTGCTGGAATTGTAGACCATTCTTCTTTGGCAAACTGCTCCAGGTCCCTGATATTTGAAGGGTGCCTTGTCCAAACTGCCATTTTGAGATCTCTCCACAGGTCTTCTATGGGATTCAGGTCTACACTCATTGCTGGCCACCTTAGAAGTCTCCAGTGCTTTCTCTCAAACCATTTTATAGTGCTTTTGGAAGTGTGTTTTGGGTTATTGTCCTGCTGGAAGACCCATGACCTCTGAGGGAGACCCAGCTTTCTCACACTAGGCCCTACATTATGCTGCAAAATTTGTTGGTAGTCTTCAGACTTCATAATGCCATGCACACGGTGAAGCAGTCCAGTGCCAGAGGCAGCAAAGCAACCCCAAAACATCAGGGAACCTCCGCCATGTTTGACTGTAGGGACCGTGTTCTTTTCTTTGAATGCCTCTTTATTTTTCCTGTACACTCCATGTTGATGCTTTTTCCCAAAAAGCTCTACTTTTGTCTCATCTGCCATCCGCACAATCTTGCGTTGAAATCTCTCATCAGTTTTTCTTTTCCATCCACATCTAGGGAGGTTAGCCACAGTGCGATGGGCTTTAAACTTCTTGATGACACTGCGCACGGAAGACAAAGGAACATTCAGGTCTTTGGAGATGGACTTGTAGCCTTGAGATTGCTCATGCTTCCTCACAATTTGGTTTCTCAAGTCCTCAGACAGTTCTTTGGTCTTCCTTCTTTTCTCCTTGCTCAATGTGGTACACACAAGGACTCAGGACAGAGGTTGAGTCAACTTTAATCCATGTTAACAGGCTGCAAGTGTGATTTAGTTATTGCCAACATCTGTTAGGTGCCACAGGTAAGTTACAGGTGCTGTTAATTACACGAATTAGAGAAGCATCAGATGATTTTTCAAACAGTGCTAATACTTTTGTCCACCCCCTTTTTTAGGTTTGGTGTGGAATTATATCCAATTTGGCTTTAGGACTATTCTTTTTTGTTTTTTTCATTGAAGACAAATTAAATGAAGATAATAATACCAAAGAATTTGTGATTGCAATCATTTTCAGGAAGAAACTGAGTATTATCTGACAGAATTGCAGGGGTGCCAATACTTTTGGCCACCACTGTATGTACCATCCTCCAAAACTTTGAGGACTCCACCAAGATGGTGAATGGCGATAACGCCATAATTAGCGTCACCATCCCGTTTCTCTGTCTTCTGAAACACTCTCTGCTCACAATCAAAGAGGATGCATTGCAGACAGAACACAATGAGATGGAGCAAGGAACCATACAAGGTGATTACACACAGCCAAGCCTCATCTCATCCCAACGTGGATTGGGTGACAATGAGGAGGAGAAGGAGGAGGAGAGCATGGTCAGTCATCCTCTTGGTGTGGACACGGAAGTCTTGCCTGTTAGTAGTCTGGCACGCATGGCCAAGTTTATGTTACGCTGCCTTTCCCATGACCCTCGCGTTCTCAAAATTTTGGATGACAGTCATTACTGGTTGGTGACACTTCTAGACCCACGCTCCAAGGAGAACTTTATATCTCTCATTTCTGAGGCGGACAGGTCTACAAAAATGGCTCTGTAGCAGAAGGCACTTGTTGCGAAACTATTAAAAAAATTCCCATCTAAAAACGCTGGCGGCAGAGGGCACACTTCGTTGGACAACCAAGGAGTACATGCGAGAGAGACACAGCTTCAATCCAGCAGAGGCAGGGGAACACTGTCAAAGTTCTGGGAGAGTTTTCTCAGACCCTCCCATCGGACAGGCCCTGAGGCGCTGAGTACTCTCACAAGAAGTGTAAAGTTTGGGAAGATGCTGAGGGAGTACCTTGCCGACCGTACCAACGTCCTCCGTGATTCCTCTGTGTCTTATAATTATTGGGTACCCAAGCTGGATACGTGGAATGAACTGGCTCTCTATGCCTTGGAGGTCCAGGCCTGCCCTGCCACCAGCGCTTTATCAGAGCGGGTTTTTAGTGCCACTGGTGGAATTATAACTGATAAGCACATCCGCCTGTCAACTGAAAATGCTGACAGGCTGACTCTTATAAAAATGAACAAGGGCTGGATTGGGCCAGACTTCTCAACAACACCAAATGATAGCAGCGTAACATAAACTCCAATCCAGTGTCTTTTCTTGGGAGGTGTATTCCCATGCACCTTTTCACACCCACACATGGGAATACGTTTCCTGATTTTGGCTATTTGATCTTGTCCTCCTCCTTCTCCTCATCATCCACCACCATATCACCAGGGTGACTGTGGTCCGTGATGCAACACCCACCTAATTGTTTTAAAGGGTGATATGATGCCCGCAAAAAAATTTTTTTATACAGTATGTTCATGTATACCCCCCCTGGGGTAAATGTTTGTCAGCCCATACACTTAGTGCATGGGCATTACAAGTATAGGAGGCCCGCTCCTTTCTAATGGGAACATTTTTTTATGAGGCCCTCCTCCAAGTCTCTTCCAAGGGGCATTGAAGTGCCTCCAAATTTTTGGCAGCAATTGCATTCACTGCATAGGCCAACACTATGGGATACCTTCTCCTTTCTAATGGGAATTTTTCGTTACTGCGGCCCTGCTCTGTGTGTCTTTAAATTCTTAGTGGGGTTTTTCCTAAAATTGTCAGCTGTTGGACTCACTGCATACCCTATAACTGTATAGCAGACTCTCTCCTTTCTAATAGGAACATGTCGTACTTGTTACTTTGGCCCTGCTCCATGTGTCTTTAAATTCTTAGTGGGGTTTTTCCTAAAATTGTCAGCCATTGGACTCACTGCATACCCTATAACTGTATAGCAGACCATCTCCTTTCTAATGGGAACATGTCGTACCTTGTTATTGTGGCCCTGCTCTATGTCTCTTTAAATTCTTAGTGTGTTTTTTCCCAAATTTTGGCAGCCTTTGCAGTCACAGCATGGGCATTACCACTATAGGAGACCCGCTCCTTTATAATGGGAACATTTTTTTTACTGAGACCCTCCTCTATGTCTCTTCAAAGGGGTGTTGGGTTGCATCCAAATTTTTGGCAGCCCTTCCAGTCACTGGATACACAATAACAGTATAGGAGACCCACTTGTTAATAATGGGAACAACAGAGCATAGCCGGCTGATGGCTCTCTAACAATAGCGAGGGCCGACTGGTGGCCTTTTAAGAATAGTAAGGGACGTCTGATGTCCCTATAAAAATAGGCTTTATGACTTTCAGAGTCCCTCCATCATAAATAAAACAGGATGTGTCTGATGATGTGTCACACACCACTTTGCCAGATAAGGTTGTAAAATGTTTAAATGACATTTCCCGGTGAATGCATTTGTCTTAAAAAAAAAACGCATAAAAAACAAAACAATAGGATCTTTCTTTAGTATAAAAAACAGCATCACCAATTTAACAACAATGTAATCACATTGTTCAGCTCATGCACCTCATCCTCCGTCTCCGAAATGACTACATCAGTGACAAGCTGACAGCACTGCCGCACTGCCAAGCAGCAACAGGCTGTGCTGAAGATAACATGCTTAATGCTTAATTGATAAACCGTCCAGCGCTGCAGAGTTGTTGAAAGCTGTAACACAGCAGCCTGGTCTGTGGCTCTCACCACTGAACATACAGCAGGCATGGTCGTGTGTGACAATAAGCGCAAGCTGGTGACGGAGAAATGACAGCCGGGGTAGATACGGATTCCCTCTATGCCAGTCCTTTCACTGAGCTAAAGAATATGACTGGTGAAATACAACTCCCACTGAGAAGCTGTTTCAGATTGAAAAACATTGTGCCCACCAGAGGATTTGATTCTGAGGGCTAACCTTTCTCCCCCTCTCAAGAGCCCCATAGCAGCTGCAAAGTTAGCGCTATCATGAACTCTCCTGATGTAGAAGCCAAGGCACACCAGAGGATTCTCTGGTGGGACCGTCCAACCCTGCTAAGAAGCAGTCCTGGCTAAGAAAAGTGTGTGGAAAAGCTCCCGGACACACTATGGCTGCTGTTTTACTGAGGAGGAAACACATGCAAACATGGGGAGAACATACAAAGTCCTTGCAGATGTTGTCCTTGCTGGGATTTGAACCCAGGATCCCAGTGCTGCAAGTCTTCAGTGCTAACCACTAGAGATGAGCGTTGTTCTACTCGAACTGTTCGCCAATCTCAAATTCGAGCTGTTTTGGGCGGTGTTCGAGCCGGTCGGCGAACACGAACAATTTGAGAAAAATTCGGCTGTTCGAGGTTATGTTCGATAACTGTTCGTGCACCAAAATCATAACTGGATTTTTTCTCAGTAATGATGAAAATTAATGTTAATACGCAGTTTGAGTGTACAGCGGGGCGGGGGGAGGGGCAGGGGATGGATCTCTGCAGGAACAATGAAGATCTCCATTTTTTTTTCTCTTTCCCGCATTTGCAGTGGGGAGGTGCAATCTGTCAGCCTATCAGCAGCGCACACACGGAGCGAAGTGCTTTTTTTCACACAAGCAAGGGCATGTGTGATTGGCAGTGTATGTCACATGTCCTTGCCCTATAAGACCAAGCCATTTTCCCCGTCGCCACCATTTTCTCACTGCTGCAGCTGCGTGTTAGACGGCACCGCTGTTGCTGTGTGCGCTATACCTTGTTAATTTCAAGCCAATTTTCGCACAAATATACAGATAGCTTGGGAGTAGGGAATAGTTGTGATTGCAGTCCTTTTAAGGACTAGGTTACAGCATTTCCTATGACTTTTATCAGGCAGGTCTGTGCTCTTAAATAGATAGATTGTGGGAGTAAAGACTAATTGTAATTGGAGTCCTTTTCAGGACTAGGTTACATCAGTTCCTATCAGTTTTTGCCAGGCAGGTCTGTGCCAGTGCTGTGCAAGTTTTTTTCACAGCATTTGGCTGAATCTAGCAAAGCTAATCCTTTTTGGCCTATTGCAGAGTGTGTTAGTCAGTGGAGTAGCCTATCTGTGTTGCAAGATATACCACCTGTGTATAGAATACCAATTTTTTTACTGCACCTAGTGAAGTAAAATCTTTTGGGCATAGCATCATTCTATTAGTCCATCTATACTGACCTCCATCAGGTTGCAAACTGAATATAATTTTTTTCTGCATCTAGCTCTGAAAAAATATTTGGGCTTCTAGCAGTGTGTGGGACTTGGTCTATTAGTCCATCTATACTGACCTCCATCAGGTTGCAAATTAAAAATAATTTTTTTCTGCATCTAGCTCTGAAAAAATATTTGGGCTTCTAGCAGTGTGTGGGACTTGGTCTATTAGTCCATCTATACTGACCTCCATCAGGTTGCAAATTAAAAATAATTTTTTTCTTCATTTATCTCTGAAAAAATATTTGGGCTTCTAGCAGCGTGTGGGACTTGTTCTATTAGTCCATCTATACTGACCTCCATCAGGTTGCAAATTAAAAATAATTTTTTTCTGCATCTAGCTCTGAAAAAATATTTGGGCTTCTAGCAGTGTGTGGGACTTGGTCTATTAGTCCATCTATACTGACCTCCATCAGGTTGCAAATTAAAAATAATTTTTTTCTGCATCTAGCTCTGAAAAAATATTTGGGCTTCTAGCAGTGTGTGGGACTTGGTCTATTAGTCCATCTATACTGACCTCCATCAGGTTGCAAATTAAAAATAATTTTTTTCTTCATTTAGCTCTGAAAAAATATTTGGGCTTCTAGCAGTGTGTGGGACTTGTTCTATTAGTCCATCTATACTGACCTCCAGCAGGTTGCAAATTAAAAATAATTTTTTTCTGCATCTAGCTCTGAAAAAATATTTGGGCTTCTAGCAGTGTGTGGGACTTGGTCTATTAGTCCATCTATACTGACCTCCATCAGGTTGCAAATTAAAAATAATTTTTTTCTGCATCTAGCTCTGAAAAAATATTTGGGCTTCTAGCAGTGTGTGGGACTTGGTCTATTAGTCCATCTATACTGACCTCCATCAGGTTGCAAATTAAAAATAATTTTTTTCTTCATTTAGCTCTGAAAAAATATTTGGGCTTCTAGCAGTGTGTGGGACTTGTTCTATTAGTCCTTCTATACTGACCTCCAGCAGTTTGCAAATTGAATATAATTTTTTTCTGCATCTAGCTCTGAAAAAATATTTGGGCTTCTAGCGGTGTGTGGGACTTGGTCTATTAGTCCATCTATACTGACCTCCATCAGGTTGCAAATTAAAAATAATTTTTTTCTGCATCTAGCTCTGAAAAAATATTTGGGCTTCTAGCGGTGTGTGGGACTTGGTCTATTAGTCCATCTATACTGACCTCCATCAGGTTGCAAATTAAAAATAATTTTTTTCTGCATCTAGCTCTGAAAAAATATTTGGGCTTCTAGCAGTGTGTGGGACTTGGTCTATTAGTCCATCTATACTGACCTCCATCAGGTTGCAAATTGAATAAAAAAATTTTCTGCATCTAGCTCTGAAAAAATATTTGGGCTTCTAGCGGTGTGTGGGACTTGGTCTATTAGTCCATCTATACTGACCTCCATCAGGTTGCAAATTAAAAATAATTTTTTTCTGCATCTAACCCAGCCAATAGTTTTGGCCTAATACCACAGTTTGGCCACTCAGCTCTGCTCGGTTACCATCCATTGTTTTTTTGTGCAAACAACTCCAGAGTTGTGAATTAGTTAACCACCAAAATGAGTGGAAAAAGGCCTGCTGCTGGTGGAAAGGGGAATAGGCGTGTTGGGAAGGGGAAAAAAGGTTGTGTCCGTGGGGTAGGTGCAGAAGAAAGACCATCTTCCAGCCAAACTAAAATGTCTACTTCTTTTAGCGGACAATGTGATAAGATCCCTTTCTTACGGCCACGCCAATCGCTACAAATTCCAGATGAGGCACAAAAACAGCAGGTGCTTCAACGGATATCAAGTGCTCCTTTAAGTGGGCTCTCCTCCACATCAACTTCAACATCACAAATACTCCAGTCCTCAAAGGTGTCACCCAAATCGCACTTGCTTCCTCACAGCTCCCAAATCTCCAGCTGCCCGTCTGAGTATGAGGTAGAACAGATGGTTGAGTCTGCAGAGCTGTTTACTCATACTATAGCCTGGGAATCAGAGGTCGACTCCAGCGCTTCTGTGAATCCAGACGAGGAAATGATCTGCACTGATGCCCAGAATCTTTATGAGTCGGATCCAGGACCAGACGCAGAAGGTTCTGACCATAATTTAGACCCTCATTCCCAAACTGTAACTCCTGTTGGTGGAGACAATGAGGAAGACGATGATAAGACTCAAATACCTGATTGGAGCGACAACTTTAGTTTTTTGTCAGGGCAGGAACAGGTTGGCTCTGAGGACGACGGGTGTGATAACGCACAGGGTGATGATGATGAGGTCGGAGATCCCACTTACTGTCAACCCACAGTCAGCCAAGAGATGAGGTCAGCAGAGGAGGTGGAGGAAGATGCTAGTGACGACGAGGTCAGGTTGCGCCTTCCTGGACAGAGAGGTAGTACTGGAAGCACGTCAACAACTGCATCCTCAAACACAACTCTGCCTCTCACCACAAGTCGTGGTGGCTCTTCAGGTCGCATGGGTGCTAAGCCTTGCATAGCCTGGGCATTTTTTCAGATCGATAAAGATGACCCAACTCGTGTTATCTGTAACATTTGTCAGCAAAAGCTAAGTAGAGGCCAAAAATTACATAGTTTGAGTACTTCATGCATGAACCGGCACATGGACATGAAGCATAAGTTGCAGTGGGAAGCTCAGTGTGCTACAATGCGGTCTAGCCGGCCGGGCCAACCACCGTCTGCCATATCTTGTGCATCCGCGGCCTCTTCATCCTCTGTGACTGGGGGGACAGCAGTCACACCTGTTTTGGGGCGCAGACCTGACACCTCTTTACCCGCAACAGCCAGCGTGATTGGCAGGTCATCATTTTCTTTGGAGGTGGTAACACCAGCTGGTCTTGAGCGCTGTCCGACATCGATAGCACCACCTTTGGATCAAGGCAACCTAACATGTCCGCCTGCATCTTCCTCACAGACCGGCAGTTTGCCAGGGACACCCTTATCAACCCCGTCTAAGCACAATAGCCAGCCCTCGGTCCCTCAGATGTGGACAAGTAAAAGACCATTTCCTCCTAGCCATGAGAAAGCTAAGAGGTTGAATTTCACCATCTGCAAGCTCTTGGCTACAGAAATGCTGCCTTTCCGCCTGGTGGACACAGAGGATTTTCGAGACTTTATGTCCGTCGCAGTGCCCCAGTACCAGATGCCCAGTCGGCACTACTTTTCAAAGAAAGGTGTGCCTGCGCTCCACCAGCATGTCGCACACAACATCACCGCTTCTTTGAGAAACTCTGTGTGTGACAGGGTGCATTTCACCACAGACACTTGGACGAGTAGGCATGGACAGGGGCGTTACATGTCGCTGACTGGGCACTGGGTAACTATGGTGACAGCAGGACAAGGGGCTGCTGTCCAAGTCTTGCCGTCCCCACGAGTTGTGCGTCAATCCTCTTTATGTCATTTTTCCTCCACTGCTTCTGCCTCCTCAACCTCCTCTCGGTCTTCCACCTGCACCCAAAGGCTGTCTGGTCATGCCACAAGCTTTCTAACTGCGCAGAAGGGATCCTGCACACCTCCTTACTATGCTGGCAGTAGGGCTCAACGTCATCAGGCGGTTTTTACATTGAAATGTCTGGGAAATGTGAGTCACACAGCTGAGGAGTTGTGGTCAGCTCTGGAGAACCAATTTCATGAATGGTTGTCTCCACTGGACCTGAAACCAGGGAAGGCCGTGTGCGACAATGCTGCAAACCTGGGTGCGGACCTTCGCCGGGGCAATGTCACACACGTGCCTTGTATGGCTCACGTGTTGAACCTGGTTGTCCAGCAATTTTTAGCCCACTATCCCAGACTAGATGGCCTTCTGCAGAGGGCACGGTCGCTGTGTGCTCACTTCCGCCGTTCGCATCCCGCAGCTCAGCGACTTACATCTCTACAGAAGTCGTTGGGCCTGCCACTTCACCGGCTAAAATGCGATGTGCCTACCCGGTGGAATTCAACTCTGCACATGTTGCAGCGACTGTGGCAGCACCGACAAGCCCTGGTGCAATATGTTCTGACGTATAGCCTGGGCCAACGAGATTCAGAGGTGGGGCAAATCACGCTGGAGGAGTGGTCTCAGATCAGGGACCTATGCACCCTTCTGCACAGTTTTGAAATGGCGACGAAGATGTTTAGTGCTGACGATGCCATTATCAGCATGACTATTCCGGTGATTTACATGCTGGAGCACATGTTAAACAGAATTCGGAGTCAGGTGGTGGCACAAGAGGAGGTGGAGGAAGTAGAGGAGGAGGAGTTGTATGCGGAAGGGCTAACATCTGCAAGGTCCAGACGGTCGGCAGCACCAAGGCGGCAGGCATGTGAGGGTGGGGGAGATGATTTTACCAGGGCGCATGGTAGCAGCCAAACTAGTGAGGAAGGTGCAGGAGCCCAGGAAGAAGTGGAGGACGAACTGATGGAAGACTCATCAGATGAGGGAGACCTTGATCACATTTCTGTTGTGCGAGGTTGGGGGGAGAGGACAGAGGAAGGAAGCATGATTGCTACCTCGCCACCAACACAACAGGGACTTGGTGCTCCTGGATGCGCAACACACATGAGTGCCTTCTTGCTGCACTACCTGCAACATGACCCTCGAATTGTGAGAATTAGAAATAATCCTGACTACTGGGTTGCCACACTGTTAGATCCCCAGTACAAAAGTAAATTTGCAGAAATTATTCCTGCCATAGAAAGGGATGCACGCATGCAGGAGTATCAGCAGAGACTGTTGCAGAATCTTACATGTGCTTTTCCACAAAATACCAGTGGTGCACGTAGTGAATCTCACAGTTCCAACTTGCCAACCGTGGGACCGTCAAGTGTTCAGCACTCAAACCGTAACAGAACCACAGTATCTGCTGGTAACATCAATTTTGCGGAATCATTTCACCACTTTTTTAGCCCATCCTTTGCAAGGCCACAGGAGACAAGAAGTCTGACACATAGTCAACGCCTAGAGACGATGGTACAGGAGTATCTCCAAGTAAACATTGAAGCCACGACTGTGTCACTGGACCCTTGCTCTTTTTGGGCTTCCAATCTGGATAAATGGCCGGAGCTAGCCACTTACGCCTTGGAGATCTTGTCATGCCCCGCAGCCAGCGTTCTGTCTGAACGTGTGTTCAGCGCTGCTGGTGGTGTGCTGACAGATAAGCGCACGCGGCTCTCCACTGATAATGTAGACAGACTCACGTTCATAAAGATGAACAAATCATGGATCCGAAACGACTTTTCTACCCCTGTGTCATCCTGGGGAGAGTAAAAGCTTGATGATTGGTTAAAATCACCCTACCAACCGTTTTAAGCTTTCAAATTACTAATCATGTTTATCTGTATCTTGACTGGAAAATAATTTGGGCTTTGTAGCAGTGTGCAGCACTGATCCTATTAGGCCATCTATAATAAGCTTCACCAGATTTAAAATTAAAAATAATTTTTAGCTGCATCTAGCCCGGAAAATAATTTTGGGGCTCCGAGATGCGCAAGACACATAAGTGCCTTCTTGCTGCACTACCTGCAGCATGACCCTCATATTGTCAGAATTCGAAGTAATCATGACTACTGGGTTGCCACACTCTTAGATCCCCCAAACTTTTCGATCAACCTTTTCATTTTAATAAAGACCAAAAAAATGGTCATTTTTGAAATTATAAGCATTAGCAGGTTGTTAGAAACTGAAATCAAACAGTTTTCAACTCAAAACTTTATTCTAGGTGATGTTACATTTTCACATAGGACCCCTTGTTCGAAAGGAGCTTCTGAACTCTCTCGTCCATTGAATTTGTCAGGTTTTGGATGGTTTCTGCTTCAATTGTTTTGCATGAGGACAGAATACCCTCCCAGAGCTGTTGCTTAGATGTGAACTGCCTCCCGCCATCATAGACACTCCTTTTAATGATGCTCCAAAGGTTCTGAATGGGGTACAGGTCAGGGGAGCATGGGGGTCACACCATAAGTTTGTCCCCTTTTATGCCCATATCAGCCAGAGATGCAGATGTTTTATGTGCAGCATGAGATGGTGCATTATCATGCAGAAAAATGATCTTGCTGTGAAATACACGGTTCTTCTTCTTGAACCATGGCAGGAAGTGCTGTTTGAGAAAATCCACATACATTATGGAGTTCATCTTTAGCGCCTTCAGGGATCCTAAAGGGGCCGACAATCTCTCTCCCCATGATTCCAGCCCAAAACATTACTCCACCTCCTCCTTGTTGGCGCTGTAGCCGTGTTTGCGTGGGGTGTCCATCAACCAGCCATCCTCCACTCCATTCATCTGGACCATCGAGCGCTGCACGGCACTCATCCGTGAACAAAACAGTTTTGAAATCAGTCTTCATGTAATGTTTGGCCCACTGGAGCCGTTTCTGCTTGTGTGAAGTGGATAGAGGAGGTCGACAGGATGGCGTATGCACAGCTGCAAACCTCTGAAGGACCCTGCATCTCGTTGTTCGGGGGACGTTGGAGGCACAAGCAGCTTCAAAAACTTGTCTGCTGCTATGACAAGGCTTTTTTGCCGCTGCTGTTTCAACCTGACGTAATTGCCTGTAGGAAAGAGTCCTCAATTTGCCCTTATCAGCACGCACACGTGTGTACTGTGAATCAGCTACATACTTCTTGATTGCCAAGACACTTCATCCTGATCATCGCACAATGTTGATTGTAGTCATGCCTTGACCTAAACACTCCACAATTTGTTGCTTCTCAGCAGCCGACACATCCTTTTTCTTTCCCATTTTGGCAGAAAATGTAGGCTGCTTAATAATGTGAGAGAGCCTTCTTAAGTAGTCTTGCCTTTCATTGGACACACCTGCCAAACTAATTAGCACAGGTGTCTGGAATTGCTTACAGTGATATAAAGAGCCCTGACACACATCACCATCAATGAGTTTAACTGACAAACAAACAAATTCTTCCCTTATCACTCCTAAACACTTTTTGCATAATAATTTGGAACGCGGTGTACATGTGCTTTTCCACAAAACACCCCCTGGGCCTTGGGACACCCGGAGCCGGACCCTTTTTGGTGGATGCTGGTGGTTGTAGTCTTCGTGGCGGCGATCCGGTTCCGTGGCTCAGGGCGGTCAAACCAGTGGCGGAACTATTTATGTGGTTTTGATGTTTAAATGTCCGACTACGCCACCCGTGGATTGCGGTCAGAGTGAACCGCCGCTACAGGGCAGACCGCTAAGGCTGGTGTTTTGGGTGCAGCAGAGCGTAGCATAACTCCCCACGGGAGGAGTATAGCCTCAGGGCAGTGTATGCGGAGGATGGGGGTGATGGTGCAGGGCAGCAGCAGTAACGACACGGAGTCAGTGATGCAGTTCAGGGCCTTTACTCACAGTTCTTATTATCCAGACCACGTCTGCAGGTAACGGCTGCCCACGTCGTACTGTGCTCACCAGGTGAGGGGCTCAGACAACTCCCAGATAACTTTGGAGCGCTTCACAGGACCCCCTTTGTGTGTCCTTTGTCTGGCCTTTCTTACCAACACTTCTGTCCGGCTGCCTCGGGCCTCCTCTTGGTAAACTTGGCGCCAGTTTCCCTGACCCTATGTGGTGCCTTCCTAGCGGGTGGAGCAAGGGGCTGCGCCACATAAAATGTCAGAGCCTCCGGTTTCTAGCTGAGGGTCGTTTCCTGCCTCCACTAGTTCGGGGACCGGTCTCCCCCTTTGGCCTGACCCCTCCACGCAGGTGGATTCGGGCGTGCGGTGGCGACTCGCCCGTCCGCACCCCTGGGATCCCTTCATTCCTCGTTCCTGGAGCCTTCTCCGCTCCTCTTCCTTCCTTCTCCCTCTTGCAGGCCTGGGCCTCTGTTACTAGGCCCGCCTCCAGAGCAGAGCTCATGCAGAGCCCCTGCTCCCTGCCACTTCTGCTCAGACTTCTCTGCACTGAACTAAGATGGTGCCCACCTTTTATACTCCCTTCTCAATGCACCCAGGAACTGCTTCCTCCCTGCTCCTGCACTGCAGGGTTCCCCTCCCTCAGTGTTCCCTCCCCCCACTCCAGCCAGGGACAGGGACTGTCGTGCCCATCTCAGGGGCATATTGGTCGCCCTGCCCCACGGCAATGTGGTGTAATGCATGCAGGTGTCGGGTCCTGATCCACACTCCATCCTTATCTGAGAGTGAGATATCACACCTCTGGGTGAGGTGCAATACGTCTGTAGCAACCGAGCCCTCGGTGCTACAGTTCCATTTATCTTCAGCCTAGGTGACGTATTGTGATACAGGGCCGTGATTTTGGCTATAAAAGGGTCCCCTAGACCCCTACCCCAAGCTTTTTAAGAGAATCATATATGGCGTGCCAGGAGACTCTATGAAATGCTTTCTCAGCATCCAACGAGAGTATCTACTTACAAATTTTTAACTGCATCTAGCCCAGGAAATACTTTGTGCCTAGTAGCAGTGTCTGCTAGTCAGCGGATTATCCCGGCTGTTAAGCAAGCTACACCACCTGTAGTTTGGACACTTAATTTTTTCAAAGGAAATGCTTCGGGACCACGGGTTACTTAGTGAAGAGCATCAGGAGGCACCCCAAGGCATAGGGGCTGTGACTGGCACTAGGATGCCTTGCGGTGGACAGCCGAGCTCGATCCTTATAAAAGCTTTTTAACTGCAGCAGCTTTAGTGGACGCTACTGGAGCTGGAATTACGCGGCTGCTGGCATGAGACTTGCCCTCCAATAGATCCTTGTAAATGGATTTAAAGTGTATTCATTCAAATTAGAGGGACAATTTAAATTAAAAAGCTTAGAGCTGCCTCCACCACAGGGGGGCTCTCTCGACCCACCAGCGGACAGGCACCAGTATTGGGAGAGGGGGGCTGGCCGTCAGGGTTCACCGCGGCTCTGGCACAAACCCGGCGACACGGAGGTGGCACGGGCAGGAGCGGACTGGCCGTCTCGGCTTCTCACTTTTTGGATTTTAGAAGGGCATGACATGCCTATATCTGTGTCTCCCCCTCCTTTTACTCCTCCACCTCTTTTCTTTTCGCATGACTATATGTACTCGTCACTTTTCCATGTGTTAGTTGTGTCTTCTGAGCAGTTTGTCAGCTTTTGGACACCTTTGAAGGTGTTTTCTATGTGTTTCTATGTGTTTTTGTTTGCCTGCCATTGGTTTTAACGGTGTTCGAAGGTGTTCGACGAACAGTTCGACGAACAGTTCGGCGAACACACGGGTGTTCGACGAACCGAACCGAACTCGAACACTACGGGGGTGGCTCAACACTACTAACCACTGATCCAATGTGCTGCCGTTCACCCTCTAATATCTAACAAGCTGGAGAAACTTGCACCTACTGCCACGCTATCTTCAGCTCCTTTGTGAGAAAATTTATTTGGGCAGCCACTCAGTCTACCAAATAAAATTCCTGAGAAGAAAATTGGGGATGGCTTTGCTACTGGTCCTGGGGGCAGTGCTAATACCATGGCGTCGTACCATAGTTTGCAGGAAATATTCCAGGCTGGTAGGAGGCAAGCAAATTCCCACAGAAAAGTACCAGCAGTAATTTTCAGGCACCCGTGCTTGTAGAAGACGGAGACAACACCAGGAGAAATAGTGACGGCTGCGGACCGAGTATGGACACCGGCAAGGGTGAGTTGCTGCCATTGCTTCTGCAACAAGCTGCATTACAGGACTTCTTGTGAGAAATGACATGCAGGGTAGATAGGGTTTCCCTCTATGCCAGTCCTTTCACTGAGCTAAATACAACTGTCAGCAAAAAAAGTTGTGGACTAGCTCCGTACCGTCCCTGGCCACATTCACCTGTCTACGTGTTTGTGGTTAGGCGGTCCTTTCCAAAAAGTGCACTGGGGAGGGCACGGGTAATGTTGTGAGATGCGTGCTTGTGGAAGGCGGAGGCGATACCATGAAATATAGTGGCGGCTGGGGACCGAGTATGGACACCCGGCCGCCGCCGGCATGAGGTTATGAAAAGCTTCCGCCTCCACGAGCCTAAAAGGCCACATTTCAAGTGCAAGCAGCTGTCAAAAATTTGGCAGTATAGTATTGCAGCCTGTGCGTGGGTGGCTGGTTGCCTGCATATTTGCGCTTGCATTCCAAGGAATGGGGAAGGGACAACTTAACGCTGCAGTGGGACAAGGACGTGGACGGTGATTGTTGCAAGTCTGCAATGACAGGATCATGGCAGGAGGCATCTTCGTATGCGCCAAGGATCACTTATGATGGGCACACTTTTAGGCAGTGACCTGGGAGTCAGAGATGCTTCCAGAGGTCTTCCTCATGCTGTTCCCATGTCTTTTCAGCACTGTATGCATGTGTCTGATTATGTGTCACACACCACATGGCCAGATAAGGTGGTAAAATGTTAAAATTACATTTCCTGGTGAATGCATTTGTCTTGGTTGAAAGCAATGCAAAAGTGCAAAAACACATCAAAAACGCTACGTGTGAACATAGCCCAAGGCGAGGAGGATTATTTTTGTTTTTGGTTATTTATTTTGCTTTATATACATTGTACATGTCATGGAAAGGATGTTCCTTAACATATTTCCCAGGAAAATCCATTTTGGTTTCGTTTTGGTATGTTTTATTGTGAGTCCGAAAAAGTGGTGTTATACCTCTGACAACGTTGTTGACAGAAGTGACCTGGGAGTCAGAAATGCTTCCTGGGGTCTTCCCCATGCTGTCCCCATGTCATTTGAGCACTGTTCCCATTGATTTGGGCAATTTTTAGGCCCTCTGCAGACCGCCGGGGGGGGGACTCGCCTGAAAAATGCTCGAGTTTCCCATAGACTTACATTGGTCTCGTTGCTCAGGTCGAGCACCCGAGTATTCCAATTTGCTCGACCCGAGCAACGAGTACCTGAGCATTTTAGTGCTCTCTTATCACTAGTCATTACCCTTGAAAGGATTTTCCTTAACATATATCCCAGGAAAATCCATTTTGGATTCGTTTTTGTATGTTTTATTGTGAGTCCGTAAAAGTGGCGTAATACCTTTGACAACATTGTTGACAGCAGTTACCTGGGAGTCAGAAATTCTTCTAGAGGTCTTCCCAAAGCTCTTTCCATGCCATTTGAGCACTGTTCCCATGGATTTGGGCAATTTTTAGGCCCTCTGCAGACCACCGGGGGGAGCCGCAGGAAAAATGCTCGAGTTTCCCATAGACTTACATTGGGCTCGTTGCTTGGGTCGAGCACCCGAGTATTCCAATGTGCTCGACCCGAGCATCGAGCACTAAAGTATTTTAGTGCTCGCCCATCACTAGTGCTGAATCCAGTTCTCATCATTGTCGCCTTCTCTCCCTGTGATCACCGTGACAAGGCGACGCTTATGAGATTTGGAATCAGCAACCTCCATCTGTGTATCACGTGTATTCAATAAATTAATGAAAAAAAGAAAAGCAGTGTGGGTTCCCCCTTAATTCTCCTAATCATGCTGAGGGAAAGCTGACAGGGCTGGGTCATTATTCTGGAATGGAGCCAATAGCCTATTAAGGACTTTTCTCTGTGTATCTTTTTTAATGTGGACTACGGAGTTAGTAATTACTAACCCCTTGATATCAGCAGACATCATCCCCAAAACTATTACCCCACTTGCCAACACACCATAGTAAGTAGAAAAAGTCGAGGCTAATCTCCTGAATTTGTGCATATAAGAGATGCACCATTTCTGGGGCCGCTGAGGGCTAGTGTTCTTAGTCTGGGAAGAGGCCAATATCCTTGACCCTTCCCAGCCTATTAATATCAGCCTGCAGCTGTCTGTTTAGCCTTTGCTGGTTAGTAAAAATATGGGGGACCTCACATAAATTTTTTTAGGTTCCCCTTTTTACTAACCAGTAAAGGCTAAGCAAACAGCTGTGCGTTTTTATTAATAGGTTGAGAGCTTTTATGGCTATTGGCCCTTTCCCTGAATATTAACACCAGTCCCCAGCTGTCGGCTTTCCTTCAGCACAGTTAGGAAAATTATTTAATATGCGCTATACACAGACAGCGAGTGCTGACTCCAACTCTCTTCAGCATTGCCTGATTGCACTAATTGCAGGGAGCCCAGGTGACAATGATGAGAGCTGGATTAAGCATCCGGGGCCTGGGAATAATGCTAACTGTAAAGCTTTTCCCAGATGCTCGTACATGTCACACTGATTACACACGGAAGGCGGGATGTATAGCAGACCATGCTGCTGGAGAAAATGGACATGTCTACGTGTTTTGCATACAATCGATCCATAGAAGCACACTGACATGTGCACAGACATAGGCGGATTATAATGAGGACAATATGGGCTACCGCCCGGGGCCCGGAGCTCCGAGGGGGCCCATGGCCAGACTGCCCTCATTATAATGTCATGTGCACTGCCCGCAGGACAATGCAGCAGACGCGAACACGCAGCGCACTCTGTGTGCCCACATCTGCTGTACTCACGCGCGGAGCCCCTGGGATTCCCAGCTGTCGGCTCCTGCACTGCAGCTCCTCTGGTGCTCGGTGCTGGCTCTACCTGCTGCTCATCTTTTGCTCAGTGCTGTCTTTCTTCCTGTTCCCTCCTGCTGGCAGCTCCTGGTGATGGTAAGAAGCAAATAACTGCTTCCTGTTCTGTGAGAGAGTGACTTGGGCATGTCACCCTGTGGGCTGCAGGGTATATGACCATGGGGGGGCCACAAGGCATATGACCATGAGGGGGCTGCAGGATATGTGATCATGGGGGAGCACCGGATATGTGACCATGGGAGGCAGCAGGGTATGTGACCATGGGGGGGAGGACTGCAGGGTATGTGACCATGGGGGGGAGGGCTGCAGGGTATATGACCAAGGGAGGGCAGGGTATGTGACCATGGGGGGATGCAGGGTATATGATCATGGGGAGGCCGCAGGGTATGTGACCATGGGGGGACCGCAGGGTATGTGACCATGGGGGGGTGCCGGATATGTGACCGTGGGGGCTGGTAGTGGCTGCATAGTATATTGTCTTGGGGGCTACAGATTAATGTTATCCAGTGGGTTTGGGGGCTGCAAGGAGCTATGTGGGGGCTCATACTATATATTGGGAGCTATATGAGGACTCATACTGTATGTCTATGGCTGTGTGGGGATTCATGTTGTATGTAGGGGGCTCATACTGTATATTGGGGGACTGTGTGGGGTCATTGTATGTAGGGGACTTTGTGTGGATTCAGACTGTATAAAGGGAGCTATGTGGGCACTCATACTGTATCTATGGCTATGTGTGAGGGTTCTTAATGTGGCTATTTAGGGGCTTATACTGCATATTGGGGGCTATGTGAGGGCTCATACTGTATATTGGGTGCTGTGTGTGGACTCATACTGTATGTGGAAGCTCATACTGTATATAGGAAGCTATGTGGAGGCTCATACTGTATATTGGGGGACTGTGTGGTGTCATATTGTATGTAAGGAGCTCATACTGTATGTAGGGGGCTATGTTGGGGACTCATACTGTATATTGGTGTCATTGTATGTAGGGGACTTGTGGATTTATACTGTATAAAGGGAGTTATGTGGGAGCTCATACTGTATCTATGGGGCTATGTGAAAGCTCTTACTGTATCTAGGTCGCTATGTAGGGGCTCATACTATATGTAGGGGGTTGTGTGTGAACTCATACTGTATATGGAGGGCTGTGTGGGGGCTCATATTGTATGTAGGGGGTTGTGTGTGGACTCATACTGTATGTAGGGGATGTGTGGAGACTCATACTGGATGTAAAGGGCTATGGGGGGCTCATACTGTAAGTAGGGGACTGTGTGTGTGCTCCTATTGTATTTACAGGGTTTTGAGGGGCTCATACTGTATGTAGGGGGCTGTGTGTGGGCTCCTACTGTATGAACAGGGCTATGGGGGGCTCATATTGTATGTACAGGGCTATGGGGGGGCTCATACTGTATGTAGGGGGCTGTGTGTGGGCTCCTACTGTATGTACAGGGCTATGGGGGGCTCATACTGTATGTAGGGGGCTTTGTGTGGGCTCCCACTGTATATGGGGGGCTGTGTGGGGGCTCATATTGTATGTAAGGGGCTGTGTGGGGGCTCATATTGTATGTAGGGGGCTTTGTGGGGGATAATTTGCCTGCGCCTGTGAGCTGTTATCCTCATTGCAGTACGGCTTATAGTATCCTTTTCTTGTCCTGATTGAAGAATTCCCTGACGAATCCCTGAATGACCAAAAGAGGAGAAAAAGCGTCGGAAGAAGACGCCATTAAGCTAAGTACACAACTGTTCAGGCCCTATAGGGTCTATATATAGTATTTCATCTGCTGTTAGACAGATACAACACATGCGGGGATTGCCTCTTTGTTAAGTGCTGTGGTTGTCTAACAGACAGAAACAAAACGCGCAGCGGCAGGGACTCGAATATATTATCCGAGCACTATAAGATACTCGGATAACACCCGAGCGTGCAGGGATAACAAGTTATCTGAGCACATTCGCTCATCACTAATGTCTTTATGAATTTAGTTATTAAAATAAATAGAAGTTTTTAGCTTTTTTTTATGGTTTACATGTATGAAGGTAGGTTGATTGCTTTGGTTGTTGATTGAGGGGGCTATGTGGGGGCTCGTACTGTATATAGGTTATGTCTGCATATTAATTCTGCTCAATATTAAATGATACAAATACATTTAAAAATAATTATACTAAATATGTTAATATTGAGCAAAATTAATTTCAGCCTATTGTTCGGCCTCCACAACAGTCACGGTCTCTCATGTGGCCCCTTCTGAAAATTAATCTCCCACCCCGGCCCTATTATGTACGACGCCATGCTATACATAAGGGAAAAATATGCGCGCCACGATACACTCACTGCTATTTCTGTCAGCGGGGGGGTCCCACGCCTTCTAAACTGCCCTAGGCCCTGGCTACTCTTAATCCACCCCTGCGCACAGGCCCATATAATTGAATGGGTCTACATGTGTAAGTGTCCCCAGTACGTGTAAAAACTGTCACCACACCTACTGGAGACACAGACATGTGAAGGGTGCCATAAGAATTTTTTTTCGAAGTTCACGGCAATACTTCGCAGGAGGAGTAGATTGGAGTTGGTTAACAGAGGGGGCCTGCATTCTCAGATTAACCACTTATATGACACTGTTACTATTGATTGTGCCATCTAAAGAGTTAAACTGGAACTTTAAGAGCAGTCATGGAAATCTATTGGCTTTGTATTGTGAAAAGTTGGTGTTTAGTTAATAGTCGAATTTGGGGGTTTATACTAAAGGGTTCTAGACTCGAGTCTCTTACTAAATAATATTGATAAAATCTAACCAAGAATGCAGCGGAGATGACTCCCGCAGACCTGAAATCACACATTCAACCATAATTAGCAATTTGATTGACAATTTCTACCTTTTTTGCCAATTTAGCAGAAATCTGTCATTTCTAGTATTTAAACATAAGGCTTTAAGTAGCACATCTCAATGTGACATCCAATCTGAGAGTCTGGTATGCACTGATTAAGAACTGAGATGTGTCTCATCATAGAAAACACAGGAACCTGAAGTCTTGCTGAAAGTCTTTTCTTAGAACTATATGTTGTGCCTTACTTCTGTTTTTACTTCTGGAAATGTATCAATAAATGGCAACTGGGTGTTACCAGTTAGGGGTGTATCCAGAAATACTTTGACACTGCCCTATCAGTACTGACAGTGCAAGACTGTGAAGGAACACACCCCTTTTATAATGAGAATTGTAACACCCAGTTGCTAATTTTTTAAAAATGTTTAATAGGAATAACAGAGGAACTCAGAGTTTTGAGAAAAGTTTTGAGAAAAGTTGCCCCAAAAATTTTTAGTTCATGGGTAACACAAGGATATAATAAAATAGATTTTTCAGGGGTGATGATATCGACAGCAACGACTACTGTTTTATTGGGTCTTTTGTAGCAATGTAATGTCCTAAAGCAATGATTGGCTGCCATAGTCACATGGCATCATTTTTGAAAATATTTTTGGACTGGTAGGGAGTGACAAAAACATAATTAGCAGGGCTTTTTATATCTTGATTAAAAAAAAATAATTTTGATGTTTATTCTTTTCTAAAGTTGTTGCGAGTTGTTTTTTTATTTCCTCCAGAGGGGTGTTTTTTTATTTTTATTAATTGCACTTTTTTGCTCATGGTTTGTTCCATTTGTTATATATTGTGTTCTCTGCACAGGAAATATAATTTTATATTTTTAAAAATTAGAATTTTTTTTAATTTACTGAATATTTTTGATGTTTTTAACAACTTTTTGAAACTAATATTTACATATTTGCTGTAGCCCCCAGGATGTGAATCTGCAGCCACTTTGCTGTTTTAGTCTACTGGAAAATTAACAGTTTCTGATAATCCCCAGTTTGTGGAAAGGGCTTTATAGGGACACAAACATGGCATTCAAGGGGTATTTAGAAGAAAATGACAAAATCATTTGTGCCATGTGTTTGCTTTTTGGGTGCTGGTGGTCGGAGAAAATGGGGTGACAAAGGGAATCATCAATCTCAATCTAACCCCTTAGATGCCATGGTCACTATGCAGCAGCATTTTAGGGGTTAAACTGTTGCAGTACTGCACTGTCAAAAATTGTCCATAAAAGGGTTCTTCAACACCAAAAATTTTTGTTTCCGATGTAGATGGTTTTAGAATAATAAATTAAGGAATACTCACCTTATGATCAAATTCAAGCTGCTCTGGAGGTCTGAGCTTGGTCCCGAAGCAATGTATACTCCATTCAGAAGCCATGGAGCCGCTGCAGTCTATGATTAGCTGCAGCGGTCTCGTGACTAGAAGAGTACCTCATCAAAGAAACATTCAGTGATGTGCTCTTTCAGCCACCTGACCTCTGCAGACAGTCACAGGCTGCAGCAGTACTGTGATTTCCAAATGGAGCAGACACCACTTCTGGAGCTGGCACGGAACTCCTGAGTGACATGCCCTGGGGCATTAAACGTTAAATACTTAATTGTGTCTCAGTTTATGGTTTTAAGACCATCCATGCCTAAAAAAATATCTGAAATCCAAATGAGTCTCACTATACATCTTTTCTTAGAATGATTTGTTGTGCAATTCTTCTGTTACTCCTCGTGGAAATGTGGCACCCCAGCGGTCAGGTTGCCACAGTAATAGAAATATTACGTCTGAGAGCAAGTGGGAGGTTTCTCTGGTCAGGAGCCCTTAAGCATGCAACACTTCCTGCCCAGACCTGGGAGGGGAGGAATCTGCCCTTATAAACTGGGTCTGGGGCGGGATTAGAGAGGAGACAGAGCCTGGAGACAGTTCCAGACACAGGGAGACTTACAGCAGGAGCTCTGTAGGAGCAGGAGTTGAAGACCAGGGGCTGGAGCTGAGCAGTGCTCGCCCTGGCAGAAGAATCTAGGAACCCGACACAGGAGTCCGAGGCTGTGGGGACTGATAATCACCCAGCAGCAGAAACCAGCCGGCAGGGGATTCCAGGTCCTCTGGCCACAGAAGCCCGGAGGCTCAGTCACAAGGGAGGGACCAGCACCGCCATCCAGGAGCGGAGGCTAACAGAAGGCACCAAGTCACCAGCCATACGGGTGAGCACCACACGGTATACTCAGGGACGTGGGCTACTTCTACCCGCTTACAGCAAGGTAGCCAGAAAGAGTGCAGATAGACGGGGAGGCCTACAACTCCACCTGGCCAGGGGAACTCCTGTTTGCTCGCAGACTGACCAGGCCCCTTATGTTAGCCAGTACTCCCGGGAGGGTCTGCCTTAATATCACCAGTAAAGACCCTGAACTGCACTGCAAAGACTCTGAGTCATTCCTGCTTCATCGCCGCACCAGCACTACTAGTGCTGGGACTCCCGTGCACTATCACCCTCACCATCAACTACACTGCCCTGGGGCTCCACTCTTCCCGTGGGGAGTCACACTACCTCAGCTGCACACACCATCAGCCCCAGCGGTCTGCCTTGCAGTGGCGGTCCGCGCTGACCGCAATCCACGGGTGGCGTAGTCGAACAATTAACCTAAAACCCCCACAAAATACCGCCATCGGCCTGACCACCCTGAGCCACAGGACCGGGTCACCGCCACGGATTCTACAACCCCCAGAGACCCGGCTCCGGGTATCCCACACACGTCCACACTAGGCCCAGGGGGCGAGTCAGCTTTGGCGTTGTCGGCAGGATTTCGTGCCCGCAACCTCCGGGTACTGCGCGCCTTCAAAAGACTGTCATACCTGCCGTGGTGAAAGTTCCCGCCATCCGGAGCCGTCTCCCGCCATCTTCAGTCGGTTCCCGCCATACGGAGCCGTCTCCCGCCATCTTCAGTCGGTTCCCGCCATCCGCAACTGTTTTCCCGCCATCCGCAGTCGTTTTCCCGCCATTGGACGCCATCTTCGGGACGCTGCGCGGGAAGAAGTGGGGCGTGGATGCCAAAAGCGCGCGAGACCCGAAGCTCAGCCCCACGCACCGACGCTGCGCAAGGTCCTGGAAGGGAGAGAGAGCGACGCTGACGTCACCAGAGCGCGACGCAAGGTCCTCCACCCTGACGATCGTCTACGGAGAAGAAACAACAGAAGGTAGGCCACACTTAACTAGGGCGGAGGAAGATGATGGACACGGAGGGACCCTCAACCACCACCGCGGCCGCTGCCGCAGTAATGCCATTTACAATGCCCTATATCCCCGGAGCGGCCTGGCTGCCCCAGTACTCAGGGGAGTCGCATACCCTAAGCGACTTTAAAGAGAGACTGTACAGCCTATTTAAGGTGTACCCCCTGACAGAGGGACAAAAAGTGAGCATATTGGTAGGCCAGCTAACCGGGGCAGCCCAACGTGAAGTAAAGTCCTGGTCAGTCCGGGACAAGGAGACTGTAAAAGAGATCTTAACCCGTCTGAGAGACACTTTTGATACCCGTACCTCAGCAGAGATCAAAATGAAATTCTATGGGTGCCAGCAGCGGGCCCAAGACAGTATAAGAGACTATGCTTTGAATTTGCAAGAGGCCCTGGGAGCCATTAAATAGGCAGACCCTGACAGTGTGCGGAATGCAGATGAACTGTTAACTGAGCAATTCATTGAGGGTCTGCTGTCCAACGCCTACCGAACCCAGTTACATGCAATGGCCTTGCAGAACCCTGGTTTAGACTTTGCAAAGTTCAAAGACAGGGCCATCCGGGTGCTCCGAGAACCGGCACCGGGTAGCGCTGTAACCCACCGGCACCCTGCTATTACCTATCACCAGGAGGCGGCACCCTTGTCTACAGAGTCTGTAGGAGCTGGTGCGCAGGCTTTGGATAACAACCCGGCTACAGACCTGCACCATCAGGTCCAAGAGTTAACCCAAAGCGTAGCCGCGCTAAACAGAACTGTGCAGTCTTTACAGGTTTCCCCTCCAGGGAAGATCCAGCTGGCATCTGGACCGGAGGACGTCCCGTGGCGCCGACAGAGGAGGATCCCAACGTCCAGAGGAAGACCCAGCGACAGATACAATGAGGACGGACAACCCATCTGCCGCCGCTGCAATCAACCCGGACGCATGGCAAGGTACTGTCATTTAAATGGGCACAACCTGGGGTAGAGGGCCAACCCCCTGGCATAAGATCATCAGGCCCATCGAACTGGCGTGATAAATACATAGGGGGACGTCCGGTCTTGCCTGTGGTACTGGATGGCATTCCTATGAGTGCCCTACTGGACACTGGGTCACAAGTGACTACCATCCCGTACGTGCTTTTTAAGCGGTACTGGAAAGACTCGGACATAACCCGCTACCCAGATGACGACCTGAGTATCATCGCCAGCAATGGTCAGCCCGTGCCACAGGTGGGATTCAAGGAGGCGAACATTAAGGTCGGTAAAGTCGAGCTGGTGGCACAAGGACTGATTATTGTGGACATAGACCGTCATGAGAGCCACCCTAAAATCACCTTAGGGACTAACGTGATTGAAAATTGTCTTGCAGAGGTGATTCTCATTTTACAGCAGGTTGCCAAGAATGCCAGTTCCAGCCAGCAGCGTGTGCTCCAAAAAGAGATCCGGGCATTGATCAAGCAGCAACAAGTGGAACTATCTGGTGGTGAGATAGGTAGCGTGAGAATGTGTGACCCGTTCCCTGTTGCCATGCCCCCGAAAAGTGAGATGATGATCTGGTGCCGGGCAGCTATTGGTGTAAGAGGTAGAGACTACCAAGCAATGGTAGAACCCGTCTACTCAGACAGTAGGCCCACCATTTTTACAGCACGGGGGGTGGTCGATGTACGCCATGGGAGTGTGCCCGTCCGCATCATAAATATCGGGGAGAGAGAAGTATACCTGCCCCGGTATGCCACGCTAGCCAAATTGTTCACCATAAACCAAAATTCTGTAAGGGCCGTGGAACCCTTGCCTCCATCTCAACCAGAGGAAGGTAACGGCTCTAAGAAACAAATGGAGGACTGGTGTCAGCAACTGCATTTGGGTACTGACTCCACTCCCTCACACCAAAAACAGGGAGTCTACCGGGTGGTTCAGGAGTACGAAAGAGTCTTTAGTAAACATCCGCTTGACTTCGGGCGAGTAAAGGGGGTAGAACATCACATCCCCACAGGAGACCATCCACCTATAAAGGAAAGATACCGACCTGTACCCCCTGCACACTATCAGCATGCAAAAGGGATGTTGCGAGACATGAAGGAGGCTGGGGTAATCAGGGACAGCTGTAGCCCAGGGCAGCTCCACTAGTTCTAGTGAAAAAGAAGGACAACACCATGAGAATGTGTGTAGACTACAGAAAGGTCAACCGTATCACACACAAAGATGCGTACCCGTTACCTTGGATAGAAGAATCTTTAGCTACATTAAAATCTGCTAACTTCTTCTCCACTTTGGATCTTACTAGCGGGTACTGGCAGGTTCCTGTAGCAGAGGCAGACAAGGAGAAGACTGCATTCACCACCCCGATGGGCCTCAGCGAATTCAACTGTATGCCGTTCGGGCTCTGCAACGCACCAGGAACCTTCCAACGGTTGATGGAATGCTGTCTGGCACACCGGAATTTCGATACGGTCCTATTATACCTGGACGATGTCATTGCCTGTTCCAAAACCTACGAGGACCATCTGAAACACCTGGCAGAAGTGTTTGACGCCCTGGCAAGCTATGGCCTCAAGGTGAAACCCTCCAAGTGTCACCTGCTGAAACCAAAGGTGCAGTACCTGGGACACGTGGTGAGTGCTGACGGATTGGCTCCCGACCCCGATAAGATCACCATGATTAAAGACTGGCTAAGACCCTCCAGCATAAAGGAAGTGCGGCAGTTTCTCGGGTTGGTAGGCTACTACCGAAGATTCATTCCCGGTTTCACCAAAATGGCAGCTCCTATGCAGGACCTCCTGATAGGCCAATCCAGGAAGGCCAAAAACCAGAAGCCGCCCTTCAGATGGGAAAAGCTGGAAGAAGAGTCCTTCCGCCAGCTGAAGATGGCCCTCACGGGGGATGAAATCCTGGCGTACCCTGACTAGAGCCAGCCCTTTATCCTCCACATGGACGCGAGCATCATTGGGCTAGGAGCCGTACTGTCCCAGATCCAGCAGGGGAAAGAACGGGTAATTGCTTACGCCAGGCGAAAACTATGGCCCACAGAGAGAAACCATGAGAATTATAGCTCATTCAAGCTAGAGTTCCTGGCAGTGGTGTGGGCAGTGACCGAACGTTTCAAGCATTACCTTGCCTCTTCCAAGTTCACCGTGTACACAGATAACATTCCGTTGACACACCTGGACATTGCAAGACTTGGTGCCCTGGAGCAGAGATGGATGGCTCGCCTGTCCAACTATGAATTCACCATCAAATACCGGGCGGGACGCTCAAATGCCAACGCGGATGCCCTGTCCAGAATGCCAAACTTACTGGACGTAGGGGAAGATCCAGAAGAACTGGAAGAAGTCGAACTCCCTGCGTTCCACCATCATGGGATTACCCTGTATTCCCACCTTGTAAGGGACAGGCGCTCTGCCACGTTCAATCTCTTACCCCACTACAGCTGGGCGGAGACACAAGACAGTGATCCCGCAGTCCGTCTGGTGAAGGAAATGCTGACACAGGCCGATGCCCGTCTTGACCCAGACGCTCCGGAGGAGACCAAGCAACTGTGGAAGGAGAAAAGCAGGCTGTTTCTTTACAAGGAGAAGCTGTGCCGGAGAATGGTCAACTCTACAACACATGAGCTGACCTGGCAGGTAGTGGTCCCAAGACGAGACGCGGCTATGGTTCTGGAGGCGTACCACGACGGAGCAGGACACTTTGGATGGAAAAAGCTGGAGTTCTTGTTGCGTGAACGGTTCTACTGGGTAGGCATGAAAGGAGCCATCGAGAGGTGGTGCAGAGACTGTGGCCCGTGCAACCTAAGAAGAAAGGACCGTACCAGCCAGAAGAGTCCCCTGCAGCCCATCATCACCAGGCAGCCACTGGAACTGGTAGCCCTGGACCATGTGAAACTGGCTCCAAGCAAATCTGGGTACGTCTACGCCCTCACCATCGTAGATCACTACTCCCGGTTTCTAGTGGTGGTCCCTTTCAAGGACTTAACGGCTCAAACAGCAGCCAGGGCCTTCCAGCTGCACTTCTGCCGTCCACACGGGTACCCGGAGCAAGTGCTGACGGACCAAGGACCAGCCTTCAAAGCGGAGGTCTTCCAGGAGTTCTGCAATCTGTATGGCTGCAGGAAGATAAGAACAACGCCCTATCACCCTCAGACCAACGGACTATGTGAGAAAATGAACCAGGTGGTGATAGACTTGCTAAAAACGTTGCCCCTGGAGGAACGCAGTCTGTGGCCTGAAAAACTGCCTGATTTGGTGGACTTGTACAATCACATCCCCGTGGGCTCCACCAACTGTACCCCGGCTTACCTAATGAGAGCAAGACCTGGTAAGCTGCCTATTGACCTGGATATGGGAGTCCTGACACCTGAGGACACCTCGCCAGAGGCAGACTGGGATACAGAACGGCAGCAGCAGTATCGGAAAGTACAGGAAAGGGTCGAGCGAAGTCTGTCTCAAGCAAGAAAAAGGCAAGAGAAGGCTTATAACCAGTATGCTCCCGCTATTCCCCTGGTACCTGGAGAGCAGGTCTTGAAGAGAAAGAGACGGCTCCACAAGTTGGATGACCAGTGGGAGAAGGACCCGTACACCGTACTGCCCTCAAGCCATGAGAACCCAAAAGTCTGTGTAATCAGTAAGGATGGAGGAGAGACCACAACCATTGACTCCAGAGACCACCTGAAAAAGTGTCCCGAGCAGCTGCAAAGCCCTGACAAAGATCAAGAAAACCCTCAACCCGCAGAGGAAAGGGAAGAAATGATCAGTACCGTACTCAGAGACTTTCCCCGGACCTGGACTCAGATCAACAACGCAGTCGTGGTACCCGTCCTCACCTTTCTCCAGCCAGCCCCTCAAGGACCTACAGAAGAACAGGTAGTGTCAGAAAAGCAGCTGGCCCAGGAGGCAGAAGAATCCATACCAGCAGCCCAGGAGAATCAACCTTCTGCTAGTAGTGAGCCTGCCGTGCCCCTAGTAAGCCAAAGAGTACGCAGAAAGCTGCCAGGCCTGCCCGCAACACCTTCTACACCCTGTAGTGCAGAACCAGATAGTGGGTTACGTAGGTCCACCAGGAGCACTAGAGGACAGATGTGCGCTCGCTGGAGAATCTAAAATGTAATCTGTAAATTGCCAATGTTGAAAAAGGTTTATGTTTTTGTTACCTGGTTACTAATTATGTTTCTCTAGTTACCCTTCAGGATTATTTGGACTGACAGGTTATGGACGCTGAATAACCGGAACTACATGTAGATAGTTGCACCTTGGTGCCTCTTGCGAAGATGGCCGCGGAAGAGAAAACCTGTCTGGCGTGGCCTCCTTGTGGCCCAAAGTAGCTAGCCTCAGCCTTGCAGCCACGCCCAGGGCCAACGTTTGGGGTTTGCTTTGGACAGGTCCCCTACTCTGTGCCAAGACTTCACCTTGTTGGGTGATATGGACACCCAGTTACGGACACGCCGTGACCTCTAAAGACTAAAGCTTCTTGTATATATGTTGTTGTATTATTGTTTATACCCTGTATTTGTATTTTCTTAAAAATGTGTTTAGTCCCGGAGTACTAAAATTCACTAGGGGGAAATGTGGCACCCCAGGGGTCTGGTTGCCACAGTAATAGAAATATTACGTCTGAGAGCAAGTGGGAGATTTCTCTGGTCAGGAGCCCTCAAGCATGCAACACTTCCTGCCCAGACCTGGGAGGGGAGGAATCTGCCCTTATAAACTGGGTCTGGGGTGGGATTAGAGAGGAGAGAGAGCCTGGAGACAGTTCCAGACACAGGGAGAGTTACAGCAGGAGCTCTGTAGGAGCAGGAGCCGAAGACCAGGGGCTGGAGCTCAGCAGAGCTCGCCCTGGCAGAAGAATCTGGGAACCGGACACAGGAGTCCGAGGCTGTGGGGACTGATAATCACCCAGCAGCAGAAACCAGCCGGCAGGAGATTCCAGGTCCTCTGGCCATAGAAGCCCGGAGGCTCAGTCACAAGGAAGGGACCAGCACCGCCATCCAAGAGCGGAGGCTAACAGAAGGCCCCAAGTCACCAGCCATACGGGTGAGCACCACACGGTATACTCAGGGACGTGGGCTACTTCTACCTGCTTACAGCAAGGTAGCCAAAAAGAGTGCAAATAGACGGGGAGGCCTACAACTCCACCTGGCCAGGGGAACTCCTGTTTGCACGCAGACTGACCAGGCCCCTTATGTTAGCCAGTACTCCCGGGAGGGTCTGCCTTAATATCACCAGTAAAGACCCTGAACTGCACTGCAAAGACTCTGAGTCGTTCCTGCTTCATCGCCGCACCAGCACTACTAGTGCTGGGACTCCCGTGCACTATCACCCTCACCATCAACTACACTGCCCTGGGGCTCCACTCTTCCCGTGGGGAGTCACACTACCTCAGCTGCACACACCATCAGCCCCAGCGGTCTGCCTTGCAGTGGCGGTCCGCGCTGACCGCAATCCACGGGTGGCGTAATCGGACAATTAACCTAAAACCCCCACAAAATACCGCCATCAGCCTGACCACCCTGAGCCACGGGACCGGGTCACCGCCACGGATTCTACAACCCCCAGAGACCCGGCTCTGGGAATCCCACACACGTCCACACTAGGCCCAGGGAGCGAGTTAGAAATACATGTTTCTATACTCCATTTCCTATTCGAATCGATACTGAGTAGATATGAATGAGTCTGCTGCTGAGTTTCAGAGCAGAAACTAAGAAGAAACGCCAAGTTTTTGAGGAGGTTTAAGATTTGGAAGAGGATTTGGAGAATTTCTTCTCCAAAAATGTCTGGAAAAACTCCATGTACACATAGTCTAAGTCAGTAAGAAACGATGAGTTTTCTAATGGAAACCACTTAAGGGCTATGTGCATGCGGAGTCTTTGTGTTGAGTTTTTGGAATGAAAACTGAGCAGAATTTACAAGCTTTTGAGCAGCTTTGCATTTTTGAGGAGGATCTGCAGAATTTCCGCTCAGTTTCTGTTCCAAAATTGCTCAAAAAACCCTCTGTTTGCGCATACCTAATGAAAGACTCCTTCTTTTGGGAGTTTTGGTAGTAGCTTTTCCTTTCCTGAAGCTTTTTTGACTCTTTTAATTTAAGCAGATTCTGAAGGAAACAATACAAGTCAATAGGTAGGATAAAAATATGCTGGGGCATCTTTTTGAGTGTTTTGTATGCATTTTCACCTTAAAAGCACTAGTTTTCACAATTGTCTTATGGATTTCAAAATACATCTATAAAACACCAGTAAAATAAACAACCAAAAAACAATGAATAAATGCTGACAAAAAACGCAGATGAAAGAAAAAGTTGAAAAAGGTTTCAGTTAATAGCAAAAAATAAGAAAAAAAAGGAATACAATCTGCAAGATAAAAGGAGCGATTACTGAAGCTTGTTTTGCTTGAAAAACAGACATTTTTGAGCACAGGAAAAAAATGCAGTGTGAACATACTCTAAAACCAGAATCTCCGAAATATAGAAAAACTCGGCAGCAATTTAGTTCCCAGCACTTATATAACCTGGGCTTTTGTGGATTAATGCAAAGCACAAAAAGACAACAATGAAGAATCATCAAGGAAGCTTAAAAATAGGATGAGCGAAAGAAGTACATGTAATTGCTTAATTAGAAACCTAGATGATAGATTAGCGGGAGGAAATTGTATTTTTAATCATGCAATTTCAAGTACGCCAGTACAATTTCTGGGTTAATTATATTGCATGTTTGTCATGCTATAATAAACAAGTTGGAATTTGTGAAAAAATAGTAATTCTTTTACTCCAAAACCTTTAAAAGTAATGGTACTTAACCCCCCACTGTCCTTCAAGCTTGTAACTTCCACAATTCACTTCTTTTTCTGCGTGTCTGGAAAAAAATCGTAATGAAAAGTTTTGTTTTATTTTTTCAAAAAGTTTCAAAGAGTGTAGGGATCTTTATAAAATAGACAAATGGGTGTTCCCTATTCCCCTCTCATCTGTCAGTCATTTGATCACCAAGGTCACTGTTTAGATGTAGCAATCAGATGGATGACGGCCGAGAGCATCATCACTTTGTGTGGGATGAAATTCTGTTCAGCCACTTGATCTCTACAGCCAATCGGTCACCTCCGCAGTTTGTCGACGTGATCACTTTCAGGGCTCGTTCACACGTCAGTATCTCCGGTACGAGTGGTGACAGTTTCCACATGTACCGGAGACACTGACACACGTACACTACACCCATTCAAATGATTGGGTCTTTGCACGTGTCAGTGTGTTTTCAGGGACTGTGTGTCAGTGTGCTCCACACGTAGACAAGTCCATTTTTTCCAGATGCACGGTCTGCAAAATGTCTCACGCTGAACATACACGGATTACATCCATGTGTCATCAGTGTGACACATACCGGCGACTCGAAATCAGACTGTGGGCAGGTCTTTTCTTCCTGATCTGGCCTAGAGCACCAAGGAAAAACCCTGCCTCCAGTCCTGCCCCAGAGCACGAGCATCTCATTAAGTCAAAACTGCAAACACTGATTACACAAGAACCACAAGACAGATTTCATCACCTCAGGCATCATTTTAATCATTACAACAGCCCCAACATGACAACGCCTGTAGTTTACTTAGCAAAGTCCTCCTGACAGGTTTCCTTCAAGCACAATACTAATGAACTGCAGTGTATAGCATAAGCAATGAAACCATTGAGGACTGATAAAAATACGGTAAAAATATTGCAAAATTAAAAAAAAAGAGAAAAGTAAAGTGATGTAAAAAAAAAAAAAAAGGAATATGAGAATATTTAGCATTGTTACTTCCCTAAAAGTCTGACCTATAAAAAATAAAAAAGTTGTAGGACTCAGAAAATAGCGACGCAAAACGACTTGTTTCTTTAGAACTTTTTTAAACCAGTAAAACTTTAATAACAATGTGAGTTTGAAATTACTAACGTGAAAAATTGTACGGATGTGAAGAATTGTACTGATGTGAAGAATTGTACTGATGTGAAGAATCGTACTGACGTGAAGAATTGTACCGACGTGAAAAATCGTATCAATGTGAAGAATTGTACTGACAAGAAGAATCATACTGACGTGAAGAATTGCACTGACATACTGACGTGAAGAATAATACTGACGTGAAGAATCGCACAGATGTGAAGAATCGTAGTGACATTAAGAATCGTATCGACATAAAGAATCGTACTGACGTGAAGAATCATACTAACAAGAAGAATAATACTGATGTGAAAAATTATACTGACATGAAGAATCGTACCGACATGGACAATAGCACTGACGTGAAGAATCGTACTGACGTGAAGAATCGTACTGACGTGGAGAATTGTAGTGACATTAAGAATCGTACCGACATGAAGAATTGCACTGACGTGAAGAATCATACTGAGGTGCAAAATCGTACTGACGTGAAGAATCGTACTGACGTGAAGAATGGTACTGACATGAAGAATAATATTGACGTGAAGAATCGTACTGACATGAAGAATCGTACCGACATGAAGAATCGTACTGACGTGAAGCATCATACTGACGTGAAGAATATTAGTGACATGAAGAATTGCACTGACGTGACAAATCGTACCGACGTGAAGAATAATACTGATGTGAAAAATTGTACCGACATGAAGAATCATACTGGTGTGAAGAATCGTACTGATGTGAAGAATCGTACCAACATGAAAAATTGCACTGACGTGAAGAATCGTACTGACGTGAAGAATCGTACTGACGTGAAGACTGATACTGACATGAAGAATAATACTGACGTGAAGAATAATAGTGACGTGAAGAATTGCACTGACGTGACAAATCGTACCGACGTGAAGAATAATACTGATGTGAAAAACTGTACCGAGGTGAAGAATCATACTGATGTGAAGAATCGTACTAATGTGAAGAATCGTAGTGATATGAAGAATCGTACTGGCGTGAAGAATCGCAGTGACATTAAGAATCGTACTGACGTGAAGAATCGTACTGACGTGAAGAATCGTACTGATGTGAAGAATCGTACTAATGTGAAGAATCATACTGATGTGAAGAATCGTACTAACATGAGGAATCGTACTGATGTGAAGAATTGTACTAACATGAAGAATCATACCAACGTGAAAAATCACATTGACGTGAAGAATCGTACTGACGTGAAGAATGACACTGACATGAAGAATAATACTGACGTGAAGAATCGTACTGATGTGAAGAATCGTACTGACATGAAAAATCGTACTGATATGAAGAATCGTACTGACGCGAAGAATCGTACTGATATTAAAAATCGTACTGACGTTAAGAATTGTAGTGACATGAAGAATCGTACTGACATGAAAAATGATACTGATGTGAAGAATTGTACTAATGTGAAGAATCATACTGACATGAAGAAC
Source organism: Phyllobates terribilis (assembly GCF_046119375.1). NCBI lineage: Eukaryota > Metazoa > Chordata > Amphibia > Anura > Dendrobatidae > Phyllobates > Phyllobates terribilis. The sequence continues at coordinate 769,347,030 of NW_027362764.1, forward strand.
CATACTGACGTGAAGAATTGTACTGATGTGAAGAATCGTACTGACGTGAATAATAGTAATAACGTGAAGAATCATACTGACGTGAAGAATTGTACTGACGTAAAGAATCATAGGGACATTAAGAATCGTACTGACATTAAGAATCGTACTAACATGAAAAATTACACTGATGTGAACAATCATACTAACGTGAAGAATCATACTAATGTAAAGAACCATACTGAAGTGAAGAATCGTACTGATGTGAAGAATCATACTAATGTGAAGAACCATACTGAAGTGAAGAATCGTACTGACATGAAGAATCGTACTGACATGAAGAATCGTACTGACATGAAGAATAATACTAACGTGAAGAATCGTACTGATGTGAAGAACCATACTGACATGAAGAATCATACTGGCGTGAAGAATAATACTGATGTGAAGAATCATACTGATGTGGAGAATCGTACTGATGTGAAGAATGGTACTGACACTAAGAATCATACTGACGTGAAGAATCGTACTCATGTGAAGAATCGTGCTGATGCACAAATTTTGTAGAGAGCTGGCTATTGGAAATCATGTTTTCATGCCCACAGGAGTGTAGTAACACAGTGAGTGGGACAATTTGTCTGGGGAAACCAACACAAACTTATTTGTATATTGAAAACAGAATTTAAAAAATATTTTTCTTGACACATGTTAATGAGTTATACTATAGAAAGGATTTTCTATATATATATGTATATATATATATATATATACTGTGTATATATATATATATATATATATATATATACATATATACAGTTGTGCTCAAAAGTTTTAGCAAAAAGAAGCAAAACCTACAAAAGACAAAAAATATATCTCATACCCTACCATCATTATATATAAATGTAAAGCAAAGTTGCATATTAAATATAGGGTACTTAGTGAACTATTTTTGATCAAAAAGAGTATACAAGCCGTTCCACCAGCGACAAGGTGACCCTAAATTGGGACGGTACCTACACTGTCTATATTAAAAATCTTACTGTATATCAAAGTTGATATACTGTGTATATATATATATATATATATATATATATTTAGATATATATATATATAAATATATATATGCAGTTGTGCTCAAAAGTTTACATACCCCTGCAGAATTTTTGCTTTCTTAGCCTTATTTCAGAGACTATGGATGATAACAAATAGTAAACTTTTTCTCCACTCATGGTTATTGGTTGGGTGAAGCCATTTATTATCAAACTACTGTGTTTTCGCTTTTTAAATCTTAATGACAACCAAAAACATCCAAATGACCCTGATCAAACGTTCACATACCCTGGTGATTTTGGCCTGATAACATGCACAGAATTTGACACAAATTGAATGGCTACTAGAGGTAACACCCTCACCTGTGACCTGTTTGCTTGTGATCAGTGTGTGTGTGCATAAAAGCTGAGTGAGTTTCTGGGACCCAGACAGAATCTTGCATCTTTCATCCAGCCACTGACGTTTCTCACGATTG